>NW_027555958.1:352749129-354206629 GCF_003287225.1 Phascolarctos cinereus
TTTACTCAAGTTCCTAGTATACTGCAGAGTAGTACTAAAGATCAGTAGAGGGGATTTTCTCACTGGGAAACTCCCCTATGTCAGTGAAATCACAAGTCCAGTCCAAATTTAGATCGATAAATAGATATGCACATAAATATATATATATATATATGTATATATACTACATGTATGTTATACGTGTGTGTGTGTATGTATTAAAGTACTTTTCTAATGTCTTATCATGATTTGGAGGTTACCTGAAGGCTCTGTTAGTGGAACACAAGCTCAGACACGTCTCAGCAATATGGAAATGCTTTAAATACTGTCCAGGAATGGACATGTCTGCAGAGCAGCATAGCTAAATTCAGGGAGACTTATTGTAAGATTATCATGAAATAATTGATCCTTGAAATATTAAAACCCTTTATACATATATATGTGTGTGGGTATGTGCATCCATTAGAACATAAGCTCTTTGCAATTAAGTATTGTTTAATTCCTCATACTACTAATTAATTATTTATTTCTAGTTTTCAACATTCACTCCCTTTTTTTTTTTTTTGGTGAGGCAGTTGGGGTTAAGTGACTTGCCCAGGGTCAGACAGCTAGTAAGTGTCAAGTGACTGAAGCCGGATTTGAGCTCAGGTCCTCCTGACTCCAAGGCTAGAGCTCTATCCACTGCACCACCTAGCTGCCCCCTTCGTTACTACTATCTCCAGTGTCTTGCACAGTGTCTGGCACACAGTAGGTGCTAAATAAATACTTCTTGATTGATTGATATAAATGTTCCAAGTCAATAAGAAATTGTCAATGGGAAAAAAAATAAAACTACAAAGAAATGTTTAAGTTGCATGTAAAACTGCAATTTAATGGGCAGGATTGTTGAGAGGACATTGACCTGAGTTACCCAGGATGAAAGGGTGCAGATTGCATTCATCCTTGGTAGAGGGAGTGCCCACATTGAAGAGATCACAGGTCTATCAAAGTACTTCACTGAGCTTAGCAGTGCCTGATTGTGTTACAGTGCCAGTCATCTCTAGGACCACTGAGCTGCCCTATTTTGTTTCCTGAATTGCTGTTTTGCTGAGAAAAACAAATGACAGCAAAATGTCCCTACCTCACTTGTATACTGACCAGACCCTATGCCTGAACAGGCACTGGCATTGTATTATCCTTTAGATTCCACTCGTGTAAGAACAGATTAAGAGGGTGATCACAATCCCTAGCTGCCCTATCTTGCTTCTAAGGAAACAAGCAGCTCTCTGGCTGTATGATAAACCTAGGGAATTTCACCTCTCTCTAAGGGCCTGGTTACCAGGTGTACTTGTAGCATTGAGCCTCTTAGACATTACAAGCAAGTCTGTCTGCTGAGTTTTTGATGGGTTGGCAACTTCAATTAACACCCATTCAGACCCAAGCTTATAACACCAATTCAATGACTAATTTGCTTAAGTTGTTATTAAGGTCCTGGACCTGGACCTGGACCTGGCACTCAGCTCTCACAGGTGGCTCCAAGAAGCTGAAGCATTTGCAGCAGCCATACCCAGGTACACCATTTCAGCAGATGAGCTAAACCAGGTTAAAGGTAACTGATGGACACTTGACACTTACTACCCGTGTAACTCTGGCCAAGTCACTTAACCCAATTGCCTCACCAAAATAATAAAAAAATAAAGGTAACCAATGGGCTTCAAGCCCTAGGTGAGTTAGGGGTGGTCTGTATTCTAACCATGTGAAGACTTCCCCAGTGGAGTGGGCAGATGAGAATAATTTATTCCATTGGCCATGAAGGCAGTTAAAGCAGGTGCTATGGACCGCTTAGAGCTTGGTCAGGCATTGAAGACACCAAGGTCATCCACTGCATCCCAGGCCTCTTGACTTTCATCTTGCCAATGGACTTCGATAACTCTGGAAGAGAGATTGAAGCTGACAACTTTGTGCAATTCTGCCTCAGTTAAATCCAATTCACATGAGAGTCAAGACATCACCCTGTGAAGTCATCAGTCCTCTTCAGAAATGAAGGACAAACAACAACAATTAAGGTCCTACTATGTGCATGTCACCTTGATGGATGCTGTAGGAGAAAATGAAGTTTAAGATCTCCCTTCTACCTCCCTACTTTCCAAAAATTTACAACCTTAGGTGGGCGAGTTGATGAAAAATACTAGCCAGAAGTCGTAATGCAAATCAATCAGTGGTTAAGTGAAAAAAGAAATGGAATAAACAGCAAGTACTAAAGGTCAGATGATGGACAGATTTAGCCCCTTTGTTGGGATTTGACATCCTTTATGGCTGCTAACTGATAATAAAAGAAAAGGTATCTGTAAAATGGGTTTGAGATTCACAACTTTTGTTGCCACTCCAGGAGAGGTGTTAAGGGTCTTTCTGCCTCTCTCTTTAAAACAAAAACAAAAAAACCCAGAGTGTTAGACTCCAGAGTGATCAAAGATAGAAGCAAAGGGCCAATATATACTAAAATATTCCTAACAGTTCTTTGTTGTAGCAAAGAGCTAGATATAAAGTAGATGCCCAGAAATTCAGGAATGGCTGAGGAGAAAAAACAATACTATGACATATAAATGTGTAAGGAGTGAATCTGAGAACTTACCGATCAAATAAAGGAATTCAAAAACTGGTAGGGTTATATGATATGGATAATTTTTAGTCCTAGATAGAAAGATAGAGCATTTATTAAACCCTTAGAATGTCAGGCAGGCACTATAGATATCATCAAATAGGCTCTCCCCTCAAGGAGCTTACATTCTAGCTGGAAAAGACATCACATAAAAGGTAGCCAAAAAGGGGAAGAGGGAATAACGGGCAAGAATCCATGGAAGGGACATGTAGGGACAAGGTAGAGAGGGATCTGGGGTGTTAATAATGGGTGCTTTCTCAAATGGAGAAAAGGGAAGAACTCACTAGTGGAAGAAAGAAGCCATAGAAGTAGAGGCATTACCAGCATGAGATGACCTCAGGGGCACAGATGGAAAGGTGGTCTTCTGGGGAATCATGGGCTGATCTGGGTTTGAAGAGAGTATCAAACTGAGGAGCTATTCATCACAGAGGAGATAGATCATGGGCTATTTGGGGAGGTAACTAATTGGATGAGACACACCTAGTGATTTCACTCAGTGAAGACTAGCCGTTCATTCATTCTCTTGGTCTATAAAAACAGGCTGATCATATTCTCTGAATGCTCTTGAATACTCACTCATCACCTTTTCCCTCCTATCTTCTTCCAAAATGCAGCAAAATTCAGCAAAGGTGGGCAGCTAGGTGGCGCAGTGGATAGAGCACCAGTCCTGAAGTCAGGAGGATCTGAGTTCAAATCCAACCTCAGACCAAACACTTGACACTTACTAGCTGTGTGACCCTGGGTGAGTCACTCAACCTCAATTGCCTAAAATAATTTTTAAAAATTCAGCAAAGGGAAAAGGGAGTTTTTCTCTCTCCCAGCCAATTCCCCAATCAAAAGCTGTCATGGTGCCTTGCAGCAGAAGGAGATGTCAATGTGAAATATGAGAAGAAAGTGGATAAGACCATGGAATCAGAGTGAAGAAAACCTGGGTTCAAATCCTTCTTGAGACACTTCCCAACACTGTGACCTTGGGTAAGTCATTTAACATCTCTGTGCCTCAGTTTCTTTGTCTGTAGAATGAGGGGGTTGAACTCAGTGGCCTCTAAAGTCCCTTTCAACTCTAAATCTATGGTATGAACATGGGATCAACTCCTCATTCTCCCTCACCTTCCATATCCAATCTGGTGCTAAGTCCTGTCAATTTTACCCTGTAACTTCTCTTGCATAAAGCCCCTTCTCTCCTCTGATATCACCACTGTCCTGGTTCAGGTTCTCATCACCCCATGCCTGGATTATTACAACAGCCTGCTGATTGGTCTCTCTGCCTCGTCTGCTTACCCCAGTGCCCAGCACATGGTAGGCCCTTGAGAAATGCTTATTGACTGTGCCCTCCTCTACCTGTAAGACAGAGAGGAGGGGCTAGTGATCTCATAGGGCAAGCTTTCAAAAGCTACTCACTAGCCCCCTAGGAGATGTAGTTTCCCCCTGTTGTTCCTCCAAGAGAAAATATTTCATGGGATTTGGGACAATAGCAGATCTTGACACATGCAGAACACGATGGAGGAGACTCTGGGCTCTTCTCTCCAGGCAGCAGGTAGGAAAGATGATGGAGAAATGTCCCATAAAGGGTTGCAAAAGTGGGGTATCATGATGGATGGTATCTAGCATATGGCATGGTCAGAAGCTTCAACCTCCCCACCAAGTCAGCAGAAACAGTGAAGGTGATTGAAAAAAAATAGAAAAGTGTCCCAGGTTTAGTGAACATTCCTCAATGACAGAATCCAGGTATGGCTCCTACCCTCTTCCCTTCAATATCCATTTAGGAGGAGTTGAAAAGACCCAGAGTTTCCTATTTCCTACCCACCACTGCCTGTGGTAGCCTGATTTTTTTTTTTTAATGAATGGGTTTGTTTCCATCGTCTGCAGAAATGATATTACTTGTGATTAAATGCCAGAGAAGCAGTCTGTGCTGGTGGAAAAGTGCACCCTGGGGTAGGAAGTGTGACAGCCACAGTCCAGCTTCCAAGACAGGGAAAAGTATGGAAAAGACTTGGACTCAAACATGTTACACCCACTTCCCAACAAAGAAGTGAAGAACTCAGGGTACAGATCAAGGCATGTATTTTGTTTGGTTAGGCCAGTGTGAGAAGTTATTTTCCTTGATTATACAAATCTGTTGCAAGAGTTTTGATTTTCTTTCCTTTTCAATTAGGGGGTGAGATAAGTAGGTAGATTTTTGGCAATTGAAAAAAAAATTATTTTTTTAAAGAAAAGACTTAGATCTTCTAGTCCAAAAGTGTCCAACTCTCTGCTGTAAAACTCCTGAGGGAAATGCAAACCAGATCAAAGCATAATTGGGAATTGCTTAACAAAATAAATAAAAATGCAATACAACAAAGATAAGTCTAATTTGTGTTTTTCTAAGCCAATATGTGGCCTTCAGGTAGCCTTTTCTCTTTGAATTTGACATTGTTGGTCTAGTCAACTCTGGTATTTGAAAATGAGGAAAATTAGACCCAGAGAAGGTAAATTACTTTCCTAACATCACATAGGTATTAGGCAGCAAAGCCAAGATTTGAACTCAGGTCTTCTGACTCCAGATCCCTCCTGCTACCCAACTTATGACTAATGACTTGTCAGCACTTCCACCAGAAAATGAGTAGAAAAGTCATGCTCATCACTCCAGTCATTTTTGCTTTTTTTGCAGATAATCTGGGTATAAGGTTTGGTGAGGGAAGAAGATGGAAAAGAATTTTGCAAGCCCCTATTATATCCCTTCATTTCATAAATGAGGAAACTGAGTCCCAGAGAGATAAAGTGTCTTGGCCATAATTACACAGAAAGTTAAGGGCAGAGCCAAAATTAGACCCAGGATCTTCTGACTCTTAGGCCAAAGCTTTTCTCACTACTCAGTAGGTTTAAGCTATTTGCAAAAGCAAGATTTGGGGCTTCATTGTGGATTTCTGCTGTTAGGATAAAAATCACTGAGCTTGGGTTATGTTTTCAAGTCAATTAAACAATCATTTCCTGAGCATCGTTTGATATGCAAGGCCTTGTGCTAAGAACTTTGATTGGTTCAGGAAAGTTTAGCTCTTCTACACACCCAACCCTCCCCTCATGACTCTTGAAGCTGCCACCAAAAGGTTAAAAAGCATTGATTGACACTGTGCAGTCATAGGTCAGCTCAGCTCTCCTCAGTTCACCAGTCAGTCAGCATTTATTAAGCATTTTGCTATATGACAGGCACTGTGCTAAGCAATGGAGACACAAAGTTAAGCCGAACCAAGCCAACAAAACATTTTAAGTGTTTTCTGTGTTCCAAGGACTGTACTAATTGGCGGCTAAGTGTTATAGTAAACAGAGCGCTGGGCCTAGAGTCAGGAAGACCCGAGTTAAACTCCAGCCTCAGACATGTAAGTCATAGCTGTGTGACTATGGGCGAGTCACTTAATCCTGTTTGCCTCAGTTTCCTCATCTGTAAAATGAGCTGGAGAAGGAAATGGCAAACCTCTCTGGTATCTTTGCCAAGAAAACTGAAAATGGGGTCACCAAGAGTCAGACATGACTGAACAACAACAATAGTAACTCTGGCCATACAAAGAAAGGCAAAAATAGTCCATACCTCCAAGGTACTCCCATTCTAATGAGGGAGACAACATGTACAAATAAGATATAAACAGGGTAAAAAAAAATTCTGTCCCTGCCTTCAAGGAGCCTATATTCTAATAGAGGAGATAACATGCAAACAACTATGTACATACAAGATAGATGCAGAGTGGATGATGGCGAATCTAGAAGGGAAAATTAACAAGTGGGATGTGATGGGGATAGGGGAGGGAGAAAAGGCTCCTTGGGAAGATAGGATTTGAGCCAAGTCCTGAAGAAAGCCAAGGAGGTCAAGGTGAGGAGGGAGAGCATTCTGGGCATGAGGAATAAATAACCCATTCAAATGCAGGAAGTTGGGAAATGGGAGTGTTGGGTGCCATGAATAGCATGTAGTCCAATGTCTCTGTTATGTTAGAGTATGTAGAGAGACTAAAGGGCAAAAAGATTGGAAGAGTAGAAAGGGGCCGGATTATAAAGAGCTTGTAAGTGCCAAAGTGAGATTGACATAATTGATCCTGGTGCTAAGAGGGAGACACTGAAGTTTGTAGAGTTCCGGACTAACATGGTCAGAGGGAGCTTTGGGAAAATCACTTTGGCAGCTGAGTGAAGGGTGGATTGGAGTAAGAAGAGATGTGAGGTAAGCAGTCTATCTGCTTATACGCTGAGTGACTGCTTAAAGAGCCTGTCACCAGCCCTGATTTTAATGAAAACCTCTTTTCTCCTCCCTACTCCCTAAATCAAATAAAATCAACTCAACAAGCCTTTAATAAGCACCAACTACAAAGTACTACTACAGAGAAGGATATAAACATTCCCTGCCCTCCAGAAGCTTAAAATCTAACCAGGAAGGCTATTTGCAAATAAAATACATAGGATTACAAAGGAAACCAATTATATCAAAATACAGTTATCAAAATATTGAAATAAAAAAAAGTGTGCAAAGCCCAGGTTAAGAACCCCCACTACAGTTCAGCTCACAGCCTAATTATACTTTCTCAATCTATGTAACTCTTGTCCATGTCTTTCTGTCCTCCACAGAAGATCAGCCTAATATGTTACAGGCTTTCCCTTAGACGCCTTGAAATCATGCAGATGCTGTGAGGACTCACCTTCACTCACTACATGCCTGTGCCAACCCTTCGGCCCCCAGTCATAAATTCTATAGTCTGAGTGAGCGCTTACACATCTGTCCTTTCTAACCCAGGTCTCCCCCTTTCAGGCTATTTGTGGTCAATTAACCTGTCATGCCCCGTGGTAATTTTGTCTCAGGCCCTTGACTTTTAGCATTAGGATGATAAATGTGGCCTGATGCTATGAGACTGTGGGTGAGCTAGAAGGAAAAAAATATCCATTTAATTTCCCCCTCTTTTTGAGAGATCGATGGATGGTGTCTGCTACCCTTGGAGTAGGCCTATCTTTCATTATTTCCAAAGTGTCTTTTATATCTTAAAATCCTTCCTTGAAAGAGGAGAGCCTATGGTGGAAGGGGCTTCCTCTGACCAATATTCTTTTGCTTTCCTTCCCATTAAAGCTCCAGAGTCTGAGTGAACCAAGAAGAAATAGAAAGGTTTTCCATGAGCTCCTGCAGGTCGATAATATGATTTACTTCTCTGCTTGTTCCAGGGACAATAAAAATTGGAAGGAGTGAAACTAGCAGCATTTCTAGGCAGGAAGAAAGAAAGAAAGAAAGAAAAAAAGAAAGAAAGAAAGAAAGAAAGAAAGAAAGAAAGAAAGAAAGAAAGAAAGAAAGAAAGAAAGAAAGAAAGAAAGAAAGAAAGAAAGAAAGAAAGAAAAAGAAGGAGAAAGGAAAGAAAAGAAAACAACTGGGCACATTTTTCACAACCTTCTGCCCAGGCTATATTTGGCTCTAAGTGCTCAGTTGATGCTACCTTGCATTTCAAAATTAATTTACCCAACATTCTAATCTTTCCTTTTTTAATGATTTCATACATTCCATTCCATAAGTTAATATTTTTATAAGACTCTGAGTCATGGAACAATACAACCTCCCTAGAACTGGAAAAAAAAAGTATTACATTGAAGACTATTGAGATTCGTGGAGGGTGTGAGCTTGTGTGTTAGGTGTGATGGAGCTGCTGCCTATAAAAAAAATAGGGAACCCTCCCTTATTAACCTCTGAAAGCCCAGAAAATATCACCCCAGGAAAATCCCTGGGACAGCTAAACTAGAAGAAAGATGGGAGGCAGCAGTGCAATAGCCCAGGTAGCCTGAGGGATTAACAGGAAAGGCTTCTCTTGCCCTGGGGGAAAGGGAACAGTACAGAACTGAGAGGTATCCCAGCAAGCTAGCTGAAAGCCCCACCTCAGCATACCAGGGGGAGATCCTGAAACCCTGGTGGTAGACACGCAAACACCAACACCTGGACCCCTGAGTGCCTCAGTAAGGGAGGGGGAATTGGAGGAAACCAGCTTGGAAAACCCCTAAGTGCCTTGGCATTCTACAGCAACCAGCTTTCCCAGTGCCTCAGCAAAACTAAGGAAGCAGCACTCCATGGGGCCCCAGGCAGATATAAACACCCTGCAACATCTATCTGAAAGAAGCTGAAGAAAGTGGAAAAGAAGGAAAGGCCCAGGTGAGCAGGAAATCTCCAGGGCCACACTACCCAATCCTACCACTAGAGTTCCAGTTTTGCTGATTCCAGCCCCACACCAGGTAAGCTGCCAGAACCCCACAGCCTCCAACTGCCAGCATTAGAGGCCCCAACATACAAAGCCAGTGACCAGGCCCTAGGCTCCCAACACAAGAAGCTTGGGACAGTGCCCTCTGCTTCCCAGCAGGAGAGCTCAATCTCTTTAAAGGCCAGGAAATAAGCAAACACCATGAGCAAAAAGAAATGTACGATAGATTCTTATTATGGGAACAGTGAGGATCAAGGCAGAAATTCTGAAGAGGACAATATTGTCAACACACCCACATCTGGAACCTCAAAAGGGAATATGAACCAGTCTGAAGCCCAAAAAGCCTTCTTAGAAAAGCTCAAGAAGGATTTTAAAAGTCAAATGAGAAAGGTGGAAGAAAAAACGGGAAATGAGAGGTATGCAAGAGAGAGTCAATAGCTTGGAAAAGGAAGCACAAAAATTAAGTGTAGAAAACAAGTACTTAAAAAATACAATTGGCCAAATGGGGAAGGAGGTACAAAATCTAATAGCAGAAAACAATTTGTTAAAAATTGGAATCGGGCAAATGGAAGCTAATGACTCTATGAGAAAGCACGAATCAGTCAAACAGAAACAAAAGAATGAAAAAATAGATGAAAATGTAAAATGCCTCATTGGCAAAACAACTGACCTGGAAAATCAATCCAGGAGAGACAATTTAAAAAATTATTGTTCTACCTGAAAATAATAATTAAAAAAAAAAAAGCCTGGACAGTATCTTTCAGGAAATCATAAAAGAAAACTACCCTGAGGTCCTAGAACCAGAAGGTAAAATAGCCATAGAAAGAATCCACCAATCACCTCCTGAAAGAGATCCCAAATTGAAAATACCAAGGAATACAGTAGCCAAATTTCAAAATTACCAAGTCAAAGAGAAAATAGTGCAAGCAGCCAGAAAGAAATATCATGGAACCACAGTCAGGATTACACAGGACCTTGCAGCTTCTACATTAAAAGACCGTAGGGGGGGGCAGCTAGGTGGCACAGTGGATAGAGCACTGGCCCTGGATTCAGGAGGACCTGAGTTCAAATCCAGCCTCAGACACATAACACTTACTAGCTGTGTGACCCTGGGTAAGTCACTTAACCCCACTGTCTAACCAAAAAAGAAAAAAAAAGACCATAGGGTGTGGAATATGATATTCCATAAGGCAAAGGAGCTTGGATTACAACCAAGGATCAACTACCCGGCAAAAATGAGCATGATCTTTCAGGGGAAGAGATGGGCATTCAACAAAACAGGGGACTTCCAAATCTTCCTGATAGAAAGACCAGAGCTCAACAGAAAATTTGATCTTCAAATACAAGACTCAAGAGAGACATAAAAAGGCAAATGGGACAGAAAGAAACAGCATGTTATTAATAAGGGCAAACTGTTTACATCCCTACAAGGGAAGATGACACTTGTAACTCTTGAGAACTGTATTGTTATTATACCACGTTAAAGGGGTATACAGAAAGGAGGTGGATATAAGTTGACTTTGATATAATGATAAAAACAAAATCTAATCAAGTGGGTTAAATGGATCCAAGTAAGTGGATTAGTCTCATCTAAGAAAATGTACTAAAAAAGGAGGAGGCAGACAAGGGTAAATTACATTACAGAAAAGACACAAAAACCTATTATAGCGAGGGAAAGACCGAGGGGGATGAGCATTATTTGTGCCTTACTCTCATCAGATTTGGCTCAAGGAGGGAATAACATAATCAGTTAAGTATAAAAATCTAACTTGGCCTATAGGCAACAGGAGGGAAAAGGGGAAAGAAAAGGGAAGAGGGGATAGAAGGGAGGGAAGAAGTAGTAAGGGTAAAGATGAAGAAAAGGGAGGGGGCTAATAGAAGGGAGGCAGGACTGAGGGAGGAGGTGGTCAAAAGCAAAACACTAGTGAGGAAGGAAAAGGAGAAAGAAAAGCATAAGTGGGGAAAAGGATAAAGAGAAAGACACAGACAGTAATCATAGCTGTGAATGTGATATGCGAATGGAATGGAATGCTATTGTGCTATAAGAAATGATGAACAGGCTGACTTCAGAAAAACCTGGAAAGACTTGCATGGACTGATGCTGAGTGAAGTGAGTAGAACCAGGAGAATGTTGTACACAGTAACAGCCAGGTTGTGTGATGATTAACTTTGATAGACTTAGCCCTTCTCAGCAATGCAAGGATCTAAGACATCTCCAAAGATCTCATGACGGAAAATGCTATCCACATCCAAACAAGGAACTATGGAGTTTGAATGCAGATTGAAGCATACTATTAGCTATTTTTTTTCTTCTATTGCATTTTGTTTCCTCTTTCTGGTGGTTCCTCCTATTGGTTCTAATTCTTACTTACAACATCACTCGTGTGAAAATGTTTAATAGTAATCTATATATATAGCCTATATCAGACTGTGCACCATCTTGGGGAGGGAGAGGGAGAATATTTAAAATTCAAAAGTTTATGGAAGTGATTGTTGATAAATCAAAATAAATTAATTTTTTAAAAAAGAAATAAAGCAGTACCTTGCAAAATAAAATTAAAGTTAAATAGGTACACAGTAAAAAAAATAGGGAAATCCAAGGAAAAAATAGAATAAAGGGAAATGCACGATTGAAAAAGAACATGGGTTGGCCACTTGGAGAGAGTAAGGAGTGATAGATAGCCCAAATACTCTACTAATACCCTCAAACTGTTATGTGAAGCATACCCCCCCCCAGAACAGAAAATTTATGGAAGAACAGAGATAAGAATGGCACGTGATGGTTGGGTATAGATGGGTTGCAATCTGCATCATTGGAAGGAATTTTCAGACTGGTAAGACATTACAACTGATGAGATATACCCATCTATCTCATGGTGGCATTTGAGCTAATGCCCAAAGGACTTGTCAGGGTTTCCTTTCCTTCATTTCATAAAGCAGAATGACTTTACCAAGTTGTTTTGTGATACTCTTGCAAAAATCCTCACCTTGTAAGCAAATAAAATGTGTGCTTATTTCTCAATTGTAGGGAAAGAATTTTCTGTGCTAACCTGGGGGATAAAGGTACTCTCTAATGAGAACCACTTCAACTTTAGGTTGGCAATTGATAGAAAAGGCCTGGATCATGATTCCTGAGGGGTCTTGAATAAACACACTACCCACTTCCTAAAAAAGAGGTGATGGACTCAGAATGTAGATTGAGACTTTTTTTTTTGGACATGGTTAATGTGGGAAGTATTTGGCTTGATTATAACATCTTTGTTGCAGGAGGTTTGTTTTTGTTTCTTTTTCAATGGGGAGGGTGAGTGAGAGAGAAGGTGAATTTTCATTAATTAAAATATTTTTAAGAGGGAGAAAAGATTTAGATCATCTAGTCAACTCTGGAATTTTGAAGATGAAGAAAATCACGCCCAAAAGGATGAATTATTGTCCTTGTTTTACTACTGTCTTTCTATGTGAATTTGAGCAGATCTCTTATCCTTTCTGTGCTTAATGAAAAATCTATTTAGAAAATAAGATTAGTATTATTAACACTATTGTTTATAAGTCTATTAGCTAATGTTGCTATACTGGGTATCATTTTCCACAATGTTTGGGGCTAAAAGAGTCTGCCACAGGGTTCTATATAAACCTACACAAAGTAAAGATTCTGACTGGCAAGGAGGTTATCCAGGGAGAAAGATTATATTTTATTTTTGTAAAATTGTATAGTTTTCTCAATCAGCAAAAGTCTGACTTCTCTACCTCTCATCCCAAACTACTCCTCCCCCCAACAAAGAATGAAAGGAAAACAAAATCCCTGTCATAAACATGTATAGTCAATTGTGTGCTACAGGTACCCAAAAATAACACTCAGAGATTTTCTAGGTATAAAGTGAAAGATTTATTATGTTCTCACGAGAAGAGGGCATCTGCTTCGTCTGGCAGTCCAAGGCACAAAGGCCAGGACAAAGGTTATATAGCCCTAACACAGAGATACCCACCCACCACTGGCTTTGAGTTCCCATTGGACAGGAATTGCAGCCTTACAATCTAAAACGCGAAAATCTACCCCAGAAACAAGGAATCTCATTATAATACTACCAATCCTAGCTATTTTATCCTATTTTTAGTAATTAGCCATTACCTAATGCTGATGTAACTAGGAACCTGAAAGTTAGGCCTATTGAGGCTAGTGTAACCAACCTTGAGTTTGTAACAGTCTAAGAATTGCTACACTCAGTCCATCTGAGAGATCTCACATTGTTTACATTGTTTCACTCAGTTAAAAAAACCAGAGTCTTGACAAAAGTTTGCAAAAGGAGAGATGTCTCCATTGACTTCCTGGAGAAAGTGTACCCCCATGCTGCCTCAGCTGCCCCGAGAGTTCCAGTGCTCTTTGTTCAAGGCAAGACTACATAGACCCCAATGTAGCAGCCCACCCTAACCCCTTCCCATGGGCTCATTGACTGAGCCTCAGGTATACAATGTATTCGTGTAAAAACTACCCCAGCAACAGAGACAACAAAGAGGTATAGAAATTATGTTAGTACGTTCCCCTTTTCAGGGCCTCACAGTTTCAGCAGTTTTTTACCCAAGGTCATACAACCAGCTAGAGGACGAGATAGACAGGATGCTCCCATGTCTCAGGAATTTCTGCTAACACTATCCAAGAGTAGAGAGGGAGAAGGCTAGGGGAGGGGGTCTTGCATTCTGAGGGGTCTTCACTTAGTGTTGGTACACATGCACCACTCAGAAGCAACAATACCAGAACCATTAACAAGAACTAATGACCCTTTGAGGAGGCTTCACTTCTGAGAGATCATCTCTCACATCAATCAAAACATATTTCTACATTGGCCATATCTTTTAAAAAATTAGATATCTCATTCTGCATTTTTTTTTGGAGGGTAATTGGGGTTAAGTGACTTGCCCAGGGTCACACAGCTAGTGTCAAGTGTTTGGCCTAAGGTTGGATTTGAATTCAGGTCCTCCTGACTTCAGGGCTGGTACTTTATCTACTGCACCAACTAGCTGCCCCTCATTTTGCACTCTTGAGTCCTTCACCTTTGTCCCTGGAGGTGGGTAGCATGTTTCTTCATTAGTCTGTGGTTGGTCATTATGCTAACCAGAGTTCCTAAGTTTTTAAAGTTGTTTGTCTTTATAATATTATTTTTACTATACAAACTGTCCTCCTGGTTGCACTCACTTCACTCTGCATCAGTTCATATAAGACATCCCAGATTCTTCTGAAACCACCCCTTTTATTATTTCTTACAGTACATCCATATACCATAATTTATTCAGCTATTCTCTAATTTATAGGTATCCCCTCAGATCCTCATACATTAGATGTAAGCAGTTTCAACTTGTTTAGTGCCTTATGATTCTGTATGTTTACTTTTTATTGTTTCTTTTAACTCCTGTATTTGAACTCAACTTTCTATACAGTTCTCGTCTTTTTGTCAATAAAGCCTGAAAGTCCTGTTTCACTACAGGTCCATTTGTTCCCCTATAAGATTATTCTCAGTTTTGCTGGGTAAATTTTTCTTGACTGTAAGCCCATATTCTTTGTCTTCTGTAATATACTAATCCAAGCTCTTCACTCCTTTAAGTTGTAGCTATTAAAACATGTGTGATACTGACTGTAGCAACTGGGTACTTGAATTCTTGCTTCCTGGCTGCTTGAAGTATTTTTTGTTTGACCTGGGAGCTCTGGATTTTGGCTGTAATGTTCCTGAGAGTTATCACTCTGGAGTTTCTTTCAGGAAGTGATTGGTGGATTCTTTCTATTCCTACTTTGCCCTCTAGTTCTAAGAGACTTGGGCAGTTTTCTTTTGTGATTTCTTGAAATGGGATGTCTAGGCTTTTAAAAAATTTTTTATTTCTTTGATCATGGCTTTCAGGCAGTCCAAAGAGTCTTCATTTTTTTTCTCTTCATTTTCTTTTTCAGGTCATTTTCTTATATCTTCTATTTTTCTAGTCTTTTGACTTTGCTTTACTATTTCTGGTTGTCTCATGGAGCTATTGTTTTCTATTTAGTCCACTCGAATTTTCAGGGAGTTTGATGTTTGGAAAAGTTTTGTACCTCTTGTGCCAACCTGTTAATTTCTTTTCTATTTCTTTCTTCAAGAACTCTCATTTCTTTTCCAAATTTTTCCTCTAGAACTCTCATTTCATTTCTTAAAAACTTTTTTTTAAGGGGCAGGTAGGTGGTACAATGGATAGAGCACTGGCCCAGGAGTCAGGAGGACCTGAGTTCAAATCCGGCCTTGGACACATAATATTCACTAGCTGTGTGACTCTGGGCAAGTCTCTTAACCCCAGTTGCCTTAAAAAAGAATTTTTTAAAAACTTTTTTTTTTGGCTAGGCAATGGGGTTAAGTGACTTGCCCAGGGCCACATAGCTAGTAAGCGTTATGTTCTGAGGCCAGATTTGTACGCAGGTCCTCCTGAATCCAGGGCTGGTGCTCTATCCACGGTGCCACCTAGCTGCCCCCTTTTTTTTTTTAACTTTTTGAAACTCTTGGGGCAGCTAGGTGGTTCAGTGGCCCTAAAGTCAGGAGGACCTGAGTTCAAATCCAGCCTCAGACCAAATACTTGACACTTACTAGCTGTGTGACCCTGGGCAAGTCACTTAACCCCAATTGCCTAAAAAAAAAAATAAAATAAAAATAAAAACTCTTGCTTCATCTCTTCCAGGAATTTTAATTGAATCTATGTTAAAGACATGTTTTGATCTGAGGCTTTGCTTATAGATATTTTGGAGTCATTCTCTTCTTCTGGGCTTGTGTCTTGGGCATCCTTTGAACCTACTTGTATAGCCTTGTCTCATAGACATCTAATAAAGTTCCTTTTATGTAGTCTACATTTCATCCCAAAGCAGATAATTCTCCAGTCTCTGTTCTCTTCTGTTCTGTCTTACCTCCCTGCTTTTGCTCACATTGTCGGCTCTTGGAACAAACTCCTTTTCATGCTCCCCCAAAGTCCAACCCTCCACTCCCTCTTTTTTTTTTTTAAGCTAGGCAATAGGGTTAAGTGATTTGCCCAGGGTCACACAGCTAGTAAGAGTCAAGTGTCTGAGGCTGGATTTGAACTTAGGTCTTCCTGACTCCCAGGGCTGGTGCTCTATCCACTGTGCCACCTAGCTGCTCCCCCATTCCCTCTTTGAAGCATTCTTTGACACATCCACCCCACTTCATCCCTACCCAGGTGAAGCTATTCACTCCATCCTCAAATTTCTCATAGTGCTTTACTCATATTTCTCTTTTATTTGTACTTGTCCTCATAACCCTTAACGTCATAATTATCTGTGTACTTGTCCTCCTCACTCACTTATGTAAGTTTCTTGAGAGCAAGACTTGTGTTGTATCTATCAGTATCCTTAGCACCATGTACAGCCTTGTACTTGTTAGCACTTAAATATTTCTTAGAATCATAGGATTAAATTTGTTGATTGTTGAATGAATTCTCAGCTTACTTAGAAACAGAGTTCCCCCTCTGAGACTTACGCTTCCAACTAGTACTCAAACTTGCAGACTACTTCCCAGGGAAGTAGAATCAGAGTAGCTGATATCATGAAGAGAAAATAGAGGCCACCAGTGGCTACTAGGGCTTCTAAACCAGGATGATGTGGGTGGTGTATACATAAGCTATGTACAGAGCGAAACAAGCTTTACATACATACACACACACACACACACACACACACACACACACACACATACACACACACACATACACACACCAAACATACATACATATAGTGTAATATATATATTACACTCCAGGCCTGCAGCCTGGAGGCCACCTGTGGCCCTCTGGGTCTTCAAGTGTGGCCCTGATACTCAAAGAGCCACTCTTGAGGACCTAGAGGGCCCATGTCACCTCCAGACAGCAGGTTCCCCACCCCTGTAAACTAGGCAATTTGCTAAGGTCCCTTCTTGTTCTAAAATTCTGTTTTTATGAAAACCTGGTGGTTCTTAGTGTCACCACAAGGGGTAGTGAGCAAAAAGTGCCACTTATGGTCCCAATTTTGTGCCATTCGTGATCCTTGTGAAGGATCACAATTCCGTTTCCTACTGCACTTTATGACCAATGAGCTCAACATTCTTCCAGGAGATCCACGTCTCCGGACTAATTGATAACTAGAACATAATGCTTTAAGACCTCTCTGCTGAAAGAGGCTTTGGCCTCTTGCTGTTGGGCAAATGACTTCAGCTGAGTATGAGGTAATATATATATGTTAGAGACTAAGTCCAGTTACCTTCAATACCCTTTCTCCTTTCCCTATTGGTTCATTTATACAGCTTCCCAGGAAAAACAGAATGTATTATCTAGGCATCAGAATGAGTTAGCGAGATAACTGGCTGGCTAGGAGAGCCAGGTAGTGGTCTTTAATTCTTTTGCAAGGTTCTGTTTGAAAGAAAGCCACTTTCATGGGCTTTCATAGGAGTAGCTAGAGAGATAAAGTCACACATGAGGGGAGGAGTAAAGTTCAGTTGTTTCAGTAGTATCTGACTCTTCATGACCCCATTTGAGGTTTTCTTGGCAAAGATGCTGAAGTCATCTGCCATTTTCTTCTCTAGCTCATTTTACAGATGAAGAAACTGAGGCAAATGGGTCACATAGCTAGCAAGTGTCTGAGGCTGAATTTGAATTCAGATCTTCCTGACTCCAGGTCTGGCACTCTATCCATTGTGCCACCTACTCGTCCAGGGGAGGAGTAAATTTGCCCATAAAAAGGTAGAAGTAAATTGATTGACAGCTCTGCTGGACTTCTGTTTCCCCCTCAACTACTAAGGCATTCTTCCTAAACTACCTTGTATTAATCAGTATATTATGTAACTGGGGCTGGTTCATGCACAGACCCCATCAGCTTCCTTGGCTGATAACCCTCCATGCGGAAGGCAGGAGCCCATTTCCTGGAGAGTCCTTATGATACGTAAGAGAAATGCCTTGGAGAGATTATGGAGTATGTATAGACAATGTATAATTGGCTTTGGTTGGCTAACCCCATGGTGAAGAAGAGGCTCTTTGAATGTCTGCAGAAGCATTCAAGGGAGCAGCTAGGTGACCACATGGCTAGAGTGTGGGGCTTGAAGTCAGGAAGACTCATCTTCTTGAGTTTAAACCCAGCCTCAGATCTTACTAGCTGTGTATGTGACCCTGGGCAAGTCACTTAGCCCTGTTTGCCTCAGATTACTCATCTGTAAAATGAGCCGAAGAAGGAAATGGCAAAGCACTCCAATATCTTTGCTAAGAAAATTCCAAATGGGGTCACAATGAGTTGGACACAATAGAAAATAACTGAACAAGAAGAAGAAGCATTCGAAAGACCTGCTTCTGCCCTCTCTCCTCTGCAGCAGTTCTTTTGGCCTCTTTGTTCCTGGTGGAGTCTCTCCTTTGCCCACAGAGTTTGGGAGATGCCACACTGTAAGAAGAGAGAGAGAGAGGCATTCAGGACTTCTCCCCTCTGAGGTCATAAGAAATGGGCCTTGTCTTTGATCTCTGCATTTGTTCATTTCTCTTCTAGGTGAAGGGAGTGGAGCCTCTACAGCCTTATAAATTTTTAAAAGTCAGTTTCCCAGAGTTCCAGAGTCTGAACTAGTCTCTTAACCTTGGGCCTCTCAATTTCCTCCTCTGTGAAATGAGGATATTGTACTACACTAGGAGTGGGGAACCTGCAGCCTGGAGGCCACCTGTGGCCCTCTGGGTCCTCAAGTGCAGCCCTGACACTCAAAGAGCCACTCTTGAGGACCTAGAGGGCCCATGTCACCTCCAGACAGCAGGTTCCCCACCCCTGTAAACTAGGCAATTTGCTAAGGTCCCTTCTTGTTCTAAAATTCTGTTTTTATGAAAACCTGGTGGTTCTTAGTGTCACCACAAGGGGTAGTGAGCAAAAAGTGCCACTTATGGTCCCAATTTTGTGCCATTCGTGATCCTTGTGAAGGATCACAATTCCGTTTCCTACTGCACTTTATGACCAATGAGCTCAACATTCTTCCAGGAGATCCACGTCTCCGGACTAATTGATAACTAGAACATAATGCTTTAAGACCTCTCTGCTGAAAGAGGTTTTGGCCTCTTGCTGTTGGGCAAATGACTTCAGCTGAGTATGAGGTAATGCCTGGGTGCCTTGCCCACTATAAAAGACACCAACTCCTTCCTGTACATATTTAGCAAATAAAAAGGTTCTGGAGTGAGGCCCAGAAAGACTTAGAGAAGTACAGATGTGTCTGCTTTAAGAACTGCTAGGAATCTAGAAATAGAAACTTACAAAACAGATAATTGAGGGGTAGTGGTGATTATCTGCACTACAAAAAGATTTTTGCTTTGCAAAATAATTCTCCTCAGGCTTCCTTTAAATGCTGAGCTCCCCTGGTGCATTTTAGTTTTCACATACAGATCATAAGCTACTTGAAGGGAGAGGCCGGGCAGCTGTGGGGCAGAAGAATCCTTAGGTTTAAGGGGTGCTCAGCACCATTGAAATTTGAGGATCTACTTCTCTCTCATAAACAAGAGGTGATATTAATATGGTGAAAACAAGTTTCCATGCTTCTGACTGAATCTAAGTCTGAAGCAATGGTCTGGGCAGTGAAAGACTTTAAGACCCTGTTCTCACACACTCCACCATGTCCTGTGTCAGTGCACACCCCTACCTTCTCCTCTCCCTCCAGTAAGGTCAATAAGCAAATTTTAAACAGCCATAGCAGCTAGGTGGCACAATGGATACTCAGACCTCAACTCTGAAAGACCTGAGCTTAATCCTAGCCTCAAGATACTAGTAAGCTGTGTGACCCTGGGCAAGTCGTTTAACCACTATTGGCCTCAGTTTCCTTATCTATAAAATGGGGATAATGACAGCACCTATCTCCCAGGGTTGTTGTGAGGATCAAATATTTGTTAAGCACTTAGCACAGTGCCTGGCACATAGTTAGCTCTATATAAACATTAGCTGTTATTATTTGGGACCATCATTGGAGTGGCTTTGGGAAAGACAACCTATGCTACTTAAAATGTAACCATAACGAAGAATTCAAGGTTCCTATTTTCAGGCATTTCTGACAAATGAAATGAGCTTGTTACCAGTTATCATTGTCTTTTCTATTGAAAGAGTGTGTGATGGTTTCCATATGCCCAGTATTTGTGAAGGTCATGGGTCACAGAGCTGGGATCTGAACTTGGGTGACATAGAGCCAGCACTCTTTCCATTTCCCACAATTTCCATGTATCTTCAGTAACTATTTCTCACAATGATGTCATTATGTGCCTCCTATGGGTTGGCTGACCACAACCATAAGGATCCCTGCTCTCTAATTTTAAAATAATCTCTATTTGCTACTGTGACTTCTTAGCACCCCAGAGAATTATGGCACATCGTCTGAAGTTATTCTTCACAGTGTCCTTCAAGTGTTTGCACAGTTCAGGCTCCCTGGTTCAGTCAGTGCTTGAGCAACCTGGTGTCTGTCCTCCATCCTGTTCCTGTATCCCCCTCAGCAGAGCCAGGCTTCAGTTAACAGAGCTATAACTAGCAAATTTTGCTCTCAGAGCAAGTAGCACAAAATGTACCAGGGGCAGGCAGCATGAAAAAGTAGCATTTACATAGCACTTTAAGGTTTGCAAAGTACTTTACAAGTGTTATCTAATTTTATCTTAACAACCGTAGGAAGTAATTTCTACTATTATTCCCATTTTATAGATGAGGAAACTGAGGCAAGTAGGAATTGAGTGACTTGTCCAGGGTCACATAGCTGGGAACTGTCTAAGACTAGATTTAAACTTAGGTCTTTCTATTTACTTCTTCGCCCAGCAGTTGCCTAGTATGCCCAGGGAAGCCACTGAGGCTAGGATAACAGCAATAAGGCAAGAATTCACCCACAGCTGCTATTGTACCAGCTGGCAGCTGCTTATTTTAATTAATTATTCTTGCTAAATAGATACAAAACTCAGGTGTTTCTTTATTGCTGACCTTTTGTCACCAGAGCCTTCTAAATGTTGATGGCCTGGAGCAAAGTCCCTTTCACCCCACCCTAATTTCAGTTCTGTAAGTCAGCATAACTTTTAACACTGGGTTCAAGGATTTTATGGTTGATAAATCTGCCTTATAATTTAATCATGACAGGCAGGTCTGTGACACTGAAGAAAGTGTGTAAGAAGTTCCATGTCCAGGACTAAGCCTGGACATCATAACAATAAACACCTATCTATACAGTCTTCTAAACTTATAAACTGATTTCTTGTAAGACAAGTAGGGCAAATATTATTATGCCCATTTTAGAGATGAAGAATTGTTAGTTATTAATGATCTCTTTATTTCTAAGTCTAATTGCCTTTTCTTGATCCTCATCTTTGATCTCTTTATAGCATTTGATATATTTGATTTCCTTTGTAATCCTGTATATCTTATTTTATGCATTTAAAAACATGATTCTGAGGTGAGGTATTTTTTAATGCACAAAATAAGATACACAGGATTATAAAGGAAATTAATTATATTGAAAGTATTAGAAAAAGTTTATAGACCCCAGTATAGGGACCTCAGAACTAAAAGGAGGGGGTAGTCTATAGTACCAAATGCCATAGATGAAGAGACCATGTAACTTTTGGAGAGATCAGTTACTCATCTCTACAATGATGTGAACAGTGGAAAGGAGAGAAAATAGATTTCTGTTTAAAAAAAAAACCCCAACACTTTTTTAAAAAAAGGATTTTTGGGAGGGGTGGTGCTATGTGTAATATTGCAAAAAGGGAGAGGGGAGTTCTCTCCTACCCTCTGACAGCAGCAATAGTGGCTTGCAGGACAAGAGCTATTATTGGCCATTCAGTAAGAGCCAGAGTGATTTGGGTTTAAAGGCTTCATTAAATAGTATCTTTTGTCTCAGTTCTTACCTAGCCCTCAGTCATTGAATGGGTGTTGCCGCAGACAAACTGAGGCCTGGGAAAGACTTTAATTTAGAAAGACCAAGGTTATCCCAGACCATCACCAGTTGTCTTGACTTTCATTTTGCCACTGGACTTCAATGACTCTTTAGGAGAGAATGAGGCTAATGACTTTGGGCAGTTCTGCCTCACTTATTAAATCCAATTCACTCAAAAGTCAAGACATCTCCCTTATGATGTCATTGGTCCTCTTGGAGAAGGAAGGGCAAACAACAATAACAAAGCAGCAGGAAGTAGATTCTTGCTTAGGTGGGCCTAAGATGGACCCTTGGATCCCTGGCTGCCTACTTCTTCCTTTCTGTTTACTTCCCTGAACTGAGAAATGGGCCTTTTCTGCCTCGATGATTAGCTTGTGAGTTCAGGATATGAGTATTAATTGACAGAAGGAGGTGATTTTTGTATCAGTATGTCTCTGAGGAGATGATGACATCTGCTAGGAGCATCCTCTAGCAGAAGGACTAACACAAGCCATGCCACTGGGGCAGCCAGCAGAACTGGACCTTCTGAGTTGTTCAGACAGTGTAAGTCTGAGGTGAATTCAAGGTATCTGTCCAGTGGTCTCACAAAGATGTCTTTACTATTTGGAGGGTGGGCGCTGGGTGGACAGAATAAAAATGAATATAATGTATGATTTTTGTATTTTTAAATTCATGCCTATGAATCTTTTACATCTTATACAGTTTCTGTGATGGAGGGGAAAAAAACAGCTTCCTATACCTTGTAAATGTATTCTACATTGAGTTATTTTGAAGAAGGGAGCCTATAGCCTACATTTTGGGGAATCCTTAGACATTAGATATATCTGTTAGTTTTAGAGATTTTCTTGGAGTCACTTTGTGATAGGCACAAAACCAGAAAGAGAGATACTCAGAGCACTCTTTGGGCTCAGCCTACCCTGCCCATGACTGAACCTAGCTCCATGTAAGCCAAGAGTCCCTTGCAGGGGCCACCTGGGCCACAGGGTACATCAGAATGCCTACAAAAGAGTCCCAGAACCTGACAAGGACACGATTCTCATCAGCACTTGGCTATCCTGTGCTAAGCATGTGTGAAGAATGATCCACAGGATGCCCAAGAAGCCACAGTATAGTGAGCTGAAGTGGAATAATTGTAAGCAGAGAAGACAGAAAGACCTCTTGAAAACTTCACTGAAAAATAGCCTGAAGCCAAACTCATACTGATCAGGGATGAAATCTGCTCTTGAGTGGCCACTACAGCTGTAGTCTAACCTGAGAGAGATAGGGAAAGAAAGAAAGAAAAAGAAAGAGAGAGAGAGAGAGAGAGAGAGAGAGAGAGAGAGAGAGAGAGAGAGAGAGAGAGAGAGAGAGAGGGAGAGAGAGAGAGAGAGAGGGAGGGAGGGAGAGAGAGGAAGGAAGGAAGGAAGGAAGGAAGGAAGGAAGGAAGGAAGGAAGGAAGGAAGGAAGGAAGGAAGGAAGGAAGGAAGGAAGGAAGGAAAAGAAAGAAGGAAAGAAAAACAAAGAAAGAAAGGAAGGAAAGAAGGAAGAGAAAGAGTGAGAAAGAAAGAAGAGAAAAGAAAAAAAAAGAAAGGAAAAAGAAAAGAAAGACAGAACCAAGCAAGATGACATATCTGGATGACTGGGAAACAACTATAACAGAGAGAACTTACAGCATAAGGTTAAAGGCACACAGTTGCTCTTTTGTAGCCTAAAAATCAGAGGACTATTTTCATTGTATTCACTGTGGAACGGACTATTATTCTTCTACATTGCTCCTTTTGGTCATATCCAAAAATACAGATTGTAATTACTGCCAACAATATCACCTTTAAAAGAGAAATATATGTTTAGTTCACATATAAGCCATCTTCTTCCATTGAAATGAAAATCCATTTTCAGAATGGATAAAGAACTGTAACTAGGGCAGGGCATCTGGGACTTTGTCTTAAGTCATTGAAATACAGAGGGTACAAAACTTGTACCATAAACAATTGAGCACCTAGTTGGCAAGAATAATTTGTTAAAATAACTAGTCCTCTCCCATCCCTAGCAACTGAATTTGTCTCAATTACTTCTTGGTTTATGTTCATATCCAAACTACAGAGTTGATTCAAGGGCCCATTTGTGGAGAGACAGCATGATGTAGTTTTATAGCATGCTAGATTTGGAGTTAGGATGATGATGATCTGGGTCTCCTAAGTGTGTGACCATGGGCAGGTTGCTAAACTTTTCTGTGTCTCAGTTTTATCACCTGTGAAATGGGAATAACGATACTGGTAGAACCTATCTTGCAGAATTGTTGTAAAGCTCCAATGAGTGTAATATTGTATTTTAGATGTTGCATGTAAAGTTCATTGCAAACCTGTTCAAGTACTGCATAAGTAATATTCTTATTCATACGACTTATCCTAGGTAACCAAAATGTTAAAGCATTACAGAAGTTTTATTATTATTCATGCAACTTGTCCTGGATACTAATATAGTGTAAATTGCACATGCTTAGATTTTATGTGGGGTGTTTTGGTAACTTGTCATTGAGAATCCCAAAATACTCTAGTAAGTTTTCAACTAAAAGCCTACCTTTAAATTTTGAACAATGCTGTTAAAGAGAGTCAAATAAAATATTAACTCTTCAAAAGAAAAAGCAAACGATGCAAAATGAAATACACAAGTAGTACAGTATTAATTGCAAAGGGTCTATAAGGGAGATACCGTAGGAATTGTAACAATTTATGCACTCATCTAAAAACATATCTCTGCCCTTAGGTCATTATCAATGGATATGTATTAAATGGTACATTTTATTTGTTGTTGTACAATTTTTTTTCCTTTTGAAATTGAACTGACCATGAAGTAAAATATTGCAAAAAGTGTATTGTTGGAGCACCTTTGACCAAATCCTGACCCTGTTATAGGAGTCACCTTCTGAAACTTAATTTCACCATGTAGAAAATGAGGGTTAGATGAGACATTCTCTAAAATTGCCTCCAGGTTAAAATCTATACCCCTTATGCTATTTTGATGATCAAATATCCTGCTACATGGCCCTTTACTCAAGGCACAACTCAAATGTCACCCCCACCATCAAAGCTTCCCTTACGACACCTCTGCCTAGTCCCTGACAAAACAGATTTTCCCTTCATTTGATCCTATAGTACTTTATACTTTTATTTTCATCATATTTATATTAGGAGGCATAACATAGTGCAAGGAGTATTAGACTTGGAATCAGGGAACTAGGTTCAAATCTCACTTTGAGAACCTACTAGTTATATGATCATGTGCATTCTCTGAGGCTCAGTCAACTTGTCTATAAAATGGGAATAATAATACCCATTGAACCTTCATTACAGGATAGTTGTGAGGCTCAAATGTGGCCATGCATGTAAAACACCTTGTGAACCATAAAAATATCATATAATTGTCAGGCATGATTATGTTTCACTAATTAGATCTGCAGGCTTCTATGGGAAGAACTGGGAACAGTGTTTAGCCATTATAGAAAGGCAGATTTAGGTTCAATGTATGGAAACATTTTCCAATCATCAGAGCTATCCAAAAGTGGAATACACAACCTGACTCACCTCAGGAGGTAATGGGTTCTTCTTCACTGGAGTTCCTCAGAGGCTGTCTGACCACCTGTCAGTTCTACCACCACCACATTTCTTTCACTTGTAGCCTTCTTTCCATTCAATCCACACCCTCAACCCCTTTCCCTAGCTCAGACCCTCATCACCTCCTGCCTAGACCATTGCAATAGCCTCCAGATGGGTGTGCTTGTTGCAGACTTTCTACCTCTCCAATCCATTCTTCACAAAGCTGCACCGCTCCCCCCCAATCCTCCAATGGTACAGGTCTAGCCACATCACTTGCCTATTCAAAAATCTTTATCGTTTCCCATTGCCTCTATAATAAAAAAAAAAAAACAAACAAAATGTCTCAGCTTGGCATTTAAAGCCTTTTCACAGTCTGACTTCAGGTACTTTTATAGACTTGTTTCAGATTCTTCACCTTCCTGCATACATTATAGCTGAACTAGTCTTTGCCTGGACTGTCCTTCATCCCTTGATTCACACTCTCCTCAATTCCATCTCTTAGAGATGATGTAATTTATAGTTAGAGTGTTGCTTGAAGTCAGGAAGATCTGGCTTTAAATTCTACCTTTATTACTTAATAGCTGTGTGACCACAGGAAAGTCCCCAACTTCTCTGTGCCTCAGTTTTTTCATCTGTAAAATGGTGATAATTATGTAGTACCTTCCTCTCAGTACTGATGTGAGGTTCAAGTAAAATAAAATACGTAAAGGGTTTTGCAAACTTTAAAGTGCTATAAAGTATTATTATTATTATTCTTAATATAACAATCCAATTTCCTCCAAGGTTTAATACCACTTCCAAATTTTTTTCCTAATTCCCCTCTAATTTTAATTTTCTTTCTCTCTCCCCTCAAATTACTTATTACCTTGTACATATGTATCTGTGTTTATCTGTGTTTTATTCAGTCCTACTCCCACCCCTAGTAAGATGAAAGCTCATTGAGGGCCAGGACTGATTTTCATTTTGTTTTTTGGATTTCTGGCACCAAGTACAGTGCCTTGTATATGGTAGGTGCTTAATAATAGGTGTTGAATTGAAATAAATTTAACTACTATTCAGGTACAAGTACTCTGAGGTGCTTTGCAATTTTGAGATTCTGTCATTCTATGAAGTACCTAATTAAGTGAAAAGAGGTAAGCCAGCATCTAACTTCCTTCAGTAAGTTCAAATCATCTCACCCCAAATAATTATATCCTAAACTACTGAAAGAATTTGCAACTGTGATTGCTGAATAATTGTTAATGATATCTGAGAAATCCTGGTGAATAGAGAGAAGCCAAAAGACTAGAGGTGAGCAAAAGGACTAGGGATGTTGATCTTAGTTCAAGGAATCTTTCAAATATTTAAAGGGCTGTCATAGAGAAGAATTGGTCGTGTGCTCCTTGCTCACAGAGCAAAGAATAGGACCAGTGTTGGCAGTTGCATAGAAAGGTAGCTGTTGGTTCAACATAAGAAAACACTTCCTAACAGAGCTATTCAAAAGTGGGATGAGTTACCTCACGTGGTAGTGAGCTCCCTATCCCTACAACTCAATGATCACTTATTGGGGATGATACAGAATAGGGCTGGATTACTAACATCTGAAGTTTCTTCCAATTTTACAATTCTGTGATTCTATGAATGAGACTAACCATTTGAAAAGCATAATGAGTCTCTCTTAGAGCCCCCTCATGTCTTTCTTTTGGGGGTGGGGGTGGGGAAGGCAATTAGGGTTAAGTGACTTGCCCAGGATCACCCAGCTAGTAAGTGTCTGAGGCAGGATTTAAACTTAGGCCCTACTGATTCCAGGACCAGTGCTCTAGCCACTGTACTACCTAGCTACCTCTCAGGTCTTTCTAATGACTGAGTTGGACAGAATGCTAGGTCTGGAGTCAGGAAATTCTCAGCTTGAATCTAGCCTCAGACACTTACTAGCTGTGTGACTTAACTGTTTGCCTCATTTTTTCAAACTGTAAAATGGGGATAATATCACCACTTACTTCACAGGAGATTGTTATAAGGATCCAATGAGATAATATTTGTAAAAAGCACTTGACATATATAAATGTTTGTGGCTATACAAATGCTTATTCTCTCATATTCAGTTTTATGCAACACATTTTTAGAATGACACTGTAAAGCTGAAGAAGATCCAGAAGACGGTGACCAGGATGGTAAAAGGCCTCAAAATTAAAAGAACTAGAGATGTTTAGCCTGGAGAAGAAACAATTTAGAGAGATCATGGTACTTGTCTTGGAGTATGTGAAAGACTACTGTTGGGAAGAGGACTTATTTAGACTTGGTCCTTCTGCTTGTCCCAGAGGACAGAACTAGGCAGAGGAGATCAAAGTTGCAAAGAGATCAAAATAGAAGGGAAAATTTCCCAACAAGGAGAACTTTCCAAAAATGGAAGATGCTGCTAGCATTTCTACCCTCACAGAATCTCTTGTTCTGTACATGCCCTACTCTTTTCTCTAACCCTACCACCACCCTGGTACAGGCCCTCATCCCCTCTCAACTGGACTATTCCAATAGCCTGCTGCTTGGCCTTCCTACCTCAAGTCTCACCTATCCCCATCCATCTTCCACTCAACTGTCAAATTGATCTTCCTCAAAGTGTTTAACCAAGTTAACCCCATATTTAATACATTCCAGTATCTCTAGGATCAAATATAAAACCTTCTGTTTAGTTTTTAAAGTCCTTCATAACCTAGCCGTTTCCTACCTTTCCAGAGTATTTACACCTTACTCTCCTCCATATACTCTGTGATCCAGTGATGCTGGCTTCCTTACTTTTCCTTAAACAAGACACTTTATCTCCTCAGTCCAACCATTTTCACTGGCTATCTACGATGCCTGGAATTCTCTCCCATCTCATCCCCCGTCTTGGTTTCCTGCAAGTCTCACCTAAAATCCTAGCTTCTGCAAGAAATCTTTCCCAGTCCTTACTCCTACTGCCTTCCCTCTGAGACTACCACCAATTTATCCTATGAGTTGGAGAGTTTATATAAAATTGTTTGCATGTTGTCCCTCCCATTAGACTGTGAGCTCCTTAAATGTAGGAACTATCTTTTTTGCCTTTCTTTGTATCACTAGTATATAGCACAGTGCCCAGCATATAGGAAGCACTTAGTAAATGCCAGTTGATTGACTGATTTGGTACCTAATTCTCAGTAGGAGTAGCACTTTAGGCAGCCCAAAGGATAATGAAGCTTCTTGATACCAATAAATTATATTTGTCCGGAAGGTGTTTAGAGCCAATGTTTTAGAATAGAAGATTCCAGCACTTAAATCCTAATGGATTTGATTTACCTCAAAAAAAGGACTATTATTTCATCTGTTATGGAGTGTGATACAGATGTGCAATACGTTACAGTGGCCCTCCTAGAGATGATGTTGCTGAGGAAACAGACAGAATCTGCCAGGGATTCAGTTGCAAGAGACTCATGCAGCTGGTTGGGACCAACAGTGTGAGCTGCTTCTCTTTCCAGAATATTATGCAGAGGGGAAAATTACATGTTTGGCAAGAGAAGCAGGGGAAAAGATTGTGAAAACAAGACTGTGGGCTTTCTTGTCTGTATTTGCTGTGATTATTTCACATATATCCTGGAGTGTTTCCCTTATTTTGAATTTATATTAAAGACTGTGGCTTTAAAACAGTGATATTTTAGGGTAGGGTAGGGTTTTACTAAATGTTTGTTGAATTGAATTGAATTACCTAAATGTTCTCTTTGTATAAGAGAATTTGGCAGAAACAAACATGATGAAAGTGACTACACCCATGATTATCCTGAATACTGAACACTTGACAAGTTTAGACTCAGGCAAAATTAAGCAAATAACCAGAAAACACATGTAAGAACAAGATTTCCAACAAAAATTAACACCACCATTTTCACAGGGGAGGTAGTATTACTCAACTACCTTATGACTCTGGTGGTACATCTGTAATATATATGTATGTATATATATATATAAGCATTTTTCAAATTAATATCTCATTTTTTCCTCACAAATCTGTGGGCTAAGGCAGTCATTATTATCTTTGCTTTGCTAATAAGGAAATTGAGGCACAGAGAGGGTAGCTGATTTATCCAATGTCACAGAGCTGATCAGTCATGAAATCAAGATTAAAACCCAGGCAAAGGGCGCAGCTGCCAAAAAGGGGTACGTAAGAGGATTTTCAGCCAAACAACCTAGGTACAAATAATTCCTAGAGTTATCTACATTTTTTGGTGGGGCTGTGGAAGAAGCAATCAATCAACAAGCATTTATTAAACATCTACTATGTGTGATGTATCTTGTTAGATACTGAGGATACAAAAACAGATATGAACAGTCCTTGCCCTCAAGGAGTTTAAAGTCTACAAAGGAGACAATATGTACATATATATATATATATATATATATATATATATATATATATATATATATATATGTATGTATGTATGTATGTATGTATGTATGTATACACACACATACATATACACATATGTATACACAAAATTAAAAAATACACTGTAATTTCAGATGAAGAGGTACTAACAGCTGGGGGGATCAGGAAAGACATCATACAGTCCTATTATAGAAGATGATATTTTAAGCTAAACTTTAAAGGAAGCTAGGATTCCAAAAGGAGAAAGTAAGAAGGGAAGACATATCAGACATGGAGAATGGCCTGTGAAAAGGTAAAGACAACAGAGATAAAATGTCATATGTAAGAAACAGCAAAAACACTTGTTTGGCAGAATCCATGCATAACAGGGAGTAATTATAAGACTAAAGGTAGGTTGGAATCAGGTTGTAATGGATTTTGTTGTTATTATTATTGTCTGTCCTTCGCTTTGGAAGAGGACCAGTGACATCACAGAGTGACATCTCGACTCATATCTGAATTGGATTTAAGTGAGGCATAGCTGCACAAAGTCATCAGCCTCACTCTCTCTTCAGTGACAAGACAAAAGTCAAGACAACTGGTGATGGCCCAGGATGGATGCAGTGGATGACCTTGATGTCTTCGATGTCTGACCAAGCTTCAGTCACCTGCACAGCCACTGGACAAATTGTTTTCATCTGCCCATTCTGCCTCTAAAGAGAGGAGTTAATAGTTGACTCTGGAGGGAAAATGTGCTGTTGGGATTAATGGTGCAGGAGAGTGACTCAGTCAGATCTGTACTTTAGGAAAATCATTTTTGTGTCTTTGTGGAAGATGGATTGGAGTGGGGTGAAACTTGAGACAGGGAAACCAAGTAGGAGGCTGTAACAATAGTCAGAGCGAGAGAAGATTAAGACCTGAGCTTGGGTGGTTGCTTGCGAGCAGAGAGATGCTGGCAACCACCCTCTTCTCTTTGATATTCTCTTCTGTCTAGGTTATTGTGACCATGCTCTCTCCTGGTTCTCTTCCTACTTGTCTGAGGGTTCCTCAGTCTCCCTTTAAACAACAACAACAACAAAATTCTACAAATTCTGGGGCCCTGAGGGAAAGTTTGAAGGGATTTTTCAATACCTCTTCCTTTGTTATTAGTGAAATAAATTGGTCCAAATTCTCTATCACTTTGTATATATTATCCTATTTAATCCTCATTACAAACCTGTGACTTAGGTATCAACAAATCATTCAACAAGAACTGATTAAGCATCTACCTCATGGCAACCACTGAAAATACAAAACCAAAAATAAAAGTTCCTACTCCCATGGAATGGATGGCATATACTTACATAAACAGATACAAAGGAAATACAAAGTAATTTCAGGGAGGGGAGCTAGTAGCTGGGAGGGATCAGAACAGGCTTCATTTAAAAGGTGACTGTGAGCTGAGCTATGAAGGAAGCCAGATATTCTGAGATGGGGAGGCAAGAAGGGAATGCTTTGCAGACTTGGGGGACAGCCCATGCAAAGACATAGAAATAGATGCTACATTATGTAGCAGGAGTAGAAAATGGGCCAGTATGGCTGGAATACAGAAAACTATTAATATCCTCTTATTTTACAGAGAAGGAAATTGAGGCTCAGAGACTCAGTAAGTAACTAAGGCACCTAGATCTTCCTGACCTCGAGGTGTGTCATCTGCACTATGACACACAACCTCATAGCCAGCCCTACCAAAGGGCAGTTACTCTTTGAATGGCATTTCATGTGTTTGGTCAGAGCATTGAGCTGGGTTCAAATTCAGCCTTTACTATTTACTATTTGTGTGACTTTGAGCAAGTGTCTTCCCTTCTCTAGTACTTAAATTCTTTCTTAATAAAATGAGGGGTTGTGCAAACTTATCCCTAAGACCCTTCCCATTTTAAGGATATGGTAGGGAGGAGCTATCTCCCCAACCCCAACTCTTTTCTTTCAAAAAAAAATTCTTCTATTCTTTTTTTTTTTTAATAAGTCAGACGTTTTATTTTTCCAGTGAGAACAGACTTGAGGGTCATAAATATTAAGTTGGAGCCCCCTGCCCCTCAGATTTTTTTGAAATTTTAAACTAATTTATTTTGAATAATCAACAACCACTTTCATAAGCTTTTGAGTTTTAAATTTTTCTCCCCCTCCCTTTCCACCTCCCTCCCCAAGATGGTGAGCAATCTGATACAGGCTATACATATATATTCCTATTAATCATATTTTGACATTAGTGATGTTGTAAGTAAGAATTAGAACCAATAGGAGGAACCACCAGAAAGAGGAAACAAAACATAGCAGAAGAAAAAAAATAGCAAGTACTATGCTTCGGTCTGCATTCAAACTCCATAGTTCCTTCTTTGGATGTGGAAAGCATTTTCCATCCTGAGGCCTTTGGAGATGTCTTAGATCCTTGTATTGCTGAGAAGGGTTAAGTCTATCAACATTAGTCATCACACAATGTGGCTGTTACTGTGTACAAAGTTCTCTTGGTTCTGCTCACTTTACTCAGTATCAGTCCACACAAGTCTTTCCAGGTTTTTCTGAAGTCAGCCTGTTCATCATTTCTTATAGCACAATAGTATTCCATTACATACATATACCACAACTTGTTCAGCCATTCCCCAATTGATGGGCATCCCCTCAATTTCCAATTCTTTGCCACCACAAAAAGAGCTGCTATAAATATTTTTGTACACGTGGGTCCTTTTCCCATTTGTATGATCTCTCTGGGATATAGCCCTAGAAGTGCAAAGGGTAGTCAAAAGATATGCACATTTTTATAGCCCTTTGGGTATAGTACCAAATTGCTCTCCAGAATGATTGGATCAATTCACAATTCCACCAACAATGCATTACTGTTACAATTTTTCCACATCTTCTCCAACATTTATCATTTTCCTGTTTTGTCATGCTGGCCAATCTGATGGGTGTGATGTGGTACCTCAGAGTTGTTTTGATTTGCATTTCTCTAATCAATAACAATTTAGAGCATTTTTTTAATGTGACCGTAGATGGCTTTAATTTCTTCATCTGAGAACTGCCTGTTCATATCCTTTGACCATTTATCAATTGGGGAATGACTTGTATTCTTATAAATTTGACTTAATTTTCTATATATTTTAGAAATGAGGGCAGCTAGGTGGCGCAGTGACTAGAGCACTGGCCCTGGAGTCAGGAGGACCTGAGTTCAAATCTGGCCCCAGACATAACACTCACTAGCTGTGTGACTCTGGGCAAGTCACTTAACCCCAATTGCCCTCACAAAAAAAAAACACAAGAAATGAGGTCCTTATCAGAGACACTGGTTGTAAAAATTCTTTCCCAATTTTCTACCTTCCTTCTAGTCTTGGTTGCATTGGCTTTGATTGTGCAAAAACTTTTCAATTTAATGTAATCAAAGTTATCCATTTTGCTTTTCATAATGTTCTCTGTCTCCTGTTTGGTCATGAATTCTTCTGTTCTCCATAAATCTGATAGGTAAACTATTCCTTGCTCTCCCAGTTTGCTCACATTATCAGCCTTTATATCTAAATCATGAACCCATTTCGACTTTATTTTGGTATATGGTATGAGATTTTGGTCTATGCCTAGTTTCTGCCATACTCTTTTCCAGTTTTCCCAGCAGTTTTTGTCAAAAAGTGAGTTCTCATCCCAGAAGCTGAAGTCTTTGGGTTTATCAAATAATAGATTACTATAGTCATTGACTACCGTGTCTTGCATACTTAACCTATTTCACTGATCTACCACTCTTATTTCTTAGCCAGTACCAAACAGTTTTGATGACTGCTGCTTTATAATACAATTTAAGATCTGGAATGGCTAGGCCACCTTCCAAAAATTATTCTTTTCAATCAGGAAAAATCCAACTTCACCAGTCTCCCTTCCCTTCAACTGAAAATGAAAGAAAAACAAAACCTGTTACAAATATGTATAATTACATAAAACATATTTCCACATTGGCCATACCCAAAAGTAAATACATACATATATCTTACTCTGCACTCTGAGTCCTTCACCTTTCTATATGGAAGTGGATAGTATGTTTCATGATTAGCCTTCTAGAATTGCAGGTGGTCATTACGCTTATCAGAGTCCCTAAGTCTTTCAAAGTCGTTTGTCTTTACAATATTGTTGTCCTTATATACACTGCTCTGCTGGTTCTGTTCACTTCCTTATGCATTGGTTCATGGAAGTTTTCCTGAAACCATCATTTTCATTATTTCTTACAGAATGATAGTATTCACCATTACTTTTATATACCATACTTTGTCCACCCATTCCCCAATTGATAAGCAGGAACTCAGATTCCAATTCTATGTCACCTCAAAAAGAGCTGCAAATATTTTTGTAGATTCTTAGAGTTTGTTTTGTTTAGAACTAATCTGTCCCTTAACCTATTCTCTCTCTAATTCTTCTTTCTTCATTCTCCTCTTTCATTTCTATTTCCTTGTTGGATGAAATACATTTCTGTACCGAATTCTGTGTGTTTATGTCTTCATCTTTCCTCTGACCATTTTACATGAGTGATGTTCATGTGTTATCCATTCCCCCACTCCTTCCTCCTTGTTTATATAGATTTATACTTGCATACTCTGATTCTCTAAGACAATTTTCCATAACCTTCCTTTCTCTTGCTTTCTAGTATATTCATCTTCTTCTCTCTTTCCATTTTTCTTTTAAGATCATTAAGGAATAATAGAACTACTCCCAGATTCTCTAATTAGACCCTATTTATATTTAATTAGACTCCCACTATGATTCCTGATGATGATAGGGTTCAGAGGGGACATATGTATCATCTCCTCACATTGGAATGTACTATCCATACTATCCATCCATATTGGAATGTAAACGGCTTCTCCTTGTTTAGCTCTTTATGATTATTTGTTCATGTTTACCTTTTTATGTTAACCTTAATATCTGTGATGACACTTCAAGGTTTCTAAACAGCATTGGCCTTTTCATCAGGAGTGCTTGGAAGTCCTTTGTTTCATTAAAGATCCATTTAGCCCCCATAGGAGTATATTCAATTTTTCCTGGGTAACATTTTTGGCTGCAAGCCTATATCCTTTTGGAATAATGTTATCCATGTTTTCTGCTCTTTTACAGTATTGCCTACTAAATAGTGTATGATTCTGACTGTGGCTTTTTGGTACTCAAATACTTATTCTCTTGCTGCTTGCACTACTTTTTTCTTTGACCTAAAAGCTCTAGATTTTTGCTCTGAGTTTACAATATTGCTAGGAGTTTTCATTTGGGGGTTTCTTTCAGGAGGTGACCCACTTTGCCCTCTGGTTCTAAATGATTGCGTAGTTTTCTTTTAAGATTTCTTGAAATAGTATGTCTAGGGTCTCTCTTTCATTGAGCCCAACAATTCTCAATTCTTTTTCTCCTCAATCTGTGTTCCACATCAGTTGATTTGCATGAGATATCTTACATTTTCTTTTTTTTTTCAGTCCTTTGACTTTGCATCACTATTTTGTCTTGTCTAATGCAATGCTTCTATGGCTTCTATTTGGTCCAATCTAATTTTCAGGAAGTTTGTTACTTTGGCAAGGCTTTGCACTTTTTACAACAAGCTGTTAATTCCCTTTCCAATTCTTTCTTCCATAGCTCTCATCTCTTTTCCAAAAATTTCCTCTAGGACTCTCATTTCATTTAAAAAAGAATTAAACTGTTTCATCTCTTACAGGAATTGTAATTGAATTTGTGTCCAAGATGTATTTTGATTTGAGGCTTTCCTTGTAGATGTTTTGGAATCATTCTCTTCTTTTAGATCTGTGTCAAGCATCCTTGTCACCATGTTAGCTTTTTATGATGGCACTTTTTTTTTGTTTGCTCATTCTTACAGCTGACTTTGGCTTCAGACTTTATGTTAGGACCAGACTCTGCACTTTTGGAAGGAGGGTCTGGTCTAGTCCTATTACTGCTCTAGGCTCTTAGGAAAAACTCAGACTGGGGCCCTGCAAGTTTTGATGCTTCCAAAATGGTCTGATCTAGGACAAAGTCTGATTACTTCCTCTATCCACCTACCACAACCCTTCAAATTCCTAAGCTGGGTGTGAGTCTGAGCAACAGTAGACTGCTGCTAGACTCAATGACTGTCAGGTAGTTGGGAAGATCTGCTGCAGCAATAGAACTACAGGTTCCTCTCTGGTCTGGGATTCCCACCCTGGTTATTCCTTTGCAGGCTTCAGACTATAACAGAAGTTAGAAATGAAACTCCACTCTGCTCCTGAGATCTGAGCTTGCTTCTGAACTTGCTCCTAGGTCAGTACATAGCCTTGAGCCCACAACTATTCCTGACTCCAGAATGCCCCCACTGACTGGGCAAAGGTCTCCTCCTCAATCCATCCTGGGTCTGTTGCTCAGAACTGAGTAGTGGGTTGGCATCTGCCAGTTGGCACCTGTTCCTAAACCCTACACAAAGTCATCCTATCTTGTTCTTGGGTGCTGTACCTAGGTGCTGAAATGTTCCATGTAGCCTTAAAATCCTAGGAAGACCCAATTCTTTGTACTTTAGGCTCAGGACTTGGTCTGATGTTTTCTAGATCTATTTGGAGAAGTTTTGGAGGGATGAACTTGCTGTACTTCTTCCTGCTAATCCACCATCTTGGTTCTGCCCTCCTCAGTCTCGTTTGCTAGATTTTCTTTCAAGTCACTTACTAATCATTGGTGTCCTCCAAGACTCCAAGACTCAGGCCTCTTCTCTTCTGCTATATTATTTCACTTTATCATCTCATCAGCTCTCATAGATTTAATTATCATCTCTATGAAGAAAATTTTCTGATCTATTTGTCCAGACCTTATGTCTTTCCTCACCTCCATTGTCTTATCTCCAACTGCCTATTAGATATCTTGAACTGGATGTTTCATATATATTTTAAACTCAACATGTCTAAACTGAACTCATTATCTTTCCTCCAAACCTTCCCCTTTTCCTAACTTCTTTATTAGTGTCAAGAATACCATCCTCCTCTTAGGTACCCAGGCTCACTATATAGGTGTCATCCATCTTTTCTCACTCCTTATCCCTCTTAATTCTAGTACCTTCCCTCTGAGATTGTTTCCAATTTATCTTGTATCTATCTTGTTTGTACATGGCTGTCTGCATATTGTCTCCCCAATGAATTATGAATTGTTTGAGAGTTTTTTAAACTGTTTCTTGTTTTTGTTTTTCCTTTCATTTTATACCTAATACTTAACACATGCCTGACACATAGCATAATAAATGCTTGCTGACTTTATCAGAAAAATTTGCTGCAAACATTTTTCTCCAGCTAATTGTTTTTCTTGCAATTCTAACTGCATTGATTTTGTTTATGCAAAAAAACCTTTTCAATTGTAGTACTGTCCACTTTATGTCCTGTAATCTTCTCTATTCCTTATTTGATGAAGAAATCTGATCACTCTGATGAGAAGCAGAAAACATATTTTATTATTAGTTTTCTGAAGTCACAACTGGTCACTACATCATTAAAAGTCCAGAAGTGTTTCAGTATTGTTTTCTTTTACATTTTTGTTGTCATCTTGTACATTGTTTTATTTCTGCTTACTCATGTAAGTCTTACTTACCAATTTTCTCTGAATTTTTCATATCTATTGTTTCTTACAGTAGCCACTGTTCCAAGACTTTCTTCTCTTCTTTTTTAAAAATTTATTTATTTATTTATTTTCAGTTTTCAGCATTCACTTCCATAAACTTTTGAGTTTTAAATTTTCTACCCCTCCTTCCCCAAGACAGCGTGCCATCTGATATTGCTCTACATATGCTTTCCTACTAAACATATTTTCACATTAGTTATGTTGTAAAGAATTAGAACCAATACAAGGAACCACAAGAAAGAAGAAACAAAACAAAACAGAAAGGAAACAAAAAAGAGCAAATAGCATGCTTTGATCTGCATTCAAACTCCATAGTTCTTTCTCTAGATGTGGATAGCATTTTCCATCATGAGACTTTTGGAGATGTCTTAGATCCTTGCATTGCTGAGAAGAGCTAAGTCCACCAAAGTTAGTCATTGCACAATGTGGCTGTTTCTGTGTACATTCTCCTGGTTCTACTCACTCCGCTCAGCATCAGACCATACAAGTCTTTCCAGGTTTTTCTGAAGTCTGCCTGCTCATCATTTCTTATATCCCAGTAGTATTCCATTACATTTATATACTTGTTCAGCCATTCCCCCATTGATAAGCATCCTCTCAATTTCCAATTCTTTGCCACCACAAAAAGAGCTGCTATAAATATTTTTGTACATGTGGGTCCTTTTCCCATTTGTATGATCTCTTTGGGATACAGCTCTAGAAGTGCTATTGCTGGGTCAAAGGGTATGCACATTTTTATAGCCCTTTGGGCATAGTTCCAAATTGCTCTCCAAAATGGTTGGATCATTTCACAACTCCACCAACAATGTATTAGTGTTCCAATTTTCCCACATCTCCAACATTTATCATTTTTTTTGTTTTGTCATGTTGGCCAGTCTAATAGGTGTAATGTAGTACCTCAAGAGTTGTTTTGATTTGCATTTCTCTAATCAATAGTGATTTAGAGCATTTTTTCATATCACTATAGATAGCTTTGATTTCTTCATCTGAAAACTGCCTGTTCATTTCCTTTGACTATTTATCAATTGGGGAATGACTTCTATTCTTTTTTTTCCTTTTTTTTCCTTTTTTTTTTTTACTTGTATTCTTATAAATTGGACTTAGTTCTATATATATTTTAGAAATTCGGCCCTTATCAGAGACACTGGTTGTAAAAATTCTTTCTGAGTTTTCTGCTTCCCTCCTGGCTTTGTTTGTGCAAAATCTTTTCAATTTAATGTAATCAAAATCATCCATTTTGCATTTCATAATGTTCTCTGCCTCTTGTTTGGTCATAAATTCTTCTGTTCTCCATATCTTCTTTTCTTTTACCACAAATTCCACCTACCCCCTATGTAACAGTAGATGATGTTGCCTCATATTTCTCTGAGATTGAGGTTCCCCTCATCTCAGCACCATTACTCTTCCCTTTTCAGGAAAAATATTTCTTTGAGGTTAATCACATTTACCTGTGGTTTTGGTTACATTCCCTTTTACCTCTTCTCAGACTTTACTCCAGCAGTAATTCCTTCTATGCTAGGCATCCCCATTCTCTTCCTTTCCAATGACTTCTTTCTATTTCTTTGTTACTTCGTGCCCATGGGGCCTCCCTCTTGGGAGAGTCTTGCTATGGACTCACATGAATCAGGTTCAGTTCTGGGAGAACCTAACCCCAAAGACAGGGGATCAGGATTTTCTCTTATCTCTGGCTAAATATGACCTGATCCCAGGGCAGAACTCCAGAGAAAATCTCTTAACCAAAATTTAGGTACAGTTAATCTCTAGGGTCTCCCCAAAATGGATTAGCAGGGCCCCTTCTTGAAAAAAAGCATTTAATGCACAAAGTATATATCAATTATGGAATATCTATTTCTTCCACATCAACAGAAATCCTTTTTAATTTTTTTTGGCAATTGGGATTAAGTGACTTGCCCAGGGTCACACAGCTAGTAAGTGTCAAGTGTTTGGTCTGCGGCCGAATTTGAACTCAAGTCCTCCTGACTTCAGGGCTGGTGCTCTATCCACTGCTCCACCTAGCTGCTCCAACAGAAATTCTTAAAACTCATAAAGACTCATAAGTGTACGTTAACATATAAAACAATAATCCAGCCCAGCTATTCCATTCTCCTGGGAGGTAAAGACAACTTTATGAGACTACTGAACAACTAATGCCTGTACTATTTGAGAGACTCACAAGGTTCAGATCTTCTAAGAAGCCCCAGCATGACTTAGCATTTCTTAGTTCTTTCACTGATGGCAGTGGTCATTTGAGTGGCAGATGACCTGGAAGTGGCTGTCTCCTCTAAGAAATCATGCCGTTACAGAAAGCACTTCCTACTTTAGGGCTGCCAGCACTAAATTAGGAATTCCTGAACTTTCAGGCTCATAAGATTACTTCTAGAGCTAGAAACATCCATTTCTCAGCATCATTATTTGGTGACAGGAGCTCAGGGAAAGAATCAAAAAAGAAGAGGTGGCCAGGGACATCAGGTACAGTCTAGAGTTCACCTGGGCAAGCACATACTCTTGCTACCTTTTGTTCAAATTGTCACTAATGTTGCTGCTGAGAGGCCAAGATGAGAAATATTCCTTCTCCAATTTGCTGGAAGTTAGTCAATAAAAATTTATTAAACTCTTTTTATGTGCCAGGCATTACGCTAAACACTGGGGACACAAAGAGAGGTAAAAGACAGTTCCCGTCCTCAGGGAGCTCACAATCTAATGGGGAAGACAATATGCAAAGCGCAATGCACAAACACATCATACACACAATAAACTGAACATAATCAACAGGGGGAAGGCACTATTATTATGGGGGATCAGGAAAGGCATCCTGCAGAAGAAGTGATTGACAGAAGCAAGAGAATCCAGGAGGCAGAGATAAAGGGGGAGTAAGGGGAAACAGTTAGTAATGGGAACCTACTAGAGTTTATTGAATGGAGGTGGGGGTTAACATAGTCAGACCTGCACTTTAGGAAGATCCCTTTGACAGCTGAGTGGAGGATGGACTGGAGTGAGAAGACACTTGAGGCAGAGAGACCAATCATGGAACACTTGTAATAGTCCAGATATCTGGTGCTGAGGGCCTGCACCAGGGTAGTGGCAGCGTCAAAGGACAGAAGAGGGTGTATTCAAGAGATGCTATGGAGGTCAAATTGATATGACTTGGCGACACATCGGATATGTTGGGGGTGAGAGTAAGGAGTCAAGCATGACATTTAGGTCTTCAGCTTGGGTGACCGTAAGTTTCCTGAGGGCAGGAATTTTATATTACCCTCCTCTCCACTGGCTAAGCACATAGTAGACACTGGGTGTTTATACTGATTTGATTTGTTGATCAGAGACATTGTTCTATTTACGTTTTTAGTACTTTGCTTTAGAGATGATGAAACATTAGCACTATGTTTGGAGAAGTGTGTTACGCTTTCCTGGGAATGTCTGACAAACTAGCATCAGCTTACAAACTGAAATATTTCCTTCATATGCTTAGTATTAAGAGAAAGATAAGGTGCCTCAGGCCTGCCTCCCAACATGTAAAACTGAAGTTAATAATGTTTGCTTTTCTCCTCTACCAACATCCTACTACAATGGATGTTGTGCTCCTCTTAAAAGCTATGCCAAGGGACACAAACTCTGGCAGCTTCTATCAGACTAAAAAGGTTCTCAACATGATTTCAGTGACAAACTATGTTGTCTGAGGACCAGCCTCCCTAAGTTCATAGAAGCTCAGTTCAACTAGGAGAAGCTGGCCACCAAGTTCGTCACAGGGCAATGAATTTTCAGCCATAACCACTCTCAAATACCTTCTATCAAACAGAGTAATTATAGTTTTAATCTGTGAAGGAAGTACCCACGCAGATGAAATCACAGGTCTTTGAAGGACTGAGTCCCTTGAAAGCAGGGACTTTTTTTTTTCTTAATTTCTTTGTACCCCCAGCATAGCATAGTGGCTGGCATATGATAGGTGCTTAATAATTACTTATTGGCTGACCCACTTTAAAATATTGAGCTTCAAATTTGCTATTTCTTCCCAAGAATGAATAAGATGACTGAAAATGCTTTTTAGAAAGAAAAAAAACCATAAGGTTATCATTAAGAGCATAGAATTTCAGAGCAACCTTACAGACCATCTAGTCTAGCACACTCTTTTGACAATCAGGAAAACTGAGGCTCAAAGAGATGAAGTCATGTGCTTAAAGTCACACTGACGCTAATATCATTAACTATTTGAAAAAGGGGAAATAATTAAGAGGCAATGAAGTAAGAGGTTTCATATACATGGGAAGGAAATTAGACACAAGATTTTGGTTTTGTTTTTTTAATTTTACTCCTCCTTTTCACTCCCAAATCAAGAAAAAATGAGATAAAACTGTAGGCAGCTAGGTGGCCCAGTGGACAGAGTGCTGGACTTGGGGCAGGAAGACCTGAGTTCATACTACAGCTTGGGCAAGTCTCTCAACCAGGCTGCCTGTTTCCTTATCTGTAAAATGGGGGAAACAGCACCTCTGTAAGTTGTCCTGAGGATAAATGAGATAATATCTTTTGTTTTGGATTTTTTGTTTTTGTTTTTGAGGAACTGGGGTTAAGTGACTTGCCCAGGGTCACACAACTAGTAAGTGTCAAGTGTTTGGTCTGAGGCCACATTTGAACTCAGGTCCTCCTGACTTCATCGCAGGTGCTCTATCCACTGCACCACCTAACTGCCCCGAGACAATACTTTTTAAATGCTTAGAAAATCTTAAGTTGTTATATAAATGTAGTTATTATTACTGTTATTATGGCAGTTGGGATATAGCTACAATATGAAGCACTTCCTAAAAGTTGGAGGAGTTTATCATTGGTATGGGTTACAGAGGGAGAATTTATGAAGTCTCTTTTCCTTTAGGATAAATTTCTTACCTATCTAGGATGGATGATTTAGGAGTAATTCAGCTTGGAAATAGCAAGAAGGGACTTCTGAAGGCCCCCTCTAGCCTGATGAACTTCTTTAAGCAATTTGCAAACCTTAAAGTGCTATATAAATGTTAGTAATTGCAATAAGAAGAAAGATCTAATACACCCCAAAATGTTTAATAGAAGCACTTTTTCTGATAGCTAAGAACTAGAAACAAAGTTGATACCCATCAACTGGGGAATGGCTAAAGAAATTGTGGTACATGAATGTAATGGATTATTACTGTGCTGTAAGAAATAATGGTGTGTAAGGAGTACATGAAAGCATGGAAAAGCAAGTTGGAGAAGCATGGAAAGAGCTATATGAACTGATGCAAAAGTGAAGTAAACAGAGACAAGAAAACAATATACATTTATGTATATACAATATAAATAAATGGAAAGAGCAAAGACAGACCAAAAAATTGAAAATAAATGTAACAAAACTATAAAAATCAAGAGACTCATGAGGAGATATGAGAAGACATCCCCAACTTGCCCCTTCGTGGTAGGTGTCACATATTGCACATGTTTTTGGACTTTTTCAACATATTGATCTGTTGTACAAAACATCAATAAAAATTGATTAATTTTTAAAAAATTAGCATTGCTATCCATGTTAAGTGATTTAAAACCTTAGGATTTAGACGTTTAAAGGACCTGAGAGATTATACAGTCCAGGTGTTTTTAACCTTTTTTTTTGTGTGATGGACTTCTTTGGCAGTTGGGGAAAGTCTATGGACCTCTTCTCAGAATAACATTTAAAATTTTTAAAATTATTTATTTTTAACATTCATTTGTAAAATTTTGAGTACCAGATTCTCTTCCACCCTCCAGGCCTTCCCCCACCTTCCAGGAAACAATACGATACCCATTATACATCTGAAGTTGTGCAAAACATTTCTGTATTAACCATGTTGAAAAAAAAAAGCCCAAGAAAAAGAAAGTGAAAAATAATATGCTTCAATCTGCACTCAGAATCCATCAGTTCTCTCTCAAAGTGGAAAGCAATTTTCATCATAAGTCCTTTGTAATTGTCCTCCATCCTTGTATCGATCAGAGTGGCTAAATCTTTCACAGTTGATCATTATTACAATATGTTCTCCTGGTTCTGCTCACTTCGCTTTGCATCAGTTCACATAAGTCTTCCCAGGTTTTTCTGAAACCATCCTCCTCAACATTTCTTATAACATAATAGTATTCCATTATAATCATAAACCACAACTTATTCACCCATTCCCCAACTGATGGGCATCCATCATCCAGTTTCCAAGGGGAAAAAAATTAAATGCATAAAATAAAATAGATTACAAAAGAAACCAATTATATTGAAAGTTATCAAAACAGTTAAAAAAAAGTTTACATACGTTTGGTTTAGAACCCGGATCCAGTCTATATCCTCTATTTTAAAGATAAGAAGACTGAGGCTGACTGGTAGAAGATAACACAGGTAGTCAAGACTTGCCTCAGGTTTCTGATTCTGGATCTTGTGCTCTTTAAGAACACATTTTTAGGAGGAGGTACGCACTTTCGGGAGGCAGGAAGCGCTTTAGGCCACCTGTCATTAAGGAGACATTGGTGCTTGCAGCAACAAAGCCAGAGCCATCCGGGTGTCACCAGAGCCGTCATCTCCTCCCTCCCTCCCTCCCTGGCCCTATCCCGTGGGGGGGAGGGGAGGCGAGCAGGAGGAAGTTAAGGCGTAAACAGGGTCAGGCTTAGCCGCCAGTGGAGGAGTGGGAAGGGCGATGTAAATGGGGGAGGTCCCAAGCAGGCCAGGCCACCTGCACAGAAACGTAGTCTTGTAGTAGGGCATCCTTGGCCCCGGGGTCGCCAGGTCTGTCCCCTTTTCCTACCCTTCTTCCCTCCCCCACCCACCTCCTGGTTCCCTAGCAGTGCCTGCAGCTGCAGCCTGGGGCCGGGCTGAGGGAGCCCCGGGGCACCTCGGCCCGGGGCAGGCGGGCTCGCGCCGCGGGCTCCGCTTCCCTGCCCCCTCCCCCCCTTCCCGGGGCCAGCGCGAGGCCTCGCGCGCCCCCCCGCGCGCCCTCTGCGCAGCGCCGGGGTGTCCCCGCGCGCGCGGGCCAGGCCGCGAGCCGGGGGAGCCCGGGGAGGGAGGGAGAGAGAGGGCGAGCGGGAGAGCGAGTGAGCTCCCTCATTCGAACCTCCCTCGCAAAGGCTCTCTCCGCCCCACAATGCACCGCGGCGGGCAGCCTTTGAAAAAGCGGCGCGGCTCATTCAAGATGGCGGAGCTCGACCAGTTGCCTGACGAGAGTGAGTAGCACCTCCAATCGCCCCCCTCCCCCCTCCTCTCCACCGGCTGCCCGCCTCGGGGCTGCCCGGGCCCGGACAGGGGGCGGAGGCCCCTGCCCCGCGCCCGACGGGCGTGCGGGCTGCCGGACCCGCCGCCCTCCCCGCACCCCGGGGTTACCGCCGCTGCCGTCGCCGCCTTTGTTATGGTGTCTCTGGGTGTTGGGTTGTGTTGTTGTGAGAGCGCCGGGGCCGGAAACCGAAAGCCCGGGAGTCCGGGCTGCTCCCCCCCAACTCCCCCTACCCCGGCCGGGGCCCTGGGCCGGGGTGGGGGGGGATTCCCGGAGGCAGCTTCCTAAGACGTAGTTGTGGAAGTCGCCGGTCCCGGGGCCGGGACAAGGTCGGTCTGGGGCGGCCGGTGGGCGCTGCCCCCGCCCTGGCCCCTTAACCCGCATCCTCCCCCGGCCCCCGCCCTAGTCTCTTCAGTCACCCGTGACTCCTCCCTTTGGGGCCCCCCCAACCTCGCAGCAGCCCCCGGTGGGGTGGCCACCCCACTGGAAACATTTCCGTGTCAGGGCCCTAGTCCCTTCCCCTGGGTGTACAGGTGGCCCTCACTGCCCTCCCCAGGTGACACAGGTGTCTAGACAGCCCCTCACCCATCCCCATCCCAGACTCCCCGCTGTGTGTACGTGGGTCTGTCGAGAAGAATCCCAGAGTTCTATGTCAACATACAGACATGGCCAGCGGGGCATACGTGACAGCCAGATTGTATCTATATGCAGGTGTCCTCGGCGTGTTCACTTCACCTTTTTCAGTTGAGTTGTTAAGCTAAGACATACTTGTATTTAGTGAGGTGTACACATTCATGGTATTTATGCCTATTTCTAATACAATAGTTATAAAAAACTAACCACCAAGGGGACCTTGTGTTCACATATTGAAATAGGCAGAATGTTTTAATTCATGAATTCCTTTTGCAAGTAGCCAGTGTTGCTATGTTGATATATTTATGACACTGATAAATGTAATCAATTCAGTTTGTTACAATTCCTGAAGGATTTTTTTAAAATGTTGGTCAATTAGCATTTATTAAGCGCCCACAATGTGCCAGACACTTTGCTAAGAGTTAGGATACAAAGAAACAGAGTCCCTGCTCTCAAAGAGCTCACAGTCTGGTGGAGACAACATGCAAACAAGCTGTGTGTACAAATAAGTTATCTACAGGATAAATCAGAGATGATGTAGTCTCAGTCACTAGTAAAAACTCACAGTACATAAGGCAGTTGGATGTGAGGCACAGGAAACTGTTTAATGTCTTTTTTTTCTTTCAGTGGAACTTTAGGTTCTTTATGTGTTTATAGAAAAGACCACAGGTCTACGAATTTACTCTCCACTTAAGTGATATCAAAAAGTTAAATTAGTAAAAATCGTATTAGTGTCTTACATAGATTTGAAAATCACTACAGACGAGACCTCAATATGGTGCCACAGCACTGTCAAAGTACTTTTTTAGATCTTTGTTTCAGGAGTATATCACCTGCATTACCAGGTCTTCATTGTAATTCCAATGTTCTAAAATAAGGGAACTTTTATCTTCTGAAAATAATGTATTTTCCTCTAAAGCTGATATCCTCACTGGTGTTTTTGTGTTTCTTTTAACCCCTAATTTGCTGTTCTATATGTGTGTGTGTATATGTATGCTGAAAATGAGACCTATTTTCATTTGGATTAAGTTAATTGATGTGTTGTCATTTTATGTCTTCAACAGACAAATGTGTATTGAACACCTAATATATGCCAATGCACTTTGCTAGAGTGGCATGCAAAGATGTGTAAAGCATTGGTTCTTCATAGAATCACGGATTGTCAGAGCTGAAGGACAGTTTAGAAATCATCTAATTCAGTTCTTTAATTTTACAGGCAAGGAAACTGAGGCCTAGAGATAAAGTGACTTGTTTAAGGTCACATAAGCAGTTAGTAGCACATCTAGGGCTTGAACCCAGGTCTTCTGACATCTACCTCCAGTAGTCAGAGAAGTATATTTGAAAAGAATTTGTCAAAAGCATATGTAGATAACTGTTTATAAATATATGCATACTATATTGTGGATTATGTAGTTTGATTATATAAAGATTAAAAACCAGGGTAATTTAAATTCATATAGAAAAAAAATTCTATGTGAAACATGGCAGTGGCTGAATTTGACTGCCTTCTAAGGTATGATAAATGGTATATTCTTGGTGCAGCATTGGAGGACATTGGTTAAATCTTTATAGGAATTGTAAATTGTATGAGAGTACCAGTCTTTTGACCCATGAACCTAGAAGGTTTCTTCATCTGTGAAGTAAAAGGATTGGGCTAGAGATGATCTCCAAAATTCCTTCTAGCTCTAAAATCCTATGATTCAAGCTAATGCTTTTTCCATGCCATTCTTGACCTTAAGGTGCTTACAATCTAATTGAAAAGACAGGATATCTATAAGAGCATAATAATATGAGGTGCTATCTGATGTGACATATTGAAGGCAATTTGGAGCACAGCCCATTTGCTTTTTTATAGACCTCTTTTAATGGACTTACTTATTACTCATAAAATAATGAAAGTAATACTAAATCAATGTAAAAGACTCATCTGAGAAATTCAGATTGCTTTAGCCTCATAAATATGAGCTATGTACGATTCCACAAACTCCCCTGTTCTCTATGTTTATCAACGATATCCCTTGACTTTTTTTTCTTTTTTTTTTTAGGAGAGGCAATGGGGTTAAGTAACTTGCCCAGGGTCACACAGCTAGTAAGTGTTTTGTGTCCAAGGTCGGATTTGAACTCGGGTCCTCCTGAATCCAGGGCCGGTGCTCTATCCACTGCGCCACCTAGCTGCCCCTATAGCCCTTTAATTCCATCTTTTATTACCCAAGGTGTCGTTATTCTGGCAGCTAATCATTTTGTCCTTCTTCAGTTGTGTCTGATTGGACTCTGTGACTCCATTTGGGGTTTTCTTGTTAAAAATATTGGAGTGGTTTGCCATTTCCCTCTCCAGCTCATTTTACAGATGAAGAAACTGAGGCAAATAAGGTTAAGTGACTCGCCCAGTGTCACACAGCTATTACATGTGTGAGGCCAGATTTGAATTCAGGAAGAGGAGTCTTCCTGACTCCAGGCTTGGCACTCTATCCTACTGAGCCACCTAACTGCTCCATTTAATCATACTTAACATTTATCATCAAAAATTGAATAAAAGACTAAGCCTCTATGTTTCTATTTGGAGTGCTACCTGATTTCTTTAAGTACCAAATGTTAATTTCTATGGTTAGAGAGTTACTTCAATACTTGAGTGGATCTTATTGATATGAATGATACCAGAGTTGTTGCATATCATAACCTACACATATCCTCTCATCCTATATATTTTTCAGTGTATATGATAAAAACATTTTTAAAAGACTTTTCTTTACCACTTCATTAAATTTTTTTTCCTAGAAAGCATACATTTTATTTTGGAATCATGTAAATATTATCACAACTACTACTAATAAACTTTTAGGGAAATGGTCACACTGTACTTAAGTGACAAGCAGAGAATATAAGATTTGGCAGATGGAGAAACAGGTTATTCCAGAAGTTAAAAAAGGAATGGAAACATGCATTTTAAGGAAAATAGTCAAAGAAACTGAAAAGACTGGACTAATAAGAGTAAGGAAGGTAAGATAGTAAGGTCCTTATATCCAAGCCAAAACATTTCTTTGCAGATTTACTTCCTGCTCTCTTCATGTGAACTCTCCATTCCAACCAAGCCTATCTTTCTGTCTCTTAATCATACCGTTTTCATTACTTTCTGCTTTGCTCATACTGTTTCCTTCCCTTTTTATATCTCCCCTCCACCCCCACCCCCCTTTCTGCTTATTTAAACACTACCTGTACTTGGCCTAACTCAACTACTATCTCATTCATTCATTCATTCAAAAACAGATAGATATTTATTGAGAATCTTGTTGTGTACATTCCATTGTGCCAAGTCCTGTGAAGAATATGAAGAAGCATAACACAAAATCCGTGTTTTCAAAGTGCTTACAATAGAATCACGTATATATTACCAAGACAGAAAAATATAAACATATAAAAAGTTAATTGACAGTATTACATGTTACAAGGCAGCGTATGATTAAATGCAAATGAATAAGTGTTAAAACTCCTAAGATGGATGAACTGCTATATTCCACAATGGTCAAGGAAGACTTCATAGTGGAAGTAGGATCTGAGTTGGATGGGAAGAATTTGTATATGAAGAGAAGAAGGCACAGGGAGTTCTGGTCTGGGGAAGTGGCATAAACAAAGATGAGAGCTCATGTGTGAGTAGGCCAATCTATTTGAAAAAGAAAGTTTCTTGTAGGGGAATGGAATTATAGCATTTTATAGTTGCAAGGGACCTTAGAGAGGGTATGTTAGTTCAATCTTATCATTTTGTAGATGATGAAACTGAATCTCAGGTTGTGCTGTGTTAAACACATAGCTACTTAGTAATGATGTCACAGATTTAAATATAGTAGGGACCTCAGAGATCATGTAGTATAACCCCCTCATACAAATAAGGAAACAGATCCAGAGAAAGGTGACTTGCCCCAGGTTACCCAGGTAGGAAGGTTACAGAGCTGGGATTTGAACCTAGCACCTCTGACTCCATACCTACTGTTCTTTCCATTGTACTACACTACCTTTCTAGTATAATGCACTCATTTCATCCTTGCAGGACACTGCCTGTAAAGAATTGGTATTTTTCCAAAAGGGCTTACTGTAAGGAAAACTCTATTCTGGCCAGTCGAAGCAAGGTATCAATTTTCTTTTCTCTTGGTAGTAGAGAAATGCCCACTACTGTACAAAACCCAAATTCCAGGATGATGGGTACCCAGGATATTTGGAGTACTCTCTTTGTGAATCCTGGCCAACACTCCAGCCCAAGAAAGGAGTCTTGGTAAGTTAGTAAATATCAGGGGGCTTCTAATCCAAGAAATCCTGTTATCACTAGAAGCTAGTTTCCTATCTGGAACAGCTAGGTGGTACAGTGGATAGATTCAGGAAGACTCATTTTCCTGAGTTCAAATTTGGCCTCAGACACTTACTAGATGTATGACCCTGTGCAAGTTATTTTACCCTGTTTGCCTTAGTTTCCTCATCTGGAGAAGGAAATGGCAAGCCACTCCAGTATCTTTGCCATGAAAACCCCAACTGGGGTCTCTTAGAGTTGGTCACTACTGAAAAAATGACTGAACATCAGTAGTTTACTACAGTTTACCTTCCACTCTGGGTTGACCTATCCAATTTAAACAGAAATAGTTTAAACATTTACATGTATACCTACATATCAAACATATGTTGGCCCAGAGATGCATTAGAAGCCCAGCAGAGCAGAAGCTATTATGGTATCCTAGATCTAGAAAGAGCTGGAAAGGACCTCAGAGGCCATCTAGTCCAATTCACTTATTTTACCAGTGAGAAAACAAAATAGTGCAGCACTACAGTGCATTCAGAAGAACGGTAGATTTGGAGTCAGAGGCAAGTGATTTGCCCAGGGTCACACAGGTAGCATATGACAGGTAGGATTTGAACTTAAGTTCTCTGATTCCTGAGTCATGCTTGATTCTGTGATGTATTGGTAGAGACATGCACAGAGACACAGATTGGTAGAAAAAGAGAGAGACTGAACGATAGGAAGGAAGGGAGAGTCTGGGTGGGAACTCCATTCGTAGGAGTTCCCATCTTAGGTTCATCTCAGTGCCCAGAGATTTCCAGCTCAGGCTTCCCACCAACTTCTCAGACTAATCTGTGACCCCCGCACTCAAGTGGGTCTTGGACTCCCTTTTTGAGCTCCCGCACCTAGAATCTGCTGGTGATCCTGAGGGTGGCAGTGAGGAAGCTACCTCTGAAACCTGAGTTACAAAGGCCCTTTGGGAATGTGGTAGATTGGAAAGGTAAAATACCCAACTGAGATAAAAGTGACTTCAGGTCACATCATTGGACCTGTATCTGAACAGAAATTCTAGTGTGTCTTATAAGTGATCATCTAATCTCTACTAGAATATCAATGAAGGTAAACCTACTTTCTAAGGTAGCTGATTAAATTTTGGGACCACTATGAATCAAATCAACAAGTCACTATAACCTTACTGTGCCCTCCAATACCTCCACAACTCAGTTCTTTCCTAGGCTGTAACACCTGCACTGACTAGACTCCTTCCTTCCCGTTTCTTGACCTCTTGGTGAACCACTTCAGTTCTACACTGTCTTCTCTTGAATCCCTTGCCCTCTTACCCTGTTGCCATACTTTGCCTGCCAAGTCTCAGCCTAAGATTACTCCCATCATCCTGATTTCACTTGCTGCTGAATGAAGTTGGAGAAAATCGTGAAAGCATACTGTCTGGGTCCACTATAAGTTTGTGTTACATAATCTCAACTGAGTCCTTGGGGCAGCAAGGCAATCCCTTAAACCTTACTAATAAATTCACTAACCCACTCAATATAGCAGCTTTTCCAAACCTTTTCAGTCTTCTTCATGGTTTGTCTTCCTCCCCCCAGCTGAGAACAATGAAAAAACTTGATGCCATTTGGGAAGAGTTCCGTCTTTCCCTTCCTCATTTCATATCACTCAAATGCCTTCCACCACTGTCTCCTTCACCTCAGTGTAACGTGAGGAGACAGAGGTCTTTCTTAGCCAAAGCAAAATCATCTGCATGCACAAATGATCCCATCCTATCCCATCTTCTCTAACAAATTGACCTCTATCACTTCCACTCTTTCATTAATCTTCATTTCTCCCTGTCTGTTGGCTGCTTCCTTGCTGCCTACAAACATTCCTATATCTCCTCCATTTTCAGAAAGCCCTCACTTGACCTTTCTCCATCCCTGACTATTATCATCCTATAATATTCCTCATTTTTATGGCTAAACTCCTGAGAAGGCCATTTACAATTGATGCCTCCATTTCCTTTCCTCTCACTCTCTTAACTCTCTGTAGTCTGCCTTCTGACTTACCATCTAATTGAAACTTCTCTCTCCAAAGTTACCAGTGATCTCTTAATTTTCATATCTAATGATCTTTCTCAATCCTTATTCTTCTTGACTTCGCTGTAACATTTGACACTATTGATCACTCTCTTCTCCAAGATACTCTCTCCTTTCCAGGTTTTTGTGACTGCTGTCTCCTGGTTCTACTACTTGTCTTAAGTGCTCCTTCTCAGTCTTCTTTGTTGGATCTTCATTCAGGTTGAGTCCACTAACCCCACCCAGACTCTCCCCCCACCCCTACCCCTACCCCCACCCCCAAGGGCTTAACTACCTCAAGGTATTTTCTCTTTCTCTCAGGTTCAGACCTCCCTCTATACTATTTCTCTTGGTCATCTCATCAGCTCCTGTGGATTAAATTGTCTCGATGCAGATGATTCTCATTCTGTTTGTCCAGCCCTAACCTCTTTCCTGACCTCCAATCTCACATCTGCAACTGCCTGATGGGCATCTCAAACCCAACTAAAGTCCCATAGATATCTTAAACTCAAAATATTTGAAACCGAATTCATAATCTTTCCCCCAAAATCCTCACTTCTTCCTAACTTAACTATTACTGTTAAGGGTACCATTATCCTCCCAGTTGCCCAGGCTTATCACACAAGTTATCTTCTACTTCTCATTTTCTCACCCTCCATATCCAATCAGTTGCCAAGTCCTACCAATTCTACCTTTGTAGATGACCCTTTCGCTGGGTCATCATCCATGTAGCTTCAAAGTCCTGTTCCAGGCCTTCTTTTCTCTTTTTTCTCCCCTCATTGCTTTCTTTTGGTGATCAATTTCCATGGGTTCAATTCTCATATCTATGTATATGATTCCCAAATAAAACATATCCATCTCCCTTCTGTCTCTTTGTCATGAATCCAACATCATCAGTGGTCTGCTGGATATCTCTACCTGGATGTCCTGTGGACATCTCAAATTTTAAATGGCTAAAACAGAACTGGTTATTTTTCCTTCAAAGCCCATCCCTCTGCCTAATCTCCCTGTTTCTCTTGAGGGTTATCAAATCCTTCTAGTCATCTAGGTTTTCAACCTTAAGGTCATGTATTCTTCCCTCTCATATGTAATCAGTTGCCAAATCTTATTGATTCTACTTCTACAACATCGCTTGCATCAATCTCTTTCTCTCTACTCACATGACTGCCACCCTAGGTCTGACCCTTTTAATCTCTTACCTGGTCTACTGAAGTAGCTTCCGAATTGGTCTTCTTCAGTTTCTTTTCTCCAAGCCAGTTGATATTCCTGAGTAAGGGAATGACAAATCTGTGCTTTAAGAAACTCTATTAGCTCCCGGTTTAGCCTTTTTAAATAAAATATAATATCTGGCATTTAAAACTTTTCAAGATGATTGCTTGATACACTGGAGAGGTGGATTTGGAGTCAGGACTAGTTTTTAATCTCAGTTCTGCCTCTGATTTCTTGTGTGACCTCAGTTAATCACTTAACTGGGCCTCAGTTTCCTTGTCTTTTTTTTTTAAATTTTTTTGGCTAAGCAATGGAGTTATGTGACTTGCCCGGCGTCACACAGCTAGTTATGTGTCTGAGGCTGGATTTGAACTTAGGTCCTCCTGAATCCAGGGCTGGTTCTCTATCTACTGCACCACCTAGCTGCTCCTTCCTTGTTTTTAAAATGAAGGTATTAAACTAGATGACCTCTGAGGTCCCTTCCTCTCACTCTAAATCTATAATCTTACAGATTTACTTTATATTTACCCCTCCTCATGCACTCTGTGGTCCAAACAAACTGGCCTATTTGCTGTCCTCTGTATAGTCACTTTTCTGCTCCAAACACAGGCTTTCTTCTCTTCCTGCTCTTCCTCCTTACGTTCTCTTGAAATTTGTAGTTTTCTTCAAGTGTCTCCTCCTGCAGGAGGCTTTCCCTGACCCCTCCCCACAGTTTTTAGTGCCTCAACTGGTATATTCTTCTCAAAATTACTTTGTATTTTTTTCCATGTCCTTGTGTACACATTGTTCTCCCCCCCCCCCCAGCCCCGAATGTAAACTTCTTTGAGTGCAGGGACTCTTTTCATTGTCACTTTCGTATCCTCAGCTTCTAGCATAGTACCTGTAGTGCCATGTCAGTCAATAAGCATTTATTAATTGCCTGCTATGTGCCAGGCATTGTGCTACGCACTGGGAGTACAAAGAAAGGCAGAAAATAAACCCTCCTCTCAAAAATGTAAACAACTATGTACAAGCAAGATAGATACAAGATAAATTGAGGATAATCCTAGAAGGCACTAAGATTAAGGAAAGACTTCTTGCCTAAAGGGATTCTTTACTTAATAAATGCTTGTTGAATTGAATTACATTGAAAGCTCCCTCTACCAAGTGCACATCAGCAACTGTTGTCTAACTTAAAGCCTTAGAGACCTGACCAAGGTGCTCAGGTAGGCAGAAACTGAGACTGAGAAGAGGTGAAGAGATTTGTCTAGGGTCACATTGCTTGAACCCAAGTCTTTCTTCCATTGCAACTTAACTATTTTCCTATATCTCTTATGCCCTTTGTGACAAACTCCTTGAGAGTCCACAATAGGTGCATACCCTTTCTCTACTCTTAACTTTCCTTTTAACCCCTTCCCGTCGAGCTTCAGGCCTCATCATCCTACCACAACTGCTCTCTCCGAAGTTACCAGTGACCTTTTAACTGCCAAATCCAGTGGCCTTTTCTCAATCCTCATCCTTCATGACTTCCCTGCTCCCCTTGACGCTGTTGATCTTTTCTCATTATTACTTTCTTCTGTCTGGGATTTTGGGACATCACTCATGGTTTTCCTCCTACCTCTTTGCCTGATTGTTCTCATTGTGTTTTGCTAGGTGGTCATCCAAATCACACTCTCTAATCAAAAAAAAAATAGGAGTCCCACAGAGTTCTGTCCTGGGCCCCCTTCTTTTTCCCTATGCTACTTTACCTGGTGATATTAGATGCCACAGATTTAATTATCATCTCTATGCTGATGATTCTTAAATCTCCCTATCTTACCCATATCTATCTGCTGACTTCCAGTTTCACATCTCCAACTGTCTTTCAGACATCTCAAAACTGGATGTCCAGTGAACATATTTTAAAATAAATTTTTATTGGTATTTTCTATTTCTTAACATCCCCATAATTATTCCATGTGTCTGTTATCCTTCCCAGAAAGCTATTCCATATGACAACTTCAGTAGACATCTTAAACTCAACATATTGAAAACTGAGCTCATTATCTTTCCTCCTAAACCCTTTCACAATCCAAACTTCTTTGTCCCTGTTAAAGCCCACACCATCTTCCCAGTCCCCCAGGCTCATAACCTGTCCTCTATTCTTCATCTGTATACCTAATCTGTTCCAAGGTCTGTTCATTTCACCTTTGCAACATCTCTCCAATATGCTGCCTTTTCTCTTTTCATACCACCACAATCTGGTACAGTCCCTCATCACCTCACACTTAGATTTTTGTAATACCTTGCTTGTGGGTCAGCCTGCCTCAATTTTCTCCCTACTTCAATCCACCCTGATTTTCCTAAAGTGCAGGCCTTATCGTGGCTTCTCATGTAGTTTAGCCTACTCAGTAAACTCCACTGGTCTCCTGTCACCTCTAGGATCAAAATCCTCTGGGGTTCAAAACCCTTCATAACCAACCTCCCCACCCCCACTACCTTTCTAGTTGTGCTGTGCCATATTCCTCACCATGTGTTCACTCTTCAGTCCGGTAACACTGGCCTCCTTGCCTCTTCACAAACAAGAAAATCCATTTCTTTACTCTGGCCATTTTCATTGGCTGCCCCCAGTGTCTGGAATGCTTTCCCTCTTCTCTGCTTCCCTGGCTTCCTTCAAGTCCCAGCTAAAATCCTGTCCCCTATTAGAAAACTTTCCCAACCAACTCCTCTTAATTCTAGTGCCTTTCCTCTATTAATTTTTTCCGATTTATCCTGTTTATAGTTTGTGTATGTTTGTTGCTTATTTCCCCCCATTAGATTGTGAGCTTTTTAAAGGCAGGGATTATCTTTTGCCTCTTTTGGTATCTCCAGCACTTAGCACTGTGTCTAGCACATAGTAAGCACTTACTGAATATTTATTGACTGACTTATTGACCCCAAGGTCCACCTTGAGTATACTATAAACTGCTATACTGCCTTGTCTTGACACATAGTAGGACTAAATAAATGTTTGTTGAATTGAAAGTTGCAGTTTTTTTCAACCCAGGTGTTTATATTGGCCCCTACTCAGTTTCATTTAATAAATTAGCAACAGGTGACCTTGGAAAGAATGTTGTCTTTGGATTCAAGAAACTTGTGTTCAGACCCCAGCTTTGCCATTTACTTTGTCATTTATTTCCATGAACATTGTCAAGTTATTTAAATCATTCTTGGCCTCAGTTTCCTCAACTTTAAAATGAGGCAGTTGATCTGTATATAAGGTCCTTTCCAATTCAAAATCTAATCTAATAAATTGATCTACTGTCTATTTTAACCTATCATTCTTTTTTTGAATTATGATTTCACTGTCATCTAACATATTAGCTATCAGCCCAACTTTTCCTCATCTGCAAATTTGAAAAGCATCTGTTAAGCAGTATAGTGGAAGTAGCACTGGACTTTGGAAGTCAAGAAGACCTAAGTTCAAATTAAGTTCAAATCCTGCCTCCCACACTTAGTAGCAATATGATCTTGGATAACTCTCAACCTCTCTCACTTTAGTTTCTTTCTCTCTGTAATAAGGATAGGAGACAGGAGCTGGGATTTTTTTGGTATAAGAGACTCAAAAGTGAAGGGAACCCCCTTAACTTCTCTGTAACTCATAGATTTAGTTGCCTAGAGCACTGAGAAGTTAAGTGACTTTCCCAGGAGGAAGTCACTTAATCTCTAGAGTCCTTCCTTCACATATAAAGTGAAGATAATAATACCTGTAGTACCTTTATCACAGGGTTGTTATGAGAAAAATGAGATAATTTTTTAAGTTTTCTGCAGAACTTTAAGCACTATATATACAAGTCATTTGTTCTTCTGTGCTTACCATGTTCAGCATGCTCCAACTGTCTGCTTGAATCAATGAATGAGCATTTATTAAATGTTTACTCTCTGTGTGCCAGGTACTGTACTAGCTTTGGGGAATACAAAGAAAAATGAAACAATTTTTGTCCCAAATAAGTTTACTCTGTGATTCAGTGACACTGGACTCCTTACTGTCCTTCACACAAGATGCTTCATCTCTGAACTCATATTCATTCTTTACTCTCCCATGTCTGGAATGTTCTTTTTCTTCATCTCCACCTCCTGGCTTTCTTCAAGTCCCAGTCAAAATTTCACCTTCTACAGGAAGTCTTTCCTGATTCCCCTTAATTCTAGAACCCTTCCTCTGTTGATTATTTTAAATATATCTTGTATATAACTTGATTGTATATAGTTGTTTTCATGTCTCCCCCATTACATGGGGAGCTCCTTGAGAGCAGGGACTGGTTATTTTTTTTTTAACCTTTCTTTGTATTCCAGCCCTTAGCACAATGTCTGTTGTGTAGGAGGCATTTAATAAATGTTTATTGGTGGACTGTTAGGGGAAAGAACATCTAAATAAATAACTGTATACAAAATAAATACAAGGTTAATTTTTGGAGGGAGGTTAGAAGCTGGGAAAATCAGGAAATATGCATTCAATATAAGCATGAGACTTCTATTTAAGGAATGAGAGACCAAAGGCTTGTAGACTCAGCCAAAATTTTTTCATTTTTCTTTCTTTTAAAAAATTTACCCTTTTATTACAAACTAGAAAAAAATTTCAGACATTTCTGTTACAAAGAACAGAAGAAAAGTACACATGAAACCATGAAACTATGTATAGTTTATTTTTTCTTAAAAGTATATTTCTAATTTAATGTAGTAGTTACAAAACTGCCTTATTTGTGCTCCCTTTTGACTTTCCTTCTATTCTCTGTATTTTAAAAATGATTCATTAACACTTTTTTTCTTCCTTAATTTAGTAACACTATTCCTACTCACTTTCAAAACTCTCTCCCTTTTCCCCAAAAAAAACTTTCCCTTGTAATAAATAAGTGTGGTCATGTACAACATATCTTTACACATTGACTGTCTTAAAATATATGTCTTTCCTCATTTTTAGTCCATTACCTCTCTGCCAAGAGGTAGGAAACATAATTCATCATTGTTCTTCTGGACTTTTAACTGGTCATTGCATTGTTCATAGTTCTTAAATCTTTCAAAATTGTTTTCCTTTGTAGTGTTGTAGGAATCATGAAAATTCCTTCATGGACACAGCTGAAAGAGTTGAACAACAACAGTGTTGTAGTCATTAAATAAATGTTCTCTTGGTTCTTTTCATGTTACTCTGTACCAGTTCATGCAAGCCCTCCCAGGTTTTTCTAAGTCTGTCTGTTTTGTCATTTCTTATAGTATTTCATTATATTCATAATACTAATCCATTAATATTCCATAATAATATATACCATTATTTTGTTCAGAACATTCCCTAATTACTGGAAATCTACTTTGTTTCCAGTTTTTTGCTACAACAAAAAAATGCTTCTATAAAAATCTTAGTGCGTATGGGTCTTTTTCCTCCTTCTTTGACCACTTTTGGTTATGTGCCTGAAAGTGTAGCTTTTTGATACACTCTAGGAGTGTAACAGGTAGGTGGCACAGTAGATAGAGCTCTGGGCCTGGAGTCAAGACCTGAGTTCAGTCTTATTAGCTTTGTGACCCGGGCAAGTCATTTAACCCTGTTTGCCTCAATTTCCTCATCTGTAAAATGAGCTGGAGAAAGAAATGGCAAAACCACTACAGTATCTTTGCCAAGAAAACCCCAAATGGGGTCATGAAGAGTTGAACACAACTGAACAATCATAAAGAGTATATCTCTAAACTGCTTTTCAGAAGGGAGGCCACTTCATAGTACTACCAACAATGCATTTATGTGCCTGTCCTGCCAAAACAATTGTCGTTCTCTTTTTTTGTTATCTTTGCCAATTCGATAAAAACCTCAGAGTTGTTTTAATTTGCATTTCTCTTATTATTGATTTAAAGCATTTTTAAAATTATGTTGATAGCTTAGATTTCATTACATATTTTTTCATCATTTATTGTGGAATGGCTCTTGTTTTTCTATATTAAATAAATTTTTTATATGTCTTAGGTGTGACATCTTTGTTAGAGAAGCTTGCTATGAATATTTCCCCAGCTAACTGTTTCTCCAGGCAGCTAGTTGTTATAGTTGATAGACCTCTGGACTTGGAGTCAGTAAGACCTGAGTTTAAAACTGGCCTGAGACACTTATTAGCTGTGAGACCTCCAAGCAAGTTGCTTAACCTGTCTGCACCTCAGTTTCCTCAACTATAAAGTGGGGATAATAATAGTACCTATTTTGTAGGGTTGTTAGTGAGGATCAAATGTAAAGCATTTAGCATGGTGCCTGGAACATAGTATGCACTTAACAGATGCTTGTGTTCCATGACGTTCTTCCCCATACCCAATTTTAATTGTATTGATTTTGTTTGTACAAAAACTTTTTGATTTTCAGATTGTCCAGTTTATATTCTGTGATCCTCTCTATCCTTTGTTTGGTCAGGAACTCTTTCCCTATCCCTGGCTGTGAAAATTATTTCCTTCTTTGCTCCTCTAGTATTACATTTACGATATATTAGATCCTAGTTCCATTTGACACTGTCCTGAGACAGTATGAGATGTTGGTCTATTTTCTAATAGTTTTTGTGTGTTAGTGAGTCTTTAAGCCAGAAAAGTTGGGTGACGCCTTTTGTTTATCAGACACTGTGGTTCTCTTGCTTCTAGGTTTTGTGTACCTAATATGTTCCACTGGTTATTATTATTATTATTTTTTGAGGCTTGATCTCCTTATCTCACTTAGGCTGGATGTGCAAAGGCCTCATCCCTTTGCTGATGGTCATAGGAAACTTTGACCTGTTCCTTTTTTCCCACCTGGGCTGGTCTGTTCCTTGTTATGTACCCTTGTTAGGTACCCACCTCCTACCCCCCATCATATTGGGCTGGACTTAATGTGGCTTTAGCCTTTTTAGAGCTCAGAGCTCCTGAGCTCAAACAATCCACCAACCTCAACTCTCCCCTAATAGTAGGGATTTTAAACATGTGCTGCCATACCCAGTCATCTTTTCTGTTTTTTTTAACCAGTACCAAATAGTTTTGATTTATATTGCTTTGTAGTATAGTTTGGAACCTGGCATTTTTCGTCCCCTCTTTTTTCATGATTTCTTTTGAAGTTATTGACTTTTTATTTCTCCAGGTAAATTTTATTATTCTTAGCCATGTTTTCCAACATTTTACATTATCTTCCTCTAGGCTTCTGTTTGCATTGGCATAAAGTATTCAGGTATGTGTTAATTTGGTAGGTCTTATTCAGTTTGGAGTTTCTTTACCTGCAAAACAGATATTGGTACATAAACTGTACAGCAGTTGCACAAACACTGACACAACTGGGTCATTCACAGACATTGCGCTACAAGATGACCGAGTGTCCTGTTAAATATTTCTTGTTGCCTTGGGACACATGATAAAACCAACTTTTCAAACTCTTTTATTTGCTTCTCTAAGGAGAACCTATGAGCCATCTTTCAGTTTTACAGCAACTTCTTTTGTCTTTTGGTTTCATTGAGATTAATATCATTCATTTCCTTAACTAGCATGTCTATTCATTAGTCCCTGAACAAGTTTCTTACATTCATCATAGGAACAATCCATTTAATGTTTTTAGGTCGTCTAGTAGCTATTGTGATCCTTAGAACCGTTCCTCTCTGCCACCTTTCTGCTGCTTCATCACCATTACTTAAAATTTGTGGAAGGAAGATAATACAGGACTAAGGACCATTTTCTATTTTTCTTTGTTATATGGATTGCCTTTGCCAAATAATTCATCATCTGGTGACTAGCCTACTGAAAAGGAGTCTTTCCATATTTAGCTGGTCTAGTAAGAAAACAGATATAATCCATTGCCACGGTTGTTGTTCAGTTATTCAGTAATATCCAACTCTTCATGACCCAATATTGGGTTTTCTTGGCAAAGATATTGGAGTGGTTTGCCCTTTCCTTCTTCAGTGAATTAAGGCAAACTGAGGTTAAGTGGCTTACCCAGGGTCACACAGCTAGTGAGTGTCTGAGGGCAGATTTGAATTCAGGTTTTCCTGACTCCAGGCCCAGCAAGCTATCCACTGAGACACCTAACGGCTTCTTGCTTGCCAAGAGTGTACTGGAGGTCTTTTTTCCATTGTAGAATCTGCCATAGTTTGTACTATGCTAGCCATAGCCTTCAGAAACCCCAGATCACCTTTATACCATGATGAGACATTGGAGTAGGACTTTAGTGGATTACTCTTTTGGTTCTAAGTCAGATATCTAACTGAACTATTATGAAGGTGTAAGGGATAAAAGTCAGTGATTGATTGCACATGTGTGGAAGCCAGGGATATTTCAATGCTAACTTTGGGATTTTGATACTCATGGCTGGGAGAAGAACTTTAAATAATGATAGAAATAGAGGAGTTATCTTTTTTTTAAAGTTTCATATTCTCTCTCTCCACTCCCTCTCTCACCCACTGAGAAGGCAAGAAATACAGTATCATTATACATACACAGTCATGCAAAACATTTCCTCATTAGCCATGTTCCAGGGGGGAAAAAAGCAAGAAAAATAAAGAAGGGGGTGAGGAAATGCCTTAATATATACTCTGAGTCATTAGTTCTCTGTGGTGCATTGTTCTATTGATCAGAGTTACCAAGTCTTTTCACAGTTGATTTTCCTTACAATGTTGCAGTTACTGTGTAGATTGTTTACATGGTTCTGCCCCTTTCACTTTGCATCAGTTCATATAGGTCTCCCCAGGTTTTTCTGAAACCATCTCCTTCATTATTTCTTACAGTACAATAGTATTTCATCATGTCCATATACCATAACTTGTTCAGCCATTCCCAGATGATGGATATCCCCTAAGTTTTCAGTTCTTTGCCACAACAGAAAGGGCTGCTATAATTATTTTTGTACATATGGGTCTTTTTCCTTTTTTATTCCATCTCTTTGGGGCATAGACCTAGTAGCAGTATTGCTGGATCATGTTAGGGTATGCAGTTTTATAGCCCTTTGGGCATAGTTCCAAATTCTTCTCTAGAATGGGACTATTTTACAGTTTTACCAATAGTTCATTAGTGTACTATTTTCCCACATCCTTGCCACCATTTGTCATTTTCCTTTTTTGTCGTCTTTGTCAGTCTCATGGGTGTGAGGTGGTACCTCAGAGTTGTTTTAATTTGCATTTCTCTAAATATTGGTGATTTAGAGCATTTTTCATAAGATTAATAGCTTTGATTTCTTCCTCTGAGTATTGCCTATTCATATCCTTTGGCCATTTATCAATTGGAGAACAGATCCTATTTTTATAAATTTGGTTCAGTTCTCTGTATATTTGAGAAATGAGATCTTTATCAGAGAAATTTGCTGCAAAAATTGTTCCCCAGTTCCCTACTTTCTTCTAATTTTGACTGCATTGTTGGGGGGTTTTTTGTATGTGCAAAAATTTTTTAATTTTATATAATCAAAATTATCCATTTTACCTCCTGTGAACTTCTTTTTCTCATGCTTAGTCATGAACTCTTCCCCGTTCATATATCTGACTGATAATTTCTTCCATACTCCCCTATTTTGCTTATAATATCACCCTTTGTGTCTAAAACATCTACCCATTTTGAGTTTATCTTGGTATACAGTGTGAGGATATTGCTCTATCCCTAATCTCTAGTTTCTGCCAGATGACTTTCCAGTTTTCCCAGGAATTTTTGTCAAATAGTGAGTTCTTGCACAGTAGCTGGGATCTTTGGGTTTATCAAACACTAGAATAGACTACTTTGCTAATTTGCTTCCATATATTGTGTACCTAGTCTGTTCCACTGATTGACCACACTGTTTCTTACCCAGTAACAAGTTATTTTGATGATTACTGCTTTTTAATATCATTTGAGATCTGGTACTTCTAGACCCCTTTCTTTAACATCTTTTTTTCATTAATTCTTTTGATATTGACTTTTTTTTTTCTTCCAGATACATTTTGTTATTGGTTTTTTTCTAGCTCTATAAAGTAATTCCTTGGTAGTTTGATTGATGGCACTGAATGACTAAATCAACTTAGGTAGTCCTGTCATTTTTATTCTATTGGCTCAGCCTTTTCTTTTTTAAAATTTTTTTTTGTCAATTAATTTATTTTTAGTTTTCAACAATCACTTCCATAAGCTTTTGAGTTTTAAATTTTCTCCCCCTCCCTCATTTCCCTCCCTTAGACAGTGCAAAATCTGATATAGGCAATACATATACATTCCTATTAGACATATTTTCATGTTAGTCATGTTGTAAAGAAGAATTAGAAGCAATAGGAGGAACCACAAGAAAGAGGAAACAAAACAAACTAGAAGGAAAAAAAGGAGCAAATAGTGTGCTTTGATCTGCATTCAAACTCCATAGTTCTTTCTCTGGATATGGATAGCATTTTCCATCATGAGACTTTTGGAGATATCCTAGATCCTTGCATTGCTGAGAAGAGCTAAGTCTGTCAAAGTTAGTCATTGCACAATGTGACTCTTTCTGTGTACAACATTCTGCTGGTTCTGCTCATTTCACTCAGCATCAGTCCATACAAGTCTTTCTAGGTTTTTCTGAAGTCTGCCTGCTCATCATTTCTTATAGCGCATTAGTATTCCATTACATTAATATACCACAACTTGTTCAGCCATTCGCCAGTTGATGGCCACCCCCTCAATTTCCAATTCTTTGCCACCACAGAAAGAGCTGCTATAAATATTTTTGTATATGTGGGTCCTTTTCCCACTTTTAGAATGTCTTTAGTTTATAGCCCTTTGGACATAATTCCAAATTGCTCTCCAAAATGGTTGGATTATTTTGCAACTCTACCAACAATGCATTAGTGTTCCAATTTTCCCATATCTTCTCCAGCATTTATCATCCTCCTGTTTTATCATGTTGGCCAATCTGGTGGGTGTGATGCACCCCTCTGTTTCTTATTGGCTCAGTCTTTTCATGAGCAATTAATATTTCTCAATTTAGATCTGTATTTGTGTGAAGAATGTTTTGAAATTGTGTCGATATGATTCCTCTGTGTATCTTAGCACGTGGACTCCCAAGTATTTTATACTGTACGCAGTTATTTTTAGATGGATTTTCTTTTTCTATCTCTTCCTGTTGGGTTTTGTTGGTAATATAAAATGCTGATGATTTATATGAGTTTATTTTATATCTGTAACTTTTCTAAAGTTAATTGTTTCAACGATTTTTTAGTTGATTCTCTAGGGTTCTCTAAGTTTAGAAGCTAACATTTATATAGCACTTACAGTGTGCCACATACAGTGGTAATTTTTACATTTTTATACTTTACACTTATCTCATTTGATCTTCACAAGAACCCAAGGAGGTAGGTGCTATTATTATCCCCATTTTACAGATGAGAAATCTAATGCAAATGAAGGTTAAATGACTTGCCCATGGTCACATATCTAATAAGTTTCTGAGGCCAGATTTGAACTTGGGCTGTCCCTGATTCCAGGCCCAGTTCTCTATACACTGCACCACCTAGCAAAAAGTATAAGTTTTGTTTCCTCATTGCCTATGCTTCAGTTTCTTTTTCTTGTCTTAAACCACCATAGCAAGCATTTCTAGTACAATATTGAAGTGCTTTACCCCAGATCTTATCAGAAAGGCTTCTAGTTTATTCCCATTGGAATAATGCTTTGTTTTGTTTTTAGATAGACACTACTAAACATATTAAGAAAAGTTCCATTTATTACCATCCTATCAGGTGTTTTTAATAGGAATGGGTATAGTAGTTTGTCAAAAGTTTTTTTCTGTATCTATTGATATAACCATATGGCTTTGTTGTTATAGTGTTGATATAGCCAATTAAGCTTATGGTTTTCCTAATATTGAATCAACCCTGAATTCCTGGTATAAATCCAGCCGGGTCATAGTGGTCAATTTATATTTTTGTGACTATTCACTCATTTTACTTAGATTGTTGGTTTTATTGGCATGTAGTTGGACAAAATAGTTCTTAATAATTGACTTAATCTTATCTTCAGTGGTTATATATTCACCCTCTTCATTTTTTATACCGGTAATTCAGTTTGATATAGCCTGATCTTTGTGGCATGTTGCTATAATTTCCTTGCTACTAGTTAAAATTTTTGCATCATTATTTATTAGGAAAATTGTTCTGTAGTTTTCTTTCTCTGTTCTTTTTTGCTTTCTTTAGTTTAAGTATCAAACTCATGGTTGTGTCATAGAAGGGATTTGGTAAGAATCCTTTACCTGTTTTTAAAAATTAATTAATTAATTAATTTTTTGGCTAGGTAGTGGGGTTAAGTGACTTACCCAGGGTCACACAGCTAGTAAGTGTTATGTGTCTGAGACCAGATTTGAACCCAGGTACTCATGAATCCAGGGCCAGTGCTGTATCCACTGCGCCACCTAGCTGCCCCTCTTTACCTATTTTTTTCAAACAGTTTAAATAATATTAGAATTAATTGTTCTTTTTTTGATAGAATTTGATAAAATTCATTTCTAAATCCATCTGGTCTTGGGTAGTTTTTTAAAAAAATTTTTAGGGAGTTTGTATATGGTTTTTTTTATTTTTTTTCTGAAGTAGAGTTATTTAAGTATTCTTTCTTCTGTTAATCTGGGAGATTTATATTTTTGTAAATATTCATCCATCCATTTCATTTAGATTGTGAATTTAATTGATATTTAGTTGGGCAAAGTAGTTTTAATAATTCCTTTAGGGGCAGCTAGGTGGTGCACTGGATAGAGCTCCAGCCTTGGAGTCAGGAGGACCTGAGTTCAAATCCAATCTCAGACACATAACCTTGACCAACTCGGTGACCCTGGGCAAATCACTTAACCCCGATTGCCTCACCAAAAAGCAAAAACAACAACAAGAACAACAACAACAATAATATTGATAATAATTAATTTCATCTTCATTGGTTGGTTGTTCACCCATTTCTTTTTTATACTGGCGATTTGGTTTTCCTGTTTTTAAAAAATTAAATTAGTCAGTAGTTTACCTGTTTGTTTTTTTTTCCATAAAACTAGCTCTTAGTTTTATTTATTAATCATTGTGGGTTTTTGGTTTTTTTTAGTTTTCCATTTTTACTAGTCTCTCCTTTGGTTTTCAGGACTTTATTTTGGTGTTTAATTGAGGCTTTTTAATTTGTCCTTTTTCTAATTTTTTTAGTTGCGTGCCTAACTTGTTGATCTGCCCTTTCTTTTATTGATGGAAGCATTTAGAGATAAAGTTTCTTTTAAGTACTTCTTTGGCTGCATCCCACAAATTTTGGTATGTTGCTTTATTGTTGTTATTATCTTCATTAAATTATTGATTTTTCTATTGTTTGTTGCCCCACTCTTTCTTTAGGATTATTGGTTTTTGATTAATTTTTGATCTGTGCTTCAAAGGCTTTTTATGGAAAGCAATTTTAAATTTCATTATGGTCTGAAAAGGGGTGTATTTAATATTCCTGCTTTTCTGTATTTGTTTATGAGGTTTTTATGCCCTAATTTTGTTGTTGTTGAGTTGTTTCAGTTGTGTCTGACACTTTGTGGTCCCATTTGGGATTTTTCTTTTCTTTTTAAAAATTAATTAATTAAGTTTTAGTTTTCAACAATCACTTCCATCAGCTTTTGTTTTAAATTTTCTCCCCCTTCCTCCCCATCTTCCTCCCCAAGATGGCCTGCAATCTACATATATATGCTCTGCATATATATTCCTATTAAACATATTTTCACATTAGTCATTTTGTTAAGAAGAATTAGAACTAGTGGAGGAACCATGAGAAAGAAGAAAACAAGAAAAAAAAGCAAATAATATGCTTCAGTCTGCATTCAAACTCTATAGTTTTTCCTCTGGATGTGGATAGCATTTTCCATCATGAGACTTTTGGAGAGGTCTTAGATCATTTGGGATTTTCTTGTCAAAGATACTACAGTGGTTTTGCCATTTCCTTCTCCTCATTTTACAGATGAGGAAACTGAGGCAGATAGGTTTAAGTGACTTTCCCAGGGTCACATAGCTAGTAAGTGTCTTAGGCTAGATTTGAACTCAGGAAGATGAGTATTGCTGACTCTAGGCCCAGTACTCTATCTACTGTGCCACCTAGCTGCCATATATAGGAATGTCAGCTGTTTAACCTTATAAAATCTCTTATGATTTCTCATTCATGTTTACCTTTTTATGCTTCTCTTGAGTCTTGTGTTTGAATGTCAGATTCAGCTCTTGTCTTTTCATTAGGGTTCCTTAAAAGTCTTCTTTTTCGTTAAATGTCCTTTTTTAATATAGGATAATACTCAGTTTTGCTGGATAGGTTATTCTTGGTTGTATTTCTAGCTTCTTTGCCTTTGGGAATATCATATTCTAAGCCCTTTACTCCTTTACAATGGTAGCAGCTATATAAATTGTGTGATCCTGACTGTGGTTCCACAATAACTGAATGGTTTCATTCTAGCTGCTTGTAGTACTTTCTCCTTGATCTGGGAGCTCTGGAATTTGGCTTAAATATTCCTGGGAGTTTTCATTTAGGGATCTCTTTAAGGAGGTGATGAGAAGTTTCTTTCAATTTCTACTTTGCCTTCTAATTCTAAGATATCTGGGCAGTTTTCCTTTGTAATTTCTTGAAATATGATGTGTAGGCTCTTTTTTATGATCTTTGCTTTTAGGTAGCCTAGTAATTCTTAAATTATCTCTCCTTAATTAATTTTCTAGCTCAATTGTTTTTCTTTTGAGATATTTCACATTTTCTTCTATTTTTTTCATTCTTTTGACTTCATTTTATTTTTTTTCTTGCTGTCTTATGGAGTCATTTGCTTTCACTTGAACGGTTCTGATTTTTAAGGAGTTCTTTTCTTTTCTTTTTTTTTTCTAACTTTTGCCATTTGGCCAATTTGGTTGTTTTTTGGCTGTTTTTATTTATTTTTTCCCAGCCAAAGACAAGGTTAATTAAAGAGCTGCCATATTAGCCACACTCTTAAGGAATCTGAGTATCTTTAAGCTATTGGCTAGATTATAAGAATCTGAGCATCAGAAGATCTATATTTGCCAATGGTATTCTCTTTTTTTTCTTTTCTTTTCTTTTTTTGGTGAGGCAGTTTGGGTTAAGTGACTTGCCCAGAGTCACACCGCTAGTGAGTATGTATCCAAGGCTGGAGATTTGAATTCAGGTCCTCCTGACTTCAGGGTGGTACTCTTTCCACAGCACCACCTAGGTGCTCCCAATTCTGGTTTTAAAGGAGTTGCTTTCCTCAGCATTTTTTTGGGTATCTCTTTTACCATTTCACCAATTCTGATTTTTTTAAAAGTTCTTTTCTTCACTGTTTTGAAAAATAGTATTTTATTTTTTCCAATTACATGTAAAGACAATTTTAACATTCATTTAAAAATTTTTTTTGAGTTCTAAACTTTTTCCTCCTTCCTTTCCCTCCCCCTCCCTAAAATGGTAAGCAATTTAATATTGGTTAGATATGTGCAATTATGTAAAACTTATTTCCATATTAGTCATGTTGTCTTTACTATTTTAAAGCCTCTTTTACCAAGCTGTTGATTCTCTTTTCATATTTTTCTTGCATTGTTCTCATTTCTTTTCATAACTTGTCTTCTGCTGCTCTTATTTGAGTTTTAAAATAATGGTTTTTTGTTGGGGGTTTTTTGCTCTTTTTAAAACAAAATCTGTTTTAGTTCTTTTAGGAGTTCTTGTTGGGGTTGTGTCCAATCTGCATTTTTATTTGAGGCTTTGAAATGTTTTCAAGCCATTATCTTCTTGAATATATATCTTGAGCTTCCTTGTCACTATAGTTTTTTTATGGTCATGTTCTTTTTTTGTTATTGTTCATTTTTCTAGCCTATTTCTTCATTTTGAACTTTATGTTAGAGTTAGGCTCTGGTAATCAGGAAGGTGAGGAGGCATTGTCACTAGCCTGAGCTTCAGGCTTTCACGTCCTGTGTTTTCACAGCTAGGTCTGGGGACCTGTAAGTTTTCTATGCTTGCAAAGTGTTATGATTTGGAGTGTGGTTTTGTCAGTTTCCTCCTAGTATGTGCTTTGGTCCTGAACCAAATAGTTCTCCTACTTCCTCTTAGTTCATTTGGTCCTCTCTTCCTAGGAACTTCAGCCTATACTCAACTGGGACCTATGCTTTGTAGGGCCCCTGTTCCGTAGTGGTGCTGCATAAACACTCCAGGCCAGTATCCACTCTATTGACCACAGACCTCTCTTTGTATCCTCTTCAGGTGCCCTGAATTGGAAAATTTACTCACTGTGACTTTTTGTTGGTTATTCTGCCTAGAATTCAGTTTGATGTACTTTTTTAAATTGTTTAGAGAGGTGGGTTGGGAGGGCTCAACAGAATTGCCCACTTTACTCTGCTACTTTGGCTCTTCCTGGGGTCATCTGATTTTTATGATAATAGTTAGTTAAGTAGCTCACTAATAAATTTTGTTTAGCAAGGTTAAAATTAATGTTATATCTGGATGTCCAAATAGAAATGTTAGCTTGTAGGAGAGAATTGACTGATAAGAGGTCAGGGCTGGAGAGAGAGATTTGGAAGTCACCTCTATATAATAAAAGGCAAGTATTATCTCCTCTCTAAAGCCTTTCCTTATATTCCAGTGTATGTTGATTTCTTATTTATCTGAACTCCTAGAATATTTGTATCATTTACACAGTACTTAATCACATACTACCTTGTGACATCTCTGGTTCACCAATTTTTTGTGTATTTATGTCTTTCCTCAAAAAGTATATTATAAACCCTTTAAAGGAACTTTTTAAAATGCATTTTAAAGAAAACAATATAGACACTAGCATATGAGTGGCACATAGCAAGTACTTCTTATATAGTTGTTGATTTGAATGTTCAGTAAACTCAGGAAGGTCAAACCAGCAGATCTCAAAAAAATCGAAGTTGCTTGAATATGGTGGAGAAAACAGAGAACCATGGGGTTCCCATGCAGAATTTTAATAAGGAAATTGCATGGAAGATCATTTTGTCTTTTGGGTACTGTTCAAAAAAGGGAAATACGTTTAAGTGAATTAATTATTGAATTATGAGGTAATATTAATTGACATTTACATACTATTTTATTTTTGTTTTGGGGGGTCTTTTTTTGGCTAGGCAGTGGGGTTAAGTGACTTGCCCAGGGTCACACAGCTAGTAAGTGTTATGTGTCTGAGGCCAGATCTGAACTCAGGTCCTCCTGACTCCTGGGCCAGTGCTCTATCCACTGCACCATCTAGCTGCCCACTTACATACTATTTTAAATACTTTAATTTACAAAATGACTGGGGCAGCTAAGTGGCACAGTGGATAGAGCACCGGTCCTGGAGTCAGGAGGACCTGAGTTCAAATCTGGCCTCAGACACTCGACACTTACTAGCTGTGTGACCCTGGACAAGTCACTTAACTCCATTGCCTAGCAAAAAACAACAACAAAATGACTTATATGCATTATTTCAGATAATTCTTAAGATTATAAGAAGTAGCTACTACAGGTATTATTTTCCCCATTTTACAGATGAAGACAATGAGGCTTAGGATTTTTAAGTGATTTATCCATGGTCACACAACTAGTAAGTTTTGGAAACAGGACTGAGGTCTCTTTCACTATAACTCATTTGCTCAAGTCTCTCCTCTCTTCAGTCCATCTTCTTACACAGCTCACAAAGTGATATTCTTAAATCACGTATCTGTTTTCAGCATGATAAAGTCATGTGGCTTGCTATTATTACCTCTAGGATGAAAGACAAACTTCCCTGTATGGCATTTAACATTCACAACTTAGCTTCAACCTACACTTTTCTATTATTCCTGCTCATACAACTAGGTGGTTTAGTGAATAGGATAGTGGAGTCGAGAAGACTTGAGTTCCACTCCCCCCTCAAAAAAAATTACTTAATTATTTATTTTTAGTTTTCAGCATTCACTTCCATAAGATTTTGAGTTTTAGATTTTTCTCCCCCTCCAGCCCCACCCCCAAGATGGCATGCAATCTGATATAAGCTTTACTTATATATTCATATTAAGCATATTTTCCCATTAGTCATGATGTAATGGGAGGAACCACAGGAATGAAGCAATAAAACAAAACAACCAAGGAAAAAGAGGGCAAATAGTGTGCTTCCATCTGCATTCAGACTCCCCAGTTTTTTCTTTGGATGTGGATAGTACTTTCCATCATGAGTCTTTTGGAGTTGTGGCTGTTACTGTGTACAGTGTTCTCCTGGTTCTGCTCATTTCACTCAGCATCAGTTTGTATAAGTCTTTCAGGTTTTTCTGAAGTCTGCCTGCTCAACATTTCTTATAGTACAGTAGTATTCCATTATATTCATATACCACGACTTGTTCAGCCATTCCACTTTTGCCCCAGATACTTTCTAGCTGTATGACCTTCATCTCTTTCTGACTTAGAGGTAATAATCTTTTCCCCACCAATTCTGGGCATTGATCTCTTCTAGTGCTGCTGCTGTACCTGTGCTACCTCCGAGGCCCGAAGCTAGTACTGCTTCATGGGCACTCTAGGCCAGCTTCTACCCCAGTGTCCATAGACCTCTCTTACTGTCCTCACCCCTAGATCATACCATTTTGGAAGCATTGAAAACTTACAAGCTCCTAGACCTAATTGTGAAAACAGGAAGCTCGGAAAGTCAGAAGCTCAGGATAGTGACCAACCCCCTTTTTCCAGGTTAGCAGAGCACAACTCTCACATAAAGCTCAGAGTCAAGAAATATGCTGATAAAATGAACAAACTAAAAAAGAACCTGACCATAAAAATCTACTGTGGTGATAGGAAAACTTGACACAACTTAGAAGAAGTTACATAATCTCTCTCAGGCTCAGTTTCCTTATCTATAAAATGGAGATGAGAATAGCACTTACCTTACAGGTTACTGTAAGGATCGTATGAGATAATATTTGTAGCGCTTTGCAAACCTTAAGGTGCTATGTAAATTCTAGCTATTATGATAATAATGTGGCATTCTGTGGTCCAGCCAAACTGGCTTTTTTTGCTTTTTTCTCACATGTAATATTAACCCTTTCTCTGTCCATTTAGCCTGATCTGAAAATATAAGCCATGTACTGCGCTGTGGACCTTCCACCTCTGCAGAGGAGTGAGAGATTGAGGGTATCTTCTCATAGCTCCTGTTTGGAGCCATGTTTATTCTTTATAACTTTTGCAACATTCATTTTTTATTGTTTCATTGTTTCTTCTGTTTACATTGTTTTGGTTGTTGTGTGGTTATATTGTTTTCTTGACTGTACTTATTCCATGTTTATCTGTTTCCATCATATTCCATTTTTTACAATACAGTAATGTTCTGTTGTATTCATAATACAATACTTGTTCAAATTAGAAGCTGCTACTGTTCTAAGTTTCCATCTTTGAGGGGTAGCATGGTACAATGGAAATAGCATTAATGAATATTATCTGGTTTGTAATTCTAGCTGTTATTGTTAATGGATGTGTGACAATAGGCAAGACAGTCCATCTCTCTAATTCTTGTTTTCCTCAGTTGTAAAATAAGTTTATTAATACTTGAATTTTTTACCTCATTGGAATGTGCTTTGTAAGTCATATAATGTTCTATGAATGTGTTGGTTTTTAATTATTAAAATGTAGTTGTAATACTTGATTTTGTAACATCTTTTCCACATTGAGGAATTATGGACTTTATAGAGTTTGTAATTCTAGCCGTTCTGTGGTAAACTGTATGGTTCTGCTGTTTCATGGAATACAAGATTATCTTTATCAAAACAGCCACTCTCCCTCTGCTTCCTTGTGGTGGTATAGTGGACAGAGAATTGGACTTGGAGTGAAGAAGACCTGAGTTTAAATATGGCCTCAAACATTTATTAGCTGTGTGTCCTTGGACAAGACACTTAACCTCTGCCTCAGTTTCGTCTGTTGTAAATAGGGGTAATAATAGTGCCTACCTTTTAGAATTGTAAAGATCAAATGAGATATTTGTAAAGCACTTAGCACAGTGCCTGGCATGTAGTAGGTGCTTAATAAATACTTGTTCCTTCATTCCTATTTTCCTTTCTTGCTTGCTTGCTTGCTTCCTTCCTTCCTAGTAATCAACAATATGGGGCTAAGTTTTAGCAAGTCCAGAGACTAGCAATGTATTCTGTTAAACAGAATTATAGAATATTAAAGATCATTTGATCCATTCATCTAAATTTACAGATAAGGAAACTTAACCTTATAGCATATCTTCTCATTGTGTTTGTGATCATTTTGTTTTATCATTTAGGAGCTGTTTTAATGTCCTAATATCATACATCCTTCATATTTGTCTAGACAAGAGAACTGGGTAAAAGGCAAAGTGCTATGAGACTTTGCTAATGGGAGGAAGGGGTGTCCACTTCAGGAGTAGGCAGTGTAAGCAAAGGCAGGAGGGTAGAACAGAGCAGAACAGGGAACTGAGAATTAGCTACTTTTGGCTGAAATATAAACTATATAAAAGGCACCATGCTAGGTGTCTATGACATAAGACTGGTCAGTTCTTGCTTGGAAATGTGTAGTGTGGAGGATCCTATTACCACTCCAGTTTATTCCACTTTTGGATAACTCTAAGTGTTAGGTCGTTTTTACTTAGGGCAAACCTAAATCTTCTTTTTGTAAATTCTACCCTTTGCTACTAGTTCTGCCTTCTGAGTCCAAGCAGATTAATTTTGATCCCTTTTTGACATTGGATGCCTGAAGACAGTGATCATATCCTTTCTAACTCTTAACTTTTTTCAGAATAAACATCCCCACTATTGAAAGAATGCAAGGAAGAGGTAATGTGGGTCTTAACTAGGGTGGTGGCTCTGTAAGAAAAGAGGAAGAAAATGTGTTCTAAAAATGCTGTGAAGTAGAAACAACAGAATTTGGCAGTGGATTGAATATGTGAGTAGTTGAAGATGATACAGTGACTTGGGAGAGTCACAGACAATAACAATAACAAGAAAGTTGGGAAGAGAGGAAGTTTGGGGGAAAGACAATGATTTCTGTTTTTAAGTATTTTACTTCCTCTTTGGTTAATCTGGGCAATTTATATTTTTGTAAATATGTATCCATTTCACTAAGATTGTCAAATTTGTTGGCATATAGTTGGGCAAAATAATTCCTAATTATTGTTTTAATTTCCTCTTCCTTGGTGGTAGCTTCGCCCTTTTCATTCTTGATACTAGTATTTTGGTTTTCTTCTTTCTTTTCTTTAATTAAATTAACCAAAGGCTCATCTATTTCATTGTTTTTTTCATAAAACCAGCTCTTAGTTTTATTTATTAGTTCAATAGTTTTCTTAATTTCAATTTTATAAATTTTTCCTTTGGTTTTCAATATTTCTAATTTGGTGTTTAGTTGAGGATTTTTAATTTGTTCTTTTTCTAGTTCTTTTAGTTGTATGCCCAATTCATTAATCTCCTCTTTTTCTATTTTATTTACGTAAGCATTTAGAGATATAAAACTTCCCCTAAGAACTGCTTTTGCTGCGTCCCATTGAGTTTTGGTATGTTGTCTCATTATTGTCATTCTCTTGAATGAAATTATTGATTGTTTCTATGATTTGTTGTTTGACCCAATCATTTTTTAGGATTAGATTATTTAGTTTCCAATTATTTTTTAGTCTATCTTTCCATGGCCCTTTATTACATATAATTTTTATTGCATCATGATCTGAAAAGGATGCATTTAATATTTCTGCCTTTCTGCATTGGATTGTGAGGTTTTTATGCCCTAGTACATGGTCAATTTTTGTGTATGTGCCATGTACTGCAGAAAAAAGTATATTCCTTTCTATCCCAATTCAGTTTTCTCCAGAGGTCTATCATACCTAACTTTTCTAATGTTCTATTCACCTCCTTAACTTCTTTCTTGTTTATTTTGTGGTTAGACTTATCTAGTGCCGAGAGGGGAGGTTCAGGTCCCCCACTAGTATAGTTTTGCTGTCTATTTCTTCCTGTAACTCCCTGAACTTCTCCTGTAAGAATTTGGATGCTATACCATTTGGTGCATATATGTTTAGTAATGATATTACTTCATTGTCTATGGTGCCTTTTAGCAGGATGTAGTTTCCTTCCTTATCTCTTTTGATTAGATCTATTTTTGCTTTTGCTTTGTCTGAGATCAGGATTGCTACCCCTGCTTTTTTCACTTCAGCTGACGCATAATATATTCTGCTCCAGCCTTTTACCTTTACCCTGTATGTGTCACTCTTTTTCAAATGTGTTTCCTGTAAACAACATATTGTAGGATTATGGTTTTTAATCCATTCTGCAATCCGTTTCCGTTTTATGGGAGAGTTCATCCCATTCACATTCACAGTTATGATTACTATCTGTGTCTTTTTCTCCATCCTTTTCCCCCTATTTATGCTTTTCTTTCTCCTTTTTCCTTTCCCCCTTCACTAGTGTTTTGCTTTTGACCACTGCCTCCTTCAGTCCCTTCCCCCTTTTATTATCCCTTTCCCTTTTCTTCCCCTTTAGTCTTACTGCTTCTTCCCTCCTTCTTTCCCCCTCTTTTCTTTCCCCCTCCCTTTTCTTTCCCCTTTCCCCTCCTACTGCCTATAGGGCAAGTTAGATTTCTATACCTAACTGATTATATTATGCCCTTCTTGAGCCAAATCTGATGAGAGTAAGGTTCAAACAATGCCCCCCCTTCTTTCCCTCTGCTGTAATAGGATTTTGTGTCTTTTCCTGTAATGTAATTTACCCTTGTCTGCCTCCTCCTTTCTCAGTACATTTTCTAAGATCAGATTGATCCACTTATTTGGATCCATTTAACCCACTTGATTAGATTTTTTTTTATCATTACATCAAAGTCAACTAATATCCACCCTCTTTATGTATACTCCTTTAACATGTAATAACAATACAGTTCTCAAGGGTTGCAAGTCTCATATTCCCTTGTAGGGGTTTAAACAGCCCCCCCCATTAACAACATATTGTATCCTTCTGTCCCATTTACCTTTTTAAGTCCTTCTTGAGTCCTGTACTTGAAGATCAAATTTTTTGTTGAGCTCTGGTCTTTTTATCAGGAAAGTTTGGAAGTCTCCTATTTCATTGAATATCCACCTCCTCCCTTGAAAAATGATGCTCATTTTTGCTGGGTAATTGATCCTTGGCTGCATTCCAAGCTCCTTTGCCTTATGGAATATCATGTTCCATGCCCTGCGGTCTTTTAATGTAGAAGCTGCAAGGTCCTGTGTAATCCTGACTGTGGTTCCATGATATTTAAATTGTTTCTTTCTGGCTGCTTGCAGCACCTTCTCTTTCATCTGGTAATTTTGGAATTTTGCTATTATATTCCTTGGTGTTGTCAATTTGGGATCTCTTTCAGGTGGTGATCGGTGGATTCTTTCTATGGTTATTTTCCCTTCTGGTTCTAGGACTTCAGGGCAGTTTTCCTTTATGATTTCCTGAAAGATACTGTCCAGGCTCTTTTTTTCATCATGATTTTCAGGTAGTCCAATAATTTTTAAATTGTCTCTCCTGAGTCGATTTTCCAGGTCGGTTGTTTTACTGATGAGGTATTTTACATTTTCATCTATTTTTTCATTTTTTGTTTCTGTTTGACTGATTCTTGCTCTCTCATAGAGACATTAGTTTCCATTTGTCCAATTCTAGTTTTTAACAGATTGTTTTCTTCTGTTAGTTTTTGTACTTCCTTCTTCAACTGGCCAATTGTGTTTTTTAGGGACTTGTTTCTTCAGTACTCTTCTGTTAGTTTTTGTCCTTCCTTCTTCAATTGGCCAATTGTGTTTTTTAGGGACTTGTTTTCTTCAGTGTATTTTTTTTCCAATTGGCCAATTGTATTTTTGAAGGACTCTTCTACCTCTCTCATTTGACTATTAAAATCCTTCTTGAGCTCTTCTAAGAAGGCTTTTTGGGCTTCAGACCAGTTCATATTCCCTTTTGTTGTTGCAGATGTGGGTTTGTTGACAATGTTGTCCTCTTCAGAATTTCTGTCTTGATCTTCACTCTTCTCATAATATGAATCTATGGTATTTCTTTTTACTCATGGTGTTTCTTTATTCCCTGGCCTTTAAAGAGATTGAGCTCTCCTGCTGGGGAACAGAGGGTACTGACCCAAGCTTCTTGTGTTGGGAGCCTAGGTCTTGGTCACTGGCTTTGCGTGCTGGGGCCTCTTATGCTGGCAATTGGAGGCTGTAGGTTTCTGGCAGCTTACCTCATGTTGGGCTGGAATCAGCAAGGCAATTCTAGTTTGCCTGCTTTTCCTTTCCTTTAGCTTTCTTCAGCTCCTTTTAGATGGGTGCTGCAGGGTGTTTATCTGCCTGGGGTCCCCTGCGGTGTTGTAATGCACTGGGAGATTCCTTTGTGGTGGAGTGCCAGGGCACCTGGTGATTTTCTGAGTTGGTTTCCACCGGTTACCCCGCCCTCACTGAGGCACTCGGAGGTCCAGGTGTTGGTGTTTGCCTGCTCTACCACCTGGGCTTCAGGAGTTCTTCACAGTTGGAGGCTGCAGGGCTTCGACTGCTCACCTGTTGTTGGGTTGGAATCAGCAAGGCCGGGGCTTTAGGAAGCCTTTAGCTTGTTTTCTTCACCTCCTTTCAGATGAATGCCCCTGGGTACTTATTCGCCTGGGGCCCCTTATAGATCTGCCTCCCTTATTTTTGCTGAGGCACTGGGAGACCCATTTGCTGGGCTGCTGCTCCCTGTCTTTCTTCTAGTTAAGGTGTTCCAGGGTTTTTTTTTCAGGGTGATATTTTCTGGGTTTTCAGAGGTTGATAGGGGACAGTAAGAGCAACTACCTTTTCACTCTACCATCTTGGCTCCCAGAAGCAGAACTCGAAATGATTTCTGTTTTAAACACACAGCCTTCTAGTTGGTCACCTTGTTTCAAGTTTCTCCTTACTTCAAAGTCCATCCTCCACTTAGCTAACAAAGTAATCTTCCTAAAAGCACAAGTCTGATCATGTCACCAACCTATTCAATAAGCTCCAGTGGCTTCTTATTACCTCCAGGATCAAATATAAAATCCTCTGGCTTTTAAAGACCTTTATAACCTGGCCCCTCTCCTGCCTGAGCTTTGATTACTTTTAAGGTACCATGTTAACTTGACTAGACTGCTTATTTTTTAGTATGTTTATTTTCTCCCTTATATCTAGCACATGCATTATTTCCCTAACTTTATCTTCCATGTGAGTCCTTTAGTGGTCAGTTGCCCAGAACAGTTCTGAAGAGAAATAAGTGACTATTTGCCAGAAGTGGAAGGAAGGGCATTTGTAAACCCTGACCAGCCTTTTAGAATTATGCTCCTTAGCTGCGTTTACACAGTTATAATTCCTTGGAGTTCTGACGTTGTTGGGAGTAAGTTTGCTTACATCATCACTTCAGCTTTATCAGTAAGATATTGGTGGCAGAGGAGCATATGAAGGGAATTGTGCACATTATGCTGTGTTTTTTAGTTCAGTTAATTTGTTTTGTTCTTATGCCTTATCAGTTGTCTATGATGGTTAATCTAATCTCAGGACTTGACTATAATAATAATAGTAGTAAAGATAACAAAATAATAATAATGATCATGATAATAATAATAATGATAATAATACTTTAGTACTTCAGAAGATTCTTCAGACAGCCTTTATGGCTTTATTGCATAAAAAATGTATTACCTGTTAGCTAACTTTTCAGTGGCTATCTACAACTAGCTACTGAATCATTGAATAACACACACAGTATATCTCTAGGTCCATGTTAATAGGATCATAAGATTTAAAGTTAAAAGGGACCTAGCGATTAATCCAATCACTTTTAAGTTCAGGAGCAATTGAGAGTGACTTGTCCAAGGTCATCCAGGTATGGTGCGTAAAATATAAAGGAATATAAACTGTGGAGCTACAGAAAGATATATTGTTAAGTAGGTGAATGATGAGAGTAGAAAAGGTAGGGAACTTGGAACCTGATAGATAACTTGGGTTCTAGGTTTGCTATAAATAGCAAAGATCGAGGTCTTTTATGCCAAATTCAGTACTTTTTCCATGTACTTGACTGTCAAACATAGAATCATAGCTCTTACCTCCTCATTTTACAAATGAGGAAACTGAGACTTGGTGTAGTATTTACTTGAGTTTGTACTGTCTTCTAGTGTCTCTTCAAGAATTTGGGTTCATTTCTGTGCCATAATAAAGCATTAGGTTCTTGTAGAGGAATAAGAATAATAGTATCTTATATATAATGGTACTTTATTGTTACAGTGTATTGTCACATGTTGTCTCACTATACCTTTATGTGAGGCAAGTAATGCATGTAATCATTCCTATTTTGTAGGTAATATATCCATTTTTATAGTGCTTTTATATTTATTTTATATTTTATATTTATTTTTATAGTGCTTTAAGTTTACAAAGCACTTTCATTATACCCCCCCGTGAGATGAGTAGTGCAAGTGGATTATCCTCATTTTAAAAATGAGAGGAAACAGATTTAAAGAGTCTAATTGACTAGCAGTAGTCAGCTAATGTATGGATCACAACTACAAGTTTTCTGACTCAAACTTAAGTGCTGCTTCTACTTAACTGTATTGCCAACTTCAAACTACCTCTTCTTTCAGATTTCTAGCTTATGAACATTCTGTCTTTTACAGGGTAGTTTCCTGAATTCTGAAGAAAGATTTTAATTTGGTTATCCATGATATCACAGGCCCCATTTTGCACTTTATTTAAAAAAAAAATAAAGAGCGTGACAATTTGAGATGTTCTTTACTAAAATCATAATCTGGTTGGGATAGAGGAGTGTTGTTTTTCTTTTTTTTAAATTTAATTTTTTGTTGAAATTTTTTTGTTTTTATGTCACTTATATTTTCTACTTTAGCTCTCCTACCCCCTCTTAGAGAGCCATCTTTTTTTTTCATAAAACATAAAAAACTGGATGAAAAGGGGGGAAAGTTCTGTAAAACTAACCAACCTGTCAAAAAAAATCTGATTTTATATGTAGTATTTCAGTGCCCATCCTCTTACATCTCTGCAAAGTAGAGATCAGTTTTCTTCTCAACAAATTCGATCATTCTTATTGTGCAGTATTAAGCTTCAGTTCTTTTGTTGTTAGTCTGCTATGAATTTGCATTTTTGTAGTCCTGTATATTGTTTTCCTGGTTTGTTTGGGGTTTTTTTTGCTTCACTTTGCATCAATTCATTTAAGTTTCTCCATGCTTTTTTTGTTTTCATAATGGTCATTTTTTTATGGAAGCTAGGTGGCCTAGTGACATAGTAAATCTGGAATCTTCCTGACCAGGTCTTCCTGACAAGTTCAGTTCCTGCCTGAGACACTTACTAGCTAAGCAAGTTGCTTAACCTCTCTCAATCTCAGTTTCTTCATCTGTAAAATGGGAATAATAATAACACCTACCCTCCTAGGGTTTTTGTGAAGATCAAAGGAGATATACATACATATACACGTATATGTATATATATGTGTGTGCACATATATGTATATATGCTGCTTTGCAAACTTTAAAGTACTTTATAAATATTTAAACATTTTATAGTATATGAATGCAATAGAATATTACTGTGTATTAATATTATTACAACAGGGTAATATTCTATTGCATTCATGTACCACAATTTATTTAGCCATTTCCAAATCAGTAGACCTCTACTTTGTTTCCAGTTTTTTGCTACTAGAAAAAGTGCTGCTATAAATATGTTGATGTCTATGGGATCTTATTTTCATTAACCTCAAGCTTTTTCTCAATCCTCATTCTTCTTGACCTCTCTGCAGCCTGTGACTTTGTTGATCACTCTTTCCTCCTTAATACTCTTATCTCTCTAGGTTTTTCAGGACATCACCGTCTTGGTTCTCTACCTACTTACCAGACCACTCCTATCTTCTTTGCACAATCCTCTTATACCCTTTAACCATAGGTGTTCTTCAGGGTTCTTCTGGGCTCTCTTCTCTCTCCCTCTATACTACTTCACCTGGTGATATCAACTCCCATGGATTTAATTACCATCTCTAGGCTGATGATTCTCAAATCTACCTATCCTGTCCCAAACTGTCCTCTGACCTCCAATCTCACACCTCCAACTACCTTTAAGATGTCTCAAACTAGAAGTCCAGTAGACATCTTAAACTCACTATGTCTAAAACAGAACTTGTTATCTTTCCTCTAAACCCTGTTCAATCCCCTACCTTCCTTGTTACTGTACAGGGTACAACACCTCCCAGTCCCTTGCGTTTGTAAGTGAAGAGTTAACCCAGACCCCTCACTATCTTTTACCCCTCATATCCACTCTGTTGCTAAGTCCAGTTGATTTCACCTTTGCAGGATCTCTCATATACATCTTCACATGTATATGAATACATATACTTCTCTCCTCTGACAGTGCCACCACTCTAATGTAGGCCTTCATTACCTCATGCCTGGACTATTGCTGTATCCTGTAGGTGGTTCAGTCTATCTCAAGTCTCTGCCCACTCTGATCCATTCTCCATTCAGCCACTAGTGATTTTCCTAAAGTGTAGGTCTGATCATGCCATCCCCATTTCTCTACTACTCAATAAACTCCAGTGACTTCCTGATGCCTTCAGGATCAAATACAAAATGCTGTTTGGGATTCAAAGCCCTTTCTAACCTAGTCCCCTCCTACCTTTCCAGTCTTCTTACACTTTACTCTTCAGTCTATTGACACTGTCCTACTGGTTGTTCCATGAACAAGATTAATCCATCTCTCAGTTCTAGGCATTTTCTCTGCCTTTTCCCTGTGCTTGGAATGCTATTCCTTCCTCTACTCTGCCTGCTGACCTTCCTGGCTTCCTTTGAAGTCCCAATTAAGATCTCATCTTTTACTGGAAACCTTCCCCAACCTGTCTTAATTCTAGTGTCTTCCTTTTGTTAACTGTTTCCTATTTATCCTGTATAAAGCAGGCTCTGTGTTATGCTTATTTGTATGCTGTCTCCCCCATTAGGTTGTGAGACCCTTGAAGGCCTGTCTTTTGCCTCTTTTTGTTATCCCCAGTACTTAGCACAGTATCTGGCACATAGTAGGTGTTTAATGAATGTTGATTGATTCATTGGAGCATACACTTAGCAGTGGTGTCTTTGAGTTGAAGAATATAGACTTTTTAGTGATTTTCTTTGCACAGTTTCAGATTGCTTTTCAAACTGATGGAGAATTTTTCATAGCTCCAACAACAGTGCATCAGCATGTCCATCTTTTTATGATCCTTCAAGTATTGACTCTTCCTACTTCTTTCAGTTGTCTGTGTATTTTAGATTTCAAATTCTTATCATATATTTGATACAAAGACTTTTTTGATGGGCATGATTATTAACTTATTTTATTTTTAATTTCAGGTTCTTCAGCAAAAGCACTTGTTAGTTTAAAAGGTAAGAAGTGTGATTTTTTGAAAACATGGCCTAAATTAAGGATTGATAACTAACCAATTAAAATTAATCTGCATGTGCACTTACTGCAAAACAGTTTTAGAAGTGCAGGTTCTATAATGTCATTAATTGGTTCCACGGAAATTAGGTAAAATGATAGCATAGGAGATTATCACATAGATACAATGTTTATAAATGTATGATTGACTAAGCAATATTTCCATGAAGTTTTTCATCTTTATGGTGTTTAGCTAAAATGTAGTAGTGTTGTCATTGCAACCTCATGTGGGATATGCCCATAATGTCTGTTCTTTTTTATTAGTAGATATTAATCTGATGCATTATGGTTCTAGTTATTATTTAGATAACATGAGCACTTTTGATTTATGCAGTATAATTTAGATGGATTAATCATTAGATATGTAAGAAGCTTCAGTAATTCAGTTGAATTTAATAAATATTTTTCAAGTGTTTATTCTGTGCAAGGCACTAGTGACACAAACATTAGATGAGATGCAGATGCTGCCCTCCAGGAGTTGTAATCACTGGGCCACAGAGGTGGGAAACTATGGCCTTCTGGGTCGTTGGGTACAGCCTTTTGACAGTCCAAGTTTTACACAACAAATTATTTTTATTAAGGGGATTTTTTCTGTGAACTTTGGATTCTGTCAAAGGGCTGCACTTGGGGACCTAGAGGGCCACATGTGACCTTGAGGCCACAGGTTCCCCACCCCTGCCTAGGGAATTGCAGTTAGGGAAATCTTTTGAGTTTAAAAAAATTCTCAAGAAAGACAATACTCCAAGCTTTGCACACTTTTTTTACATTGTATAATTGTTCATGCGTAATTATAATTTAATAATATAGTTTTAAAGCATCTATACTTTGTTATGCACCATATAGAAATATTCTTGGTCCTAAGGAGCTTTTCCTTATAAATATTAACTCAAAGCTAGTTAGAATACGTATACAATGCTACTTTTATCTTTCTGAAGAAAAGGCCACATGTAGGACTAAATGCTTTGGTTTTTTGCACTTTCTTTTTTGGTCTTATCATACTTCAAGTGCATTATACTGACCCTTAATACAATCCTACTGTTAGAATAGCTGTTGGACAAGATTTGTTGTTAAAGAAACTGATCAGTAGAAACAACCTAAACATTTTTAGAGTCGCATTAATTCTTTCAGATATGTTTTCTGCTTTAGCCGTCTGGAATAGTAATGTACGGAATAGTATTTTTACAGCCTAAGGAGACTATATGTATTCAAAGATGTTATGTCTGATTTTTATTTATCTGGCAGAAAAAGATACCCTCTTTTCAAGGGTACAGCTCTGGAAATGTATATATTATTATTTACCTTCACAAAGTAACTAATATATTAGGTTTCTATTGCACAAGATTTTTTTTTTACTTTTTTTTTTAAGGGCAATTGGGGTTAAGTGACTTGGATCACATAGCTAGTAAGTGTCAAGTGTTTGGTCTGAGGCCGGATTTGAACTTAGGTCCTCTTGACTTCAGGGCTGGTCGGTGCTGTATCCACTGTGCCACCTAGCTGCCCCTGAGATTTTTTTCTTTAGTATACTGACTGTTTACTTTGCATTTTTTGACACTAGAAAGTGAATATGTACAACCTAATTTAATTTTCATGTGCAGGTACTTAAGATATTGAAGTAAAAATTTCAGGTGAATAATATTATAAAATTAGACTTATTAAAAAAGACATTTAATTCCTTCTTGCTAACCTTCCTGGTTTTAGCCAAGATTATATTTAAAGAGAGGAAAGCCAAGGATGAACTGACGCCTATACTTAGATTTTTGGAAAGTGAGTTTAAAGAAATGATAAGTAGGATCTCTTGAACTAAAATTCCTAAGAGTGAAAAGTTTTCAAGAATGAAATTGTGAAGGTACAAAGAAGAGTAATTGTGAGGAGGAAAAGTGAGAGTTGTCTTAAAAAATATGAATGCACAGGGAGCTCATTAACCGACTTGGATTTTAAAAGAAATTTACAGAAGATACTAAGAGCAGGACACTAGTAAGCTGGAGAGTGTCTAGAGATGGGTGATTAGAATGGTACAGGGTACAAGGGCCTCAAGTTCATTCTGTATGAGGGTTGGCTGAAGAAATTAGGAATCTTTAGCCTTGAGTAGACTTAGAGAACATATGTGACATCTGCGTTGAAGTATTTAGAGAGCTATTATGTAAAAGAAAGATTATACTTTTTCTGTTGTTCCCAGAGAGTAGAACTAGGAACTATGAGTGAAAATTGTGAAGAGACAAATTTAGGCTTGACATAAGGAAAACCTTAATAGCATTTAAATCTGCCATAAGCAGAATAGTCTACTTTATAAGGCAACAGAACTGAAGTTCTCCATCTGTTTGTTAGCTCTCTTTTAGAGGTTGGACTCTGTATGGGTTGGACTAGATGACTTTGGAGATTCTTTGTGAGACCTAGACAAACATTGTCATATTTGATTAGGAACATTTCCAGTTTTAAAGCACTTGCTACACTTCTGTGTGTATGTGTGTGTGTGTGTGTGTGTGTGTGTGTGTGTGTGTGTGTATGCGTATATATTTTTTCCATTATGAAATTTTAAATATGTTATTACTCTGTTGACTCCCCTGTTTCAGTTAATGACACTATCATCTTTCCCTACTGAGACATAAGCTTAAAAGTAGCCCTGTCCTTTGTGCATAATTTTTTTAAAAATCAGTTGCTAATTTCTGTCAATTTGATTTTCAGATTATCTTTTACATTCACACCACCACCCTAGTTAAATACATTATTACCTTTTACCTGAACTATTGCAGTCATCTCCTAGCTAATTTCTTTGTCTCTAGTGTTACTCCTGTGTAATCACTCCTATATGTTTCTGCCAGATTAATTTTCCTGAAGCATGTCTTTGATCATATTACCTCTTATCTCCTCATCCCAGTTCCTAAAGTCTTCTATGGCTTCATGTTGCTTAATATTCAAGGCGTTTTATAATTTAGCATCACCTATGCAGTCTTATTTCTACTATTTTACTTTTGTGTACTACAAACTCCTATCAAATTAAAAAACTTGTTCATGAACATTGGCCTAATTGGTTCGATTTCTGTACCTTTGGTCATAATACTGCCTGTACCTGCAATGTATTCAACCCTCACCTTCATGGCTCTGCTTATTCTGTTCCTTCTCTCTGCCCTTCAAGGCCTAGTTGAAATGTTACTTTTCTTCATGAAGCCATCCATGACGAGTCTCTTAGATACTTGTAACCTCTGTCCTTCTTCTAAATTTCTATGGCACTTTCATATTCTCTTATACAGTTGTCATTTTCATCCTTAAATCTTTTTAGACTCTACATTTTCTTGAGGGTGATATCTGTCTCATCTTTGAATTTTCTGTAATACCTATTATACAGTACCTTGCGTGTAGTAAGTGTTCTATAAACATGTGTCAAATAAATGAAAAAGATCTATTATCATGACTTTTTCAAATTATTTTTGGAGTTATACAGAGAAAATGTCTTGTTACATGTAGGACATTTTAAAAATTGATTTGTGTTAATATGTTTTTCAGTCTCAAATATGAGGGAGCTATTTTTATCATGAGAGAAAATATTCACATCATAAATAATGAAAACAAAAATAAACATCATATGATCTAGCTCCTTTACTGATGAGTAAACTAAGGTGTTTAATAGGGATGGCTCATATATATCCCTATAGGTTATACAAAGTACTTTATATACATTATTTCAGCTAGTAGGGTCTGAGACAGGATTTAAACCCTTGTCTTCCTGTTCTGTCCACTGTACCACACTAAGTGACTTGCTTAGGGGAGACACACACACTCTCTCTCTCTCTCCCCCTCTCCCTCTCCCTCCCTCTCCAGAAAGAGAGATGTCTGGCTGTCTATCTATCCTGTCAAGTTAGTGGAAAGGATGGGGTTAGGACTGAATCTTCTGACTTCAAACCTAGTATTTTTTTCCACTCTAACACATTGCCTTTTCTTTGAAATATTTTTAAATTTTATAGTCCCCACTGGATTAGATTTAAATTTGTATTAATGATGTGTAATTTTATCACAGAGGGAAGCTTATCCAGCACATGGAATGAAAAATACAGTTCCTTACAGAAAACACCAGTTTGGAAAGGCAAGAACACAGCCTCTTCAGTGGAGATGGTAAAGAGTAATTTATTTTCTTATTTGTAATGATAATGAAATTATCATTTACATGTTATTACAGAATAATAATTCTCACAGATAGCATTGCTCAAAGGTTTCCTTTCCCCCAAATAGAATATTTGAGGTACTTGGATGAAAATAGTAGACGCTTTATTATTTTTTCAAGCATAATTCAATCAGTAAAAATTTAGTTAGTTCTCATTGCTGTTTCTGTATTGTCCTTAAAAAGTTTTCTGAGTGTGTTATTGTTTGTGGTTCTGTTAGGTAATGTATGTAAAATAACTACATATATTTGGTTCTTATCTCATTATCATGCTGGAAATGTTTTGAGTACAATCCTAGTAACAGTCTAAGTCTATTTCCCTAAGGATTGATTTAGGTAAGTAGAGTTTCATTAGAAGTAGGCTGGTTACTTGGTGATGAATTCTTTGGTCACAGCAACACATGAAATGGAAGAAAGAAAAATACAAAGTAGGCATCAATTCTTTGTATCTTCCTCTGACTTCCAAATGACACAACAGAAAAGGGGGCAGCCAGTACAGTGCTAAGACTCACACAGTTTTTAGACCATTTTAGATCAAGAAAATTAGTACAAAGCTGAGAAAATAGAAATTAGAAAAAGGCATAGTGTACAATTAAAACAACTATTTAAACAGATTATCAAGGACAAAAAAATGGAATGTGGATGAAAAAGAAGATGACACAGACTCGAATGCTTTCATATAGAAGTTTAACTGATGCAGATGAATAACTATAACAGGGTAACCAAAAGAGCCTAAAAAGTACGTTTGTGTGCCGACACTTGACTAACTTGACTAGCTATATGGGTATTCTAAATGTGAGATAGTTATCAAATGACCAGTGAATGTCAATTTTGACTACAAGTGAAAACATTAGAAATACCAAAGTTGTAGCTAAATGGAATTATGAAAAAGCAAATGTTAAGTGGTTGATGAAGTTGGTTTTATTGTGTGTCCAAAGGTAGCACGAAAAATCGTTTCATGGGACATTTGATCATCTTGTATTTCATTGCCCGTATTAAGTATTTGCAAAAAGCTCACCATGAAAATAATTGCATCTTATGCATTAATATCAGTTGCAAAGGATGAAGAAAAATTCTGCAAAGAATTCAGTGGTACCTTACATTTTAAATCAACATACTTTGATGGCTTGGTGATTTCAGTGCAAAACATGTCAGGACAGCAAGAAATATGTTGGAAAATATGGATTACAAATAAGGAAATTAAAGAAGTCAAAGACTTACTAACTAGAAGCTTCATACTTAAATATCATGAATACTTTCTTCAAGAAAAGAATGAAAAGGTGCTAGACTCCGTGAGAAGCAGATAAACTAAAAAAAACCCAAAATTGATCATATTTTAACAGGTAGGAAATGACTCAGTATTGACATGAGACTCATTCTTGAATCCACTTTTTGTGTATAATCAGACCACCAACCTGTTAGAATCGAAATCTATTTGTGTACAGTTGGAGCAAAGAAAATGAGTACAAATCTAAGAAAAGAGAAATTAGAAAAAAACATAGCTTACAATTAAAACAATGATTTAAACAGATCATCAAGAACAAAAAAAATGGAATGTGGATGAAAAAGAAGACACAGACTATAATGCTTTCATTTAGAAGTTTAACTTTTGCAAATGAATAAGTATGACAGGGTAACCAAAAGAGCCCATAAAGTACATTTGTGTGCTGACACTTCACTAACTTCCAAGTGGAATCAGAGAACAGCTGAAAGTTATACCATTATATGATACAAACTACTTTGTAAAATTGTATATGGAAATGTTCTCTCTCTCTTTTTTTTGTGTTTGTTAAGTTCAGAATTTTCAAAAAGATTAAAAACAAAAAACTTTTATAAAAAAGAACAATGGAAGTTTTTTGAACAGTATTGCCTCATAAAACAGAGAAGTCATGGAGGATACAAGCAATTTAAAGAAAATTTGGTGTGAGACTCAACTAAGCAGTGTCTTCCTGAGAGTGTTTTAGGGATGAAAATGAAAGTAGGACAATAGAAGAAAAATGAAAAAGCTTTTGACAAACTCTTTTTTTTGCAGTCAAAGACATTGGAACCACATACTCATACTAACATCCCAGATATGTTTATAGAGAAGAGAGAAATGGTATTAAAGAGAATAGAGATAATAAAAACAGCCAGATTAAACCAAATCTGTATATGAGTTCCATGCTAAAAGTGATAAAGTTGCGAATGCATAGATTCATAAGATATCTGAAGGCAGGGAAGATAGAAAAAGTATATAAAAAAACACAGGACTCTATTAATACTTTTTAAAAGGTTATTTGGAGAATATTAATGACTTACATGCCAACTTTCCCATCTATTTACATTTTTTATGAGGGAAATCTGCATGTGAATTGAGGGCAATAAAAGTATTAGTACTGTTAGAGGCAGGCTTTTACAAGCAGTGTTCCACATGGAGGACATAGTTCCATTACACAATTGACTGAAACATGTAGATCTTGCTGTGCTTATTGTTTATTAATTATCTAAAAAAACCTTTGATGCAGAAGAGCAAAACACTACTTTTTAAAGGTTTTTGTCCAACAAGGGGTCTTCTATGCATATATCAAAATTATTCAAGATTTCCTTGAAAGATATTACAAGACATAATTTAGGAGATGTGTGCTTAACAAAGGTGTTTGCTACTCTCATGGAGAAAATCCAAGAAAGAATCCAAATTCAAAAAGGATTCCATATGGCTAGTCATGTTCTCCAGATGCTTCTGTTTGCCAATGACATCATGCTAATAGCATGTACTAATAACCCTATAGTGTTGCAGAGCCTCCTGGATGAGAACCTACCACTCAGTAGTTTGGCATAACCATGAAAAACCAAATGGATGAATACATATTGTCCAGACAATGAAACACAGTTAGATTGAGAACCTATAGTCTTTCCATCTGTTTATTAGTATGTGTGTAAATAATCTTGGCAAGCCACTCCCATATGTAGGGCAAGTTCAGCCCAAAATAAACAGGATGAGCAGTCTGGGTTGTCCTTGGGAAAGAGTAAAGCTCTTTTTTTTTTTTAAGCCAAAGGGAAAAAACATAAACTTGAATGATGTGTTAATTGTTCTGTATCTCCTTCTGATTTTTCTTTTCTTTAAAAAAAAATTGCATTTAATTTTTTTCAATTAGCAAAAATCTATTTTCTCTCCCATTTCCCAAATTGGAGGCGAGGACAGAAACTTATGATAAGCACAGTTAAGTAAAACAAATTCCCACTTTGGCCATGTCCAAAAAAAGCATGTTTTATGCACCGTGAGTCCATCACTTCTCTCTTAGGAGAGGGGTGGTTCTAGTTCTGCTCAGTTCACTCTGTATTAGTTCATAAAAGTTTTTCCAGGTTTCTTTGAAACAGTTGCTTTCATCATTATTTCTTTTGGCCTAATAGTATTCCATTGCTAAAGCTCATTTAATGATTTCACACTTCCTCTAAAAACAAAGTATTCTTCTGGTATTGTTGCATGTCTGTGAGGCATGAAACAACTAGTCCTCAAAGAATTAAACAGGAATATAACTCAGAGGGCGGTGGAGTCGTGCGTGACGGTGGTAAGTACACTGCAACATGTAACAAGTAACAATGAAGAACTAGAATAAAGAAGATCATCGATACTTGTCTGATTGAAGAAGACAGGTTAATCATGTGGCAAAAGCAAGACCAAAGAACAGCCACCCCTTGTGTTCCACTGGTGCCTCATAATGTGTCAGTAGAAAGTGAGGAAGGCCTCCAGCACATTAGGTGAACCCCCTGTGGCAAACTGTGGGATACAAAGTCAAACATTGCATACGATGGGTTGCCACCTTGTATTTTTAAATAGGAAATATGCACCAATGAGATCATAGATCCTTTTGAGTGTGAGAGTTTTGTGCTCAAGAAACTTATAGTAAAAACAAATAGAAGCATTTAAACAATCAAATAGAAATAATACTGGAATAGATAATAAACTACACTTTGTATACACCAAGCAAAAGTACATTTTAGAGGTAGATGATAAGGGTATATAACCTTGTAATTGCCATTTGGGGGCTTTCCTTCTGTTCCTGCCCAACCAAGTACCAGGCTGATGGAGTAGAACTGAGAGAGGAGCATTTGGAGACCAATCATGTGAAAGTATTTGTCTGACTGCTTTCTGAATTATAAATTACCTTTGTCATTTTATCTTCCATTGACATTTCTAATGAAGTCATGGCTATATCACCCTGTTGTGGGAATATATATCATATATAAAAATGGAAAATTGTTCTTGATTTTTAATTTAATTCTTTTACATTTATGTCGTATAGCCCTTCAGAAATTCAAAACGAAGCCGTCTTTTTTGTGAAGATGATGACAGACAATTAAATACAAGGTCCCCTAAAAGAAACCAGAGAGTTGCAATGGTTCCACAGGTATGTGTGAGTCAAAAGCATTTCCTAAAGTGAAAGAAGACTAGCAGTCTAGCATAATACAGTTTGAGCCAGCATTTTATAAATTTCTGGGAAATAAGTTATTTGTAGAAACTGGTATACAAGATTCAAAGTGAAAACAGTGATACCAAAGTGATACTCTTTATTTCTGTTTCCTGACTCAGTTTTTGTGTCAGAGTTATCAGTAGGAAGTTATTACTTTATTATTAACTTCAAACTTGAAAGTCAATCCTACACCCTTACTCTTCTTTCTTAGGCATAGCAGACATTAAATAAATAGATTTGCAATATGAGAGCCTTTTTTTTTCCTCTCCTGGAAATGAGGAAGAATAAGTCATGCATACTACTGAGGGGGCAAGTAGTACTTTTTCTTTTTTGTCTCAAAGAGGATAGTATATGGAGTGAAATCAAATAATCTCTTTCACTATTAGCATCCCTGTTTCTTAGTTGATGATCTGTATATCAGTGCGGCATATAAGAAAGAATAGAAGCTAAGCAAGTAAGTATTGAATTTAGTAGTGTGGCATATACAGAACTCACAATCTATCTTCTTAGCATACTCTGCGCTCTTAGTACAACCGCGTTTCTGACAGCATCCTTAAAAAAATGAATCATTGTAATGGAGATTTTATTTTCCCATCAGAAAATGATTATGACTGAGTTGTGTTTCAGACCACAGGTAGACCAGATTATACAGGTGATCAAGAATATTTTATAAAATTGAATTTATATTAACAATACTCTCCATAGAAATTTAAAATAGTGAAAACATGTCCTTGCTCCTATGAAATGACTGTAAATGTAACCTTCCTTATGGGCAACTAAGTGGTGCAGTGGATTAGTCTTGGAACCAGGAAGACATCTTCATGAGTTCAAATCTGGCCTCAGACATTTACTGGCTGGGAGAACCCTGGGCGAGTTACTTAACCCTGTTTGCTTCAGTTTCTCATCTGTGAAATAAGTTGGAGAAGGAAATGTAAACCATTTCAGTATCTTTGCCAAGAAAACCCCAAAATGAGGTCATGAAGAGTAAAACACGACTGAAATAACAACACCACCAAGGAACTTCAATGCACTTTTTTGGAGAAAATTTTTTATATTTTATGATTTTTTTCTGAGTATATGTAAAAACAATTTTTATCATTCATTTTAAAAAGTTCTGAGTTCCAGATTCCCACCCTTCCCTCTCCCTTCCTTGAGAAGACAGGCAATTTGATAAAGATTATACATGTGCAGTCATACAAAGTGTATTTTTATATTAGCCATGTTGCAAAATAAAATACCCAAAAAGCCCTCAAAAAATAAGGAAAGTTAAAAAAAAATATGCTTCATTCTGCATTCAGTTCTGTCTCTGGAGGTGGATAGCATTTTTCATCATAAGTCCTTCAGAATTGTCTTGGATGCTGAGGATAGCTAAGTCATTCACAGTTGGTCATCATACAGTATTGCTGAAACTGTAGACAATGTTCAGGTTCTGCTCACTTCACTTTACATCTGTTCTTCTAAGTCTTCCCAGGTTTTTCTGAAAGCATCCCCCTTGTCATTTCTTATAGCACAATAATATTCTATCATAATCATATGCCACAGCTTGTTCTACAATTGATGGGCATCCCTAATGCACTTTAAAATTTACGTATAATACAAAAATTAGTCTTCCCGTATGGAGTATTTGAACTTTAAAACCAAGATGAAAGCCATAATAAATATCAATTAAACATTTAATATTAATTTTGCTTGCCTTCTAAGAATTTAGAAGGATTTAGAGGGGAGAATTATTTGAATAGCCCATTTTTCTTCTTTTAAGTAGGTTTTTATTGATGTTTTTTGTTTTTTACTTCACCTAGATTTTCCACTTTATCCTTTTCTCTACCCATAATAAAGAATTTTTCAGAAGAGGAGAATAAAAAAAAATTCAGCAAATGCTATCAGTACATCAGAAGAAAAACAGATGTGATTTGTGATGTTCTGCATCCTTAGACACACCTCTTCCCCACCTACGCAGAGGAAAGAGTGAGGTGTCTTATGTCTTCTTTAGTGTCCCATTTATTTTAAGCTTTTACTTTTTTCAGTTAAATTTTATTCTCTCTCTCCACTGCCAATGAAAAAAGAAAAAAAAACAAAACCTTTGTGATAAATATGCATAGTCAAACAAAACAAATACCCATGTTGGCTGTGCCCAGAAATCTGTGTCTAATTCTGCATTTTGTACATCACCTCTTTGTCAGGAGGTAGGTAGCACTCTTCATTATCAGTCCTAAGGCATGATGGGTGATCATTGTATTAATCAAAGTCCTTAAGACTTTCAAAACTGTTCATTTTAACATGTTGTTATGGTATGAATTGTTGTCCTGATTCTACTCACTTCAGTCTGGATCGGTTTATACAAGTCTTCCCAAGTTTTTCTGAAACCATCTTTTTCATCATGTCTTACAACAGTATTGTATTACATCACATTCATATACCATAATTTATTCAGTTATTCTCCAACAGGTGGACACCCTCTTAGTTGCCATTTCTTTACCATGACAGAAAGAGCTACCATAAATATTTTGTACATGTGTCCTTTTCTTCTTCATTTGATCTTTTTGGGGCAAGGGCCTAATAATGATGCTGCTAGGTCAAAGGATATGCAGAGTTTAGTAATTTAGGGGGCATGTTCCCAAATTACTTTTCAGAATGCTGTAACAATTTACAGTTACACTAAAAGTACATTAATGTATCTGTTTCCTTCCCTTCAGCTCCTCCATCTTTTGTCATTTTCCTTTTTTGTCAGTTTTCCCAATCTGATGGTTGTGAAGTAGTCTTAAGCTTTTTCTTAAGTTTAAACCAGTGTCTTTTTTTTTCCTCTTGACTAAGTTTTGCAGTAGCAATTACAGCTGAACTCTAAGTTTTGGTTGTTGTCTGTAAAAGTAGCCCTTGCAGCCAGATATTTGAAGGTTTCATGAAACTTTAGTTCTGTCTCTTGAATCTAGAACTCTTATTCATGTTTTTTATGTTCTTGCTCTTAACCATCCCAAGAACCTCCTGCATCCTAGACAACATAAGAGCAGTCTTGAAGGGGAAAAGAAGTCATAAAACATTGAAGAGTATGTATTGTAGGGAGAGAAAAAAATTGTGTTCTTTTACTTGATTATGATAAGAAGGTTTTAGGGTTTGGTTATATGACCATAAGCCCCAGCATTTTAAAAATACTAACTGACCTAGTTTCACCATTATGCCTTCTACTTAAAAAAATCAGATACGAAGTATTAATTTGATAATGGTGAATAAGCCTAGTGAAATTCAAAACCATTGTATCTTGGGACTGTGCTAAAAAAATTATTAAAAAGATTATTCAAAATAAGAAAATTTGCTATAGATAGAAAACTTTTATTTTCAAAATCTTAGTATTAATAACAGATAAATTCTTAATATGTAGCAGGTATCTTTACAACAAAAAGTTCTTTAAAATACAGTTGCATATGGTCTGTAGCAAGACTTTATTATCTGATTATAATTAATTTTCTTGTGATACAGTGTAACAAATCTTTTCTCTAAGTAATGTTTTTTTCAGTCTACTTTTCCTTGTGCCTTATAACCCCCTAACCTTGTTCTTCCTTCTCACTGTGACTTTGACTCCCATTCCATCTATCCCCTACTTTTTTCCTAGACCATTACACCCCACATGGGCACCACTCTCCTTTTTACCTTCTCTCAAACTTTGGGTGAGGCACTTCAGCTTTGCACTTTCCCCTTCTCTTGCATTTGTTGTCTCTCCCTGCCCTTTGTCTGATAAACTTTGCCTTGCCAAAGTTTTGCCTTTGCCTTAGATTATTCCCACTATCTACCTTCTTTGGTCTTACTCATATACTGTTGAACAAAGCTGGAAGAAATCACAAAACTATTCTGAGTCCACTACAAATTTATATCATCTAATCTCAACTGGGCCCTCATTTCAGCAAGATATTTTTTCCCTCCCTTCTCTATCCGCCATTGCACTTTCCATATCAGATTTTCCAAACCTTATTTCTCCTCAGGTATCCCATAAAACACCTTCTCCACCCTCTTAGCTGAGAACTTTTGTCTTATACTTCACAAAAAAACATTGTAAACATTTGCAGACACTTCATCTTCTCATCTCACATCATCCAGACATATTACCCTACTTTTTTCTCCTTACTTCTGTCTCAGATCCTCTTTAATCTTCAGTTTCTGCCTCCTGGCTTCTTCCTTAGTGCTGACAAATAGGTATTTGTCTTCCTCATCCTTAAAAACCCTCACTTGGTTCCGCTATCCTTGTTTTACTATCATCCTTTATCTTTCTGCTTCATGGCTAAATTCCTTGAGAAAGCCATTTGCACTAAGTGCCTCCACTTCTCTCCTTTCACTCCCTTCTAAACTCTTTGCAGTCTGGCATCAGCCCTTATCATTCATCTCAAACTGTCTTCTCCAAAGTTACCAGTGATCTCCTAATTGCTGTATCTAATGGCCTTTTTTCAATTCTCATCCTTATACCCTTCCTGGGTATTTTTTCCTCTAGGCTTTCATAACATTGCTTTCTCCTGTTTGTCTTCCTATCTGTCCAAACTCTACTTCTTAATCTACTTTATGGTTTCTTCATCCATGTCATAGCAGCTAACCATGGTTATCCTCTAAGGCTTTGTCCTGGACTTTCTTTTCTTCTCTGTATCTAACTTTGTGATTTCATCAGCTCCCACAGGTTCATTTATCATCTCTATGCAGATGATTCCCAGATTATATAGCCAAGTATTTCTTCTGAGTTAGTACTCTATCACCATATTCCTTTTGGATTTATCAACCTGGATGTCCCAGAGATATCTCAAACTCAACATGTCTAAGATAATTCATTATCTTCCCTTCTACGTTTAAACCCTTACTTCTTCTGGGCTTCCACATTACTGTTGACAGTACTAGTATCCTCCCAGGCTCTCATCCTCTGTGTAATCCTTGACTTTTCACCCTTATTTACCCCACATATCCATTCCATTGCCTTGCCTTTTCTATCTTTACAACATCTTTCTCCACTCACAAAGCCACAATCCTTGTTCAGTATCTTGTCATTTCTCCACCTGGACTTCTGCTGTAGCCTTATAATTGGTCTCCCTTCCTCAACTGTCTCTTCACTCAGCTGCTAAAGTGGTTTTTGTAAAGCACAAATCTGACCATATCCTCTGCTCATTGAGCTTCAGGGGCTCCTTACTACCTCCAGTATCAAGTATAAACTCATCTGACATTTAAGCTCTTCGACCTGACCCCTTCCTATCATTTCAGGGTTCTTATATTTTATTTCCTTCCACATATGCTGTGATCTAGCTACATTGACCTATTTGCAGTTCCTCAAACTCAGCACTCCATATCCCTTCTCTATGCCTTAGTATTGGCTGCCCCTCATGCCCACTCAGAGGTTTCCACCCAGTCACTTTCACCTCTTCATTTCCCCGGATTCCTTCAAGACTCAGCTCAAATTCTACTTTGTGTGGTAGGCTTTACTGTGTCCCTTCAGCTGCTAGTGCCTTTCTCTCACACAGTACCTTCTGTCTACTCTTTATATGTCTTATCTTTGCCTAGCTATTTTTATTTGTTTTCTCCATTAAAACGTATACTCCTTGTAGGCAGGAACTTTTTTTCCCTTTCTTTTCCTTTGTATCCTCAGTGTTTAGCTTCTTGCCTAACACATAATAAGTATTTAGTAAATACTTGTCAACTGAATGACTGCTCTAATGTCCTTGATGAAACAGATATTTATCTTAAAAGAAAAACACACTTGCTTATAGATACTGTTTGCATTTCACTTGCTAATTTACTTTGGTTTCACTTGCTTCTATATCTTACCTAACTTTAGAATGCCACACCTCCAAGACCTCCTTGGTTTCTTAATCCTCATTAACCCTAGCATTCATTTTCTTATTCAGTTGTTCAACATTTCTGGTGAAAGCCATAAAACTGACTGGATTTCATGTACTGTACAATTAATTGTATATGACTTCAACTGGGCATTCTCTGCTATTCAGCAGTCCTTTTACTCAAACCCATTCCTTGTCTTATTCTCTGGTGCAGCTGTTCCAAACACTCATTCCCTGACCCCATATTTACAGCACATAATTTACCAGGCTGCTTCACTGAAAAAATTAAGATCCTGTTATAATCCTTCCATACCACTTTTTTTGTGATTCTAATCTATGCTTTCCTCTAAACTCTCTGTAAAAGATCTGCCTTCAGAGATTTGCATGGTAATAGGTGAAGTAGAGATAAAGGGCTCAGGATCTGCCATTTCAAGTTAATTTCTTTATGACTCAAGTCAGTGCAACTTCCATAAAAGCCCTTACAGTATAACTGGAGACCTGAGCTTCAAAGCCAAAAATACACATTCTGACCTGTAGGATCGTAGATTCTTACTGCTCCTTGGATACCCCATTCCTATTAGCCTTGTAAACTGTGCTAGAGGTTGAAGTTAAGATGCCATGTTGTATTTGGTTTGTGTTCTTCTAGAATCATATACTTGTTTGATTTTTCTTTACACTGGAGGTGCCATAGTGAGATAATTATTTCATATTGTTAATGCTTATGGCATCATCATTACACCTAGAACTGGCATTGAATATATGGATGAGCTCTTATCCACTCCCAGAGCTGGAATTAGGCCTCCCCAAAAGATGTATTTTCCAATTTTTATGAGATCTAGAACTGTATGTCTTAACTTCTGGCACACAATCAGGATTACTTTTGTCCATAGGACAATCTTTTCCCAAGGGGAGTTGGCCTTACTTTTTATTGGCATGCATTGCCAATAAATATTGCTAAAGCTTTCAGGTACAGTGAGAAAGTAGCGTCACCTTTACATTATGATGAAGTCTTGGAGTTGGACTTGGAGGCTAGGAAACCTACCCCTCCTTTCCCTCCACCCCCAAAAGGAAACGTATCTAAACTTATGCATCCAGATGATCATTGTTGTGTTCAAAATAGAGTCCTTGGAAGCTTGTAATAAAAGTTTATACATAACGTTACTATTGTTCAAAAGGTGTTTTGAACTTTACTTTTCAGTTATTCTCATTGTCTGTGATACAGTCATCAGGGCATTTGTTTAATTCAGCGAACTTTTTTGACCATTGTTAGCTAGATCTTTTTGAGCATATACAAAAATGAATGGAATGTGACCTTGTTCTCAAGGCATTTTACAATCCAGTGGGGGCAAATAAGTATAATACAAAGAATATCAAAGTGCATATGAGGAAAAATGTGCAAAGGTACTGTTATTAGGGCCCAGAATATTTGCTGTGGTGCAGATTTTCAGCGTTTAAGGTTGTATTTGCTTTTTGCAAATAGAAGTTTGAGAGTCAAGTCTACTTACAAACGCAAGGGACTGGGAGGATGGTGGTGTGCCCTGTACAGTAACAGGGAAGGTAGGGGATTGAACAGGGTTTAGAGGGAAAGATAACAAGTTCTGTTTTAGACATAGTGAGTTTAAGATGTCTACTGGACTTCTAGTTTGAGATGTCTTAAAGGTAGTTGGAGGTGTGAGATTGGAGGTCAGAGGACAGTTTGGGACAGGATAGGTAGATTTGAGAATCATCAGCCTAGAGATGGTAATTAAATCCATGAGAGTTGATATCACCAGGTGAAGTAGTATAGAGGGAGAGAGAAGAGAGCCCAGAAGAACCCTGAAGAACACCTATGGTTAAAGGGTATAAGAGGATTGTGCAAAGAAGATAGGAGTGGTCTGGTAAGTAGGCAGAGAACCAAGATGGTGATGTCCTGAAAAACCTAGAGAGATGAGAGTATTAAGGAGGAAAGAGTGATCAACAAAGTCACAGGCTGCAGAGAAATCAAGAAGAATGGGGATTGAGAAAAGGCCACTGGAAGGGGCAGCTAGGTGGCTCAATGGATAGAGCACTGGCCCTGAAGTCAGAAGGACTTAAGTTCAAATCTGGCCTCAGACCAAACACTTGACACTTACTAGCTGTGTCACCCTTGGCAAGTCACTTAACCCCAATTGCCCTTTAAAAAAAAAAGAAAGAAAGAAAAAACCCACTGGATTTGGCAGTTAAGAGATCATTAATAATTTTGGAGAGGGCAATTTCAGTAGAATAAGATTGGAAGGTCAATTGTAAGGGGTTAAGAAGAGAGTGAAAGAGAAAGTAGAAGCACATATTGTAGATAATCTTTTCTAGGAATTTAGCTACAAGGACAGAATAGATATAGGGTGTTTGTTAACAGGGATAAAAGGATAATTGAGAATGTTTTCAGGATAGGGTAGACATAAACATTTTTAGGTAGTAGAAAATAAGCCACTAGGCAGGGAGAGAATTGAAAATAAGTGAGAGTGGGGATGACAGAGGGCTATCAGTAAAATATGTGGCAAAGTTCTCAGCTGAGAGAGTATAAGAAGCCATGGAATGTTTGAGGAAGAATAAAGTTTTGGGATTGCTGCAGTGGAGAGTGAGTTGATAAAGTAGGTATAGGAGGATTGCTTGGTGACTGTGAGGGCCCAGTTGAGATTGTGTAGCATAACTTTGTAGTGGACATAGTTAAAAATTAAGTGATTTTCTCCATGTCTACTTTCATTTAGCAGCACATGTGTAGGAAGGAAGGTAATGAATGACGGGAATGATCCAAGGTTGAGGTTTGGCTAGGTGAAATTGGCAGTATGAGGAATAGGGACTCAAGAGAGGAGGATGTTTGAACACATTTTGTCAGAAATTTCAGTAGTGCAGTCATTATTATGAATGGCTTATAAACTGAGTCTGAAGACCATTTTGAAAAAGGCTTTCCAAAATTCTTGAGCAATTGGAGCATGATTGGAATGAGTAAATAGCCTCCAACAAAGGCTATTGAAGTAGATAACACTCAAAAAAGCCCCACCATAATAATCATAGAATGTACATGGGCAAAAAGATCTAAGACTCTGAAGGAAGAAAAATGTAGGGATAAGGGCTATGTGTGTATTCTCCATATGTGTTCCTTACTTGTCCATTACATTACATGTCTTTTCATTTGATAGTTCACTATTATGGAAACAGGTTGGTTATGAAATTTTGTTCTTCCGCAACCCCAGGATTTTGGTTTCTAGCAATTCTACTATCACCCTATCTACTTCTATTGAAATTACACTGCAGCAAAAAAGTTTGTATACCCTCTGGAATTTGTTATGACAAATTATGACCTTGAAAAGAAAAGTAGAATTTAATTTACTAATTAAAAACAGAACCTACTGGTTTAAAACTTGTTTTTTCCCTCAGGTGCTTTTTTATGTTTTGGGGTTTGTTTGTTTTTTGGCTTCCATTAGAAAAAAAAAACTTCTTCAAAAAATATGGTAACAGCATTCTAGAATTAGGTTGTGAATAGTTTCATTGATTTGTTAGAGCAAAAAATAAAATCGACACTGAATTTGAAGAATAAAAACAAGATTTTTTTTTTGCCTCTTCTTTATTCTTTATCATACACAATAGCCCTCTTTGGGAGGTGAAAAAAGAGAAACACATTTGGAAATAAAGGTGATATAGAACAAAATGTATTTTAAAATATATGACTGGAAAAGTAGGTAGGTTGGTTGTGGAGCAAAACAATGAATTATAGATGGATAGGCATCCATTTTGTTAGGAGGAAACAATCACAGCATAGAAAAGAGTGGGTAGAACTATATCATTGGAGGTACTGCCCACATTGATAAGATTTTGGATCCTTTTTCATATGAGGGCATTATCTAGGGTGGATAATAAGGTGATTATCAATTTTGATTTTTATGATATGTTTTATGAAAACCTTTAGGATTTAAATTAGAATAAAAAAACTCATTAATAAAAAATTTGAGCTTAGGAATTTTGAATGTTTTATAAAGTTATACAAAACTATTTGCCTTTTCTACAGAGGATTACAGATCTCTGTCTTTGCTTAGGAAACTGAATTTCAAATAATCTCTGTTTCATTTCCTAGAAATTCACAGCAACAATGTCAACACCAGACAAGAAGGCTTCACAGAAGATTGGCTTCCGTCTACGTAACCTTCTCAAACTTCCTAAAGCACACAAGTGGTGTATATATGAATGGTTCTATTCAAATATAGATAAGTATGTATTATGTGTTATACTAATTTGAACTATAAATTTAAGTTTTTCAAGCATTATAAATTGAAATCTCATCTATATATGTTTGTTCCTTAGCATTCTTCTTTTTTAGATGAGATTTTTTAAAATGTATTTAGCATAGTGCCTTGCATATAGTAGGTACTTAATACATGGTTATTCTCTTCAATCCTTTTAGATAAAATTTTCTGTTCCTTCTCAAATAAACCTACTTTGTGCATAGTTTTCTTGATTTTTCTTTCTCCTTTTTTGAGAAAGGAGTTGGAAGATCTGTTGATGAATTAAATAAAAGTATCTTTTTAATGTGATTTTTTTAAGGCAATTGGGGTTAAGTGAGTGGCCCAGGGTCACACAGCTAGTGTAAGTGTTTGGTTTGAGGCCAGATTTGAACTCAGGTCCTGCTGACTTCAGGACCGGTGTTTTATCCACTGCGTCACCTAGCTGCCCCGTTTTTAATGTGATTTTTAAAGGACAATAGCAGAAATACTCCAAAATGAACATTCTGTTAATTCTTCAAAGACAGATTAATATCTGCAGTGAAAGATCTGTTTTCTTGGATTTTTATGTTAGTTTGATGATAAAGACATGATTGGTGATAAAAATTATTCAGATAGCATTTTGGAAAATATTGATTGTTACTGTTTTCGAAAGAAGTACTTAAAGAACTCACTAGTAGGTGGCCTGTATATAAATAGGAAGAAGTTGGCAAATATTTGATTGAAGCTTGGCCTCACAGCTATAAGAACTATGGGAAAAATTCTGAAGATTTTGATAGTCACTTGCTAGAAATCTATGTTTTATTAACTAATCATTGTCTTCTAATTTCTTTATTTTATTGGTCACCTACCTGATCTAATTCCACTCTAGTCTAGAAGCTTTGAGTCCCATGAAGATTTAGATTTGAATTGGATCAGCTTCAAGGGATTCGCAACTACTTTGTGTTAAGAAATAGAATGATTTCTGGGCCCAGGTTGGCTCCTGGTTTTAGGGACTTGTGAGTGAGATGATTTCTTGCCTCTTTCCAGGTTTTTAATGGGTTTGGAAAGATTTTTGAGGGTCATGTTTTATCTGAATCACAGAATCAACATCATAGACTCAGCACCAAAAGAGACCTGAGTGTCCACCTGTACCTGAATAAGAGTCCTTTCTACAAAAAAACTTGACAATACCTAGCCTTTGCTTGAAGACTTCTAGTACCTGTGCAAAGTTATTCCAGTTTTAGAGGGATAACTAGGAGTAGCTCTCCTTGTTAGGAACATTTTCCTTTGGGCAGCCAGGTGGCACTGTGGATAGAGCACTGGCCCTGGAGTCAGGAGGACCTGAGTTCAAATCAGATACATGACACTCGCTAGCTGTGTGACTCTGGGCAAGTCACTTGACCTCAATTGCCTCACCCCCCCAAAAAAATAAAATAATATAAGGAACATTTTCCTTGAATCAAACATAAATGTACCTCTCTAAAACCTCTGTCAATTGCCCTTATAAGATTCTGCTTTCTGAGGCCAAGGAGAGCAAGTCTTTACCTTGAAATGCTTAAAAGAGTGTTACCATAGCTTCTTCCTCCCACCTCTAAGTCTTCTCTTCAGCCTAAAACATCCCAGTTCCTTCAACTGAAATTAATACAGCATAATCTCTAGGTCTCTTGTTAGCCTGCTCTGGATATATTCTGTCTAGCCTTTTCTAAATTATCATACCCAGGACTGAAGACAATATTAGATAAAGTAGTATGGCTAGAGCAGACTACAGTAGGACTCTCACTTTCATAATCCTACTCACTGTGCTTTCCTTAATGCAACCTAAGATCTTATTAGCACTTTTGGATTCTTCTTCTTCATCATCATCATCAGTAACATTTATGTAATACTATGTGCCAAGCACTTTCCTAGGCACTTTACAATTGATCCTCACAACAACCTTGGGAGGTAGGTACTGTTACTATTACCATTTTACAGTTGAGGAAATTGAGGCAAACAAAGGTTAATTGACTTGCCCAGGGTCACACAGCTAGTAATTATATGATGCCAGATGTGAACTCTAGTCTTCCTGACTCTAGTATTGGTGCTCCATCCATTGCACTTAATTGCTGAGTTTTTTCAGATCAGCTGCTCTCAAGCTATGCTTCTCCCATCATTTACTTATGAGGTTGATTGTTTTTAAACTGAGTACAAGAATTGGGACATTTTCCCATCTTATATCCATATCTTTTGAAGTTCATATTTGGTTGATTAGTTCCCTAGCATCCTCAATGACCTCTTTAGACAGCTCTCCCTTTTGTTCATCCTCAGAAATGCTTTTCTTTGTGTCTTCATAATTTTATCCTCCAGAGCTTCCCATTCCTCATGGGCAGACTTCACCTAGAGAATATACAATGCTACAGTCCCCCCTTTTACTTATCCCTTTTTTTTATTTGGTAAGATTACCCTTCAAGAGAGCCATATTCCAGAATTGAAGGGATTCTGCTTATCCTTTTTCTAAACCCTTGAAATGAGTGCTTCTCAAATCTAGGCTATATATCAGACTAGAGTTGTTTTTCCTTTCCTGTTTTTTATCACAAATTTTTGGGTGGTGTGGTCACTTCAATCACAAACAAAATAGCATCATTTCCACTTCACCTACCAATGCAAACTCTGCCCCCCCCTTTTGTTTTTTTGCAAGAATTATATTCAGAGTAGTAGTTTCCCTTGTTGGTTCCTCTTCTTTTTAAAGGATCAATTTAAGAGGACCAATGATGAAAAATGCTACCTACCTCCTGTCAAAGAGGTGATGGACTTACATGCAGAATGAAGCACACATTTTTGGACATGGCCAGTATGAAAATTTGTTTTGCTTGATTATGCTTATTTGTATAAGGGTTTTCTTTTTGCTTTTTCTTTTCCCATGGAATTAAGGGAAAATGGGAAGAAGAAAACTAATGTTTCATAATTGAAAACAAATTTAATTTTAAAAAAGAATCAAGTTATCAGTAATTCAAGAAATAGGCGACTATTCTTCTTTGGGAAAAGAGTTCCATCCACTTATCTTTATATTCTAACATAGTGCCTTTTCTAGAATAACTACTTAATAAATGTGGTATGGAATTAAATGTCCAGGAAATTCAAGTTCTCTGTGACTGTTATATTATTCTTCTGTGCCAGGCTTGTGATTTGTTTCCCAAACTCATCCATTTCCTTTTTCTGTCTGGAGGTCTGTATTTTGATGATGATATTGCTTCTGGTTTTTTGTTTTTCGTTTTTTGGGGTTTTTTAGTGAGGCAGTTGGGATTAAGTGACTTGCCCAGAGTCACACCGCTAGTAAGTATTATGTGCCTGAGGTCAGACTGACTCTCCAGGGTCAGTGTTCTGTCTACTTCTCCACCTAGCTGCCCCTATCACTTTTGTTTATACTTCCACTGATTTTCATCCAAGTTCCTTTTATTTGCTTTCTCTTATTCCTATTCCACTTGCAAAAATTTCTTTTTAATAGGCAGTGCTACTCTCACATCTTTTTACCTATCATTCTTTTGCCACAAGGAATACCCTTCCATATTCCAATTGTAAATCCTCTCCTGCCAGATCTCAGTTGTATCTATGAGGCCAAATTTATCTGCTTGCACTATGATCCCTGGTTAATCTTGCTTTTTAAACATGAATTTTTTGTTGATATATTTCATTTTTATATTGCCTCTATTTCTTCCTTCCCTTCCCAGAGACCCATTCCTTAAAACAAAGCATTAAAAAAAAAACAACATTGAAAAAATATGATGTATCCCATACTCATGGCCCCTGACTGCTTCAGTGGAACAGGTAGAAGTGTCTTCTCCTGTCTCTTCTGAGACCAAGCTTGTTCTTTATAATTTTGCAGCATTCTGTTTCAGTTGTTTTGTGGTTCTTGTTTTTAACTGTTTTTGTTGTAGTCATTTTGTATAATGTTTTCCTGACTCTGCTTACATCATTTTGCACTTTTTCTATTAAGTCATCATCCATGTTTTTCTGTATTCATCTCATCTATTACATTCATGTATCACAATTTGGTTAGTCATTCCCTCAATTGATTGAGCATCTACTTAGTTCCAAAAAATTTTGGTATGTTTGGAGCTTTCCTTTTTTTTTTTTATTGACCTCATTGAGAGGGTATATGCCTTAGAAAAAGAATCTCTTGGTCAAAGGATACAGATATTTTTATTACTTTACTCACATTATTTCAATTATTTTCTAGACTGATCAGATTAATGGACAGTTCCAACAACAATGCATCAATGTACATATCTTTTTACAACCCCCATAGCATTGACTACTGGTTTTGAAGTAAAATTTGAGAGTTGTTTTGATTTGTATTTCTCTTATTATTAATGATTTGGAACCTTCTTTCTCATAATGTCAACAAATATTTACCAAGCACTTACTATGTGCCAGGCATTGCAAACTAGGAATACAAATACAAACAAAAATTAAGACAGTATATCCCCATCAAGGAGTTCACATTCTAATGGGGAATTACAGTATATAAAAGGGAGTTGAAACAAAGGGAAGAAAAGGAGAAGTACCTGCATAGGGGTTGGAGTAAGGCTGGAAGTGTAGAAAGTCAGAAGCAGACTGGGAAAGGAATGAAAGATGGCTAGCTTGGGTCTCTCCCCAAAATGTAGACCTCAGAAGATATCCAGGGTGAGAAGGCAGCTGAGGAATGGTGGTGAAGCCTGGAGAGTCTATAGTAGAGCTGAGAAAGAAATGGTTGTTAATAGTCTGTAATTCTTATTTTGAGAACAATTTCTTCATCAGCCTTTGACCACTTAAATATTGGAGAATGGCTTTTGGTCTTATATATTCCTGTTAGTTGTCTATATATTTTTATCTTATTTGTTAATTGTAATTTATTTTGTGTTAACATCTGAGGCAAGTCATTATTAATGCCTGCTTTCTTGGGTTTTAGTTTTGTTCATTTCTTGGCATTTCTATACTTTTCTCCCTACATTGTAGGCCCCAGTGTCATTTGGTAGGGGGGTGTGTGTGTGTGTGTGTGTGTGTGTGTGTGTGTAGGTATGTATAGCTAGATGTAAATATAGTTTTCTCTCCCTTTTTCATTTACAGTCAGTTTATAGTCATTAAACATTAAGTGCCCACTATATGGCAGGCTCTGTGCTAAGCACTGGGGATTCAAATAAGAAAGACAGTCCCTGCCCTCAAGGAGTTTATAATCTAATGAGGGAAGACTATACATAAAAGAAAGCTGAAAAGGGGATGGGGCAGAGAAATGAGGAAGTACCCAGAAGATGGCTTGGTAGAGGAGTCAAAGCATTCCAAAATAAGTGCAGCCGGGTGGGAAATTAAGACATCTTTAAGATGTCTGTCCTGTGCCCTCTCCATAAATGGAGGATTTTGTAGTTCCACCTTCAAATCTGAGGGGCAGCCTTTGATTAGGTATAAGTAACAAGGTTAATTAATTAGTTCTTAGTGAGAGATGAGATTTTCCAATGATGAATTTTCTTGGGGCATGATGGAAAAGTCAAAACATTCCAAAATGAATGAAGCCCAGTGGGAAAAGCCCATTTGATTAGATTTATAGGTTTACTGGCAAGTACATTTTTAGCAGTTCTTTCTCTAAGTGCAGTCTATTATGAGTCAAGATCCCATCCCTACATTTTAAGCCGTGTTCCAGAAATCCAAACTCATTTAAGTTACAATCTTCTTAACCAGTTATTCACTTCCCAGATCTACCCTTCCTCTATGAAGCATTTGACTTCTATTGGGCACAGTAATGAAAACATTATTAGTGATACTCAGGTCTTCAGTTTCCTACCCAAAAGTTCCACTGGGATTCCCAGGAGTCAGTCAGAACTCCTGGAATCATTAATCAGTCATCCGTACTCCTGGATTTCTAGGACTGAGTTAATCTCCTAGAGGACTTCCCTTCATGTACTTTGCAGTTAAGCCAAAATATACTTGTTTCTATTTCTCACATGCCACACTTCATCTCCTGTCTCTGTGCCTCTTCAAGGTTGTCTCCCATACCAAGAATGCACCCCCTCCTAGAACCCCTTGTTTCCATCAGAGCTTAGCTTAAGCACCACACCACGCCTTTCCTGATCCTCTCAACTTCTCTTACTCCCTCCCCACCCAAAAAAAGTTCTTTTTATATCTTTATTTTATATTATACTTAGACATGTACATGTTATTTCCTCTAATAAAATGTAAGCTCTACAAAGTCAGGAGCTGTTTCTTTTTTGTTTTTGTTTCTCCAGTACCTAGTACATAGTAGGTATATACTTGTTATACAGGCAAATACTTGTTGATTAATTGGTGTTAATTGTGGGTTTGAGGCAGTTTTGAAGTCGGCCCTCACATTTGGGGATTTCACTGACACCATAACTAAGCTAAGACATGATCCTTAAGACAGGAAAATATATGCTTTCTACAGGGGCACACATTAAATATATTTATAGATCATTTTAGATTAGTGGTGTGGTCTGTCTAGAAGGCAGCTAGGTGGCTCAGTGGATAGAGCACTGGACCTGGAGTCAGGAAGATCTGAGTTCAAATTTGGCTTAGGCACTTACTACTTAGGTGACCCTGGGCAAATCACTTAACCTCTGTTGCCTTACTCCTCTGGAGAAGGAAATGGCAAACTAGTCCAGTATCTTTACCAAGAAAACTCCATAGACAGATGGTCCACAGGGTCAATGAAGAGTAGAACTGGCTGAACGGCACAAAAACAACAGCAACCTGGTCTGTCATGATATTTCCTTTGCAGATAATAATCCCTATGTGGCTTTTGAGTTTAATATAACAAGTGTCAGTGACTTATATATCTTCAGGAATAGCATTTTGAGTCATTTATTCAGATACTTTCTTAGCCATGTGACCCTGAGCAAGTCACTTAACCTCTGCCATACTTTCCTCATCTGACAAATGAGGGTAATAATAACAGCTACCTCTCGTGGTTGTTGTGAGGATCAGCTGATTTATTTTATAAAGTGCTTTGCAAAACTTACCACGTAATAATTCTAGCTATTGTTCTTAATACATAGTGAATACATAACGAAAAGTTTAGCATTTAACTAACTAACCATAGAAAATTAATATGCATTGTTTTTTATTCATATTAAGAATGTAGTCAGTTGCTTGAAAACTATTAAAATGTCACCTTTGTTTTAATAGACCACTGTTTGAAGGAGATAATGACTTTTGTGTCTGTCTGAAAGAGTCTTTTCCTAATCTGAAGACCCGAAAGTTAACAAGAGTGGAATGGGGAAAAATTAGACGGCTGATGGGAAAACCACGGAGGTAAAAATATAGTTGTGATTTTTTGTTTAGTTTTTAAATGTTTAGTTATTATAATTGTATTGTAATAATCCATACCACACCATTATATGCTAAATATAGTTTATTAACTTTAGTTTAAAATGTTACAAGTAACATGAGATCACCCTGATAAAAGGTTACATTGATATGTTGCTGACTATTACTGTCTTCCCTGAAGTACTTTATCTTCTGAAGAACTTTACCACAAATGCCTTTTTTTGTTTTACTATAATAAATAACTGAAACTAACCTGAGTGATACTTGAGAATTGTTCATTTATATAAAATGACTGAATTCTTTTATAGTATAATTTTTTTTAAGTAGAGATGTTTTATGCTAATTTTGTTGAGAAATTCTTGTGGTTGTGGTTTGTCTTTCGTTCTCGAAGAGGACCATGACATCGGGGAGATGATGACATGACTTGAAATTGAATTTGATTTGAGTGAGGGAGAGCTGTGCAAAGTCACCAGCCTCACTTTCTCTTCCTGAGCCATCTGGGTGTAGTGGCCAGAAATGGATCAGATCAACTGGAGATGGCCCAGGATGCAGTGGGACACCTGGGCCTTTTTAAGCTAAGTTCTGTTCAAGTTCTCACTTTGAGTGAGCCAATACCCTTACACTGAATAGGCTTCTAAGAAATGAGTCAAGGCATGGCTCCTTTAATTAAAAAAAAAAAATCAACTAGGAGGGAAAGACCCTTAGGGTTGCTGGCCAAAAGAGAAACAGATACTATTTACATTCACTCTGAGCCAGGGGTGCCCCCAAAATGACCATTAAGTGGTGCTCGGGCAGAGATCCAGAGTGAATTGGCTTTACGCCTTGGTCTGTGAGAATGGAATCTAGCCAGTAAACACCAAGTTAACTAGGTAGGTTTCAGCCATCAAAATTTAACTTCCTTTGGGCAGAGCACCTTCAGGTAAGGGCCTGATACCAGAAGAGGAAAGGAGGACAAGCTGAGTTGCCCAACTGGAACTGGCCTGCTGGGTCCCCAATAGGGCAGCTCCGACTACTTGCAGGCTGTAGTTTGTCCTTCATTCTCAAAGAGGACCATGACATCAGGGAGTTGATGACATGACATGCAATTGAATTTTATTTGAGGGAGGGAAGGCTGTGCAAAGTCACCAGCCTCACTTTCTTCTCCTGAGCCATTAGAAGCATTAATCCTTATTGTTTCATTGTACTATCCATAATATAGCTATTCTACATAGAAATTTCTCCCATTTTACTAGTGGGAAAACTTGAAGCCTATTAAGTCTATTTGATTTGGCTAATTAAGGTACGGTTTGGTTTTCCTGATTTACATATCGGAAGTACAGACATAAATTTTATAACATTTTCTATCAGGTTGTTAATGTTTTATTATTGTTCTTTGTCTTTAAAAATATTTATTGTATAAACTTAGCACTTTTGACACAGGGCTGATTTTTGTTTGTTTTGTAGCGTCATTTTGTCACCTATCTAATCTAATGTCAAATGTTCAGCCAGTATTAGAATATGAAATAAAATCAGGGTAAGATTAGGTAGGACAAATGACCAATGAACGTGGAATTTCAAAGATTTATTAATCATAAAGTTTCACTTACCCTGACACTTTCTTTATACTCTTTACACTCACACAGATAATAATCACTAGTCATTTGAGGTGGCCAGAGGAAACAGATGTCATCAATCAACACCAGAAATTTCCTGCCATAGTTTCAATAGATTTTCTCCTTTTTGTGTTGTCTCCCCTCTAAGAGACCCTTGTTCTTATCTTATGTGATAATCCCAACTCTTAAATCTTTCCTCTAAATTACTTATTTGCTCAGTTTTTGTAATTCTTCCCAATTTCCTGTAATTCTTCCTGTGTTTCATTTTGGAGGTAGGAGAAGACAAGGGCTTCTTCTTAAGGCCCAACCCTATCCTTTTTTTTCCCTCCCTCTTTCTTTCCTGTCCCCAGCTCTCTGGTACAGAAAAGACTGACCTCATAAGACTGTATTCAGATAATTCCACCTATCTTTGTAGTAGTATCTGCAGATTTTAGGGAACTGTTCTACCCCGTTTAATGGCTCTAGGAATAATATTCAAAATTCTTTATCAAAAACTCTATCTAATTCTACCCATTTGGGATAATTATTTTGGGGTACTCTCTTATAGCACTTTTGCTTTAACTTTGTATGTTTGGTCATATTTAGTCACACCTTTTCTAATTCTTGCCCATTGGGATGACCTTAGTTTCTACTCATCATTTTACCACTTTATTACACTGCTTTATTTAATTTTTTAAAATGTCTACCTTTTCATTTGTCCTCTATTCACTTCTATATAACAGTTTCTTTTTCTTTTTATCCTTCACTCTACTTGTCTAGGCCAAAATGACATAGCATTATTTATTAATACTTGTGATTTTATTATTCCTTTTCTCTGACATATTCAAAGTACAGAACAAATTACTGTCACAATCAATATTTCAGATATTCAGATGGAAATTAAGAATGAAAATCAGAGGAAGAAAAAAAATAAAAAGGAAAGCTACATAAAAAGAGAAAATAAGCAATTATAGTTGTAAACCATTAAAGACCAGTTACTTCAGTCTTGATGTCAAAGAAGCTGTTTCATAGAGCCCATATCCCCTCATCTTCCTTCTCTCATTTTCCCTCGGACACACTTCTCTCCCCCCCTCCCCCCTTTCTGTCGCTGTCTCTCTTAAAATACTTTGAAGTAATAGTGTTATAGAATTAATTAGGTGGCTCAGTGGATAGGTTACTGGACTTGGAATCAGGAAGACCCGAGGTCAGATCCGGCCTTGGATATTTATTAGCAGTAAGCCCAGGGCAAGTCACTTAACCTCTGTTTGCTTCAGTTTTCTCATCTGTAAAATGGAGATAGAAATATCACTGATCTCCCAGAATTGTTGTGAGGATCAAATGAAATCATGTCTAAAGTGCTTTGCAAATTTTAAATTTCCATATAAATATAAGATATTAATATAAAGTCAGTACCACAGTATGCTATACTACTTCCATATTAAGAACATGATCAGCCCCCCCCTCTTTCTTCATTGTCCACTGTCATCTTTGTTATCAGTTTTGCTAATACCACTTTGTAATATCATTAGGGCACCACATCACCTCTCTATATTAGGTATATTCTTATGAGTATGAAGTTGAGTCATTTGTCTGCCCACTACTAATAGTAAGACTCATTGTTCTGTGTGTTCACTCAAGTATTTGAACATAGGAGGCAGCCAGACTTTAGAAATAGAGTTAGTTACTTAAATGTTTTGACTTTTATTTCAGGTAAAACATTTCAAATTTTTAAATGTGATGAATCCTTCTTTTAATTCTAGCATTTTAGACTGAACCTAAGTTCTAGAGACAGCTTAATCAAATGATCTTGGACAAATCACTTTTCTGTTTCAGATTATCTTAAAAAATAGGTAATCCCCATGCCTACTTATTGTTGAACATAGTGAGATATTGTTTTTAAAGACATTAAAAGTGCCTTTCAAGAATAAAAGATTGTTCTTCTTGAGAATGAGGTTGGATAAGGGGCCTAATAAGAGCTCGATGTATCCTAGGTGTTCTTCTGCCTTTTTTGAGGAGGAACGAGCAGCATTAAAACAGAAACGGCAAAAAATTCGGCTCCTACAACAAAGGAAGGTCGCAGATGTTTCCCAATTCAAAGATCTTCCAGATGAGATTCCTCTCCCTTTGGTCATTGGGACAAAGGTCACAGGTAAAGAGAAGGGAGACACACTATACTCCAATAAAGAGGTTATTGAAAATGTGTCAGGAAGAGCATGAGCTGAGCAACTAATTACAAATTAGAAGCTAAAGCTCACAAACTTGGCAGTTATTTATTGAAGACAGACTGCTTCTTCATGTTTGACATACATGATTTTTAGTTATCAAGAAAAAGATTATATTCAGTCAGTCCTCAATTTTCGTGGAGGTAATGTTCCTGGAAGGTAAAAAATGTAAATGTTGATACGTTGAACCTGTGGGAAATAGATTAGATTCCCACAACCACCAAATAATTAATCTTTCACCCTTTTCTGTGTATAGCTCTTTGTAATAAAACATTAATTCTGATAATAAACACTTTTCCTGACACAGTAACCATGAAATAACCCATAAAATGCAGTACACAAAATAAAATTGGTAACATGCAAAATTTTCTTACTAGTTGTGCTAACGTCTTAATTTTTAAAAAACCCCAAAATTTCAGACAACATTCACTTTTCATAACACATGAAGTCTACAGTATAATAAATAGTATACGGTAAATAAAATTCTTTTTTTTAAACTATAAAAAACTTTTATTGTTAAAAAAAACTAGCTAATGGCCCCAGAATTGTTAGCCTGATTTTGTTATCATGCAACCATAATAACAAAGCATACAGTACACAGTGGTTTTAAGGAGCCCTAGGTTTACAGAATTATGAAAAATACAAAGCAGGCTGTGATAAAAGCTTAGGAAAAGCTCAAAGTAAACCTGGGGAGCATGTAATATTTCTTAATACTGGTATAATGGTAGTAGCAGCTAACAAATAAAATTCTTAAAACAAAAACATTTTTTTAACTTAAATCTTGCCTTCCATCGTGTCGAATGGCATTGTGAGCATGTTGTACTCTATTCTGTAATGCTGTAAACCTCTCTACTGTGGCTGCTCCCTAAAAACCTAGGGAGAGGTTCCTGGGACTTTAGTCATTGCTGTTAGAAGATGCCAAGATTGATGAGGTTTTATCGTTAGCTCTGACACTGTCTTTCACGGCTGGTGGAAGGCATTGGACATCATAAAGGACAGACCTGCTTGACATAATCTGTTGGTGACGTCTGCTTCATGTGCTGTTTGAGGTCCTTAAGGGTCTCCAGGCTGACAGCAGCTGCAAACATTCTGTCATGAAGTTTATCTCACACCTTTATTTTCTCACTAAGCCACATCACTAACTCTACATCATTGGGCTTAGAGGCCAGAGGACTTGCACTACATTTTGCAACACAAAACTTTAAAGTTTTAAAGGCAAACAATGAAAATATGCTTCAAATGCACAGGGAGCTCTTTACAATGGTAGGGTGAACAAGACTAGTGAAGTGCCTGGTAGGATACCAGGCACTCCACTAACTTGTGAGTATTGTGCTTGTCGTTTTTTGGGGTGTTTTTTTTTCCTCTACTTTGCATAGCTGCCAGTGTGCACAGTTGCTATGTGAAAGTGAAAATAAGGTTACTAATAAAATCGTGCAAATACTTATGTCATGGAAGTTAATGCTTAAATGTTGAGGATTTAACTATATATCCATATTTGTCTCAAAATAGAATTCAGCAGACTGATAAATATTAACACTAAGATGAAATTTAGAATTCTGAACACTTGCCAAATAACTCAAGATGAAGACTCAAGACTTTTTAAATTGTCCATAAAAATTTTTAGATATTTTCTAATCCTAATAAATTTAACCTATTTTCTACTTAACATATCATTTTGTTCACAAGTACTGCTTTCTCTAGTCCTTGAAATTAGAAACAGCTACTTCTTAGTAGTTGAATAATAAATATTAAATTATTCAAATTATTCCATTAATTTAATATAGCTTTCTGCATATTCCTCTGTTTTGCACCAGTGACTTCACAGAAGTGCAGTGACTTATGTAATATGATAAAAAAAAGAAAGTGTTATTGTAGAAGTGCTACGAAACACCCAAGTTGAGCTAGACTTAACAGCTTATATTATCCAGTAGAGAATAGAAAACAAATAGTTGACCTAAGTATATATGAATAAAAATTTAGGAAATAACAAATGTGTTTTTGAGAAGGAAAGGTAGGTTAATGATTGTATTGTGATTAGAGAATAGATAGTATTAATTAGAGAGCATTTCCTGAAGGAGGTAGACCTATTGTGTTTCATACAGAGGTAAGGAAGTATCAAGGTAGATATTAGAGGAAGGGATATTCTAGAGGAAAGCTGTTTTAGGACATATTGAACAGAGATTCAGGTGGGCAAAGAATGATGATTAGTTATTAGTGTATTATAATGGATAGAGAACTGTCCAGGGAGTCAGGAAGACCTGTATTCAAGACCCTCCTCTGCCTCATGGACTGTACAACCGTGGACAATCCACCTAATTTCTCAGTGCTCTGGAATGCCTATATTGAAAAGACAAGAGGACAAGGAGAAGCGAGAGAAGACACAGAAATGTCAATAAGTAAACGTACACTTAAGATTGAGATAGGTGTTTGAAGGAACTGTCAGTCCTAAAACTCAGGATATAATTGATGCTGATTGATGCACTCAGTGCAACATAATATTCTATATAGAAAAAGCTTCTTTTACTAATAGAATCTTATAATTTTTGCACCCTGTCATTTCATATTTAAAATGAAGATCGAATTTACATTTGGTTTTGTTTGATGCACTTGGTGCATTTGAATTCATGGCAAGTTATCAGTGGAACCCTTAGTTTTACTGTGAAAAATGAGAAATAATTTTCACATAAGTAGCCCATCCTTTCACACATTTACAAAACATTTGTATTTTTTCTGTACATGTCACATGTCCTTACTAAATTGTAAATTACATAAAGATAGATAGATAGGTAAGTACTTTAGCTTATGTATGTGTTTATCTCCCCCTCCCCCCCACCCCCCACCTAGCATAGCGCTCTGTGTGTACATTTAATAAACTTTTGAATTCAACTACAGTGAAAGTACATGTATTTAACAGAAGTCATAGGATCATAGATTTAGAGCTCAAAAACTCTTAGAAATCATTTAGATGAATCCCCAGTTTGTCCTTTCTTGACTATTTTATAGTTTGCCACAAGGCAAACTATATCATTGAGATATACCCATGTGATAAAGTATTATCAAGGCAACTGATCATTGACTTCCCTTCTTAAAACTAATTTCCATGAATTTCATTCCTACTACCATCTTTGAAGTGGTATTAAGTAGTATAAATCATAGTGTTTACATTTATATATTTATTAAGTATCTAAAATACACATGCAGTAAAGTTTTATGTTTAAAGGTTCTCTGTATCCTCTGACCATTATTATATCTTTATTTCTTTTCTCAGCACGATTACGTGGTGTTCATGATGGCCTCTTTACTGGACAAATAGATGCTGTAGACACACTTAATGCTACTTATAGAGTTACGTTTGATAGAGCAGGACTTGGAACCCATACTGTTCCTGATTATGAAGTTTTGGTGAGTAGTATTTCTAGTATAATTTTGGATGTGATTTTATATTAAATATAGGGTATAAAATACCCTAAATTATATTACATTAAATTACATAAATATTACATATTATAAATATATATTAAATCACATAAATTATATTTTATGATATATCTAAAACTTGAGAATGTATGGGAAGAGTGACTAGTAAATTCATAGTCCTGTTCTTTGGAACTGTGTAGAACTTCAGAGGTGAGGGATAGGAATCTACAGAGAAATCCCACAGTCCCAAACTGTGCTTGAACTTTTTGTAGCTCCCACGTTCCTTTGTGTGGATAGGTTCCAGCTGTGTTCCATTACCCAAAGTAGGGTTTAAATGTGTAATGACTGCAATGACTTCAGGATTATTAGTTAGTCTAAGTCCTGTGCAACTCTCGAGCATAAAAGTGTCTTGTATTTGTGTAGAACTCTCTATTTTATTTTATTTTTTTTAAATTTTATTAATTTATTTTGATTTATCAACAGTCATTTCCATATGCTTTTGAGTTTAAAATTTTTCTCCCCCTTCCTGCCCCCCACCCTCCCCAAGACGGCACACAATCTGATATAGGCTTTACATTCACGTTTCTATTAAACATATTTTCACATTAGTGAAGTTGCAAGTAAAAATTAAAACCAATAGGAGGAACCATCAGAAAGATGAAACAAAACTCAACAGAAGGTAAAAATAAGTGATAGCAATTCGACTTCCATAGTTCTTTCTCTGGATGTGGACAGCATTTTTTCCATCCCGAGGCCTCTGGAAGATGTCTTAGATCCTTGTAATGCTGAGAACGGTACAGTTTAACAATGTTAGTCATCGCATAACGTGGCTGTTATTATGTACAAAGTCCTCTTGGTTCTGCTCACTTCTCTCAGCATTAGACCATACAAGTCTTTCCAGGTTTTTCTGAAGTCAGCCTGTTCATCATTTCTTATAGCACAATAGTATTCCATTACATTCATATACCACAACTTGCTCAGCCCTTCTCCAATTGATGGGCATCCTCTCGATTTCCAATTCTTTGCCACCACAAAAAGAGCTGCTATGAATATTTTTGTACATGTGGGTCCTTTTCCCATCTGTTTGATCTCTTTGGTATATAGGCCTAGAAATGCTATTGCTGGATCAAAGGGTATGCACATTTTTGTAGCCCTTTGGGCATAAGAACTCTCTATTTTAGAAAGTGCTTTCCTATATCTTGTTTCCTGTTCTCATAGGAATGAGGAACAATATGGGTTGGGTTTTTTTTTCATATTTTGCATATGAGGAAAGTGAGGCCTAAAGACAAGTTATACATCCAGAGAAAAGCAGTGTGGCTTAGGGAATAGGGAGCTAGGAAGGCCTGGGTTCAAGTTCTGCCTCAGATGCATCCTAGCTGTGCGGCCTGTCATTCAACCTCTCATTGCTCTGGGCAGCTCTCTGAGATAGAAAGGCCTGATTTGCGTTGGGTGGGGGGGAGGGAGAGTTTCCTTACCAAGGAGTTACCAATTCCAGTGAAATCACAAGTTTATTCCTGTCTATATTCCTAAGATATGCAAGATCATAATGCTAATTAATGGACAAGCTGGGCCCAACTACAAATATTTTGACTTAATGGTCAAGTACTCCTTCTCCTAAGTTGCTAGATCATTGTTTCATTATCATGATGATCAGGGTTAATTCAGCAACTTTGTATTGATTGAGTGTATTATGAACTAATATGATCATTACTTATATTACTTATTCCTAAAAAATCTCCAAGTTAATGGGCCTTAAAATTAATTTGGAATGAATTGATTTCAAATAACTAAAATAATTATAGTTTGACATTCTTAGGAATGATCTTTCAACAAATATTTATTAAGTACCTACTGTCTTTCAGGCATTGTGCTAAACTCTGAGATTACAAAGAAAGGCAAAATGAAACAAAACCCAGTCCCTCCTCTCAAGAAGTTCATATTATAATAAGGGAGATAACATGTAAACAAAATTGGAGAAAATCTCAGGGAGAAGGCACTAAGATTAAGGAGAACTGGGAAAGGCTTCTTGCAGAAGAGGGGGTATTAGCTGAGACTTAAAGAAAAAGCAACTCTCTAACTACAAGTTAAAAATAAATTGCCAGTCTGCATTGGCAAAGTCTCATATTATTGTAATCGCATGTGCCCTTCCTCCCCAAAAAAGATAATGTAGCTGTAGCTTTTTTTATGCTGCTAAGCGTTATGCTGCAAGTTGAAAGATCAATTTTCAGCCTGGTGCTGTATTTAGTTCTTGATTACAACATTGATAAAAGTCAAGGACATGAATTTGTCATTTATGAAATAAATTATTTAACCTTTGAAACAGAGAAGAAAGTAATTGTATTTTCAAAAGTAAATCATGATATTTATCTACTTTGAAGTCTTCACCCATCTACTTTTACAGGGGGAAGAGGCTTTGATGATTGTATTTTTAATAAGTCACTATTTATTATAATAACTTATAATAGGCATTGATTATAACATTATAAATAATTATATTTAATACTTAGCGATCTAAGTTTGCTTCCCTACAAAATTAATAACTCATTTCTAAGCCCTCTCTGATTATAGGTCAGTGTGTACTAACCTTAGGGTTATTATATCTCATAGATAAAGTCTTTAAATTTGCCTTTCAGGAAAGGATTTCTTTTATCCATATAATTTCTTCATAGAACTAACAAATATTCTTCCCTAGACAGAAAACCTTTTACTTTGGTTTTCATTAGAAAAAAATCTACATCTGGACTGACCTAGAAACCCCTAAAGGACCTGTATCAGTCTTAAATTTTCTAATGATTTGTTCAGCTGCCCTGATCCCTCCCTTTTTAGTTGATGCAACTTCTCATCCCCAAAAAAGCATGGTATTCAAACTCTTGAGAAAAGTTAAACTTTTCATCTTTGACATCTAACTTATTGAACATAGTTAGCAGATAGGCTATGACCTAATTAGTGTACTGATTATATAATAATATAAATTCTATGAAGCTTAAGTTACTGATAGAATGTCTTGAACTTTAATAAAAATTAACGTGAAACATTTTCTGTCTCCCAAAAGAGCAATGAGCCTCACGAAACAATGCCAATTGCGGCCTTTGGACAAAAACAACGGCCCTCTCGATTTTTCATGACTCCGCCTCGGTTACATTACACTCCTCCTCTCCAGTCTCCAATTACAGTAAGTGATGTTTTGAAAATTCTGCCAGTGTTTTGTGTTCATGTTGTTGAATTTCAGTAATTCAGTATACATTATTAATATGGAATATAGGTGATATGTCATAGCAAGTTAACCAAATTATTTTATTCCATAGAACAATAATTGAAATATGAACAGTTAGAAAGCACTTAGAAATATATTTCATTGTATTAGGGTTTCAATGATTTGTTATAATGAAATACTAAATATCTGTATCTGAAATACTAAAAATTAAAATATATTCTTTAGAGCAGCACGTTGTTAAATTATCCAAACTCCTCCCACCACCTTTTTTTTTGTAGGATAACGATCCTTTATTAGGACAGTCACCATGGAGAAGCAAACTTCCAGGTTCAGATACTGAAACATTAGGTGGTTTTCCAGTGGAATTCCTTATCCAAGTAGTAAGTATTTCTTTAAGTAAAGTGAATAACAAATTTTTTTTATTGTCAGAGGTTTTATTTTATCACTATTACAGTTGAATTTTTTTTAATGTCATTTCGTGCTCAAAGTAGTATCAAAATAAATTTATTATATGTGGGGTTGTTTTGTGTTTTTTTTTTTTGTCAACACGTACTGGTCTTAAGAACTCTGATTTTAGGGGGGGCACCTAGGTGGTGCAGTGGATAGAGCACTGGGCCTGAAGTCAGGAGGACCTGAGTTCAAATCCAGCCTCAGACCAAGCACTTGACCCTTACTAGCTGTGTGACCCTGGGCAAGTCACTTAACCCCAACTGCCTAAAAATAAAAAAACCAAAAAAAAAAAATTAAAATTAAAGAACTCTGATTTTAACTTCCAATAAAGAGTAAATTTAAAACTTTTATAGTGACTTTGATATTTGAAAATCTTTCATCTTTTGTGTTGAACTTATTCATATTTTTTCTAGTTCTTATTATTTTGCCATTTTATTATTAAAACCTTTATTATTAAAAATATTATTAAAATTATAAAAATATTATTTAAAATACTAATAAATTATGTTTTTATGAATGTATTGTGGCCTGAAATCATTTCAAAATCACCAATCAACTTATTAATTTTCATGATGCTTTTATTACCGATATTGGCAGAAAGAATCGAGCTCTTTTTTCTGGGCATGAGCAGTTGCTTTTTAAACAGTTAGTCTAACATAACCTGTTAACTGGATGTTAAAGTATCTGGAACTGTAATGTATTATTCTTATTTTATCCCTGAATTACCTGCAGTAAGAATTCAGTATTGGCTCTTAAAATAGTAGCGTGAGTCTGAGCGATCAAAGAGGTTATGTATGTCTTCTGATCCTTATTCATTTGAAGTTTTTGAGAACAGCACTTTAATTTTGAGTTAGAGTTAGATTGGGTACCATTATAGTGGTATATAACTGTCATGTTATATACTGTCATGTTCATGTCAAAGCAACAGCTGTGACATTAAAACTTAGAATCATGTGTGAAAATAACATATTTCCGATCTAAGACAATCCCAAAAGACGCATGATAGACAAAACTGTCCTCACCCAGAGAAAGAACTGTGGAGTCTGAATGCATTGAAAGCATACTATATTCTCTTTTTTTGTTTTTTCTTTTTCATGGTTTTTCTCTTTTGTTCTGATTCTTCTTTCACAACATGACTAATATGGAAATATGTTTAATATGATCATACATGTATAGACTATATCAGATTGCATGCTGTCTTGAGGAGGGGGGAATTTAGAACTCAAAATACCTTATGAAAGTGAATGTTGAAAACTAAAAATTAATTTTTAAAAATAACATGTTTCTTTGATAGGAGACTCTAAATTAGGAAGCCCCATGAGAGAAAGGCTTGTATTTTGTGTATGTTTCAAACTCTATCTCCTTCAAGTTTTCAAAGAAGTATAACCTATTACAAGCAAGTTGGATTCTCATGGAAAGAATACAGTCCACATTTGTAGCTGAAATATTCTATAAGTAAAACACAAGTGATGTAGCATAAAAATCAGTGGTTAATTACCTGTCTTTACAAGAGTCACTAGTCATTTAAAAGTTCATGCAATTTGTAATATTAGATAGCCTGTTTTTAAAAGAGGGTCTATTCTAATTTTAAACAGGTATATGGGATGACTTAAAATGAAAGATGCCTGTGTAAAAAGAACTAAAGTTTTTGGTATATCCATTTGAATGTTGAAGATCAAAATATCACTATTATATTCTTGTGTGATACTTAGGCTCACGATCTTTAACATATTCTGACATCAGCCAATAGTAAGATACTAGCCATTTAGCTAGTATTAGCTTAATTTTCTAAATATAATTTCATCTCAGTGTGAAAAAAAACCTGTAGAAAAAAATCAGATGACTTCTGTCTTTGTGTCTTTTGTTGAAAACTACCAAAATCCACTGTTTAAAATTACTGAGTGAAAAGTTGGAAATCTGATGCCTTTTCAAATTTATGTCTGATTGGGCCTTTTGTAAAACAAACAAAAGACATTTTATTTTAGTATTACTTTCAATATATATTTTATTTCCAAAACATTTCTTCTTTTTTTGTCCATAGACTAGATTATCAAAAATTCTTATGATTAAGAAGGAGCACATCAAGAAATTAAGGGAAATGAACACAGAAGCAGAAAAACTGGTAAGGACATTTCAATTTTTTTCCTTGTTTGAATTTTAAATATTGAACTTTGCTAATTACAAGAATTTTTTTAAGCTTTATTTAAGAAAATGTTGAAATGAATATATTTTATGAGTCCTTCTTTTAACATAAATATCTTACAAAATGCAGCAGGTATGTTTTGGACAGATTTACCGTAAGATGAAATTCTAGAAGTTAAACCCCATTTCCTTACTGATTTCATGTTTAAATGGAAATTATTGGAAAATGAAGTAATATTGGTACCTGGAGATTTGTTTCCATGTCATTGAGAGCTCTAAGTCTGGCTCACTTCAGTCACAGTGTCAAGAACCAGGTCACACATTTACTTTAGTTGATGCTGCTTCATCTGCATAGAACAACAGCAAAAAGGGAAGTGAGCTTCCCATTTTGAAAATGATTGGCTACAGAGGTTTAAACAAAACAAAACACAAAAAATAACTTTTTCCTTTAGAATTGATAAGACAGGGAAATAGCTGTTTTAGAATCTTCAAGTAATATAAACTTTATTCCCTATTTTATTGATTTTATAAATTCAAATTTTTTATCCAAATTTTTATATAATGAGAGATAACTGATACTCTAAATTTTTTTACATAAAGAAAAGGATAGGGAAACTACAACAACATTTTAACTGTTTGCGTGTATGTATATAATGCAGTGGGGATCATGAGGAGGCAGATGGTGGAACAGTGGGTCATATCAAGGGGGAGGCAGTATGGTACAGTGGAAAGAACCTCAGCTCTGAAACCAGAGGGCCTGGGTTCACATCTCTGATGCTATCTGTATGACCTTGGGCAAATCACTTTCCCTCCCTGGGCTTCAGTTTCCTCATCTATAAGATGAGGGGGTTAGACCTTATGATGTCTAAGAGTCCTTCCAGCTCTAAATTTGATCCTTTGAAAAAGAATGCTGGAACTCTTATTCATATATTCATGTAATTTTAGAGCTGAAAGGGGTGCTAAAGATCACCTAGCCTAGGATTTCTTAACCTGGGGTCTGGTAATTTTTTTCCCATGATATCTTGGTAACTATTTCAGTGTGATTTGTTTCTTTTGTAATTCTATGTATTTTATTGTATGTATTTACAAACATTATTCTGAGAAGGAGCCCAGGGACTTCACCAGATGGCCGGGGGTGCTGGGGACTGGGGGAGGGGGGTATCAGTGACAAAAGAAAATTATTAAGAACCCCTGATGTAGTCCAACACTTTCATTTCATGGATTAAAAATAGTTCAAGAAAGATAAGCCAACTTGCCCACAATTACACAGCTAGTTAGTATCAAAGCAGAATCTAGAACTTGGGTCTCCTGACTTCTAGTCTAGCACTGTTCACACTACATTGCCTCCACCTACTGTATAGGTCAAAGTATATTGTGAACTGAAAAAGGTTGGCATACCTATTATACAGGCCTGAATATAAGGTGACTTTCCATTTCATAGCCTTTTTATCAAAATCTATAGATATTTAAGTATCCCTCATCTTAAAATAAACATTTACTTCTCTCCTATGTTTTCTCCCAGTACTCTTTTAAATGTATCTAATAATCCCTATCAGAATCAAATTTCTTCCCAACTGTTCTTCATCTATTCATCTTTATAATACAGCTTTAAATTTGCTGGCAGAACTCTCTGACTTCTTTCCCAGGCTCCTCAGTCCTAATGGTGCTAAGTCCATGTTTCATCTGTCAGTTTTACCCAGGTAGACCTCTTTGGTGGCAGTGTGCCTTGGCTGTGAGGTCTCCGGAGAGGACATTAAGCTGGGTTGTTGGAGCTCTCAGCTGGTCTTTTCCTTTGAGTGGAAGCTCTATCTATTCTGGAGGCAGTCTAAGTGATGTCATGACCACTGTGTACTTAGAAGGGATACAGGTATCACTCCTTCTGCCCTGAAAGGGAAATTAGAAGGCACAAGTTCAGACTTCTTTGTCTGACTGCTCTGCTCCCAGAATAAATGTAGTCTCCATTAGAAGGCAAGTAGATTGGCAGGACAGAGGTCAGAATCCTAGGCTCAGAAGGGACGTTTGAGATCATTTGCTCTTCCTCTTATCTATGGAGAAATCTTTCTGCAGTATTCATGACAGATCCAGCCTCTATAATATGTTTCCAATGATGAATAACTCACTATTTAACAATGCAATTATTACCCTTATTCTTTTGTTTGATAGCTCTAGTTATTAGAAAGTTCTTTCTTAAGGTTGAACCAAAATCTGCCTCCTTAAAACTTCCTTTTCCCCCAGCATCCCCACTGGTCCTAGTTCTGCTTTCTGGAGGGAGCAATACAGAACAAATCTACTCCCTCCTCTATGTGACAGTCCTTTAATATTTAAAAACAGCTATTCTGTCTCCCCTTAGTCTTTTCTTCAAACCAAATTTCCCTACTTCTTTGAACTGTTGCTTATATATAGCATGGTTTCTAGGCCCTCTCTCATTGTACTTATTAGGCTGTAGTTGTTGATGTCTTTCTTAAAGTGTGAAATCCAGAATTGAGGATAGTATTCCAGGTATAATCTGCTCAACAGAAAGTACAGTGGGACTATTACTTCCCTTGATCTGGATACTTCATTCATGCAACCTAAGATTGCACTAGCTTTCTTAACAGCCTTATCACACCTTTGGCTCATTTTAAGCTTATGGTCAATTTAAAACCTCAGATCTTTTTCACGTGAACTGCTGCCGAGCCAGGTCTTTCCCATCCTGTATTTGTATAGTTTATTGGTTGAACCTAAAATGCAGGACTTGGAGATGTTTGCCTTCAGAGCCAGTTTATTAAGAGCCACACAAGAAAATCAGTCTCATTACTTTATAGTAACACCTCGTTTGCGAACAAAAATGGTATTACCCACCTTATTCATCAGACTTGACTCCGAATGATTTTTCCCAAAACTCAAATCCACCCTCAAAGGACAAAGATTTGCCATCATTGAAGATTTTCAAAAGAACGTGCTGCAAACTCTGAAGGCAATTTCAAAAGAGGAATTCCAAAAGTGTTTTGAACAAGGCAGCATCGTTGGAAAAAGTATAAAGCCTCCCAAGGTAACTACTTTGAAGGGGACAGCACTCATTTGAATATATAAGTTCTGGTATGTTTGTTTAAAAATGAGTCTCATTACTTAATGGTCACCTGTCCTATTATTTACCCCTGTTTAATTTCATCATGTTGGTTTGTTCCAGACTGTGAACCATTCTGAATCTTGATTCTGTCATCTGTCATATTAACTCTCTCCCCACTTTGAAGATTTGATGAATATCCCTTCTGTGTCTTCATCCAAATCATTGATAGAATTTTTGAACAGGAAAGGACAGTCCTATGACATTCCACTACAGACCTCCCTACAAAGCCATTAATCTGTTATCAGCCCTCTTTGGGGCTAGAGTTAACTCAATTCTGAATCCACATAACCATCCTGTCATCCAGCCCACATTTCATCATGTTATCCACAAAGATATTATAAGAAATAAGGAGTTTGCTGATGTCAAGATAAAAAATTCACTTGCTCTACCAATGAAAAAAGGAAATTGGGTTATTTTGCAAAAATAAGATTCATTCTTAGTGAAGCCATGTTTGCCTTCTCCCAATCACCACATTCTTTCTAATGTCCATGAACCATCTGTTTGATAATCTGGTAGCTTAACAACACAATTATTAGGATTTAGGAGCTGGTAAAATAACACAGAAAGCACTGCTAGTGGACCAAAAATGGCATTATGAGTAAAGATGGGAACAGTAAACATAAACAGATGCAGACTGATGGAAGAAAATATAGTTGTGATGGGGATTATTGAAGAAGCATCTAAAGAGATAGAAGCAATATTGGGGAAAACAAAGGAGAGCATGAAGGATTTAAATGAAGGGAAGTAAAGGCTCAGGGGTAACTGCACGTATGGGAAATCACCTTATTTAAGCCAGTATGATGCCTACTCCTTTTTTCTCCCCTGACTTCCCTTCCTTCCCCCTTTCAATGTAATAACAATGGCAGGGGTAGCTTGGGCATATAAATAAACAGTTCATCCCAGTGCTATTGGAAATTTCTTCTAGCCGTGCTTTTAAATGGAAACCTAGCAAAGGGGGAATACAGGTGCTTCGGAAGATGTGTGTGAGAGGGGTGGGCAGGGGCCTGAAAGTCAGACGGGGGTGTACATAATAAGAAACTGAAAGTACGGGGAAAAGAATGTTAGTCAGCAAATATGGTTTTTAATTTTTTTTTTTCAGGTTTTAAATCCAAGGGAGAAAACTTGAGTTCTTTATTAGGTTTGTTTTACTTCAAGCTTTATGTAAACCTGCGACTGAATACATACAAATGTGATATCCTTCATAGTTAATATTTGAAAATGCTTTTTTAGTCACCTCGGTTTTGTTAGGAAATCTTAGTAGCAAGATACAAGCTGAATCTTTCTCTCCTTTTATATAAGATTGCATTATTCCTTTAGTAGGGAGCTTTCTAAAAATAAAACTTTTTTTCTTCACAGAAATCCTATTCTATGCCCATCAGCATTGAATTTCAGAGGAGATATGCAACTATTGTTCTAGATCTTGAACAGCTGAACAAGGACCTAAACAAAGTTTTACATAAAGTTCAGCAGTACTGTTATGAGGTACTTTCCTCCTGTATTTACCTGGGTGAGGGAAGGGAGGAGGAATATGACCTCAAGTTTCTTTCTTTTTTTTTTTTCCTCCATCACTCACGTTATCTCTGTATTTTGAAATAATGCTAGTTTATAAGTTTTTTTAAGGGCAAGGACATGATTTAGATTTTCTGTGTAATTCCCTAGTGTCTTTTCAAAATCAATATGTACACAAGTGGCACTTACTTTACATTTAGTACAGGGTTACTCCGAAAATTGTTCTCTGTGTGTGTGTATGTGTTTGGTTGCCTTTGTCACTTTATGCTACTCAGTAATTAAGGTCAGTTTAGGATGCTCTTACCTTTGAACTTTTGGAAACTAGGTGTTTTAGCTTTTGAAAGAAATTAACTTCTATTAAGCTGATTGATTTCTTAAATGAGCATTTTTGCAGACACATCACAACTTTAGATAGTCTTACCAGGTCACTCAAACTGTATGAAGGGAAAGAATTATAGTTCCCCAGATCCTGTAGTAGGTATATTAAAGGCTCATTCCATTAGACATCATTAGCCTTCATTTTTTTCCCATGTGCAGACTTAATCTCAGTACCAAAGAATCCTTCCTATCCTGGCAAATAATTATTTCTCCTAGAAATTCTAGAATGGTTCTCTAGAACTGAAATGTCAGACATGCTGCCTGCCTACATGTGGCCAGTAACATGTGACCTGAACCAATTTAAAATGTAATTGGGAACTATTTAACAAAATAAATAAAAAATACAATAAAACATAAATAACTTTACATTTTAAAACTGAGTCAATATGGGCCCAAAGGGATTCTTAAGTATGGATTAGTGGCCCCATTTCTATTTGAGTTTGATATCATTACTCTAGAATATAGACAAAATGACATTATAATAGAACTTATATGTATTTGGAAGTTTTTACTCATGGATATGTAATTTTGTGTTGAATTTTTGAATGGCCCAAAGACAGTTTACGAAGAATGTATTTTTAAAGCATTTCTTAGAGAGCTATTGTGATCATAGTTGAAGATAACATGGTCTCTAGATATTTTTCCTCTTCCATATCTGTCCATCAACTTAAAAAAAATGTAACTATAATTGAAGAAGAAAAAAAGAAATGTAGAAAATATTAAGGACTTGTAAATGAACAGTTTTTTTTTTCCTTCAGCTTGCTCCAGACCAAGGACTCCAACCTGCAGATCAGCCAACAGATATGAGACGCAGGTGTGAAGAAGAAGCACAGGAAATTGTTAGGCATGCAAATGCATCCACAGGACAACCCTGTGTTGAAAATGAAAACCTTACTGAATTGATTTCTAGACTTACAGCGATATTATTACAGATCAAGGTAAATCACTGGGAAATTTTTCGTTTCATGCTAAGAATAATTTTAATTTTTGTTGCTAAATTATTAGTTGATTATATTTTTAATAAGTTTTATATTTTAGCAAATAAGCTATAGTTAAGTTTGAAATTTTCATTTCTTTTAGTGTCTAGCAGAAGGAGGTGACCTGAATTCCTTTGAATTCAAATCACTTACTGATTCACTAAATGACATTAAGAGTTCAATAGATGCTTCCAATATCAGGTAATTAATTTTTACTTCAATCTTATTTTGGATTTACTCTGATATTAAGCTGTCATGACATTTCTTTATACTTATTTATTGAAAATAATATGCATGCCTGGATCTAAATTTTTTTCTACTGTTAACATCCTTTAAATAAATTTAAAATAGTTTTTCATTGACAGAATCTGCTGACAGAATAGGAACTTAATGCTGTTTTCTTTTACACAAAGTTTTCACTGAGTTACAGGTAACAAGTATACCATCCTACTTGATCTGTTTTTAAAAAATATATATTGAAGTATTGCTTCATAAAGTTGATTAGCTTATAAAGTATACACAGTAGTAGTATCCTTATTTAAGTATTGCTTCAGTGTAATTGTAGCTAATGTGTTAATGGGAGGGAATTTAGTTTTCCCTCATGTCAACTCATTCTCTTGGCCAACTCCTAAGTAACTTTTCTGACTTTTTACTTTTTTTTTTCCAACATATTCCTTTGAATTCTGAAATATGGTTAGTTAACTGTGTTTTTTTTTTCTTTCATTAGTTGTTTTCAGAATAATGTTGAGATCCATGTTGCACATATTCAGAGTGGCCTGAGTCAGATGGGAAACTTACATGCCTTTGCAGCTAATAACACCAACAGAGACTGAAAAGAAGGTTTAATTATTCCAAATGTACCAGACATAGTTTTGGAAAATCTTGCTCCATTATACAGGCTTTCAACACCAAATAACCTATCTATCTGCTGGTAAACGAGAAGAAAGACTCTCCCAAAAAAGGCATTTTAAAAATACTGTGCTGCTTCATAAACCAGCATTAATGACCAGCATTATATTTATTTTATTGTTTATTTTACAAGTACAAGAGCTTTGCTTAAGTTACGTATGTTTATTAGCAAGTATTGTTTTAAACTGAAAATGTCTGAATATATTTTAATATAACTTCAACAAAGACTATATAAACCATTTTTAAAATATGAACGAATGTAATACAACTCATGCAGACAGGTCACAGTGGAAAAATGAGAAGAGAAAGGGTCTTGGTGCAAATCAGTGGCTAAATGGATGGAAGTTGCTTCATCTAGAAAACTACAACTTTATTTGTTCTAATTGGTTGCCATATCTCGGATCTTCAAAAGATGATCAAATGAGGTGTGTGAATTCCTAGTTTTAAGGATGCCACTGGAATATGGATAGAAAAGATGGACTATAAAAGTGGACGTGATGTATGTTTGAGAGTGTGGTATAGTTCTATAGATCAGTTAATAACTTTTGAAATGTGTTAATTTATCATAATTTATGAAAGAAGCCTTTGTCTTTTGTCTGTTGAAGGAAAATGAAGGAGCAGAAAAAGCGTGCTGCAGAATGCCAAGTCCCAATGAGAGGATTTGGCATGTCTTTTCCTCTCAGTTCAGGGCAAAAGGTGCTTTTGTTTTGGAATTTATAAGAATGACTGGTAACACACTATTTTCATATTTTTGTTTGTTTGCACAACTTTTAAATTTAGATAACTGGTTATAATCTAATAGTATACAACTTATATAAAGACTTTTATAAAGAAAACAAAAATAACCAGTGCTATGAAACATAGAGGAAAAAAAGTTTTAAGAAAGGAAAAACTTGCCTAGGCTATCCTGGAATGTTAATCTTGTAAAAAGTATGTATTTGGATTTTCTTTTTGTTTAATATAGAGTATTATAAAGTTTCAGTGTAATAATTTTTTTCTAGATTTGGAATTTAGGAAATAGTTGTAGAAGTGGTTTTGATTCTTTTAGATGTCTCATAAAATGAGACTTTTTGTATGTTAATGTATAAAGAAAATTTAAACAAGGTTATTTTCAATTTGAAAATTTTGTATAGTTAAAAAAAATGCTTCTGTATTCCTTGTTGGTATGGTGCCACTGCAGAACTTTAGGGCAGAGTATATATTTAGCTAAACTATTCAGTTAATTAAGAAATCCATAAATCTTTTATTCTCAATGACATTTGTAATTATAAATAAATTGACCTATGAAAGTTGGTATTTTTCTAAAAATCTTATTTAATAAACAGAACTATTCCCTGACATAGAAAAGTTTTGCAATTGTGCATTAACGGTAAATCAGTATTTTGGGGGGAAACCATAAAATTAATCCAAGTCATTTGGAAGTAAGAAGTTAATGCCCTTTAATAGTGTTGGTTGTGGCTAGTTATTTTTCACATATTGGTGAATAAGATTCTGTTTGTTATATTTTACAGTGGAAACAAGTGAGTTATTCCCTGGTACATAGCCACAGATTGGCCATGTACTTTTTGAAGTCTTCCTAGAACTCTCTAAGCACAATTGAATATGTGGTTGAACTAGAAGAGGGCAGTTCTTCCTTGTCTTCAAAATAGTGAAGCTGTTTTTAACAAGCATATCAAAACATATCTATCCAAGAGTGTTGTCCCCTTCAGCATAGTTACATCGAGAAGCTATTTGTTGGATTCCAGTAATGCTGTCATTGTTCAACGTGTTTTTAGAATTGTCTTTAAAGTCAGTTAGCCACACAGAGGAAATAAAAACATACGTTATTTGAGGGTCACATTTTAGTTTAACTCAAAAGAATATTAGCCAGTTTGATCATCTGTATTCATCTACTCCAAATGGTTTCTTTCTTTTTATAAAAAGCAAATTCCCTTTCAAAAGAGGAAGATGTGCCACCATTGAAGATTTTCAAAAGAATATTCTATAGGCCCTATAGATTATTCCAAAGGGAGTTTGAAGAATGTTTTGAGCAATAACAGCCTTTGAGAATATACTTATTTTAAAAATGGTGAGAAATCTATTCATAATTTTGATACAACAGATAACTTAGCCCCAATAAATACCCAAACAAACCTCCTTCTTACTAAGTCAAAGATGACTACTTTTGGATGGATAAATTTTTTATTGTTTTTGTTTAATCATCATTTTAATTTTATAGTCACACCCAGTACTAATACTGGCCAAATGAGTTGGAATTACAGAAAAATGTGTCATTTCATATTTAACATGGACTTGAAGTCAATTTTAGTTAAATGTTTCAGAACTCTGAATTTGCTGCTAAACTCAAAGCATTGTCATCGTATCCGAACTGCCCTAGAGTGCTATCCATTTTTTACTGCATTTGATTATTGGATTTCAACAGCAATATGTTTGAATAAAACCTTTATTTCCATGAGAATCAGCTACACTTGGCTGTATGCAAGATGAAACATAACAGGAATGAATGTAAAATCTTGCATTGGGGTTCAAAAACATAAACTGCCCAGATATCACTAGAAAGCAGTTGATGTGATAAAGACCAAAAGGTTTTGGTGAACTTTTAAGTTAAATATGAATGAATGTGTTACCGTAAGCCCAGTGTACAGAATGAGGAAGATGACAACCAAATGTAATCTGCTTTGCTCAGATCACACCTAGACTAGCCTGTCCAGTCCTGTGCCCAATTTTGAGGAAAGACATTGATAAACTGAAAGGAATCCCAAATTTTGAGATGTGTAATCTGGATGCTTGCAGTGGGGGGAATTTTGGACCTCAATTTGAGTGAAATGGGGATGCCTTAAATGAAAGAATTGGAGGCAGGGTGGGGAATAAACACGATAGTTGTCTTCAGGTAAAAAAGCTTATCACATAGAAGACTAAAGTCAGTCATTCTGCTTGGACCCAGATACCAGCACTAGAGCCAATGGGAAGAGGCTACAGGATGTGAATTTATTACAGTTTTAAAGAAAAATAAAGTCAAGCAGGGCAGCTTGGTGGCACAGTGGATAGAGCACCAGCCCTGGAGTCAGGAGGGCCTGAGTTCAAATGTGGCCTCAGATAATTGACACTTAACAAGCTGTGTGACCCTGGGCAAATCACTTAACCCCATTGCCTAGCAAAAAACAAACAAAACAAAATGCAGTAGTCTACCATATAATGTTAATAGAGGTCTTCTAGCAGAGATAGAATAATAAATAATTTATCAAGTATATTGTATAGAGAATTCATGCCTCAGCTGTGAGGCTTGAAACTAAGCAAGCTCTGGGGTCCCTTCTAACTCTAAAATTTGTAGCATTTCTTCCTAAACATTAACAGTGCTTTCAGAGTCTCATCACACTTTCCTGGAATCAATATGACAAGTGTGTCTAGTTCTTTTCTATGTTCTTTGTATAATTTAAAACATGGGTTACAGGCAAACTTTGATATAGTTAGATTTTTAAAGTTTACTTAGTTAAATTCTTGAGGTTTTAGAAACTCAAAAATAAACACAGTTGGGTTTCTATTTATAAACAGTGCTATACTTATATCAGTAGTTATTAATTTGGGAGGGACAAACCTTAAAAAAAAATACCTTCATGGAGGCTTTCTTGAAAGGAGAAATGACTTTTTTTTCCTTTTAAACAAAGCTATTCCCCAAACTACTAATCTCTGTTATGTTAGTTAATACTAACTGTGTCAACCCCATCCCAGTCTGTCCACCCCCCTCCCCCATGCCGACAGGTGTGTATATTAAAGTTTCATGTCATCATCTGCATTTATTGAGTATCCACTGTGTGCAAAGCACTGTATTAAGTGCCGTGGCATAAAAAACATCAGCGTCAAAATCATGTAACCTAATCAAAGTTCTGCAAAAGTACAATCCATATTCACAAGTGCTAAGGATAGTGCTGAGGTGGCTGAAGCAAAATAGGATGTCAAAAGTGTCTCAAGGTCATTCTTGACCCGTATTTTCAGAAAGCGGTTTTGTTTCTCCATTAAGAATAGCATCTCAACAATAGCTTCAGTTTAAGGAGATAGTTTGTGGGTGGGGGACAGGAAGCATATTAGTTTGTATCATGTAGGCTAAAAAAACCCCACAAAGGCTTTAATTTGGTAGAAGGTGATTAGGAACTACCATATATCTCTAAAAAGTAATGTGATAGCTGGGATAAGGCATTCTTTACTGTGGATTCTAGGTAAGATTTGAAAATTGGGCTCCTTATGTATTGTCCTTCAGCTGCTTTGGGGCTTTTACCTGTGTGGAGTGGAATTTTCTGACCTTTAAAATGTGTATATATTTTTAAAAAATTATTAACAGGTGTCCCTAATTGTGATGGCCCTACATGTTGCACCCAAGGCAGCCACTTAATTTGTCTCTTTTTTTAGACTTAACAGCCCAGAGTGACACAAATTAAGATAACAGTGGAAAAGCCAGAGGCAAGGAGGTGGTCAGGGCACCAAAGGATTTCAGCCTGGACTAAGGCTGTGATTATGAATAGAGAGAGGAGGGCCTAAATCCAGAAAATAGCAAGATTCACAGATAGTCCAGGAGGAGTGATATACAAAGATGACAGACACTAAGACTTAGAGGGGCAGTAAGGTTGAATGCTAGTGATGGCAATGGAGAAGCTAAATCAATAATAATACTAGCTGGTCCTTATAACAGCATGTTAAGTTTACATAGCACTTTACATATGTGGTCTTATTAGACTCTCACAACATCCCTGTGAGGTAGGTAGTCCTAGGTATTATTACCGTCACTGTGACTTGCCCACAGTAGCCATGTGCTCACATAACTATTTATCAAAGGTGGGATTTGAAACCAGACTTTGCTGACTTTTAAAATCCAGCACTTTTACCTACTTTGCTTCACTACAAATGAAACAAGACTTATTTTTGAGGAGAAGTCACCGAACCCCAGAGAGCCAGTTGGAAATATTGTGTTAACAGACAGAAGTATAGATTTGGCAAGGAGAAGAAAGGATGGGCCTGGGATATGCAAGTTTGGTTTGTAAAGGCTGAGTAAATGAAGTCTGAAAGTATAGGAAAACACAAAGACGTGACTAAGAATTAATAGTTGAGAAGAGGGCCCAGACAAATGAGACACAGAACTAAGAGCATTAATTTGAACTAAGAACTAAGAGAAATGAACCCAGTGGCCTTAAGGTGTAGGCCAGGAAGAAGAGATGAAACTCTTGATAGGTCTCTTGATCCATGGTTATAGTCCATTGTCCCTGTCCAAAATCATAGGCCAAGATTTTCCTGTGATCTCGGTCAAGAGTTGCTGAAAGTAGATAAGATGCGCTCCTCCCATAAGTCCAGCTTTGAACCACTGTTTTCAGATATAGGGGGAAAGCTTCCAAAACTCTGTCCTTGGCTGTTGGGGCCAGAGAGCCCAGCTCCACCCCTACTTGGATCAGGCAGGCAGTTCACCTCTACCTCAAGAGGCAGCAGGGGAACCAAATGCTCCCCTTCGGTTCCAAGAGGAGGGTGGTTGAGAAAAAGATCTCGTCCTGCTGAGGGATTATAGGACTTTCCTCTCTGCCGACGGGATTTGGCACGTCTGTTCTGGAACCAGACCTAGGAGAACATGAGGAGAAATTTGCATTTGATCTAAGTTTTTACTAGCACTGTGGGAGATCACAACTCAATAAATTATTAAATTCAATACAAAGCCATGTGATTTAATAGAAAGAGCTGGGGACCCGTCGGCTGATTTGGAATGTCACTTAATTCTCTTATGCTTCACTTTCTCCAACTGCCAGATAAGTACTTTTGTGTCTTATGGAGATATTCGGAGCATGAAGTGAGATCATTTATGCAAAAAGTACTTTTGGAGACGTAAAAGTATGCCATGTTTTTTAGAAGATACTTTAAAGATAACAGATAAAACTTTTCCCCAGAAGCTTTTTTATAGAGTTCTATAAAAATACAATAAACATACCATCAGCATTAAAACAAAAACAATAAATTTGCCCTAGGCTCTGTTCTCATTTGCCCTTTTTATCATTTCTCTTTTGGAGATATAAGTTCTTCCCATGGTTCAATTATCACTGCTATGCAGGTGAACCCCAAAACTATTATCTCTATCCCTAAATTTTGTCCAGAACTTCAGTTGTAACATTTCCAGCAGCATGTTGGAAATTTCCACCTAGTGGTCCATCCAGCACCTTAAACTTGATGCATAAAAAAAAATTCATCACCTTCCCCCAGACTTGTCCCTTCTCTTCTTCCTGCTTCTCTTCCTTCTCCTACTCTTGCTCCTCCTTCCTCTTTCTCTTCCTCATCCTCTTCCATTTACTATTTGTATTGATGTCAACTGTGATCAATCACCTGGGTTCACAACTTAAGCCCTCTTTGGCTTCTCCTTCCTTACTCTCCATACCCATTTAAAGTGATCAGGCTTTAGCTTCTAGATCCTGCTTCCTAACATATCTTCCCTACCTTTTCACTCCTACCATACTTACCCTTACTTAGTGGCTTCTCTTAACTAGTTGTCTTGCCTCCAGCCTATTCCTGATCCAATCCATCTTTTACATCATTGAAGCCCCAGTAAATCTTCCTAATGTACATTTCTAGTCCTGTCACTCAAAAACCTCTATTGATCCCCAATTGCCTACCAAATTAAGTATAAATTCAGCCTGGCACTCAAAACCCTTCATGATCCAGCTTTATCTAGCATCTATTCCAACTTTATTCCATACAGTTCTCTCACCCTTGCCCCATACACATAACCCATATTCCAACGAAAACTTACTATTTATTTTCTTTCCATCATATTCCCCATTCTTATCCTACTGTAATCTATCTTTGTCTAGTCCTTTCTGTGCTTTAGTTTTCCTCCTTTAATTGGATTCCCTTCACTCCTTTAATGTTTCAGCTAGAATGCTGTCTCCCCCATTAGTGAGGTCCTTCTAACTCCTTTGAAAACACATTGTGTCACATCCACCTTTTTCTCTGAACTGACTCACAATGTGTTCTTTCTACTTGATAGACGGTTAATAAATATTCCTTTAATGGAAATATTGGGCATCTAAAGGTGTCCACCATGGCAAGAATTCACTGGCATGCATGTTCCCCAAGCTCCCACCCTTCCACAAAAATAAAACAAAAAACAAAACCATTCACTATATAAACACTTTAAGGACAGGAACATTTTTATCTTTGTAACCCCATTAACTAGGGCAGTTCGTGGCACATGTAGATGCTGGAAAATATTTGTTAAATTGAATCTACTTCATCTTGACTTCTTAGTTACTTCAGACAGGTAAATAGAAAAATTACACATAGTAGAAATATTTGTTCAATTGAATTGAATTAACTGAGAAAAAATACTGTAGGATAGGAATAAGACCCTAATCACAAAGGGGCATTTTATAAATTAGCTCACATTTCTATAATGCTCTAAGATACTTGCCATACAATAATTCTGTAAGGGAGATAATGCAAATGTTATTTTTCTTATTTTACAGATGAGGAAGCTAAAGCTTAAGAGAGCATTATGCATAATATAGGTATTAAATTTATAAATTTGTACTTGATAATAGCATTTATATAGCACCTTAAGGTTTGCAAAGCACTGTCCATATGTTATCTAATTTGATTCTCAATTTCTGCTATGTATATTTTATATATTTATTAGCCTAATAAAATGTATATATGTATCTATTAAATTTATATTTATGCTTTTAAAAAATATATACTTGTTTTGTCCCCCATTAGTATGTAAGTTCATTACAATTAGAGATTGTGTCATTCTTAGCACAGCACCTGGTAAGTGCTTAAAAAGATGATTGATTGACATTAAGTGACTTGCCTGTGGTCACCTACCCAGTCTCTTGATTCCAGGTGAATTCAAGTGATTTTTCCACCATCCCTCACTGAGCACTTTCCCATTTGAGATATCCCAGGAACTAATCAGAAGTATCCTATGCCCCATTCTTACATACATTTTATGTGCCGCCCCTCCTCCCATCCCTTTCCCACTACTAGAACTTAACTAATACAAAATTCTGCATATGGCCCTAGCCTGGAAATCTCTCCCAAAGCCCTGGAATTTACACCAAATCATTACATTCTGAAGAACAAGAACCAGGCACTCAGTTCCCAACAATGAGAGGTCTCTCCCCAGCATTTTCCCTACCTTTTCCCTTCTCAGCTTTTAACAGGTGTGTCACTCAGAAGAAGTCCCAACCTACCTTTCCAGTCTGAATGTACATTGCCCCCTTTCACACACACTGAGTGTACACAGACAAATTGGCCTTTTATGTCTCAATTAGGGGGCAATGCAGATTTCGGGAGGCATAGCGAATAGTAGTAGTGGCCTTGGAGTCAGAGTTCAAATCCAGCCTCACAGAGTCACTAGCTGTGTGACCCTGGGCAAAGTCACTTAACTTCTGTCTGCCTCAGTTTCCTGAGCTGTAAAATGGGGGTCATAATAACACTTACCCTGCAGGGGTCATAGGGATCAAGTGAGATAATATTTGTCAAAATGCCTGGCACATAGTAAGGGCTGTATAAATGCCTGTTTCCTTTTCCCTTATTCTCACCTCCAAATAGCAGACTCCCATCTTTTGTGTCCATGTCTTTGCACTCCTTCCTCACCTGTCTCTCAACATCCCTGGTTTTCTTCACAGCTCAACTCAGATTTCACTTTACCTGAGGTTCTTTCTGATCCTTCTCTTTAAAAGCACTTTTTATCTATTTTGTATAAATCTGCATGTATACCATAGTTCTATAGACATTCCCTATCTGCACCATAAACTCCCTGAGGGCAGACACTGTTTCCTCTTTTGGCTTTTTATCCCCAAAACCTGGCACCTGTGGGCCCTCCTTTAGTGCTTATTTGATTGATCACAGGAGAGGGGAGCAGCTACTAGAAAATTCTGGTCTCCCTTATCCTGGGCCCTACCTTAAAGAAGTATCAATTTAAGAATACTTCCAAGGACCAAGCAAATTTCTTCAGACCTGGTCCTTCTAGTATTATTAGCAAAGGTACAGATCCCTCTAAGAGAAACCTCTTCTAACATGACTAAAACCCTGACCCTCACCCCAAGCTGTTAGATCAGTGATAAACATAAAGCAAGCAATTAAAGGCCTGGTGATTGATATAAGTGGTTTAAATACAATTTTGTTCGATTCAACAAACGTTAAGGTGTGAGAGGCAGTCGGCCATAGCGAATCTGAGCTCTCTCTGCCTCCTCAATCAACCAGGATTTATGAAAATAACGCCAGGCACCAGGGCCAGGCCCTGGGGATACTGATACTCCAAAAGTGGTGCACGTCCTACACTTGGCGACTTGATACTTCTGATGCTTTCTATCTCAGTGACACACAGCAAGTCACTTCAGTGGGCCTCAGTTTTTTCTCGTGTAAAACCAGGTTGGACTAGAAAGCTACAGAAGTCCTTTCCAGCGCTTTATCTATGATCCTAGGAAGTTACAGGTGGGTCCCTGATTTGCACCCCGAAGAAATCACCGTTTTGAAACAACTTCTTCCTTTCCCTCACCCTTCAAAAAAAAAAAAAGGTACAAGTCACCATGCTAGGAGCAGGGCACGGGTCCTGCTTTCAAGATGTCTACACTCTAAGAGAGGGAGAGGAATAGGTATATTCAGAAATAATTAGGATACAGGAGAGAAACGTGAGAAGAGGAGTTTGAGGGAGGACAGGTAACTCGTTGGGGGCGGAGGGCAGGTTTCCCGGAGATGGTAGCACCCTCTCCCTTTCCCTAAGTGCCCTTTCTCTCCACCCTCCCCCGCCCTATCCCTCTCTTGCTTCTCCGGGCGCATCATCACCTGGATCCTGGACTCAGGAAGCCTGGTGAGGGTGGCCAGGCGTTCCCGCAAGGTGATGTCCGGGTACATGGTCCGTCGAAACACCAATTCCAGCAGCTGCAGCTGCTCGGGACTAAAGGACGTTCTCTTCCTGCGCTGCGACCCTGACCCAGACCCCGACGGGGCTGGCTGACCCTTGAGCTGCGGCGCTGCAGGCGCCAGGCTGACTGGAAGCAATGAAGCTGGCCCGGATCCAGGCCCGGGGTACCCCTCGTAGGCTGCCGCCGCCGAGGGTCGCAGGTCTGGGCCGGAGCCCGAGGGGGGCGGCTGGCAGGGAGCGCCCCCGGGGCTTGGGGGAGGGAGGTAAGCACTCCCAGGAAAGCTGGGCAGGTAAGCGGGATACTGGGGGCTCTCCCCAAACTGGAGCTGGTTGGGCGCCGCTGTTGCCATCGTGCAGACGGGGTGGTCATCCTGCTAGTTACTGGGGCACCTCCGCTATTATACAGTTCCCAGGACCGAGGGCGGGGCGGGAAGGTACAGGACAGAGAAGATCAAAGGCCGGGATGGGAAAGCCAGGGGCCCCTGACCCCCGGCCCCGCTAGACACCGATGGGTGATAATCGCTTCCGTAGGCGGGGCTTGGTCTGCAAGTCCAGGGAGGGCTATAGGGGGAGGCGTGAACTTGGGTCCCCCAGCCTCCCACTGTGGACAGTTCCTTCCTTCACCTCCCCCAGTCCCTGCCTGGCCAATCCACATCCCTAACTCTAAAGCTTAACTTTTGATTCTGGGGCCCAAAGTGGCCCACGGAGTTCAGCGGACACAAGGAATGGCTGAAGTCTGGGTATTTCTCTCCCCGTGGGTTCCCACGGTCCACTCAAGAAAAAAGAGCCTAGGAGAGAGAAGACTTGCCACGATTTTCCCAGGGCACTCCGTGACCTATCCTCTCCCACCAGTCACCATCATAGCTACCCTGCTAAGGTGCTAGACCAAACACTAGGTTGGTCAAACAGTCTAGCTCCTCATCTCTGGGAAGCTGACATCCTGAAATACAGCAGCCACAGACCAGAGGGTCCATCCAGCATGTGAGAAACAGAGCTTGGGAAAGCATGTCTCTGGGTAAAAGACACCCTAGCTGGCTGCTCTCCTGGGAGCTAGTGTCCTCCTGAGGATGGACTCACACAGTTCAGCAGTAGTGATGACTTCTGTAGCACTTTCTCCTGAAAAGATGTAATAAAGCCAGATTTTAATGGAAGCAACACCCAGGACCTCTGTGGCCCTGAGGTAGACTTGCAGTTCATCTGTGAGAAAACAGATTCTCAGAAGCCAGATGACCTGCTGTGGTTCTGGTCCACAGTGAAAGAAGAAATACAGACTCTTATAGTCCCAGCTTCTCATACCTTAAATCATACTACATTCCTTAAGCTGGGATCCTTAACCCTTTTTTGTGTGTTTTGGACCTCTTTGGCAAGTCTGGTGAAGGCTGTGGAACTGTTCTCAGAATGATATTTTTCATGCATACAAAGGAAACCAATTGTATTGAAATAATTATCAAATTTTTTTTTCTTTTTTAGGTCACAGATTCCAGGTTAAAAACCCCTGCTCTGCAGGCCACAGAGAGAATCTACTTATTTAAAAGAATGACCCTTAATACAATCCCTCCTTGACATTTTTCATTTTCTTTTTAATTGTGTAGTGTACAGAAATTCTGGGGACAGTGGTAGGGTATAGTTCTGAGCCTCAACCACGTGGGTAGAATAGGTATCCTGTGATTTGGGGACCACTGAAGGGCACCTGAAAACATTACTGGTGATACTCTTCCATCCTCTAAGAACCACATTTTTAGAATTTGCCTGAGAACTGATCAGAAGGAGACGTAGGCAAGAAAGGCAGACTTGTGACTGCCATATTAAATTTGAAATAAACAAGAAAAAACACAAGCAGTACATAGGGGAGATTTATAGTTTCATATGCAGTCCTTTTTCTGTTTTCTACATAAGGAAATGTTCAGGTTTGTTAATGTCTGTCACGATCATAATAATAGTATTTCAGGGACATGTGGATTCAGGTTCTGCCTTTAAATGAGTATTTAACTTCTCAGTGCTCTGGGCAACTCTCTCAAAGTAAAAAAGTCCCAGCCTTCTTGGGGTAGGAGTTTTCTCAAACTATACCAATGTGATCACAGGTCCCATCCAAGTCAATCAACCTCAATTTCTTCATTTATAAAAATGGAGATGATGATAGTATTATCTGTCTCAGAGCTGTTGAGAGGAAAACACTACAGAAGTGGAGGGAACTATTCTCACTTTGCAAAAGTGCAGCTTCAGTGGCCCGGAAATGGTGACCAGGTTAGCATGAGCATCTTCCCAGCCTTCATTTGGAAGGTCATTTCATCCAGTGTGCAAGCTTCAAGCTTTTAGAGCCTCGGTTTTCCCCTTCAAAAAAAGACCATAATAAGGATGATTCACATTTCTACACTGCTTTGGTTACACTTTCCTCAACTGTGCTTTGAGGTAGACTTTGAAAGTATTACTGTCCTCCTTTTGTAGAAGGGGAGACAGAAGAAGTAGAAATCAATCAATCAGTCAACATTTACTAAGTGCCTGCTATGTGTCAAGCACTGCTCTAAGCATTGGGGATGCAAAAGGTAGTCCCAGCACTTATAATTAACAGTGGAGACAGCATGCAAACAAATATATACAAAACAAGCTACATACGGGGAAAAATCAGAAATAATTAACAGAGGGAAGGCACTGGAATTAAGAGGGATTAGTGCAGTTAAAACCAGGAAGAATGAGGTTCATATGCTCCTCTGACACCAGCTATGTGAGCATGCTCAAGTCACTTAACCTGAAGAATACTCAGTTTTCTCATCTGTAAAATGGAAGCAACTTATAGAAGCTGCCTCAGAATTGTGAGGCTAAAATGAGAAAATGCACGGACAGCCCCATAAAACCTTTAAAGTGCTATAAAAAGAATAGATATTTTAAATATAAATAATAGATTTTTTTTAAAAGAAAAAAATGTTGAAGCACGTGTTTTTGGTCTAGCTGGGAGTCAGTTGCCTGGTCATTTGACTGTCTTTGCCAGTGGGGGTAATTCTCAAGGTCATGAATCAAGGAGACCATGGAATACTAAAAGTTCTTCCATGCAAGCAAACTTGCTTTTAATCCAATTGAAAACTATTCTGCTGGCTTATCATAGTGTCTGGCACATAGTAAGCCCTTAATAAATGCTTGGTTTCTAACTTCAGGCTCCCAGACCCATCTCTTTTATATAAAGGCACTAATAAAATAGTAAGCAATTTTTCACAAGTGTTAGAGATGATTAAAATTAGCACATATTAACTCTTTTTTTTTACATGTTAACTCTTTAGCACCTCTTTTACCCACATGTCAAATAGAGAGTCATACTGACTGCCCCTTCCTCTCCAAATAATGCCTGTAATAATTTTTCTTACAAGAAAAAATTTCGATGCCAGTTTAATATAGCATTTAAAAAATGAACCCTAACAGTTGTTTTCATCCCTGAAGAGGCGATCTAAGAATAGAGAGGTAAATTCAGAGGAGTAAACAGGCATTCTAGCAAGACCTTACCACAAATCTTCCCCCAGGAAGTGGGGAGTCATATTTTCATTGTTTTGCAAGTCATCTGTTTTTCCATAACATTTGCTGAACGAGGCACTATTTTAGGTACGGTTGGAAGTTTAAGGAGAAATAGAAAACAGTCTTTGGAGAATGTTCCCATTTAATAGGTAAGCATAAATACAGTATGAAAGACATAAATCAATGACAGCTACCTTATCAGACATATAACTAAGATGAGTTATTCAGAGATAAGCAGCTAGTTTTTATTAAGCTCCTACTGTGTACCAGGCATGGTGCTAAGGATGGGGGTTATAAAGCAAGCCCCTTCCTGCTTGTCGTCCCCCCCCAAAAAAAAAAAGTCCTAAGTGCTGTGGGGTTAGAGTGACCTGGGTCACTGCAGTTCTAACCCGTTTATAATTTCTATTCAAAGTTCCTGTTACCATTTTAGCCAAATAATAGCACCAATCCCAGAGTTTCCTTTTAAAGTGCTAAATACTCTCTTCCCCAGATCTGGCTTTGTTTTTCAAGGCAGGCTCTCCTCCCCGACCTAAGACTCAATCTTGCAACTTTAGGTGTTTATTGAAGAGAAACCCAGGAAAGAACAGCGGAGGGAAGTCAATAGCCCTGCTTCTAGTTTCTCAGCTGCCCAGGTGTTTGCCTCTTTGATCCTTCCGTACTTGTGAGTAAAGTCAAGGCCTACCCACCAGGTTGCAAAACCACCCTTTCTGTGGAAGTGAAAGACAATTTTTAAAAAATGACTCCCTCTCCTCCCCCCAAAAAAACAAATACAAAGCAAATTTTAAAATGCCTTGAAAATTTTACTGTGTGTTTATCAAGGGCAAAACAAGTCCAGAAAGTAAAAAAAAATGATATGAAATGAAGTTTGAACACAGCACTGTTAAATTCTTTTTGTATGCATCACTCCCTTCCCCCCTCTTTTTTTTAAACCAAAAGATTTTCTCCTGTGAATCTCTAAATTAAGCCACCTAACTCCACAATGATGTTGGTGGAACATTATTAACCTCAAGGAGATTGAAGAGAATAGTGGAAAGAGTTCTGTATTTGGAATAAAAAGACCTGGGTTTAAATCCTAGGTGTTTCAATGGGTAGAGTGCTAGGCCTGGACTCTGAAAGACCTGAGTTCAAATACAACCTCATATACTTCCAAGCTGGATGACCCTGGGCAAATCACTTTACCTCTGTCTGCCTCAGTTTCCTCAACTGTAAAATAGGGATTGTAATAGCACCTACCACCCAGAGTTGCTATAAGGATCAAACAAATGAGATAATATTTACAAAATGCTTAGCACAATGCCGGGCTCTTAAATTTTTGTTTCCTTCCTTCCTGTTCCAATCCCTGACTGGATTTTGGGGAAGTGTGTTACCCTCTCTGGACCTGTTTCCTTATGTATAACAGGAGGAGGTTGGACTCTTGGCCTCTGAGGCTCCTTCTAGCTCTGGTTTTATGTCCCACGAAGCACAAGGACATCAAGGCACTGTCAACCCTCCAAGTAAAGTGAGGAAGAAAGAATTCTGATCAGTCCAGTCACTAATGGAGAATTCAGAGGACTGATGATGAAGGTGTCCTGCCTCTAGAAAGGTGATAGACTTTGGTTGTGTAGAATGAGGCAAAATGATCACATAAGGCCATTTTGCTCGTTTGTTTTTGCTTAACTTACTTCTTTGTTAAAAGAAAAGGTCCTGTGGGTTGTTATGGGAAGTCATTAGTAAGTGACAACAATGTAAAAAAAAACAGTAGCAATTTTTTTTTCAAAAATAAAGAACTGGAGGCAGCTAGGTGGCACAGTGGATAGAGCACCAGCCCTGGATTCAGGAGGACCTGAGTTCAAATCTGGATTCAGACACATAACACTTACTAGCTGTGTGACCCTGGGTAAGTCACTTAACCCCATTGCCTAGCCAAAACAAAACAAAACAAACAAAAAAATAAAGAACTTTCCAATTCTGGAAAGTAGTTTGGAATTATGTCCCCAAATTGACAAAAATGTTCATTCCTATTTATCCTGAGATGCCATTGCTAGCTAAGAAGGTCAAAGACAGGTTCCATGTGCACCAAAATATTCATAGCAGTGCTTTTTCTGTAGCAGAGAACTGGGGGGAAAAGTAAATGTCCATCATTCCCCCTGAAAATCATGGCTGTAAGAAACTCACCATAAGAAATCGTGTAGATGAAAGAATGGAGAGAAGCTTTGGAAGTTTCTACCCACATGCTTCCCCCCGCCCCCACCCCCAAGTAAACTCCAGTGTTTTCCTATCGCCTCCAGAAGCAAATACAAAACTCTCTGTTTGGCATTCAAAGTCCTTCATAATCTAGCCCTCCCCCTTTTTTGGTGAGGCAATTGGAGTTAAATGACTTGCCCAAGGGTCACACAGCTAGTAAATATCATATGTCTGAGGCCAGATTTGAACTCAGGTCCTCTTAACTCCAAGGCTGGTGCTCTGTCTGCTGCAACATCTAGCTGTCCCTAGCCCCTTTTAAAGTTTTGAATTCCAAATTTTATCCCTCCCTCACCTCCCCCCTCCCTGAGATGGTAAACAATCAGATATAGGTTATACATGTGCAATCATGTAAAACATTTCCATTTTAGTCATTTTGTACAAGAAAGTTTTTGTTGGGGATATATATATATATGTGTGTGTGTGTGTGTGTATATATATATGCTGTCTTTTTCATTTGATTGTAATCTCCTTGAAGGCAAGAACTGTCTTTCGCCTCTTTTGGTATCCCCAGCACTTAGCACAATGTCTGAAGCATACTAAGTGCTTAATAAATGTTTATTTATTGATTGAAGTCTTATTTGAACTGATGTTGAATGAAGTAAGCAGAACCAGGAAATACTATACATAATGACTGCAACAATGTAACTAGAAACAACAACAGGATAGCAACACTGAATACTGTATAATCACAGGGACCAAAAATCCTGGCCCTGGAGAAGGACTGAGAAAATGCACCTCTTGAGTGTGATAGAATTTTCTGTTTGGAGTCTGCAGAGTTGCCAGAGATCAAGTTTGTTCTAGTGGTTTGTTTTCTCTGCAGTTAATCTGGCCAGAATAGCCTGATGGTGCAAGGATATCTGTAAGATAGTAGAGTCTTCCTTCTAAAAAGAATCAGGTTTATTTTTTTACTGACAGTGTGGAAGGGAATAAAATACAGCCTGGGAGTCTCTCTACTTACACAACCCTGTAGTTATATTTCCTTGGTCTCAGAAGCCACTCTTCCAGCAAGCAGGTGTTTCCCCAAAATACTCACAGTACACAGTATATCAACTTCTTCAACACCACCTACTCTTGGATAGAGAAGATTGGTTCAAAATGCAGATTGAGACACATTTTTTTGCACATGGCCAATGTGAATATTAATTTTGCGCTACTATACACGTTATAACAAGTTGTTTTGCTTTTCTTGCTTTTGAAGTGGGTGGATGGGTGAGTGAGGAATGTGGGAGAGAGAGAAGGCTGACTTTCTTTGATTGAAAACAAAATATAATTTAATCTTTTAAAAAAGTGTTTCCCTTTCTTTGCGGGGTTGGGGGTCTGTGAGTGTGGAATATGGCATATATGGTCAGACTTGGTCGAAGAGTTGGTTAGTTTTCCTAAACTTTTTTGTTTCCTTTTTAACACTTTGTTACTAGAGATGCTTGCTTGGTAGGGAATCAGTTCCCACTCAGCTGTTCTCTTGAACTTCATCATTGTCTCCAGAAACTCACCTTCCTACAACATCACATCAACTTTGAAACTCACATTCAGGCTGATTTACTGTGCTTATAGTGTGCCTAATTGAGATTCACATTGACTAAGAAACCCTTTTCTCCAGGGGTCCTTCTCTACTTCTCCCCAGCTGAAGAAGGTAAAGGATGGACATGAGAGAGCTCTTCCCAGGTCTTCCATTTCAGGAAGGGACCTACAGTAGTCACTTTATCATTTCCCAGCTTCAAGTCTTCATTTTGTTCCCAGGGTGTCTTCTCAGGTTGGATTGAGCTCTTTGAAGACAAGGGACTGTCTTTTGCCTTTCTAGAACTTAGTCAATGCCTAGAACATAGTAGGCGCTTAATAAGTGTTTACTGACTGTCTAGGGAAGAGAGGAGAGGTATATTCTGAAATGGAGGTGCCAGGAAAACAAAAAATTTAAATTTAAATAAGTAAAGAACTGAGGCCATTAACTAGAAAAATTGGTACCACTTTTATCTGAAATAATCAGAAAAAGGTGGGGGGTTTTTTATTGGTTGGTGGAGCTTGAATTAGCCAGTTAGTTTTTTTAATATGGTCATTGTGTATATAGAAGCTCAGCTTTTGATACAGAGAGGCCTGAAGCCAATGCACAAATATAATTCAAGTCAACAAGCATTTATTAAGCACTTACTGTGTGCTAGACAGTATGCTAAACTCTGGGAATATTATTAAAAGCAGAAACAAAAAACATTCATTCCCTACTCTGAAAGAGCCCACATTCTGACAAGAGTAGACAACACAAAAAAGGAAGCAGAAAGGAGGTGGGAGTGGGAGGAATGGCGGAGAAAATCCTTTGGAGCTGGGGATAAACCAATACATGGTTGGCTTGGGCCAGCCAGGCTCTCGCAGGAACCACCCAATCAGAGGGAGAGGCCTCCTGGCAAAGGGAGACCAGGTCTTCATTCCTTACACCCTCATCCCTTCTCCAATGTGAAAAGTAACCCGGGGTGGAATAAACTCACCTTCTTCAGTCATTCTTACTGTTTTCAGTGGGGAGACAACCTGGCCTAAGGCAAAGACTGCCTGACCTGGGTTCAGGTTTTACTTCTGACCCTAGCTGTGGGTGAATTGGCAAGTACCAACCTCTGTTTATTCATCTGCAAAATAATGATAATGCTTCCTTTCTAACAATCTCTCGGGGATATAATAAGGATCAAATGAGGTCATGTGTATGAAATGCTTCCTAAACCTTTGAACTATTCACATCAGCTAGAACGATTGTTAATTAGCATTCATTGACACATCAGGCCCTCATGCTGATTCAGCTAGAATTGGGTTTCTATATTGTTATACCACCAGATAAATATTCCTGCCTTGGGTGGGGGGATGTGAATATTGGGTGGGATTATTCTATTTTTTTCTCTGGTCTTCTATGCTTGTCTCCTTCAATGGATAAGGAGGGGATAAGGAGGATGGATGCTACCTCTAATGGTATGGATTGACTCTACCCATGACTTCTCATCCTGTGGAACTGTGTCCATGTCCATGGGCTCAAATTTAAAGTAGTCAGTGCAAAGCATTCCCCTCTCCTCAGCCCCCCAATTCACTTCCAAATGTGGCTAAGCCTATGGACAAAGTTGCTCCCTTGCATGCACAAATCAGCATCTTCCTGGTCTTCCACTGCTAGACTGAGTCAAGCAGACCACTCAGGGCTTTCCTCCTTACCAGGCTTGACTCTTGATAACTTTGGCATCATGTAACCCAGTTCCTGGAACCCTGCTGCTCTCCTTTTGAATCTCACAAGGTCCTAGCCTAGTCCATTCTGTCTCTAGTAACTCCCTCACCTGAAGTGTTCTGTTCTTTAGAACAGAAGCCTTAGACAGAAGTAATAGAAGGTCCATGTGCTCATGGCTTTCTTCCCACCCATAAACTTTACAGCATTCTTTGCCTTCTCACTAGAACAGACAGTCATCCAGGAAAGAGAGAGACCTGCTTTGGCCTGTTAGTACCACCCATTCTATCTCAGCAGTTACTCAAAAGATAATTTTTTCACCATATGGTTAGCAGACCAGAAATGCCCTGTTCCAAAGTCCATACTTTGCACCAGGCTGATCAGGCTATGCGTACTCATAAAAGGTGGGCTTTTATTTCCATTACACCAGAATAGGGATCAGGGTCGGTGGGCTCATTGGTATAGTGAACTCTCAGATGAGAAAAGTCCCTCTGACCAATGCAGGTCTTCATCTTCTCTCCAAATTATCTTCTGAGAGCAAACTCAAATAAAAAGGGAGTGGGATGGGTGGGTGGCATTAAGCCTTACCAAGTAAGCCCGAATCAGATTAAAAAGTAATTGGGAGACTTTAACAAAATAAATAAAAATACAACATAGATAATGCTAGTGTGTGTTTTTCTAAGACAATATTCAGCGGGTGGGGAGCTATTTATATTTGAGTTTGACACCACTGATTAAAAAACCCCAGGGCCATGTTTGACACCTCTGTCTTAGAGTTGCTTAAAATACTGAAAGCTTAAATGACTTACCCAGGAACAGACAGCCAATATAAGTCAGAAACAGAATTTTAACCCAGATCTTCTGGATTTTGAGGCCAGCTTTCTATCGCTATCTTATGCTGCCCTTCATGCATATGATAAAATCATTTTTTTAAAAAGTCCTTAATCAGATACAGCAACAGAAATAACTTTATTCAGCCCTTTGACTACTGATATAAAATGAGGCATAAAACAAGTCCTATCACTAAAGGTGGGTAATTAGGGGTAGTCTCAAAGGGAAGGCCCTAAGATTAAGGAGAATTGAGAGATTTCATGTGGAAGATGGGACTTTAGTTGTCTTCTTTTTTTTTTTTTAGGTAGGCAATGGGGTTAAGTGACTTGCCCAGGGTCACACAGCTAGTAAGTGTCACCTAGTTGCCCCGACTTTAGTTGGCTTGAAGCAAGCCATGGAAAATAGAAAGACAGAGTTCAGACATAGGGGATAGACCATGTTTAATTACTACAAAATCCCCAATCCCCACTCCACCCCCCCCCCCCCCCCGTTTTGCAGGACCCAAGGCAGGAAGTGTATTAGTTGGCCCCTAGGAATCCTTTTCTCCCTTCAAAGAGTTCCCATCAGGTGACTTCTGAGTATGGCATGCCTAAATTATGAATTGCTCAAGAATTGGAAATTGAGGAAATGCCCATCAATTGGGGAATGCCTGAACAAGTTGTGGTAAGGGGCAGCTAGGTGGCACAGTGGATAGAGCACCAGCCCTGGATTCAGGAGGACCTGAGTTCAAATTCCACCTCAGACACGTGACACTTACTAGCTGTGTGACTCCGGGCAAGTCACTTAACCCCCATTGCCCAACCAAAAAAAAAAACAAAAACAGAAAAAAAGAAACCAAGTTGTGGTGTATGAATGTAATGGAATGCTATTGTGCTATAAGAAATGATGAGCAGGCAGACTTCAGAAAAACCTGGAAAGACTTGTGTGGACTGATGCTGAGTGAAGTGAGCAGAACCAGAACATGTACACAGCAACAGTAACATTGTGGGATAATTAACTATGATAGACTTAGTTCTTCTCAGCAATGCAATGCTTTAAGACAATTCCAAAAGACCTTGTGATGGAGAATGCTAACCACATCCAGAGAAAGAGCTGTGGAGTCTGAATGCAGATCGAAGCATACTATTTTCACTTTTTCTTTTCTTTCTGGTGGTTTTTCCCTTTTGTTCTGATTCTTCTTTCACAACATGACTAACGTGGAAATAGATTTAACATGATTATTTGTGTATAACCTATATCAGATTGCATGCTATCTAGGGGAACGAGGAAGAACAGAGAAAAATTTTGAACTCAAAATTTTACAGAAATGAATGTTGAAAACTAACTTTACATGTAATTGGAAAAAAATACTATTAAGGAAAAAACCCAAACAAATAAATGTACTTATTTAAAAGGAATCCTTGGGGCAGCTAGGTGGCTCGGTGGATAGAGCACCAGCCCTGAAGTCAGGAGGACCTGAGTTCAAATGCGGCCTCAGACCAAACACTTGATAGTTACTAACTGTGTGACCCTGGGCAAGTCACTTAACCCCAATTGCCTAAAAAGGAATTAATTGTACCCTTGCTCAGCTGGACTGGGTCAAGCAAGCTGTTCCACTAGAATGGCTTCTTACTGGACTTAGCTGCTATGGCTACCAGTAGGCCCAGCTACTGAGGTCAGTTGCTCTGATGGCCCTTCTGACCTTTTGACACTCACAAGGCCATAACTTTCTTCTATCTTGGAAATAAGCATTCATCTAAGGGCAGGAAAAAATAAGAAACCAAAGAAAGAGGTGCCTTGTGTTCATGTACACACATTGGCCAGGTGGGAGAGAAGGCCTGATGTTTCTCCCCTGCCCCCAACACCCCCACTGGGAGGCCCACAGCAGTTCCTCCTCCTCCTCCATCTGGGAAGAGAGCAAGAAACCACTCTTGTATGAGTATGCCTTTTGCATAGGTAAACTTGATTCCAACTCAGTAATCAAAAGATTTCTCATCACTATGCAATACCCTAGAGTGTATGGAGTCAGAGGATGTGCCTGCTCTAAAGTAGGGAGACAAGAAGTCCTTCCGTCCCACATTTCCTGAGGCATGCTCATCAGGCCTCCATGTGGCTTGGTACCAGGAAGGGCATATTGCTCATGCCCCAAGGACTGGGCCCTCATTGGCCTGTTCCCCCGTTACACATGGTAGCTGGTGATATGTCAAAGGAGAGATCCAGACAAAGGGTTCTAGAAATATTTGAGGAGAGAACCCAAACCTGGGGAAACAAGGAATGCAGGACAGCGGCAGAGAATGTGAGTAATCTTTCTTTCTCTAACTTCTGGGTGTTATTCATGGTGCTACCTAGCTCATGGCACCTATTGTGGCCACATAAGCCACTAGTTTCTGAGACTAGTACCAATTTCCAGCATCTTCCAGTCTTCCTGCATCATCTCTTTGTGCAAGATGAAGGCAAAACCTGACAGAGTCCTCTTCTTTTCCTCCAATTTCCTGTGTTCCCCTCCTGTCTCCTGCTGGGCTCTTTCTCCTGTCCCTTCTCTAGCCAAATCCTCTACTGTGCATATCTTTAAGCAGAAACTCTTTATTCTTCTAAGTAACTCAGATGGGAGAGAGATGGATAAGGAGAAATGCCCCCAGCATTCAACCCAATGAAGGCTTTGTAGCCTTCTCCAATCTTCCCTGTCAATAACAATCTTAATATGTTGTCCATATTTGTGTCTTATCCTTCAACTACATTGAAGGAAAAGAATGATGTCTCATCCAAATTTTAGTATTTCTTGCAAACTCCTAGTATACTGCTCTGCACACAGTAGGTGCATATTAAATGTTTGATGAATAAATAAATGAATGAAATGTATATTCAGATCAAGTCCTTCCCTGGATTGGATATAATGGCATGATGACTTTTGCAGTTGTGGAATGACTTGTTCAGTTAAAACACCAGATTAACACTATTGATTAGAGAAATGCAAATCAAAACAACTCTGAGGTACCACATCATGCCTATCAGATTGGCCAACATGACAAAACAGGAAGATGATAAATGTTAGAGAAGATGTGGGAAAATTGGAACACTAATGCATTGTTAGTGGAGTTGTGAATTGATCCAATCATTTCGGAGAGCAATTTGGAACTATGCCCAAAAGGCTATAAAAATGTGCATACCCTTTGACCCAGCAATAGTACTTCTAGGGCTGTATCCCAAAGAGATCATACAAATGGGAAAAGGACCCACATGTACAAAAATATTTATAGCAGCTCTTTTTGTGGTGGCAAAGAATTAGAAATTGAGGGGATGCCCATCAATTGGGGAATGGCTGAACAAGTTGTGGTATATGAATGTAATGGAATACTATTGTGCTATAAGAAATGATGAGCAGGCAGACTTCAGAAAAACCTGGAAAGACTTGTATGGACTGATGCTGAGTGAAGTGAGCAGAACCAAGAGAACATTGTACGCGCTAACAGCCATGTTGTATGATGATTACTGTTGATAGACTTAGCCCTTCTCAGCAATGCAAGGATCTAAGACATCTTCAAAGGTCCCATGATGGAAAATGCTATCCACATCCAAAGAAAGAACTATGGAGTTTAAGTGCAGATTAAAGCATACTATTTGCTCTTTTTTTTTCTTCTGTTTTGTTTTGTTTTCTCTTTCTTGTGGTTCCTTCTATTGGTTCTAATTCTTCTTTACAACATTACTAATGTAATAATATGTTTAGTAGGAACGTATACGTATAGCCTATATCAGATTGTGTGCTGTCTTGAGGAAGGAGGGGAGAAAAATTTACAACTCAAAAGCTTATGGAAGTGATTGTTGATAAATCAAAATAAATTAATAAAAAAAAATTTAAAAACCCACCACATTCTAAGTTTGGGAAGTCTTTTTTTCTTGGAAAATAAAGAAGTCTCCTCTTCTGGGAGCATGCAAAGGCTACCTTGATGAATTCATTGGGAATGGTCCTCAAATTTAGGGAAATGAGATTTCCTCTGTAGCAGTGTAGGACAGGGCAGGCATGGTGGTTAAGAGAATTCAAACGTGGTCCAAATTCACTGTGGTATAGACTAAAAATACAGCATTTTAATGGCTGGAGATTTTGTTTCTTTTTTAAATGAACTGTCTTGGTGTGACCCTAAAAATCTTGAACATTTCAATACATGAAAAACAACAAAAAAGAGAATTATATATGAAACTGTGAATTTGTGTTACAGTTTTCTTTTTTAAATGAGTGTACATTAAATTTAACAATAATAATAGTAATATAACTGACCTGTTTGACTACATCCCCTTATGAACTTCTTTTCTCTTCTGCGTATTTTTAAATGTTTCATTGGTTCATTTTTCTTTTTGTATCTTAGTCGCTACCCACCAACTCCCTGCTCCAACCCCCAAATAGAAGTTTTCCTTTGTAACAAATAAACATAGCCAAGCAAAACAAATCAACACACTAGCCATGTCTGAAAGTGTGAGTCTGTTGCTTTGGGCCAAGGGATTTTAACTTTGTTGTGTGTCATGGACTCTGGTGGCAATCTACTGAAGCCCATGGACACTTCAGAATAATCTTCGAAATGCATAAAATAAAATATATGAGATTACAAAGGAAACCAATTATATTGTAATATAGTTATCAAAAAATATTTTAAGTTCTTGGATCTCAGGTTAAGAACCCCTGCTCCAGCCCATCATCTCTCTACCTGAACATGGGAGGCATGATTGAGCTTCTGTCTACTGAAGCCATGATTGGTTCCTGCTTTGGTCAGAGGTCTGATGTAGAAATGAACTGTTCTGTTCTCCCGGTATTAAGAATAATTTGAAGTGGTTTGCACTTTTAAGAGAGGCATGGGATTAACAGAAAGAACTATGGTCTTGGAGACCTGTGGCTCAGGCTCTAAGAATTACTCTGTGTGGCCCTTGGCAATCCATTTCATCTCTCCCAGCCTTGGTCTCTTCATCTGTAGAACAAAAGTGATAAGTGATAATACTTAGACTACTTACCATCCTCACCCCTAACCCATCATTGTGAGGAAAGCATTTTGTAAACCATAAAAGTATGGAAGGTGATTTCACTTGAAGGTAGAAAAGAGAAGCAGTATTCCTATCTATGTCCAAGGATTCTGTTCAGTGCTCTGAAATGCTAGGAATTTGCTTGTTCAGCTTTTAGGAACTTTCTGGGGCCAAACAGGCCTCTTCTTTTGAATTTTTAAAGTTTTTTTCCTTTCTTTTTTAATTTAGCTAATGGAAATTATGTCAAACAAGCCCTTATTTTAATAGCTTCTAGTTCTTAACTGTAATTGTCGTTTGTTTTTTTGTTTGGGTTTTTTTTAGGCACAATTCTCCTTTGCTATATATAACCCAAACCAAAGAATCAGAGATTTAGGATTTGAAAGGCTCAGTCTGGTCTGAGCTCTTCATTTTATAAATGAAGAAACTGAGGTCCAGACAGATTGGTTGTTGAACTTCATTCTCAAAGAAGACCAAAATGACATCACAACATAGGGGTCAAGGTATGGTGTGTCAGACTGTGGCTGATTAGACCAATATGAGCTCAGAAGCTCTACCATGGGTCGGGCACAAATAGTCCACATGAACATTTAGAGTGGAGAAGTCACTAAATTTGCAGGTCTGATACTTGTTTTTTTTTTTTGAGCTACTGCGATTCTGCGTTGCTTATAGGATACAACTCTTGCTTTGATGGGGGCATACCGTGATGGACAAGTCTGTGCCAGTGTCTTCTATGTTGTGCAATTGATTCCAAAGTTCTTCAGAGAGACCTTGAGAGTGGGCTTGTATCACTTCTTCTGACCTCCATATGAGCTCCTGCCTTATATGAGTCCTCCATAAAATAATCTTTTAGGCAAACATATGTTTTGCATTTGAACAAACATGGCCAGCCCATTGGAGTTGTGCTCTCCGCTATAGAGTTTGAATGCTTGGCAGTTTAGCTCAAGAAAGGGCCTCTGTGTCCAGTACCTTATCCTGCCAGGTGATCTTCAGAATCTTCCTACAACAACTCAAATGGAAGCGATTCAGTTTCTTGTCATGGCATTGGTAGGCTGATGCACAACAATGAGGTCAGCGCAGCAGCTCTGTAGACCTTCAGTTTGGTATGCAGCCTAAAATTTCTCTCCCACACTTTCCTTTGGAGCCTCCCTAACACTGAGCTAGCTCTGGCATCAACCTCATCATCTATGTGTACATCCCTGGAAAGTATTCTGCCAAGGTAAGTGAATTTATCTACAGCATTCGAAATTTTTCCGTAAGCTATAACTGATGGTAGTTCTACGTATGGATGGTGGTGGAGAACCTCTGTTTTCTCGGTGTTAATTGTCAGGCCAAAATTAGCACAGACAACAGAGAATTAAACCATGTTCTGTGGCATCTTAGCCTCAGAGGCTACATGGAGTGCACAATCATCTGTGAATAAAAAGTCAGCACCAACTCTCCTTGCACTTCAGTCGTGGCTTATAGTCTTTTTAAATAATCTAAATAATTTACCATCGGTGGAGTAGCTGACTTGGATGCTGTTTTCATCCTCAGTAAAGACATCCAACAACATCGCTGAAAACGTCGCACTGAGAAGCACAGGAGCCAGCACACAGCCCTGCTTCACTCCGTTGATGACTTGGAAATACGAGAGCGTCATCCATTATCCAGAGCCTAGGCGAGCCTGCCTTTGTGAAACTCGTCTGATGCTGATGAATTTCTCTGGGCAACCATATTTTGCTACTGTCTTCCACAAGCTTTCAGAACTGACAGTATCAGAAGCCTTGGTCAGATCAACATTCTTTTCTCTCTTTTCTCTCATTGGGCAACCCTCAGCTCCCAATTGCCATCTCTATACTCCCAGACCCATTTATCCAGCCCAAATCTCTCCTGAGCTCCAGTCTCATGTCAAAAACTACGTATTGTACATTTTGAATTGAATGTCCCATATGCATTTCAAACTCAACATGTCCAAAAGAGAACTTTTTATCTTTTCCCCAAAACCCATCCCTCTTCCAGCCTTTACTAATATTGTCATGGCCATAACCATCTTCCTAGTCACCCAGTCTCACAATCTAGGTGTCATTCTTCACTCCTCACACCCCACATATCCAATGTCTTTCTATTTCTACCTCTATATCTCCCTGATTCCTTCCCTTCTTTCCACTTACATAACTACCACCCAAGGTCAAGACCTCAGTAACTCTCACCTGTACTATTCCAATAGCCCCTAAATAGGTCTCCCTACTTTTAACCTTTCTTCACTAATTCATCTTCCACACGGCTGCCAAAGTGATTTTCCTAAAACACGTCACTCTCCTGTTGTTTTCAAGAATGAACCCCAAAATGTGAAATAGTTTTAGGAAAAAAATTATTAGGTCATTTGGTAGAGAGGGAGTTCTAAAGAGGCTCCCTCCTCTTTGTAAAGTTATATTATACAGAATTCAGAGAAGGGCATAAGGACATTTGCCTGACTGACCTCACATAGGCAGTAGGTAGTCTCCAAGAGAAGGGCTATTTGAGATGTATATCAGTCTACTCTAGGGAATGCAAAGCACATGCTTTGGATGGACCTAAAATAAGACCTGAAGGGACCCAGTACAAGCATTGGGTGGGATCTAAGCATTCCTCACAACCATCCACCTTCCATGGAGCATCTGTGAGGTCATCCTGACCTCTACAGTAAGCTTTTTGGGTTAGACAATTTTCTAGCCACATGAAGCTAGGTTCAAACAATATTAATATATGATAAATAATAATTCATGCTCCTTACTCAGTAAATTCCAGCAGCTCTTTATTGCTTCCAGTAGTAGATACAAACTTCTCTGTTCAGCATTTAAATCTCTCACAACCTGTATCCTTCCTTCTTTTCCAGGCTTTTTACCTGTTACTCTCATCCAGACACTCCATGGTCCATCCATACTGGCCTATTTGCAGCTCCTCATAAAGGATGCTCCATTTTCCATCATTTTCTCCCATTCCTGGAATTCCTTCCTTCCTCACCTCTACTTTTTGGAATCCCTGGTTTTCTTCAAGTGCCACCTTCTACATGAAATCTTTCCTGATCCTCCTAGCAATTTGTGCAATTACTCCCCAGTCTCCCTTGAATTCATTTTTTGTACGTTCTGTTTATATATGTATGTCTTGTCTCTCCCATTAGAATATAAGATCCTTGAAGGCAGGGATCGTTTCACTTCTGTCTCTCTAGTACTTGGCACATGGTGTGTGCTTAATAAATACTTGTTGATTGATTCATTGACTGATTGAATGAAGACACAAGAGCTATAGTGCAGAAGAAAATATGTGGTCCACCAACATGGGGGCCAAGGGACCAATAAGTGGGCTGCTTTATTATCCCCAAACAGAAGTCCTTCAGGCATTGAGTGCCACTGAAATTGGCCAGGGAAGCTCAGCTCAGCCCCATGAATGCTCCAAGGGATGCCCCCCAGTCCAGGCACATGCCCCTATGTACTTCCCAGTGTGTTCTAATACAACCCCTGCTACACAAAGATGAGTAAGGCAAGGTGTAGTTCAATGATGAAGGAGCTTACAATCTAGTAGATGGGAATCAATGGCAGTGCTACTCTTTACGTAAATTGTTTTCAGGTGAAAAGAGAAATGAAGTACAGGCTGGTGTGGTAAAGAAGGTACACCGTGAGCTTGTTGTTTGATTAGTTGATTCAAGAGACAGAGAGAGAGAATTTAGGAATGGAAAAAGAGCTGAAAGGACATTTAAAAAAAATTTTTTGTAATTTAAAATAATTTTTAAAAAAATGTTTTGGTGAGGCAATTGGGGTTAAGTGACTTGCCCAGGGTCACACAGCTAGTAAATGTCAAGTGTCTGAGACTGGATTTGAACTCAGGTCCTCCTGGCTCCAAGGCCAGAGCTCTATCCACTGTACCACCTAGCTGCCCCTGAAAGGACATTTTAGATGAAGGATTGGAGGAGAGCAAAAGTAGGAATTCTAAAGAAGTATGCATATGGGGGAACAGTTTCATAAGATACAGAGGTGAAAGAGACCTCAGAGAACATCTCATCTAATCCCTTCATTTTACATTTGAGGAAACTGAGTCCCAGAGAAGAGAATGGACTTGCTCAAGGTCACATAAGCAATAAACAAAAGAATCAGGATTTGAACTCAAGTCCTCAGACCTGAGTTTCTCATCTCCCCCATTTCCCTCAAGACTTTTCTCACTATCCCATGCCAACCTTATACAATCTCTAAGTCATTTTGGTTGGAGCTGTTTGGGTTATAATGTGAGATAAAAGAGGATGGAACTTCAGGTTATAAGTTAGGCCTGGACCATTGGACTAAGAAGTTTGCATTTTGTTCTATCAACAATGGAGAATTATAGAACTTTTGGAGCAGGAGCACGGCCAATAAAAGAAGCATAATATTTTGTGTCCTCCTTTAGGAAGATTAATCGAATGGCAGCTTGTAAGGCGGATTGACAAGGAGAGAGAGAGACAGGAGTGAAGGGAAGATTGTTTTCCCCCATGCTAGAGGAGCCATGTATATATTTGAAGGAAAGGGGGAGAGGAGCCAGTAAAGAAACTGAAGATGTTGGAAGATAAAGGAGCAAGGTTTCTCAAATTTCCTTTTTGATGGTAGATTTAAGGCTGGAAAGGACACTTAGCATGCCCTATCCCCATTTTATAGATGAGGAAACTGAGGCCTAGAGAAGTACCCAAGACTGAATAGATAATAAGCAGCAGAGCTCAGAGGGCACCTGGATGGTGCAGTGGATAAAGCGCTGGGCCTGGAGTCAGGAAGACTCATATACATGAGTTCAAATCCAGCCTCAGATGCTCACTAGCTGTGTGACCCTGGGCAAGTCACTCAGCATATGTTTGCTTCATTTTCTTCAGTTGTCAAATGAGCTGGAGAAGAGAATGTCAAACCACTCCTCTCCAATAGTTCTGCCAAGAAAACCTCAAATGGAGTCACGAAGAATTGGACATGACTGAAAATGACTGAGCGAAAACAAAAGTAGTAGAGCTGAGATTCAAGCCTAGGTCTTCTGGTCTCAAATCTGGCACTTTTCCCGTAATGCCATGCTGCTGCCTCTAAGAAGGGCTGAGAGCCATTGGTGGAAGGGTTTTGGTTTCGAAGGCTATTCCTCCAACTGATCTTGCCCCTCACCATCACCCCCAACCCATATAAAAATCCTTCATGGTTGTTCACCTTTTCCTCTGCACTCTCTCTTCTGCAAAAGCTTTTCCTAATGGCTCCTTAGTACTTTCCCAGGGGCCTCAGGCAACACTATCTCCTTTTGAGGTCTCTAGGTGGTACAGCGAATAGAGTCACTGGGTCTAAAGTCAGAAAGACCTGAGTTCAAATTCAGCCTTAGATGCTTACTAGCTGTGTGACCCTGGGCAAGTCACTCAACCTCTATCAGCCTCGGTTTCCTCAACTGTAAAATGAGTGTAATAAAAGCATCTATCTCTCAGGGTTGTCATAAAGATCAAATGAGATAATATTGGTAAAGTTCTTAGCACAGTGCCTGACACACAGTAGGTGCTCGATAAATGCGTCTTCCTTTCCTTTCCTCCACTGGCTAGATCATGTTTATTGCTGAATTTCTCCTTAAAGAGAAGCATTGGGAAGTCCAGGGGCAGTAGGCTGTAGGAGAATCCAGCAGGTAGACAAATGGGTCTCCAAGATTTGTCACCATCTTTGTTACCCTCTTTTAGGTGCCTTCCAGCTTATCGACACCCTTCCTGAAATTCTGATCAAAGCATTGATAAGAATGTAAATAGGGCCAAGGAAAGATCTCTAGGACACTGCACTAAAGAGCTCCTTCCCACCTGAACCATTCTGAGTCTGGCTAATCAACCAGTTTTGAATCTACTCAATTGTACGATCAGCTTTAACCTTTTTCTTCCCAAGGAAAGAAAGTTCCCTCTCTGTCTGTTTCTTTCTTCCTCTGTGTGTGTCTCTCTATGTGTGTCTCTCTGTGTCTCTGTCTTTCTCCCTATAGACTCTGGAGAGACAGTAGGGAGTAGTGGATAGAGGACTGAACTTGAAATGAAGATGACCAGGGTTTGAATCTTACCTCAGGAACTTACTAGTTGTGTGAGTGTGTGTTTGCCTCAGTTTCTTCATCTGTAAAATGGGGATCATAATAGCACCTACCTCCCATGGTTGTTATGAGGAACAAATGAGATGATTGTAAAGTGCCTGGTGCGTAATATCAATATTAGCTATTGTTATCTCAGGCATTTATTAGCTGTGTGACCCTCAGGAGACGCTCACCCTCTCTGCTCCCAAGTTTGCTCATCTGTAAAACTGAGGGGGCTGGATTTCATCCTGTGGCCAAGATCCAATGGCCACGGGGTTATGTTTAAGAAACAAGGTGCTCCTGTTCCCTCCTTTTCAAGCAACTGGGGGAATCTCTTTCTCTCTTTATTCCTGGTGTCCAAGAATGTGTTTGTGTGGGCACCCACGAAGACATTGCTCTCACCTGTTTGCTGGCGTCCCCACTCCTGGCCTTTGTTTCTAGACTATAATTTTAACTTTTTTCCCTTCCTGGTAACATACCTTAATTATCTCTTCATTCTCTCGTGATGCTTTTGTCAGTTTGCAGTAAAGTCCCTCCACATCCCATCCAACAAAGCACGAACAATACACACACACACACACACACACACACACACAATCCCTTTAGGTTTGTTTTTTTTCCCATAACTTGATTTCCTCCTCACCACCTTCATAATTTTCACAAAGAGGTTATTGTGGGGGCAGAAAAGGAGAGTGGAAAAGAAGACGGGACTTGGGCAATAGTCCCTTAAATTAGAGAGCTCCTCTATCCGAAGCTATGGCAGTAACAAAGTCAAAGGTCCTAGATGGTCTGGGCCAAGATAATAGCATGGAGAAGTAAGCATATCAAGAAAGGGTGAACTGCCTTCTACCTCTCCTGTAACCCAAGGTATCTGGGCCGTATCAGCAGAGGCACCAGTCTCTAGGCAGAGGTGGGGATCAGGGAACAGCTGCTGTTTCCCTCCTCGATTTTCCCATTGGTGAAGGGGCATGGGGATCTCAGCCTCAGGGAAAGCTGAAGCATGTGTGTGCACCACCTCTGAAATACAGAACTGAAAATGACATCTAGTCCAACACAGACCTGAAAAAGAATCCTCTCTGCAATATCCCTGCCATCTTGCATTTGCTTATATACCTCCAGTTACGGGGAACTCACTGCCTCCAGAGGAAGTCCCTTCCACTTTTGAACAGCACTAGTTATTGGGAAATCTTCCCTTATATTGAACCTAAATCTGGTTCTCTATAGTTTTCATCCACTATTCTTATTCACCAATTCAGTGAGTGAATTGAATTGAAGCCAGATTTTCTTAATCAGTCTAAAACTCTAAATTGATAAAAGATTGTTGTGAAAACATGTATGAACTAATGAAGAGCAAAGGCATCATCATCATCATCATCATCACCAAGCATATATTAGGCACCTACTGTGAGCCAGGTAGAAGGGGTGCAAATAAAGGCAAAAGCATTGTCCCTGCATTCAAGGAGTTCATAGTGTAACAGGGGAGATAACCTGTAAGCAATTATATACATACAAGATATATACGGAGTAGATGGAAAGTAAAGCTTAGAAGGAAGGTACTAGCAGTGGGTGGGTGGAAATCAGGGAAGCACTCTTAGAGTAGGCAGGATTTGAGCTGAGTCTTAAAAGAATGGAGGAATTCATGAAAAGGGACAGCATTCCAGATATGAGGGACAGCCAATGCAAAGGCATGGAGTCAGGAAATGAAATGTCATGTATGAAAAGCAGCAAGGAGGCCAACGTAGGGAGTAAAGTATAAGAAAATTGGAAAGTCAGGTAGGGGCCAGATTGGGAAGGGCTTTAAAATCCAAGTAGGGTTTTATGTTTGATCCTGGAAGTAGTAGGAAACCACTGGTGTTTACTGAGTAGAGGGGCGACATGGTCAGACTTGTGCTTTAGGAAGATCACTTTGGCAGTTTAGTGGAGGTTGACCCGGAGTGGGGAGAGACTTGACGAAGACCCACCAGCAGGCTCTTGGAATAGCCCAAGCATGAGGTGATGAGGGTACCAGAGTGATGGCTGTGCAAACAGAAAGAAGGGGACATAGACAAGAAATACTGTAAAGGAAGGGGCAGGTAGGTGGCGCAGCGCAAAGAGCACTGGCCCTGAATTCAGGAGGACCTGAGTTCAAATCCAGCCTCAGACCAAACACTTCACACTTACTAGCTGTGTGACCCTGGGCAAGTCATTAACCCCAATTGCCTAAAAAAAAAAATATTGTGAAGGTGGAAACAATAAGATGGCAACAGATTGGATATAGGGAATGAGAGAGAATCAAAGAAGAGAATAACACTGAGGTTGTGAGCCTGGATGATTGGAGATGTGGTGATATTCTCAACAGTAATGGGGAAGTTAAGAAGAAGGCAGGGTTTTGGGGGAAAGATTGTGAGTTCTATTTTGGTCATGTTGAGTTTGGAATGTCTACAAAATGGTGGAACTGTGAACTAGTCCAACCAGTCTGGAGAACAATAGAGAAATACGCTCAGAAGACCATAAAACTGTGCAGACCCATTGACCCAGCAAAGGTCTATACTCCAAGGAGATCAAAGAAAAAGGAAAAGAACCTGTATGTAAAAAAATATTTATAGCAGCTCTTTTAATGGTAGCAACGAATTGGAAACTGAGAGGATGTTCATTAATTGGGGAATGGCTGAAAAAGTTATAGCATGTAAATGTGATGGAATGCTATTGTGCTGTATGAAATGAAGAAGGGAATGGTTTCAGAAAAAGGCCTGGGAAGACTTATATGAGCTGATGCTAAGTACAGTGAGCAGAACCAGGAGAACAATATACACTTTGACATAGTATAAAGATGATCAACTGCGAAAGATTTGGTAACTGACTAATACAATGATTCACCACAACTCCAAAGGACTCATGATGAAAAAATGCTATCCACCTCCAGATAGACAACTGAAGTACTCAGAATGCAGAACGAAGCATATTTTCCCCTTGATTTTCCTTGCTGTATTTCCCCAGAACATGACTAATGCAGAAATATTTTTGAGTAGATTCATATATATAATGGGTATGATATTTCTTGCCTTCTCAATGGGGAGAGGAAGGGATGAGGGAAAGAGAGAATTTGGAACTGAAAATAAAAATTTTAAAAATATTTATTGAGTATTTTTTAAAAATGAGAGATATCTATAGGACATTCAGTTTGAGATGTCCAGTAGGCAATTGACAATATAAGACTAGGAAGCTGACTTTCTGACTTGAGAGAGGTTAGGGCTGGAAAAATAGATTTGAAAAACATCTGCATAGAAACAATAGTTGAATCCATGGAAGCTGATAAGATCACCAAGCTAACACAAAGAGAGGAGATGGCTAAAGGGAGACCATTGGAGGACAACCACGGTTAGTAGGATGACCTAGAGGAAGATCCAGCAAAAAAGATTAAGGAGGAGCAGTCAAATGGGCAGGAGGAAAACCAAGAGAAAGCAATGTCACAAACACCTAGGGAAAAGAGAGAATCCAGGGGAGGAATTAAGTGACCTGCCCAGGGTCACATGGCTAGTAAGTGACAAGGGTTTGGTCTGAGGCCAGATTTGAACTCAGATCCTTCTGACTTCAGGGCCAGTGCTCTATCCACTGTACCACCTAGCTGCCCTTAGATGTGGCCTTTTAAGATTAGATTAAGAGATCACTGGTAACTTTGGGGAGAACAATTTCAGTTGAATGATGATGTTGGAAGCCAGACCAACAGAGGATTTAGAAAAAATTGAGAGGAAAAGAAGTGGAGGTGCTGATTGCAGATGACTTTCTTAAGACGTTTAACTATGAAAGAGAGGAGAGATATAAGACAACAGCTAGAAGACATGATGGGATCAAGGGATAGTTTTTAAGTATAACGTCGGGTGTTGTATGGCCCATCATGAGACAACAATATCTTCCTCCTCCCCTTCCCCAAGGGAGAGTGATTCCTGCTAGGAAGGGGAGCAAGAGTTTGGGGTCAGAGGCTGGAAAGAGGAGGGTATTTGGGCTAGAATTATATCTATCTAATCCTCTAAATATTGTTAGTCTAAGGGAAATAACTTTAAGGTCTAAACTGAAGTCTCGATAGTAATCTATCAATATCCATATTATATTAAAAGTAATATCTCTATTATTCTTTAATGGGGAAAGTTAGGCGCCACACTTTATAACACAGGCTTGACTCCCTTCCCACCAAGTAGCAGTTCCACAGCAAGCACACATAACAAATAGCAAGTAAGCCCATTTATCTAAGTTGATAGCAGAACAGAAATCAGAGAAAGCATACATGTGAGAATATACACCAGACCATACAGAGCTGTCTCCCATTGGGAATAAGGTAACAAAACTCAACCAAGAGAGAGGGTCCCAGACCTCATCCAAAAGAAAAATTCTCCAGAGTCTCTAGTGTAGCAATTGGTGACGGGGACATAAAAGAGATTGCCAGCTCCTCTCATGTCAGGTTCTTCCAAGAGTCTTTCTCTCCTGTCAGTGATCTGAAGAGAGACTGGCATCACAGGTCTTATCTCTTAAAGCTGGAAGCCAGAAGAAGCTGGGATCTCTTCTCTCCGGCTCTCCCAACCCTGCCTCACCTGAACACAGGGACATACCAAGCTCAGGTTACACAAAGATGAAGGAGTCACGGGTGTGTTTGCAGTCAACAGGTCAATCATTCACTAGATAGGGAGAGACTGAAGATTACCAAGAGGGGGAAAGACAGAGGGGACAATCTGCTGGAGGAGAAAGGATGGAAAAGGATCACTTGTGTACGTAAGAGAGTTTAGCCTTGGCAAGCAGAAGGGGCAGCCTCAGTGTGAAAGTGGTGGAGGAGATAAGAAAGGAAAACATGGTAGTGATAAGAGATGAGGAGAGGAGAAGAGGGAGTTTTTGGTGAATGGACTCAGTTTTTTTTTTTTTGATGAAATATGAGGCAAAGTTCTCAGATGAGATGTTGGGGGAAGAGGTGTTATGGGAAGCTTAATGAGGAATGAAAAGATTTGGGAAAACTGCTGTAAGTAGGATACTGAATTGATTTGGGAGGTGTGAAAGGATTGCCTTGCTACAGTAAGGGGCCAGTTGAGATTATGTAAACTTAACTTTTAGTGGACCTAGTTCACGTAGTTTCATGATTTTTCAGTAGCATGTGGATAGAAATGAAAGCACTCTATCTTACTCTACAAAAACGACTAGATTTCTTCAGTTCCTTCTAGCTCTAAATCTAAAATCCTATGAATTCTGTCTTATTCCCTCCCTCCCCTGTTTATGTCAGTCATTTTGCTCTTTCTTCAGAAAAGAGTCCTCTTCAGCATTCCCTTTATCTGGTACACTTAAGCTCTGATGTCTAAAGAAAATAGTTATGGTTCTTGGATGACGCAGTTTCATTTTGTTAGGTCACTGTGTCCATGGTGGGAAGGGAGGGATAGGGAAAGGAATGCCAGACAAAGTAAGAATAAGAGGACAGTGGAGGTGAACAAACAGATAAGTCACTACATCTGACCCTTGCCCTCAAGCAACTTACAGTCTAGTTGGTAAGACAAAAGTATCACAATGGAAACAGTGGCAGGAAATCTAACTTGTGGCCAGTACTAAGGTTGAGACAGGCATTCAGATGCAGGGTAGAATGGAAGCTCTGGAAGGATTGTCTCACTTTTGTCTTTGTACCCTCATCACCGAGCACAGTGCTTAGCACAGAGAAAGCACTTAATTAAATGCTTATAGATTGATTGATTGATTCCACTATTAACTCTTCTCGAACTTAATCAAGATTACATTTGGTTCTGATTCCATCTTCAATACAGAGAGGAACCTCCAGGTTGGGTCATAGGAGAGGTGCTTACTGGCTTGCATCCTCACACCTTCCTCCTCCATGCATCAGCTAATTCTCATCCTATCCAGAAAAGAAAATTGTTAGAAAGATTGTCTTTATGGCAAGGCTAAAATTGCCACTCTGTAACTTTCACCCAATTATTCCTCATTCTGCCCTCTGAAGACCAGTAGAACAAGTTAATTCTTCTTCTATATGACAGTCAAAATTTCTAAAACTTGAAGATAGATAACCTATCCCTCCTGTTCCCCCAGTCTCCAGGCTAAATATCCGCAGTTCCTTCAAATGATTTTCCTATGGCACGTTATCCTGTACTCTCATCCTCCTCTGTAAGAAATTCACTCCAGTTTCTCAAAGCCAAATGAAGGGTTCCTCGAAGGGAGTCCAGATGCTCTGGGCATAGTCTGACCAGGGCAGAGTAGAGAGGGACCATCACCTCCCTCATCTTGGACTCTAGCGTTTTATGAATGTTGCCTAAGACCACAGGCAAGAATCAGACAAGTCTATGACAATTCTTGTTCTTCTTTGGGTGCTGAAACATTTCTAATTGGTGATAATAAATAAGTAAATAAAGTATATAAAGTAAATATGTAAATATGTCATCATTATATTATAAATATTATATTTATATATATATACAATATTATAAATAAATATATAACTATAAACGAAGTAAATAAGTAAATAAAGTACATGAAATAAATAAGTAAATAAAGAAAATAAAGAAAAATAAAAAAATTTTAATAGGAAAACATCAACAGGATTTGATCTAATAGCTAGGTAGCACAATACACATAGAGTGTGGACTTGGAATCAAGAAGACTTGAGTTTGAATCTTGCCTCAGACACATATTAGCTGTGTGACTACAGGCAAGTCATTTAACTTCTATCTGCCTCAGTTTCCTCAACTGTAAAATGGGGATAATAATAATTACTTTCTGATGGCTAGGTGGCTTAGTGGATAGTGTACCAAACCCGGAGTCAGGAAGACCTGAGTTCAAATCCAGTTTCAGAAACTTGATTCAGACTATTTACTGGAAGGTCAAATACTGAAGCTTAAATACTTTGGCCACATAATGAGAAGATGGGATTCGTTGGACAAGACTCCAATGTTGGGAAGGACTGAAGGCGAAAAGAGAAGGGGATGTCAGAGAATAAGATGAACAGATAGCGTTGTAGAAGCAATAAACATGAACCTGGACAGACTTTGAGAGATAGTGGAGGATAAAAGGGCCTGGCACGCCACGGTCCACGGGGTCACAAAGAGTCAGACATGACCCACTGACTGAACAACAACAGATAATTCCTATCTCTAAAGCTCTGTGAGGATCAAATGAGATATTTGTAAAACTCTTTGCAAACCTTAGAGCACTACATAAATGCTGACTATTATTAGTATCAGTGAGATCCCACATCTATTGAAGTACGAAAAGCTTAGGCATTTTAGCTGCCATGTTGCACGTTTAGAGATATAATCTGTACTTTCATCATGAATGTTATTGTTTCTACCCATCTTACTACGATCTCTTGTTGCATTACATTAGTCTAGTCTCCTCAAATCCTGCCTTTGACCCTTATTAAATATGCTACCTTAAACATGTCACTTAAATTCTTTGGGCCTCAGTTTCTTCAACTGTAAAATAAAGGGTTGGATTGGATCAGACACCTTCTAATTGAGGGCCCATTCCAGCTCTTTTTAAAGGAAGTTTTTGATTAATGCTTTTTTTGGTTGTTTTTTTTTTTTTTTACATCTCAGCTATTTTCTGGTATCCCTCCCATCCCCCAACTACATCATCCTTTGTAACAAAGAAAAAACATTAAGTAAAACCCAGGGTCAAAACCAGTCTTTGAAAAATATCTTCCCCACCTCTTTATTTTATTTTATTTTATTTTTAATTTATGAAATAAAACAAACATTTCTATAACTATAACTATGTATATGTATATATATATACATATATATATATATATATATATATATATATGTGTGTATAAGATGATTTTAGGAAGAAGAAAAAGTATTTCCGTTGTCTGTTCTCAGGAACAGTATTGGTCATTGTATTTTGTGACACTTGTGCAGAGAGGTGCTAGTAAATGTAAATTTAGTAGTAAATTGGCTCTCCGGGGGAAGTGGGGGAATACATGTGCACTTCACACTTTTAAGATTTCATCTGCATTATTAACATTTTCTGCATCACTTTCTGAAGTCTAGACAATCAGCACAACAATAAAGCAGACTCGGATTGGTAGTGTCTGCTGAAGTAGATATGTTCACCCTGAAAATTTAAGACTAGGTTCAGATGGCTTCAGCATGATTGCCTGCAGAGCATGTCACCGATGTAACCCTTTGGGGCACTGCAGTGATGTGGCTTGTGCTGCCTAGGGGAGAGTCAGTGCAAGTGTGTGGTGACAGGAGGGGACAGGTTCAAGTTTGGGAATGCCCAGTAGGCCAGTTCTGTTAGAACACTTAAAAGGGAAGTATGTAAGGTCTGGAAAAGGATGCTGGAGCCCATTTGTGAAGGACCTGGAATGCCAGGCATAGAAATTTGAGCTTTGTTTTACTCAGTCAGCAACAATAATGCCCTGAAATTTTTTGAGCAGAGTGAAATGACCAGTTGTTTACAAAGAAAGACTATTCTGGTAGAGGTATGAAGGATTGACTGGAGAGGGAGAGGGTAGAGGTGGAAAGATTGGTTGGTGATCTAATTTATATAGGAGTGTGTGACAGGGGTGGCCTGGTTGGATTAATAATAATAGCACTTATATATTGCTTTAAGGTTGGCAAAGGCCTCTACATGTGTTATTTAATAATAATAATAATAATAATAATTATGGCTTATATAGTGCCTACTATGTGGCAGGCACTGTGCCAAGTGTTTTATGGTTACTATCTCATTTGAACCTCACAACAACCCTGTGAGCTAAGTGCTATTAGTATCTCTATTTTACAGTTGGGGAAACTGAGGCAAAGAGAGGTTAAGTAATTTGCCCAGGATCAGATAGTATCTGAAGCAGGACTTGAAAACTCAGGTCTTCATGACTCCAAGTACAGAACAATCCACTGAACCACCATCTCCCTCCTTAACCAGGCAGATGATTCTAGGGATGGTGACAATAATTGGTGGGGGGGAGGGGATGGGTAGAGACTGCATTCCAAAGCTATTGGAGATGAAAAGGAATATGAAAACAGATGAGGGTGGGGTGGGGAGGGGAAGGCAAGTTGTAATAGAATGTGAGTGGGTGGGTAGGGAGATAGTTAGGGTTGGGGTAGATGAGGGATCTCAGGAGACCTGGGTTCAAGTCCTTGCTCTGTCACTCACCTAGCTGTGTGAGCACTTGAGCTCCTCTGGGTTTGCTCCCTCATCTTTAGAAGGCAGCTGTCCTGCGTACCTCACAGGCTGTTAACCCTAGTGCCTTGCAGCCCTAGAGCCCTTTATGAGCTGTTATTAAAGGGTGCCAACTTTCTACTGAAGGGAAGAGAGAATGAAGCCATCTTCCCCATGGTATTTTTGTGCTTTTCTCTTCCCAGCTGTCTCTAACCCAGCTACAATACCAGGTCTTGTGAGCATCAGAGTTTTAGGAGGGGTAGAAGTCACAGAGAGGAGTGCCCAGAGCCAAGAGAGCGTTTGAGCCTATGCTATCATTATTATTTACCACAATTGTTTTTAAGAGCCCAGGTTGGAAATTCATTGGGGGGGGAGGGGATTGAGGGGACAGAAAGGACAGAGGGACACAGGAAATAAAATCACTCTGAAGGACCCAGCCACCACCTCTTCCATAAGGGTAAGAGAAAGGGAGGAAGGAAGCTCTTTCCTTCCCCAGAGAGCCTACCACCAGGGGTGTGCTAGAACCAGCTCACACTGGAAAGCCACTTGTTAAATTTTCAGTCTGAGCATTTACACTTCAGAAATCAGCAACCTATAACATCAGGGCTTGATCTGTAGTTTTGTTGATTGTCTAGAATGAAAAGAATGATGGAGAAATGTTAATAATGGAAATTAAACCTGAAAGTGTGTCATGCATACTTTTTTTCCCATGTGGAGCTGGCAAATATTCACCGGCACATCTTTCTTCTCCTCTACGTGGCACTCACAGACATGACATAGCCACACACATAAACACAGTAACACAGAGAATAGAGTATAGTCACGAGTTGATACACGAAACTCAGAGATGAGTGATCATATACACAGACTCAGCCTCTAGTCGTCAAACTCAGCACTTGCAAAGTTGCCATTAATGGAGAAGAAAGGTGAGAGAAGAGAATGAAATGTGATCATTTTTATGCCTAGATACTTGGACCTTGGAAGACGTTGGTTTGAATCCTGCCTCATATAATACTGGGCAGCTAGGTGACGCAGTAGATAGAGTGCTGGGCTTGGAGTCAGGAAGACTTATCTTCCCGAGTTCAGATACTGCCTCAGACACTTACTAGTTGTGTGACCCTGGGTAAGTCACTTATCCCCATTTGCCTCAGTTTCCTCATCTGTAACATGAGCTGCAAGAGGAAATGGCAAATCACTCTTTGCCAAGAAAATCCCAAACGGGGTCATGAAGAATCAGACAAGACTGAAAAACTACTGAACAACAGCACCATAGAATACTTAACTCGTATAATGCTGCCTCATGTTAATACTTAACATGTTATTAACTGTGTTTTTGGTTTTATTTTTTGTTTTTTGTTTTTGGTTAGGCAATGGGGTTAAGGGACTTGCCCAGGGTCACACAGCTAGTAAGCATTATGTGTCTGAGGCCAGATTTGAACTCACGTCCTCCTGAATCCAGTGCTGGTGCTCTATCCACTGCGCCACCTAGCTGCCCCTAACTGTGTTGTTAATAGCATTAGTTACTACTAACTGTGTGTTAACTGTATTAGCTGTGTGAGCCAGGGTCAGCATAGAGTATCAGAAAGAGGACTGCAATTAGAAGCAGGAAGAAACTAGGTTCATATCCACCCTGGACACTTACTGCTTGTGTGATCATGGGTAAGTCATTTAACCTGATGGAACCTCAGTTTTCTCATCTATAAAATGGGGGTAATAATACCAATAGAACCTGCTTCATTGGGTTGTGATGACCTTTCTTGGCCTCAATTTCCTCAACAGTAAAATGGGAAAGATGAAGGATTAGATAGTCTATAAATATATTATCCTATGAGAACCAAGAGTAAGGTAAAGTACAATTGCCAAAGAAATGTGACAGATTAATCATCCTGAAGAGTACACCCTCTTCATCCTGATCTCCAAAGCAAAACTATATTTGGAGCCCAAAAGAGGCCAGAATAGGCTTAAGGATGTTATCGGTTGGTTTTGCCATAAGAGATTTCAGTTAGCCGTTGGGTCTTAAAAAAGGAATGGTATTTTTCTCCTAATATGTCTCTTTGATTGTGATCATAGAATGTCGAAGTTGGGTGATACCTTTGAGGTCATCTCGTCCCTCAATGATATGTTTTCTAATTAGACCATTTTCCCACAAAGTGACACAAGAGAGGAAAGGAATCTCTTTGCTACATCAAAAAAGGAAAATCAGTACTTGGGTTATCCATTTGGCCCAAAGAGATAGAAAACAAGAAAATGGAGGATTTCACTTACCAGGCTTAGTGAGACATCATCCAGCCCAAACCTGGGCCGAATCTAGTAAAAAGTAGGCAGAGTGAAGGGAGAAAATAAACACACATTTATTAAACACTTACTTTGTGCTAGGTACTGTGCCAAGCAAAAAGAAAGACAGTTCCTTCCTTCACTGAGCTTACATCCTAATGGGGGATAAGAGACAAAAGAGATCTGAAAAAGTGGGGAGGGGACAAAGACGGGGAGATGAAGGGGCAGGAGGGTGAGAGCACGATTTTCAAGTCCAGAAAAACTCAGGGAAGGAAGGCAGACTGACCTAGGCCCCCTGGTAAAATGGTGGCTCTTTCACCAACGAGAAAAGTGCAGAGAACTTTAGAGTGTGTATTCCACAGAGAGTAGGATACAGATGCTGAGAGAAGTTCCAGAGTGATATAAGCGGTAGAAGCAGCAAGAATTTTCAAGTCTAGAGAGGTTCAGAAATAGGACCAGGAGGGGATGAGATGTCATCAGCCAGGCAACTTCATAGCCCAGTATATACAAAAGGGTTAAAGATACACCCAGAAAAGGGCTCCCTAGGGAATCCCAATGTTTCCCACACATGACTTTGAAGCTGGATATCACAGAATGAAGTGCAAAATGGAAGTTGAAGAGAGCTTCCTTCTAAGCAGAGCCCCTGCTTGCAGATGACTCTATGTTGATTGAATCAAACCCTAGAACACTAAAAAGCCTTCTGCAAGTGATCTGTAATCACCCTCAAGAGTCTGACTTGACCATCCAAACTAGAAAGAACAAGTGGATGATGAAAAATGTTTATTGGCAAAGTTTTGACAAGTGTCTGAAATGGATGATCTCCAGAGTTTACCTGATAGTGTGTAAATCAGAGTGCACAGATGGACACTGAGATGAGGCTAGAATTGAAAAGCTGAAGGAACCGAAATTGCCTTCAGGAAAGAACAAAGCTCTTTTTTACAAATTCTGAGCTGCCTCTTGAACACAAAAGCTCTTCTTTTCAATGCCAACAATCCACTGATGTTGCCATATGGCTATGAGATATTGGACACAGCAATCTTATTGGAGTGTAATTTGTCACCTTAATGTTGTTATTCTGGCATTTCAGTCATGTCTGATTCTTCATGACCCCTTCTGGGATTGGCAAAGATACTAGAGTGGTTTTCTATTTCCTTCTCCAGCTTATTTTACAGATGAGGAAACTGAGGCAAACAGGATTAAGGGACTTGCCCAGGGTCACACAGCTAGTGTTTGAGGCTGGATTTGAACTCAGGTCTTTCTGAGGCCCATTGCTTTATCCATTGTACCACCTAGCTTCCCCCTGTCACCTTAACACAGGACTCAAAATAAACACTAAGTAAACACAAAGTTAATTTAGGAGACCCCTAGCAGCTGAAGAGATGAGGCCTCCTTGGAACAATCAGGAGAACTCATAGGAAGGCACTCTCCATGGTGAACTTATGGGAGATGTCGAATAATAAGATAGGCTGCCATCTGTGCCACTGGAGGGAATACCCACACCAAGATCACAGAAATGTTTTAGTGTTTGAGTTAGATAACTCGTTGACACCCCGCCTACTTCACAAGGATGGGGAGATAACTTTGGAATCAATATCTAAATGTGTTCTTTGCCCCTTGTAGATAGAGGCAAGAGGTTATGATAAGAATATTAAATTTAGTACCTTATGAGGGGAGTCTAAGCATAGAATTAGAAGCTTGGGGTTCTGAGTCTTCAGCTTATTCTAGGGCCACGGCACCATAAAGAGTTTGGGAAGGAGGAACTTGGTGCAGCAGAATGGACTGAGAGCTTTGAAGTCGGAACACTTGGGCTTGACGCTCATCTCTGTCGCATCTCTGTCTGAGCTATGCCACCTTGGGCAGCTCCCTTACCTTCTCTGGGCCTCATTGTCCTCATCTGTAAAATCAGGGGTTGGGATTGCTGATGACCTCAGACTGAAGCATATTTTTTCCTCTTTTTTTTTTTCAGAACGTGACTAATGTGGAAATATGTTTTACGTGACTTTATATGTGTAATTAATATTGTATTTCTTGCCTTCTCAAGGGTGGGATATGGGTAGAAGGAGGGAGGGAATTGGAACTGAAAATAAAATAAAAATAGGAGTTGAATTAATCTCTAAAGTCCTTTCCAGTTCTGACTGTGAGGCCATGAAGTGTTTGTCTTTTGAAGAACATTCACCCTGTTGGCCAGTGGAAATCCCTCTTTCCCATTTTGAAACTTAGTTGAACCCCCCCCCCACCTTGTCTAGACCCAGGGGAAATGTAATATGTTCTAAAGCATCTTTTGTAGCTTTTTTTTTTCTGGTGTTCATCTTGTCCCTACAATTAGACTGCAAGATGCCAGAGGGCAGAGACTTTATCTTTGCTTTCTCCTAGTCTTCCCCTTCCCTCCCCTTGTCCCCAAGTGCTGAGCCCATAGGAATGTTCTTGCTCACAGGTGAAAAGTATACCCCTAAGAGACAAAGAGACAAGGCTAGCTGTGTGTGTGTACAAGGGTGATGTCCCAAAATTCTTTCTTTTTTGAAGAATCAATACTTTTCCCTCCACCAACATCCCAGCTCCACCCTCTATCTCCCTCCTTCCTACTCTCCCTCCCAGAGATTTTTGTCAACTGTGGTTTATAACAAAAGAAGCAGCAGGCTGGCTTAGCGCCCAACCTGCTCGGGAGCCTGAGGCAACTCAACTGATAACTAATCTCCAAGTGCCTCAGTTTTACCACCAGCATAATGGGGTCAGTAATGCCTACCTCCAGCCTTCTTCCTGGGGGTTCTTTGAAAGTTAATGCTCTTCGGTGCACTTTAAAAGCCCCAGATGAAAGATGGGGTTGGGATGAAAGCCTCTTTGGGACCTTGCTAAGCCCCTCAGAGGCTGTGGAAAGGAGCAGAGGGTGCAGTCTGGAGGAAGTGGTCAGCTGGCAGGTACTTGTGAAACAGGCCAGAGGGCTGGCGAAGGCTGAACCAGGTGGGAAATCAGCTTGTTAATCAGCAACACCTAGGGAGGGAGAGCTAGTGGGGAAGCTGGGGGGCAGGGAAACCTTATCAGGGATGAAAATTTGTGATTTCACAGAGGAAAAGGCCACTTGGCTTGGCTGTGTAAGTGTGCTGTGTGTATACGGGCGTAGGGGGGGTGGGGTTGCTGATGAAACTGGGAAGTATTGATGGTGTTCAGGAGTATAGGCCTAAGGTGTGACTTTCTGGTAAGTCTTTTTTTAAACCTCCCTATGTCTGCTTCCTTCCCTATAACATGAAGGGGTTTGGCTGAGCTGGAGAGCCTCCAGAGGAGGGACATTATGTTGGTGAAGCATCAGGAGCTCACAGATTGACTGAAGGTATTGGGGATGCAATGTCACATTTACTGATGAGTTAAAAAGGACCTGTTGGCTGTCTTCAAATATATATCTTTAAGAGCCGGCTTATGAAAAAAGAATAGTATTTGGTTTTCTAGGAACATCGGGTAGAAGTTGCAGGGGCAGATTTAGGCTTGATCTAAGGAAAAACATCCTAATGATTTTTTTTGTCAGAACCTACGATTCCATAAGTTTCCCAGTGTGGAAACTCCTTATATCCATGCAGTTGATCTGTAATTTTTTTTTATCTGTAACTGTAATATGTTTTCTTTTTCTTTTTTTTTAAAGAGTGGAAGATTTTCTTTTATGGGTCCATTTTCATAAATCCTTCAAAAGGATCACTCACTATTAGGAGTCCACTGGCTCTTGTGCTTCCAGAGGATGTCCTGTTTTGCACATGGAAGTACTGGGGGAAGTTCCTGCTCCAGGTGTGGCCTCCCAGAGCCTGGCTCTTGATCTTCCATAGGTGAATCCCAAGCCAGGTTAACCCTGGAGCAAGGTTCCAAATAGGAACAAATTGTTTGCTGATGGAATTGTCTCTGGGCCAGTAACTGGGGAGTATGATCCTGAAAAACACAATAAATCACTCTTTACATATATTATAGAGGAAAGCATTGTCTGTTGTTAGAGGGGTGGGCTCTCTTCCACTTCCAGAGCCCAGAGGTCAAAAGTTGCCTCTCTCAAAATGTTCCTAAGGGTTTAACACAGAGTCAGCTAAGGAAGGAAGGAGAGGGAAACTTCTCTTATCATGAAATGTCAAGGGTCACATCTTCTTTGTCCATCCTGGGGCCCTGCCAAGGTCAGTGGTACAGGGGAAGGGGCAGTGAGGGATAGTATTGTACAAATACCCACCTCCCTGGAAGGTGATAGGGGGGCATTTAGGGAAGGAGGGGGTTACCACTGCAACTGCAGGTGGGGGGCACCCTTGCCTTTGGTCCCTCTGTCTTGGCCCTAAGTCTTCTCCAGGGGGGCCAGCAACCTCTGAACCTGTGCCCCACTTCCTGGAGAGATTAATTGGTCAGCCTTTGAACATCTTGACCTGGCACTGAGGATTCAGTGAGTGAGTGGGGTAGGTGGGGTAGGAACCTCACTCCCAACGCCACCTGATTTGCAGCAGACTTCATGAGGATGGCTAGAATATAATGAGAACTGTGAAGGTAGGCTTTAGCCAAAGTTTCTGTCTTATAGCCAATTAGGGGAGTGATCTAGGAAGTCAGTCATTTCCAACTATCCACACATCTCCTAATTTGGAGAAGATATCATGGGAAAGTCAGGAATTTGGTGTTAGTAGCCAAGGGAGAGGAACCCAAGACACTGAGGGGTTAAATGAATTTGTTCCTGGTCACACTGCTTGTATGTATCAAAGAAAAGTCTTGAACCCTGGTCTTCCACATTACAAAGCCACCCCTCTACAATCACTTCTAACTCTCAACCTAGTTCTGTATCCACTGCTGCTTTCTCTTATTTCTCCAACTCCACAGGAATAAAAGTGAATGACCTGGAAAACAGGAGAGCAGAAAAAGCAGACATAATCCACAAATGACCAAAAGATGGCAGGATGGTTCTAAATTCAAATTTCTCCAAAGCAGCGCACATCGTCTTTCTCTGAAATGTACAAGCAAACCTTATTCTTTGCTTCCTGGGGTACCTGCTGTTGAAGATCATTGCTATAGTCCTGGGCCTTGGTGCCAAAGGCTGTAAAGGGGAGCCAATAAACTGCCAAGAGAGGATGCTGGAAGCAGCAGCAGCAGAGAAGGTAAAGGATGGGAGGGGCTGGTCCAGAGATGGAGCCAGAATCCTGGCCAATCCTCCTGGGCTATGTATGGGTTAGAGTCTGACAACAATCAGAGTTAGAAGGGACCTTAGGAGTTACGGAGTTCAGCTCCTGTCTAGGTTAGTAAATGCCTCTCCTTCCTCTCTACCTTTTCCACCCCTTTTCCTTTCTACTACCTTTACCACTAGAATCCAGTGGCATAGTAGATAGAGGCCTAGGTCTGGAGTCAGGAAGACTCATCTTCCTGAGTTCAAATCTGCCCTCAGATATTTACTAGCTGTGTGACCCTGGGCAAGTCACTTGTTTGCCTCAGTTTCCTCATCTGTAAAATAAGCTGGAGAAGGCAATGGCAAACCACTCCAGTATCTTCACCAAGAAAACCCTATTTAGGGTTACATGTTAGACATGACTGAAAAACAACAAAATGGAGGTAATAACAGCACTTACCTCAAACACAGGGTTGTGGGAATCACACTGCTTAGCAAGGTGTCTGGCATATGGTATAGGTGCAATATAAATGCTTATTCCCTTTCCTTCCTCCCACCCCCACTCTGTTGCTAATTTGGGAGGATCCAGAAGCAGATCAATTCTCCAAAGAACCAGCTTTCAAATGGTCACCTTTTCATTCAACAAATTCCATCCAGCTGACAGTTTTTCTTCCAATGCATTCATCAAGCATTTGTTAACCACTTACTATATACCAAGTTCAGTGCTTAGATTCTGGATGTATAAAAAAAAAAATGAGTCTGTCGCTGCCTTCCAGAAGTTTACCTTTTATTAAAGGGCTGCACAACATGCGCATAGATAAAGAAATACAAAATATAAATAAATAAAAGTAAAAAATAATTAAAAAGTTAAAATGAATAAATAAAAGTAATCTGGGACGAGGTGGACCCTGGCAGCCGGGGGTGGCAGGCATCAGGAAAGGAGGTTGTTACTCAGCTTTTGTTTTAGAAGAAGACCAATGACTCAATGACTTGCAGGTGAATTGGATTTAAGTGAGGCAGAGCTGCACCGGGTCAGTTTGAGCTGAGCCTTAAAGGAGGTGGAGTCACGATCGAGGAGGTAGTGCACTCCAGGCAGAGAAGATGGCTCCTGACCACCAGCACAGGCAAAAGCGTCAAGGTGAGAGAGAGAATGTCCAGTGGGGGAAGAGCAAGCAGCCGGGTTTGGCTAGAACTTTGGGTGAGGGGCAGTCACATCTAATGAGTCTGGAAAGAAAAGGCTGGAGTGCTTTAAATGCCAACCAGAGTACTTTGTATTTTCTCCTGGAGGCAATAGGAAGCCGTCAGAATTTCTTGGCAGGGGAACGACAGAATCAGATCTGTGCTTTAGGAATATCTATTTGGAAAAAAAAAAACCCAAACCAAAAGGAATATCTATTTGGCAGCTGGGGGAAGGATGGCTAGGAGAGGGGAAAGATGACCTTATTAGGGGGCTTTTGCAGTAGTCATGGGGAGAGGTGATGAGGGCCTGAACGGAGGAGGTGGCTCTGCATGTGTGTGAATGCAAAGAGGCTGGAAGAAGTAGATATGTTGGAGGCAAAATCATTGTGGCTTAATAATTGATTGCATGTGATGGAGAAGTGAGCGTTGGGCTCCTATGTCATAAGCCCAGGTAGCTGGGAGGATGGTGAACTACTCAACAGAAGAAGGAAGTTACATGTATTAGATGCAAAATGAAGTAAGTGGAGATAAGAAAGCAATATACTTGATGACTCCAAACAACGTAAAAGGAAAGAATCATGACAAAATAATCGAAAATGAATGTTGCAGAATTACAAAGAATAAGCTTGGCTCCGGAGAAGACAGAGGAGATAACACTTTCTCCTACTCCTTTGCAGAAGTAGGGATGGGAAATGTGCAGCGGGTGGATCATTGCATGTATTGTCAATTTTTTTAGATGCATTGATCAGTTTTGTGAAAAAGAAAATTTTTTTCTCTTCCTCTTTTTTAATTTTTTCAAAATTCTTTGTTAAAAAGGATGATGGCTCTCTGGGAGAGGGGGAAGAGATGGTGGGATATAGGGGAAACGAGTGACATAAACCAAAATGCATCAATAAAATTTATTTTAAAAAGAAATAGGGAAGTTAGGAAGAATTATCAAGCACTTAGTTTGTCCAAGACACTGTGATAGCTCTGAGATTACAAAATTGAAATCGGACATCATCCCTTCCTTCCAAAAGTTTACCACCTATAGCAGAGAAGATAAGCTATATACAGAAATTATTATAGGTTGGAAAAGAAAATGAGATTAGTGGGACATCCAAATACTCTGGAAAATTCAAGTACAGGGAAATTGAGGTCCCCTCCCCAGTGAGGCACAGAACTTGAGTCCCTCTCATCTTTCTCTTAGCTCATTCAGGCCCCTAAATCTGCAACCCTGGCTGGGTTCTGTTCTCTCTAGGTGATGACTTGGGTATTGCAGATAAGACATCACTGTCTTGTCATCAAGAGGCATTTACTTCCCAAAGCTCAACTTCTTCCTGTGCTGGGACTGACTCTGTCATCGTGGACCTAGCAGCAAACTCAATGCAGTCCCTGAAACTACTGGGAGGTAAGGTGAGCCAGCTCCTACCTGATCTGGGAGAAGGAACTGAGCAAACTATGCTGTTTTCTGGGATATGGTGTTACTTACCACTTTCTCCACTAGAGGGCAGAAGGGATCCACATTTTCAGAGTACGTACTTATTTGATACATTTTCTCCCTTTCATCTTCTTCCCCGTGCCTGTCTTTCCAAAAGAAAGATAGGAAGAAGGAAGGAAAGAAAGGGGAGAGAGAGAGAGAGAGAGAGAGAGAGAGAGAGAGAGAGAGAGAGAGAGAGAGAGAGAGAGAGAGAGAGAGAGAGAGAGAGAGAGAGAGAGAGAGAGAAAATGGAGGAAAGAGAGACACACACACAGAGACAGAGAGAGAAAAGTGGTTAGAAATTGTCTAGCAACATCATTTGGCTTCTGACCCTCAGTGTGACCCCAGATGACTCAAGCTTTCACCCTGAGTCACCTTGAATGATAGGTAATTCCTATAAGCCCTTCTTTCCAAAGCAGCTGGCTAAATGGTTTGACAGGCAGTCCACTGGGAGAATGATGGTACTCAGGATTGCTATTTTTCTCCCTGCCCCTCCTAGCAGCTAAGTTTGGAAATAAAACTGGTTTCAGCTAACTTTGCTGCCACCATATCAGAATCTAGACATGACTGAGTCTTCAATACCTTACCTTGACAGTCTGATTGGGCCAGAATCTTGCTGTCCCTCAATGGTAGATGCAAATCACCTGGGTCCTTGGTTTAGGCTCGGTACAGTAAGACAGCACTGCCCTTCTCTACGAAACTAGGCAGTATGAGTCAAGCCAGAACTTTGGGTATTGCAACTCTGACTTTTGCATAATTTCCTGAAACCTTTACATTGCATTGGTGGGTAAATTTTGCGTTTGTGTGCATGTGTGTTTGTTTACAAAAGAGGAAAGGCAAAAATAAATAAATAAAAGCATCATCATATAAAGAGTTTGTCATGGGAGAGAAAAGCACAAATTATGTTCAAGATAATCTTTATACTGATTTTGGGGAAAACCAACTAGAACAAATGAATAAATGAAAAAGCATATATTAAGCTCTTACTACTACAATATCAGATATTGGGCTAAGTGCTAGGAATTCAAATAGAAAAACCAAGACAGCCTCTGCTCTCTTGGAGCTCACACTTCCATCAGGAGAGATGACTTATAAAAGCAATTTCAGCTGCAGAGCGGAGGGAAAGTCTCTAAATTCTAAGGATGCATCAAAAGAGTAGATGGCAATACCCAGGGGTCCCTCTGTTCCATCAGTAGATCTGAGGACGATGCCAGGAGTCTGCAGGACATAAAGGTAGGGCATAGGGTAAGCCCATGAACATCTTCAAAGGTAGTAGCAGTGCATATGGTGATGCCTGGTGGTACTCCATCTCAGGGGAAGGAATAGAGCTGATAGCTCCTATCTCATCCAAGTGGTGTGAGCGTTCAATCAGCCCAAAGGGTTTCTGGGCTTCTGAGAAAATGGAGTGAGAGGGAAAGGGAAAGGGGGAAGAGGGAGCCCCAACAGATCAATGGGAGGGGATAGATGGAGAGAAAACAAAAATCAGGGAAAGCGGTTAGCTTAGAGGGAATGAAAGAAAGCCAAGCAGCAGAAGCAGGTACAATGTCCAAGGCTTTTTGGAGAACATCTACAACCAAAAAGCGTTTGTTGAACTCCTTGATTAAGGGGCAATGAACTTGAGGTCAGAAGTCCTGGGTTCTGATTCAGGCTTGACCATTTACTATTCTGAATTTTAATTTAATTTTTTCAATTGATAAAATCAATTTTCTCTTCCACCTTTCCTCCCCTACTGGAAAAAAAAGAGAAAGATAAAAAAACTCTTGTAACAAATATGTACACTTAAGTAAAACATTCCCAGGTTGGCTCTTCCCACCTACCTCCAAATATTTCTCTATCTGTGCCCCAACTTCATCACCTTTCTGTCAGGAGGTGGGTAGCATACTTCATCACAGGCCTCTGGAATCATAGTTGGTCATTGTGTTGATCAGAGTTTTCTTTTAAATTTGATTTTTTTAATTACAAAAATTTTTTCTCCTATCTAACTTTACTCATTGGAAAATAAAAACTCTTATATAAATACACATTGTTAAAAATAACAACAACTAATTCTTGCATTGGCCACGTGCAAAAAAAAAGTCTCAATCAGCACCTTTAGTCTATGACTTCTCTTAAAGCAGGTGGGTAGCATGTTTTATCATGGGTCTTCTGGAATCATGATTGGCCATTGCATCGATAAATGTTCTTAAATCTATCAAAGCTGCTTTCCTTTATATGTCATTATTAAATAAATTATTCTCCTGGTTCTTCTTTCTTCTTTCTGCATCAGTTCATACAGGTCTTCCTAGATTTCCCTCACCATTTCTTATGGCACAATAGTATTCCATTACATTCTCATGGCATAATTTATTTAGTCATTCCCCAACTTATGGGTACCTTCTGTTGACCAGAGTTCTTAAGTCTTTCTTCATCATTTACTGTTTACATGATCTTGGACAAATCATTTAATGATTGCTCTAAGCTTCAGTTTCTTCACTTTAAAAATGGAGATAATAATACTTGGATTACTTCTCAAGGTTACTGTAACGACTGACTGAGATAATATACGTATAATACTTTTGTAAATTTTAAAGTGGTATGTAGATGTCATTTTTTTGTTGTTTTTTCCCCCTAGAGTTTTGTCTTTTTTACTTTTTTGACCTTTTAAACAATTTTAAAATTCTGAATTTAAGGAATAAAACAAGCATTTCCATAACAAAGTAGAATAGAAAAAAGATGATTGCACATGAAATTGCAAATCTATTACATACAACTTTCTTTTCCTTTTAAATATATAAAAAGTTATTATAACTTTTTTTTCCTCCCTCCCCTCTCCCACACCTAGAGATGGTTACCATTAGACACAAATATACATACATATAAATGTAATATACACATACATACATATGTATGTAAATTCATACTATACATACTTCTATTTATTAGCTCTTTCTCTGGATGCAGATAGTATCTTCCTTCCTAAGTTCTTTGTAGTTAATTGGGGTATTTATAATAGTCAAAATGACTTGGTCACTCTAAGTTGTTCTTAAAGCATTTTTTCATGTGACTACAAACGGTTTTGATTTCTTCATTGGAAAACTGCCTGTTCATATCCTTTGATCATTTTCCAATTGGGGAATGAATCATATTTCAGATTTATAAAATTCTTTATATATTTGAGATATGAGGCCTTTGTCTGAGGAGCTGTCTATAAAAATTTTCCCTGATTTCCTGCCTTCCTTCTGATCTTGGTTATGTGGGTTTTATTTGTACAAACTCTAATTTAATGTAACCAAAATTATTCATTTTTATACTTCACAATGCTCTCTACCTCTTGTTTATTCATAAATTCTTCTCCTGTCCATAAGTCTGATAAGTAATATGTTCCATGTTCTTAAAATTTTCTTGTAATATCTCTTTACATCATGTATCATGTTGTATGTCATGTACCAATTTTGACCTGTTTTGGTAAATGGTCTATACCCAGTTTCTGCCAGACTGCTTTCCAGCTGTCCTAGCAATTTTTTTTTACCAAATAATGAATTATTATTCCAAAAATGTAAGTCTTTATACTTGTCAAACACAAGATTACTATAGTCATTTGCTGCTTCAGATTGTGTATTTACTCTGTTCCACTGATTTACTTTTCTGTATCTTAGTCAGTACAAGATAGTTTTGATAATTACTGCCTTATAATATAGTTTAAGATCTGGTACTGCTAAAACTTCTTCCTTTCCATTTTGTTTTATTAGTTCCTTTGATATTCTTGACCTTTTGTCCTTCTAAATGAATTTTGTTATTATATTTGCTAACTCAGTAAAATAATTTTTTGGTAATTTAATTGGGAGGGCATTGAATATATAGATCAATTTAGGTAATATGGTCATTTTTATTATAGTGGCCCTGCCTACTCATGAATAATTAATATTTCTCTAATTATTTAAATCTGATTTTATTTGTATAATTTTAAAAAATACTTTTGTTCACATAGTCCCTGTCTTGACAGGTGGTCTCCCAGGTATTTTATACTGCCTAGAGTTATTTTAAATGGAGTATCTCTTACAATCTCTTCTTGCAGGGTTTTGTTGGTGATATATAGGAATGCTGATGATTTATGTGGGTTTACTTTATATCCTGCTGTTTTGCTAAAATTAATTGTTTCCACTAACTTTTTAGTTGAGTCTTTAGAATTTTCCAAGCATAAAGTGGTATATAGATATCATTTAAAGAGCCATAACCATTCTCATGTAGAATGCAGATATGACAATACCCTTCAAGTAGGCACTAGCTATTTGCAATTTGTAGGATCCTAAAATGTTAGTACTCCTAGGGACCTTAGATCATCTCGTCTATCCCCCTCATTGTACAAAGTACCCAAATAAGTGAAATGACTTACTTGCCCAAAGTGACACAGATAATAAATAGCAAAGCCAGAATTCAAGCTCAGGTCTTCTCTCTCCAGAGCTGGTATGCTATTCTGTACTCCAGAAAGAGGGTGGAATGGAAGGTTACGAAAGAATCAATTCCCTTTCAGAAACAACAGATTCACACACACACACACACACACACACACACACACACACACACCCCTCTACTGGAAATCCTTAAAAGAAAAAAATAAAAGCCCTCAAAGATATGAACAAAGGAAATGAGTAGAGGATACACTCTCCAGTGTACCCACCTCAGGTAGGGTGGAACATAAAGTGATGACCATCCAACATTTCCTGCACCGATTTCATTTCTGGGGATGGCACAGCCAATGAATGAGTCATTCCCTTGCTTGCAGGATACATATCTTGGCAGCCCAATGAGTTCATTGCTGAGCTGAATCAGGTTATCCCTTAGGACTGACTCTTTACCAGGTTCAGTTGCTATGGCTACCAACAAACTCAACTATGGACCCCCATTAGCAGATTTTTGATGCCTCTCCAATCTTTAGATGTTCACAAGGCCATAACCTGGTCCATCTGTCTATAAAGCTTTTTTACCTAGGATAAGGGAAGAATGAGTGCAGCAGAGACAGAATCGTAGCAGCATGCCTTCATAGCCACATGGCGGCTGGATGAAGAGATAAGCCAACTCTGGTATAGGTGGCTTCCATTACCACTACCTCTTCCCCAACCCAGAGAGCCACAGCATTTCTTCTTCCTCTTCATTCAAAAGCCATCAGGGAAGAGAGGAGATTTTTACCTCTTTGAGACTGTTATTTGTACACTCAGTTTCAGCTCACTAGCCAATTAATAGGTTCTTTTAATAGCATTATATAGTAAGCTATCTGACAAAGGATAACAATATGTGTTCTGAACTGAGGAGGTCCCCTCCATCACAAATTTCCAGGGTCAGGTAGATGGTGCAGTGGATGGAGCACTGGGCCTGGAGTCAGGAGGACCTGAGTTCAGATCTGGCCTTAGACAGTTAACAGTATGGCCCTGGGCAAATCACTTAATCCTGATTGCCTCCCCCCGCCAAAAAAAACTTTCCAGAAGCAAGCTACCAAATTTTCCATGTAATTGGTTTTTTTGTTATTGTTCAGTCATTTGCAGTTGTGTCTGACTGTTCTTTACCCCATTTAGAGTTTTCTTGGCAAAGATACCGTAGTGGTTTGCCATCTCTTTCTCCAGCTCATTTTACGGATGAGGAAACTGAGGCAGCAAACAGGGTTAAGTGACTTGTTTAGGGTCACCCAGCTAGTAAGTGTCTGAGGCCAAATTTAAACTTGGGAAGACGAGTCTTCTTGACGTTAGGCCCAGTACTCTATCCACTGTACCACCTAGCTGCCCGTGTAAATGGTAGCTGGCATTTATTGTATATGTGGGGAGGACTGGGCCTTCATTGACTAGTGTCCCCGTTATACTCATATGGATAAATTATATGTGTGTGTATGTATATATACACATATATATACATACACACACACACACACACATCTCCTGAGATCATGAAGTGTTTGGTATCTCCAGCATCTAGCACAGTGCCTAGTATATAAAAGGCTCTTAATAAAAGCTTTTTTATTGATATATTAAAATATATATCTGAATTTTTGCTCCTTGGAAGAGTTCTATAGAGAGTACAATATTTTCACCTGGTGCTAGATCTGAAGTTAACTTAGACAGGTGTCTTACAGTGGAGGCATCTAGGAAGGGGCAACCATTTTTCTAGCCTTCCTCTGCAGCCGTACATTCCACCTCCTTACTTGGGGAGCACTCTTGGAGTGGCGTGGATCCACAGATGGAAGCTGCCAACACCAGTGCCGTATTCCTGAAAGTTAAGTATCCTAAAGGGGGGTTGCTTTGGGTTCCTCGGGCATTAGGCATTCATTCAATGAATGCTTATTTATTTATTACCTACTATGCACACTGTATAAGGCACTACCACCTGGATGAAAATTGGGTGATATTATGCATCTCTAAATATTCATATCTTCCTAGAAGAAAGCCTTGGAGAGACGATTTTGACAGGACTTGCCTGAGGTGATGCAGGAGAGGCAGGACAACTCTCATCTATTGCAAGGTCTTAGCCAAGCACTTAGCTCACCAGATGGAAATCTCTGCTCCACCTGCTAGGGCCTCCCAGTCCTAGCTCCTGTGCTGCCTTCTGTCCAACTAATTAGATCCTAGTCAACTATTTGCAGAGCAACCAGTGCTGGACTGGGTCTCAGAAGCTGCTGCTCGCACTTCCTGGGTTCTAGCCTCCCTTCCTCCTCTGCAGGACAGGTGAGAGACTATCCCTGCACCAGACTGGGCACATGTAATTGGCTATAGAATTCCTTAGGTCCCCTGCTCTTGCTTTTGTCTTTGAATCTCCCCTCGGTTACAATGAAAATTCTGCTGGGAGAATTCCAGTGTCTGTTATGCATGGGTTATGTGGAAGCCGTAGGATGGAGTCATGTTTTCTGCATTGCAGAAATATGTATCCAACTTCATATAACTTCAACTCCAATGCCTATAATTTTTATAACAAATGTGAGAACATTCTCGTCTAAAATGAATAGATAGAAGAAAAGGTAATCAAGTATTCTCTCTTTGTCTCTTATATTGCCAACAGAACAAAAAGAGTCAGACCTCAAATGCTTGGATAATCTTCCATCAGCATGAACACCTAAATCTAGGATTAAAATAAGTCTCATAATAACAGCTTACAGGGGGCAGCTAGGTGGTACAGTGGATAGAGCACCGGCCCTGGAGTCAGGAGGACCAGAGTTCAAATCCGACCTCAGACACATAACACTCACAAGTCACTTAACTCCAATTGCCTCACAAAAAAAAAAAAAAGAATGGCTTACATATGCAAAAAGTCTGTAATTTCGTGGGGATGGAGGTGGGAGAGGGAGAATTCTCTTCAGGTAGCTCACAAATCTTGAACTAGTGTTATTTTTCAGAGTTGCAGCAGTTTTTCCTTAAAATGGGGGGGGGAATAAGGCAATTCTCCTGCCCATTTTAATTCTTCCATTGGGTGTTGAGTGGGATAGAGCCCACTTACCCAAATAAAAGTCCAGAGATTTCTCTCAGTAGAAACAGAAGTTTTATTCTAGCAAGTCTCGCGTGGGAATTGGGCATCACCTACCCAGGGTGGACTGGAGTAGGGAGGCAGGATACAAGCAGCAAGTAGTTATACCCTTAAGACAAACAACTCTAAGAACACCTCCCCCCACACACACGTTTACCTCAATCTCTTATCCTCATTGGTTGAGGTAAGGGACCTTACATTCTACCCAGAAACTAAGAGATTCATTTTACCCAAAACAAGCTTGGGAGCTAGAAGATTGTCTTATTTGGCAAAGATAAGGCTGAGGTGGTGGTTACAAAACAAGGGAGAGGGTGGGCAACATATGTATGACCCAATCACATGATTTACAGGAAAACGAAACTTAGGCCCAGCTAATGCTAAAGCCTTAACTAAATTTTGGGGCATAGCTTCCATTTCATATGAGAAACTTTCACTTGCCCCACACAGTGGCTTCTGCCAATGAATGATTTTGTGGCAAGTGTATATGCTTCTAATGGAAGAGGAGAGAGAGCCAATACACACAAAACAGCTATCTAGGGGAGATTTACTGAAGGATCTTCTTTACCAAGGCCTCAGTGGGGCTCCAGATGGAGATGCTACAAATCTCCAAGTGTCCTTCAGATCATTTGGGGCTGGGGGTGGAGGGCAGGGAGCAATTCCAAAGGTGGCTTCTCAGCTTTCTCCTTTTTGGCAGGAAAGGTCTCATCTCTGACCTTTATCAGGGATGTCTTCCCTGCTTCCCAGGGGCTCTAGGGAGGCAATTGGCAGAGAAGCAAGGTGTTATCTTATACCTCTGCTCCCAGATCTATGCTTTGGGATCCTTGAGCATAGTAATTGGTTGAAGAGGTAAATCAGGGAGAAAAGGAAAGTGGGGGCGGCGGAGAGAGTCTGACTTTTGGCCTGTTATCATACAGATAGGAGCCTATTCTTCATGGCCTTGGCTAGATAAACTCCGGAAATCTTCCCAGAGCCCAGGGGCCCACTCCCCTGAACAGGTGGTCATGAGCTCATGAGGGGATGCACAGACAAAGAAAAGAACAAAGATGCCAAGGTTTGTTCATGGCCTGAATTTCTCATTTAACTCTTACCTCCCCTGAGTCAGTTTCCAGAACGCCAATATGGCGTGCTATAGATATAGGGAACAGATGAACATTCATCCAGGGTTTTTTGTTCATTACTTTATATATTTAGATATAAGCTCCTTGAGAGCAGGGATCATTTCTTTTTTTTTTTTCTGGTCTTTGTATTATTAGGGTCAGTTAGGTGGCACAGTGGGTAGGGTTGGGGGAGGGGAGATGGAGTCAGGTCTTCCAGAGTTCAGATCTGGCCACAGACACTTACTAGCTATGTGACCCTGGGCAAGTCACTTCATCCTGTTTGCCTCAGTTTCCTCATCTGTAAAATGAGCTGGAGAAGGAAATGGCAAACCACTCCAGTGTCTTTGCCAAGGAAACCCCAAATGGGGTCATGAGGAGTTAGACAGGACTGAACAAGTACTTACTAAATGACTGTTGATTGATCTCTGCATCTTGCCTCCATGAGATGGGCTTGCAGACAATTTTCTAGGGCCTTGAAGAATTCTTAACATGCCCCTAAAATGTCTCTTAGTAAAAGGGAAGTCTTAGGGAGTTACCTGAAACAAATAGAAGTAAAGTGTTTGCTAGTAAAAATCCAACAGAACAAAAAGAGTCAGATTCCAATTGCTTTGATAATCTTCCATCAGCATGAGAACCGAAATCTAGGATTAAAACAAATCTCATTAGCCCAGTGTCATAGAGCTAGTAAGTGTCAGAGGAGGGATTTGAATACAAGTTTTCCTGAATCCAAGCTCTTCACTCTGTCCTACAGATAAAACACCTATATAGCAGCCACTATACTCTTTTTTTTGGGGGGGGGGCATGCTAGTAGTAACACATTTAAGTTTTATTGCCACATTTTGTTTTTACCTTACAAACATTTACAGATTACTCCCACTTTTGGAGAGGTTCTTGTGACAAAGTAAAACAGTTTAAATAAACCTAAAAATACATCTGAAAGTGCATGTAACATTCCACATCTGTAGCACCACCCCTCCCATATACTTTTCTATTAAAAAAAAAAAGTGGAAATCTATTTTCTCTCCCTCCCATCTTCCACCTCATTGAAAAAGAAAAAAGAAAAACAAATTTCCTATAACAAGTATGCATAGTTGAGCAAACCAAATTCCTTCAATGACTATACACAATAATATCCATATCTCATTCTCTACCCACATCAATTACTTCTCTGTAATGGATATGTAGAAGTGGATAAGCCATTTACTGTGAGTGTGAGGGGGAAACATCTGCTCACTAGATGAGAGGTCTCTGCAGCTGAGGAAAGAGAAGTATGTGGTTGGGTAGGTAGAGACAGACCCACAGCATAGGTTCTGTTCCCTTCAACTCTGGCAACTGATTTTATCTTGAAGGACACCTCCCACTGGAACGAGACTGAGTTTTGGCCACCCCTTCGGGCCCCAAGGCTAACATTCTAACCCCAAGGTTAATGCTATCCACCTGGCAACTTCCCATCAACTAATGCTAATTAATTTTTTTTTTTAATATTCTAGCTCTGCCTCCTGATTTATCCACCTCCAATCCAATGGACCAAGGTGGGAGGAATTACTCTCTGGGAGGATTTCAGGACATCTAGACTGAGGAATTCCCCAACCAATGGTATGCATTATCATCAATCCTCTACAAACCTGAATGGTCATTGTATTTATCACAGTTTTTACACTTTCAAAGTTTTTGTTTTTACAGTGTCGTTATTGAATAAATTTTTCTGAGTGTGCTCATTTCATTTATAAAATAAATTTTATAATTTTTATTTATAAAACATACTCAAAATTGTTCATTTTTATAATATTGATGTTATAGTACAAATTGTTCTGGTTGTGCTCTGTATTAACTCTGTATTAGTTCATATAAGCCTTTCCATAACTTTATTTGAGATCATTCTTCTTAATTTCTTACAGCACAAGACTAACTCCTATGCTACAATCTATTCAGCCATTCTTCCATTTGTATGGATATCCCGTTAATTTCTAGTGGTTTGTTTGGGTTTTGGGGTTGTTTTTTTTTTTTTTGCTACCACAAAAAAGAGATGCTATAAATATTTTTGTACATAAAAGATTTTTTCTTCTTCCTTTGAGTGTAGGCCTATCAGCAGTATAGCTGGGTCAGAGGGCACACATAGTTTAGTAGCTTTTTGTGTGTAATTGCAAATTGCTTTCAGAATGGTTGTATCAAGTCAAATCTGTCAGCAGTAAATCAATGTGCCTTTTTTCCCACAACCCCTCCAACATTTAGCATTTTCTCTTTTTATCATCTTTGCTATTGTGATAGGTGTGAGGCAGAATCTCAGAACTGCCTTAATTCATATTTCTCAAAATAGTACTGATTTGAAGCATTTATTTCATATGGCTATAAATAACCTGAATTTCTTTCTTTGAGAGCAATCTTCCTTAGACCATTTATCAATTAGGGAATGGCCCATTTTCTTGTAAGCTAGAATCCGTTACTTATATACCTTAGAAATGAAATCTTTACCCAACTGATAGTCAAAGGATATGAATAGGCAGTGTTCAGATGAAGAAATCAAAGCTATCTATAGCCATATGAAGAAATACTTTAAATCACTATTGATTAGAGAAATTATAACAATTCTGAGGTACCACCTCACACTTATCAGATTGGCTAATATGACAGAAAAGAAAAATTATCAATGTTGGAGAGGACATGGGAAAATTGGGACACTCGTGCACTGTTGGTGAGGTTGTGAACTAATCCAACTATTCTAGAGAGCAATTTGGAACTATGCCCAAAGGGCTATAAAGCTGTGCATACCCTTTGATCAATCAATACCACTTCTAGGTCTGTATCCCAAAGAGATCACAAAAAAGGGGAAAAGACTTACATGTACAAACATTTATAGCAGCTCTTTCCATGGTGGCAAAGAACTGGAAATTGAGGGGATGCCCATCAACAGGGGAATAGATGAACAAGTTGTGGTACATGAATGTAATAGAATACTATTGTACTGTAAGAAATGATGAGTGGGCAGATTTCAGAAAAATCTGGAAAGACTTACATGAACTGATGCAAAGTGAAGTGAGCAGAACCAGGAGAACATTGTACACAATAACAGCAGTATTGTACAATGAACAACTGTGAATGACTTGGCTATTCTCAGCAATAACATGATTCAAGACAAATCCAAAAGACCCGTGATGGAAAATGCTATCCGTATTGAGAAAAAGAACTGCTGAGTCTGAATGCACATTGAAACATACTATTTTCTGATCCAACCATTTTGGAGAGCAATTTGGACCTATGCCCAAAGGGCTATAAAAATGTACATACCCTTTGATCCAGCAATAGCACTTCTAGGGCTATATCCCAAAGAGATCAAACAAATGGGGAAAGGACCCACATGTACAAAAATATTCATAGCAGCTCTTTTTGTGGTGGCAAAGAATTGGAAATTGAGGGGATGTTCATCAATTGGGGAATGGCTGAACAAGTTGTGGTATATGAATGTAATGGAATACTATTGTGCTATAAGAAATGATGAACAGGCTGACTTCAGAAAAAACCTGGGAAGACTTACATGGTCTGATGCTGAGTGAAATGAGCAGAACTGGGAGAATGTTGTACACAGTAACAGCCACGCTGTGCAATGGCTGAAGTTGATAGACTTAGCCCTTCTCAGCAATGAAAGGCTCTAAGACATCTCCAAAGGCCTCATGATGGAAAATTCTATCCACAACCAAAGAAAGAACTATGGAGTTTGAATGCAGATCAAAGCACACTATTTGCTCCTTTTTTTCTTCTGTTTTGTTTTGTGTCCTCTTTCTTGTGGTTCCTTCTACTGGTTCTAATTCTTCCTTACCACATCGCTAATATGAAAATATGTTTAATAGGAATGTATATGTATCACCTATGTCAGATTACATGCAGTCTTAGGGAGGGAGGGAGAGAAAAATTTAAAACTCGAAAGCTTATGGAAATGGTTGTTGATAGGGGCAGCTAGGGGGCACAGTGGATAGAGCACCGGCCCTGGAGTCAAGAGGACCTGAGATCAAATCTGGCCTCAGACCAAACACTTGACACTTACTAGCTGTGTGACTCTGGGCAAGTCACTTAACTCCAATTGCCTTAAAAAAAAATGATTGTCGATAAATCAAAATAAATTAATTAATTAAAAATATACTATTTTCACTTTATTATTTTTCATAGTTCTTTTCTTTTGGCCTGTTCTTTCACAACATGACTAATATGGAAATATGTTTTACATGATTGCACATACATAACCTATGTAAAATGGGAGTCATGAGGGAGGGAGAAAATTTGGAAATCAAAATTAAAAGAAAAAGAATGTTAGGAATGAGACCTTTATCTTGCTGGAAAGATTTTTCCCAGTTAGTTGCTTCCTGTTTAATCTTAGTTTGATTAGATTTATTTGTGCAAAATCTTTGTAATTTAATGTAATGATCTTCCCTATCCCTTGTTTGGACATGAACATTCCTTCTATCAATAGATCTGAGAGGTAATTGTTTTTATGCTTCTCTAATTTGTTTGTGAGGTGACCTTTTATATGTAAGTCATGTATCCATTTGGAGCTTATCTTGGGATAAGGTGTGAAGTACAGATCTAAACCTAATTTCTTCCCTATAACTGTCCAATTTTCCCAAAAGTGTTCTTTGTTTCTTTCCCAGAAGACTCAAATACTGAGTCCTTATCCAAGTACTTGGGGTCTTTATGTCTATCATATACTCTATAGTCTTCTAAATGGGGTGTATGGATAGTTCAGGGAGGACTAGTATCTCTGGTGTGAGGGCTGCTGAGCCCTTTTCATGGCTGCTTTCCACCTTTGGTGGCCACCTCTCACCTAACTCTCACCTGTGGCTCCAAGAAGCTGTAGCATGCTCAGCACCCATACCCTTGTAAACCATTTTGGCAGACAGAATAAATCGGACTGAGGGTAGCTGAGGGGCCTCAAACCCATTGGTGAGTTGGGGACTTGTCTACCCCAAGCATGTGAAGATTTCCCCCACTGGAATGAGCGGATGAGAACAATTTATTCGTGGCCATGAAGGCTGTTGAAACAGGAACTGTGGAGGCTTAGAGCTTGGTTAGACATGGAAGATGCCAAGGTTATCCACTGCATTCTGAATCATCACCAGTCTTCTGGACTTCATGACTGGAAGAGAGAGTGAGGACAATGACTTCATGCAACTCCGCATCACCTAAATCCAGTTTGTGTGCAAGTCAGAAGATATTACTTATACCATTTTACCATTTTTACCTACCTCAAAGTCCTGTGGTAATATGCAGAGCTGTAGTCACAACTCTGCACACAAGCAGCCCAGGCCATAGAGTCATCTTCTCATTGAACTGAAGCAGCAGTGGGATTTGGCAGCCCCGTGGGTATCTGAGCAGCTTTTTTTGTTCTTCTGGTTGTATGTTTTGATCTTCTTTGTCACCAAAATAAGATAATATAGTCTGACTCTTTTTGTGCTGCTTGCTCATGATCACGTCAATTACTTGAGTTATAATCTCTTTGTTAAGGTAGGAGTCTGTTTCCAACATGGAGAATGTACTGTCCCAAGCTTCAGGGGTTTTGTACAGCTGTTTTCAGAGATACTTCTAGGGACCCGTACATTTTCAGTTCTTTCAAGGTGTTATGATCAAGGGCGAGGTGTTTACTCCTTTCCTGGCCTGTGCTCTGGTCTATTAGTAACCACAAGCACTCTTTTCTGCCTTAGAACTGTGAGGAAGATTTGCTCTCCACAGCTAACTACAAGCTCCACTCTACCAGCTCTCCTCCTCGCCCAGGACCACCATCCAGAATTGTGACCCAGATCCACACATGGGCAAAGCAAGAGATTCCTGCCTCAGCACTGGCAAAGAGATCCCTGCAGTCCCCCTCTGATCAGCCACTGGATTCCCCCTCAGTCTGTGCAGCCACCATCCCAGGTGAATGGAGCTGAGACCACCATGTTTCTCTCTCAGCACTACAGAAACAGACTTTTCCTACTGACCTTCTAAGTTGTCTTTGGCATGCATGGGTTGAGAAATCTGGAAACCGCTACAGGTGCCTGCAATTCTCTGAGGCCTGCTCCAGGTTTGCTATGGCCTGCGCACACACGCTGCACCGTGCTCTGTTCCCATCCTGGTGCGATATACCTTTCCAGTCAACCATCCAGGTTGTCTTGGCCTGGAAATTTGTTTCACTCTGTCTTTTTGTGGATTCTGCTGCTTTAAAATTTGTTTAAAGCCATTTTTTAATAGGTATTTGGAGGGGTTTGGGGGAGAGCTCAAGAAAGTCACTGCTTCTACTCTGCCATCTTGGCTCCATCCCCCTGAGCAGCTTTTTTTGAAAGACTGCACTGCTCACCACCTGGCATGAGGAAAGGGCTAGAAAAGGTACCCTAAAAAGTGTCTGCTTCACTCAGTTCTGGCCTGCTTACCACACCAGATAAGGGTCCCACCCTGTGGTTAAAACACCAAAAAAGTGTACAAAAACTTTTGAGAAGACAATTCCACTGAGCATTGGCACATGGAATGTGTGCACACTTATGGACAATGTGAAGTCCAGTAGACCTGAAAAATGAACAACTCTTGTGAGAGAACTCAGCAGGCATCACATCCAGAGAGCAGCACTGAGCGAAACAAAGCTGGCAAATGAAGGCCAACTTACTGAAGTTGGAGCTGGACACACATTTCTCCAGAATGATCACAGTGATGTGCAACACTGATTTCATAATCAAAACTAATCTAGTCAACAAGCTTGTATGCCTCCCAAAAGGAGTGTACAACAGGCTTATGACAAAGTGATTGCCATTTGCAGAAAAGCACCATCATTAGTGCATGTGCTCCCACCATGAGGTCAAAGAAAAATTTTGTAAAGACCTAGAGACCCTCATCATCAATGTGCCAAACGAAAACAGGCTTGTAATTCCAGGTGACTTTAATGCTAGAGTAGGTTCAGATTGCCAGATGTAGCAGGAAGTCCTTGGGAGGAATGGAGTTGGAAACAGCAATAGCAATGGTCACTTACTGCTGAAGACTTGTATGTCTCATGATCTCATCACCAACATTGACTGTGTCATTGTAAGGAGAAGAGACAGGATGTGAGAAGGACAAAGGCTATGTGTAACACAGAGGGCTGGCCAAATCATAGACTCATCTTCCCCAAGCTAAACATTCACATTCAACAAAAGGAGTGGCAAGACAGCTACCAGAAGACAATGTCAACAGATTAGAGGGCTTCTCTCTGCATGAACAGTTTGTTGCTAACTTGGAAGGAAAGCTGAGTCAATACACGATTGGTGACAGTGGAGCAGAAAAGGAGTGGGCAGCTTTCAGAGATTTGGCGTACAGCATTGTGTTTACTCATCTGGTTCAGAACACTCATGTACGTCAAGATTGGTTTGATGAAAATGGTGGGGAAATTCAGAAGCTGCTAAGCAAAAAATGAGAACTCCACAGGGTTTATTTACCAGTGGGACAGTTCATTCATCTCTTAAGAAGGCAGTATTTAACTTGGTCAAAAGTAAAGTGCAAGTGAAACTTAGATGCAGGATTCTTGGCTCAGTAAGAAGGCAGATGAAATTCAGTTTTACACTAATAGTAATAATCAATCCAAAGTGCTTTTATGATGTCTTCAAGGCTCTTTATGGGCTGAAGACTTATGACGCATCTCAACTACTCGGTGCTGATGGAGCCGTGTTGATTAGTGATAAGTGGAGAGATGGCCGAACACTTCCATAGTGTTCTCCACAGGCCATCGTTAACCAATGCTGAAGCCATTGACTGATCTTTCTACCTTTCTAGCTGAACTTCCAACTGAAGAAGTTTTGAATGCCATTAGGCTCCTCTCACATAGCAAAGAACCTGGTGCAGATTCTATTCCAGCAGAGATTTACAAGACAGCGGTTCCAGTGCTCACACAAAAGTTGACTAATATCTTCCGGGTTATAAGGCAAGAGGAGGTTATTCTCCAGGAGTTCAAGGATGCCTCCATTGTCTAATTCTATAAAGGAAAAGAAAATAGGTTATCCTGTGACAATCATGGGGGGGTGGGCAGGAGGAAGGAGGGGTTCTCCCTTAATCATTACCAGAGCAAATGGAGAAAATTTGAATGCTGTGGATAAGTCCACTTACCTTGGCAGTCTGCTTTCCAGGGATGTACACATAGATGATGTTTGGGAGGTTCTGAAGGTTCTGAAGGAAAAGTGTGGGAGAGAAGAAATATTAGGCTGCCTACTAAACTGAGGGTGTGCAGAATTGTTGTGCTGACCTCATTGCTGTATGTCTGCGAAACCTGGACAGTCTACCAATGCCATGCCAGGAAACTGAATGTCTTCCATTTGAATTGTCTTAGGAAGATTCTGAAGATCACCTGGCAAGATAAGGTACTGGATACTGAGCTCCTTTCTTGAGCTGAACTGCCAAGCATTCAAACTCTACTGCAGAGAGTACAACTCTGATGGGCTAGCCCTGCTGTCCGAATGCCAAACATATGTTTGCCTAAAAGACTATTTTACAGAGAACTCACACAAGGCAAGCGCTCACACAGAGCCTAGAAGAAGCGATGTAAGGACACTCCTGAGGTCTCTCTGAAGACTTTGGAATCGATTGTGTGACACAGGAGACCCTGGCACAGGATCATCCAGCATGGTGTGCCCACATCAGAGAAGGTGCTGTGCTCAATGAGCAAAGTACAATTGTAGTATCTCAAATAAAACGTGAAATGTGTGAATTTAGAAACATCTCCAGTCTGAATGTTTATGTGGACCCATCCTGTGGTTGAGCCTTCTGAGCTCATATTGGTTTGATCAGCCACAGTCAGACATACTCTACTTTGTTTTTTTTTTGTTTGTTTGTTTTGTTTTGTTTTTTAGGCAATTGGGGTTAAGTGACTTGCCCAGGGTGACACAGCTAATAAGTGTCAAGTGTTTGGTCTGAGGTCAGATTTGAACTCACGCCCTTCTGACTTCAGGGCCAGTGCTCTATCCAATGCGCCACCTAGCTGCACCTGAGACATAATCTACTTTGACCCTGACCTAGTGATGTCATTTTGATCCGCACAAAGGATAACAACTACCCAACTCTTCTAAATATAAATAGATTTCAGGCTTCATATAAACAACAACAATAATAATAATACTTGAAGGTTTGCAAAATGTTTTATATATCTGACCTCATTTTATCCTCACAATAACCATGGGAGATAGATGTTATTATTATCCTCCTTTTACAGATGAGGAAACTGAGGCACAGAGAGGTTGAGTGATTTGCCTAAGGTCACATAGGTAGAAAGTGTCTGAGAATGGATTTGAATTCAGATCTTCCTGACTACAGCACTAACCCTACCTACTGAACTACCTATTTGCCTCCTCAAAAAGGCAGATGATGCTAGGATGATGACAATGGGGGAAGATGTGGGAAACAGGGCAAAGATATTTGAGATAAAGGGGAAAAATGAAAAGAGATGTCTGGGAAAGTAAGTTGTTACAGAATGTGAATGAGTAAGGACGTGATGGATGAGGATCTGTAGCCAAGGCCAGAAAGAAGAACCACCATAAATCACAGCAGGGCTGAGAATCATTAGACCGCAGCTTCCTGAAAGGCAATGTGGTACGGATCCTGGAATCAGGAGGCCCAGGTTCAAGTACTTGCCCTATCACTTACTAGCTATGTGATCACTTAACATTTCTGGGCCTCAGTTTTCTCTTTTTTAAAAGCAGCTATTAACTGACCTCCATAACTCACAGGCTGTTGTTACTCACAGTGCTTAGTAACCCTAAAGTCCTTTATAAGCTATTATTAAGGGGTGGGAATGCTAACTTTCTACTGAAGAGTAGGGAGAATGAAATTATTTTCCTTATATTTTTTGTTTTCTCCCAAATGTCCCTAACCCAGGAATGACAATGCAAGTCAATTCAATAAATCTTTATTATTATTATTATTTTATCTCTTTGGGATATAGACCTAGTAGTGCTATTTCTGGGCCAATGACTATGCAGGGTTTATAGCTCTTTGGGCATAGTTCCAAATTACTCTCCAGAATGGATCAGGTCACAACTCCACCAACAGTGTATTAATGTCCCAATTTTTCCATATCCCCTCCAGTATTTGTCATTTTCCTCTTCTGTCATATTAGCCATTCTGATAGGTGTAGGTGGTACTTCAGAGTTGTTTTAATTTGCATTTGTCCAATCAATAGTTATTCAGAGCATTTTTTCATATGACTATAGATAGCATTGGTTTCTTTATCTGAAAACTTCCTGTTCATATCCTTTGACCATTTATCATTTGGGAAATAAACTTGCATTCGTATGAAGTTGACTCAGTTCTTTATATATTTGAGAAATGAGGCCTGAGATGAAGGATTCTCCTAAAAAAAAAAAAAGGTGGTTTTCGAAAATTTTCCTATTTGTATATTTAACCACCAGGTGGCAGCAATAACCACTCACTAGGCCTTTCTGCTTTGCTTAGTGGTTCGGTTACGCCCAGTAGGGCAGAAGTACTAAATAAGAACGTGTACTCTGTGGTTGACAGAGAGAGGCAAGGGCCTTCCTCTATGGGACAACACCGATTCGTGATCAAGGGGTGGGTGGATTTGTGGAATTACCCAGTCAAAATTAGCCCCTGAGCCCCTATCCATTAGGTCACCCTCCTGCTTCTTGTGAGCTAGTTATAATACAGTGACCAACAATCATCTGACTTTGATAGACTAGCATTGGCTTTACGGCTAGGTGGTGCAGAGGAAGAACACTGGGACTGGAGTCAGGAAGACCTGAGTTCAAATCTAGCCGCAGACACTCATTAGCCGTGTGACTTTGGGAAAGTCATTTAACTCCTTTTGGCCTCAATTTCCCCATCTGTAAAAAGGGCATCATAACAGCACTTACCGTGCAGGAATGTTGGGAGGATAAAATGAGATAATATTTGTAAAGCACTTAGCACAGTGCCTGACACATAGCAGGTGCAAGATAAATGTTAGATATTATTAGAAGCAGAAATGTTTAGTTAGATACCATATGCAATATTTACTTAGCATAGACTCAGTAAGCAAATAAACATTACATAATAACCAGAGAACAATATATAATAAATGTATAAAACATCTACCAAGAAATTGTAAGCCCACTGCTTTCTTAAACTCCAGAAATTCCCCAAAACATTGGATTGACCCTAGGACGTGAAATTTTTTTTTTTAAAGTTCCCTACTCCTGCTCCCCTGCTGGCAGAGGAGTATTCTTTTAAATCTAACTTGGAATAAAAATATATATATTTGAATAAAGCCATTGAGGTAAATTATTTTGCAATGCTCTGAAGATTTCTTACAAGGAATTTGTTTTTCTTTTCTCCTTTCCTCCAAACACACTATGGGGTATGGGAGGGGGGAGGGCAAGAATATCTATTTCTGTTAATTTAAAAGAGAGATACTAAGGAAGCTACAGATATGAATGGTATATGCACTTTCAAATGAGATCACTATATTTTTAACTTTACTTAATTGTTTTACTTTGTTACCAGCGACATCTTAGAGGGGGGCAATCTGTAAATACCTATCATAATATAAAAACAAAACACGTCCATAAAACTTGAAAAAAAAAACCTGAAAAAACTAACTCACTGGATCATGAGGCAGAAATCTCGAGCGCCTCTAGTCCTGAGATTCAAAGCCAGGGAATGGATTCGGAATCTTGGCTCAGCCCAGGATATGAGACTCAGCATCTGGTGCCACCTGGACCAGAGGGTTTGTGCTTTCCAGAGCTTGGGCTGTGTGGGGCCTCTAACTGCTTCTGGCCTTGGCTAGCCCATCAAAGAACAAAGCGCACTGACTCAGCTGCCAGCCCCAGCAAGGAGCCGCAACACCATCACAGGGCTCTTTGTCCATTACTCCTTTCTACCTTGTTGGGGAGAGAGAAAAGGCTCTTTGACACAGCTATTTCACATGACCTCACTTCCTATTGCTACCTAGCCTCAATCCCCACTGTTTCTGAGGTGGGGCAGATAGAGTGAGGGGGTGCAAAAAACCCCATTGTGTATAATGGTTATATGATATGATCTCAAAAAATAACAAAAAATATTTTCTATAGGAACTTCTTGGTTTTACTATTATAAAAAGGTTCAAATAAATACACCATGTGCCCTAACCAAGAAAGTAATTAAATTCTAAGTTTACTCCATTGGAAGAGTTTCAGGATTAATTAACATAAACAAATACCCTAGAATCTATTTTAATAGCAAGAAACCTTATCTAATGTATTTGCTGGACCATGCATGTTTCATCAGATCCATCATGTTAATAATTTTCTTGAGCCCTAAATAGATTTTTAGATTTTTTAGAAAATCAAAAAGTTACTTAAAAGGAAATATAGTAATACTGAGTAAGTACAGGAAAATTAGACCAGGAAGAACAGTACTTTGGGATAACAGATTTTTATCATTTTAGCTCCTAATTTAAAACAGAACAATGGGTTTATTTTCAAATTAAATATGATCATTTCACTCCCCTTCTTCAAAAATCTCTATTGGCTCCCTATAACCTCCAGGATAAAATACAAATTCTTTAGGCTGGCATTTAAAGCCCTCCACGATTTGACTTCTCTCTACCAAAGAGTCTCATTTCACATTACTCCCTGTTGGAATCAGTTGCTAGTATGAATAGGGCTTTCAAGAATTGTATGAGTGAGTAAATGCTGAAAGTAAGAGGCCCTTTTATCTGCTGTGTTTTAGAAAGGGCTGACTTTCTTTAACTGGAGATACTCTAGTGAATACAAAAGTTAGCAGAGGAAACATGAAGAGTGAACTGAGAAAGGGTGTACCATCCAAACCCGGCCAGCAGCGGACACTTCCAAAAGTAGGGGAGCCCTCGCACTGACCATGCTGAGACCAGAACTGACGCTACCTGCGCAGAAAGTTGTGGAAGGGATGTAGTTGAGGACGTTGCCGGGAAGTCTCGGTCATGATGATTCTTAAGCTGTGGCCAGAGAGGCCAGACAACAGTGGTTTTTTGAGGGGCTGTTTCCAGAATGAGTCTTCAATCTTGCTGGGAGTCTTGGGGGTCACCTTTACTCAGTCAACTGAGACGTCAGGGCTGTTTGAGGTGTTTTATAAGGAGGGAAGTTTGATTGGTTTGCTATTTCCAGGGCCACAGGTAGGGAGCTGCCAGTTAGCCAGGAAACTGGAAAGTTTCTGGGGATAGAGATGCTGACATAAGCTGTTCTAGAAGACAAGCAGGGGAAGAGGGAAGGGGTACCATGGATGAGGACTCCTAGTTAAGCTACAAACTGGGGTTTTTTCCAAATTAAACAATCCCCTTCAAGAAGTCTCCATTTCAGTCAGACTGTCCTGCTAGCTGTTTTAACTACAATCCTTTCTCAATTTCTATGCCTTTGCACATGTGAATCCCAGAGTCTAGAATTCACTTCCTCGGCTTCTAAGAATGCCTCGCTTTGCTGCCTGCTGTATGGGGCCTCTCCTGATCTCCTCTGTTGTTTGGGCCCTCTCCCTGAGATTATTTTGTAGAACTTTGTATATAGTTTGTAATTACTTGTTTGTTTATATCTTGTATCCTACTAGTATAATTTAGATTCCTTCTATGCCCAAATGGCTATAAAAATGTGCATATCCTTTGACCCAGCGATAGCACTGCTAAGGCTATATCCCCAACAGATCATACAAATGGGAAAAGGACCCACATGTACAAAAATATTCATAGCAGCTTTTTTTGTGGAGGCAAAGAATTGGAAATTGAGGGGATGCCCTTCAATTGGGAAATGGCTGAGCAAGCTGTGGTATATGAATGTAATGGAATACTATTGTGCTATTTAAGAAATGATGGACAGGCTGACTTCAGAAAAACCTGGAACGACTTGTATGGCCTGATGCTGAGTGAAATGAGCAGAACCAAGAGAACTTTGTACACAATAACAGCCATGTTGTATAATGACTAATATTGATAAACTTAACCCTTCTCAGCATTACAAGGATCTAAGACATCTCCAGAGGCCTCGTGATGGAAAATGCTATTCACATCCAAAGAAAGAACTATGAAAGTTGAATTGCTATTTTTTTCTCTTCTGTTGAGTTTTGTTTCCTCTTTCTGATGGTTCCTCCTATTGGTTTTAATTTTTACTTACAACGTCACTAATGTGAAAATATGTTTAATAAGAATGTATATGTATAGCCTATATATATCAGATTGTGTACCATCTTGGGGAGGGTAGTGGGGAGGAAGGGGGAGAAAAATTTTAAACTCAAAAGCATATGGAAGTGATTATTGATAAATCAAAATAAATTAATAAAATTTAAAAAAATTAGATTCCTTGAGGTCAGAGATTATTTCTTTTTCTTTTCTCTTTTTTTTTACATCCCCAGTTCTTATTGTGTAGTAGTTGATCGATAAATGTTGGTCAAATTGGATAGAAATGAATTTTGAAATCTTCTTGAAGTATTTGTAGGTACATGGATAGGCATGTTATTCTTGTAAAATAATAAAAATAAAGGTAAATTACTAAGTGAAAAGTGGAATATTCTAAAGGATTGATCAATTTGACCAGGAATTATAACATATGAATTTCCAAGGCATTTTCACTGGTTGTCCTCTGTGCCTTTATCCATTCCATCTAGTTCAATCCCTAATCTTAGAGATGAGGAAACTCAAAGACCCAGGGAGTTTAAGTGATTTGCCCAAGGTCACCAAATCCCAGAGGTGGGATTTGAAACCAGGTCTTTTGACTCTGGCAGCTAGGTGTTACAGCGGATACAGCCCTGGGCTGAGAATTAGGAAAACTCATTTTTACTGTGTTCATATCCAGCCTCAGACACTTACTAGCTGTGTGACCCTGGGCAAGTCACTTAATCCTATTTACCTCAGTTTCCTCTTCTGTAAGATAAGCTGCAGAAGGAATTGGCAAAGCACTCCAGTATCTTTGCTAAGCCCCAAATGGGGTCACAAAGAGGTGGACATGACTGAAAAATGACTCAACAATAACTTCTGACATCAGAGCCAGTGTTTTTTTCACTGCAATAGTTTAGTAAGGTAAAACTATTTTCATGTGTCACAGAAGATGAACCCATTCACAAAGTACATTAGCATGCTTGGCTCATCACGTCCCTGCTTCTGAGAGAGTAGCAATATTGTATAACGGAAGTATCTTAGAAAGTCTCTGGGGCACGCTTAGACATTTTATAATGTTTGCTAGGTTCCGGTCTGCTAGGTGGTGGACAGTTGCAGAGCTACAGTTGCCTTCAAATGACCTTAGTTGGCCTTGACGCTCTCTATGGGTGGACACCTGGTCTTGGTTTGACTCCATGGCTGACAAAGTCTAGTGACAGTCAGTAATATAAGGGGAGAAGCGTGGGCCCTGTCCCTCAAGGCTGACATATGGCCCCGTGAAAATGGGCTGCAGTCCTTTTGCCTCAGAGTTTGCACTTTCATTTGATGTGGAGGAACTGGAGGCTGTAGTCTTGCAAATGAAATGAAAGATGTGATGTCAAGTTCAGGCAACTACCTTGTATTGAAAGGTCAGAGGAGCAGGCCACCCAGGTGTCAAGGCAATTCTAGGTTTTGCAGCTGGGCCATTTATTGATTCCCTGAAGTGTATCCTACCCAGTGGAAGCAAGGACTCATGTGGCAGTCATTCCACCATGGATGTGAACTTGGTAGGACCAATGCTATGTAGAAGCTGTGCTAAGTCTGAGCCTGCTCACCCCAGTCACCAAAGGGAGAGGGTGCCCCCAAAGTGTTTGGGGAAAGTATTTATATTTTTATTATTATATCTTTGAAGTAAATACTTCTTTGTTAAAGAAAATTGATGTTAAGTGATCATTACATGGGGCAGGGTTAGGTCGCACAGTGGATAGAGTGCTCATCTTCCTGAGTTCAAATCTGGCCTCAGATACTTACTTGCTGTGTAACCCTAGGTAAGTCACTTAATCCCGTTTGCCTCAGTTTCTTCATCTGTAAAATGAACTGGAGAAGGAGATGAAAACCACGCCAGTATCTTTTGCCAACCCCAAATGCCTAAAAAAAAAAATAGCACTTGGAAATTACAGTTTTCCCTTCTACATCTCAGGTGTTAGGGATGTGGCACCCCCTGGATCTGGAAAATCCACATAAAATTTCTTGGCCCTCCCTTTGTAACAGAGAAGAAGGCTGAATTTTTTCTTTTTCTTTTATGGGGTGTTTACAGTACCTTCTTGTAAGTTTGGGTTACGTATTTGGTCACAGGATCTGTGTCATCTGCTGGCCTTTGTGTGTCATCTTTAGCTTCTGCAAAACTCCCCCAAAATTTCCATTTAATTTTTTATGTTGAACCATGATATATTGAAACCAAGATGGGGAAAGTCAATATGTAGAATGGATAACTATAGTACTAAGTGCTAAAATACCTCCAGGCCTGTTCCTCAGACCTCACTCATTATTCATGGTTCTCAATCCGATATATTTGATAAGAGTATTCCCTTCCCTCTTAAAATGCTTTTGTTGCTGACATATAGATGTTCACTCCCCAAAATCTTGTTGACCACAATTCAATTCAATTTGCCAAATGTTTATTAAGTGTCTACTCTGTGCTAGGCACTATAGGTAAATGAAAAGTATACAAAGATTAATGATTGATGTTGAGTACCATGTCTTGTATATTTCAGGAAAATACTTTTAATTTAATTATTTAAATAATTGATTATTCTTGGGACAGCAAATAACAATCAACACATTTATTAATTGCGTTGGTCTTGTTCAGTTGTTTGTGACCCCATTTGGGGGTTTTCTTGGTAAAGCTACTAGAGTGGTTTGCCATTTCCTTCTCCAGTTCATTTTACAAATGAGGAAACTGAGGCAAATGAGGTCAAGTGACTTGCCCAGGGTCATGTAGCTAGTAAACATCTGAGGCCAAATTTGAATTCAGGAAGATGACTCCAGGACCTAGCCTTACATACTATATGTATACAGTAGTATACACTAGTATACTACTGTATACATATCACCTAGCTGATATGTACACAGCACTTTAAAAATGCTATCTCATTTGATTCTCACAACAAACTTATCAAGTGTCATATCATTATTAATCTGATCAATCCTATCATTAATATCTCCATTTTATAAATGAGGAAACTGAGATATAGAGACATTAAGTGAATCATTCAGAGTCATATAGCTAATAAGTGCCTGAGGCAGGATTTGAAATCAGATCTTTCTGACTTCAAATCCAGTGCTCTATCCACTGCACCATCTAGTTGCATCAACTGTGTGTATTACCATTGTGCTATGTGCTCAGGCAACAATAAAAAAAAAATCGGTCCTTGCCTTTAATTAGTTTATGGAGGAGACAATCTAAAAATAACAGTGGTGGAGCAGGGTAGTGAGCTGTTTTATTAAATCATTCCTTTTTATTCTCCATCCTAATACTAACTCAGTCAATCAATTAGCATTATTAACCCCATCTATGTAACAGGCACTGTGCAAAGTATGAGGTGTACAAAGAAAGGCAAAAGGTTTCACAGCACAACATACAACTTCTCTGCTCAGGAGAGTTGAATTGAAGGATCAGTAATTCTATTTTTTGTGATTCAGATCCTCCAGCCAGGGACAGGAATCTGGCAAAACATCTCAAGCTCACATCTCTCTCTTCTCTATGGACATTTCTCTTTATTGTCGACTTCCAAACACATTTCCAATAAACACACCCCAACTTATAAAGGCCTGTGATCGTCACTGTTTATAAACAAAAAGTATATATTTAAAACAAAGAAAGGTACAGATTTTCTTATGCCCAGGAAAGATTTCAGGCTTCCATGAGGGAGCCCAAAGGAGGGAGGGACCAGGGAAGAAGGAAGATTATCAACTTGAGGTCTGTAGTCGGGGGAAGGAGACTGTTTCAGCAATATACTGTCTGTCCTAACAATCCTCCTGACCGATAAGCCCAAGCAACCTTCTTCAAAGAGTCCTGGGAACTCTATTCCTTTTCTGTGGTGGCTGCTATTGTCTATACTTCTGCTCTCCCATCTCTAACTCAGTCTATCTTTCTCCACCTCCAAGCACAGCTTCAGTCTTCACCTGGAGTAGTAGTGTATATTTTCAGAAAAGATAGAGACCCTTACTCTGTGACCAGCAAAAGCCTCTCCATTTCTACTTCCTTGGGTGTTTGGTTCTGGGCCTGATATAACATGAACAGGAGATGGAGAGTAAGGTCATCCCAGCAAGTTTGTGCCTTTTGAATCTTGGTGTTGACTTTCGACCCTCTTCCTGGTACAGAGTTGGGTTTCCTCAGTCAAAGACCTCACCCTAACTTTGAGGAACAGCAAACAGGTATGTAGCACGACTCATATTCTTTTTCGGCTGGCTTGCTCACTTCAACCTACCTTCATGTTTACAGGTTTCAGACCACCACTGGGCAGCTACTCAGAGTTCTAGAGATAACCCTGTTGTGGGGAACTACATTCCTACTCATTGCTATAGCTCTCAAGAAACCCCACCAGTAAGTTTCAATTTACACAATCCTAGTCACTCAAAAAGATGATACATTGGATCATAAATATAGTCGCTTATTTAACAATAAGATAAAAGCAATAATATCACAGGTGCTTATAAGGCAAATGCAAGATTAATAAATATATCACAGTCCACACATATATCTGAGTCACATTCTCCCACCCATGTACTTGGTGCCTGTGGGGAAGAGCGGGCATACAGAAACCCATCAGAAAAGCACACAAATAAGGAAAACCCATATATCCAGGAAAACTCACAACCCTACCTAGAAACTTCATTGTCCTCTTTCTGTCTTAGGAACTGTACATAAAAATTCTTTAATGAATTTGAATGTATTTCTGTGTTGAACAGATGCTCCTGTTGCTAAGCTGAGTTGATTCAGTGATTCATAATGTACTTGGCTAACAACTCATTGGGCATGACATACAGTACTGGGTGAGTTCTCTGATTCCAAGCTGTCCCTCTGGTCTGCTGGACATACCCCTCAACAGCAACTATAATATCCATCACTTCAGCTTTAGACTTAGCTGATGCATTTGATGCTGTAGATTTCGTGGACATTTTCTCCTCTCTCAGTTTTCACACTATTGCTCTCCTCTGGTTTTCCTGCTACCTCTTCTCTGTCTCAATTGCTGTTTTTTTATCCGTGTTATAGTCACTAACCATAGGTGTCCTCCAAGGCTCTGTCCAGGGTCTTCTTCTCTTTTTGTTCTAAACTATCTTACTTGATGATCTCATTACTCCCATAGGTTCAACTATCATCTCTATGAAGATGATTCTCAGACCTACATGGAACCCTTTCTGTCTCCTGAGTTACAGTGCTGCATCACAAAGTACCTTTTGAACATCTTGAACTGGTTGTCCAACACGCATCTCAAACTCAGTGTGTTCAAAACAGAGTTTATTTTCTTTCCCTCAAAACCTCCCCCTTCTGTTCATTGCCCTAACAGCACCACTATCCTCCCAGTAGCCTAGGCTTGCAACCTCAGTCCATTTTCAAATTCTCTGTAGCACTGATTAAACACATCTAAGCTGTTTGCTTAAGTCTGCAAGGCTTTTTGTTTCTACCTTCACCCTATCTCTTGTATATATCCCTTTCTTTTCATTTACACAGCCACAACCTTAAGTCAGGCCCTCTTCACCTCTCTCCTGGACTACTGCACTAGCTTTCTAACTGATCTTCCTGCCTTAAGTCTTTCCTCATTCTAATTCACCTTTCACTCAACTACCACTGTGATTTTTCTAAAGCATGTCATCGCCCTGCTCAATTTTTTAATATATTTTGTTTTTTTCCCCAATTATATGTTAAAACAATTTTAAAGCTTTTTTTAAGTTTTGAATTTCAAATTCTATCTCTCCTTCTGTGCTTCCTCTCCCCCCTCCTTGAGACAGTAAGCAATCAGATATAGGTTATATATGGGCAATCATGTAAAACATTTCCATGTTAGTCATTTTGTACAAGAAGATTTGAATTAAAAAAATAATGAATGAAAAAAAGAAAGTGAAAAATAGCATGCTTCAGACTATATTCAGACAGTATCAGTTCTTTCTCTGGAGGCAGATAGCATGCTTCATCATGAGTCCTTTGGGCTTGTCTTGGATCACTGTATTGTTGAGAAGAGCTAAGTCATTCACGGTTGACCATTGTACAATATTGCTGTTACTGTGTACAATATTTTCCTGGTTCTGCTTACTTCATTTTACATCAGTTCATGTAAATCTCTTCAGGTTTTTCTGAAATCATTCTGCTTGTCAATAATATTCCATCACAATTATATACCACAGCTTATTTAGCCATTCCCCAATTGATGGGCATTATCTTGATTTCCAATTCTTAATCACCACAAAAAGAGTTGCTATAAATATTTTTGTACAAATAGGTCCTTTTCCCCTTTTATTGATGTCTTGGGGGTATAGAATGAAAAAGGGATTTAAAATTTTCACATTAATTGATATATGTGTAATGAATTTACTAATAATTTAGTTTTCTCAAGAGCTGCCTTTTCTAGCTTGTGAGTTAGACTCACAATGCAGCTTGAACTGATCAGTCAAACCTTGACAAGGCTCACAATCACTAGCATCCTTCTGCTTGCGTACCTGAAGTGAAACAAATCAAAGATTGTAGAACCTGTTCCCGTCACAGAACTCTGGTTCTGTACTTTAGAGGAGGTGGTCACAACCCCCAAAGACTTGACTCCAGAGCTGTTGTATTGTGGGACTCATGGGTTTCTTGTGGGAAACCACTAAATGATTGTTTGTAATCCACCTTTCCCCATTCTTACCTAGTTGTGATTTAAGTATATAACCTGTGCTTTTACTTCAGCAAAGGGAATATTCCTCACTCTGAAACTGATTACTTAAACTACTTGATTACTGGCTCTCCCACCTCTACACCTGCTTTGTGCAGCTCCCAGCATTCTCAGGTTAGAGACCGGCTCAGTAAAAATCTTGTTAACAAGACCTGTCAGTTCATCCTGCTCAATTAATTAGCTTCAGTGGTTTCCTATTACCTCCACGATCAAATATAAACTCCTATCTTTGGCATTTAAAGCTTTTCATAACCTGGCCTCTTACTACTTTTCCAGTCTTCTTACACTTTAGTCCCTTCTGTGTATTCTTCAATTTAGCCACATTAGTCTATTTGCTGGTCCTTGGACAAGACTCTTTATTTTTGGTTTCTGTATCTTTGCATTGTTTGTCCCTTATGCTGGAATGCTTTGTCCCCTCACCTCCACTGTTTTCCTGACTTCCTTCACGCTTCAGCTCAAGTCCCACCATCTACAGGAGGCCTTTCCCAACCTCTTTTACTTCCTATCACTCAGTCCTTTCCTCTTTCAGATTCCATTCTATCCACTCTTTTTATATCTTGTATGTGCCTAGTTATTCACATATCGTTTCCCTCATTAGAATGTGAGTTCCTTGAGAGTGAGGACTGTTTCATTTTTGTTCTTGTATCTCTGGTGTCTTGCACATTATTAGGCACTGAATAAATGCTTATTAATTGATCCATAATTCAGGTCAGATAATAATGAGGTTCAGTATCAGGGTACTAGTAGAAATGGAAAAATGGAAGGATACAAGAGTGAGAATTGGAAATAAAATCAACAAAGATTGGGCCATTGATCAGTTATGGCACTGAGCCAAGGTTATGCTATATTTGAATATTGTACACTGGTGGGTTACTGCTTCATAGAAACTTTTAAACAATCATAGTAACACATTCAATCTGACTTATCATAGAATATCTCTGTCAATAAACAATATGATAAACATTTATTAAGTACTTACTATATGCCAGGCACTGTGCTAAGAGCTGGAAATATAGATACAAAAAAGACAGTCCTTGCCCTCAAAGAGCTTACAATCTAATGGGGGAAGAAAACACACAAAAGAAAAGGTGAGGGCAGGAGGGAAGGTACCCCTGTAGGCACATGATGCAGAAGTCTAAAGGAGATAACAGAGTAGAAAATGAAGAGATAGATGGCCTGGGCATCCTCCTTAAATGAAGGTTCTGGGAGGGGCTCTCTGTCTTTCATTTAGTGTGATGGACCCCAAGGCAGAGGGTACTGATGAAGTATGTATTCCAAGGCTGAAGCATTCTTGGGGGATGTACCAAGAAGATCTGACTTTTCTGTTATTAAGAATAGGTGCATTATTAAAAGTATCCTTTTTTTCATCCCTGCTCCCAGTTCCTATTGTGCCTTCCTTGTTCACTCCTAGTTTTGGCTCTATTGTGAGGAAGGTGGGGGAGAAGGAACAGTCAAAAATGACCCTGAATTTCTGAGTCTCAGTGACCAGGATAGCAATGCCATTAAAAGAATTAGGAAACTTAGGGAGATGAAAAGGTTTAGAAGAAATTAAGCTCAGTTTTGGACATGTTTATTCTGAAGTGAAGGCAGGACAAGAACAAGCCCTGTATGCAGCTAGAGGTCCTAGTATCATAGGTCCAGAGTTGGACCAGCTGAAACCTCATTTTACAAATGAAATGGCTCTGGAGCTGGGAACAGAGGGTAGAGCCAAAAATATAGATTTGGGAGACATCTGCATAGACGGAGCCGAAGCCATCAGAATGGGTGAGTTTGCCAAAGGACAGAGGATAGGAAAAAATGGACAATGGTCAGACTCTGCACACAATAGATACTACAGGAAGAAATGCCTGCTGATTAAAGTGAGGGGGTTTACAGGGTCGAAGACAAAGTATGGGGTAGAGGAATGAGAGTGGTCCCAGAGGAGAGGGAATGACGCTTTCTGGGTCTGGTGGCAATTCAAATCAATAAGCATTTAAATGTTCCAGGCACTGGGGAAAGATAAAAAATTAAAAGTGACGAAGGATACAGTTTACTGGGCTGGCACAATGTGTACACTGCCAATAAAGTAAATAGAAAGTAATTTCCTGTGGGCTAATGGGGGATGGAACTAAATTAGGGAGATCAGAAAAAGTCTAATTGAGGCTGGCAGTCTTGGGATCTTGGTAGGCCTTGAATGGAATTGGGGATTCCAAGAGCCAGAAGTAAGGAAAAGCACCCTATGCACGGAGGGAGAACTTGTGCAAAGGCCTGCCGGAATAGGCTTGGGACCCGATTCTGCAGGGCTTTAAACACCAAGCATCAGAGTCCGTTGTAGTCACGGGAAAACAATTTAAAAGAGACAGTTGCCACGTGGGGGCTACGGGTCGCCATCAGGGATATTCCTGAGCGTTCTGCCCTCCCAAAGTGACTGGGGAGGAGACGCCGAGGGGGCGGGGCCTGGGCGAGAGGAACGCCCTCGGGGCGGGGTAACGCAGACTTGCCTTCCTACCACTTCCTTCCCGGAAGTTCCGCTGTGGGTCGGCGGAGGTTAGAGGGCAGCAGGAAGTAGATACGTGGCCGCCGCCTGTCCGCAGCAGAGGAGGCGCAGCCCGAGATGGCGGGGGTGCTGAGCGCGGAGCGGCTCGAAGTCTCCATCGACGGCCTCACTCTGAGCCCGGACCAGGAGGAGCGGCCTAGCGCCGAGGGGGCTCCGCTGGTGCCGCCGTCTCCGGCGGGGTCTGAGCCCGAGTCGGCGTCGGAGAGGCGGCGGGAGGCCGGGGAGAAGGAGGCGGCGGCCGAGGGCCCGGCCCCGGTGACAGCGGCGGACGACTCCCTGTGTCTGGAGGAGTTCTGGGGCTTCGGCCTGGAGGAGCTGTACACCCTTGCGCTCCGCTTCTTTAAAGGTGAGCCGGGCCCTTGGCTGCCGCCCGCCCCGCCCACCTCTCCTCAGATAGTCGGAGCCCAGCGCCCGGGCAGCCTCTGGCCTCCGGCTGGACGCCGCGTTCCCCCTGGGGCAGTGTCCCCGGGGCCCCTCGGGCCACTGGCCGGACTTCTGCCCGGTGGACCGGCTCCCTCTTCTCAGGTTTCTCCGGGCCGCTGTTGCTGCGCACTTTCTAATACTCCAGTCTTCCATTCTCTTCCTAGGGTTCTGTTCTAGGTTTGATTTCTACCCCAGCCAAACGAACAAAAAACACAAAAAACTTTCTTCACTTCATTTGGCAATATTCTAGGCACACCGTTTTGTTCCTTTTTTGGGGCGGAGGGGGGGAAGAGAAGCTTTTTCCTGAACTTATTTCTAACTCCCGGGAATTCGGAGATTCCTAACCTGGAATTGCATTTGATTACCTGGTGGTTTATGAGTGTCTTTAGGGCACTCTGGAGGAAGTACCTGGTAAACTTCTCGTAGCCCCTCCTGTTTTTCACACCCAGAGATGAAGGAATGTTCTGCTTAAGGTCTTTGTGACTTCTGGACTATTAAATCTTTCCCCCCCCAACTTGAAAGTATGTGGATTCCGTTTGTTTTACTGTACTTGAAATTACTTCTATTTTTCCATCCCAAACAACAACTAGTTGTTCATTGTCTGCCTGTCTTGGATTTTCTACTGGGTAGGGGAAAATTGAATGATGGAGCTAGTCCGTTGGTGGTGATATTCTTTCCCCTGACAGAGTCATGGGGTTGATACGGTAAGGAGCTATGTATATATTGTTAAAGGTAAAACAGCAAACGTGATTTATTTGTGAAAACTTGGTTTAAAATGCTTTGATGTAAGACTTGATTATTGCTAGTTAGGGTAATAACTTAAAAGTACTTTCCTCACAACAGCCCTTTAAAAAAAAAAGTAAGAGACGGAGGCTCAGAGAGAGAGGTGGTCACTTCCCCATGATTATAACACAGTTACTTACACATTTGAGTTGAAAGGGATCTCTTGGCCATGTTTCACCTATACTTGAAAATCTCTTCCATAATGTATAGGACTGATGTGGAATTCAAACTCGGGTCTCTTGACTTGTTTCCCATGTATGTGTTTTAGTAAATACTTTAACAGTAGGTTCTGAAGAATGTGCCTTGCAGATTATGTATGTTTAATAGAAGTGAAGGAGATCTCGTATCACTAAACTGCCTATGACTTTTAACTGTGCAAATTAGTTCAGACGTATCTTATTAATTAACCTGGTTGCTGGTTAGATCAAGCTGTTTAAAATTCATTCAACTTTTTTGTCTCTACTTTATTCACAGGAGTAGTTAACTGAGGTCAGTGCTTTGAGGGTCACACAACTTAGAGAAATTTAAATGGAAAATAGGTTTAGCTCGTTTGACTTAAATGATCAATGTTCCCGTGGCTTCATCTTTTAGTGTTTTGCTTGTAATAACGCCCTGATAAATGTCAGTCAGCAAGCATCTCTTTAAGTTCTTATTATGTACCAGACACTGTCTTAAGGTGTGTAAATGGAATTATGGAGTAAACTGATAAGGATGGCTAGGCACTTTTTTTGATCTGGGACCAGTGATTTTGTCAGTATATAGAAATATATATAGAAGAGCCCTCCATCAAAGCAGATTAGGCACCTCTCTGATTTATCACCTTAGCTGCCAAGGAGCCTTGGGAGATGACTTGTCTAGGGTCATGCAGTTAGTTTGGATCAGAGTCCGGATTTGAACTCACATTTTCCACCGTGCCTTGAGTTCTCTTTGTAAACCTCATTTACATAAAGCTCTGTTGGTCTCAGTATAGTTCAAAATGCTATTGCCTGCTCTCTTAAGTTTTCAGCCTCCGCACAATGTGACAAGATTGGAATAAAATTGGTAGAATGATTTCCCCTTGTATTAAGTGATATCATATTTGGATAACACATGGATAACGAACCTTGAATAGTAGAGCTGTCTTCTGAAAATATGAACCTTTATTCTTGGTGCTAGAAATCTCATAACCTTGAAATAAAAGGTACCTGATATATGTAGAGTTCATTTAGTTCCGAGTTTAAGCCACCTCAAGCTGATGCCAACTATTTTTTTTATTAAGGAATCAGTATAGTAGTGATTAAAAGCCTCCATTTCTGGATCATTTTGTAGCAAAGATGCTTAGAATAGCAAATGCTTAATTGAAAAATAAAAGGGAGGGACCAAAAGTGGTCAGGAGAAATGTACATTGGATTAATGGAAAAGTAGAATAATGGAATCACTGCCTTCCTTGTCATGAAGGATAGGGTTTTTTTTTTCCTAGTTTGCTGACCTAGTAAACTATTTGGGCTTTGGTTCATTTTTCTAAAATAGTATTGCAGGGTGAAATTTCCCTCAGGATTTGTGACAAGATCATTGTTATGTGGATTTTGCTCAGAAAAGTTTAGCTGTTCCTCAATGGATTTGAGTTATGAAATACTTCCTTTTACTTGATAGAATGAAAATAGACCTTGAAAATTAGGATGGCTTAGCCTATTTTGTCTGTTCAGACATCTGAGTTCTACTCCGGGTTCTCCTACTACTGTTGGGAGTTAGCCTTATAATCCTGTTAATCCTCTGTGCTTTTGCATATCTGTCCGCTGAGGGGGATCATACTTTATTGTACCACAAATTATTGTGAAGATGAAATGAGTACAGATGAAAGAAGATTTGAAAAAGTTAAATGTAAGCATAAGATGTTTTCTAAAAATTTAAAGCAAATTTCAAATAAATAGAGTAGGGAGACACAGAATGTAGAGTTGAGTTAGCTTTTTTTTTTCTGTTATTTGGATCAAGATGAACGGAGGAGTAAAAGTTGTGATCTTTAAGAGTTATAGACCAATTAGGTAGATTCTAGTTATGGGATGGCAGTAGGATAAAGTAATTATACCAAGTCTTTCTGGGTAGACAAGAAACAGACTACACGGATTGAAAATTAAATATTTTTGAATAATTTTTAACAGTTCAGAAGCTATAGCTGTCTAAAGGGAAGGTTTAGAGGATAGAGGGATAGATGAAGGTCACCAGGAATTATAACTGGGTCCAGTTTTAGAGTTGAATGTCATTTGTCTGAAATACATTTTTTCCCCTCTTTTAAAAAAAAAGTTCCATTTAAAAATTTTTGAATTTGGTGGAGAACATTCTATATGCAAAGTAGAACAGAAAAAGAGGGGAAAATCTAAAATATCTTAAATTCAGAATAATTAAAAACCAATAGGAACTATCTGGGTTCATGTCAGACTTTGCTGGACAATTTCTCAAATGGCAGTAAGAAAATGTGAGCGTTGGAGCATCCTTTTCAGGATTCCTACATAGGGATGTATTTTAAAATGTGTTGCTAAGTATTTGGAATTTTTCTATGACTAAAAAACCTTCAGAGTTTTAAAAGCCTATGCAACCAGCAAAAAATTGAAGTGTAGAATCTTATTGTTACAGATTAGACATTAGTTTGCCAGGCCATTTTCTTATCCCTGGAACAAATTAATTTAATCCTTTGAGATGTTTCATTTTCAGTTAATACAATGGTTGACTAGGTATCATACTTTTACAGACTGATTCTTTTAACTAAGGGCACTGGGAATTATAATTCTCAAGGAAACAAAAAGCTATTTTAATGCTGTTCACTGTGGAGCAGTGATCCGGAAGTTGCTTTGCTTTTTTTTTTATCCTTTTTCATATAACTAATTTGCACTTGCTTTTTACCCCCTGCCTACTAAATTGTAAGCCTCTTGAAAATAAGGGTTGTCTTGTTTATCTCTCCTTTTCCCTGCTTCTCCCCTCTCCTGCATAGTATGGGTCTTTGCTTAATAAATGTTGGAATGACTATTTTTCTAGATGAAATCACAAAGAAGTATACGCACAAAAAAATCCAGAATTCCAAGCAAAAGTTTGATATTGCTGTTTTGCCTAAACTTCTATTCTTGATTTCCTATGAATTTTTATTTGATATATTAGAGGCAGTTGAATTTGGAAAAACTTTTTTACGTGGTATAAATCTTTCATGGCTGTTTCTACTACATCAGAATGTGAATTCCTTGAGAGCAAGGATATTTTTGCCTTTTTGTGTGGCCCAGACCTTGCTTAGCACAGTGCCTAGCACATAGTAAACACTTAGTAAATGTTTGTTGACTTGTTGTTGACTTGAACTGAATCATTTAAAATTTTTAAAATTCAGAAATTATATGGATTTTTCTATCATGTTAAGGATAGTTGCTGTTAACTGATCGAATTATTAAGAATTATTATTACCAATAGAGAATAGGTAGTTTTGTGGAAATTCTGAGGTTTTTATTTTCCTTTGACTTTCCTTAAACATCTATAAGGATTTTTTTTTTAAACCAAAGACTTATCAGAGAATAGGAAATTGGGTTGTAATGGTGGGGGGGGGATGAGGAAGAGAGTATGTGTGTAGGCAAATTCTCAAGTAATTTTTGTTTCCCAAGGTTAAATGCTGTTTGAAACTGTCACTTGAGGTTTTCATTTTCTTGCACTCATTTTTGTCCCTTCAGACACAACTATACAGCTAGCTAAATGAGTGGATATCAAGGGGGCCAAGGGAGAGGTGTAGATCACCAGAAAATTTAGCTAGGCCTCTGGCCAGTTCTTCCTTAAACAGTTCTGTTCCAATTTGATAGTTCTTATCTAATTAGTTTGAAACCAGGATTTTTGTTATTTGGAGGTTGTCTCAGGTGTATTTCCAAAAGATGGCTGCTTTGTGAATGAACCAGCACAAGTTAACTAACATTCTTCTCATAAATCATAAAGCTTCTATTAATCTTATTTTGTTTATAGAATTTCCTATCTGCTTTAGAGGTATTTTGATTGCTAGTCGTTAGAATTTAGTATTACCCTTAATTTTTAACTATAATTTTTCTGAAAATCAGATCTTTTCCACCAAACCCAATTGTATTTGTTTTTCATATCAGTGCAGTATTAGGGTGATTTTAGTTTTAATTTTATTTAATTTTAAATTTCTTTTTGGGGGGGTTAACTCAATTTTTCTAGAAATTATTGAAGTTTCAAGAAATTTTAAAAGCCCTTTATTCCATTCCCTTTGGCAGTACTGCCCTTAAACTATCTCAGAAATAGTTGTATATTTTATTCTTAATCTTGGTACACATTATTTTAAGAGAGAAGAGGCTTCAGAAACTTTTTTGTAATACTAATATATGTGCGGTGGTTTAAGGTTTATAAAGCATCTTCTTCACAACAGCCCTTTGAGGCTGGCAGTATAAGTGTTGACTCTTATTTTTAAGATGAGAAAACTGAGGCTTAGTGAGGTATCACAGCTTGTCCAAGGTCACACAGTTAATTAGTATCAAAGTTTGAACCCAGGTTCCTTCCATGTCCTGTGCTGCTTCTTAGGTAGGAGCAGATCACTGGATTCTAGACTTGAATAATTTTGGCTGGGTAGCTATAATTACATAACTACTGTAAAATTCTTGAAATAGATATTTCAGAAATTTTATTTTAAGTGTAAAGTCATTACACTAACAAATTAAGCAAGAATATAACCTAGAAGCTCTCTCTTGAATCATTTAGGACACTATTGCATGCTGTCAGCCTCATTTACCATATGAATAGGTCATTGAATAAATGACAGTGTATACTCCCCCCACCCCCATTTATATTTACATTTTCTCTAAGGCTGCCTAAAATTTGACACATTTGTCATTTGCCCTGTTTGCTGTTTCCAAGCCCTTTTAGGCTTTTTTTTTTAATTTAGGGTAAAACAATCTGAATTAAATCTCAGTATTGATCATCATTTTTGCTGAAAATTTATTTCTTACTCTGAAGCCCTCATTTGTTCTTTACTATTCCCACTGCCATCATCTTAATTCAGGGTCACATGGGCGGGGTTAAGGAAGGAGTGCTTTTGTTAATTAAACTGTTGGACATATTTTCCTGTTCAAGTCCACAAAGGTATATTTTTATCCTTTGGAAAAATATTCTCTGGTGAGTAGCTAGTATATTCCTAACTTAGGTTAAACAAGAAAAAAAGCTATTAATGTTTCTAGAAAACAGAGGTATTGACTTCAGATTCTTTTTCTGTTTCTACTTTTTCTTAAAGAATCCAAAGCTAGCCTTAAGAAGTTGCTTAAAGGGGCAGCTAAGTGGCACAGTGGATAGAGCTCCAGCTGTGGAGTCAGGAGAACCTGAGTTGAAATCCAGCCTCAGACACTTGACTCTTACTAGCTGTGTGACCCTGGGCAAGTCACTTAACCCTGATTGCCTCACTCCCCTCCCCCCCCCCCCCCCCCCCCCCCCCCCGGCAAAAAAAATTTGCTAAAGCATCCTTATAATTTTACTTATTTAAATTAGCTGAAAGTTTAGATTCAGGTTTGTAACCTGGTTTTAAAGTCTCTGAACTTGGTTTTAAAAATATTTTGATAATTGTAATTCAGTATAGTTTCCTTTGTAAATCCTATGTACTTTATTTTATGCATTTAAAACTTGATTCTGAAAAGGGGTTCAAAGGCTTCACCTTTCACCAAAGGATATATGACATAAAAAAGAGTAAGAACTCCTGATTTAGACGATATTTTTTAGCAGGCATGGGAACACTTTAATATTCCTGCATACTCCACTCCATTTTTGTTGTTGTTCAGTTGTGTAGTTGTGTCTTCATGACCCCCTGTACTATTTCACACATGGGATTTTCTTGGTAAAGATACTGGAGTGGTTTGCCATTTCTTTCGCTAGTGGATTAAGGCAAACAGGTTGAGTGACTTACCCCGGGGCACATTACTACTAAGTGTCTGAAAGTCAGTTTTGAACTCTGGTCTTCCAGCAGTCTGTTTACTGAGCCACCTAGCTACCTCCTTTATTCCGTTGTCCTATCCTTAAGTTCATTCTTTCAGTTGTGGAATATGGATTCTTTTTTCCCCCCAGCCAGAAACAAGGTTTATTGAGGATGTGCCGTATTAGCTAGACTCTTAAGGAATCTGAGTTATCTGTGGGCTGTTGGCTAGATTGTGAAAATCTGAGCAGTGGCTAGATAATAAGAATCCCAGCATCCTAATGGAGACAAGATGGACCTTATATACAGAAAGAGTATGGGAGGAATCTAGGAGTGGCCAAGTAGTCTGGGAGGTAGTCAGGCAATTGAGGTTAATCACGACTAGTGAGTATTATGTGTCTCAGGCTGGATTTGAACTCAGGTACTTCTGACTTCATGGCCAGTGCTCTATCCACTGCGCCACCTACCTGCCCCTGGAAAATGGATTCTTAAAAGCTGTTGTGTGTTATTTTGTCAGTTTGGTCGAGACTATAGTGTTTGATATTATTGTATTGTAGGATAAACAAGAGTTAAGTTTTGATCTTAAAGACTGAATCAATGAAAGTTACCATTTTTTCCTCTGTAAGTCAAAGTAGGCTTTGTATACTTTTATAAATCTTTTTCTTAGATTTTAAAAACAAGAGACTAAAAACGATTAAGGAAAATTTTCCTTTGCTTATGAGTTACATCTCATTTTTAGTATTAATAATGATTCTCAAATCACCAGCAGCATAATTTTGTTTGTGTGAGGCGGTAAGATAATAATGGTTGAGTGCTTGTGTTCAGATTATTATTTTTTTATTAATTTATTTTGATTTATCAACAATCACTTCCATAAGCTTTTAAGTTTTAAATTTTTCTCCCTCTTTCTCCCCTCTTCTGTCCCCAAGATGGCTCGCAATCTGATATTGGCTTTATATATACATTCCTATTAAACATATTTTCACATTACTCATATTGTAAGAAAGACTTAGAACCAATAGAAGGAACCATAAGAAAGAGGAAACAAAACAGAAGAAGAAAAAAGAGCAAATAGTATGCTTCAATCTGCATTCAAACTCCATAGTTCTTTCTTTGGATATAGACAGCCTTGTCCATTTTGAGACTTTTAGAGATGTCTTAGATCCGTACGTTGCTGAGAAGGGCTAAGTCTGTCAAAGTTAGTCATCGAACAACGTGGCTGTTACTGTGTGCAACATTCTCCTGGTTCTGCTCACTTCACCCAGCATCAGTCCATATAAGTCTTTCCATGTTTTTATGAAGTCTTCCCGCTCATCATTTCTTATAGCGCAGTAGTATTCCATTACATTCATATACCACAACTTGTTCAGTCACTCCCCAATTGATGGGCATCTCCTCAATTTCCAACCCTTTGCCACCCCAAAAAGAGCTGCTTTAAATATTTTTGTACCCATTTGCATGATCTCTTTGGGATATAGCCTAGAAATGCTGTTGCTGGGTCAAAGGGTCTGCATTCAGATTCTTTATGAAAACAACAGATCTTTTAAAGAATGATTATTCTTTCAGTCCTGAAGTTGAGACCCAGACAGTTGTTGCTGTTTTGGTTATATTTCATAATAAAAGTCTGTTTTATATTTTTGAAATCTTGAGCCATTCTGCAGTAATTTTTTCTAGTGGTTCTGTAAAATAGCAAGACATCTTGTCAGTAGGCTTAATTAAGGTAAAAGGCAAAGTGAAGTTACTCGTAACCTTCAATAAAAGTGAGAGAAAAGTCTTTTTAGGAAGCTACATATTAACAAAAAGTAACTATACTAGTTTTGCTTTGGCTTGTATGACAAATCTACACAGTATCAAAAACTACAGTAATAATTTGATTTTTAACTTGGAAATAGGTAGTGAGGAAGTATATTGGAAAGCATAGGATGGGCATAAAGAATGAGAGAGGTCAAAGACTTGCAGGATTTACAGAAGTCTCATATCCCTACATCATGAATACTTTGAGAAAACAAGAAGATATTGGTCACGGGGAGTAATCTATACCATCACAGACAATGAAATTGATTGTATTTTAACGGTCTGGAAAAGAGTCATCATTGATGTGGGAATCATCCCTTGAACAACTGTCTGCATACAATTAGATCCTTGACTTGTTAGAGTAGAAATCAGAATTGGGGAAAAGCTAGAAGAAAGAATAATAATCCATGATAGCCTCCCTTTCCAGTACTGGCTCACTTTCACTCATTCTTCTCAGATCAGTGCTTTAGGCTGGGAAGTTGAAATACTCCTTGCTCTCCATCGCCACTTCCAGGTTTTCCCCTTTTCTCCATCATTCAGTAACCTCTCCTCCTCTGAGGTTCATACTATTCTTATCCACCACCCTATCAGAATCCTAGTTGCTGTTGTCTATAGATCCCTCAATGAATTTGATACCTGGCTTAGTTTTTCTCTCCTCCCCAACTCCTGCCTTCATACTGAGGGGACTTCAGCATATATATTGATTCTCCCTCAAGTACCTTAACCACTCAGTTCTTCAATCTACTCACTTCCCATGAGTTACTCTTTCATCCCACGTCAGACACACACCGCTGTGGTCATACCCTTGATCTTGCCATCATCCACATATGTACCACACCCATGTTCAAGAATTTTGAAATCCACTTATCCAGCCATTTATCTATTGTCTTTTCATCTCTCCCTCTGCCTTGCCTTATATAAACCAACTCTTCATCCTCACAGTGACCTACAATCCTCAGTTTTCCCATCTGCACTGGGCACTCTCTCCTCTTCTCTTTGTCTTAACTCTTTGGTCAACCAATTCAACTCTATATGGTACCCCTCATTGAATCCCTGTCCCCCTTATATCACTGATTAAGTCCAGCCAAGCCTCACCCTTGGAGCACTTTCGCCATTCATCACCTTCACAGCTACATATGTGCTACTGAATGAAGATGGAGAAAATCACACAACTTCTGACTGGGTCCACTACAAATTTATATTCCATAACTTCAAGTTTATTTGCTAAGCAGGTATAAATGGCAGCCAATGGTAATACGGGTTTAGAACATAAGCTCATTTGTAAAATCTTAGGATATGGTAATGGAAGATTGTGAGCAGTATATCCTATAAGGGCGTTATAAAAGCAGAGACAAGCAGTGGTGGAGCAAAACTAGTTTTAAAAAAATTGATGTTGTCCTCAATTAAGCAAAACCAAGATGAGAATGGAAAGAGGACAATTAAGTATAAGAGAACTAGAAAAGGATTTATGACAAAATTTTCACTTTTGATGATGTTTCAAGCCACCACACTAAAAACACTGTAACATCCCAGGCCTAGGTATACTTAGCTCCTGAATTTAGAGATGGTATTGAAGACAGTAAGGACCAGAAAAGCGTATGGATTAATCCTAGTATATGTAGAAAATCCATTTGGAGATTACATAATTTTGAGGATTGATTTTAAGCTATCTGAAAGAGAAGACACCAGAGATATGGAAAAAAGGAATACTGGACAGTTGAGAAAAAAAATCCATTAATCATATGTGTGTATATAGATAGATAGCTAGATATCTTCTATGCAAAATTTTTGAGGATCACCTATGCATTTATCAGTGGTGTCTTCTATGAGAGAATTAGTAGGAAACAGGTTTTTGAATATGCATAATGATAAAAGATGTTCACCACAGTGATGGTGAATATGTATGGACTAGAATTAAAGGGAGAGAGTGGGGTGTTTCATCTCTAGGAAATAGCAAACACTTTCACTGATCTCAAACTTCTAAAGGCCCCTGTTTTTAGTATTATTCTGTCTGTATTTTATGACTGAAAGATGTGGGACGCTACAGTTGTTGAAGAAATAAAAGTAGTTGAATGATGGTAAACATGGCAGGCCACAACATATATGGGGAAGTTAATAGAAGTATCAAAGTAAGTGAAGGGAGTCTTCAGGAAAATGTATGATCAGAAAAGGAGGTGATGTGGTCACATTGGGAGGGTGAGGGATGATAAGTGACCAGCACTGGTGCTCCACTGACATCTTTGTGTAGGATATCAGGAGAGATTGAGGAAGGCCTTTAGTTGATTGGGTGGACTCCCATATAGTGAACTTAACGGGAGAACAATGGAACATCATTGGAGGGAACATCCAAATTTATGAGATCACAGGTGCAGTTTATTATTTTGAGAGGAATCTTTAGTGTGATTTTTAAATTTTATTTTTTATTCTGAATTTGACACCTCCTAGAGAGAACATTTCCACATATGAAATCACAAATATTTAATATGTATAGCTTGCTTTATTTTTCTTAAATTATATAATATATTCAGTAGATTACTTTCAAAGCCTTGGTGATACCAAGAAAGGCAAACAACAGTCCCTACTTTCAAGGAGCTCATGGTCTAATGGGGGGAGATAACATACAAACAATTATGTACAAAGAAGATGTGTGTGTGTGTGTGTGTGTGTGTGTGTGTGTGTGTATAAAATAAATTAGGGTGTAGTTTTAGAGGAATATATATATATATACACACATATATAATAAATTAGGGTGTAGTTTTAGAGGAATATATGTATATATATACACATATATAATAAGTTGGTATAGTTTTAGAGGGAAGGCACTACGATTAAGGAGGATTGGGAAGGATGAAGTAAAGGAGAGTGAGTTTTCTTTGCATTTTGTAACTTAGACCTAAGAAAGAATTTTAAAATGCTGTATTTTTGTATTTCAGAGGCAGTTTACTCATCCTTGAATTCCTATGCCAGTGAAAAAAACAAGTCAGGGACAAGCTAGATAGTGCAGTAGATGGAGTGCTAGACCTGGAATCAGGAAGATCTGATTTCAAATGCAGCCTGACTCTTAGTAGCTTTGTGACCCAGGACAAGTCACTTAACCTCTGTTTGCCTCAGTTTCCTTACATGTAAAATAAGGTTAATAATAGCACCTAAATTTCTCAGAGTTTTTGTGAGGATCAAAAGATAGTAAAGTGCTTAGCACAGGACCTGGCACGTAGTAGGTGCTCTATAAAAGTTGTTATTACTGTTATTTCCAGTCCCAATCCCTCTGAGTAGTAAATTTGTATGAGACTTTTTTTTTCTATTTCAATTTCAGTAACAGTAAGTATCTATGTTCAAGGCATGCTGGTAGGGTTATAATAACATACATTTCTGTTTTCTTTGAGGTTTACAAAGTATTAGGTATTATGCTCAGCTGAGTGTTGTAGTTGATAGAGTACTGGACTTGGAAACAGGAAAACTTGTTCACATCCTGCCTCAGATAAATATCTGGTAAATACCAGCTGTGTGGCCCTGGGAAAGTCACTTAACCTTTATTTGCCTCAGTTGCCTTATGTGTAAAATGGAGAAAATAATTGTACCTCCCTCTCAGGGTTGTGTAGATAAAATGATGTTATATGTGTATTTCATACATATATTCACATACATTAATTCACATTCCACAGTTTTTCATCCATTCATTAGTTGTTGGGCACGTAATTAGTTTCCAACTTTTTGTTTTTACAAATTGTGTATTGATAAGAGGAATAGTATTAATGTAGCGGTAGACTTGAAGTCAAGAAAACCTGGGTTGGAATCCCACTTACTAGTTGTGTGGCCATGGACAAAAGTGCTTAACTTTTCTGAGCTTCAATTTCTTCATCTGTAAACTGGAGTTAATAATAGCAGGGACCTCTAGATTGTTATGAGGATAGAATGAAAATTCTTTACAATTCTGAATTTTTACTTTTTAAGTTTTTTCAGGCATGGTGCCTGTGAGAAAATTAAAGAACTCGGTATTCGAAAAGCCTGACATGTCTGATAAATTTTCATTTTTTAATCATTTGCAACCCTTATTCAAGTATCCCAAAACATTCAAATACAGAAAAGCAGTAGCAAGTATTCTCCTGGCTTTATCTTGGTAGTCGAATGCATTTATTACCTTATCTCTTGGTAATGATAGATGTAGAATTTGAGGGGCTCTTGGAAGCCTCTAGTTCAGCCTTCTCATTTTAGAGATAGGGAAGTTGAAGCCCAGATCCAAACCTATGTCCTCTTGACTCTCAGTCCAGTGCATATTCCATCTTCCTGTTACCACACACCCTAACCTTGTCCTTTTCCTTCTACAGAGTTTTAAAAAAATCTAAATTTATTTGAATATATTCAGAAGTGTAGGGCAGAATATTAAGGAAACGTGTGTGGCAGAGAAGCAGCATGGAATAGGAGGGAAAATGCTGTATTTGTAGTCTAGAAGATCTGAATTCCTAGCTCTGTGGCCATGGGCAAAATCACAGCCTCTCAGTCTCAGTTTCATTATCCATAAAATGGAGATGTTAACACTTTGTAATGCCTACTTCAGAGAATTGTTTTAAGGCTCAAATAAAAGAATATGTAAAGTGCTTTACAAACTTGAAAATGCTACGAAACTGACATTTGCAATAGGTTATTATTGTTATGGCTAAGACCGATAACCTTAAATATTAAAGATCACTTATAGGTGAAGAGGAAAGGAGATCTCATAGTCTGAAGGAAGCTTTCCATTTCATTGCTAGAGTTCTTGTGGAATTTGTTGGCATTCTGTAATCGAGGGTGAGGGTTTCTTGCTCCAAAGCCTTGCTAGATTCTTGTCTTAGACAAAACACTGTCATGTAGCAAACTATCTGGTCAGATAGTTCTGGTTCTAGCCTAGTCATTGGGTGTGAGGGTGGCCTTGGGAAGTCCTGTCTATCTCTTTGTTCTGGAAACTGGATAGTTCCAGTCAATTTAATAGTTAAAAATTACTCTGATGAATAAATTTCTCATTCTTTAATGCTGAGCCCAGAATAGCATCAAAGCCCTGTAATTGAACAGCCTTTTCAGGGATTCGACCTCTTAGAGTCTCTCATCAATAATTTTCACTTTTAAAAAATTGAATCGATATTTTTACATGTTTTTGGCCTTTCAAATTTTACGCACTAAGTAATAGAGATCATTTACTTAGTGCTTTAAGGTTTGCAAAACACTTCACTTACATGGAGTTTTTCATTTCATTTCATTTCATTCTCACAACAATCTTATGAAATAAACATAATTCTAGATCTGGAAAGGACTCAAAGGTTATCTGGTCCAATGCCTTCATTTTACAGATGAGGAAACTGAGGTCCAGGAATGTTAAGTGATTTGCTTAAAGTCATACAGGTACTAATGTTAGAGGCAAGTAAGTAGCTGCTGCAGTTTGTATTATCCTCATTTTATAGATGAGGAGAAGGAGGCTCAAATAAGATGAAAATTACCTGTGGTTACTGAACCTATAAGTGTCTGAGGTGGAATTTGAACCCAGATAACTCTTTCTGACTGTCCCTCACTGCCTCTCATGTTACTTTTATGGTAATAGAGAAGAAAGTGTTAAAATGTCAACCTCTTCCTAAAAGAACGAATATCTAGATCTTATAAGTAAACCATTTTTAGTGGCACATTCATTTAGTTTTTCATGAAATTACCTCAATATCAAATATCAAAACTGTTTATAGGTTTCTGTGAGTGTTGCCTTTGTTACGTGCTTTTATAGTTTTATATTCTTAAACTAATGCTATTCTCATTAAGCTAAGGTTTTGTTTCAGTTTTAGGTAGTATCCCGATGCTAAGGTGGCATTCATGTTGTTGTCCTTCCAGGATTACCAGCAGGGCCTCCTTTGTTTTCAGAGTTGTGCTACATTCTTACCCATATCCTGTTACTCATTTTCCTGTCTTTTTTTTTGGTAGTGTCTAATTTAGTACAAATGATTGTAGGGGTCTGTAGTGCTGAGTACAATGCTTTATGTTGTACTCTTCTATGGTTTTATCATTACAAATATTGATCTTTAAAATGTCTTTTAAATATTTTAATGTTATATGCACATTATAGATGGATGTGAGAAAGTGACAGCATCAGCCTCTTTACTGTGTGAAGCTTTAGAGAATTGTTTTGAAAATTCAAACATTCACAGCCTCTTGGTTCCTTTATTTGTAAAATGGGAGGATTAGATTAGGTGAGTTCAAAGGTCCTATCCAACTCTAATTTTATTAGTGTTTCTCTCCATCTTTCCAGGTAGCATAACATAATTCAAAGAGCCTGGAAGCTGAAAGACCAAGGAGGGGCCTCATTCTGGCTTTCTAGGCTCTTAATGAGCTTTTGTAAGTGCAGACAGTGCCCATCTGTATGAAATTATTAAATGAGATCATGGTTGGGAAAAAAACTTTTGAAAATTGTAACATGCTGCGTATGACTATAAGTTGTAGCTTTCCATCCTTCCTGTTGACTGTGGAAGTATACAGTAGGAAAGTTAATCCTAGCTGTAGTACAACAACTGAAATTTTGGCTTACAGTTTTCTTTTCAGTATGAATAAGATGACCAATTAAAGACCACCATTGTAATCTGAGGGGAGATTAATAGAGATTTTGAAGTAGTTCTTCATGCATAAAATTGTGTCCTGGAGTTGTTTTACATGAACATTTTCTTTTGCCATTAAATTTTTTTAGGAACATTTTGCATGTGGGTGAAATAAACATTATATATATATATAGAGAGAGAGAGAGAGAGAGAGAGAGAGTGCTTTTTTCCTTTTGAACATTTTAGGGAAAAAATAAAAATTTAATGTAATAGAATGTGCCATTGAAACTTGCTGGTTATTAGTATTTCTTACTTATTTGCTTAAAGCACACATTGGTCTGGTAAAGATTGTCTCTCCGTCCCTTTCAGTGAATATAGAGAGAGGTTGGTTGGAATTTCTTTGGTCCAATTTTGGTTTTACTTTTAATTGACAGAATAGAAAAAATAGTTAAAGGTAACTGTAATGGTTAGAATGGGTAAGTTTTGAGTATAGCGGTTCATGATACTTAATACTGTATCAAGTATTTTACCATGTCTTTGCAAGCTGGATGCCCTCTTAAAGCTATAAAAAGCTGAAACTACCATATTAGTTCAGTTTATTATATCTACATGTTAAGTAAAGGCCTTTTAACTGTCACATTTGCAAATGGGTGTTGTTATTGTTTAGTTGTGTCTGACTCTTTGTGACCCCATTTGGGCTTTTCTTGGCAAAGATACTGGAGTGGTTTGCCATTTCCTTCTCCAGCTCATCTTAACAGATGATGAAGCTGAGGCTGACAGGGTTAATTTAAGCCCAGGGTCACACAGCTGGTACATATCTGAGGTTGGATTTGAACTCACATCTTCCTGACTCCAGGGCCGGCACTCAGTCCACTGTGCCACCTAACTGGATTTATGCATGGGCATACTAGCAGGTGAGAACTGCCTCAAGTGTAGGGAAATTCTTGATTCAAGACATAAGCTATTAAATAGTCAGATTTTGACTATTAACTTGAAAAATAGTCAACTTTTTAGAAATGTGACTTATGTAAACTCTGAAGTTTCATTCATCACATTTTAAAATTCATGTAATCATGGGATCCCTAGAATTTACAAGGGTCTTCAGTGGTGTTCATCCTGTACTGAGGATACTAATCAGCAGCATGATATAGTGGGAAGAGCTCTGGGACTGGAGTCAGGAGAGTTGAATTTGAATCCTGGCCCACTAATTTGTGACCTTGGGCAAGTTATTTAATTTCATTAAGTCTCAATTTTCTTATCTGTAATATGGGGATAAGAATGCTTTTAGTAAGTACCTTATGGTGTTATAAGGGAAAGGCTTTTATATAAAATGTAAATTATTGATATATTGGACAGATGATCATTCCACTGCTAAATAACTCTAGTGACAAGAAGCTTACTGTCATCAGACAGTACATTTCATTTTTGACTAGCTTAAGCATTAGAATATTTTTCCTTAATATTAGTTAAAGCCTTTATGTAACTTCTACGCATTGATCTAAATTTTACCACATACCATATCTAATCTTTTGTCCATGATGATATCATATCTATCATATCTTTTACCCTACAGATGAAATCTCTAGTTTCTTCAACTGTTACTCATGTGATAATACTTTGAGGCCTCTTAAAATTGCAGTCATCTTTCTGGTTCTATTTTCATTGTTAGTGTTCCTTTTAAAATGTGACTTCCAGAACTAAGCACGTAATTTCATATGTGGTTTAAGTAAAACGGGGAATAGAGAGATTGTTGTAGCCTTTATGCTTCCATTAATGCAGCCAAAATGAAGATCATGCTTTTTGGCAGCCATAATGCACTATTGACTTCTGCCATATTGGGCTAATGGCCTGTTTTAAATTCCCAAGTCTTTCTCCCCAACAGTTGCCAAGTTTACTTTGTCCTGTACTTGGGCAGTTGAGTTGAGGGTAGAGAGGAGTCCAAAAGAGGAATATAAAAATTTAAGACTTTTCATTCCTGTTTGTTTGGTTTATCTCCATCTAAAATCTAGTTGCTCCCTACTTTTTTCTAGCTTGTCATTTTGTGTGTGTGTGTGTGTGTGTGTGTGTGTTTGATAAGGATTTTATTGAATTGAAGTACATTCCAAGTATAGCTTCACCCTCAGTACGATATATGCAAATCTATGCACTAACATATAGTGTTATTAAAATACTCTTCAGAATTTTGACTTGTCAATAAGGAATAAAGTCCCCATTTGATGCTTGACTGTGTCAGATGTGATTTTTATTATTTTTTATTTTAAAAAAATTTATTTTATTAATTTATTTTGATTTATCAACAATCACTTCCATATGCTTTTGAGTTTAAATTTTTTATCCCCCTTCCTCCCCACTACCCTCCCCAAGATGGCGCATAGTCTGATATAGGCTATACGTTTACATTCCTATTAAACATATTTTCACATTAGTGAAGTTGTAAGTAAAAATTAAAACCAATAGGAGGAACCATCAGAAAGAGGAAACAAACTCAACAGAAGAGAAAAAAAAAGATAGTGATTCAACTTTCATAGTTCTTTCTTTGGATGTGGATAGCATTTTCCATAAACATATTATGGGATTATGGTTTTTAATCCATTCTGCTATCCGATTTCGTTTTATGGGACAGTTCATCCCATTCACTGTTATGATTACTGTGTCTTTTTCTCCATCCTTTTTTCCCCTGTCTATGCTTTTCCTTTCTCCTTTCTCCTTCCCCCCCAACTAGTGTGTTTTTTAAAAAAATTTATTTTTAGTTTTCAACATTTACTTTTATAAGATTTTGAGTTCTAAATTTTCTTCCCCTCTTCTCCCCCCTCCCCAAGACCCCAAACAATCTGATATAGGCTATACATAGACATTCATATTAAACATATTTCCACATTAGTCATGTTATAAAGAAGAATTAGACAAAGTGGGGAAGCTAGGTGGCGCAGTGGATAGAGCTCTGGCCTTGGAGTCAGGAGGACCTGAGTTCAAATCTGGCATCAGACATATGATGCTTACTGGCTGTGTGACCCTGGGCAAGTCACTTAACCCCGATTGCCTCACCAAAAAAAAAATGAATTAGACAAAGGGAAAAAACCACAAGAAAGAATAAACAAAACAGAAAAAGAGCAAATAGTATACTTCAATCTGCATTCAAACTCCATATTTCCTTCACTGGGTGTGGTTAGTATTTTCCATTATGAGTCTTTTAGAGTTGTCTTAGATCCTTGCATTGCTGAGAAGAGCCAAGTCTATCAGAGTTGGTCATCCAACAGCGTTTCTGTTACTGTGTACAATGTCCTGGTTCTGCTCACTTCACTCAGCATGACTTCAGGGAAATCTTTCCAGGTTTTTCTGAAATCCACTTGCTAATCATTTCTTATAGCACAATAGTATCCCATTACATTCACATATCAGAACTTGTTCAGCCATTCCCCAATTGAAGGTGGTCCCCTCAGTTTCCAATTCTTTGCCACCACAAAAAGAGCTGCTATAAATATTTTTGTATAGATGGATCCTTTTCCCATTTTTATGATCTCTTTGGGATACAGCCCTATTTCTGGGTCAAAGGGTATGCCTGGTTTTATAGCCCTTTGGGCATAGTTCCAAATTGCTCTCCAGAATGGTTGTGGATCAGTTCACAACTCCACCAACGATGCATTGGTGTTCCATTTTTCCCACCTCTTCTCCAACATTTATAATTTTCCTGTTTTGTCATGTTAGCCAATCTGATAGGTGTGATGTGGTATCTCAGAGTTGTTTTGATTTCCATTTCTCTAAGCAATAATGATTTAGAGCATTTTTTTCATATGGCTATAGATATCTTTAATTTCTTCATCTGAAAACTGCCTGTTCATATCCTTTGACCATTTATCAATTGGGGAATGACTTGTATTCTTATAAATTTGACTCAGCTACTTGTATTCTTATAAATTTGATTCAGTTCAGCCTGTTGTTGTCTTTTGGAACCCAGTAGCTGTCCTTCCCAGAATATCACTGCCTTCTAACGATGTTTCTGTCTAAGCCTTTGAAAAAATAATTGTTCACCAGAAAAGAGTGAAGGATAGAACTGTGCTGCAGACCGCTGAAAAACTTCTCCGAGCTTAATATAGATCAGTCTGTGAATACTTAGTGTACTGGTCATCCAGTCCATACTAATTATCTGGTCCACATTTCCTTATTTTGTCCTTATGAAATTTCTTGAGAGATTTTATCGTGTGATAAAGCCTTGGTTTTCTCATCTTTAAAATGAAGATGAGAATGCTTTTGGTTGAAATCCAGATCTACTACACGGTCAGCTTTTCCTTAATCTTTCAATTTAGTAAGCGTGCAAGGAGAAAATTTGACTAATTTGCCATGATTTGTTTGTAGTGAAGCCTTGCAGCTTTGTAGTTATCGCTCTTTCCCTTTTTAAGTACTTATAAACCTGCCATTTAATATGCTTTAGGATATTTCTTGGGATCAAAATCAAGTTTACCAGCCTGTAGATTGTGGAATATGTTGGCCCAACCCATCTTCCAGCATGCCTTGTCTTTCTTAGGATGCCTGACAATGTATTTTCTTCTGATCATTGACAGACAATAATTCAACTATCATACCTGCAAGTTCTTTTTTAGCAGCCTGAGGTGTCCTGTCATTCATTCTTTGCCAAGTGTTTTGAATTCATGTAAAGCATTTCAGTGTTCTTGTTCACCTTACCTGTATTTGATTCCAGTGTTCCTTTAATCATCTTTTTACCCATTGTGTTAAGAACATCATTCTTGAAAAAGAAAATCAGTCAGTATAAAAACATTTATTAAGCTCCTACTGTGTGCTGTAGAGTAGCATGGTGGTTATAGGGTCTAAGAGTAAGGAAGACCTGGGTTCAAGTTTTGCCTCTGACATATACTGACTTTGTACCATGCCAAATTATTTAACCTTTCTGTGTCCCTAGCCAGCTCCTTGAGACTTTAAATTGCTCATCTGCTTTGTTAGAGGGAGTTTCATCGGTGATAGTTCCCTATACTAATGAAGAAATAAATATGTAAGGCAGTGTCTAGAGTTATGGGTATAAAAAACCAAAAACATTCCTTGCCCTCAGAAAGTTTACATATATCTGAGAAACAACATATATAAGTATATAAGAACAACATGAGTATGTATTGAATAAGTACAAGTTAACTTAGTTGAAGGTGGATCAGGAAAGACTTCATGTAGGAAGTGGCTCAGCTTGTACTTTGAAGGAAGCTAAGGATTCTAAGAGGAGTAGGGAGGAGGGAAGGTATTCCAGGTGGGCAAAACAGCCCAAAGGTATTGAGATGGAGACAGAATGTTATGTGTTAGGAACAGTGTGAGAAGGTCAATTTGATTGGGATGTACCTAGAGAATTATGAAGCAGAATAATAAATAAATAAGCTTGGAAAGAGGCTGGAGTTACATTGTGGAGTTTCAGATGCCAAATGGGCATTTGTAATTATTTGATCAAATCCACTAAAGCTTATTGGAAAGGGAAAAGACAAGGTCATATCTCTACTATATGAATACCACATTGGCAGCTGTGTGGAGGATAGATTAGAAAGGGGAGAGACTAGATATAAGGACAACAGGATCAAGCAACAGATATGAGGTTCTGAACCAGAGTGGAAATGCTGAGTGGAGAGAAAGGAATGGGTGGGAGAGATGCTGTGTTTGAATTGACAAGACATGGCAACTGAATAAATTTGTGTAAGGAAGAGTGAGGAGTGTAAGAGGAATGCCATGGTGCTAACCTGAGTGATTGGAAGAATAGTAATGTTCTCTCTCTCTTTTTTTTTAAAGTTATTCCAAATATTTTAATAAGAGTTCTGTGTAAGATATTTAAAATACCATTGGAGGGAGAGAATACAGAACGCAGGTATCCACAGAGCTGAAGCATTTTCTTGATTTGGGGCAGGATCTGAGAGTCCACTGTTTTCTGATCAGCCTTGTGCTGCTCCATAATCTCATATTTCTCTTTTTCTGTGTCAAAAATCTTTCCTTCTTGGTGTCTAGGTTTATGGAGCCTCTTCTTGAAGTAAGCATCAGTTAAGATGATTTGGAATTTTTATACCCAAAAGGTTAACCTTCGTAGAGGTGCCAATGACAGATTTCTGAGAGGTCCTTCTCAGAGGAACACAGTTGATGGTCAGAGGTCCAGTCACCAGTAGCAAGCCACTAGCCAGCTGCTTCAGGAAAACCACTCGCTTGTCCCTGTGGTGGCCAGTGAGCATGATAGAACTGTGCCTGGGGTGATGCTAGATTGAAGTCTCCCCACGTGCTGGCTGACGAACTTTTTGCCATGACTTAGCAGCTTTCTAGGCACATTCTCGGTAGGGTAATGCCTTGGCATCTTGCAAATCGTTACCACTCCAGTTCTTCCATTCTTATCACCACTGCCTGGCTTTGAGATAGTAGCAGGCACCTTCTCTTTCTTTTTCCTTTCAATCTGGGTTTTTGGTGCAGTGTGTCTCTGCTTGTACATGGCTTCCTGGGAATACAATGCAGACCTGGAGCATCTACCAATCCCTTGGGCCAGGACTCGGTCCAACTGCAGTGCTTTTTGAGGCTTTTTCACCACCTTTTCAGCCATATCTTCCTTTTTGTTCTCCCTTTTTTCCCTTTCTGACCTTCTTTTCCTTTGATTCCTTTGGGGTTTTTTTGTCCGCCGTCTTGAGAAAAGGGAAAGAGAATAGTAATGTTCTCAGCAGAAATAAGGAAGTTAGGAAGAGGGATGAGCTTAGGGGAAAAGGTGAAGTTTGAATTTGGGGCTCCTTGAATGGAAGCAAAATAGTATTTGAGTCATTCCACTGTATCTTTGTTAACTGTTATCATTTACCGTCTATCCCAGTCAGCAGGCCTCTTCAGTAATCATTTCCCTGTTTATCCTGATGTGGGTTTTTTTTCCCGATAGTATACAGTGAAGACAGTAGCTTAAACCTATTTTCTTTCTTTTAAAAATTTTTAGGAGGCATCTAGGTGGCGCAGTAGACAGCACCAGCCTTGGATCAGGAGGACTTGAGTTCAAATCCAGTCTCAGACCAAACACTTGACGCATTCTAGCTGTGTGACCCTGGGCAAGTCACTTAACCCCAATTGCCTAAAAAATTAAAAAAAAATTTTAAAAAAATGTTGTCGTATTTTGTTTTTACATTACTTACATTTTCTATTTTGGATCCCTCTCTTTATAAAAAGATATATTAAAGACTGATTATCTAAGATTTCCTAAGGACTTCCAGAGAACTGTCTCTTATAACAATAAAAAATAAGGGAAAAATTTTCAAGCAAACTAACCAACATGATGGAAAAGTCTGATAAGTTGCAGTATTCCAAATCCACAACTCTATGAAGAAGAGAGATGAAGATACGTTTTCATTTTTCTCATTTGGGAGCAGGTTTGATCATTATAATTTCACAGCATTTAGTTTTGTCGGTCTTTCCACATACAGTGTAATAGCTATTACATATATTGTTTTCCCGATTCTTATTTCACTTTGTATCAGTTTATGTTAAGTCTTCTATACTTTTTTGCATTCATTTCTTATAGCACAGTAATATTCAGATACATTCATGTGACACAAATCTGTTTATCCACTGCCCAGTTGGATGGATACATAGTTTCTTTTCAGTTCCTTACTACTACAGAAAATGCTGCTATAAATCTTGATGTGATTTTTAAAGGCCTTTTTTGTTCTTGTCTTTTTTTATGGTCTTCATGCTTTCTTGGTTACATAACTCTGCTCCTATCTTTTACACGTCTTTAATAAACCATAAATTAATAACCTCTTAAAAGATAGCCTTTTATGAAGCCATTTTAAAAATCCAGTTTCCTTGTTTTATTAACATAATGTGTGATGTGCCCAGAATTTTTTTTACTAGGTATGTTCCCTCTTGAACTGTCATCTTAAAATTTCTAGTCTGGGGATCATACTCGTCTTTTCTCTGAACTTTTTGAAATTGGCTTCCCCGAAGTCTAGGAGGGATATTGTTTGGACATGTCTTTTATTTTCATCTTTGTCAGGTCTGGGGTAAAATGATTTTCTGATTCCCTTCTTCAGCCAGTTCTTCTGTGGTTGGAAGTTAGTTTCTAATGTGACAGTTTATATCATTGCTTCTGCCACCTTTTAAGTGAGGGAGTCATCAAAAGTCAAGTTAAGGATTTATCAGATTCTTTTCTTTTAGTGGACAGGGAGCTTCAGAAGATATAGAGAGTGACCTCACAGCTGTATCCTGTCTCTGTGTCAGGAAGACATCCCTTTCTTGCTTATATTATTTAACATAAATCTCACCACATTATCATGTGTTTCTGTCTTTTTGTCCTAACCTGTATGTGCTCCCTGCTGCTTTTCCTTCTCATTTAGGTGTATTTCCACACAGTTCTATCTTATTGATATAACAGTACTAATTCATTTAACTCAAAAGTGTTGTTTTGAAAATAATCTTTGAATTCCGTTTTGTTTTAAAGGCCTCAGTCAAGCTTCTTTCAACTTTACAGGTTCTATTTTGCTGGTCAGCTGCTCTATTGGCAGATAGATTGCTTTCAGTATATGGGCCTTAGCCACATATACTGCCACATAGCTATGACAGTATTCTCTAGAGTAAAGAATGGTATTAGGGAATAGAGGTGAATGGGAATCTATTTTAGGTTTTATCTATTAGTATTTAGTTACTAAAGTTAAAGAAAAACCCTGTTTTGTTAGCTACAGTAAGATGATTTTGTGGCATAGCTCCTATAGAGAGATTTTAGTGCAGGTTACTGAACATAATGTATATTGTTATCATAAATCACAGTTTCTTTTTAAAAATAATTTATTATGAATTTCAAATAATGACAAACCAATTAAGCTTATATTTACAACTAATTAAACTTAGACCTTCAGGTAGCTGTCTGTTACTTAGAAACTACTTCCCATGTCCCCCTTCCATTCTCTTTATCCATTTGCCTCTCTATTGGAGTATGTATATTGTCCTTTATGTAGTTACAATCTAGGATCATATTTTGTGTGTGTGTGTGTGTGTGTGTGTGCTTTTTTGCAGATAAAGATGGCAAAGCATTTCATCCGACTTACGAAGAAAAACTCAAACTTGTGGCACTGTACAAGCAGGTTCTTTGGGGTCCGTGTAATCCAGACACTTATCCTGAAGTTGGATTTTTTGATGTCTTGGGAAATGACAGAAGGTAACATGGATTTGCTGCTTGAGGAATTTAATGAAATCACAGTGAAGGCTCCAAGATAATCTGACTATGAGAGGAATTTGACTTAGAGCTGAGAAGATGTATTGGAGTTAACTCGTTTTTACTTCTATTTTCTGGAGTCTTCCGATATTTGGCTTGGAGAAGTTTTGGGTCAGATATTGTAGCAGAATCATTCATTTAATTATGAATATAAGAAAAGTATAATTTCATTTGATTTCTACTGACCGAGAGTTAGGGAACAGACTTTTAAAAATTATTTTCATTTTAATAACTTAATATCATCATTGTTGGATGTCAAAGATCTCATCCAGCTCTCAGACCCTGATTTGCTTAACCAGATTATGACAGAAGGGAAATGCATTGAGCATTCTATTTTTTCTTAAACCCTAGGATATTAAAATTACTGATGAAAGATGAGAAAAATCCAATCTGGTAACTTTTTGTTGCCTCTGAAAAACTGGTGTTTAAGATATGCCTTAGGGTTGCTCTCAGGACTAAAACAGCTTGATACCTGAAGTGTACTCTTATGCCAATATGATGATTTAGCAAATTTAGTAAATAATAAATTATTTTAGTAAGTAGATGTAAGATCTTATTGGGGGAAGGAGTTGAGGTTCTTATGGCAAAACAAAGTATTTCATTTTACTACTCGATGGGATTCATTTTAGTGATAGTTGGGAATTGTTCGTCTTAAGGATGGTGATTGTTGTTGTTTAATTTTTACAGGAAAGAATGGGCAGCCCTGGGAAATCTGTCTAAAGAGGATGCTATGCTAGAGTTCGTCAAGCTGCTAAATAGATGTTGCTATCTTTTTTCAACATATGTCACATCCCATAAAATAGAGAAGCAAGAACAAGAAAAAAGAAGGTGAAATTTAAGGGCACAGAGTTCTTTTCCAGTCCTGTATATTGATGATTTGCTCCAAGGCACATTGGTTTTATATTAGATAACTTTTTTCTTAAGATCTCACTGTGTTGCAGTTGTTTCTTTTTCCCAGAATGTACTATTGTTTTGTAATTTCTGGTTTTCCCTAACTATAGGTATAGAGGTGACAACATTCTTTTTTTGACATTTAGTTTTTCAGTAATTTCATTATAAGCTTTTAAATCATGAAGACTTTCATTTGGATCTGCACACCACCTTCCTCATACAACCTGACTACACTGTTCATCAAAACTGTTGAATATTTAAGTTCTGTTTCATAGCATTGGCTGTGCTGAATACCTGATTTGGTTAGTGTTGAAGACCTTTACTACTTAAACAAAAAGTGTGTTAAGTGCCTACCGTGTTCAAGGGCTAGGGATATAAAAATAAAATTGAAAAAGTCTCTGACCTCGGGGAGTTAATAGTCTACTGAATGACATGTATAAATAAAATACAGAAAAATAACAAGATAATTTTAAGAAGGAAAAGCAGTAAACAGTAGGGGAATCAGGAAAGACCTTGTATGTAAAGTAACCCCTGAGCTGTACTAGGAGGTGAAAATAGTACATTCTAGATATGAGGGGCATCGTTTCCTCAACTATGAAATAAGTGAGTTGAATTAGTTGGCCCTGAGGCTTCTAACTCTAGATCTCTCATCTTACCATCTTCTGACTAATTAGGCAAAGGCATGGAGCTTGGATATAGAATGCTTCATATAGGAAATACCTAGCAGATCAGTTTGATTAGTAATATGAAATAAGATTGGAAAGGCAGTTGGGAGCTATATTATAGAGAGTTTGCAGTTCCAGGCTGAGGATTTTATGTTTTATTTCAGAGGCAATATAGAGCTGTTGAATATTTTTTAGTATGAGAGTGACATAGATTTTTGTTTTATGAATATCAGTGTGTCAGGAGAATAGATTAGAGAAGTGGGACAGACTAGATGTAGAGAGACAAGCTAGGAGGTTTTTACAGTTATTTCAGTGAAAAGTGAACTAAAGTAGAGATTGTGTGATTGGAGAGAATGGGACAGATATAAGAGATGTAGAGGTTGAATTGATGAGACCTCATCTTGAATTGATAAGACTTTGTCTTTGAATTTATGTGGAAGGTAAAGGAGAAGGAAGTCGTGAATGACCCCAAGGTTGGGAACTTGGCTGGCTAGAAGGATCCCCTGAAAGGAAGTTAGGAAGTTTGAAGAAAGGTTGGATTTGGGGAGGGAATAGGAGTGTTCTTGTAGATATGTTGGTTTTGATGTGCTGTCAGGACATTGGGTGGAGCTCGCTAGCAGGTAGTTGGTAATGCAGAGAGATTAGGGCTTGTCTATAGATTTGGGAGTCATCTAGTAGGTGCTGATGAGACCACAAAGGGAAAAGATGTATAAAGAGAAGTAAAATATGGATGGAGGGGTATAATATACATGGTAAGTAGATAAGAACTAGATTATGATCCAGCAAAGAAAACTCTGAGAAGGAGGCCAAGCATGGATAGGCAAGAGTGTCCAGGAGGAAGGGTACAGAGTGTGTATGTGGAGGTGATTAATAGTGTCAGAGGCAGCAGAGACATCAAGTAGAATGAAGACTGAGAAAAGGCCTTTGGATATATCAGGAAAGAATTCTTTGGTGGCCTTGCACAGGGCAGGTTCAAGTAAGGGTGGAGGTAGAAGACAGATACAGTAATTTAAGAAGAGAGTTTAGGGTAAGAGGAAATATAGGAAATTAATTTACATGCTCTATTTTGGGAGTTTGGTGGTGAAAGGGGGAAGGGATGTAGGATGATATCTTGAGGAGATGGCTGAGTTAAATGAAAGGGTTTTTTTTAGGGAGGAGGGACTCCTAGACGTTTGCAGATGGTGGGGAAAGAGCCATTGGCTAAGGAGAGATTGAAGGCACACTTAATATTTAAAATGTTTTTTGAACTGAAGATGAAGAAGAGAATGACTCAGGGGCAAACTCCTGGAGAAGACTGGATCCAAGAACATGAGTGAAGGGGTTAGTAAGAAAAAAAGCTTTCTATTTATCAGAGACTCAAATGGAGGAGAAGATGAAGTTGATACTGAGAGATTTGTAGATGTGTGGAGTGAAGTAAAGAAGGAGTATACATTGATGGCCTCTGTTTTTGGTGAGGCAGTTGGGGTTAAATGACTTGCCCAAGGTCACACAGCTAGTGGTGTCAAGTGTCTGAGGCCAGATTTGAACTTGGGTCCTCCTGACTCCAGGGCCAGTGCTCTATTCACTGCGCCTCCTAGCTGCCCTTGGCCTTTATTTTTTTAATGAGGAGGCAAGATCCTGTGCTGAGAGCTTAGAGGGGGAAACAGAGTGAGAGTAAAAGATTGTTTTGTAACAGTGAAGGCCTGGTTGAGATTAGGTAACATACAATGTTGTAACCCTGGTGGACACAAATGCATGACTTTCTCTAGTGCTGTTTGTAGCGCATGAATAGGAGTGAAGAAGGAAAATGGTGGGGATAAACTGGGGTTGGGGTTTGACAGGGTATGACTGGTGAAAAGACAAGTGGCAGGTGATTTGAGGGTAGCTGATAGTGTATGGTTGAATTACTTCATCATAAGGTGGAGTGTCAAGGGAGGGAAGTGAGACTAGAATGGTGGTACTGGACTAGTGAAACAGAAGAGTGGGGAAGCTGGAAGCCATGGATGAGGACAGAGAATATTTTAGAAATGAGGCTGATGGAGAGATTGAAGAACAGGAGATGGTGGTAAGAAAGGGACATAGCTAGAAATCATGGCAGAAAGCTGTTTGATTTTTTTTTCCAATTTAGTAATATTCTCTCTCTCTTTTTTTTTTGCTAAAATACCCCATTCATATACACATACATACATACATACACACACACACACATAAATATAAAAAGATAGTAACATCCATTCCATAAGTTGAGTTATCCAAAATACAGGTAAACCCTAACATCTAAGCAAAAGAAGCCAGCGAATGGCCCAAGTTTATGAGAAGTCCAGGTATTCTACTTAGAGAGGGAGGCAGCATAGTACAGCAGAAGGAGTGCTGTCCGAGGACTCCAGCTCACCACTCTGCTTTTACTGCCTCTGAGACCATGGACAGATCAGATGACCTGCCTGGACTTGTGTTTGGTTATCTGTAAAAGGAGAGAATAGGCTAAATGGGCTCTGAGGGCCTTTCCAGTCCAGATGTGTGATAGTAGAGCCACTTTACTCCTAGCCTAGGTACTTTTATTTTGTATAATTAGTTGGTTTTACAGCCAGTTAGAAAGGGATAGAACTCTTAGAGGCAAGCACACCAAAAGCAAGGATCAAGACCAGGCACATGGCAGCACACAATTCAGAGTGAAAGTCTGAGATCATTTAGGGTAGGAGCAGAGGCTCTACACCCTTTATAAGTCCAAGATCATGGGATGACAGGTTTAGACATGGAAGGGATCTTAGAGGTCCAGAAGTCCAGGGAGGTTCTTCTTTGCTCAAAATCACACAAGTAGTAAATAGCAGAATCAGGATTTGAATCTAGGTTCTTTGACTCCAAATCCAGTACTCTTTGTCCTGCAATGATTGAAATTTATAATAAATAACAACTCATTTTTATCGCACTTTAAGGTTTGCAATGCAAACTTGTACCTTAAGGTTTATGTACTTCATTATATTTGCTCTTGTCAGCATTCGTGGTGTAAGTTCTAATTATTATTGTCCTTTTACAAATATGAAAACTGAGTCTCAGAGAGTTTTAGTAATTTGCTCAAGGCCACACACCTAGTTAATGAGGCAGATTTTGAACCCAAGTCAATGATCAGTCCCCAAAATCAGGTTAAATTATGTTCAGCATACTACATATTAAAAAGCCAGGGGAGGTTGTGATACATTTTGGATTTTATCCCAGATAGTTCAAAATAGAAAAAGTTTTAGCACTTGTGAAGATAAGTTTCATGCATCTGGAAAAACTAACTTAGGCAGGACAGCTCATTGCTTGATCATTTGGGGCAAATGAGGTGCTGCTATAATAGGTTTACAAATATACATAATTACATTTTGATGTTAAATGATTCACTGTACAAACTTCATTTGGTAAAATAATAAGCTTTTTTTTGTTAAATCTCACACCTACCTCACAGGGCTGTTGTGAGGCTCAGTTGAGATGACATGCTTTGCAAACCATGAAGCACTAAGTAAATGCTGTGATGATAATGGAGGTGGTGGGGATTGTATTATGTCAGAGATATGTTGACCACAGTAGTCTCTGAGGACAAATGTCTTCTCATATTAGCTTTTCTGTTCTTAGTTTAAATTCACCAGAAACATATTGCCTAATACTACAGCTAGCTGTACAGAACATACCTTCCAAATTGTAGAACCTGAAATCTCAGTCGTCTGTCTTTTGAAAAAGAGGGGGTGGAGCAAGGAATAGTTTACCTATCAGATTTATGGAGAACAGAGGAATTCATGACCAAACAGGAGATAGAGAACATTATGAAATGCAAAATGGATAACTTTGATTACATAAAATTGAAAAGTTTTTGCACAAACAAAACTGCAACCAAGATGAGAAGGAAAGTAGAAAATTAGAAAAGAATTTTTACAACCAATTTCTCTGATAAGGGCCTCATTTCTAAAATATGTAGAGAATTAAGTCAAATTTATAAGAATACAAGTCATTCCCCAGTTGATAAACGGTCAAAGGATATGAACTGGCATTTCTCAGATGAAAAAATTAAAGCCACCCATAGTTATATGAAAAAATGCTCTATATCACTGTTGATTAGAGAAATGCAAATCAAAACAACTCTGAGGTACCACATCACACCTATCAGATTGGCCAACATAACAAAACAGGAAAATGATAAATGTTGGAAATGTGGGAAAATTGGAACACTAATGCATTGTTGGTGGAGTTGTGAAATGATCCAACCATGTTGGAGAGCAATTTGGAACTATGCCCAAAGGGCTATAAAAATGTGCATATCCTGTGACCCAGCAATACCACTTCTAGGGCTATATCCCCAACAGAGCATACAAATGGGAAAAGGACCCACATGTACAAAAGTATTTATCACAGCTCTTTTTGTGGTGGCAAAGAATTGGAAATTGAGGGGATGTCCATCAATTGGAGAATGGCTGAACAAATTGTGGTATGTGAATGTAATGGAATACTATTGTGCTATAAGAAATGATGAACAGGCTGACTTCAGAAAAAACCTGGAAAGACTTGTATGGTCTGATGCTGAGTGAAATGAGCAGAACCAGGAGAACATTATACATAGTAACAGACACATTGTGCGATGACTGAAGTTGATAGACTTAGCCCTTCTCAACAGTGCAAGGATCTAAGACATCTCCAAAGGCCTCATGATGGAAAATGCTATCCACATCCAAAGAAAGAACTATGGAGTTTGAATGCAAATCGAAGCATGCTATTTGCTATTTTTTTTCTTCTGTTGTGTTTTGTTTCCTCTTTCTGGTGGTTCCTCCTATTAGTTCTAATTATTCCTTACAACCTAGCTAATGTGAAAATATGTTTAATAGAAATGTATATGTATAGCCTGTATCAGATTGCACACTGTCTTGGGGAGGGAGGTGGGGAAAGGGGGGGAGAAGAATTTAAAACTCAAAAGCTTATGGAAGTGATTGTTGATATTTCAAAATAAATTAATTGAAAAAATAAGATAAAAAGGTTTTGAAAGACAAAAAAGAGGGGCTGGGTTTCATTTTAATACACTCATTCTCTCTGTTTTGTTTTTTTTTTTTACCTTGTAGGAAGGAAGAGGAGGAGCAAAGGCGTCGGGAAAAGGAAGAAAGAGAACGTTTGCAAAGGGAGGAAGAAAAACGTATTCAAGAAGAAACTGAAAGGTTGAAAAGGGAAGCAGAGGAAAGGAGACGAATAGAGGAGGAGAAGCTGCGGCTGGAACAGCAGAAGTAAGCCTCCTCCTTAGATGGCACTTACAAATGGATTACTAAGTCAGTCATTGGAGCCTTATTCTTCATTATGTGCTTTGGAGCAGTGCTGTTATTATAGCTTGATGGAAGTTTGTACCAGTGATAACTTAATGATTAAAAAAGAGCCTCCTCTCTAAAGGCTTGGCCTTGAAGGGGTGCAGTGACCTCTGTCTCAAATTCTGCCTCTAGGCATTGATGGCGTTCTCTTCATAGAGAGCTACTGAGGTTTCTCCTATCTTACCTCTGGCCCTTTCGGAATGCTTTCATTCAGCATTGAGTAAATGCCTGCTGTGTGCAGGAAACTTGGCTAATTCCTGAGAAATACAAAGATAAGTAAGATAGTTATAGGATCATAAAATTGGAGCTCAAAGAGGCCATTTTGCAGATGAAATAACTGAAGCTGACAGAGGTTGTGTGCCTTGCCCAAGGTCACAAAAATAAGAAGTGACAGAGCTGGGATTCAGAACCCAGTTCTCAGGTTTCCCACCCAGTGTTCTTAACTACTCTGCCACCCTGAGTCCCTGTCTTCAAGTACCTGAAATATAATGGGGAGAAATAAAGCATGGACAGATGTTTTCATTGTTATTATAAGAAAACTGTTGAGTACTTTGAAATCAGAGGACCTGGGGAAAATCCCATATCTGGACGTCATTCATTTCTATCCTTATATTAGTGAAGTAGGGAGCATTGACACTGTTTGTCATAGTATCTGTGACTGCCCTGGTGTGCCTGGGTGGCTTCTGGGTTTCTGGTGAATTGACCATGTAGCTCTCAGTTCATGAAAACAGATAACTTTTTGCAAGGTTCTAAATAGCGTGATAGTGGAAAGGACCAGTGCTTTGAAATCAGAGGTCCTTGGTTTGAATCCTTACTGTTAATTTATTATTCTTGTGACCTGGGGCAAGTTGCTTAAGCTTTCTGGGTTTCCATTTCCTCATCTGTAAAAGAAGGGAGTTGGATTTAGATGACCTGTGAGGTTTCTTCCCAATCCTGTGGAACCACAATTTCACCGATTTTACCTGTACTTTTACCACAGTTATCTAATAATGATTCCTATCCTCTCATGCTGCTTTCTGTCTTATATAAAAGCACCCACAAAAGGCAGCATGCAGTGTAGTGGGTAGAGGGTTGGCCTTGGAGTCAAAAAGGCTTGAGGTCAAGCCCTGCCTCTGGCACAGACTGGCGGTGTAAGCTGGGACAAGTCATTTACCCTCTTGGTTCCCCAGGCAACTCTCAAAGTCTGTCAAAGACTACAAGTTTCAGAGCAGGGCACAGTCTGTATTGATAGAGGGAGTTCTTCACCAAGAGTTCCTTAAACCAATGAAATTGCAGGCTTTGTTGAAAAAGAAATCCCTCCAAGACATAGTTCTTTGAAAAGTTAGCTAAAATTGAATAGAAACAGTGTTCATTACAACTGTAGATTCAGTGCCTTATTACTTCTAGGCCAGAGGCACATGTTAATGAGCATAACTGGCCTAGTCATTTTAAAGGGTTTGTAAACTTTAATATATATATATATCAATGACTTACCTTTCATAGTAAATAGTCCTTTGTAGTCAGCCTGGTCTATTTTTAACATTTTTAGGCAACAGATAATGGCAGCACTAAACTCCCAGACTGCTGTGCAGTTCCAGCAGTACGCGGCCCAGCAGTATCCAGGGAACTATGAGCAGCAGCAGATTCTCATTCGGCAGCTGCAAGAGCAGCATTATCAGCAGTACATGCAGCAGTTGTATCAAGTCCAGCTTTCGCAGCAACAGGTATGATAGACTCAGACTGCAGCGTTAGGGAAGGTATTCAGTTTGGTTGGAATAGAGATTCATTGTATAAAGCAAGTGGTAGTTGAGAGACAGTATGCTGTGGTAAGATGAGTTTTTCACTTGGAATCGGGAGAGACCTGAGTTCCACTCCAGCCTCTGATCCCAGTAGTTCTGTGAGCACCGGTACTGGCATAAGCTCTTTGAGTCTTCGTTTCCTCATTTATGAAAGGGAGATAATCCCTACAGTGTGGTACATCTTTCATAGGATTGTTGAAAGGAGCATATGAGATAATCTGTGTAAAGCATTTTGTAAACTTCATATTTTAATGGCATAGAGAGTAGAGAGAATAGACAGCTAGCCTTACATCCAGGAAGGTTTGACTTCAAGTCTCCCTCTGACTCAGGCTAGCTGTGTGACCCTGAGGCAGGTCCCTAACCCTCTTGGTGCTCCTGGCAGCTCTCTCAAGACTCTTGGCTTGCAGAGACGCTGCTGATCTGCCATCGTAGAGGGCATTTCCTCATCTGGAGCTCGCCCACCAGTGAAATCATAGGGCCAGGCCCTGTCTCTAGATCAATACTAGTGAACTTTAAACTATGATCCAAGGTAAAAGAGCTTTAGTTCTACCTTGAGGAGAAAGGGTCTATTTTGGTTAGGTCCTAGATGTGATTTCATGGACAGTTACAAAACAAAATATACTTGAAGTACCATGTTTTGGTAGTATTTTAAAAATGAGTGTTTAATTGACAAGAGTGCCTCCAGAAGCTGCTTTATCATCTCTTACAACCTAGAAAAAATGGCAGTAGATATTCATGTGGGAGTGTAAATTGGGATCATCATGGCCAGTAAACTGTGTTGTCTGAAGCTGCCACAGAGTGTGGGTGAGTCCTTGATCTCCTGAGGATCCCAGCAATCCCTGGACTAGAGAACCCCCAGGAGCCAGGCAGTCCAGCACCTACCTACCAGTCAAAGCAACCTACCTGATGAGATGGGAAGAATATCATAGAGCAGGTGTGAGAGGACCTGGCCTTTGCTGGTTGTTCCCTGTATATTTTTAGACAGATCATTGAATAATAACTAGCTAACGTTTATGTAGTATTTTAAAGTTTGCAGAGCTGTTTGATTGTCACAATAGCCCCATGAGGTGGGTGTTACTATTATCTCCATTTTACAGATGAGGATGCTGAAGCTGAGAGAGGGTAAATGACTTACCTAAAGTCACTTAGCTCTTTGGTGTCTAAGGGAGAATCTGAAGCTAGGCCCCCAACTATCCATTATGCTAGGCTGCTTCTGTGTTTCATCTGGGACTTCCTCCTCTTTTAAGTGAGGAGAGTTGGAATCTGTTCCAAGGGCTCTAGCAACTGTAGATCCTCTGATCCTGCGTCTCCTTCACTTGGGTTGAAAGCAGAAATTGCCTTTCCCTCTGAGTGGCTGTAAGTGTGAATGATGCTGCCTGGGGGCCTGATTTGGCCTTGACTTGTGAACTGAAAGGCCCCTCTGGCCTGATAGCTGTGGTTAACTCTCAAGGCAGTATTCTGTGGAACCGTTCAGTATCACAGTATAGTGTATCATAAGAGCACTGGGCTAGAAATCAGCTAGCTCTTAGTTGTGCTTTTGTGGAAGGAGCGCTGGACTAGAAGCCAGAGTTATCGCACTAGTTCTGACAGAATCTCTAAGAACTTAAGCAGGTAGTTTAAGCTTCAGGTGATTCTCTGTGCCTCAGTTTCCCATTCTACAAGATGTGGTGATAACAGAACCCTCCCTTTCCTCATACTTTGCATGATTAGAGGGATGAGATAAAGCCCCAGCCCCAAGGCCTCATTGTGATAAATTGATAGCCCTAGGTTCTTGAAAGGCATGCGTGTGGAGATCAGATTCTTGACAGCTCCTCCCAACCCTGTGAGGCTTTGCTTTACAGTCTTTTCATCTATAGGTTAAGTTTTATTTATTTAGCTGTGATAGAGCAGTTATGAGCGAAGAATCTGAGTGAAGGAAGAGAAGCTGTATTCCTCCTATTTATTATTAAAATAACACAAAAGCCATTCCATATAAATAGAGTTAGGGTTATACAAATATACAAACGTATAGCATATTCTTTGGAACGTAGAATTTGTGAATTTTCTACTTCTGACATATTTAACAGTCTTGACAGCAAGAGTAGAGAGGACAGTGTGAAGTAAGCTGGCATGTTCTTTGAGTCCTTGCAAAATCATATGGTGTATCAGAAACCTAGTTTTATTTATGATTCACATATTTGATATCTGTGAAAACCATAAGACATCACCAATTTCTCTTGAAAAGTGGTGGGTGCAAAATGAAAATTCATTCCAATTCCAAGTTTGTGTTTTTGGAGAAATATGCGTGCAGTCAGTCCTATTTTGACATAGTATATATGTTCCCCCAAGCTCTGCAAAATCATGCAGTGAAAACCACAGGGCTTGTGAGAGAAATAGGGTTAGGAACATAACACAAATGTTTTGTTAGTGACATCTATAAAAAAGATAGGAACCTAATTAAAAATAGCATAGTTTTATACATGTTAAATGGTTAAGAAATGCATCGATACTACAACAGAGTGACTGCATCTATAGCCTTGGACCCGGGCTGCTCAAACAACTTGGACAGGATCCTAGCTGTGGGCTTTGGGGCTGAAGTGTGGCAGAAAGAGTAGGTGTATGGACCAGCCTTCCTCTGTCCATAGTTCTTATTGCATCAGAGGATGTACAGAAATATGGAACTTTAACTTGGAAAAGACCTGAAATTTCCTTGTAGAAATAGGCATTGTTGGAAGGGTAGCAGTTTTTGAATAATTATGAAATGGTACAATTTTTCTGCGTTGTTCACTTTTTATTGTAGAGGAAATCTTGTAGAAGTAAACTCAAAATTTGCATTATGTTCAGTTTGTTCATTAATGTATTAGTTGTGCTGGAACAAATTTACATTTTCAAACAAGTGTTATAACTGAAGGGACTGTATATATTTATACACACACTTTAATGGCTATATAAGGAAAAAATTTCTTGAGCAGTTTTCTTTCATTTATAGTTTCCATCCTTTATAGCTTTCTTTTTTTTAATTGGCATTAAGATAAATTGCATAGAGGTGTGTGTGCGTGTGCGCGCTTTACATACATTATCTCATTTGATCCTCTCAACATTTGTGTGAGGTAAACATGACCGATTATTATCTCCATTTTATAGTTGAGGAAATTTGGCCTTGTTCAGATATAAGTTAGACTAAGTTGGCCTCTAAGAGCCTTTCCAAAGTCTCGTATTCTGCGACTTGCTAAGAAGTGTCAGAAAGAGTCATTTCATTCATGGTTCCTCTTTAATTTTAACTTAGATGTTCCTTCCATCATCTTATGTTGCAAAATACTTTTTTTTTTAAACCATATTACAGTTTGTAAAATTGCTCATGCTGGTATAAATTTTTGTGAACAGTTTCTTGGTTAATCAGTAGAAAGCCTTGCTGAAAATAGAAAAAAACAAAATCCTGGAGGAGAATGCTAGAGCGTACTAGAACGACATACTAGAAAACACTGATAAACTCCTGGTAAGTCATTTGAAGAGAGTCATTTAACTGGGTTTCAGTTTCCTTATATGTAAAATGAGAAGTTAGATATGTGCAAAAATATTTTCAGTAGCTCTTTTTTGGCGGCAAAGAATCAGAAATTGAGAGAATGCCCATCACTTGGGGATTTAGAAATGGTGGAATACTATTGTGCAATAAGAAAGGATGAAGGGGACAATAAGGAACTCTGATCATGATGGCCAACCATTACTCTAGAGGACTCCTGATGAAATGTACTTCATATCTCCAAATAGAGATGTGATGGACTCAGAGTGCAGATGGAGACCTTTTTTCGGACTTGGCCAGTGAGAGAATTTGTTTTGCTTGTTTATTCATTGTAACAGGAATTTTATTTTTCATACTTCCTCAGTGAGGAAGGAGGGTGAGGAGAACGGAGAGAAGTCAAATCTTTGTAAATATCAAATGAGGGATTAAGAGTAGATCTCTGAGATTCTTTACCTATTGAAACCAAATTGAAAACTTGTCACTCCTTTGTTCTACCTTCTTATTCCTGGCTCTTGAAGGCGATACACATTCTGTAGGTAGTGTAGTGTATTGAATAGGCATTGATTCGGAGTCAGGAAGACCTGGGTTCAAATCCTGTCTTAGACCCTTACTAGCTGTATTATGCTGGATAAGTCACTTCAGCTCTTTGTTACTCACTTCATTAATTTGTATAAGAGGGTTGAATTTGATAGCCTCCATGGTCTCTTCAAGCTTCAGATTTATGATACTAGTACTTCTTGAATGTTGGTAGCTTTCCTGGTACTTCAAGTTGAGATTATTAGATGATCTCTAAAAACTAAATACATTATTTGTAGAAGTGATATATTTTTTTGGTATCCTGTAATTGTTACTGGTGGTGGCAGTTTCCTGTTAATATGGAATAATATAGTTCTTCAACAACAACAAAATTTCAATTTAAAAAATTTCCTAACATATAGTTGATACATTGTGTTATGTGCTTTTGGGCAGGGTGTGAAACTTGCAGTCTTTACAAACTTAACATAGTAATAATTATTTTGGATAGATAAGATATTTGCCTCTGGAAAGAAAAATTTGGAAAGGAAAAAACCCATTCCCCAGGTGTGCAAGTGCTGGTAGGCTCAAGCAGCTTTTATCAGTCAGGTGTTTTGTGTAGTCTCTGCTAACTGCTGTTGGTTCAGGTGATTTCAAAATAATACATAGCTGTTTTAGGTTTTTCTACATTTTTACCTTTTGGTGAAAGGGCAACATCATATCCTGAAATAGTCATTCCTCACATTCAGTACATTTTCTGTTTTTCTTGAATTATAGGCAGCATTACAGAAACAGCAAGAAGCAGCAACAACTGGAGCATCTTTGCCTGCAGCATCAAAGGTGAATGCAGCCACACCTGGTGAAATGCCCTCAGTCAATGGACAGGCCAAACCTCACCCAGACAGCTCTGCAAAAGAATTGGAACCAGAAATTTCAGAAGAAGTCCTAGAGAACGGACCAAAAGGTATTATTAGGAATTTGTGTACATTAGTCTTCCTACGAAAGACTCTAAAAAGCAAGAAATCCAGGAGGGTGAGTGGAGCATATTTGAATATTACTCATGAGAGCATTAAGAATTGTCCATTGAGCAACATTTTTTGCCCTTATAGACTAAAAACATACTGCATCTAAATAAATAAATTAGGATTAATCTCTTGTATGTGCTCTTGATCCTGTTATTTATCCAGTAGATTTAAAGGTAAAAATAGTACATCGTGTGATAGACATCTCATACTAGGCATATGCCTCTCTTGAATTATGGAAACAGCCACAGTAATAGTGGCATATAGCATATAATGGAAAGAACTAAACCATACTTTGTGACTTCTCTCTGGAACATTTCACAGAAAGTAGCATCAGAAGGAACCTTAGAAATGCACTGGCATGCCCTTCTGCTTACCAGCAGGAGCTATCAGTATCTTCAAAAGGGAAATTCAGGGTAAAATCTCTATAATTAAATATAGAAAGTTTGTCTGATATTCCAGGGTGTTTGCTTCTTAGTATCCATTCTTCTCCCATTCACTTTAGTCTTTAAGAAGTTTAAGTCAGATTCTCTCTGAGTTTTATTTGTTTCACCTTCTTGGGGTATTTCTAAAACTTTTTAGAGATAGATTTATTTTCTTGCAATATGCAAACTAAAATCAGATTCAAATTTCCTTAGGCTATCACCTAAACCCTAATAAATTTACCTCTGTATCTTTAGTTTCCTTTCTTTGTTAAAATGCCTCTTCAGTTATTTACAAGAATTCAAGAATTACCCCAGAGACACTATTGCTGAAGTCCCTTTTATAAGTGAAGTATAAAAAACAGTTGTAAATAAGATTATGAATTGATAGGATTAATGAGAATTGAGATATTGTATGATTTCTTCTATATGCCCATAATATTGAGATACTGCCTTATGTTGGGCCTACAAAGAAACAGTTCAACGGGATTGTTTTCTTCATAAATCCAGAGGGGAAGTAGCATCTGAGCCTTATCTCTAGGTTGGTAGTAGACCCAGGTTGTCAAAGTAATATTATATAAATGGTTTTTTAACTCATATTGTCATATAAATGAAGATGGTAGGCCTGTTTTAACTTTTATGAGTCCTCTTGTTGCTAGAATCTGTTCCAGTAATAGCTGCACCTTCCATGTGGACAAGACCTCAGATCAAAGACTTTAAAGAGAAGATTCGGCAGGATGCAGATTCAGTGATCACAGTGGGCAGAGGAGAAGTAGTCACTGTCCGAGTACCTACACATGAGGAAGGATCTTACCTCTTCTGGGAATTTGCAACAGACAATTATGACATTGGGTTTGGGGTATTTTTTGAATGGACAGAGTCTCCCAATACTAACGTCAGTGTGCATGTCAGTGAATCCAGTGATGATGATGAAGAAGACGAAGGTAGAGCAGCTTTTTCGTAACCATATTTAAAAATAAAAGTCTGTGTATGTTATAAAAATCTTTGGCATAATGACAGAAAGAGACATGGCATTTGAGATGAATTTTGACTGGCAGAGGGTTGGGGTGGGGGAGCCAGGTATAAAGAACACATGAGCAGGAAGCATTGGAGGGGAGGGATAGTACAGGACATAATGTGGGACTACCCCAGTTTGATGGGAGCACAGTGTACATGGAGGGGAGTAGTATGAGAAAGGACTGAAAAGTTAGGGTGAAATCACACTGTAGAGGACCTGGAATGCTAGGGTCAGGAATTTAAACTTTATCATGCAGTCATTAGGGAGCCATTTAAGGGTTTTGTGCATGGGAGTGACATAATCAGATATGTGTACTTAGAAGATTAATATGGCACCAGCATGAGGGATGGTAGCGGAAAGTAATGGCAGAGGAGCTTCGTTTTAAATATGTAAAGCTGCAGGTGCCACTGGCATATCCGTATGGAGACATCCTTTGGGTATTTTAAATTAAATGCATGATTCTCCTCCTTGAATTCTTTTCTGGACATTAATATGCAGGAGTTGTCTGTAGAGGAAAGGGAAGCCTTGGGAGTGAGTAGTAGTGCTGAAGGAGAGAGTGGAGAAAGGGAGAAGAGAGAATCTGAACACTGAAGCTGGTGGAGTCTGCAGCTAGAGCTGGCAGAGGGACCATGAAGGTGGCACACGTTTTGGTTCAATAGATTGTTTAATCAGTATGTTGTATATGCATTGCTAAATAATTAGCAAGTTGGTTTCATCACTTCCATTTCCCAGAAAAGCTCAATTCCACTCAGTTCTGAACCCATGTAGGCATGGTAGTGTTTGCTCATTTGAATGGCAACTGCATTTTAAAGTTTTGTGTTACCATCTCTGCTTCCCTTTAGCATCTGATGAATCACCAGATATAATAATGGATATTCTGTAAAGTGTTTATTGAGTTGGTTAACATTTCTGTAGAACATTAAAGTTTAAAGAATACTTCTTGAGACAAAGTTTAAAGCAAATAAAGTATTTATTACTCTTTCACTTAATTATACAGCTTCATAAGGGAATAGGTTGTTGTACTTCAGGTACTCCTTCACAGAATCCTAGGATTTGCAGTTGTAGGGGGCCTTAGAAATTATGTAGGCTAGTCTCCCCATTTTCTCCCCATTTCACAGAGGAGTGAAATACCTGGCTTGGGGTCATACAGGAAGTAAATGATAGTTAGGATTTGAACGTCGGTCTCCTGACTCCTAAGTTCATTGCTAGTTGTATTACTCTGTGCTGGCTGTATTTCACTGAAATTAATTTGCCATATGCATGATCATAAAGTCCTTAGCAAGCAAAAGCTGCCTTTTAAATAACAGCTTAATAACTTGTTGATTAAATTGTTTGTATCATGGTGGTGGATTTTTTTTTAAACCTTTAAGTATGTCTGTTGCTCCTTATAATCTGGGTTCATATGTACATATGGCTGAAAGGACAAAGAAATCACCAAATCCTTTCCTCCACGGTATACTTTTTTTTTTTTTGGTGAGGCCATTGGGGTTAAGTGACTTGCCCAGGGTCACACAGCTAGTGTCTGGTCTGAGACTGGATTTGAACTCTGGTTCTCCTGACTTCAAGGCTGGTGCTCTATCTACTGCACCAGCTAGCTGCACCCCTGGTATACTTGTAAAGAGGACTTTTAAAATTTGGATTAACACAAGAGCTATTCAGGCAGCCATGATAGTCAGGGAGAAGATGGTAGGAGGTGTTTTCTTTCAAAAAACCCCAAACAAACAAACACGTTTCAGCCCGGGAGACCATTCTCCTGTATTACTTTGCACTTTTGTCTCTTATTCTGAATGGGTTTTATACTAATTAAAAGTGTTTTTCTTACTTATTTTGGTGATGTATAGTCTAGAGCCTTTAGCCTAAACCCGGATCTTGAGTCAATGGACCTGTCTTTTACGTACCAGAACATAGAAAATTTCTCATCTGCAAATGAGCCAGATTTTACTTTAGTTTTTTTTTCTTCAGTAAAACAAATTTGATAATTTTTTGGAGACTTCAGGTTTTACAGGTATGCTAGTTGATCCTCATGCTTTTAAAAACCTACTTTATGTTGGTATCATAGAAAACAATTGCCCTCTAAGTTCAGGTTCCTTTATTCTTTTAGGTAATATACACTAAATTCATAGATGCTGGGAAGAACCTTAGGGATCAACTAGTCCAACCCTCCTGGGTTGGTTTAAAAAAACAAAAAGACTAGCTCTCCTTATGTCACACCTAGGCTGCAGGTAGAGGGGCCCAGGCACACTACTGATTGACAATAGTAGTCTTGATCTGTTCCATGTCCTACCTGGGCTGGTTTATCCCTCCTTAGGCAACCTGGAGATTCCCTTCCCCCTGTTGTATTGATAATAGCTAACATTTATTTAGCACTTTAAGGTTTACACAGCTTTTTACAAACATGATTTTATGCTTTCAACAATCCCAGAAGGTAGGTGCTCTTATCTCTGTTTTATAGTTGAGGAAACTGATGCACAGAGAGATTAAGTGACTTGTCCAGGTCACAAGTTAGTTAAGTATCTATGCCAAGAGTTGAATTTAGAACTTCTTGACCTCAAGTCCAGTGCTGTCACTGTGCCACCTAGCTGCCATGTTCATGGCTCAAACATCTGATTGGAGTAGCCCCCTGCAGCTTAGAATCCCAGGCTCAGGATGTCTGCCATCCCCAGGCTGTTATCTGGGCCCAAATAATTAAAGTGATTTTCCTGGGGTCACTAACCTATGTGCTTTTATTTTCTGTTATTTAAGGAGATTAGACTTGGGTAAAGAGGGAAGGAAGGGCATAAAAACACAGAAACTGTGCTAATGTGCTGCCAAGTTTCATAGTTCTAGTATGGATTGAAGGAAATCATTACCATTCTGAGAATCCACTTTAGTTGCATTATTTGAAGTAGATAAGGTTTTCTTAGACTGATGATGATTTTCTATCTTCATTCCTTTTTTTTAACAGAAAACAGTGAAGAAAAAGCCAAAAGGAAGTCCAGCAAGCCTCAGCTAGATGAAATTGTACCTGTGTACCGACGAGACTGTCATGAGGAAGTATATGCTGGCAGCCATCAGTACCCAGGGAAGGGAGTCTATCTACTTAAATTCGACAACTCATATTCTTTATGGAGATCAAAAGTAGTCTACTACAGAGTCTATTATACTAGATAAAAATGGTGTTACAATACCAATTGAGGCTTGGGCTGGGCAGAAGATGGCCTTTTATTTGGGAATCTCTTCTAACATAACAGAGCATTAGAGTCAGTTTTTACCCCATTTGGTTTTGGTCTGACAGTCTGTGAACTCTTAAGAGTCAAGATTATCCCCAAGACTCCCTGTTATTATTACAAGAATTCTTTGGTGTTGAAAAGGGATCTCCAGACTCATCCAGCACTTAGGGGTTAACCAAGAGAGTCACTGATGGATGGTGCTTAAGCTGAAATTACGTGAGTTACATATGTCCTTCAAATCCTACAAAATGAAATGCCCCAGTGTGAACCCTGTTTGGCTGATGGGTAGTCTACTGTTGCCTGCTTCATGTGCTTTGTGACTGCTGACAGTTGAATTGCCTTTTAATTTGAAGCCTTTCTGTTAATGGACTATAGCTGTGTTTTGAAATGTATGGTTTTTGGTACAATTAGAATTCAAAATTGTTACCTAAAGCAGTTTTTGAAAAGAGCTGTCTCTTTTTGGCTGTGTCCTGCATAGCCCCAAATGTTAAGAGCTAGATTGCTTTTATTTTTGGTTAGTCCAAGGGAATACAAAGGAGGATTCTCTGGAAGAATTGGATGCTAGAATTTGTTAAACCAGGATGATGAATGAATTATAGTATCAACATAGGTCATACTAATGAGTCAACTGTCTCAGCTGACCAGCCTCCCATTTCTGCCCGAGATTGACTACCAGTAGCAAAACAAAGTTAATAAATTATTGACTTGATTGGCTTTTTATGTCATGTCAAACCCAGTTTTCTACCCAATTCAGTAATCTTGCTTTGTATTTTATAAGTGCAAATTGGTACCTGGGGCATTTAACTATTTTAAATCATTTTAGTATATAATTCAGTGTGTGGGGATTCATGTTGCACTGATAAATCACTGCCACTCCATTTTCTCATATTTGGTACCACTTGTGCACAAATCCTATGTAATTCTGCTTTAGCATTAAGTATTGTGGAAAGTTGAAATGTCCCATCACATACCTAAATTTTAAAGTCTTCTAGCTTTAATCTGCGTTATGTTTGTCATGGATGATGTTGGAGCATCTTGTAGTTCTGTTCAGTTAAACAAATATGGATTTGTCTGGCCCATATTTGTGAAAGCAGTTGGCCAGTATAGGAAGCCTTGGAGGAATGTCATATAGACAGATGTTAATGTGCATTTAACACTGTTAATGTATGTTACTGAAATATATGGATTTTTAAAAACCGCAAATCACTTCTTGAAGAAGAATTTCCATTAATTAGCTATAGTTTGTACAGTTCACTACCTAATGGGGACACTTGAGTTTTGTGTGTATTGGGTTTGTTTCTGTTTGATCTTTGGTTTTGTGTGTGTGTGTGTGTGTGTGTGTGTGTGTGTATACACACACACACACACACACACACACGCGCACACACACACACAAATATATATCTAACTTTTTTTTCTCCTCATTCACAAATTGGGTTTTTTTGTCCTAAGTAGCTCCACAGTGCTTAATTTGAGGTTTTTGAATTTGGTTCGGAAACGTAGTGCCAGCTAAATGGCTATCAGTGTTGTTACACCCAGAACATTTTTAAGGCAGTCTGCTGTCTTGTACATACAGAATGTAAAACCATGGGGTTAGGCAGTTCCTTTTTCTTTTTTTTTTTTAATGAGAAGAATTCTGTATTTAAAAATGTAAAATAAACATATAAAAAAGCAGACATTAATATATTTCTTCCAGGATTTGATTACAGATTTTGACCTTGCCCACATTGAGGTTATCTCGCTCATAGAATGTCATTGTTCTTGGGAGCAACATATCGCTTTAGATGATGACAGTTCATCAAGTGTTCACGTCAAAACTTTTTGGATTTAAACTTTTTTTATTCTCTTTGGCTGTTGATTAGAACAGAGCAAATACAATTTTAAAAATACTTTAAAATAATATATTTAATCAATTAAAATACATTTACTTATAATTGCTTGACTTTTTTTTTTAATATGGTTGTTTTCTGAAGTATTAGTACTGTACTTCCCTATTCAGGTATGACAAAAAGAAATGTATTAAAGGGCCTTTTCTGTTTTTAAGAAGGCCTAGTTTTTTAAAAAAGCAACACACAAAAAAACCTCTTTTCTGACCAACTCTTTTTCTTTCGAAATGCTGTAAATTATGCTTGTGTGTTCAAATAGATTTAATTTTTTTCAAACTTGATTAAAAGCACTGCCTTTGTTCAACATTTTGTTCCAAAACAGTTTTTTCCTCCCTCACAATTGTGTGCACATATTATTACCTGAGACATGTGAAAAATGTTCTGAAATAGTACATGAAATGGGGCAGCCAACTTGCTGATCCTGAAAGTTGATGTTTCAGAAGCAGTGGGGTCACACCTTATTGGTGTTATCTGGAATACCAGGAATTGACCCATTTAAAAGTAGGCCTTACTTGGTTCTAGTGGTTGCAGAGTAACTTTTTTTTAAAGAGATACTTAGACATCTTAACCTTCTTCCATTTGTTACGTGGAGTTTCAGCAAAATAAAATGATTAGGTTAGCATACCTGTTTCTGAGACACCATGCAGCTAGTTCAGGGGCTACTTGAGACTATTAGTTTGGCATTTATAGGGGACCTGTTGGTAGCTGTTGGCATTTATAGGGGACCTGTTGGTAGCTGTCATTTTATGAGACAAGCAATTCTTTTGTCTTGGAGCCTGAGAATACACTTATTAAAAATAATTTGTAGTGCAGTAATAAACATATGACTATTGTGCCAACCCCCTAACTATTTCAGAGCAGCACTTTGGTTAGCAACCAGGCACCCAATGGAGTGTCAGAGGACTGAGAGTTACAGAAGAACTCGATCATCAACAAAGACATGAGCTGCTTAAGAATTGAAGCAGAACAACTGGGAACAGTCACTCTGTTGAATATGCTTTCAGTCTATGGTGTTAGAAACTGGCTCTTGACTTCACATTTGTTACCTAGTATTCTTTGACTTAGTTTTTGGTAGTTTTTTTCAAAGTTTAATTGGTTATTATCTCTCTCATACCATACCTGGAATGTTAGATTAGTGTTCTTTCTGATTAGAGAGATAGGAAAGAAGCATCTGCTATCCTTACAGACCACACTGTAATTTATAATTATTACACATTTAACAACATAAAATTCTGCCTTTGCTTGTGAGCTTTTCAAATAGTCTGATTTGTATTCAAGATTAACATTAACACTGTTAATTCATATCTAGTAATTACAGTAGAAGTATAAAACCTAACCCTTATTCAGCCACTTGACAAGCTGTTGGAGAAAGTTCAGTTTAAATAGTTTCACACATTCATGGGAGAATAAAATTTAGAGCTGGGAGGTACCTTAGATCTAGTCCAACCCCCTATTTTATAGGAAATGAACACAAGGAAACTGTCCCAGAGAAATTAAGTGGCTTGCCTGAAGTGACCTGGTTGGCAATGGGCAGTCATTTGGTTTCTTGTCATTACATTCACACATACGTGTGTGCACACTCACTTTAAAAGATGACTTCTTTATCCACCATCAATAGAATAGAACTATTCTTAATTAGTACAGATTGTGCCAAGTTTCCGTTTTCGCAAGAGCATATTTATGAAATGTGATTGGGTGTTTATAAATGGTCTTAAAATAGTTTTTGGCCCATATTAAGTGAAGAGATAGATCGACAGGGAGTTGGTTCAGATGTACAGCTCCGTCCTCTGTTCACATACTCGTAACTGCCCGAGCCAGATCCTCCTAGATTATTTGGCAATGTTGGGTGGGTGGGATCTGGATTTGTGCAGTCCTCTGGTATTTTTTGCATAAGCAGCAGCAGAGCCATTGGCTGTACACATAAAGAACGTGACCCAAACAGGCATCTGTACCTGAAAAAGCACTTTTTTTGGGGAAAGATTATGTTACTTAGTCACGAAAGCCTTGATCATATGCATGAAGTAATAGGCGAAGATTCCTAGGAGAAGGGACATCCTTTAGCTTTCCATTCCAACTTGAACCTTACGTACCACATCTTCTCTGTTTCAGTGGCTCAGGCTCCGGATCATCTGCAGAGTTGGGTGGCACTTTGGGCCTAAATGGCTGCTACTTTGCCAACAGCTATAGCTTTTTGTGAATGGAATTATCAGTTCTTGGATCCAGTGACCCTTCCTGTGATTTCCTGATGTGAACCTAGACCACTTCTGTCCCTCTGAGACACCTAGGCTTCTTCCATTCAACCTCTCAATTGTATTTCCTTCAATAGAAGACTTAGGTATGGGACGGCCTGTTTTGCCCTGTACATTTATTGAGTGAAGTTTTGACATAATCCTTTAATGGTTGCCTTTTTCCTCCTGAGTGTTTTTATCACTTAGAATCTGAAGCTCTCTTGTTAGAGGCATCTTGCCTGTCTCTCTTCTCTGGTCTTTAAAACAGTATCCCCTGCCATGTTCTTTAAGAAGCCTGGTGGTTGGGCCAGCCTAGATGGTGGCTTTTGAAGTGTGATGCTTTTCATACTCTAGCACTGGGTCAGGGTTTCTGGCTCTTTTAAACATTGAATAAAATCCTGGAGAGGGATTTGATCATTCCAGGGAAGACAGATTATACCATCCCCATAACAGGATTTATACAGCTACCAAAGGAAACTTAATGAAGCATAGATCTAGCCATGTCACTTCGCTGCTCAGTAGACTCCAATGGCTCCCTGTTACCTCTCAGATCAAATGAAAACTCCTCTGTTACTATTTTTTTGACTTACATTATTCCCGTTCATGTACTCTGTGGTCCAGCCTGCCTGGCTTTCTTGCCATTCCTCACAGTACTCCACGTCCCATTTGTGCCTTTGTCCAGGCTATCACACCATGCCTGGAATATACTCTCGTCACACCTCTACCTGATTTCTTTCAAAGCTCAGCTCAAGTGCCACCTTCTACAATAAGCCTTTCCCGTGTTCCTCAGCTGCTAGTGCCTCAGTCCTCAAATTATCTTGTATTTATGTATTTATTTTGTATATACTTAGATGTGTACACGGCATTCCCCCATTATAGAATGTAAGCTCCTTGGGGGCAGTGACTATTCTTAGTGCTTGGCACACAGTAGGCACTTAATAAATACTTATTGTTTAACATAGTCCTGGAAGGGATTGGTATAGATCTCTCATTTTGTAGTTGAGGGTTTGGAGAGGACTGATAACTTACTCAGAGTCATGTAGGGGATAAGTAGCAAAGACAACCTGAGTTCTTTGACTTCTGAATCATGTGTTTTTGCCACCGTTCTGTGATTGCCTTCAGAGGGGTTTGAGATTGTGCCAGAAAACCACTCCAGGGCCTGGATCTGGGTAAAACAAAGCCTTGCACTCCCCTGGGTGTTCCTAAAATGTGTTTGTGGTTAATTCGCCTGAGATCTCTTCGTTCCAAAGCTGCCTCCTCCTGTGCTACAAAAGACCTTTTCGATGTTTTACAATTTATCTCTTACGGGCTTTTTTCCTATGGGAAAAAAAACTAACCAAGGAAAAGAAATAGGACAAGGTCCAGCTTTAAATACAGGTAGAGAGTGTAAGCCTTAATTCTTAATTATTCTCTTACCTGTGGCTATCAGGGGCCACCCATTTCTGAATCTTGCAAACTATAGTATCCCTGAAGTAGCAATTAATGTTGCTTGGGCAAAACACCCCCTAGAATCACCTGCAAAATGTGCCTTTGCTCATATGAGTATAATGTCTGGGATATCAGGTAAATAACACATTTCCACAATTAGGTGGAAGATTTCATCACCCTTCAGACATAGAGGTTCCTTTGGAGAGGATACAAATGATTTTTTCAGTAAAATTAAATCACTAAATAGACTACCAGCACTGAGAATTAGTTAGATATGCTCTCTGAACACAACTTTTATATACTCTATGTATGTAGTAAACAGGTTTTGCCTGAGTGATTTACTATATACCTTCAGAGTCTTGGGGAAAATGTGTATTCCTTAAAGCAAAATATTGACTATCCATACATCTAAGACAACGTCCAGTGCTATCCAGCTCAGTGTGTGTTACCCTATATAAAATAGCTCGATGATTACTTCATCTTTGGCCCCAAACTGCAGATATACCAGATGGATGCTGTCTCTCCTTTCTGAACCCTAGGGCTAGTAGCAGGAGTCAAAGTACTCTTGCCACTTAATCTTCCTTTTTCACTTGTTCCTTTTGAGATTTTTAAGGGCATTAAGGTATACAGCAGGAGTCTGCTGTAAACAGCCCATACGGTCTGAGAGGTGAGAATGGTTTTTGCATTTTTAAATTATGAAGTTTGTATTTAAAAATGTAAATACCATTCTTAGTTCTGAGGAAGTATGAAAGAACATACTTCCAAATTCCAAGAATTTGCCAAACCCCCCTGGTGGGGGAAGGCACACTGGAATGGGCTTCTGCACCCTGTCTGGCCCTCAGTTTAGTCATCTGTAGAATGGAAGTGAGATTGGACCGGATTTCTAAGGTACCTTTCTACTCCTTCACATGAATTCCAACATTAAAAGTCACTCTTGACCCTTTTGCTTTTGGTGCTGAAATTTTCAACCTTTGTTGTGTGATGTCCAGGAGTGCTTTGAAAGTCTCAAAGAGAATTTCAGCTTGAGGAGGTGGATGATAAAAATACCATGGGATGGGTTGGCCAGAAAGGTTGTCTTGCTGCCCTCACTATTGCCCTGCTTTTTTGCAGCTGCTTTCTGTTGCCAGGCAACAGACCTGGGGCACAGCAGGTTTTTGGCATTCCAGATTGAGTCTTTTTGTGGGCCTCATTATTACTACTACTGTAGGACACGAAAACAACTCAAGTTTGTAGTAGGCCAGTCATTCTCATTTAGTAATTTTTTTTAAAGGTCTTGAATGTCACACATCTTTGCAGGAATTTAACTATATAACTCTCAGACTTACTAGAATTGGACTGTTTGAACCATGAGTTAATTTTGCTCCATTCTTGCCAGTGACCATTTAATGCATTTTTAAAATGCTTAAATTTATTAATACTTTTATTTAAAATTTTGGTATGAGTTAGTAATGACCTTCATAACGAACACTGAAACAAAGTTGCTTTCCTGCAAAATTGATAACTTATTGTTAACAGAAAGGAGGGCCATGCCTTTTAACTCAAACATTGCAGCATTAACCATAACTCAGTTATTTGACCAGAATTTTGTTGCCCCTCCATGCTGACTTGATTTACATTCTTGCAGTCATTGCGGTATTATTCTTTTGCATCTGATTTCTTCCCCGTGCATTACTTCATACAAATCTTCCCATGTTTCTTTGGAACATTTTGGACAAAACACATTTCCTGAAGCATCCATTTACTGTGACTACATTATGTTTTTGAGAGGGAGCTTGCATGATGGGGACCTTTGAGACTTGTCCTTACCTTCTCAGTAAGGAAGATAAAGAATATGGCCAGGCTTGGCTTCAGGAAGGAGGTGAGGAATTTACACAAATGGAGGAAACAAGTAAAGTTATTTTCTGACTCCTACTAGAAAGAACTGCTTGAAGGAGGAATTGCTGGTAGAGAGATGTAAGGCCTTCTGTGGAAAGAAAAGGACTGAGAACAAGAGGAATGTTCCCACAGCAAGATTTTTAAGGTAACTTAACAGATCCTCAAAAATAATCATAACTGGTTTGATCATTTTTCAAATGATATTTTCCCTCCCGCCTTTTTTCTAATTAGGAATGAGTTTTGAGGAAGACAGTGGTAAAAAAAAACAGCTAGGGGGAAATCACTGCCCTTATGCCAACATCCGTATGCAGTGCTATCCTTTACCTCTGGCACACTTTAGCTCATTTGTTATGGTAGGTCTCTATATCTGTCACCCTGGGGAAGGGAGAAGCTAACATCTTTTCTAGGACTAACCAGGCTTTCCTTGGCACAATCCCCAGACTAGGTGAGTAAACAGGATTAAGACAGCTGTCAAAGTTTTATTTTTTCCTTCCAAGTCACCTGAGAGTGGATTGGTATTGTTTGCCCGATTGCCCTACATGCCGTGGCAGTTGTCCTTCCAAGATTAGGTAGCTCTCCATTCCTTCCCTCCCTTCCCCTTCCCCTGGTTTGTACCAGTAAAGCTTTTCTAAGGAAACAGGAGGAAAGAGTGGAAGATGCGGAAAAGAGATAGAGCTAGCTGATCCCTAGTCCCCACAGCCTTATATTTGAAATGCACGGGTTAACTTGAGAGGACTGAAAATGAGAAGGAAAGTTGGGGCTGGTTCTGGGCTTGCACCCTTACCAGTGAGTCAGCCCTCTATGACCGTTATGTGGAAGGGCACAAATGAAAAGCAAGGAAACACCTTGCAGAATGAAACGTTACGCTGATAATCAACTATTTACATAATCTGTATGTCAAGGGCAGATTGGAGATGGAAAGTCACCAAGGGACTTACTCGGTGACTGAATGAATTTGGATCTTGTATTGTTGCCAAAGTTTATAAAGGGATTTTCCTTATAGTGATTCTGTGAAGCTGTATTGCAAAGTTGTATCATCCTGTTTTGCTGGTGAAGAAACTGAGACCCAATGTTATACCACACTTACTGCCAGGGTCTTTAACTCCAAATCTAGTGCTTTCCCTACTTTGCTAAGCTGAGGAAAATATTGACCTCTAACCCTTGTAGGGCAAGGTAAGATGAGGGGAGATTGTCTTACTTTTGCAAAACTCTTTCACCAGAACTGATAGACAACAGCTGCTCTTTTTGATGGCCCACCAATGAGTTGAGATTAATTTCTATTAAATATCAGAAGGAAATGAGTTCTTGTTAGAAATGAAAAAAAAATATGGCCATGTTTTTTAACATGAGTGAAAAATGATCTGAATTCAATTCAGGCACCTGTTCTTTGCGGAGCACTGTGCTAGGGGCTGAGAAACCATGCAGAATTTAGCTCTTTCTTCTTAATAAGCTTTCAGTTTGGTAGAAACTTACAAATTGTATGTGGATAAATGCAGTACATAAATGTACAACTAATATGTGTCATATACCTAGAGGTTTCCTGGTAATTTTTAACAGTCTGCTGTCTGGGAAAATATGCACAGCACAGTTAAGTTTAATACATTATTATGCATCACTATTGATCATTAATCACTTTCTTAAGTCTAGACCATCAGCAAAACAAATCAAGCCCTGTTTTGCACAATTCCCAAGATATAAAATTTCACAGTCTCCTCTGGGAGTCAGTGTAAGCTGCTTCCACCCCCCTGTTCCACCTCTCTAAGAGGTATGAAAATGTTTATATAGAATTTTCGTTCTTGTTTTTTGGAGGACAAGGTAACTAAGGGTAGGTGTCAGGGAAGGCTTCAGGGAAATGTCATTTGAGTTGGGTTATAAGGAATGGGTGTAACAAGTGAACAGGCAAGGGTGGGGTGGGGTGTGCATAAGGAGAAGGGAGGACAGAAGCCAGGAAGGCACTAGATGTATTAGAGGGGACAGCATTGCATTTTGATGAGCGGAGAATGCATGAAGACTAAATGGGTCTGGTGGTACTGCTTTTTTGAGGCCCTTGAATTCTAGGCAAAAGAATTTGACTTCAGAAGATAAGAGGGAGTGACTGAAGATTCTTGAGCAAAGGAGCAACATGGCCAGATATATCTTGACTACCATTTTTTTATCTTGGACAAGTCAGTTTGCCTACCTCTGCCTCTCTTTGCTTGTAAAAGATGAGTACCCTACCTTACATTGTTGTTAAGGAGTACTTTATAAGATTGCTACATAAATGAGCTGTTCATAAGTAAGATTGGTTTGGCATTAGTGTGAGGGAAAAGTTGGAGGAGAAAGACAGTGGAAGCAGGAAGGCCCCATAGGAGACTTGTTACATTAAGCTAGGTTGGTCGTGATAAAGTCCTGTGTTGGAGTTTTGGCAGGGAATAGAGAGAAAATAGAATCAATAGGATTTGGTATTCTGTTGGATATAAGAGATGACAGAGAGGAAGAGGTCAAGGACACTCAAAAGTGCCTGTGAACAACACCACCATCATTTAAATAACCACCTGTAGTGTGCAAAACCCACATCAGACTTAGGAGCTTTGTAAAAGGCTCTATTGGCCAGACTTCCCTATGAGGATGAAGGGATAACTGCCTTATTACAGACATTATCTCTCATAGTATCGATGCTGATGAGAGGTGGGATTCATTAGAACCTCTTACCCCATGAACTCATCCTTCTGTCTCCTTCCTTCCTACTCAAGGGATTGAATAAAGGAATGGTTGGACTAGATGGTCCCTTCTAACTCTGTTAGAAGCTAACTAGAAGAAACTTCTAGTTAGAAGCTCTGGCTCTCATTGATTGGCTAACAGTAAGTGCCAGCCCAAGACTCACTTGGTCATTGTTTGGATTCTGATGGCTCAGAGTAAGTGTAAATAGCAATTATTTCTGTTTTGGCCAGAAACCCTGAAGGTCTTCCCCTCCCAGATTGATTTTATTTTTTAGACTAGGAAAAAGAGGCCATTTTTTTTTCTTTTAATTTTTAGACAGTGGGGGTTAAGTGACTTGCCCAGGGTCACACAGCTAGTAAGTGTCAAGTGTTTGGTCTGAGGCCAGACTTGAACTCATGTCCTCCTGACTTCAGGGCTGGTGTTCTATCCACTGCGCCACTACCTGCCCCAAAAAGAGGCCATTCTTTCCCTCATTTTTACCTAGCCTTAGTCAAAGAATGGGTATTGCCTCCTACCTTGGAAAAGACCTCGACCTAAAGGTCGAGGTCTCTCACTGCATCCAGGGCCATCTCCAGTCCTGATCTATGTCTTGCCACTGGACCCAGATGGCTCCGGAGGAAAGATAAGGCTGGTGACTTTAGACAGCCCTGCCTCGCTTAAATCCAATTCACTTTTGCATGTCCTGGCATCACTTGTCACGGTCCTCTTTGAGAACAAAGGGCAAAGCAACAGTTGCTATGATACACCTGTGGCCGCACTCCTGTTCACCCTGTAGACCAAAACTACCCAATGCACCATCTGCAGCTTTCTTGGTTGGATGTGAATAGCAGGAAGGGGAGCAAATCTTAAATGTTTCTTCCCATTTAGCCCAGAGAAGATAGTGGTGAAATGGGAGCAGACTGGACTGTCTCCTCCCTTCTCCCCTTCTCCCCTTCTCCCCCCCTCCCCCCAGCCCCTCTTGGTTGTTTCCCTCCTTCCCTTTGGTCTCCAGCCCTTGTATCATAGGACCTGAGTTAATTTGCAGCAGGAAAAAAAAAAGTCAGGAAGGCTTGTGCTACCGCTTTCCCATTCAGTCTGTCTCAATGTGGTGAAGTTCGGCAGAATACATTTCCTTTTTATCAATCAACGACTATGTATGTTGTGCCAAGCACTGGGCTATCTAGGTGCTGGAGGTAGACACACAAAGTCCCTCTCCTCCAGGAGTTTACGCTCGTCTGTTGGAGACGTACAAATACAAAATGTGCAGAAAGCAAATAAAAGATAATTTCAGTGTGCATGGGTGAGGGGGAAGAGCAGGAAAGGCCTCATGTAGGAGGCATTGTTTGAGCTGAAATTTATCCTCATCATCAGTGAAGAGACTGGGGGGGGGGCAGAGTGAAATCATACTAGACTTGAAGTGAGAAGATCTGTGTTCAAGGGTCGAACCTTGGACAAGTCACATAACCTTGTTTTCCATCTATTTCTCAAAATTTCTGGCTTCCGATCTTTTGAAAACAGCTTACCAAGTTACCAGAGGATTGGGATCTGTAAGGGCAGGAGGAAGTATGGGCCCAGTTAAGCATTGACATAATACTTAAGAAAAACCCAAACAAAGCACATCAACAGTTCCAGGGAGAAATTTCCTTGATAGAGGGCTTGGGGAGGAGGATTGGCAAAAGCTTCCTGGAGGAGGTGGCTTTAATAGAGCCCCATTCTAACACTGGGGCACATGTGGGAGGAGGGGGGAAGAAGACCCAGATTCTGGCCTTGCTTTGTCAGAGGTTGGGTAGCAGCATTCTGTAGCCAGATAGTATTTGACTTGGGATAACCTAACCTGATGTGGCAAATGACAGTACTTAACACAGGCAAGGATGTTCTGTCAAGAGTAAAATATATTTGTGGGCTGAAGTTGGAAAAGAGGGACCATAGATTATTGAAAAGTTTTAATTTTTATTGGTATAGTTTGCTTTTACATAACCTTCATTTCTAAATATATTTCTCCCCTACCTAGTAAACCACCCTTTGTACAGAGAGAGGGAGGAGAGGAGGAGGAGGAGGAGGAAGAGTTTTCCAAAACTAACCAGCACAAGTCTGGGCTCCACACCCATCGAGACCATCTATTTAAACCTGGAAGGGGTGGTCTTGTCCAGTCCCATCATTGTACAGTTGAACAGATGGACTCAAAGAAGTTGTGTAATTTACATAGTGTTTTCTGTGTAAGGCAAGTACTATGGGCCTTCTCCTCATTTAACTTGAGCTCAAGATCACAGATGTGGTACCCAGGGTGAAGTGGGTTAAATGCCTTGTCCATGAGCAGCCAGTAGGTGTTCAGAGATGGGCTTTGAGCTCAGCTCTGCCTGCGTCCACATCACTACCTCTCCCACCATTGCACGTTTCCTCTTTTCCCTATGCTGGGACAGGAGAAAGTCTTCCACCCCGGGGGACTCCCTAGAGTTGGGAGTGAAGGAGAGAACACTTGGTAGCAGGGAGTAAAGGAGACAGGGATGGGGTGGTGTGTTCATGATACTGCAGAGGCTGCCCAGGGGAGGTGGGTGATGCCCTTTCCCAGAATACTCGGCAGGAGCCGATGAAGCCTCCTCCCCTCCATGGAGTTTACCTGGCTTTGGTTGTTTGCTCACTCCTCCTTTGGGTGTGGCAGCTCTCTCCCGGGGGAGGCTGTACCTAGGGGAGCTGGACTGGGCTTGGCTGGCCCCAAGCTGCCCTGGTCTTCCAGAGAAACTGGTTTTTCCTCCTAAGCCACAGTTCCGGGTAAGGCAGCTTCTGTTACCACTTCCCTTAATGGCTTCCAGCCGTCTTGTTCTGAGCAAGTTGAGGAGTGGCCTGATTTGAAGGGTGTTGGGAAGGTTCTCCTTAGCCCTTCCCATCATTATTACTCTTCAGATTTAAGGCCTTGGCTCCTATTGAGGTGTGAACACCTCCGGGGGAGGAGTAAACAAGCTGTAAACACCTCAGTGTATTCTTAATTAATGATAATAATTCTCGCAGCTGGAGGCAGCCTGGTAGTGGATAGAGGCCTGACCTTGGGAATTAGAAAGATCTGGGATCCAGTCTTGCCCCTCTTTGTTGGGAAACAGTGTGACCTTGTTCAAGTCACTTATCTCATGGGGTCCCAGATAGCATTCAAGTCCACCTGCATTTGTGGAGTTTCCATACCAGGTGTCCTCTCCACCCCTCTCTCTCCATGTCCTGCCCCAATAACAACACAACAGGTTACAAAATAGTTTCCTTATAACAGCTCTTTGAGATAGGCTGTGCAGATATCTTTATTTTACAGGTGAATTATTGGAGATTTAGAGAAGGTAAGTGATTTGCCCTCAGTTATACAAATAGGCATTGATGTCAGGGCTGGAACAGGTCTGTTTTTTGTTCTTTCCCCAGCTAAATGCTTTTTCCATTATATCACATCACCTTTCTTGTTAAGTGCAGATCATGGAATAATAGAATAGGGAAGAGACCTTAGCCATCACCTAGTTCATTTTATACATTATTAGCCTGTAAGTTCCATGAAATAGGTTATAAAATAAAACAACATGTCCTTAGTCCCTTTTGGTGTGAGATAAGAAATAGTAAAGGAAAGCTATGAAATAGGTAAAATTTGACTTTGGACCTCTTTATCTCAACATGTGAGAAGTGCCAAGTTTCTCCTGCACGCCTTCTGGTCACCATGATTATGTCCTGCTTTGCTCTGTTGGGGAAAGGCATCATCCGTGCTCCTGTGGTCATTTCCCTTTCCCTCATCAAAACCATCTGCGTGAACATTGGACTTGGAGTCAGAAGATTTGGGTTTTGACACTTTGGGGCAAGTCATTTCATTTGTCCAGGCTTGGGTTTCCTCATTTCAGTTCAACCCATTCATTAGGTACCTCATAAATTCATTATATTTTGTGGGGCTGTAATATTCAGTTAGTTTCTTTGCCATTGTTTGTTTAGTCATTTCATAACCAACGGGGCCCCCACTTTGTTTCTAGTTGTTTACTAAGATAAAAAAGTGCTGCTGTGAATATTTTCACATCTGTGGGATCTGCTTGGAATATTATGTGACTCAGGGCACATAAGCTGAACTGAGGAATGAAAAGAAGTCCTGGTCCTTTCGATTTCTCAGGCCTACGTTCCACCCCCAAGCTCAATAGGACTCAAACCAAATAGGAGCCTTTGAAGATGTTGTCCAAGTTAGTGTGCCCTAATGGTGGGAGGGAGCCTGTGGCGTGGCCCCAACGGGTGTGTGATTGGCCAGTTGGAAGATGGGAAGATAGGTCATGTCATACTCTTTCCCCTTAGTAGCTACATGGGGCTCAGGACAACCCTTCATGCATTGTAACCCAGCCTTCTCCTACTGCACCCCCATCTGCCAACTCCCAACCATCCCCCTTCTGCGCCAGACATTTATTCTCAGGGCATTTATGACCTAGCCCAGTCTGGACATGGACAGCAACAGGAGCTATGTAGACGCCATAAAGAAAATTCCCTTTTCTACCCAGCAGGTCCGTTACCCACTGTCCACAGGAGGGTGTGTGGCTTCCTTAGGCACCCTTTGGAGGGCAGACTTTGCCCTTGGGACAGTGACTGATAAGAACCCTGTTCCACCCCATTTTGTGCTGCATAGTATGGGGATGAGCTGGCATGCATAGGCTTTGATTCAGTCTGCATCACAGATTCATTGCATTAACTTTTCTCCCAAAGCCCTCCTCCTGAACCCCCTATTTCTGTTGAGAGCATCATCATCCTTCTAGGCTCCCAGGCTTTTAACCTTGGTGTCATTCTCAACTTTTCCCTTTCACTCACCCTACCTAGCCAAGCAATTGTCAAAGATTGTAGTTTCTGTGTCCACAACATCTCATATCCATTCCCTTTGCTCCACAACACAGCCATTACCTTAGTTCAGGCCCCCATCACCTCTTACCTGCACTTGCAGTGGCCTCCTAATTGATTACCTGCCTCAGGCTTCTCTGCTCTCCAGTTCATTCTCCACACACCTGCCAAAGTGTTTTTTTTTCTAAAGTGTTGTTCTAACCATGTCACTGTTTCTCGTTAAACTCCGATTGCTCCCTAATAATATAATGGAGAATCAAATGTAAACTGTTCTGGCTTTTGAAGCCATTCATAATCTGGACCCAGCCTGCTTGTCCAGCCTCATTGTACATGGCTCTGCTCCTGGCCCTCTACAATCCAGCCAGATTGGGGTGGCTGTTCTTCACACTTAAACAAAAACACAAAATGTCCAAATGTGAGTAACAGTTTGAAGTGTGACATTACTAAGCAGAATCATGTGAAGAAAGACATGAGTTTACATGGAAAACTTTCTGCTGAGTCAAAGTCAGAGACAATTTGTTTTGTTTCTTTTTTCATTGTATGAGGTGAATATCTACAGGCAGAAATACATGAATCCTACTGAAAAGCTGGTATGTTCACTGACTGTTATGACTTATTATTTGATTGTTGTATTGTCTATCTTTCAATAAAAAAGTATCCAAAACCAACCCAAAATATTGGCTAACTACATTGATCAAGTACAGGTCCACTCTATCTCCCAGCCCATACATAGGGCTTTTTTTCAGAAATAAGGATGCAAATTCAGTTATATTGCTTTCAAAGGCAAAAATGTTTTTAAATAACATTAAAAATGAAAATGAAAGAATATTTAAAATTATGTCACCTTTAGCTCATCTTTTTAATTTCTGTTTTTTGTATCTTAAGATGTACGTAATATATTAGTATTAGTAGTATTAGGGCAGCTGGGTGGTGCAGTAGAGAGAGTGCCAGGTCTGGAGTCAGGAAGACTCATCTTCCTGAGTCCCAGTCTGGCCTCAGACACTAGCTGTGTAGACCCTGGGCAAGTCACTTAACCCTGTTTGCCTCAGTTTCCTTATCTGTAAAATGAGCTGGAGAAAGAAATTGCAAAACCGCTCCAGTTTGTCTGCCAAGAAAATGCCAATGGGGTCATGAAGAGTCAGACATGAAAAAAAAAAAGTCAGACATGACTGAAAAACAACTGAACAACAGTCAATAGTATTGGTATATAATTTGTAAAAAGTCCATCAGTGTTGTACACATAGATGAGGGCTACACACTCCATGGAGCGTGCGATAGAAACATCTGAAGATGACTATTACGCTGCCCTGTCCTTTTGCTATCTTACTTTTATGTCCACCTACCTGCAAATTAGCTTTCTTTTTGGAATAACATGACTGTCAAAAGCCTGTTGGGAACTTAGGTAGACTACATCAATAGCGTCCCCCTGATCTACCAGTCGCTTGGCTCTGTCAAAAAAGAAGACAAGTGAGTTTCCCATGACCTTCTGGAGGAGCCTGCCATGTTGGCCCTTTGGAATTGTAGCTTCTTTATCTAGACATTCACCAAGAGCCTTTTTGATAATTTGTTACAGGATTTTGCTAGTAATTGAAGTTTGCTGGGCTTTAATTTATGGAATCTTGTCATCCTTATTTTCCCTCATTTAATTTTTTAAAATAATATTTTCCCCAGTTACATGTAAAACAAGTTTAACATTCTTTTTGGTTTTTTTTTAAATTTTGAATTCGAAATTCTGTCCCTCCCTGAGAAAGTGATTTTATATAGGTTATACATGTGCAGTCATGCAAAACATTTCCATATTAATCATGTTGTGAAAGAAAACAGACCCCAAAAAAGAGCCCAACATGAAAAAAGTCTCATTTTTGGAAAAGGGAGACAATGCTTACGCTCCTCCAGTCAATCCCAAGGTGCTCCTCTGGCTCTTTGTTGTCCTTCAGCAGTCCTTGACACTGTCTCAGCAATCACCTCTGCCAGTGTAGACAGTGTCCTAGGATATTGATTATTCAGGACTGGTCACTTGAACTCATTAAGAGCGGCTAGATAGGTACTCGTTAGCTCCCTGTCTGTGATGCATTAGCTCCCTATTCAATTCCCTATCCCCTACTCCAAAGGGGAGCTGGGGTGGGAAATGATGAAGTTGAGTTCCTCGATCAGTGTCATAAGTTTACAGAGGTGAGACACTGGAAGCATCTGAATGGCATCTACCCATAGAGTATGGCCGTGCCCTTTGTCACTAGGTTTAGAGGTCGTGGATACTCTTGATTGGCTTTTAGGGGGCTGCCTCCAAGCTGATTGGCTGACTGACACACTTATTGGAGGCATTGTCCCTCCCCCTGGTCAGGCCAATTTGCAGCAGAGTGGGCATGGCCGTAGGGAGTGTAAATCTGTGCTCACCAAAAGCCTTCTATCCCCAGGAGGGGCTGTTTTTGAGGCAAGAAGCATAGGAGGGTTGTGTGAACTTACATTCATGCTGAGGGAAGAGCTGGGAGTGGACCTTCCTAGAGAGAGAGAGAAAGAGAGAGAGCTGGCCTTAGAGTCAGGAGGATCTGGGTTCAAGTCCTACCTTTAATCTATACTGGCTGTGTGACTTTGGGCAAAGTCACAATTCTTAGTTCTCTAGGCTAGTAAGCTGGAACTGCTGGGTCTGGAATCAGGAAGTTCTGAGTTCAAATGTGGCCTCCAACATGTAACTAGCTTGTGACTCTAGGTAAGTCAGCAGACCTCTGTGTGTGCCTCAGTTTCCTCAACGGTAAAATGGGAATAATAACAGCACTTACCTTCCAGTGTTGTGAGGATCAAGTGAGATAATATTTGTAAAATACTTAGCATGGTGCCAGGCACATGGTAGGTGCTATAACAGCTATTTATTCCCTTCTTCCCCTTCAAGGCCCCTTTACATTCTTAAAAATTATTGATTATCCCTAAAGAGTTTTTCTTTATGTGGGCTATATTGATTTTTTTCTGTATTAGAAACTAAAGATCTTCACATTAACATGAAAATAGTTTTGACCTTACAGACCGCAAAAGGATCTTAAGTCCCCTTAGGCGTTTCTAGACCACACCTCCAGTGAATGGAGGATAGACTAGAATAGGGAAAGATTTGTGGGAGGGAGACCAACCATCAGGCAATGGTAGTAGCCTTGGTGCAAGGCTTTGAGGGCCTGAACCAAAGTGGTAGCAGTGTCAGAAGAGAGGAGACATTATTACAAAGGTAGAATCAACTAGTTGGATGTGGGAGGGTAAGAAGAGTTGAAGATGACACCTAACTTGTGATCCTGGGTGGCTGGAATGATGGTGGTACCCTCGACAGTGACAGACAATTTAGGAAGAGGAGAGATTTTGGGGAAGGGGGAACATAATGAGTTTAGTTTTGAACGTATTGAGTTTAAGATGTCTCAGAGACATCCAGTTCCAGATGTCCAGTAAGCAGTTGGAGGTACTCGCTGAAGATCAGGTGAATTTAGGGCTTCATAAGAAGACTTGCAGATCATCATAGAGGTGACAATTGAATCCACGGGAGAGTCTTTTGAGGATGGAGAAGATGAGGGCATGTTGGCAGGCAGGCAGGGAAGCAGTTGGTGGACGGGGAAAGTTAGAAAATAAATGAGACAATGAGGATGATGGGGGCAGCAGTCTACTAGAGAAGTCGGAATGGCAGCATGTAGAGAGGTCTACTCCGGCAAGGAGAAGGGCCACTTCTTCATGTGAGGCAGGGGCTAAGGAGATAGTGGAGGAAGGTATCTGAATGAGATGAAGAGGGGAGAGTAGGGAGCTCTTGGAGCAGTAAGAGATTTAGGGAGGGGATGAAAAGATTTGCAAAAGCTGTTGTCATAAGTGGGAGAGTGGGTAAATCAGCAACACAACCACAGTGACAACCCAGTTGAGATTATACAACATAAATTTGTAGTAGGCTCAGTCATCATAGTTTCGTGATTCTCTCCAGCTATGTTGTTCATTGAAGACAGGCTTGGCAATATGAAGGCGTAAGGGGTCAAAGAGAAGAAAGGGGTGTAGGATGGTTCACCCCACAGGTCAACATGGGGAAAGGAGGGGAGTGTAGCCTGTGTAGGGGGTGGCCTGGGAGAGAGAAACCAGGGGCTTAGGTTGGAGGTCACGTTGTGAGGAGTTGCAAGGGAGAGGGAGAGGTGGAATGATGACAGATTGTGATCACATGAAGGAATTTCAAAGTTCATGAACAATGAAGTAGTACAGTTGTGGGTGATGTCAAGATCAAGGGATGCCCATCTCTGCATGTAGCTGAGGTAGGGGAGAGTTGTATGAAATGAGTAAGTTGATGAACTGGAAGGTTAGGGCTTTTGAAGGAGTAGAGAAAGAAAGAAAGAAGGAAATACACACATATACAATATATAATATAAATACATGTATATATACCTATGTATATATACACATAATATATATCTATTTTGAAGTTTGCTGGTCTATAATTTATGGAATCTTCTCATCCCTTTCCCCCCCTCATTTAATTTTTTAAAGTAATATTTTCCTCAATTACATGTCAAAACAAGTTTAACATTCATTTTTAAAAATTGAGTTCCAAATTCTCTCCCTCCCTTCTCCCCTCCTTGAGAGGGTAAGCGATTTTATATAGGTTATACGTGTGCAGTCACGCAACACATTTCCATATTAGTCATGTTGTCAAAACAGACCCAAAATAAAAGCCTATACATGCTTACATAATGTACGTGTATGTGTGTACATATATACACATACACACATATATACATGCATATTTTATATATATATATATATTGTATGGATATAGACACATTTTTCTATGTGTGTGTGTGTGTGTGTGTGTGTGTGTGTGTGTGTGTGTGTACACGTTGATGTTCCCTAGTACAAAACCAGGAGTTGGAAAAGGGAGGGCTGGGAGCCTGGCACCAAGCTTATCGCCAAAAGTAGGATTATTTCCAAGGTCAGTAAATGACAGCTACGAGAATTTTGATTGGATGGGAGCTCTGGCTTGAGTGAACCTCAGAGGAGGTAGTGGTGGTAGTGCTACAGAGTGAGCTTGGAAGGAGCCATGGGGAGCCAGAGGCTGCAAGATGGCACAGCCGATAGAGTGCTGGGCCTGGAGTCAGGAAGAGCTGAGCTTAAATTTGACTGCAGGATGCAGCTGTGTGACCCTAGGCTAGTCACTTAACCTCTGCCTCAATTTCTTCCTCTGTTAAATGAGGATCATGGTAGCACCTATGTCTGAGGGCTGTGAGGATCAAAAGAGATAATTACAAAGGACTTAGCATGGTGTCTTGCTCACAGTAGGGGCTTAATAAATCCTCGTTTACCCCTCCGCTCTAGTGAGTTGGAAGGGGGAATGAATGAAAGCACAACCAGTGATAGAAAAGGTAGCCAGGATAATGAATAAAGAGCCCCCCTCCCTTGGAGTTGCAAAGTCCTGGGTTCTAGCCTCACCTCTGACACATACTGTCTATGCGGCTCTTGGCATGTCATTCAACCCTTCAGTGTTCCTGGTGACTCAGTGTCTATAAGCTGCAGAAAAGGTGCCGACCTTCATTAGTAGAGCGAGCTTGGACCCCACTGCACAGGGCTCCTGTAATAGGCTAAGGATGCAAAGAAGGGAAGAAGACCCTCCCTGCCCCCAGGGAGTTGACCACATTCTTCTAGGGGGACCTGTTATACACAGATATCAGTAAATGCAAAATGTGGACAAAGCAATAGAGTGTATTTTCTTTCTTTTTTGTTTTCTTTTTGATTTATGGAATAAAATAGTCATTTCCATAATACAATAAAAAAGATGCCCGTACATGACTGCAAATCTACTATGCACAACTTGCTATTTCAAATATACAACAAAATTATCATGTAAATTTCTTTTTTTTCTTCCCTCCCCCTCAGAGATGTCTACCATTAGACACAAATAGGCATAATATGTAAAATTATTCTGTGTATACTTCTATTTATCAGTTCTTCCTCTGGATGCAGATAGCATCTTTCTTCATATGTCCTGTATAGCTAATTTGGGTATTTCTAATAGATCAAATAACATATTCGCTCAAAGTCCTTCTTAAAACAATGTTGTTGCTGTATACAATGTTCTCTTGGTTCTGCTCATTTTGCTCTTCATTATTTTGTGCAAGTCTATCCAGTTTTTCTGTTTTCTAATTATTATTATTATTATTATTATTATTATTATTATTATTATTATTATTATTATTATTATTATTTTTGGTGAAGCAGTTGGGGTTAAGTGACTTGCCCAGAGTCACACAGCTAGTGAGTGTTATGTGTCTGAGCTCACATTTGAGCTCAGGTCCTCTTGACTCTAGGGCTAGTGCTCTATCCACAGCGCCACCTAGCTGCCTTAAGCTCATTATTTCTTACAGCACAATAGTATCATATACCACAACTTGTTCAGCCATTCCCCAATTGATGGGCATCCCTGCAATTTCCAGTTCTTTGGCTTAAGAAATCAATCCATCAAGCAGTTACTATCCATTAAGCACCTACTATGTGCTAAGCAAAGAAATAGGAAGAATGCAACAGTCCCGACTTGCAAGGGGTCTACACTTTTAAAGGGGGAGACAAGTGAGTCAATACAGCACTCAGATTGTGCTTTCAAGAAAGATGGGGGGGCAGCTAGGTGGCGCAGTGGATAGAGCACCGGCCCTGAAGTCAGGAGGATCTGAGTTCAAATCCAGCCTCAGACCAAACACTTGACACGCATTAGCTGGGCAAGTCACTTAACCCCAATTGCCTTAAAAAAAAAAAAAAGAAAAGAAAGATGGGCTTACTTCTTGGAAGTAAGAAGAGGTGAGGAGAGAGAGAGAGAGCTTTGCAAAGACATTGGTGGGAGACAGAAGCTAGAATGAGGAGCCCTCCTGGACCAGTTTGACTGGAGTGGAGAATCAACAAGCATTAACACTTACTGTGGGCCAGACACTGTGCTAAGTGCTGGGGATGCAAAGAAAGAAAAGCCAGGCTGTAGTCCCTGCCTCAAGGAGTTCACATTCTAGAGACATCATGTAAACAGCTAGGTACATGCAATATACATTCAGTGTAAATGAGAGGGCAACTCGGAGAGGGAGTATTAGTGGGGCAAGAAGGGAGAAGCAGAAGGAGAAAGACGAGGACCAAGGGACCAGAACCGGATTGTGATGACCTCTAGTTGCTAATTAATTGTATTTTGTCTCAGGGGCATTAGGGCTCCACTAAAGATTTTGAGTAGGGGTGTGGCACACTCAAATCTGTTTTGGAAATCTGTTTTTGAGTTGTGTACAGTTGCATAGTTGTGTATCAGTTTGTGTAGTTGTGTAGATTTGCAAGGGACAAGACTGGAGGCAAGGGGGGGACCAATTAGGAAGCTGTCATAATAGTCCAAATGAGGAGCCACGAAAGTCTGACCTTGGGTCACAGCTATGTAAGTGTGGAGAAGGTGACAGGTAGAGATGTTGCAGAAGCATGTGAGGCTTGGCCACTGATCGAATTTGAGGGATGAAGGAGGGAAGAGTCAACAATAACTCCAGCGTTGTGAAGAGGGGAACAGGAAGGATGGTGTCAACTGAATCCCATTTCTGCCATTTTCCTCAGTGGTTGTGGGTGTAATCCCAGAATGTCATTAAAATTTTGTCTATTCTTACACATTTTGAATGAATCTTTCTGACTCATGGCTCCAAATACTGACAAATGGCCTGTATTCGAGGGAGGCCTGGGGATTACTCGGTGGTTTAAAATTTTAAAAAAGCTTGTCACATACATGGTGGGACAACCTTTATTGAAGGCATTCCTACTTGGAATTCTCATCTTTCTGTGTCAGTGAGCACTCTAGGGGTGCTTTCTGTACAACCTCCCAAGTGCTCCTGCTTCTTGTTCTCTGGACTGAAAATATTTCATTTTAAAAGGGTTTTGTTGTCATTTAAATGGTGTTTTTAGTCTCCAGACCTAGTTTCCAGAAGCATTTGCCTTTGGACAGTTTGCTTTATTTAAGAAAAAACAGAGCATCATTGGGAAGCGTGAAGGTCCCCAGGTAAGATACCTGCTGGATCAGGTGATTTCTGGGCAGGGCCACCTGGCCTGGCTGGGAATGTAGAAAGCTCCAGTGAATGTGTATTGGGAGCTGCTCTTTCCTGGGCTTCTGCCATGATACTAAAGCTGAGGCCAACCCAGGTCATGTACCTAGTCGTCTGTACTGGGGAAACCTGACTCGAAGTCGGAGATCTTCATCAGTGACACCAAGCTGAGGCCATGGTTGGAAAGAACGAGAAGACAGTGAAGGGGGCTGACGTGTCTTACACAAGTGGAAGGTGACAGCAAGACCCGTGGGCACTGAGGTGACCTTCTACAGGTGCCGTACCTGGTTGGCCTTTTAATAATGATGATTGCTAGCGTTCACGTAACACTTAAAGCTGGCAAAGCGCCTTACAAATAGTACCTCATTTTGTCCCCACAACAACCCTGGGAGATAGATGCTATTATTATCCCTTGCAGATGAGGAAGGGGGCAGCGGGGTGGCCCGGTGAACAGAGGGCCTGGAGTCAAGAAGACTCATCTCCTGAGTTCAGATCTGTCTTCAGACATACACTAGCTGTGTGACCCTGGGCAAGTCACTTACTCCTGTTTGCCTCAGTTTCCTCATCTGTAAAATGAGCTGGAGAAGGAAATGACAAAACTATTCTAGTACCTTTGCCAAGAAAACCCCAAATGGGATCATGAAGAATCAGACACGACTGAAACAACTGAACAGAAAGAAACTGAGACTGACAGAGGTTGAGTGACTTGACCAAGGTCACATAGCTAGTTGGTATCTGAGGCTGGATTTGCTCTTCCAATGTAAAAAAAAAAAGATAATAGTGTTTGTCCCAGTCCAAGCCCCACCTGGTCATTGTTTGGGCCCTAATGGTTCAGAGTGAATATAAATAGCAACTGTTTCTGTTTGGGCCAGAAGGTCTTCCCCTCCCAGATTGATTTTTTTTTTTAACTAGGTAAAAGAGTCCATTCTTTGCCTCATTTCTCACCCATCCTTAATCACTAAATGGGTGTTGCATCAGTCAAACTGAGCCCTGGGAAAGACCTTAGCTTAAAGAAGGCCAAGGCCTTTCACTGCATCCAGGGCCATCTCCAATCATCCTGATCAATGTCTTGCTACTGAACCCCGATGGCTCCAGAGGAGAAAGTGAGGCTAGTGACTTTGCCCAGCTCTGCCTCACTTAAATCCAATTCACTCAAAAGTCATGGCATCACTTCTCTGATGTCATGATTCTCTTAATCTGTTGGTTATGCCCAATTTTTCCTGTTTCCAGCTTCTCTGTATGTGTTGTCTCCCCCATTAGACTGGGAGCTCCCTGAGAGCAGGGACTCGTTTTTTGCCTTTCTTAGTTGAGAATGAAGGACAAACAATAATAATACTTGTATTCTCTTACCCACAAGGTGATTGTGGAGAAAACACTGTCAACCTTTTTTAAAGGTGTCATTCTCTTAAACAAGTCGCTTCATTTCCCCAGATTGGTTCTTCACCTTCACATTTGCAGTGATAATCACCATCTCTGATTCATCTTCTTGTTTATCGGGATCTGAAGAGCCAGGGCAGTGTGGCAGAGAGGGGCTGAACATGGGATCCTGGCTCCTAGTTTGAAGCAGCTTTGCTGCTGACCACCTATGTTACCTTGGGGAAGTCTCTTACCTCTCTAGGCCTCAGTTTCTTTATATAGAATAAAGATGACCTCTAAGGGCCCTCACAGCTCTGGATCTTCCAACAGGGGACCCTCCCCCTCACCTTCCCTTTGTGCTTTTCCCAAAAGGATTTTCCTGAAGTACAGGTTCTACTTGACCATGTCACCATGCCCCTACTCCATGAAGTCCACCATATCCCTATCACCTCCAGGATCAAACACCACATCCTCTACTTGCTGTCCAAAAGTCTTCATTAACTACCCCCCCACCTTTCCAGTCTTCTTACAGTTTACACCCCACCCTTTACCCCCACATACTCTTCTCTTCAGTGACCAGGCCTCCTTGACCTTCGGGCCATTTTCTCTGGCTTCCCCCATGCCTGGAAGGCTCTCCCTCCTCATCACCACCTCCTACCTGTCCTTGACTTCCTTCAAGCTCCAACCAGAATCCTACCTTCTACAAGAAGCCTTTCCCATCCCTCTTCTTTTAGTGCTGGGGTGGGGAGCCTGTGGCCTTGAGGCCACATGTGGCCCTCTAGGTCCTCAAGTGCAGCCCTTTGACCGAATCCAAGTGGATTTAGTGCCTGTTTTAGTGCCTTCCTTCCATGAATTATTTCCAGTTTATCATATTTAATATAGCTTGTTGCCCCTCTCAGTAGATTGTGGGCTTCCTGAGAGCCAGAACTGTCTTTTACCTTTCTTTGTATGCCCAGGGCTTAGCACAGTGCCTGTCCCATAGCAAATACTTAATAAATGCTTATTAATAAACTGAATGCTGTGTATTATTATCATGGTGGGGCTTGGGTGTTTGGATCATGGAAAATAGCCTGAGCCCTTGGAGTCTGGAGACTTTTCTTCAGGTCCGTGCCCTACACTCTAACTTGCTGGATGGCTTTGGACAAGGCAAATCTCTTGGAGTTCTCTTATCTATGCAATAGTAATGATAATACTTGCACTACTTACCTCATAAGGTAGTTGTCTAGAAGGTGCTTTATAACATCAAAAGAACCCTATAAATGTGAGATATTGTTAATATTACCTGATACTAACATTTTTTTGCAAAACAGTTTGGTCAGAGGCAATATTACTTGAGTATATCTGTATATAAAGGTGCTTAAGAACTGTAAGGGGATGTCATTTATACCGCAGGTCTCATGACACGTGGCTCTGTGCTGGGGACCATATGAAGAGAACACTGGGGACCTGATTCTTGCCATCTGGGAGCTCAGTGAGAGGATTAGATGATAGGACCCAGAGCTGGAAGGGGCCTTACAAATAATCTCATAGAAGATCAAGGGCTGGAAGGGACCTGTGATTTGTAAGTCACCTGGTTCAACCCCCTCCATTTTTACAAGTCAACAAACATGACCTACCATATTCCTGGAACTGTGCTAAGCTCTGGCCTTAGATCTTAACTAAGAAAGGCAAAAACAGTCCCTGCCCTCAAGAAGCTCCTGGTCTAACTGGGGAGACAACATGAAACTGGACATAACCAACAGATGAAGAAGGACTGGGAAAAGCTTCTTCTATAAAGTGAGATTTCAGCTGAGACTTGAAGGAAGCCAGGAGGCAGAAATGAGGAGGAAGAGCATTCCGGGCATGTCTGGGGACACAGCTGGTGAAAGTACAGTCAGGAGATAGAGTGTCCTGTGTTCTAGGAAGGCAGTGTCATTGGATTGTAGAAGGTATAGCGAGGAGAAAGGAAAAAGAAGACCTGAAGGTTAGGAAGGGGCCAGTTAGGAAGGGCTTTGAAAGCCAAACAGGATTTTATATTCTATCCTGCAGGCGATAGGGAGCTACTGGAATTTATAGAATGAGAGACGTGAAATGGTCAGACCTGAGCTTTAGAAAGATCAATTTGACAGTGAAGTGGGGAGACTTAAGGTAGAAAGACCAACCAGAAAGCTATTCCAATAGTGCAGGATGAGGTGATAAGGGCCTATACCAGGGTGGTGTGCAGTGGGAGAGGAGAGAAGGGGAGATATGCAAAGGATGTTATAATGGTAGCATCAACGGGACCTGACAACTTTTTGGCTATGAGGGGCGAGAGAGGGTGAGGAATTGAGGATGAGCCCCAGATTGAGAGCCTGGGTGATCGCGAGGATGGTGAATGCAAGAAAACTGAGGCATGGAATGGGACTTGCCCATGGCCACAAAGCTAGTAAATAAATAGATGACTACTTGTCAGATGTATCACAGTAGAGATTCCTTTAGGATCTGGGTTGAATTTGATGGTCGTCTCTTGTAAGTGTCAAATTCTGATATTCTATGAGGGGTCAGTGGTGAACACAGGTCTTCTTGACTCCAATCACAGTACTCCCTCTGCTAGGTCATGCTCCTGGGATACTGACAGCCTTAAGTACTGAACATGCAGACAGACAAAAGATTACAACCCCTGAATGAGTTGGTAAGGGTGTTCATGAGGTAAGTCAGAGGTCTGGGCACTGGAGGCCTGGGGGGAGGGGAGGGAGGGGAGGCAGGGAGGGGAGCACATTCCTAGGGGCAGGGGACTAGGGAACCACAGAAAGATGTCTTGGGTCTCAATCCACTTTGTCATTCATTCAAACATGGCAGCTTCAGATCTTTATCAAGATTGATTTGGGGAGGGCAGCTAGATGGCACAGTGGATAAAGCTCTGGCCTTGGAGTCAGGAGGACCTGGGTTCAAATCTGGCCTTAGACACTTAACACTTACTAGCAGTGTGACCCTGGGCAAGTCACTTAACCCCGATTGCCTAAGCAAAAAAAAAAAATTGATTTAGGGGGCCTTGATTTTAGCCCCTCCCCTTTGACCTTAATATGGGGAGGTGGCAGCTATAGGCAGCACCTGACCCCCTCTAATCCTCCCTCACGTACACACTGTAGTGGGTTGTGGTAGAAGGAAAAAGGGGAGAAATAATGGCTGCCAGGGCTGGGCATCCGGTTACAGTTGTCCTGGCAGTCAGAGATGAAGGTAATTCAGGATCAGAGGCAGCAGATGCCAAGCAGACTTGAGTACCAAGGGGGGTGGGGAGGCCTTTTGGTGGCCTAGGGTTGCATCAGTGAAGGTTTAGAAAACAGAAAGGTAAAAAAGCCTTGAGGCCAACGCTCCCTGAGCTAATGTGAAGGAGTTGGAAGACCTAGGAAGGCGGTGAGATCCAAGGCAGTGGGAGGCCTGAGGCTGGTGCCCAGGAACGTCCACTACGCCCTTCACGAGCCTCCACTCAGAATGGGCAGAACAGGGAAAGCCATGAGGTTATTAAGACAACATTCTCCCTCCTCCCCCAGCCTGAGCAGGGGCGGGCAGGCTGATCAGTATGGCTGGAGCCCACATCCCCGTAGCTGGGGCACGCAAGCGCGCGCGCGCGTGTGTGTGTGTGTGTGTGTGTGTGTGTGTGTATGTGCAGAGCGGGCAAAGCTGGAATAAAAGAGTAGAGAAGACCCAGGAAAGGCGGCCCCCAATAGAATGTAAGCTCCTTGAGGGCAGGGAGTACCCCAGCACCCAGCATAGAGCCCGGCCTCGATTAGGCACTAGATAAACGGTTGTTGATTGACGGATTGATGTTTGATGAAAAAGAAATGCTGACAAGGAAGGACTTAAGAAGGGGGTTCCTGCAGCTAGTGAGTGATGCTCATCAGTGGTCTGTAAAATGGGGGGATCGGGTTAGATGATCTCTTCCACCCCATGTGATTCGAGGGCCAGCTTTGTTTCTTTATGTACACACACACACACACACACACACACACGAGCGCACACATATGAGTACGTGCAGACGTACACACACAGGAAAGGTGAGCGCCGAGGCCCGACTGTCACCTAGAGAGGCAGGGGATAATAGCTCCTACACAAATGATTGAGAACCTAGACTGGCGAGAGGCAGTGCTCCACTCTGACCACCAGAGGGCAGGCGGGGTCCACTCTGCAGGCTTGTCCGGCCCCACACAAACCCTTGTCTGGGCTAGCCTTGCTTTATTGGAGAAGGGAGAGGAGAAGGAAGGCTTCTTGTTGGCACAAGCCCTAAGCCATCACCTACCTCGGCCGACTCACTCAGCAGAGAGACAGTGTCTTCCACCTGCCCCCAGATCTGCTCCTGCTCTTGACTGCCTGAGGTCCACTGAGGCACCACCATTCTTGGGGCTGTTCAAGTTTGAAGCCTGGGGTTATTCTCAACTGCCCACTTGCTTATAATCAGCCAGTCGCCCAGTCTTGTCAATTCAACCTCCACAAAATCTCTTGACTCTGTCCCCTTCCCTCTACTCATGCCACAGGCATCTAAAGCAAGCCCTCACATCTTGCCTGGACCATTTCAGTAGCCTCTCAATTACTCTCCCAGCATTCTCCATTTCGTTCTATAGAGCTGCCAAATTAATATTCCTAAAACATGAGTTTGACCATGTCACTGGCTCCCTTTTGCCTCTGGGCAATAGAGATGACACTATTCAGAGTTTAAAGCTCTTCATAATCTGGCCCAAATCTATTTTTCCAGGCTGGTTATATGGTATTCTCCTTCATATATTCCATATTTCGGCCAAACTGCCCTATTTTCTGTTCTCCATGCTTCACATTCTTTTTCTTGGCTGCCCTCCCTGCATGGAATGCCATTCTTCCTCACCTCTTCAAACTCCTAAGTCCCGTGGAGGCTCAGATCAAATGCCCCCTCCTCCAGGGAGCTTTTCCTAAATCCCACACTTGTTAGTGGAGCTCCCCAAAATTACCTGGCACATATTTTGCATTTAATTCTTTGGGCACTTCTTGTTTCTCTTCTAGTAGAAGGTTAGCTCCTTGAAGGAGAGGACCAGTTCATTTTTGTCTCTGTATAGACAGTGCCTAGCACATAGTAGGGGCTTAATAAATGCTCCCAGTGAATTATATGATAGCCAAGGGCCACATGGGATTGAAATATAAACAGACTCATTTGCAAAATCCTATTCATGAGGATGGCAAGACCACTGTATCATCTCACAAAATCACACACAGGTGTATGATTGTAACGGAATACTATTGTGCTACAAGAAATGGTGAGCAGAATGGTTTCAGAAAAACCTGGAAAGACTTACATGAATTGATGCAGAGTGAAGTGAGCAGAACTAGGAGAACACTGTACACAGTAACAGCAGTATTGTACAATAAACAACTGTGAATGACCTGGCTATTCTCAGCAATACAATGATCCAAGGCGATTCCAAAAGACTCATGATGGACAATTTGATCCACCTCCAGAGAGAGAACTGATGGAGTCTGAATGCTGTTTTTCTCTTTATTTTTTTCGTGGTTCTCCTTTTTTGATCTGTGCTTTCTTTCACGACATGACTAATATGGAAATATGTTTTGCATAATTGCACATGTATAACCTTTATCAAATTGCTTACTATCTTGGGGGAGAGAAGGGAGAAAATTTGGAACTTAAAATTTTGAAAAATAAATGTTAAAAATTGTTGTTATATGTAATTGGGGGAAAAATAAAATATTTTTAAAAACCTCTCTCACACACAAACCATTGAGAAGACAAATCTGCCCAGGGCTTGCTGGGATAGGTAATTCATTTTAATTAAGTGCTCTAAGTGGCTCTTATTGCACGTTGCCATGTTGCTCTCCAAAATGTTTGCTCCCCTCTGCAGACCTACCAATAGAGTAACTGTTTCCCCAAGGACCTGCTATCCTTGAACTTTTTAATTTAAAAAATATTGTTGCTATTCTAGCAGGCTTAAGGGGGATAAACTAAGGTCATCTTAATTTGCATTTGCACTTTAGACAACAATAAAACCAATTAAACATAGACTTGCAACCATTTATGAATTTCTATGAATATGTCCATAAAAGCTCATTAGTCATTCTCTCTATTCTTTGTCCACCTCTGTATTTTGTGATACATTTTTACTGTTATATGACCAGCGTGTATATTTCATTCTTCTAGTTCCACTGTCTTCGTTTCGTTTTGCTTCACGTACATCTTTCCAATTTCTTTGTATTCCTCATATTTTTTATTGTTAATGGCAAGGTAGGATTCCATTCCATTGAGTAGAGGCAGTAGTCCCACTGCAGTCTGTCCTTGATTGTTCACAGCTAGAGTGACGTGGTCAGTTCTGATCATCACGTTTTAGGGAGGACACTGACAAGCTGGACTGTGCCTATAAGGAGGAAAGTGGACACAGGGATTGGTTCATGGAATGCTTAGCCTGGAAAGACTGTCTGGGGAGATCGTAATCTCCGTCCTCAAGTATCTGAAGAGCTATCATGGGGAATCAAACAATCAATATACAATTATTAAGTGCCTACTACATGCCAGGCACTCTGCTAAGCACTGGGGAAAAGAGATTAGATTTTTCTCTGAATGCCCTTCCATCTACCACCTCTACTGTGAAGATCAAACCTCTGAGCTTTGAACAGGCTGTCCCTTATGCCTGGAATGCTCTCTCTGTTCACAGTAACCTTTTGGAATCCCTAATGCCCTTTAAGGCCCAGCTCAAACGTAACCGTGGTGAAAGGCCTCCCATAATCACTCCCAGCTGTTAAGGGCTCACCACCAAAATGACTACGTTTTCTCTATTTTGTATTGTTTTATCTATCTATCAATTGTTCACACTCAGTAGAATGGAAGCTACTTGACGTCAGGACTGTCTTGTTTATGTCTGTACCAACAGTGGCTGGCACACAGAAGGTGCTTAATAAATGCTTGTTGAGTTGAACTACTTGGACTCTGAGGACAGAGCTAGAAACAATGAGTACAAGTTGCAAAGGATCAGATTTAAGCTTGATTCAAGGACATTTCTCTAATAATCTAAGTTAGCCAAGAGAGGAGTAGGTTGCCTGGCTTCCCCCTCCGAGAGCTGATGGCCACTGGCACATGACGTGGGATGGGTTCCTGGTCAGGTTCAGGTTGGTCCAGATGGCCTCTTAGGTCTCTTCCAACTCTGAGGTTCTCTGTGTAACATTTATTAAGCATCTACTCTATTCAAAGATACTGGGCTATAAAGTTGAAAATGGCACAGTTGACCTCAAAGAGCTTATATTTTACTTGTGTATGGGGGGAAGGAGCAAGGAATTATTAAGCTCCTAATATGTGCCAGCCAATGTGTTAAGTGCTTTATAGAAATCGCTTCATTTGATCCTCAAACAACCCTGTGAGACAGGTGCTATTATTGTCCTATTTTTCAATTGAGGAAACTGGGGCAGATAGTGGTTAAGTGACTCGCCCAGAGTCACATAGCTAGTAAGTGTCTGAGGGTGGATTTGAACTCAGGTCTTCCTGACTGTAGGCCCAGCACACAGCAATACCTAACTGGGAAAGGGTGGGAAGTAGGGGCAGGGAGAGAGGCCACAGCAGAACATATGCAAATACAAAGCTATTACAAGAGGGGGAAAGCACTGGCCATTGGGAGTGGGAGGGGAAGGAAGAAAGGCTTCCCATATGAGATGGCTAAGGAGGAGGGAGATTTGATTTTCTTCCTCCAAGTTCGGTTGATATAGTCACCTGAGGTCATCACAGATGATGAGGGAGGTGTTAATGTGTTAACAAGTTGTTAACACTCTGTCATCCCTTTAAGAAGAATGAACACCTCTCTCTGAGCTACGACATTGGAGAAATAATAATTGTCCATGTCCGTGAATGGATACAGTCTGAAGGAACCAACAAGGAAGGAGAAAACAAAAACCTAACTCTTGACCTCCTGAGGTGGGGGAGGGGATTTCTTCTCTCTCCCTGTCTCCCCACCCCACATTGACCATGACATCTAGCAGCTGAGCAAGTGGCCCTGAAGGAGACACCCCACCCAGTGGTCTCAGAGATTCCAGGCAGGAGTAAATAGTTGGACAGACACACACTTTCTAGATAGACGTGAGTACAGGGGGCATTTACTTGAAGCCAGAACCAGCTACAAGGAGCATGACCCTGGCAGCAAAGAAGAGAGCCAGCTAGGGACTCCATAGAAAGTTAGCCATCAGGGGCAGCTAGGTGGCACAGTGGATAGAGCACTGGCCCCGAAGTCAGGAGGAGCCGAGTTCAAATCCGACCTCAGACCAAACACTTGACACTTACTAGCTGTGTGACCCTGGGCAAGTCACTTTACCCCAATTGCCTAAAAAAGTAAAAATAAAAATAAATTCAAAAGTTAGCCATCAGTCAAGGGGCTGGGATGACAAAAAAGGGTAGAGAAAAGTTAGACTCACTAGAGTTGTGCCTCACTACTATGGTATTGTGGGTTTAGTCTGTTCTTTTGTTGCTTTAGTCCCCTCTTTCCACATGTGTGTAGTTTTGGGAAAGTGTGACCCAGGTTTATGGGGTGAATGTTTGATAGCTACCATTCTTACTCTGACATTTTAGTATCTTTGAGCCAGTTGTGTCTGCTGGCTGAGGGTTACTGGGCAGCATACCAGGGGAAGAATGTGAGCTATGGTTTTAGAGTACCCCTAAAACCCCAAATAACATGGGTTTTTTTTTGCTTTTTGGTGAGGCAATTGGGATTAAGTGACTTGGCCAGGGTCACACAGCTAGTAAGTGTTAAGTGTCTGAGGCTGGACTTGAACTCAGGTTCTCCTGACTCCAAGGCCAGAGCTCTATTCACTGTGCCACCTAGCTGCCCCCCCAAATAGCATCTGCTCTTTGAGAAACTCAATGTGCCCATTCAGGTGAGAGTTAGGGGTGCTGCAGAAGCTAGGGATTCTAAGAGGGATGAAGGGATGAAGAAGCAGTACATTCAGTGCATGGTGGGAGGACAGTTAGTACAACAGCATGGAGGTAGGAGAAGAATTCTGAGTGAATTGGCTGGAACATAGAATAAATGGAGGGGAATAATAAGAAATAAGTATGGAAAGTTAGGTGGTAGTTAGATTATAGAGGACTTTGAATACCTGGCTGAGGAATTTGTTTTTTGTGCTAGAGGCAATGGGGAGCCACTGAAAATTTTTGGACAGAGAAATGACAAGTCCTGATCTGTGTCTTGGAGAAGTAACCCAGATTATCCCAGAAGTATTTGTAATGAAATTGAAAGAGGGACAACAGATGGCCTTAAGGAGAACAGGCCTGTTGGCATTTGTATAATAGTCCATTTTTGTTTGTTTGTTTTTTAGGCAATTGGGGTAAAGTGACTTGCCCAGGGTCACACAGCTAGTAAGTGTCAAGTGTTTGGTCCGAGGCCGGATTTGAACTCAGGTCCTCCTGACTTCAGGGCCAGTGCTCTATCCACTGCACCACCTAGCTGCCCCCCAATAATAGTCCATTTTCATTGGCTGCTGCAGTGGGACTGTTACCTCAATACTCAATGTACTAAGTGAGGAAACTCCATTGGCATTTAGAAATATGAAGGTAGGAAGAATATCTATACCTAGCCAAACATATAAAAGAAGATGGAGATGATGCAATTTTGAATGTGTTTTCAAGAATTAATTTTTAAAATAAACCAAAGAGGGCATGGTTCTAAACGAATAGGAAAGATTACAAATGGTGCTTAATAAGCAGCAACAAACCCAGACCAAAAGTAAAGGTGACCAAAAAGAAGTCAGCAACCATTGAGCCATCTGCTTGCTTTTTCCTTCTCTACAAAAATCTTTTTTTTTTCCAAAGGCAACTGTAGTTAAGTGACTTGCCCAGGGTCATGCACCTAGTATGCATGTAAAGCCATATTTGAACTCAGGTCTTCTTGACTCCAAGGCTGGTGCTCTATCTAGCTGTCCCTTTTAAGATCTTTATTAAAGTGGTCTATATATTCATTGAGATAATCCTTGATAAAAAAAATATCAGAAAGTTACAAGCAGGTTTTACAGATGATTTTTTTTTTAGCTAGGCAATGGGGTTAAGTGACTTGTCCAGGGTCACACAGCTAGTATTATGTGTCTGAGGCCAGATTTGAACTCAGGTCCTCCTGAATTCAAGGCTAGTGCTCTATCCACCTAGCTGCCCCTACAGATGATTTTCTACAGCAGTCTAATTAATTGATAATCATTTATTAGATGTTTACTATGTGGCAAACACTATGCTAGATGCTGGGAATAGAAAGAGAAAAATGAAACATTCCCTGCCCTCAAGGAATTCCTGTTTCCGTCAGGAGAAACCACACTGCACACTTAAGCAAACACACAGTCTACACAAGGTTATTTCCACTGGGCATTAGTAGTGGAGGGGAACAGGAGAGGTCTCATGTAGGAGGCAGCACCTGACTGGCACTCTGAAGGAAGGCAGAAGTCAAGAAGAAGTACAGTCATGCACGTAACTGATAGGTATAGAGGCTATGAAATCCCACCGTATTTATTCATTTTTAAAAAGCTTTTGACTCAGTGGGCTGAGATGCAGCCTTGAATGCTCTCCTCAGACAAGCTGTCTCTCACGTCCACATCAAAATTATAGCAGAGTCTGTGATAGCTGCTATTATAGAGATAACTTTAAAAACCAGATCTGCTAAAACAACAGGGATCAAATTAGCTGCCCATTAGTTGGCTAAACAAGCTGCGGTACTTTCATACAAGAGAATATTACCATGTTGTAAGAAAAAAAAGGTGAGTATCATGAATACAGAGGAGCGTGGAAAAGTTTATACACAACACTATATGCACAATGACCACAACAGTGTAAATGGAAAGAACCACCAACAATGAAGCCGAGTGCTGTGAGGGTCTAATGACCGAGCTTTGCCCCAGTAAGAGAAGCAAGAAAGCACTTTCTCCCCGCTTTGAGGGACTATGGGTGTGGGACACTGCATATGATACCAGAGGTTTCGATACATTTCTGTATACATTTGATACATTTTGATACATTGGTTAGTTTTCCTAAACTACTTTCCCTTCTTTTTAACATTTTCTGTTATAAAGGATGGTTCTCTAGGAAGGGGGATGTTGGAGAAAACGGGTGGTATAAAAATGTTTGTTTTTATATTTTAAAAAATATATTAAAATATATTAAAAATATTTTAAAGATAAAAACAAATAACATCAAATGAGGCATATAGCAGGAAGGCATATGTGCCTTCCTAAGGTGCTCTCCAAGGTGGCTTGAGTAGAGTCTAAACAAAAGGATTCTCTATTAATAACAGGACTTTCTATGTATAACAATGTATTAAATGCACTGAGGCCAGTATACTCCCAATTCTCCTCCATGAAATCTGTAGCAGTGTGAAATTGCTCTAATTATTCCCGCTAAAATGGATGAAAAACACCTAATGCCCAGATTATGACATACAGGTAGATGGCAGCCCACTGAGTTAATCCATTGACTTATACTTCTTAAACAGGCACCGCAGATGAGCAATGAGCTGGACCCAGAAGTGAAGAAGGGGAAGGGAAAGGGGAAGAGGAATGGGAAAGGGAAGGGAAAGGAAAAGGGGAATGAATCAAGCACTTATGTAATGTCCATTATGTGCCAGGAAATATGCTAAGCACTTTATAAATATCCCATTTGATCCTCACAACAACTCTGGAGATAGGTGCTATTATGACCCCTCATTTTATGGTTGAGGAAACTGAGGCAGACAAATATCAAGTGACTTGCCCAGAGTAACTTATCTAGTAGGTATATGAGTCTGGATTTGAACTCAGATCTTCCTGACTCCAGACTCAGTGCTCTCTCCATTTCACTACTTAGAAGATAGCAGTCTGAATTACCTTTAGGAAATTGTTCAGTACTTTCACTTACTGCCAAAAAAAAAAGTCCATTTCTTTAACACCAGTATTCTCCTATTGATACAATCTAAATGGCTAAGAATCATCTTGGAAGACCTCAGAAGAACACAAATTACAAAATCACAGAGTAATAGAAAGATAGATGCATCATAAGGAAAAGTAAGCTGCAGGAGTGACTTATGGATAAAAAATGATAGAAAAGATATTGTTGAGTATGTATGTGACTGAAAAAGCTGGCATGTTGGTCACAAACAAGTAATGAAACACAACAGATGGACAGTTCAGATGGCACAATGATACCCCCAATGTATTTTTTTTTAAAGAGTAAAATTTCAGTTTCAATAAATTCTTCCATAGAGACCACAGATACTATTATTATGTCTTAAAGAGACTTTGGAATCTTGAGCAGGCCAATTTAACTGCCATCGCTTGATGAGTCTGTGAGGAGACTGGCAGTTTAACTGTTACCCTGAAGAAACTGATAACAGTGATGGTTTAAGAGAAAATGTGAGAAGATAGAGCAAAAGAGGATGAAGAAAACGTCTTTTATCTTATTAAGAAACTTTATTTAAACAATTCTTGAAGAGTCTACCAGGAGACTGGAAACTTTCAACTCTTGTTTCAGAGAATTACCTGTCATGCCTGGAGAGACGAGAAAGAACTTATTCCCTGAGCGAAATAAATTTAACTTTTGTTGTCCTTCAGTCTTTTCAGTCATGTTCGACTCTCCCTGACCAGATTTGGGGTTTTCTTGGCAAAGATATTGGAGTGGTTAGCCATTTCCTTCTCCAGCTCATTTTATAGATGAGGAAACTGAGGCAAACAGGGTTAAATGACTTGCCCAGGGCCACACAGCTAGTAAGTGTCTGAGGCTGGATTTGAACTCAGAAAGGTGAGTCTTCCTGGTTTCCAGCCCAGAGCTTTATCTACTGTACTACCTACCTGCCCCAAGTTTAACCTTTACATTCTGAATAAATAAAAAGATACTTGAGACACTTTGATTGCAATTTTGAGAGATGAATGGTTGGACTGTATTCTGAAAGGAGAAGTAAAGAGTAAAAGTGATTATCGGAGTGATGGAGGTGACTGTTTTTCGCAGAGATAAAATATTGTAAAAATTGTGCTTTGAATGATCAATGGTTTCATTTTTACTAAGTTATATAGCTAGTAATTTTGATGCTAGGAGATTCAAGGTTTTGTTGCATACAGAGAGATGAGCAACAGCTTATAGGAAAGGAGATTTGTCTAGCCTATTAATAAATAAATGATAATAAACCACGGTGGGGGCCTCAGCTTACTGATTAACTAATGAGGAGGAACAAGAGATAGGGTGGGTCACAAGAGGCAAAATGGACAATTTTGATTATATAAAATTAGAAAAAAGTTTTTTGCACAAACAAAAAAATGCAGATATAATTAGAAGAGAAGTGAGAAATTGGGTATGTTTGAATATTGTCTTATTAATTACTAAAAATTACAATATCCTTTTATTAATCACTTAAATGAAATAAAATTGAATTTTAAAAGATTAATAAGACAATATTTAAACATACACATGGATTTACCTTACAATTCATGATAATGAGAATGAATATGGTAATGAGTCAAGTAACTGGTTGAGGGGGATCATTCCATCTATACGTGAGCTACATGTGAGAGTAGTTGATCTTGAAATCATATTCCAAGAGAATTGATATATTAGTATCTCTAGATGCTCTACGGGGGATTTATAAAAAATTGTATGAGATAGACACTATATAGAGCAGCAGTGTCAAAATGAAATAGAAATGGGGGTCAGTAAACTACACATAAGGATTCCTGTGGGCTACAAACTGACTGAGCAAACTACATATTAACATTATCCATGTTCTATTGTAATTTTACTTATTTTGTTAAATATTTCTCAATTACATTTTACTCTGGCTTAGATGGCACTCAGCAGTATTGCAGACCTAATAAGACCCACGGACTGTGTTTTTGATACCTGTACTGTAGGGGAATTTCAACTTGCAATAGTGGGGGAAGTATCCATAGCGAAGAAATTGTGAATTCAATGTCAAAACAAAATATAAGTATAAATTTGAATTTACACAAAAGATATGTTTATTTATGAGATTACTGGACACAACTGTGACCAGTATCTATAGACATATAGATACAGAAACAGAAAGGTTCACTAGAGATCATCTAGTCCAAGCCCAGATTTTACACATGAGGAAATAGAAGTCCAAAGTGCTTTTAAGTGCCTTTAAGTCACACAGGTAGTAGATATCAGGGCTAGGATTCAAACAATTTAGGTCTTCTGAATCCAAATCCAGTGTTCTTTTAACTGCTATGTGAAAGGATTCTTTGCCAAAATGAAGGAATTTACAGTAAGACTTCATTCAACAAAGTAGTTTCATACACCCACTCCTACCCAGGCAAGGCGATGGAGAGCTAGCCTGTACTGTATGCTATGTACATGAAAGAGAAACATGACTCCTGACTGGCTGAGAGAATGCTGAATGCAGTGCTACGTACCTGCTATGAGGGACTTCACTTTGTTTCAGAGACATTTCAAGAGAAGAGCTTAAGGGGTGTGTGTGTGTGTGTGTGTGTGTGTGGAGAGAGAGAGAGACAGAGAGAGAGAGAGAGAGAGAGAGAGAGAGAGAGAGAGAGAGAGAGAGAGAGAGAGAGAGAGAGAGAGAGAGAGAGAAAGAGAGATTGAAATTATAAACTCCTTTGAGGGCAGGGATTGTCTTTTGCCTCTTTTTGTATCTCTGGCACTTGGCACAATGCCTGGCACATAGTAGGCACTTAATGTTTATTGAATTAAATTGAAGAGAGGGAGGGAGAGAAAGAGAGAAGGGGAGGGGTATGGAGAGGGGGTGGACAACAAGGTTTGCACTTTTGAAATGTGGACTTGAGCCACAAACATATATAGGAAACTGACCCCATCATACCCTCTTGACCTCCAGGGCTTGGAACTCTAGAAATTGCTGACAGTGGACCTCCAGTGAGTAAAATCATTCTCTCCCTACTGGTCTAAGCAGAGATCTTATCTTGTTCCTTGCTGAAGAGCTCATTTGCTCTTGTGCATCCTTTGGTATATTTTAACCTGTTGAGTTTTTCTGGTTTCTATGTTTTTGTTTTGCTTGGATAATGACTTTGCTCACTATTTATTATTTATGATGGTCTTTTGTGTAACCAGCATTTGGTGGAAAGGAGTTAGGTTAATGAGCGTACGCTAGAGGCTACTATCCCCTTTAAGAGTGATTGGGGAAGTAGCTTTCCAGATTCATACCCTTAAGACTAGAGATTTTTCAAGGGGTGATAGATAGATTTAGTTTTCGCCTGGCACTCCTGTTGGATAGTGGAGGAGAAATCACCCAGTCTCAGTCACCAGCTGGCTGCTGGTAGTGCTGGTATGGAGCTTGTACGAGTACTTCCCTCTCCTTGGAGACAGAGTGGACAAGATTGGATCTCCAATTCTATCTATCCCTGCTCCCCTAAAGCCACATCTCTGTATTTAGACAGTTCCATACACATGTCCTACACATAAACTATATTTTTGTAAATGGAATTATTTTTAAATGAACTCAGTGAGTTGATAGCAAATCCATTTGTAAAGTGAAGAATCTTTTTTGTGAAGTTAATAATCTATTTTGCAAATGCAGACTTTCAGATGCGAGGCTTGTGTGAAAGTAGTACAAAAGTGTAAAGTGCTTTAAGCTCTCCTGACTGAAGAACCCAGGAAATAAAAAGTCCCTTTTATTGCCTGTTAAGTGTGGGGATAGCACATGTGAGTGTAAGTGGAGAGAGTCTGTTCCAATACTATGTGCTGTATTGAAATGAGGCAAGCTGTTCTGGACAAGATGGAATAGACAAGAGATGAGCCGAGGCAGGGTGCCAAAAGCCAGCAATGGTCAGAGGCACAAGGAACAGGGTCCAGCTTTGGAAAGACAAGTCACAGCTTTACTGCTTCTCCTTTCTCCCCTCTCTGATCTGCCTTTCATCCAGCTGCCAAATAAGTAAGAAGCAGGGTTGACCATATTACTCCCCTATTCTAGAAGTTTCAGTGGCTCCCTGTTCTCTCTAGGATAATTATGTAGACGCCTCAGCTCTACCTCTAAACTTTCCAAAAAGATCTGGCCCCAATCTATCTTTTTTTAGATGTAGCAAGGTGGTACGGTGGACAGAATATGAGCCCTGGAGTCAGGAAGACCTGAGTTCAAATCTAGCCTCAGTTCAACTCTGGCTATGTGATTCTAAGCAAGTCACTTCACCTCTATCTGCCTCAGTTTCTCCAACTGCAAAATGTAGATACCTTCCAACATTGTTGGGAAGCAGAAATGAGATAATATTTGTAGCATAGTGCCTGGCACATAGTAGGCATTTAATAAATGTTTGTTTCCTTCCTTTCTATACCTTAATGACAAACAGTGAGATCCACAGAGTTTTTTTTAATGGAGAATTGGGATGATTGGTCACATATACTTTCATATCTTAAAGCAGATAACACATCACAATAGAACATGGAAACTAGGCATATCCCCAGCCAGTAGCTAAAGGATAAGTGAGTGGTTAATGTCTTATGTAAGGTAGCTAGATGGCTCAGTAAATAGAGCACCATGCCTGGAGTTAGGAAGCCCTGAGATCAAATCTGGCCTCAGGTGCTTACTAACTGTAGGACACCGGGTAAGTTACTTAACCCTATCTGCCTCAGTTTCCTCATCTGTAAAATGAGCTGGAGAAGGAAATGGAAAACCATTCCAGTATCTTTGCCGAGAAAACTCCAATTGGGTTCATGAAGAGTCGAACATGATGGAAAAGACTCAAGAATAATACTCATAAAATTTCTTTTCATAGAATTAATTGTTAAACATTTACCAGCACACCCCTATGTCTACTCTGCCCCAACCCTCTTCACAACTTCGTGTTACTCATTATCTTTCGGTCACTGAGGTTTAAAACCTTGGAATCCTCCTTGACTCTTCCCTCTTCCCCCACCCCAAGCCATTGGGAGCCCCAGTTCCCAAGACGTATTAGCTCTACCCTCTCTGATCTACCTCTATGCAGTTGCTAAGTAAATATTCCTAAGAAACAGATGTGACCATATTGCTTCTCCACTCCAAAAGCTTCCGGCTCTCCTGATTGCCTCTAGGATAAAACGGAGATGTCTCAGCCCAGCATTTAAGACATTCCAGAAATCTGACCCCAATCTACTTGTATTTTCTGTCATTTCCCTTTGCTCTCTCTGCAGTCCAGCCAAACTGACCTACCTGCTGTGCTCTGAACTTGACTTTGCCTCTCTTATTCCGGGCCTGTTTCCTATTCATGGAATGCATTGCCTTCTGCCTCTTAGAATACCTAGCTTCTGGAAAGGCCCAGCTCACTTCCCATAGGAAGCTAGTCCTGAGTCCCTCCCCCTCCCCCTCCCCCTCCCCTTCCCCCATTTATTAGTGTTGTCTCCTTCCTCAAAGTAGCATCTTATATTTATTCACCAATGTATATGTTTTATTCTCCATTTAAGTTCTTCATTTAATTTTCTTCATATTCCTAGGGTCTAGTACAATGTCTTGCACATAGAAGCCATTTTAATCAATGTTTGAGTTTAAGAGTATTGATTGAATGTCTGTTATGTGTCATCACCAGGCTGGGTACACAGGTAGGTGCCTGGACTTGGGACACATTGAAAATAGCCTTACTAAAAGGAGGTCCTATATTAAGGACATAATCAACCTGAGCTTTAAGGACAACTATGCTTGAAGGCAGGGGGATGGAGACCTGATTTTTAGCAAGCAGCTCCTGACCCTGGGGAAGAAGACACGTCCTCACTCCCCTTGACCAGGCTGAAGCTGATGAAGAGGTCCAGGCTAGGGCTGATGCAATTAGGGTTGAGATTGTAGAGTATGTGTATATGCCCCAGCACACTTCAGAGACTGAACCAATGACATCATCCCAGGGCTCGGGTGTGCAGCCCCCTGCTGCCAAGCCAGGGCTGCTCTCATGTTTGCCTCTGGCAGCGCAGCCCCTCTGGCAAAAGTGACTGTAGCCCAGGAGAACTGCAGTGGCGGCAGAGGAAACCATAGGAGAGAAACAGAAATGTTTCTGCAGCCTTGGAGTTTGCAAAGGGCATACGCTGTCTCATTCAGTCCTTACAGCAACCTTGTGATGTGGGTACTGCAAGGTTTTTTTTTTTTGACCAGACCTATGATTTCATTGATGAAGGAAAGAGGGAGAGAGAGAGAGTGAGAGAGACAGACAGACAGACAAAGGATGGAGGGAGGGAGGAAAGGAGGGAAACAGAGACAGAAACAGACACAGACTCAGAAGGAGATAGAACAGAGAGACAGAGAGAGAGAGAAGACTCTGAGAGACAGAGGAACAGAGAGATGGACAGACAGAGTGGAAAGGGGGGAGGAAATGAGAGAGACAGAGAGAGAGACAGAGAGGGAGAGAGAAAGAGAGAGAGAGAGGAGGAGAGAAAGAGAGAGAAAGAGAGAGAGAGAGAGAGAGAGAGAGAGAGAGAGAGAGAGAGAGAGAGAGAGAGAGAGAGAGAGCCCATCCTAAAGTCAGAAAGACCTGAGTTTAAAGGGCACCTCTGACACTTCCTGGCTAAGTGACCCTTGGTAAGTCATTTAAACTCTTGGGGCCCCAACAAGTCTCTAAGACCATAAGTGGCCAAGCAGCCACTGGTCTGTGTTGGTAGAGGGAATTCCTTACACTAATAAAATCACAGGTTGGTCCAAAATTAAAAAATAAAAATAAAAATAAAAGGAAACTCTCCCGCCCAGTGCCTGTCAGCTCCTGTTCTGTAATGTCAGGTCTTAGAGAGTTGTTTGATGTCCCGCGAGTTTAGGTAACTAAGGGAGGAATAGCCAGCACAGGTCAGAGGCAGAACTTGAACCCAGGCCTTCTGATTCTCAGACCATCTCTCACTATGGCTGTCATTAGCCCCTTCTGGAGACACCGGAGTCATGAAAACCTGCATTCATATGCAGCCTCAGACACTTACTAGCTGTTTGACTCTGGGTAAGTCATTTAACATTTATTTGCCTCAGTTTCCTCAACTGTAAAATAGAGATCATAATAGCAGCTACCTCACAAGTAGCTCAAATGTGAGGCTTAAATAAGAAATTTGTTTAAAAAGTGCTTAGCACAGTGCCTGGCACATAGTACGTACTTAATAAATGCTTGTTTATTCCCTTCCCTTTTCCTCCTTCTTCCCATTTTATAAATGAAGAAACTGAGGTCTCAGAAAGCTTAAGGGATAGGTGGTGTCAGTGGAAGGATTCTAACTGAGCTTGCCTCTTTTTCCACTACATCATTAGTATTAGACTTAGAATTAGGAACAAGCCAGGTGCGAATCCCATTCCTAGTATTGCTAGCTGTATGACTATAGGCAGATCCCTTAACCTCTCTGAGCCCAAGTTTACTTGTCTGTAAAATAATTCCCATGGTACTTACTTTATACAGTTGTTGTCATATTCAAATGAGATTTTATATGTATAATATATATACGTATGTAATATATTGACTTAGTATGCATATATACAGCATGTCTCAAAAGGTTTAGTGAAGTTTTAAGCTATTGAAGCTATCATATGTAATAGCTGACTATTATATATTGCTATAAGGCTTATAAAGAGGCAGCCAAGTGGCATATTGGTAGAGTGCCAGGCCTGAGTTCAAATATGCCCTCAGATACTCACTAGCTGTGTGACCTTTGGCAAGTCACTTAACCTCTGTTTTCCTTAATCCACTGGTTAAGGAAATGGCAAACCACTTCAGCAGCTTTGCTAAGAAGACCCCATGGACAGAGATCCAAGAGTCACAAAGAGGTGGACATGACTGAAATGACCGAACAGCAATAACGGTTTATAAAAGCACTGTATATATGCACATACACACATGTACAAAGGGCATCCCCAAAGTCTTTAAGAACTTTAATAGCCTAAAAGTAGGTGTTACACACTATGGCTTATCATTATAAATCTATATAAATGTAGATAGGCTGTCCCAAAAGTCTTAGTGCAGCTTAGACTTAAATGTGCACTAAAACTTTTGGGACAGGCTGTATACCTATATGTATGACTCGCCCAAGGTCTCACAGCTAGTAAGTGTCTGAGGCCAGATTTTTGACTCAGGTCTTCCTGATTCCAGGCCTGGCACTCTATCCACTATACTACCCCTTCAAAAACCTTAGAGCGATAAATAATAGCTATTATATATGATAGCTTCCATAGCTTAAAACTTCACTAAACCTTGTGAGACTCTGTATATATGTATATTATGTCATATATTATATATGCACATATACATACACACATATCTACATATATATGTGTGTGTGTATATATATACATACATATATATATAAAATTTCATTTGAACGTGACAACAACCCTATAAAGTTAAGTTCTATAGGAATTATTTTACAGACAAGTAAACTTGGGCTCAGAGAGGTTGAGGAAGCTGCCTTAGTCACACAGCCAGCAATATTAGAAATGGGATTCAAACCCGGATTGTTCCCAGTTCTAATACTAATGGTGTATAGATGCAAACATATATATCTATACACATACACATATCTCTATTTATTTATCTCTGGAAACTTTTGAGCCACACATAATCTCCAGCTAGTATTAAATGGGCCCTACCAGTCCATGGCATATGCCCCTTTGCTTCCTCTCTGCCTCATTTTTCTCTCACTTGGTCTCCTTCCTTCCTGTTGTCTTATTCCACCCCTCTCTCTTCCTTGTATTTCTGCCTCTCCCTGTCTGTCTATGCCTTCAGCTTGCCAATAGCTTAGCATCTGTTGGTGATCTCTGGGGCGAGAGAGGCTGCTGAGCCAGGTGTCTAAATGCAGATTGAGTAATGGAAACCCCAATGAGGCTTCAGTCTGAAGAGGTGATGCCGCTGGAAGAACACTGGCCTTGGGAGCCAGGAAACTTGGGTTCTAGTTCTGGTTCTGCTGGGAACTAGCTGTGTGACCATGGCCAAGTCCTCTTGCCTGCTGGGTCCTCCGCTTTTTTCCTTTTCCAACCCTAAGATTCTTTTTTAATTTTTCCAATTATTAAGCATTCTTTTTTTCCCTCTCCTTTTCTTCCACCTACTAATGAAAAAGAAAGAAAGAAAGCAGGACCCTTGTATTATATTGGCATAGTCAAACAAGACAAATTCTCATGTTGGCTAAATACAAAAATGTATTTCTCATTCTACATAACAGTTCATCATCCCTCTTGTCACAAGGTGGGCAGCTCTGAAATCATGGTTGATCATTTAGCTGATCAGAGGTCTCAAAGTCTTTGATAATTATTTCTTTTTACTATATTGATATTTTAGTATAAAGCATTCCTCTGGTTCTGTTTGCTTTGTGTTAGTTCATACAAGTCTTCCCAGCTCTCTTTGAAACCACCTCTTTCTTTCTTCTTTCCTTTCCTTTCTTTTGCTGTCTTTCTCTTCCTTCCTTCCTTCCTTCCTTCTTTTCCTTTCTTTTCTCTCTCTTTTTCTTTCTCTTTCCCTTTCTCTCTCTTTCTTTCTATACAATAGTATTCCCTTATATTTATATGCCACAAATTGTTCAACCATTCCCCAATTGATTGACACCTCCCCTTTAGATTCTAGTTTTTTGCCATTATAAAAAGAGTTACTTTAAATATTTTAGTACATATGAGTCCTTTTCCCTCTCTCTTCGATCTCTAGGGATAGGACTATTAGGAGTATAGCTGAATCAAAGGATAGGCACACTTTAGTAATTTTTAACTTAAGATTCTATAATTCTGCAAAGAGTGAGGAAGAAGCAGAGCAGGGTGCATGAAAGGTGCTTTTCTATTATCCTAATCCAGTCCATTGTCTGGACCTTACACCTGGGTTGAATGGCTTCCACCAAGCAAGCCTATTGGCAGGCCTCTGCCTGGGTCTATCAGGGGTGGGGAACCTGAGGCCTTGGGGTCACATGTGGCCCTCTAGGTCCTCGAGTGTAGCCCTTTGACTGAATCCAAACTTTACAGAACAAATCAAGAGCCAAAGGGCCACATTTGAGGACCTAGCAGGCCATATGTGACCCCAAGGTGACAGGTTCTCCTACTCTGGCTCTAATCCCATAAATATACAAAAAGTACAAGAATCACCACTTGTGGTATGGCAGAATGAGCACTGGCTTAGGAGTCAGAGAACATGATTCAGCTCTCCCCTTTGATGACCTTGGGTAAGCAAATTTACTTCCCTGGGCCTCATTTGTAAAGTTAGAAGTTTAAACCAGAAGGAGTTGGAGGTCCCTACGGGATTTAGAGCCATGATCCTATCAAGACAACATCAAAGGGCAGGCAGGCGAAGATCCCCACCCCAACCCATCCCCTCCCCAGAATCCAGCCACATAACCTTGGTTGGCAGGGTCAGAGCCAGCCCCAGAGCTGGACTTCAAGCTGATCAGCTCTGTGATAAAGCACTTGCATGGGAGGGATGACACCATAGAGAAGATCTATGCTTTACCTCATCTGACATTAATCATCATTATTTTTCATCTCAGTGCCATTAATATTAGGGAGCTCTTTAATGAGCCTTTCAGCAGCCAGCTGCCACCACCAGGACCTCCACCTACCCCTGGCTGCTTTGTGGGGCGACATTCTCCAGCTAGGCCAGTCATCTGAAGACACCCAGACTCCCTGCTCACCACCTCTACTCTCTGCCTCATTTCTCCCAATCCACGAAGCTCCCTTCTAAGAAGCCCAGGGCTTACCTAAGCTCCCTTCCCACTTCAAGCCACATGGAAGGTCCTTGAGGGCAGGGCTATTTCATTTTTGTCTGTATAATCTCCCTGCCCAATACAGTTCCTGGCACAGAGTAAGCGCTTAAATGTTTGTTGAGTTGAATTACTTTGAACTGAAGAATCTTTGCTTCTCCAGGCTAGCATTTAACAGCATTTAACTTAATGAGTCCATCTGTTTGGCCCAGCACAGAGCTAGACATTGCTAATTATTTTGGACTAGGCCTCTGATTTCACTGCTATAGGTAACTTCCAAAGAGGAAAATCCCTCTACCAGACAGATCAGTACCAGCTTTCTAATGCAGAGTTTTAGAGAATTGCTTGGGGTCCAGAAAAGTTGTCACTTGTCCAAACAGCCAATGTGAGTCAGAGGCTGGATTTGAATCCAATTCTTCTTCTCTTTCTCTGTCTTTCTCTCTCTCCCCTTCTCTCTCGCTCCCCTCTCTTCCTCCTCTCTCTTCTCTCTCTTCCTTTCTCTCTTCCTCTTCTCTCTTTTTCTCTCTGTTGCTCTGTTTTTCTCTCTCCCCTCCTCTCTTCCTCCTCTCTCTCTTTCTCCTTTCTTTTCTTTTCTCTTCTCTCTCTTTTTCTCTCTCTTTCCCTCTCCCTCCCCCTCGCCTTCCTCCTTCCCCCTCTTTCTCTCTCTTCTCTCTCTCCTCTCTCTCCCCCTCCTCTCATCCCTTCCTCCAGGTACAGTTGGGGTATACAAAACAATTCAGCTAGACAAAGCAGAATAGAACTTGGGGGAGTATGGCATGAATGGATGAGAAGTTAGGGTTTCTATTAGTAGCAGTGTCTTGCTCCAGCTTTGAAGGGAGGCGGCTGATTCTGCTAGCCCAGCTGAACTAAGGATTGTAGGAATTTGCTAATGGAATTTGGAGGAAAGGGTGTTTGAAATGGAAGGTGAGAAGAGAGAGAGACTGGATTCTGTGTGAGGTCTGAATAGCACTGCCCTTGGGGCTTCATTGTAGCTGTGATAGGTGTGATTTTTGGGGGGCCATTATGCTGTGAGTGTGTGTGTGTGTGTGTGTGTGTGTGTGTGTGTGTGTGTGTGTGCCGGAGCGCTGGGGTGATGAGGTCAATGAAAATACAACAGAAAATGGAGGCCATGTTTGGCTAGAGGAGGTGACATCAGTGATGAAGGGATACTTTGGGAGAGCTGTTAGGGAAATAGGATGTACATAATGATGAGGCATCCTGCCTGTATAATTTTGGGCAATTAGCTTAACCTCTCTGGTCACTGGTAGTTCTAAAGTGAGGTCACTGGACTAGATGACCTCTAAGGTTCCTTCCAGATCTAAACCTATGATTTTTTGACATTTCAGACTCCCAATACAAGGTTCTATATGTAAAATGTCAAACGTGTGGTCTGGAAAGTCCAGAGGGTGCTGACCTCAGTCCAAAAGAGAGACTGCTTGGTGTCAATGGAGAGAACATCAGACTAAGTCAATAAGCAGTTATTAGGTGCCCTGTTATGTGCCAGGAACTATGCTAAGCACTGGGGGAGTGAAATAAAATGGGAAAAACCAGATTCTGCTCTCAAAGAGCTCGCAGTCTACCAGGGGAGACAACGTGCGAACATCATGTCCAAATAAGATCTATACGAGGCAAGTTGCAGTTTTTGAAGAGGACCACTGACATCGGGAGGGCGATGCCATGATTTGCAAGTGAATTGGATCTAAGTGAGGCAGGGCTGTGCAAAGTCATCAGCCTCACTCTCTTCTCCAGAGTCATTGGAGTCCAGTGGCCAGACAAAGGTGAAGACGACTGGGGATGATCCCCGGGATTTGAAAACAGCTTCTTGTAGAAAGTGGGATGTTAGCTAGGACTTGAAGGAAGCCGGGAAGCTAGAAGGGGAGAGTATTCTAAGCACGGGAGATAGCCAGCGAACATGCACAGTTGGGAGATGGAGGTGCTAGAGAAACACCAACTTGGAAAGTATTGCATGTGGAGGGGAATGAGGTATAAGAACCTTGGAAAGGTAGAAAGGGCCCAAGTTGTGAAAGGTTTTAAAAGCCAAACAGGATTTTATATTTAATCCAGCAATAATAGAAAGTCACTGGAACTGATTGAATAGGGCAGCGATTTCTAATATTTGTTGTGAAGCCCCAAGGTAATTTAGTATCCTAACTATAATATGGGCATCTAGTAGCTCAGTGGATCAGGTGTTGACTCAGGAGGATCTGAGTTCAAATCCAGCCCCAGACACTTACTAGCTGTGTGACCTTGGGCAAGTCACTTAACTCTGTTTGCCTCAGTTCCTCATCTGTGAAATGGCAAACTATTCCAGTATCTTTGCCAAGAAAACTCAAATGGGGTGGCAAAGAGTCTAATGTGACTGAGTAAACAATAGCAATAAATAAATCCATGATATTCTTTTACATTTATTCATCATTTACAATAACTACAGTGATAACTTTTGCCTCCCCAGAGGCTCCAAGTTAAAATATACAATATATGATTATAAAATGTAAAATGTTATTCTACTTATAATTATGAAAGTCTAAATATAAAATTATAAAAATGATTATACAATAGTTACAGGTATTTTATGTGGAACATTCTGTAAGAATTATTGTTGTTTTGGTTTTACTTTTTGCTGAGGCGATTGGGTTAAGTGACTTGCCCAGGGTCACACAGCTAGTGAGTATCTGAGGCTGGATTTGAACTCAGGTCCTCTTGACTCCAAGGCCAGAGCTCTATTCACTGTGCCACCTAGCTGCCCCATTGTAAGAATTAAAAGAAATAATTCAGTAAGACTTCATATGCTTACTATTAGTTACATAACTTCATGTTAAATTTATTTTTTTAAACAAATTTTATTGAATATAAATAACATCTTGAAATAAGTTACAACTTAGAAGATGTTTAACATAATGTAATAATTACATATAAACTCAATTTCTGCATTAAACTTTTTTATTTGGGCAAAGGTTTGCAATATTTGATTCAACACCAAACAGAGTCTTAAATCTGGTTCTGCTTCATGTTTATTTCCGTATTTTGATTTAAAACAAGAATAAAATGCTTACACAAAAATGTAGTAGAAAATGGTAGGAGAATTTTACAAGCTCTCTTGCTGACAGATGTAAATTCATTTTTTATTTCTAGCAAAAAAACTTATGACTGTCATTTTTGAATGATATTTGTAGTTCAAAATCCACTGACGTCTCAATTAAATTTTCTTTTTCATCCATTGTCAATTCATCAGCCAGAGACATAAAAGATGAATCAAATGTGTTGAGACCTCAATTTAATTTATTGGAAATTTCAGGAAAATATTCATTAAAAGTCACTTCTAAAACTTTCAGATGATGACTGATGTCTTTGTTGACATCCTGACCCAATGACAGTTCCATTTTTTACTAAGAAATTTTGTAATGTCACAAAGTACTCAGTACTATTCTCAGTTGTGTAGCTCCAAAATTTTAGTTTCTAAGTCATTTTTTCACTTTATCCTGAGCATTGAATATGTTTGTATATTCACCCTATAATGATGTTGTTTGTTAACTTTTGAAGAGATGTCTGCTGAACATGTTAATCTTCATAGCCGTGTCATTTCACTTACCCAAGTGAAAAAGATGGTCAATGAAAAAAAGAAATAACTCTTGGTTCAAATAGATTCAAATAGATGAACAATAACTCTGCCATGGAAAAACCACCTAACATCTGTGTATATTAGAAGTGTAAGATGCTTGCTTGCCCATTTCTCTACATAAAATGGTAAACAATGGAGATCAGACGGGTCTTAATTTTGGAAAATTAATGATTCTGATAGCATCATCTAACACACTTTTTAAATGTTGTAGCATTATCTTTGATTCCAAAATTTGTTTGTGTATCCTGCAGTGTGTCTATACTATATTTGTACTAATTTTTTAATGCACAAAGCAATCCTCCAAAATTTCCCAGTCATCAATTTTGCTCCATCTCTGCAAATTCCACAAGAGGACCAATTGATTTATTTTCCTTCAAGTATAAACTAATTAGATTAAAGATGTCTTCTACAGTTCTATATACTCTCAACTGGTAACAAAAGAGCATGTTCTCTTTCACTTTCCCATCATGCAGATATCTTACAAATACAATTAAAATAGCTAGTTTACAAACATTGGTTTTCTCATCTAATTGCAAAGCATAAATGTGACTTTTCTTGAACTCCTTCTATAATAACTGATTCAATATAATTGAGCACATCATTTATCCATTAAGATACTATATTGTTAGAAATGGGTAGCATCTCTAACTTGTTAACAGAATTATCTCCGAACACACTTGACAATTGCTTTGGCACATGGCAAAATTAATTTTCAGCAATAGTATCAGCTTCTCCAAAATTTTTTTTTTGCAATTGGGTAACTTACTAAATATGAAGCTTCAATTTCTTTTCTACTTTCTTATTTATTCACAGAAATAAATAAATCAATATTGAGTGTTTTCAAAGCTTGTTTGTTCCACTTTTTAAAAAATCAACATGTTGGGGCAGCTAGGTAGCACAGTGAATAGAGCACTGGCCCTTGAGTCAGGAAGACCTGAGTTCAAATCTGGCCTCAGACACATAACACTTACTAGTTGCGTGACTCTGGGCAAGTCAACCCCAATTGCCTCATTAAAAAAAAATTTTTTTTTAAATCAACATGTTAAAAAAATTGAAAAAAATCAACATGTTTATCAACATACCTTTCATGCTTTGATTGTAAATGTTGAAACAAAAGGAAAGGTTTAAAGCCACTATTTGCAAGAATTTCTTCAAAAATTACATAGTGTGGTCATGGATATTCATTATCTCTAAGAAATGAACAACTGAATTTAGTGTATTCTTCATGATATTTCCTCTTTTCTTACACTTGTGGTATAGATATCTTGAACATCAGATGTATTTCAGAATTGTGGCCTATCAAATATCTTTTTACTAATTTCCTGATAATAGTGTGCTGAACCTGCATGAATACTTTGAGATTCCTCATTGACACATTTTTTCACCATTCTTTTTCCATAAATTTCCACTCTTTCTCCAGAGACCCACCAAGGCTGCTTGAATTTAAAAAATAAAAATACATTTCTATGAAAATTTCATTTTTGTATTCTTTACTTCTTAAATACATAACAATACTATACCAGCACAATTGATGGAAATACATATTCCTCCAAGCAACTTTGTTATATAGCAATAGACAGGCATTGGGGCACTCCCCCACAGCTAAACACTGCTGTCATGGCATATGCAGACTCCATGAGATATGCCTACTAAATCAACTGATGAAAATGAATAGCTAATTATGATATAAAATATTTACTTTTCTACTGGCTAATGACAAGCACTGTATTGAATGATAAATGTACTTAAAGTTCAATTGCATATATTGCTTCATTTTTAATAATACTTACATGTAAACTAACTTTTGTGAGAAAAGTCCTATGACCTTCTTGTCTTTTGCCCCTGGCACATTAGCTACACTTTCACAGAAACTTTATTGAATGATTCACCAGTGTTGCCAGCTAGTTTATTTGAAAATCTTCCAGAGACAGAAGAATAGTAACATAAGCAGAGAATAAGTTCAAGCGCCCTTAATGCTGCAATGAGAAGCAATAGAACGTTTATGATGGTCTGTAATGGCTTCAGAATGGTTTGTAATGCCCATGCCCAGCAATCATGTTTTTCAAACAGCCTGACGGTTGCACTGTGCGAACATCAATATTTATAACATCTTGATCATGTGATTACACAGCTGATGAGGTATGATTACAAGGTAATAGAGGGGAATGAAGAAGTTTCCCTGGTGCAGTGTTCAGAATGAAAATGAGGGTATACACTTGTTTCTAACCATCCATTGGGAATCAGTTTTTGCTCAAATATTAAATCCTCATAGTGGTTTGGAAACAATTTGATGACAGGTTGAGAAACTGCAAGAATATTTTGCACTTGAAGGCAATCAGAGTTTGATATTATCTCTTCACGAACATCAAAAGCATTATGCAGGTGATCATGATGGTTTCAAATAGCTGCAGAAACAAACCTATAATGCTTCAAACATGCGTATGCTTGTTGTCACAAAGAAAAAATATATTTCTAACATAATTGGAAAGTTATTTGTGGCTTAAGGTACCATTAAAGAATTTTTAGCAAAAACCCTTTGGACCACCATCATGAATTCCCAAGGGTTTCACAAACCACTGGGCTGGAACACGTTATCCAAAGAGGTTATAGAATTTCTGTTTCTAGAAATATTAAGAAAACATGTGCACATCTCTCTGGGATGGTTTGGTGAGAAATAAAATATGTCATAGGAGAACAACATTGGTTTTTGGTTAGGAAAACTTGAATTTTCAGTTACAGAAACAACCAAAAGTCTTTATTGTAGTGATGTATGGTAGCAATGGATGGGACCATCAAAGATCATTATATTGCTATAAACGCTCAATTAGGTTGTTGCTTTGCCCTAATCTGAAATATGATGGTGTCTATTTCCAGCATGAAGGGAGCTTAATGAAGGAGTTAATCTAGAGGTCAGGATGAAGAAACAGGATAGCATCCCAGTTCTTGAGTTAGTTCTTCATAGGATGCTCTTGTAATTTTTCTGAAAGTAAATAAGACAGACCCATATCTACATTTTTTGTGTGTGCAGTGGTGGTGGTGATTGGAGGGAGGTGAGGAGCTCTCTATCTCTAATCTTATCAGTATGGTGACCTTCTTCACTGGAGTTAGTTTCTTTACAGACTCCAAGCTTCTCATGAAAGCAAATGCCTGTCTTTTCAATACAAACATTTTACTGGTCTGGCTAAATGGCAGTGAGTTGTAATTCTGCGGAACTGAAGATGAGATCACACAGAGAGCGGTGGAAAGGCATATCGAGGGGGCGAGCAAAGTATGAGTACTAATGAGGAGCTCTGAAGAACAGGAATAAAAGACGTCATCAAGGAACTACGTGACAAGAAAGAACAGGGGGTAGTCACATGACATGAATGAGGGACTATAGTGGACAGCCAGCGTGCTCCCCTGGTACCCTTGTGATTTGGGGAGAAGTTGAGGAAGGCCTCCAGACCATTGGATGGATCTCCCGTGGCAAACTTTGAGAGAATGTGGACCATAGTCACACAGATATTGATGGTTTGGAGAGACCTTCTAAATCAATGAGATCACACAACCATATGGATATTTGAGGGAACTTCTGGCAAGATAATTCCCTTCACCACTGAATATGAGCAAGGCTCTCAATTTGTGGTCTTAGAAAGGTACCTGGGTCAGCAAGAAGTTGTCTTCTGCAGGGGTTCACCCACATCCATCATGTTTAGTTTTTTTTTTCTTAAATTCTTTTTAGGCAGTTGGGGTTAAGTGACTTGCCCAGGGTCACACAGCTAGTAAGTGTCAAGCGTTTGGTCTGAGGTGAGATTGGAACTCAGGTCCTCCTGATTTCAGGGCCAGTGCTCTATCCACTGCACCACCTAGCTGCCCCCCATGTTTAATTTCAAATACAAAAACACATCCCAAAGCTAAGTAGAAATAAGTTTTGGATTATTTGAAATGTAGAATTATCCGTGCCTCTACTCGCCTCTTAGGAGGCAGGTTAGTGTAGTGGATAGAGCTGCTTCAAAGCCAGGAAGACTTGGGTTTAATCTCACCTCTGATGCAGGCTAGTTCTGTGTCTCTAGTCAAGGTGATTGACCTCTCAATGAAATAGGCAATTCTTTAAGATTACAAATAAGAGAAAAGGTACCAACCCTGCACTGGCATAAGGATTGTTTTTCACCTGAGAGTTCTCTATACCACTGAAATCACAGACCCAGCACTTCGGCAACTAGGGGGCACAATGGATAGAGCACAGGAAGACTTGAGTTTGAACCTGACCCCTGTAAAGTGGGGATGATAATAGCATCTGTCTCCTGACGTTATCATGAGTATTAAATGATATAATATTTATAAAGTACTTAGCACAGTGCATGGCACATAGTAGGCACATAATAAATGCTTCTTTTCTTCTTTCTTATCCTACTTGCGTCCATTGCTACAGATAACTGAGATGACTATTTTATACATCAGTTTCCCACTTTACAAAGTACATTATCTAATTTGAATGTCATGAAGTATGTAGGGCAGGTATCACCCTACACTTCCATTTTGCAGAGAAAGAAACTGAGGCTGAGAGAGGTTCAGTAATTTGCCTAAGGTTGAAGTTAGTATTTAAAAGAGGTAAAACTAGAACCCAGATCTACTTACTCTAAACCGAGTGCAATTCCCACTATACCACCCTCTTCTGACTATGTTACCAGGCAATATTTAAATGAGAAGTAACATCACTAAGGGTCTTATTTGAGACTCAATTCCAATGGAGCTAGAGGAAGACAAAAGCCCGGGAGCACAGAAAATAAAAGATACCAAAAATAGAATACTTTCGGGTTTTCCTTTGAATTTATTTTTAGCAAGGATTGGTGCTCAACTCTGCATTATAATAGCTGAAGGCAAAAGTCATTGTTTCAGTCCCCTTTATGCTAGGACTGAGGGAAACTCTTGGTCGGGAAAGGTCTCAGTCTGCCAGGGCTGAAAAATTATGGCATGTCCTTCATAAAGTAGAACTCCACCTTCCCCTCCCTAACCGCTCTACCAGAATAAAAGCAATAGCTTGAAAAATTTGTAACTTAGGGCGTCTAGGCCCCTCCAATCCAGGTCAGTCTTTCGGGAAGCTTCTTGATTAAAAACCTTGTTCACCGCGGATGTGAAGTCTAAGAGATTATAGTTTTCCACCCTCCTCCTGCCCATGGGACAGCTAGGTGGCACAGTGGATACAGCGCAGGGCCTGGAATCAGGAACATTCACCTTCCCAAGTTAAAATCTAGCCCTGCACACTTACTCGCTGTGGGACCCTTAGCAAGTCACTTAACCCTGTTTGCCTCATCTGTAAGATGAGCCTGAGAAGGAAATGGCAAACCACTGCAGTATCTTTGCCAAGAAAACCCCAAATGGGGTCACCAAGAGCCGGACACGACTGAAATGACTGACCTGCCACAAAGCTGGGCTTTGTTGTTGTTCAGTCATTTTTGAGTCGTGTCTGACTCTTCGTGGTCCCATTTGGGGTCTTCCCTCCAGGTGGGTGTGAGGTCCTTTAAAGAACATCCCGGTGATGCTGCATATATTAGGGAGATAGGACTCTAGATTGTCTGAGAGACTTCTGGGAGAGAGAAGAAGAAAAAGAGACAGGGTGAGGTACCGGAATGTCATCTACAGTACATCTGACAAGGTGGTCATCCAGCCTTTGCCTGAAGACCTCTACTAAGAAGGAACCCCCATTTCCTGAAGTAGCACATTCCCAGTTTGTACGATTCTCATTGATTTTTTTTGGGGGGGGCGCTAGGCAATGGGGTTAAGTGACTTACCCAAGGTCACACAGCTAGTTAGTGTTAAGTGTCTGAGGCCGGATTTGAACTCAGGTCCTCCTGACTCCAGGGCTGGTGCTCTATCCACTGTACCACCTAGCTGTCCCTCTCATTGATTTTTAATAGTTTTTCCAATTATATATAAAGACAATTTTTTAATATTCATTTTTGCAAATTTTTGAGTTCCAAAATTTTCTCCCTCCCTCCTTCCCTCCCCCTCTACCTAAAACAGTAACCAATTTTATATAGGTTGCATATGTGCAATCATGGAAAACACATTTCCATATGAATCATGTTGTGAAAGAAGAAACAGACTGAAAGGAAAAAACAAACACATATAAAATAAAGTGAAAATAGTATGCTTTGATCTGTATTCAGAGTCCACCAGTTCTTTCTCTGGATGTGGATAGTATTTTCCTTCATGAGTCCAGAACTCTCTTTGTTCAGGAGATTTCCCCTTACATTGAGCCCAAATCTGCCCTTCTACAGCCTCCACACATTATTCCCAATTCTGTCCTCTGGCGCCAAGCAAAACAAGTCTAATAATCCCTCTTCCATGTGACATTCCTTCTAATTTTCAAAGACAGTCATCATGCCCCTTCTAAATCTTCTCTTCTCCAGTTCCTTTAACTAGATCTCATACATCATGGCCTCCAGTTTCCTTACAATCCTGGTAGCTCTCCTGGTATGTTCTTCGTCATCATTTCCATCATCCATTCCTCAATTGTGGCTCCCAGAACTGAACTCCACGCGCTAAGAGCAGTCTGACCAGGGCAGATTGTGATGAGCCCATGACTTTTCTCTTTCTGCATTCTGTTCGTCCATTAATGTAGGCTGGGGGTCACGTTGGCTCGGTCTTTTTGTTTGTTTGGTTTTGGCCGCCATGTTGACTCATGTTTTGCTCACAGTACAACTAGTCATCAGATCTCTTTCACATACATAAACTGCTGTCTAGACATACTTCCCCATCCCGTATGCATGCAGCTGGGTTTTGAATCCAAGTGAAAGACTCGATGTTTATCCCTGCTCAATTTGGTCTTACGAGATTGAGTCTGTTTCTTGGGCAGAAGAGAAGTGGCAAAATAGATCAGCTAGGGAAAGTATAGTTGGAAAAGGAGGTAGGAGGGTCATGCAGTTAGTTAGAATAAGAGGTAAGAATACTAATAATTAGCATTTATGGGATGCGCTTAAGGTTTGTAAAGCACTTCACAAAGGTTATCTCATTTGAGCTTCACGATAACCTGGTGATTAGGTGCTATTATTATCCCCATTTTACAGATAAGGAAACTGAGGCAGACAGAGATTAAATAACTTGCCCCAGGGTCACACAGATAGTAAGTGTTTGAGGCTGGATTTGAACTCAAGTCTGTATGACTTCAAGCTTAGTATTTTATTCACCTAGCCATGGGTAACAGTGCCTAGTGGGTGGATTCTCATTGAGGAGTCATGAGAGAATATGGACGTGAATCACACGTGATGGGAAGATGTGGATAGATGAGTTTTGATCTGTATCACTGGGAAAGAGAGCACCCACATCACTGATCTAATGCAGCAGAGATTTACTAATGGCTGGGTCTGGAGTCAGGAAGACTCCTTCCTGAGTTCAAATCTGGACTCAGATGCTGTGTGACCCCGGGCAAGGCACTTAACCCTGTTTGCTTCAGTTTCCTCATATGTAAAATGAGTTGAAGAAAGAAATGACAAACTATTCTAGTATTTTTGTCAAGGAAACCCCAAATAGGGTCATGAAGAATTGGAAATAACTGAAAAACGACTGAACAACACTAGTGGTAAGGGAAGAAGAAAAGGAGGAGGGGGGGAGGAGGGGGAGGAGGGGGAGGGGGAAGGAGGGGAGGAGGAGGAGGGGGGAGAAGAAGGAGGGGGGAGGAGGGGGAGGATGAGGAGTGGGGAGGAGGGGGAGGGGGGAGGAAGGGGAGGAGGGGGGAGAAGGGGAGGAGGAGGAGGGGGAGGAGGGGGAGGGGAGGAGGGGGAGGAGAAGAAGAAGAAATGATCTAAACACTGGGGTCCTGGAGTCAGGAAGACCTCAGATATTTACTATGTGACCCTGGGCAAGTCATTTAACCTCCATCTACCCAGTTCTCTCATCTGTAAAATGGTGATAATAATAGCCTATACCTCCCAGAGTTTTTGTGAGGATCAAATAAGATAATAATTGCAAAGTGCTTAGCACAGTGCCAGGCACATAGAAAGTACTATATAAGTATAGGCTATTATTATTATTTTTTAGAGCTTTAAGGTTTGCAAAGTACTTTACAGGTGTACTCTACATGCTGCATGCCATGTCTGACACCTCTGTACTAGGCCACCTCAATGCCTAGAATAGCTGTGAGAATGGAAAGAGGAAAGATAGGACACAAAAGATAAGCCTCGCTTGGTTCGCTATTTCTCCTCGATATGGTGCACCTAGCATCAAGGGCTATTAATGACTGTACCTGTGCTTTCATTGGTATGGGAGAATTCCCTCCCAGGTGAGGAAACTCCCTTTACTAACACTACCAGCATCTCTTTGCTCCTTCCCATCTCTGAGAGTTACTAAGAACACTGAGAGGTCAAATGAGTTGCCCGGGATTCCTCGATCAGTAAGTGTCAGAGGCAGGACTGGAGTCCAGGTCTTTAACCTCCTTGGCTTAGAGGCTAGATCTCTGTCCACTAATGCACACTGCCTCATATGTCAAGATGGCCATAAATAGTTGACATATCTACCATGCTGGGACTTGGGCTTGCCTCTTGACATCAGGGTCTCTGAGAAATCAAATCCTTCATAGGCCTAGGCCCCACTCTGGAGGAAATTCTGCTCTGGTCCTTACATTCCTAGTTCCTCCCACACCTTCTTCACTGAAAACCCAAAGGGCAGGAGTCTTCATCCTTGTCATCAGCTGCCCTAGAGCCGACAGCCAAGAGGAGAGACAGACCAGGAGAGCCAGGTTTGTCCAGGGGGGCTGTGCATGACTGAAGGGGATATGTCACTCTGCCTAAGTCAGCAAAGTACTAACCTTGTCAGCTACGCCAGGCCCATAGAATTTGACTAGGTTGGAGTGGAAGCCAAGGAAGGCACCTACATTTATCACTTGGTTGAGCAATTCAATTATTATTGAAGCTGTTTAGTGTGCCGTATACTTAGGAAGAGCAATGTTCCTGCCTCATTTACCCCAACAATTCCCGAGCACTGAGTTACGGCCCAGCAAGGGTCACTGCTTTCGTTGAGACCCAGTTTCCCACAAAATAGTGGAATGCGAGGTGGGGCGGCTGGCAGGCAGTGTCATAGCTCTTGGGGATGTCATAGCTCTTAGCTGTGTTACAGCTCAGGTTGGAGTCTGTCACTGTCAGTGATTTTTCTCTGGCCTTGACACGGCTGGGGACCCACTGTCCAAGGGGAAGAGACTCCTGTCATGCCTTTCCATGAGCTGTCCCCATACCTGCAATACACAGCCTCCTTAGAAGCTCTAATTTCCTTCAAAGCTTAGCTCAAGCGTATCCTTCCATTGGAGGTCTCTCCCAATCCCTGCCCCCCAGCTGCTAGTGACTCCCCGCCAGTTATATTATTTTTATGTATTTTTTATATTTTGTATTTCATTCACAAATACATGAGTATGTCTACATATGGGTATATATGTATATATTTATATGTTAAAATATAAGTAACTTATGGTGAGAGACTATTTCTTTTTTTGTCCTTGGATTCCTATGCCTGGCACAAGGTAGAGGTTAATAGATACTTTATTGATTGATTGACTGATTGATTAAGGAGTGGCTAACCATGCAGGTATTTATATAGTTTCTATTAGATGAGTTTTCAAAAGTCGAAGTACTGACTACAGCCTTAACTAACAATTATGTGGAGAAGGCTGGGATGGAATTGGGGCATAGGACTAGACAGGCTGTGGTTTGTCCTTTGTTCTCAAAGAGGACCATGACATCAGGGACATGATGACACGACTTGAAACTGACTTTGATTTGAGTGAGGGCGGGCTGTGCAAAGTCACCAGCCTCACTTTCTCCTTCAGAGCCATCTGGGTCCAGTGGCCAGATGTCTATCAAGATGACTGGGTGCAGTGGGAGACCTTGGCCCTTTAAAGCTAAGGTCTTTTCAAGTTCTCACTTTAAGTGAGGCAACACCCATTCAGTGAATAGGCCTCTTTAAGAAGTGAATCCAGGAACGGCCCCTTTAATAAAAAAAAAAATCAAACTGGGAGGGGAAGACCCTCAGCGTTGCTGGCCAAAAGAGAAACAATTACTATTTACATTCACTCTGAGCCAGGAGGGCCCAAAAAATAACCATTAAGTTGTGTTTGGGCAGGGACCTGTTGTTGTCCAATCCAATAGATCCAGGGTGAATGGAGTTTAAGGCTTGGTCTTTGAGAACGAAATGTAGCCAGTAAACGAAGCTGGCTGAAAGCTACCTATAGGACTGGAGAGCTGTTGGTGGAAGGGTAGATGTGGCAGCCCTGTAGGAAAGATAGCAGCCATCACTCAGAGGATCCCTGGCAGATGATTGTACTTCTGGTGGTAAGGTATCACACTGCCTTAACTTGGCAATAGGGAATAACAGGGAAGGAAGGGTAGATGTTTGAACTTCCCCCTCTCCCAGATGTCAGAGTCTTGTGGCAAAGCCCCGTTTGCCCTAGGGTGGTTATGCTCTGGTCTTGATTCAACTGGATGTAAGCATTTCAAAGTTATCCAGTCCCATGCAAAACAGTATTCCAATACAAGGAAAGCATTATAGAATTCCTCCAATGGGGTCTCTTGAATGAGAACATAGGCTTATAGCTATGTTACAAAAAGGAGTAAACCCTACCCCTCCCTCTCCCTCAGCCCAGGTATCATCAAGCACCGTGTGCCTTGGAATGAGGAATCTCATCTGAACCAGATGTTCAATACCAACACAAGAAAAAGCAATTTCAGGAATTGGCAGGATGGTCTCCCATGAGTGGGGGGTATGTTGAGTCATGAAAGAGTCTGTTGAAAACAGGTTTCATTGGTCACAGCAGTCTAAAGCTGGGCTGAGGCTGCATCGGTCACGGAAAGAACACTGAGCAGCTACTTCAGGCAGGTTTGGACGATCCAATGTAATCTTTGTAATCCACACGTTTTATTGTGGGGTTTTTTGTTTTCTTGTTTCTTTCCAGCAGTGGAGAGAGTGGCCTTGGCCTGCTGCCCTGGAAACTCTACTAAGAGTCCTGGCATCATGGAATCTGCTCTGGCCTGCTTAACTCATCCCTCTTCCTCTCTCCTGGGCAGTGTAGAGCAATGGTGTCCTGAATGGTGGTGTAACCAAGGCTAGGTGATGGGGCAGCTGCCTCAGGCACCAGCTGTGAAGGCTTAAGGCGTTTGTACTTGGAAGCCTCACCCTAGAACTCAAACACTAGAAGGGGAAAGATCTGATTGAGTACGTGAGCGTGAGCGGATGTTCAGGCCAGGTTCAGGAATTCACTGGCTGATTGGTAGAGGGTGAAGAAAGGCTGATAAGTGGGAAGAAAGTCAGAGGGTGGTTCTTAACTTTTACCTTCTGACTATAAACTTGGAGCCAAGAACTAGGTCTAATTTATACTTTTGTCCCTCACCTGTAAAACCCCAGGCTCTACTTTCTGAGACCTCTTGAAAAAATTCATCACTCATTTATTCATTCATATAACAAGCACTTATCAAGCCCTAAATGCAAGGCACTGTGCTAGGCACCAGGAGAGCTAGAAAGGTATATAAGGTTGGGCTGCTGATCTTCTTCATCTCAAACCAAGTGTCATCAGGAGCAAGGAGACTCAGAGAGCTGAGCAGAGTCAGGCTGAGTTGTGTTGGACCTGGCTAGCCGTCCTGGCTTCCCAGCCCACTTTTCAGCAGAACGCAGCTACCCCAAAAAGCCTTCTTGGCTTGTTTACCAGCTGTCTACTGGACTTCCCCCACCCCAACCCCATCATTTTCCTTCCTCCTCATCCCTAAGTCTGCTCAGAACCCTCAAGCCCGAGGCTAATTGCTGACATCTGGTGGCAAAGAGAGGCTCACACTCCCAAGGCTGTCTTCCTCTCCCTTCCCTCCTCCCCCCCCTTTCTGGCTCCCAGCCTCTTCTCAAGCCTAGAGCTGAGAGGCTTACTCCCATGGGAGTTTGAACTTGGAGGTCACTCATTCCTAACCCCAGTGAGCAGGGGAGCCTGGGGAAAAAGAAGGAGAGAAGGCCACAGTACCAATTCTCTCTCCTGAGCTATCTCTAGGCCCCGAATCTCCCACTCAGTTCCCAAAGGTAAAGGCTGGCCTCTGAGCCCTCCAAACCCGCCCTTCACCAGGGAGTGAGGCATCTTTCCTCTGCTCTTGGTGTGTCTGAGGCTCTCCAGCTCCCTGGCCCCAAGTGCCATGGATGGCTTGCTGCTGGGGCTGCTACCCACAGGCTGGACAGCCAGACTAGCCAGAGCCCTGCTCCCCCTTTTCCCTCTCTCTCTCCTGCAGTTACTTAAGCCGGCCCTTTCCCACACACAGCACTTAAGGCGGCTGCCAAGAACTGAAATATTAATAGGTACAAACTTCCTGGAAAGATTTTAGCCTCCAAAAGAGATGGCCCCACCTCCCTGACCAGAAATAAATAAATAAATGCAATTAAGCTATGAGGTCATGAAGATGAGGAGATGGGGACCGGCTGGAGCTACTTTATAGGCTCTGACTGAAGGAGTGCCTCCCCGCCCCCACCCCCCTGCCTCCCCCTCCCTCCCTCCTTTCTCATCTCCGACACCCCCACCCCCAGCCATTAGCTGACTGGACCACAAGGAAGCTGCAAACACTCAGTGGGAGGATCTTCAACCCTCAGGGCTAGTGGTTTCTGAGTCAGTGGCAGGAAGACAGCCTGGATTAATGATTCTTTCTGCCCCTCAGAGTGTGCGTGTGTGTTTGGTACATGCATGCATGCAGGGATGTGTATGCATTTGCATGTACTTGCATGTATATGTGTATATATGGCCTCCGAATAGGACAGGTACCAAGGAACCTCTCCAGGGCCAGTCAGGCACCACCCGTTTGGTCCTTCCAGGGTGGCCAGAGACAGGAAATGTTCTGCCCTCCCAGAAATATTCTCCCAGCCCCAGTGCCTCAGCTCGTGAAGTCTTAGCTCATGAAGCCAGGCCTCCCTAGTTCAGCTGAAGGAATGGAGAGCCTCACTCGAATAGAACAAGCCAAGAGCTGTTTCTTAGGGCCACCAAGCGATAGAACAGTCTGGGTCTGTTTTAAAGCCCTTTGCCCTGGCCAGTGCTTTTTTCTACTCCCCCCCATGAACCACTGCTTTGCCATTAATTATGATCGATGCCCCCAGGTGAAGGAAGGCCCCTTCTCATTGAGGGGGGCCTTAGCAATGCTGCTTAAGATTGGGAGGGCCATGGAGGGGATAGGAAGGCATTATTGACCAATTAGAACTTCACTGAGAATGTTGATGGAAGAAGTCTGCAGATGGAATTTGATCTGAAGCCCGGGAGAGATCACAATTATGCATCTTACGCCAGCCATGAAGAGAGTGAATTTCATTATAGGCCGAGGTTTCTGAGGGACTAGCAGGGGTGGGGAACCTGCAGCCTCGAGGCCATATGTGGCCCTCTAGGTCCTCAAGTGAATCTAAACTTCACAGGACAATTGAAGTTGGGATTAGGTCAAAGGGCTGCTGCACTTGAGGACCTAGAGGACCATGGGTGGCCTTGAGGCTACAGGTTCCCCACCCCTGGACTAGATGGTCCTGGTTTAAGAGGGGCTAGGGCTGTGGAGAGGGAAAGGGTGAATTAAGTGGGACCTCTCTCTAGGAGAAGCCTAAGAAATGCAGTCTTGATACAATCTTACTAATATACAGCTTCAGGACAGCGCAGAACAGACCCATTGAACAGTGGCCCCCAAATTTCCTCTTCTACTACCATATTTTACCAACTTTTTGGATATTTTGGATATTTGACTTTTGGATGTTTTTCTACTGGCTTTGCCAAGGTCCAAAATAGATAGGACTTCAGTCACCATGTGGAGGGGAGGTAAGCAAATGCAATGTCTCATCTCCTTAGCATGATCTTCCTCCTCCTCATTCTCATCATCAAGAAGCAGTTATCAAACACCTGCTGTATTGCTGGCTACCAAAAGCAAGTGGAGCATTTTTCCTGCTCTCTGGGAGCTTACATTATTTCTTTATTTTTCAATCAAAGAAGGATAGAAATGGGACTGGACCTATGATTTCACTGTTATTTTAGTTATTGTTGTTTGGTCATCCAGTTGTGTCTGACCCTTTCTGATGCCATTTGGGGTTTTCTTGACAAAGATACTGGAGTGGTTTGCCATTTCCTTCTGCAGTGGATCAAGGCAAATAGGGTTAAATGACTTGCCCTGGGTCATACAGCTAGTAAGTGTTTGAGGCCGGATTTGAACTCAGGTCTTCCCAACTCCGGACCTAACTCACTATCGGCTGAACCACCTAGCTGTCTCTTCACTATTATAGGGAACTCCCAAATGAGAAAACTTCTTCTATCAATGAAGATTCACTCTTCCTCCAAAACTTGGAATCTTAGAGAGTCGCCTAGATCACTGAAAGGTGAAGTGACTTGCCCAAGGTCATTATCATCATCACCATCATTATCATCTAGCTAGCATTTCTACAGTACCTGCTACATGCCAGGCACTGTGCTAAGCTCTTTGCAAATATTGTCCCATTTGATCCTCACAATAACTTTGGGAGGTAGGTGCTCATTTGACAGCTATGGAAAGTAAGGCAGACAGAAGTTAAGTGACTTGCCCAGGATCAGGCAGCTCAAAAGTATTTGCTGCTGGATTTGAATTCAGGTCTTCCTAACCCCAGGCCCAATGCTCTAGCCACTGCTCCAGCTAGCTGCAGACAATGTCATAGCAATAATGTTGTTTTAACTATATTGTAAACTTTTTTTTTCAGGACCCATGATTTCCTTGGTAACTGGCGAAGAAAGTCCTTTACCAGTGTTGCTATAACTTTTAGTCTTTGAGAGTTGTCTGGTGTGATGGGTCAAATGTGAAATAAATGGGGAACCAAAGGATAGAGATTCCTAACATGTTGGATTTGTCAAGCAATGAATGCCAATTGTATAACAAATCGGGACTGGGCCTTGTCAGCTTCGCACTGGACCCTGAATACAGGGAGAAACCGAGTTTTATGCATTAAAAGAAGACAATTAACAGGATATAAACTAGGATACAGGATTAGGTAATCTGATTTCTAATCAGAGGAAACCATAATGGAGAACAATTTGGAATTATGCCCAATGAGTTATTAAACTGCCTATACCCTTTGACCTAGCAATTCCACTATCAGGTCTATTTCCAAAGATGATTAGAGAAAAAGGAAAATAACCTATATGTTCTAAAATATTTATGGCAGCTCTCTTTGTGGTGGCAAAGAACTGGAAATTGAGGGGATGCCTATCAGTTGGGGAATGACTAAATAAGTTGTGGTATATGATTGTGAGGAAATATTACTGTGCTGTAAGAAATGATGAGCTCAATGATTTTAGAAAAACACGTAAAGATTTGCACAAAATAATGAAGACTGAAATTAGCAGAATGAAGAGAACATTGTATACAGTAACAGCAATATTGTTCAGAGAGTAATGACTAAGCTTAATGAATAACTAAGCTATTCTGAGTAATTTGAACATTCAAATCGACTACAAAGGACTTATGAAGGAAAATGCTATTCACCTCCAGAGAAAGAACTGATGTATGGAAGTATGCATTGTATAGTTTCACATGTATATCTTTATCAGATGTCAGCCTTCTCTAGTTTGGGGTTGGGAGGAAGGGAGGAAGACAACTTGGAACTAAAAATGTAACAAAAAAAATTCAAGACTTTCAGAGTTGAGAGGGATAGAATGGACAGGTACAATCCCTGAAATCAGAAAAAAAAAAAAGGTGTCTCATTCCTCCCAAGTCTGTATTCAATCAAAGGAACAAGGAAACAGCAACTGATTGACCAGTACAGGGTCACTTTTCACATAAGACATATGGGTTGCTTGAGATGTATGATTGTGAGAAAATTCCTTACATTAATCTCCAGATCTAACTCGGTTTCTAAGCAATAGGTAGAAGTGGTTCAGCTTTCTAGCCACGAAAGGCTAGGTTCAAACAATACAATAAAGTTTTCTCACAAGACAGAAATTAGACTAGACCCATAATCGAATAGAAAGGGAACTGAGATGGATCCAGAACTGAGTCACGAGATGGAGTCAGTATGGTTCACTCATTCCCATGCTGGGGGGCACTGAGAAGTTAAGGGCTTACCTAGAGTCATTTAGTATGTGTTGGAGGTAAGACTTAAGCCCACATGTTCCTGACACAGAGGTCAATTCACTGGCCATTACAACATGGCTGCCTCAAATTGCATGTGTTACTTGGGTTTCCAGTCAAGCCCAAGGCATTTTACATGCTACAGTTGCTTTTGTGGAGTAGCATGACTCCTGACTGGTAGAGAGAATACTGAGAAGACTTGGCATCTCTGCGTGAGGGGCAAAGTTGGTGCCAGAGCTACTTGGGAGAAGACACATTCTTTGAGACACACAAGGTTCTAGTCAGTCTACAGTTCCCACTTTGGAACTGACTCCAAAGAGGAAAGAGAAAAAGACTTTGGAAGTGGCGGACATGTAAAGAAATCCAATTAGCTCCTCAGTATGTCCCTGGCTTCCAGCTTGTTTCCCTAGACACCTTGAAGAGAGAATTTTCCCCTTTGGTGAGAGAGAACCCTGACTCAATCTCGGTTTGAGCTGAGATCTCATTTCCCTTCCATCAGAAAGAGTTCATTCACTCTTTTGTATTTTCTGGTATATCCCAATCTGCTTAACTTTTCCAAATTCTATCTCCTGATTTTTGTTTGTTTGTTTGTTTTTGCTTTTGCTTTTTGGTGATGCAATCAGGATTAAGTGACTTGCCCAGGGTCACACAGCCACTAAGTGTCAAGTGTCTGAGGCCGGATTTGAATTCAGGTCCTCCTGACTCCAAGGCCAAAGCTTTATCCACTGTGCCGCCTTGCTGCCCCACTATTTCCTGTTTTGATTGGTTAAATGGGTTTACTCTCAGTATTTGTGATGGTCTTTTGTGTAACCAGTATTTTGTGGGAAGGGGACAAGCTGATGGGCATAAGCTTGGATGCTACCTTTACTGCTTAAGAGTAGCCAGGAAAGGGGCAGCTAGGTGGTGCAGTAGATAGAGCTCCAGCCTTGGAGTCAGGAGGACCTGAGTTCAAATCCAGCCTCTGACACTTGAAACTTACTAGCTGTGTGACCCTGGGCAAGTCACCTAACCGTTATTGCCTCACAAAAAAAAAAAAAGTGGCCAGGAAAGCAGCTTTTTGTTTTGAGCCAAAAATCATGCCCCAAGACCAGCATTATTTAGGGGGGGAGGGCACAATGGATAGATATAATGCTAATCTAGTACCCCTCTTAGAGAAGGGAGAACAGAATGGTCAGCCTTGTGTCCCTTCTCCTGCTCTACTTAAGGCAGGAATTCTAGTCTCTCTTGAAGAGGGATAGACAACATTTCAGAGATATCTATTGACAATTCTTCATATTTAGTCATATTTAGATAACTCATGTAGGCATACACCTTGCATGCGTGCACACACATCTTACATATACATTATCTTGTCAAAAACAGGGCAGGAATTATTATTACTATTTTGTCAGTGAGAAGATTAAAGCTTAGAAAAGTATATTGATTTGTCTAGGATTGCATAATCAGTGAGTAGAAGAGCCAGGACTGCAACCTAACTTGGGGTTCAATGCTTTTTCTACTAAGCTATAAATTTATTTCTTTAATCAGTCTTTTGGGGGGTAGGTAGATAGCTATTAGAGCAGCTAGGTAGTGTACAGCCAGAGTACTGGGCCTCATCTTCCTAAGTTCAAATCTGGCCTCAGACACTTTACTAGCTGTGTGACCTTGGGCAAGTCACTTAACCCTGTTTGCCTCAGTTTCCTCATCTGTAAAATGAGCTGGAGAAAGAAATGGCGAACCACTCCAGTATCTTTGCCAAGAAAACCCAAATGGGGTCACAGAGAGTTGGACACGACTGAAAACAACTCAATAACAACAACAGATAGTTACTGCTGGTCCCCTTGAAAGACAAGAAAATTCTGGTCAAAGATTTAAGAAACTCCTCTAGGATAAGGATTCCCAGATTTTAGGCCTTTAAACTACGCCTTTCCTAATAAGGCTGCTCCTATGTGCCCTGCCTTTTCTCTAGAAGCTTATAATAATTTAAATTCATTGTAGCAATTTATAATTTACTTATTTATATAACCCATCTGTGAATGTTCAGTTCTAGGCTTGGCTTCCCACAATCACCCTGCTCTCCTTTGTCTCCCCTCTCCTAATTTCCACCTCTTCCCATACAGAAACCTAACACTACTATGCAGAATGTAAATTTATTTTAATATCAGGATGAGGAAAAACATCATTAGAAAGATGAATTTGCAACTAAAAAAAATCACGTAATAGACAAATGGTTCTTTGATAATGACTTTTTTAAAAAAATCATCCACTTCACGATTCACCCCCACTTTTGTTGTTTAGTGTGTGACTCTTCATGAATTTTTTTCTTTGCAAAGATACTGGAGTGGTTTGCTATTTCCTTCTCCAGCTCATTTTACATATGAGGAAACTGAGGCAAACAGGGTTAAGTGACTTGTCCAGGGTCTCACAGCTAGTAGGTGCCTGAGGCCAGATTTGAACTCAAATCTTTCTCACTTCAGGCTCAGCCCTCTATGCACTATGGAACCACTTAGATGTCTTTTAAGATGGGTATATTTGTCATGCATCTCCCCACCTTGTGAAGTGACTAGCCCCCTCTTTATCCTCTCTTGGTCTTATCTGTAGCTGTTTTTACTGGCTTCCTCCTCTCATTTTCATTCCCAGAAAGAAGTTGTTGAAGGTTAAGAAGCAGTGTGGTACATTAGAAAGAACACTGACCTGGGAGCAAAGGACATGGGTTATAGTCCCAGGTCTGTGTGCTATTAACTAGTTGGGTGACCTTGGAAAAATCACTGGACCTCTCTATTTCCTCATCTGTAAAAGGAAATGGGTGCACCAATAGTAAAAGAAATGCAAGCCAAAATAACACAGGTCTCACCTTGCACCCAACAAATTGGCAAAATGACAAAAGATGAGGATAGTCAGCATTGTAAGGGCAGACAGGCTAATGCATTGTTGGTGGAGCTGTGAATTGGTACAACCATTCTGGAAAGCAATTGGAATTATGCCAAGAAAGTGACTAAAATGTCCAAAGTAGCACCCAGAGATCCCACTGCTAGACAAATGAGGTCAGTAACACTGAGTGATCTTTTATCGCTGAGATCAATAACAAAACGAAAGGTGCCATATTACACCCAAAGGAAAGAATAATAACAAAACAAATGAAACAATGCTACAAAATTATGTCAGGGTTTGGCTGTAAAGAAAAGGCATGAGAATGCACCTCTCCTTTCTTTGTAAAGATGGATACACTGGGAGATGTAGGTGACATAAAAAAATAAAAGGTACCAATAACAATTAAAAATTAAAAACGAAGGGGTAAATTAAATGACCTCTGATGTCTAGCAATATAACAAGCTATGATTCCATTGAATTATTCCTCAGTCCCCTTCCTTCGTTGTACTCTTCCCCACGTTGTGTGCCCAGTGCCCCCATGCTCCTCCTGGCTGTCCTTTCCCCTCCCCCACAGCACAGCATCCCACCCCCATCTTTCTTTACAAGTCGTATGTCTTAGGCCTGCTCATCTTCCCCTGCAAAGCTTGGTTCCCAGAGATTGTTCCATTTCTTTCCTTCCTTTGACCTCTGAGCTCCTAGAGAGGGCTGTTTCCTGAGACCCAGGGAGCTTCCTGACATTTATCTCACTCCTGGACTCCAGATCCTGAGCTTCTGCCTTCTTTCTGCGTTATCTATAGAGATCACTCTGACAAAGATCACTGTCAAGCTCCTGCTCCTTGCTCATCTTCTGAATCTTCTTTCTCTTTCCTTTTTTAGGAAGCAGGGCGGAAGGAAACAATCATTTATTAAGTGTTCATTATATGCCAGGCAGCCTGCTAAGCATTTTACAAATATTACCTCTTTTTATCCTCGACAGCCCTGGGAAGTAGGTCCTATTATTATCTTCTTTTTCCAATTGAAAAAACTGAAGCAGGAAGAAGTTAAATGATTTGCTCAGGTCCCACAGCTAATAAGTATCTGAGGCCATATCTAAACTCAGGTCTTCCTGACTCCAGGTCCACAATATCACCCCCAAATTTTGAAATCTTTTGTTATTATATCACCTATATTTCCCATTATTTCCTTCCCCTTTCCCTCTCAGAGAACCATTCTTTATAAGAAAGGGGAAAAAAAGAAGTTAGCAAAACTAACCAACACATTGAACCAGTTGACATTATCTGCGATTTTCCACACCCATAGTTCCCCATCTCTGCAAGGAAAAGAGGGAGGTTCTTTCTCATGTTTCTTCCATGGGGCCAGGCTTGCTCATTATAATGCATTGCATTAGTCCTTTGCTTTATTGTGAGTTTTCTTTCCATTTCCATTATAGTCATTGTTCATATTGTTCGGCTCTCCTTAATTTCACTGTGCATTGATTTCTATGAATCTTTCTATGGAAGAATACCTTACAGAGGAAGAAGGGAAAGAAAAGGACAACTGCGCACACAGAGCTAAAATCAAATCTGAGGTACCTCCCGAAGAGAAGAGGGGAGCTGGGTGCTCTGAGGAGGAAGTAGCTGCTTTTCCTGCAGTGAATGATAAAGTGGCGTCATGGGAGCTATCAGATGAGAGACCATGCAGTGAGGGTCAGAGGAAGAAGGAAAGAGTAATGGTGGCTGGTGACTTCCTACTGAGAGGTAGTAAGGCAGCTATTTGTAAATGTGATAACAACATAGCGATGTCACCATCTCCCTTTGTAAATGTGATAACGTAGTGATGTCACCGTCTCCCTTTGTAAATGTGATAACAACATAGCGATGTCACCATCTCCCTTTGTAAATGTGATAACGTAGTGATGTCACCGTCTCCCTTTGTAAATGTGATAACATAGTGATGTCACCGTCTCCCTTTGTAAATGTGATAACAACATAGCGATGTCACCATCTCCCTTTGTAAATGTGATAACGTAGTGATGTCACCGTCTCCCTTTGTAAATGTGTTAATATAGTGATGTCACCTTCTCCCTTTGTAAATGTGATAACAACATAGTGATGTCACCGTCTCCCTTTGTAAATGTGATAACATAGTGATGTCACCGTCTCCCTTTTCCCCAGGTGAGTATCCAAGACTTAAGAGAGAAACTTCCAAAGTTTGTCAAAAACAAATGACTTGTACGTGTGCACAAATCTCTATTTGAATGTATACAAATGATAGTACTAGAAGGAACCTAGAAAGAAGCTCCGAAGATGATGAAGTCTTGGTACTTGGTTACTTGGTAAAAAGCTGAAGACCCTGGGACACAGCTGTATTGTCCTCACTGCCACATATTGGAGACAAGGAACGCAGAAGAGAAAAACAGACTTGGGAAATGAACAGCTGGATTATTGTTGTTGTTGTTTGTCCTTCATTCTCAAAGAGGACCTTGACATCAGGGAGGTGATGCCATGACATGCAAGTGAATTGGATTTAAGTGAGGCAGGGCTGTGCAAAGTCACCAGCCTCACTTTCTCCTCCAGAGCCGTCTGGGTCAAGTGATGAGATATAGATCAGGATGACTGGAGATGGCCCAGGATGTAGTGGGAGAGCTTGGCCTTTTTAAGCTAAGGTCTTTACTAGGTCTCAGTTTGACTGAGGCACCACCAATTCAGTGATTTAGGCTAGGAACAGCTGGATAAACAGCATTTGAAAATGGGATTTTAACTGCTGAACTGTGGCTTAAAATAAAGGAATGACAGGCCCCTGGCCAGGGATGGAGCAAGTCTAAGCTGGTCTAATTGCATTTGCATGATTAGACTTGTGAGTCTAGTGAAAGGAATTTTAAACTAAAAAGGTTGGGGCAGAGAGAAAAACTACTTAAATGCCTTCCTTGCTAACTACCATAGAGAGCATGTCCAGTGAAGGAAGAATAGCAGTTGAGGTACCCAGTAGTTCACAGACTAACTATAAACGCCAGTAGTACAACCCTTCAAGGATTCCAATGTCTACACACAAATGCCCAAAGTTTAGGCAGGAAGAGAGCTAGAGACCCTAAGACAAGGAGGCAAATTTTAGTTCATAGGTATCACTGAGACTTGGTAGAATAAAAACTATGACTAAGACTATGGATGGGCATGCCATATTCAAAGAAGCATTTGTAGAGAGGCTATTCTCCGACATATATCATGGGGATGTTATTGTGGGGCCCAAAGGGAGGCAGACTAAACATCTCTACCCTCTCCTTCCTCCACCTTTCTCCAAGGGAGAGGTTAATTCTCTCCATGAGAAGAAGCAGGCGGTTGGGACCAGAAGCTTGGCTACTCTGCTCTCCTCAGAGAGAGGGGGTACTGGACTGGGATACCTCTCTGCTATCTTAAACACTATTTGTCTAGGGGATGTAGTTTTCAGGTTCAGGTTAAACTTCTGATTGTTGTTCGTTAATGGGGACAGGAGGACCCAAGCTTTATATCCAAGGCTTGACTCTCTTCCCACCAAATACCAATTCCACCATAAACACACATTGCAAATAGAAAAGAAACCCATTTTTCCAAGTTATTAGCAAAACAGAAATCAGAGAAAGTAAATAGCAGAATATCTACCAGACAATATAGAGTGAAGGAGCTCTGCCATTGGGAGTAAGGTAACTCAGCTCAACCAAGACAGAGTCCCAGATCTCACCCAAGGGGAAGTTCCCTGAAGTCTCCAGTGGAGCAAGCTGGGGTTAGGGACATGAAGGACATGAAGGAGACTGCTAGCTCCACTCATGTGGGCTTCTTCCCAGAGTCTTATTCTTCCTTCAGCAACTAAAGTGGAGTGGGCATCACACATCTTCTCTCTTGAAGTTGGAACCCAGAAGCACCTAAAGCACCTGAAAAGCCAGAAGAGACTGAAGGGAGTGAAGAGACTGAAGAGATGGCAGCTCTCCAATCTCCTTTTTCCTGCTCTTGTCAACTTTGCCTCTCCCCTACCCTACAACCACCCCCTCCCCCAAGGCCCTAGTCATTGATCTCCATCAATGAGAAGAGAGTCCCATATCAATGGGCTTTGGAACTTGTATTACACAGGATAAGTAAATTGACATATAATTTAACATTATATATTAAAAAGGCATACTAAAGTGAGGAAACCCAGGAACCAGTGTGTGGCAACATGAGATGGAGAGCATTTGGGTAAATGTAAATGGAGGGAGGAACAGAAGTGATTTTTGTCATTTTGTCACCATCACGATGGAGTATACTACAATCCATATGGACTGAAAGAGGAATTAGATGATGAGTTCAGGAAACAGGTCATGAACCTAGCACAGAGGCATGGATGTGAATATTAGGGGACTTCAATTACCCAGATTCTACTGGAGCCTGCTCTCTCTCTCTCTCTCTGCCAAAAACAGAGCAACTAAAACTTCATGCTTTAATGATAATTTCATTCTACAGAAGATGGAAGAACCAACAAGGGGAAATTCTATTGTGGATCTGATTTTCATTAACAAGGAGAAATTGGTTTTTTGGAGTGGAGATTACAGGAACATTTAGGGCAAGTAATTGTTTTCCTTCTAGATTCTGTGATAGAGAAGAAAAGTGTGGCATAGCCTGCCATTGCCTTGGATTTGGGGAGATTTCAAAGGATTCAGAAGGATAGGAAACGTCCAATAGACTAAAATTCTACAGGGAAGTCAGTTGGAAAAGGATGGGAAATAGCCAAGAACCAAATTCTGAAGATAAAAAGCAAACGAATTCCGTTAAAGAAGAAACATAAAAGTTGGCTGAAGAGAGCAATGTAGTTGGATTAACAGGCACTCACCAACCATCCTAGATTCTAAAAAGATATTTACAGAAGATAGAAGCAAGGACAGGCAACAGAGGATGAATACAAATGCATGCCATGGTCCTAGGAAAAGAGTTTTTGGAGCGCTAAAGCTCAGAATGAGCGAGACTGACAAGGAGAACCAAGGACAACCAAAAGGGGACTTTTTTTCAAAAGCTATATTGGGAGGAAAGAGGAAAATCAAGGAAGAGACAGTACCAGTGTTTAAGGTGTAATAACTGACAACACAGAGAGCTGCTCAGTTCTTATACTGCTCTTGTTCACTCCACCAAGGTGAGTGAATGACCTTTGCATCTGAAAAGAGTGAAGGAAAATTAATGAAAAAGCATTTATTAAGTGTTCGCTACGTGCCAACCATGTGCTGAAAGCTGGGATGTAAGTAGAAAAGTGGAAACAATCCTTGCTTTTGAGGAGCTCATGTAGTAACTGGGGAAATATATTCCAATATTCCTATGTCAAAAGATATGAACAGTTTCGTCACTTTTCTCATATAATTCTAGAATGTCTTCCAGCCCCACCAGCAATGTATGAGGGAATCTGTTTTCTCTTGTTGCTTAGTCATTTTCAGTTATGTCCAACTCCTCATGACCCCTTTTGGGCTTTTCTTGGCAAAGATACTGGATGGTTTGCCATTTCTTTCTCCAGTTCATTTTACAAATGAGGAAACTGAGGCAAACAGGGTTAAGTGACTGGCCCAGGGTCACGCAGCTAGTAAGTGTCTGAGACTGGATTTGAACTCAGGTCTTCCTGACTCCAGAGCTGGCATTCTATCCACTGTGCTACCTAGGTGCCTGGCATCTGCTTTCTCACATCCTCTCTAACATACACTATTTTTGTCTTTTATCATCTTTTCCACTTTGAGAGGTAAAAGGCAAAACCTCAAAATTGTTCTAATTTGCATTTTGCTTATTATTAGGGATAATAAACAAACCTCCTCATCTTTTCCAATTGATTTGTGTCCCACACCAGAGATTATACTCCAGGCAGGACTTCTCAAACTTTTCCACTCACAACCCTTTTGGAAACTTTGTTGGCATTGACTGGCCTGAGGGCATGCACGGTGCAAAGTACGCATGCTGTGTGTTCAGAACCAAGGCTGCCATGAAGTTGCTGGATGAGACTGGGCAAGTGCTTCCAGAACACCTCAGGTTCATTAACATGTTTGATTTTTAATTAATTTTTGGTCACTGCATGTTTAGAAACATTTTACTGTTGTCAAACTTTTTGTGACCTCATATGAGGTCATGACACACAATTCTAGAGGAACTTTCAATTAAGAGTCCTGTTCTCATGTTCATGGTGACTACCTGTGTAAGACCATTATTTCAGGATTTATTTTATTTCATTTTTTTATTTTCATATTAATATCTATTCATACAGATATTCCTATATTTCATATTCACATTCCTATTTTAAATATTCTATCATATTATATATATTCATATTTTATTTCATTATTTCATTTGCCACCATGCTTCACACGATTCCTTTTCCTTCTGCCACTTAAATTACAGCCTCAGCAACTGTCTGACCACTTACAATGACCAGTGGTCACAATGACCACAATGACTCACTTAATAGAAATACTGTAAGTCATAAGGACTATACAGGTACCTGAGGAGATAGGGTTTACCCCCACTCCCACCCATGTAACAAATAGTATTTTTTTAGAGAGGAAAAAAAATCAGTACCAGTGATCTATATGTTGAAAAAGGCCAAAAATATGTGTGATGTGTAACACCTATGGATATTCCACATCCAATGAAGGGGTAGGTTGGGGGTGTCCTCTCATATCTCTTCATTTGAGTCCAGCTGGATCTTTATTATCTTGTTACATTAACTTGTGATTTTGGTGTGTAGTTGGGTTTTTTTTTTCCATTTTTCATTGTTGTAGTTACTGTGTGTATTGTTTTCTTGACTCTGTTTATTTTACTCTGCATCAGTTCATATAGATCTTTCCATACTTCTCTGACTCTTGGCTGTTGGAAGATAATGGGCAATTCAGAAAAGGGAGCTTCAATCAGCTAAATCCACTCAAGGTATCTTTAATTCTCCTGCTTTGACTAAATATATCTCCTTTTGTTAATTGCTGAATGGCCTACAAGTGTCTCATTTTGTTCTAATATTAAGCATAAGCTCCCTAGGGATTGGCCTGAATCAGACCCAGCCTGGAAAAACTTCCCCTAAAGCTAAAGTGTTAGGAGCTACTACTAATTAAATATTAGAAAACATACCCGAAATAATAAAATTAAGTCAAAGGGAAAAAATATGACTGGGTTTATTTTCATATACTTTCTTTTTCCAAGAATTTGGGACACAAATCAATTTTTACATGAGAAAAAGTGCTTCTTTAAAAACAATATTTCATATTATAAAAGTAATTTTCCTAGAATAAAGAAAAATAATCTTTGAAATAAAATATAACAATATGTTTGGTATATTATAATTAAAATATAGTTTAACAAACTAAAAATAATAACTTATCTATCTTATTTCCCCTTCTAGACCTATGTTTTACCTAAGACCCATTATTTTCCTCATATGTGCATTTCTGAAATTATTCTGAACAATTTGTTCAGCCAAAATTCATTTTTACAAACAACTTTCCTGTAGCACACTGCACTGGTTAAATGTTGTAGGTCTCATCTTGGATATGGGTGCATATGGCATATGGCAAATAGGCAGTTAAGTATCTCAGTATAATAGAGCAGTGGGCCTGGAGTTAAGGAAGATCTGAGTTCAAATCCAGCCGCAGACACTTACTAGCTGTGTGATTGTGAGCAAGTCACTTAACTTCTATCTGCATTAGTTTCCTCATCTATAAATAGGAGGTAATAATATCACCTTCCTCATTGTTGGGAGGAACAAATGAGATAATATTTGCAAAGCACTTTGCAGACCTTAAAGTGATATATAAAAGCTAGCTATTAATGTGTGCGTGCTTATACAATGGAGTCAGTATGTGTGCATATAGCAGCGTAGATACATGTGATCTTCATGTGTATGTGGACTGATTTACAGGAATGTTATTAAGATGACCTTCCTAGGGGCAGTTAGGTGGTGCAGTGGATAGAGCACCGGCCCTGGATTCAGGAGGACCTGAGTTCAAATCCGGCCTCAGACACAACACTTACTAGCTGTGTGGCCCTGGGCAAGTCACTTAACCCCATTGCCTAGCCAAAAAAAAAAAAAAGATGTCCTTCCTGACTGATACTGGTACAGATGGGATTTGTTCTGGAAGCCCCAGTGGTGCGTGCACATACACACACACACACGCACACACGTACGCACAGAGTTGGTCCATCTCGGGCAAGCAACAGAGAAGTAGGCTAAGTGGGAGAAGTGAATTCCTAGCTGTTTAGCTCAACCCCAGCCTGCACAATTCCATCATCTTAAGGTCACATTGGTCTGACTCCCACTGCTCAGTAATTTAATCACCATCATTATTGAAATCTAGGCCAAGGTCTCACCCAGCCAGATATAGCTATGGCCATGGGCGCAATGTTGAACATCACCTTGAGGTTGCTCTGAGAAGTAAGTGATTTCCCTTCTCTACTCCCCTGCCATCAGCCATCAGCCAGGGAGAGGAAAAGCCTGAGTAATTAATGCCCAATTAGCCAGGTGACAGTCAATGGAAACTGTCCAGATAGATGAATGTCAGCCCTCAAGGAAAGTCAAGGCTGATGATGTGTCAAGGAAAAGTTGCAGATTCTAGGGCTGAAGACTTTGGATCCATGCTTGATCCAATACCCAATTCAACCAACACTCATTACTGTACCACTCTATGCAGAGCACTGGGCTGGGGAAAATACAGTCTTGGTAAAACAGGGTCCCTGCCCTTGCCGAATTGTGGTTCCATTTCAGACTGGAATGAGAAGACTGGACCCAAGATTTCTCTTTGCCAGAATTGCTTCAAGGTGCAGAAGTCCTCCTATGACTCCCTGCTTTTCTCCCCACCTTCATTTTGCCACCCCAATAGCAAAGGCCCAACATCCAGATGTCTCATCATTATGCCCCTGGACCAATTCAATCCTGGACCCTGTGGTCCCCCTTCCCTCCTTTGGAGGGCTTCTGTAGTGCCACATCCTCGCCTGACTCTGCATCATCAACCTTGACTAGATAGCTACCCCCCTTATCTCCCTTAGCTTCCACATCCCTATGCACTCACTCTCAGGCATCTTGCAGACCTCAGTGGGCTTTAGAATCACAGAATGTTGAAGTGGATGGGTTGGTAGAGGTCATCCAGTCCAATTCCTTCCCTTGACGGTTGAGGACACGAGCACAGAGAAATCACTTACCCAACATCATGCTATTCAAATCCAAGTCTTCTGATTCCAGATCTGGGAATGTCCTTTCCACTCCTGCCTGGCTTCTTCTCTACTTTTCCACTCCTTCTCTCCTTCCAGTATAGGTATTAGAATACTCTCCTCTGAAAAGAGTTGTGTTTCTTTGAGACTACCTTTTTGGTGGTGGGGTATGCACAACTAGGTGGTGCAGTGGATACAGCAGTGGGCCAGGACACAGGAAGACTCATCTTCCTGAGTTCAAATCTGGCCTCAGATGCTTACTAGCTATGTGACCCTGGGTAAGCCATTTAACCCATTTACCTCAGTTTCCTCATCTGTAAAATGAGCTGGAAAAGGATACAGCAAACCACTCCAGTATCTGCCAAGAAAATCCCAAATGGGGTCATGAAGAGTCTGACACAACTGAAAAATGACTGAAAAACCAACAAAAAAATGTTATTGATGGAAGGGACCCAGAAACCATCTAATCTAACCATACTGTACAAGAGGAGTCAAGTGCCCTGCCTATGGGACAGTTTGATGAACCAGATTAAATATAATTGGGAAATGCTTAACAAAATAAGTAAACATACAATAGAACACAGATTAAAATTAATATGTGGCTTTCTGAGTCAAAAGGAGACCTGCAGGGACTCTTCATGTATGGGTTAGTGGCCTCCTCTCTATTGGACTGTGACCCCATTGCACTATACTCTTTAAAAATTCCTTTTTATTATTATGAACTTGATAAACATCAACATGAATACTTCCCAATCCATGCTGGCAGCTTGAGTGTCTTAGTGGACAAAGCACTGGACCTAAGTTCAAATCCAGCCTCAGATACTTGCTAGCTCTGAGATCCTGGGCAATTTATTTAACCCTTATCTGCCTCACTTTTCTCACCTGACAGATGGGGTTAACAGTACCTAACTCACAGGGTTGTTGTGAGGATTAAAAGAGAAAATATTTAGGAGGCAGCTAAGTGGCACAGTGGATAGAGACCGGCCCTGGATTCAGAACCTGAGTTCAAATCCGGCCTCAGACACAAAACACTCACTAGCTGTGTGACCCTGGACAAGTCACTTAACCCCATTGCCTAGCCGCCCCCCCCAAAAAAGAGAGAAAATATTTGTCAAGTGCTTTGCAAACCTTAAAGCACTATTAATTCAATTAAATGCTATTAATATTATTATAAAAAAGAGGATTGTATAAGAAACCATGAATCTTTACTATGTTTAACTTTTTTTTTTAATAATTCAAATTTAACATAGTAGTTCTAACACTGCCCTATTGGTGCATCCCCTTCTGAATTTCCTTTTGCTCCATTTTGTTTATTTTTCAAATGATTCATTGACGTTTTTCTTCTTTTATTCCTTTTAAAAATTATTATTATCACTATTGCCACTTCCCCTACTTCCCAAAGCCTCCTTAACTCTCTCCCCATGGGAAAAAATAAAGCCCTACCTTATAAAAAAAATCAGCACAGTCAAACAAAAAAAAAATTCAAATATTGGCCATGTCTGAAAATGTTTCTCTCTTTCTGCACTTCGAATCCATCAGCTCTATAGGTGGGAAACATCATTCATCATCATTAGTCTTCTGGAGGTATGACTAGTCATTTGCATTAATAATACTCCTCAAGTCTTTCCTTGTTGTTTAACTTTACAATGGTGTAGACATTGTCTAAATTGTCCTCCTGGTTCTGCTCATTTCACTCATCAGTAGTTCACACATGGCCTCCCAGGGCTCTCTGGATCTGTCCCTTTCATCATTTCTTACAGCACGATAATATTCCATTAAATTCAGATAGTATCTGTAACACCCACGAGTCTTATTGTGGAAGTGGAGTTGGCTGGCTGGTACACAATCCTTCCTGCTTCCTTCTCCCTGATGGATACAGGCAGAATTGAATCTTTGACAGGCTTCCCTATCTTTTCCCTGGGGTGGTAGTTTAACAATAATGATAAGAATAGTTAGCATTTATAAAATAGTTCTTAAAAGTTCACAAAGCACTTTATAAACATTATCTCATTTGAGAGGAGTGATATTATCCTATTTTACAGATGAGGGACCTGAGGCATACAGGATTAAGTGACTTGCCCAGGGTCACACAGCAAGTGTCTGAGGCCAGATTTGGACTCGTGTCTTCCTGATTTCAGGGCCAGTGATCTATGTACTGTACCGCCTACCTGCCTTTAGTTTAATGCATGATCTTTCCTCTGGTCACTGCCCTTTTCTCCCTACCCTCCTTTTCTCCCTGGAAATCTAATCAGTCACACATCCTGTTACAACAATCAGCTTGCTTTTTAGCCCAAAAGCAATATAATGACCCTCAGGTCCGCACTGGTCCTCCATTACATTCTATGGAGTTTATAGCCAACAAAAAATTATTTATACAATCACAATATCTTAGAGTCCCCCAGGTAGGAAAATTCCTAATAGTCATACAGCGGTTTGGCTCTGGCCCGTTAACATTTTGAAGGATTAAGCTAACCCCTGGCCTCTTTATGTTTGAGGCAAAAATTATGAGCGGGCAATATTTAGGCAAAATAATAATAACAACAATAATAATAGCTAACATTTATATCGCACTTGCAATGTGCTAGGCACTGTGTTATGTGCTTTACAAATATCTCATTTGAGATCATTGAAATAAATGAGAAATATTACACTCATTCCAGTCCCTGTTACTGAACAGGTACCAGGAAAAGTTGGGGAAAGAGATCTTTCATGGGGAGGTTCTTTCCTCACTTCTTGAAGAGGTGGCTACAACCGAGTGTTGTTTTCCAGGATGTATCTAGGGGCCCAGCGGCCCTCCTCAATCTCTCCTCTGCCCCATTCGGCCCTACTTTTCTTACACCTGTTGCCTCTGTGCCACCAATTTTTTCTGGCTCAGCTTGTTAAATTCTGGGCAGGGTTAGGAACACTGTCTCTTCACTGTTTCTGTGGCTAAATTCTTGCAGTCCCCATTCCTTCATTTCTACCCATATCTTATGAACTGTGTAGTACCTTTTTAAAAATCATCTTTAATTATTTTTCAAATTTTTTCAAATTTACTTTATTTTTGATTTATGGAATGAAACAAGCATTTCTACAATTAAAAAAAAGTATAATAAAAAAGATGATTGTACACATTACCTTTTAATCATTCACAGGTCTAATTCAAGCCTGTGTTCCAACTCAAAGATCACCTTAACCCCAAATTGCTCTCATGGCTAAGGGGGACTGTCTGTCCTTCTGAACTACTAATTCTAGGATGCCAGTCAGTTTTTAAACTTCTATTACATTCCCTGTGAGGGTCTGAAATTGTACAATTCCTTGAAAAATTGGCTGCAGCATACTTGTCATCTAGAATGACATAATAGCCTATCAAATTACCTCAGTACTTAACAGAATAATGGCAAAGGTGTCATTCACAGCAAATACACATCAATGATATATGAAACAGACCTAGTAAAAAACAGAGCATCACTTGACAGGAAGCTACATAGGACATATTACATGCACTTGTCTCAGTAGTACCTCTACCTCTCAGAATGCCTCTCTTACTTTAAGATACAGTTCAGGCACCATCTTCTTTTTTAAATAATATTTCGTTTTCCCCCAATTACATGTAAACACAATTTTAAATATTCTTTTTTTTTAAAGTTTTGAGCTCCAAATTTTATCTTTCTCTCCCTTCCTCCTTTCTGAGACAGTAAGCAATCTGATATAGATTATACACACACAATCATGTAAAACATATTTCATATTAGTCATTTTGTGGAAGAAAACAGAAAGAAAGAAAGAGAGAGAGAGAGAGAGAGAGAGAGAGAGAGAGAGAGAGAGAGAGAGAGAGAGAGAGAGGAAGGAAGGAGGAGGAAGGAAGGAAGGAGGGAAGGAAGGAGGGAAGGAAGGAGGGAAGGAAGGAAGGAGGGAAGGAAGGAAGGAAGGAAAAGAAGGAAGGACATGTCTATGGAGGAATGAGTAGGGCCTAGAGAGGTTCAAATGCATTCACCTAGCTACATTTCTCCCACCCTACACTCATGGACAAAGATGGATTATAGAACTAACCAACCAGTCAAATCTTTTGGCTTGGATTCCTTCTCTCCATTTTTGGGGTGGGCATGAGTTAGAAAAGAACTATAGAACTGTCAGTGTAATATGGTAAGACTATCATCAGACTGAAAGTCAAAAGACCTAGGCTATAGTCTGAATTCCTTGGCTAAATAGCTGTGAGATCTTGGGCAAATTATTTGACCTTTCTTGATTTTCTCCTTTTATAAATCGAAGGGTTTGGAACAGTAGCTACGAGCTGAGCTCTAAAATGCTGTGATTTCTCTGCTGTGCACTCCAGTGTTTCTTTTCTTCTTACTTTCTGATACTAGACATAATTTGGTATTCTTAACCCTAATATGGAGATCATCAGTTTTGATTATATGATTCTTAAGGTATCCCTAGTTACCTTGGAACATTTTTAAATTTTCAAGACAAAATAAAAATGAGGGAACTAGGGAATGGCAATACAATTACTATAATAATCTGGGTGATTGCAAATGTGTATTTCCTAGTGTACTATGTGATCCTGACTCTCAAGGCATATATAGAAGGGTTCCATGGAAGAGTGCCCTAGACTAAAGAAACTTTGCCCTATTTTCTCTACTTTGCATGCAGAAACTTGGATAAAGAAAAGCATCTTTCTTGGACTTTTCTGGGAAATAGGATGGTATTCATTTGAGAATAAAGCAGAGAATGTTTCTATTGTTTAAAAATGTTGTTTCTGCTCCAGTTAAATGTTTTTTACGTGGTCTGTGCTACTGTGCCTGCCTATCTGTTAGCAGGTAGTAATTGAATTCATAAGTTCTTAGTCTCTGCCTGGGTTCGGACACAATGAGCCAAAGTCAGTGGTCAACCAGAGCAGCAGTTCCCATTTAAAGGTTCAGGAACACTTTGTACCCTCCCTGCCAAAGGATTCACAGTAAAAAATCATTTTATGGTGCCTTAAGCAATAAATAATCACCCAGTTAGGTTACATATATATTTTTCCTTTGTGATAACAAGCATGTGCATGTTTGAAGTATTACGTTTGTCTCTGCAACTATCTGAAACCATCATGTGCACAATGATTTTGGTGTTCATGTAGCAATAGCATCAAACTCTGACCACTTCTGACTAAGCTCGACGTGTTCTTGCAGTTTCTCAAGCCGTCGTCAAATTGTTTCCAAACCACCGAAAGGGTTTCACATTCGAGCGCAAACCAATTCCCAGCAAATGCTCAGACACATGCACACACCCTGATTTACAGTCAATATCCTGCAGAGAGGCGTTCCCTCATTTTCCTCTGTTGCCTGTAACTGCACCTCATTAGCTGGGCAATCGGGTGATCAATATGTTATATTCCCATTAAACATTTACATTCTCATAGTTCACATGTCACACTTTTTGAATATCACGATCTCAGAACATGCTAATTTACACAGATTACCAGTCATCTTGAAACCATCACTGCCCATTACATTCTGCAGAAACATCCCTTACTCTCATTGCAATATTAAGACTATTTTCTGATAAAAACATATCCTCTGTTTATAATTTTTCTGTCTGACAGATTTTCAAAGGTACTGGCTGGCAACACTAGTCAGTTTTTCAAAAGAGTTTCCGTAAGAGTATAGCCTTTATACTAGTGGTAGAAGAATATAAAGTCATGGCTGAAGAGATACTTGTCTAACAAAGGTTTATCATCATTGTTAAAAAATGAAGCAGTATGTACAACTTAATTTTAAGTACATTATGTTTTAAGTATGGTTATGTTTAAATACAAAAAGTAAATATTTTATATTGTAACTATTCATTTTTGCTGATTGGCTAGGTGGCTAAAAATAAAAAATAGATTTCTGTCTCTCAGCAAGGGAGCTTGTAAAATTCTCCTGCCATTTTCTACCATGTATTTTTGTAAGTGAGCATTTTCATTTTATTCTCATCTTAAATCAAAACACAGAGACAAACTTGATGCGGAGCCAGATTTAAGATTGTGTTTGTCTGATGTTGCACCAAATATTGCAAACTTTTGTTCAAATAAAAAAGTATGGCATTGAAATTAAGTTTATATATGATTATTATATTTTGCTAAACATCTTCATACTTATAACTTATTTCATCAAGATGCTATTTATATTTTACTAATTTGTAAAAAGAAATTTAATATAAAATCTTGTAAATAAGAGTAAGCATAGGAGGTCTTACTGGATTATTTCTTTTAATTCTTACAGAATGTCTCACATAAAATATTTGTAATTATTTTATATTAGACTTTTGTAATTTTATAGTTAGTTTTCATATAATTATAATCATGTAATGAAAATTTTAATTTGGAGCTTTTTTAAACAAAAGTTATCATTATAGTTATTATAAGAAATTAATGAATAAATCTAAAAGAATATTATGAATAGTATATTAAATTGCCCTGGGGGTTCACAATGCATTTTTTTTCTTGGTTGAAAGGAGTTCACAGAACAAAAAACACTGGAAGCAACTGGACTAGATCATTTCTCCTACAACATGAACCAAAGTCTGGGAGGGCTCATCCTGTCTGTCACATAGGTGACATGAAGAACACCATGAAGAATAGTGTTCTAAAACACTGGATGTGACCTTTGACAAGTCACTTAAGAGTCCCTGATCCTCAGTTTTCTCATCTATAAAGTCAGAGGATTGGACTACATTCGGACGTGTCAAACTCACAGCCCAACCACCTTCAAAACTCTGAAGCAAATTAAAATGTAATTGAGCAATGTTTAACAAAATAAATAAAAATACAATACAAAATAGATCATGTTAAGTTGTGGTTTCCTAAGTCAATATGCACCCTTTGATATCCATTTCTATTTCAGATTGACACCCCTGGATTTGATGGCTTCTGCACCTTCCTAGTTCTAAATTTATGATCCTAATTCAGTGGAAATTATTTCTAATATCAAGTCTAAATTTACCTTGCAACAACTTCTGCCCATTTTCCCCACTAGATTGTAAGTTCCTTGAGGACAGGTCTTTTTTTTTTCCTATTTGTATCCCCAGCACTAGCACAGTGCCTAGAACTTTGTTATTGTTTGTCCTTTGTTTTTGAAGAGAACCAGTGACGTAACAGGTAGTATCTTGACCTGTGTATAAATTAGGTTTAAGGGAGGCAGAGTCGCACAAAGTCATCAGCCTCACTCTCTCTCTTCCACAGTCATCAAAGTCCAGTGGCAAGACAACAGTCAGCGTAACTGGTGTGGCCCAGGACGCAATGGATGACCTTTGGGTCTTCAATGTCTGACCAAGCTCTAAGTGCTCCACAGAGCCTACTTCAGCTGCCTTCATGACCACTGGAACAAACTGTTCTGTGTTTGGAGTAGACATCCTTCTAACTCACCAATAGGTCTGAGGCCCTCAACCTGGGTTAGCCCCTCTGCAGAGATGGTTTATCAGGATATGACCACTGTGCACACCACAGCTTCTTAGAGCTACAGGGGAGAGCTGGATGAAAGTGGACACCAGAGGTGGATGAGCAGCCCTGAAAAGGGCTGGGCAAACCTTCACACCAGAGGTGCTAGTTCTCACCTGGAACATCACCTGATGTAGTAGATAGAGTGCCACGCTTGGAGTCATGAAGACTCATCTTCCTGAGCTCAGATCCTCCTCCATTAGATTGTAAGCTCCTTGAGGGCAGAGACTGTATTTCTTTTTATTAATTGTATCCCCAGCACTTAGCACAGTGCCTGGCACATAGTAGGCACTTAATAAACGTTTGTTGGATTATGGGATTGGACTAGCTGTTGTCATAGTTCATACACCTGAGTTATGCCTTGGGTCTTGCTTTTTCAAATGGAGCTCCACACAAGAGACTGCTGAAGAGCTAGGAAGGGGAGTCAGAGCCCCACAGAAAAGAGATAATCGAGGATATAAACTCCCTGGAGAGAAGCCTGCACAGCCTGAGGCCCTTCCAGGAAACCAAGAGATGAGAAACTGGTACAAGATGAAGGCAGAGGAGGATATGGAGGCAGGGGTATGGGAGGGGAGAAGAATTCATTGTCATAGTTATCATAGGTAATAAATTTAAAGTTGGAAGGATCTTAGAGGTGGTCTAGACCAACTCCCTCTAAAATGAGGTCTAGAGAGATGAACAGACTTCAAAAGGATTTAATTCAACAAGGATTCATTAAATGCCCACTACATGCTAAGTTCTGGGCTACACACTGAGTACACAAAGACAAAATTTAATTATTCCTGTCCCTGAAGAGCTTACTTTCAATTGCAGAGAATAATGCACACATATATTCATATATACATCTACATACATGCACATACATATACATACCACGTGTATGTGTGTGGTGAGTGTGTATGTATGTAAAAGACATCTGTACTTGCCTTCAAACCCAGTCCATTCAATACTCCCTAGATGACTTCTCTACCTCCACTCCAGTGGCCTTCTTGCCCTGGCAACACCTCCACCCCATGGCCTCCTCCTCAGATTGCAGAGTTCCTGCCTGGAAGCTCCATTGGAGGAAACACCCATGCTGGTAATGTTCAATTCAAATCCAGCCCAGTCCATGACTTCCTAGACTACTTGTCCACTTCTCCTGACCCTCCCCTTTTTCCTGCCCTGCCCCCCTCAACTTTTCCCTTTAGTGCACTGTTTATCCTCATTCAAATGTAAACTCCTCAAGGAGTTTTTAATTGTATTTGTATTCTCAGTGCTTAGCACCATACCTGGCACATTTGTTATTCAGTTGTGTCCAACTCTTTTTGACCCCACAGACCATACTGTCCGTTGGGTTTTGTCGGCAAAGATACTGGAGTGGTTTGCCATTTTCTTCTCCAGTGGATTAAGGCAAACAGAGGTAAGTGACTTGCCCAAGGTCACACAGCCAGTAAGTGTCTGAGGTCAGATTTGAACTGAGGTCTTCCTTATTCCAGGCCCAGTAGGCTATTCACTGAGCCACTTAGCTGCCTTCTGCCTGGCACATATTAAGTACTTAATTAATGTCTGTCTATCTACCTTTCTAATCTATTTTATCTAATCTAAGTATGAGATTGAGAGTGAAACAGAAAGAGAAAATGTAATCGATGCTTACAAATTTTGGTATTGGAAAAGACTTTTGAGAATCCCTTGAACTGTAAGGACATCAAATCAGTCAATACTTAAAGAAGTTAATTCAGACTGTTCACTGTAAGGTCAATGCTGAAGCTTAAATACTTCGGCTAATAGTAAGAATAAGGAAAAGACTGATGTTGGGAAAGACTGAAGGCAAGAGGAAACAGGAGAGCAGAAGATGAGATGGATAGATAGTGTCCTGGAAACAACGAACTTGAACCTGGACAGACTTTGAGCATGGAAGGCTTGGCATGCTACGTTACACGGGGTCACAAAGAGCCGGACACGACTAAACAACAATAACATAGTCCTTTCTCTGGCCTCTTCTTTGGAACGTGGGAGTCGGGAGTCACCAGCCAGGACCTTCTCTTCCCTGCCCTTCCTTCTCTCCATTCTAAGGCTGCACAGAGCCTTCTCTGCATATGCCTGGGGGAAGAGAGAAGCATGAGTGAGTGAGGCTACAAGATGCATCTGCTCAGCTTTGTTCTAGACTGTTAAAAATGGGCTCTGACTCATTTTAGCCCGAGGGACAATAGGAAAATCCTGGATGGAACCAGTCTGGCTCTGCCTTCTGGAACACGTATCTAAAATCAAAATTATAAGATGCTCTCTTGGTTTAGGTCTGCCTCATTCACCCTCCCCAGCACTTCCTGGAGAAAATCTGGAGCATTTGGACCAGGGTTCTACTCTTGGTCATTTCTATATCTCTGTATACCAAAACCAAACATTCTTCCTCCATCATGAAGCCCCAGTTCAAAATTAAGGACACACATGAATCAAAACCAGTTAATAACAAATTAGATCTAATTCATAGCAAGCCAGCTTTTAAAAGTACCACTTAAGATAGAAAATAAATCACTTTAAAGGACAGAAAACTCTAGATTTCAAGATCAGAAATCCATCCACACATAGGTCATTCAACAGTGCACAAAAGGAGGTTTATTTAGCCACAGCAGTATAAGGATATTCAACAAGGGTAGGCATTGAGAATCTCTTGAGTAGATTCAGCTGAGCTTAGAGCTCCCATTAAGATTCAGCAAAATATGCAGGGGGGAGGGGGGATCAAGTGGAGAGGGGGCAGCCAGGTGAAGTGGATAGAGCACCAGGTTTGGAATCAGGAAGACTCATCTTTCTGAGTTCAAATCTGGCCTCAGACACTTCCCAGCTCTGTGACCCTTGGGCAAGTCACTTAACCCTGTTTGCCTCAGTTCCTTATCTGTAAAATGAGCTGGAGAAGGAAATGGCAAACCACTCCACTATCTTTGCCAAAAAAACCCCACAAAACCCAACAAAAACAAACAAAAAAACCTAACCAATTGGGTTAACAAAGAGTCAGATATGACTGAAACAAAACCATCCCACACTGGTTGATTTCTGGATGAGGGAGTGAAAAAGGGGTAAAATCTTGGTCTCAGTACAATAGTTAGTTATGTGTTCGTCTCACTGTGTTCTCTACTAATATCCTTTTTCCACACTGAATGTCACTCCCCCATTGTGATTAAATAAACCTCCTTTGATAAGATGGACTAGGAGTGTCTCATTTTGTTCAGTCTTCAAACTGATGAACCTGACTCATCTGGTCATCCTTGACCTAGCCTGCTCAGTCCTGGAATTTCTTCCTCATCCCCCACCCCACCCCAGCCCCGCTTTTAATCTCTTGCTCTGGGAATAGTAATCAAGCCAAGACTACCACTGTTTCTGGAAAGAGTTCCGTCAATCCATTGAGTTATGGTTCCACTCATCATCCCTGTGACTTCGCTCTCCTCTAGCCATTACTCCCCTGTACATGTTGTTTCCCCCATTAGAGTGCCAGACCCTGGAAGCTGGGGTCTATCTCTCTTTTGCATTTTTATCCAGAGTGCTTATTACAATGCCTGGGAAATAATAAACACGTAATAAATGCCTTTTCTGAGCCTCAGTTTCCTCATCTGTAAAATGGGGGGGTGTTAGACTTCAGTCCCTCATAGCTCTAAATCTAGGATCTTACAGGATCTTAAATATCAGACCCTTATGGGAGATATTTGATGCAAAGATTTTTTTCCCTAATAGCCAACTTCCTTTCTTATCCTATTCGCAGTGATTTTCATAGCACCAGTGGTGCAGAGCTGAAAGGTACTTAAATGGCAATCTGGTCCAACCTCCTGCAGCCCAAGGAAGTTAAACGACTATACAAATAGTAAGCATCAGCGGTGGGATTTGAACCCCCCATTCTCTGTTATACCAGCTGATTTCTGTTAGTGCAGAGGTTTCAAATTTCATTTATCCAAAATACCATTTATATTCACCTCTACTGAGTACAACTGCTTTTAAAGAGGATGGTCTTTATCAGAGAGCAGACAGAGCTAAAATGGTTGTTGTGGAGACAACCGAATGTCAATTTTATTTTTCCACCATATCTATCTAAGCTACAGACCAGGAGGAGAAAGACAGGAATCATGACTTGTACTTAAATAGAAGAAAACAAAAGCAGGCTTGCTGGTATAGCTATGTAAGAGGTAGGTGGCCTGCCTTCCATTCAGGCAGCCATTTTTTCTGGGAGTCCTAATTGACTTGTTTTTAAGGAACCCACACTGGCTCACTGAGATCACCTTTTTTCCTTTTCTAAATTCCAGGACTGAGCAGGCTAGGCCAAGGATGACCAGATGAGTTAGGTTCATCAGTTTGAAGACTGAACAAAATGAGACACTCCTAGTCCATCTTACAGTTTATCAAAGGAGGTTTATTTAATCACGATGGGGGAGTGACATTCAGTGTGGAAAAAGGATATTAGTTTCTCTATCTGTAAATTTTACTTTCTGCCCCCCTCCTTACTTCCTTCAATTCTTTCTGGAATTCTAAGGAACAGAGGCATTATAGTCCCACACAGATTTGCTCTAATTAGAGGGTTTATATTAGAATACAAACTACTGGTCTCATGCATACTCACAAAAATAAAATACATGAAGACTCTAGTCCTAGATAATTGGGGGGTGGGAAATACTCTTGAAAGGGCTTGTACTGAAGCGTGATTATGGTAGAGGATGATCACATCACCACCACACTTTCTTTTTTTTTCCTGTATCACCTCAGGGAAATAGAAGATACCAAGAAGTTGAGAACACATCAGAGCTTTCCACCTGACTTGGAATTGGAGGAAAGCCAACTAAGGTAGTTCCTCTCATTAAGCTCCACCAGCCTATGAAGACACACAGAGTGCCTGTGGGTATGTATAAAAGGAGATTCTAGAACAGAGGTTACTACCCTTTTTGGTATCATATGCCCCTTTGGCAGTCTGGTCCCCAGTACAGTGCCAGGCACACAGTCAGAACCTAATAAAGGGTAATTGACTGTGGATTTGGGAGTCTAAGAACACTTTAGAATAGTGTTTTAAATGCATAAAATAAAATATATAGGATTATGAATGAAATTGTATTGACCTATAGTAACATATACACACCACACACACACACACACACACACACACCACACACACACACACACACACAACATATAACATATAAACCAAGTTCATGTACCTCCATTTAAGAACATTTTTTTTCTGGAACTACATTCAATATAGTGAGATGCTCTGCTATGAGAGACAGATGGGAATGAGACCAAGTGAAGATTCAACTGTCTCCTCTCCCCTCTTTCTTCCCCTCCCTTTGCATCTCTCCCTCCCCCACATACATATAATTGGATTCTGGTAAGTTTAAAATGGGTATAATGTAATTCCACTGGCATGTATAGAAAATGCTTGGAAAATCTTAAAGTGCTATGTAAATATGTCATCATTATTAGTTTTATTGTTAATAAACATCTTGAGGTGAAGGATAGAAGGAGGATTTTTGACCCTAGATTCTGCACTGACACCTCTTCCACCTAAGAAGAGCCTTGCATCAGGGGTCAACAGTCTTTTAGAAATAAGGGGCCAAATGTTTGGTGCCAGATCTAACGTTTATGTGGCAGGGGTAGGAGAGTGAGAAGGTATCCTTGGGGTAGGCAGGAGATAATAGGTAAGCTTAACAGTTCATAAACTGCCTCCCTTGGAGTTCCATCAATTAGAGAAACCTAGAGTTCAGGTGTTCTTCTAATCCAATAAACATTGATTAAGCACCTACTTATGTTCTAGGCTCTGTGCTAAGTGCTCGGGACACAGTTAATAAAAAGAAAGAGAGCCTGGCCTCAAGGAGCTTACAATCTTCTTGTTTATTGTTGTTGTTTGCCCTTCATTCTTGAAGAGGACCATGACATCAGGAAGGTGATGCTGAGACTTGCAAGTGAATTGGATTTAAAGTGAGGGAGGGCTGTGGTAGGTCACAAGCCTCACTTTCTCCTTCAGAGCCATCTGGATCCAATAGCAAGCTATAGATCAGGATGCCTGGAGATGGCCCTGGATGCAGTGGGAGACCTTGGTCTTTTTAAGGTCTTTCCCAGGGCTCACTTGACTGAGGCAACATTCATTCAGCGATTCAGGCTAGGTAAGAAAGGAGGCAAAGCATGGCCTCTTTTAACTATCAGTCAAGCAGTCTGGGAGGTGAAGACCCTCAGGATTTCTGGCCAAAACAGGAACAATTGCTATTTATACTCATTCGGAGTCTTGAGGGTCCAAAGAAGTGAGGCTTGGACTGGGATCTATTGTTGACCAATCAATGAGAGCCAGAGTGATTTGGATTTAAGGCATGGTCCTTAAGAAACGAATCTGGCCCACAAACCCCAATCTTGTGAAGTTTCATCAATCAAAAATTTAAGTCCTTTGGGCAGAGCACTGAAGGTAAGGGTATGATACCCTATGTGGACAGAGGGAGAGGAGAGAGAAGAAGAAGGCAGGAAAGAAGGAAGGAAGGAAAGAAAGGAGGAAGGGAGGAAGGAGCTGTGTTGCCCAAATGGAACTGGCCAGTTGGGTCCTAAAGGTAGATGACACACAAAAGGAGGCAGGAAAGTGAGGGGAAGGGGACACACCACGGGGTACCTGGCATGAGGGCAACTTATTTTATGGAGTGGAAACCAGGCAGAGCAGCAGGTGCAAAGTGCAATGACGGGAGAGTCTTGTTTCTGCCCTCTGTAAAGGAAGGCATCGGGAGGAGGTTGCTACTCCATTCACAGGGGAGACGAGGCTGAAGGAGGTGGTTTCAATCAAGACTCCAATAAGCAGCACGGTGATCCAATTAAGAGTGATGAGCATAACCTGGGAGGGGCATCTTGTTCCTGGAGCTGAAATAAGACGAAGCAGCAGATGCAGAATGGAGTGTCTGCGTTAGGCATACTAGTGATCCCTATGGACCCTTCTTAATATAACGTGTTTTTTAAAAATTCATAATGAAAAGAAATGTTAGATTTCAGTTAGAGATTGGGGAAAAGTAAAATGCATTTTTTTTCTGATCCAAGTTCACAGACACCCTAAAATCTATCCCTGGATCCGGCTAGTTCTAAATCTAAGATATGATGACATTTTGGATGTTCATGGACACCAGGTTGAGCCCCTGCTACAGGATATCAAGCTCTTTTTATTATCAGTTATTTTATCTTTTTTTATATTTAGCATTTTATTTTTCCCCAGTTACATGTAAACGATTTTTAACATTCATTTTTAAAACTTTGAGTTCCAAATTCTTTTCCTTCCTCCCTCCCAACCCCATTGAGAAGGCAAGCAATTCAATACAGGTTTTACATTATTATCAGTTATCTTAAAGAGATTGATTTCCTCCAACACAGGCAAGGAGACCAATTCTTGATTGAGGGGGAAAGGAGAGCAACAAGCATTTACTTGGGCCCTGCGCTCAGAGCTTTACCAATACTATTTCATTTGATTCTCACAACAACCCTGGGAGGTGGGTGCTATTATGATCTTCATTTTACAGCTAAGGAAACTGAGGCAGACACAGGCGAAATGATTTGCCCAGGGTCACACAGCTAGTGAGAGTCTGAGGCCAGACTTGAACTCAGGTCTTCCCAACTCCAGGCCCAGCTCTCTCTGTCTCTCTGTGTTTCTCTCTGTGTCTCTCTGTGTCTCTCTCTGTCTCTCTGTCTCTCTGTCTGTCTGTCTGTCTGTCTCTCTCTCTCTCTCTCTCTCTCTCTCTCTCTCTCTCTGAAGAAGAGCAGAATTAAGAAGAATGTGAGGAGTCTTGAGTGGCAGGAAGTCAAAGCCCTGGTCAGTGAAGATTGGGGGAGAGTAAGGAACTAGAGAAAAGAAGGCAGGAGCAAGTCAAAGACAAACCAGTTTGCTTCTTTGGGGTCCCCAGGGCAGCTATCAGCATGCCCTGAGAGTCAGCTTTGGGGGGAGTCTTAGTGGGGAACCCTGAGGAAGGTGGCTTTTCTTGGGAAGCAACTTGCTGCTTACTTTCTCAGCATGGGTTTCTGCACCAGTTCCCAGCTGCTCCCAGCGGTAGGGAAGCAACCTACAGACCTAGAGGCCAGTGCGGGGACACCCAAGGCCATGGTCAGTGGCAGGTCCCCATCCCCCCCCCCCCCCCCCCCCCGACAGATGTATTTTTAAAATTCCTTCTCTTTCTTCCTTCCTTTTCACCTACTTTCCATCAGGTTGTCATTTCCCCTTCCCTTTCTTTCTCTGATCCTCCCAGGCCTCAGACCTGCCGATGGCTCCCTCCCATCAGTGCTGTTTGGTTCCACAGGTAATACTTGGCCTAGAGAGCCCTGGCCTGTGATGAGTTTCTGTTTGGAGCCTGGAGCCTGGAGCCTGGCTCTGAGGAGGAGAAAAAAATGCTTTGATTGGCTTCCCCAGCAATAGGATGAATATTAATTTGTGTAAGACAGGCAAAGCATCCTCCACAACTACGTTGTTATTGTAGTAAATGTCACCATCAAGCGTGTTATTATGCTCGCTGAATGGTTTCAGTCCAAAACCACTTAATGAGAGTGTTTTCGCTGCGTGGTCCTGAGCATGTCTGTAGTTGGAAAAAAAGTGTCATAAGTCTTTCAGAACAATGCAGGGCTGATGACTCATTGACAAAATAATCTCTGTGATTAAAATGAGGCCCAGGTAAATACAAAGCAACTAGGCTCTCTCATGAGCCTGGGTAAGTAACAGAAAAGCTCTGGATATCAGGGACTTATTTTGGGCATCTCACAGAGGAACTCCTGTTCTAAGACATCCAGAAGTCCTTGCTCAGGGGAAGGAGGAGAGAGAAACTTCACAGAAAAGAATATAATTGTCTTGACATATTTGAAGATCTGGCATGTAGGTGAGTGATTAGATTCATTCCATATGGCTCCAGGAGGCATATCTAGGACCAGTGCCTTCCTGTAACTTTTGTTGTGGGTGTGCATAAGACCAGTAGTTTGTATCCTAACAATATAAACCCTATAATTAGAGCAGATCTATGTGGAACTGTGCCTCTGTTCCTTAAAATCCCAGAAAGAACTAAAAGCAAGCAGGGAGGGGGTAGGAAGTAAAATTTACAGATGGGGAAATTGTGAGCATTTAGAAAGGGGAAAAAGGTGATTACAGCAAGCCAGCATGGGTTCCTTAAAAACAACAACAACCAAAAAAAAGTCAATTAGGACTTGCTGAAAAAAAGGCTAATTGCATGGGAGGCAGGCCACCTACCTCTTACATAGCTATATCAGCAAAATCCTGAAGTTCATGCTAGGTCTAACCATGACCAAGAAATACAATGAGAAACTATGGTGACTTCTTCCACCCAAACCCTGTGTAAAAAAAGTCAAATAAAAGCCCATCCATAATAAAAAGGGGCCCCTTCAAGCAAAATGAACACTAGAATGACCAAAGAAGGCCAGGAATATTCATGGTTGGCAAAGACGTGCCTGAAGGCAGTAGGAGTGGAATGCTCTTCCAAGAAAGTCCTAGGGTGGTCAGAAGACCCCAAAGTAATCAGAAAGCCCTAGGGTAGGGACCTTAAAATCCCTGGAGAGAAGCAATAAAACAACCAGTGCTAGGGAGATCATCGGACCAGGATAGTCTAGGCCCAAGTATTCTGAAGTCCTTACCATTCTGCCTTGAGAGGCCAGAGAGGTCCATGAAGATCCACTCCTCTGAAATGTACAGAACTGTACAGAAAGAGGCTGACCCTGAAACGTGCAAGTCAGTGGGAGAACTCGGGTAAGACCAAGCAAGGCCAACCAGTTCACTCCAAGTACAGCAGGGAGCAGAACCTGGCCCTGACTCAAAGTCCCGATTTAGGAACTAAAGCTGGAGAGGTAAGCAAATCAAAGAAAACACCAACCAGTATTTTTTTTTAAATGATTGCCAATTTAAATCCATAACAATCGTAGAGACTCAAGGGGGAAAATGGATTTTTTTCCATTTCCACTTTTTTTCTCTCATTTTTCTACTCAAGGGCTACATAAGTAGCTAAAAGCATTGAAACAAATGATAATAAATGAAGTAAAAACTCTAAAGGAAAGAATTAGAAGGAGAATAAGTAGCTTAGATGACAAAGTGGTAAACCTGACCCAAGAAATAGAATCTCAGAAAACGAGAATAGACCAAACATAAATTAATAACTTGACACAAAAAGAAATAATAGAACTAAATAAAAAGATTGGAAAAAAATAGAGAAAATGGTAAAGCAGAAGATATATAGATACATACATATATTTTTTAACTGGCCTGGAGAACAAGTCATAGAAAGATCATATAAGAATCATTGGACTCCCTAAAAACCATGACCAAAAAAAAAGCTGGAACTCTATATTTTAAGAAATCATAACTGAAAACCACTGAGGTGTGTTAGAATCAAAGGACAAAAGGAAGATAGAAACAATCTGTTGATTACTTACTGAAATGAGCCCCCAAAAGGAGAAGGTCCAAGAATGTCGAAGTCCAAATCCAGAGTTCTCATATCAAAGAAATAAATGCTGCAAACATCCAGAAAGAAACAGTTCAAGTACCAAGGAGCTACACTCAGGATCACGCAAGACCCAGCAGCTTCACTAAAAACATTTTTGCCAGGAATTTGGATGACGACAGAGCAGGTCTATATAGAGCACTGGATCATGGCATCAGATTTTGAGCTGAAAGGGATGTTAGACTTCAGCATGGAACGATGCAAAGAACAGCTGGACTTGGAGTAAGAAGATCCGGGTTTGAATCCCAACTTTGCCATTTCCTGCCTGTGTGACCTTGGGCAAGGTCAACCTTGATGAATTCATGGATGATACAAACCTGGCACACTGGATAACAGAATCAGGATCCCACAGGATCTGGACAATCTGAAACAGTGGGCTGAACTTAACAAGATGAGCAATATAAAGTTCTATATGCAGATTTTTAAAAATAATGATAGCTTAGGTTACAGGATGACAGGAAGTATTTCCTATGAAAAAGACCTAGGAATTTTAGAATACTGAAAACTACCAGGTTGGGGGTTCCCCCTCCTTAAAGGTCTTCACACCAACTCTGGATGGTCATTTGTTGCATATGGAATACTAGGGATTTTCTTTGTGGATTTGTTTAGTTATTGAGTCAATGATTTTAGTCATGTCTGACTCTCTATGACCCAATTTGGGGTTTTCTTGGCAGAGATGCTAGAGTAGTTTGCCATTTCCTTCTCTAGCTCATTTTACAGATAAAGAAACTGAGGCAAACAGGGTTAAGTGACTTGCTCAGGGTTGTACAGCTAGTAAGTGTCTGAGGTCGGATTTGCACTCATGGAGATGGGTCTTCCTAATGGCAGACTGGGTACTCTATCCACTGGGCCACCTAGCTGCTCCATCTTTGTGGATGGGTTGGACTAGATGCACCTTGAAGCTCCTTCCAGCTCTTGAATTCTGCGGCAAAAAAATGAGCCAGCAGTCTAACATGACAACCAGAAAAGCCTAGTGTAACCGTAGGCTGCATTAACAGAAGTAATGGTCAGAGCAAGGGAAGTAATCATGTCCTTGTGCTCCATCCTGGTCAGACCACATCTGCAGTTTTGTGCTCCGTTCTGGATACCACATTTTAAAAGGGATATTGACAAACCAAGAAGTCAGGAAGGCTGTAATTCATAATGGGTCCGAGGCTGCTGACAGTGACGGTGAGATCAGTCAAAGACACCGAAATGCTTAGCCCAGAGAAAAGAAGGCTGAGGTGGGTGCCTAAGGGGACACATGATCACTGTATACAAATATTTTAAAGGTCATCATGTTGACAAGGGATTTGAATTATTTTGCTTTGGGGCAGCTAGATGGCACAGCGGCTAAAACTTTGGCCTTGGAGTCAGGGGGACCTGAGTTCAAATCTGACCTCAGATGCTTGACACTTATTAGCTGTGTGAACCTAGGCAAGTCACTTAACCCTGATTGCCTCACCAAAAAAAAAAAAATTATTTTGCTTTACAGCTAGGTGGCTCAGTAGATAGAGCAACAGGCCTTGAGCACTTACTAGCTATGTGACCCTGGGCAAGTAACTTAACCTCCACCCGCCTGTTTCCTCATCTGTAAAATAGGGATGATAATAATACCCATCCATTTCCCAGGGTTGTTGTGAGGATGGAGCGAGCTAATATTTGTAGAGTGTTTTACAAACTTTATAAATGTTTGGCTATTAAGTTAAGAACTAGGACCAGTGAAAAGAATGTGAAATTTGGAATCAGAGGTCCTGGTTCAAATCCTGACTTTACTACTAACTACCTGTGTTACCTAAGGTAAGTCACTTTACTTTGAAGAACTTGGCTTCAGTTTCCTTATTTGTAAAATGGAGAAGCAAAAAAAGTAAAATAAAATAAAATAATAAAATAAAATGGAGGGATCCTAGAATTCAGAACTGGAAGGGACCTTTGAGGTCATCTAGTACAATGACCTTTTACTAAAGGGAAAATTGAACCCAGATCCAGCATTCTTTCCATTGTAACCACGTTGAGGTCCAAGGTCCCTTTCAGTTCTAAATCCCTCATGCTATGAGTTTTTCCATCATGTCTGACTCTCTTAGTGACCTCATTTGGGGTTTTCTTATCAAAGACACTGGAGTAGTTTGCTATTTCCTTCTCCTGCTCATTTTACAGATGAGGAAACTGAGGCAAATAGGGTTAAGTGACTTACCCAGGATCCCCACAGCTAGTTAAATGTCTGAGGCCAGATTTGAACTCAGGAAGATGAGTTTTCCTGGCTCCAGGGCTGGCACCCTATCTACTGCACCACCTAGCTGCCCCTCAACATAACAAGAAACTCCAATACCAGAATGGTTTGAATATAAAATGGGCTTTATACCTTGGGTTGTAGTGAGCTTCCTGTCATAGAAGCTATTCAAGGAAAAGCTAGATGGCCTCTTGTTGTACACGGAATTCATGTTTCCTGTGGGAGTTAGTCTAGATAATGTCTGAGATTCCTCAGACTCTGAGAATCTATCATCCAAGAGGAGGAGTGTAGTAAATTAGATTTTCTGAACAACAGATTATGTAATAAGCCCTTTGGCCAAAAAATATGGCAATCAACTTTTGGGGTTTAATAAACATAGTTGTATTTTGTTTTGGGAGTTGATCAGTATTTCTTCCTAAAATAAAGACCTGTCTTTTTTTTATAATCAGTATTTCCTGTGAGAGGGAGTGTGGTAGAATAGATAGAAAGCTGGACTCTAGGTTGAAGCCACTGACCCATATTGTGACCCTGAGCTAGTCTTTAGTGCCTCAGGAAACTTTCTTAGGCTATAAGGTGCAGAAAAGTTGGATCTGCATAGCAGGAGACAGTTTCCTTACCAGGAGTTCCCTATACCAATGAAGTCACAGTTTTGGTCCAAAATAGGAAAAAAAAAAAAGGGAGGGGGGAGGCAGCTAGGTGGCACAGTGGATAAAGCACCAGGCATAAAGTTAAAATTTGACTTCAGATGCTTATTAGCTGTGTGACCCTGAGCAAGTCACTTAACCCTGCTCGCCTCAGTTTCTTCATCTGTAAAATGAGCTGGAGAAGGAAATAAAAAAACATTCCAGCATCTTTGCCAAGAAAACCCCAAATGGGGTCATGAAGAGCCAGATACAACTGAAAGACAGTAACAGAAAGTAAAAGAAAAAAAAAAGATGATGCTTTCTAGTGGAGGAGTCATGGGAAAAAAAGCTCTCCCAAGAATTTAAGTTGGAGGTCACCCAAAGGGTATTGGAGAGGCACATGGCGGATGTAAGCAGCCTGCAACGTACGGGTACTACCAATTCAATGCAGCAAAAATTTATTAAAATTAAAACAGTCCGTGCTTTCAAAAGGCTTCCCTTCTGGGTGTGGGGGTAGGGTAGGAAAAGGAGGGGAAGATAGCACTGACCTCTGGATTCCAAGAGGAGGTAGCACCCAAATAAGACTTGAAAAGAGCTAAGTACTCTAAAAGGCAGAGGCTCAAAAAGAGCATGTTTCAGGCATGAGGCCACAGCGTATGCAGAAGGACAGAGATGGAACAGGGTGTGCTGAGTTCAGGGACCAACTAATAAGCCAGTTTGGCTGGAACACAGAATGTATAAAGTGAGGTAAGAAAAGTAAGGCAAGTGGATGCCAGATTGTGTTGTTATTCAGTGGTTTCGCTTGTGTCCGACTCTTCATGACAACATTTGGGGTTTTCTTGGCAAACACACTAGAGTGATTTTACATTTCCTTTTCCAGCTCAGTTTACAGATGAGGAAACTGAGGCAAACAGGGTTAAGTGACTCACCCTGGGTCACACAGCTAGTGTCCGAGGCCAAAGTTGACCTCAGGTTTTCCTGACTCTAAGCCCTGGCACTCCATCCACTGTACCACATAGCTCCCCCATGCCAAATTTGGCTGCATTTTATCCTAGAGGCAATAGGGAGTCAGATTTTTTGACTTTTGCCTGCTTCTTAGATATCACTTACCAGTCATCAGAACTTGAGAAGTGTTCTTTCCCTACCAAAGATCTTTGCCCTTATACCTCTGTTACACATAGAAGGAAGAAGTGTTGAGTTATCAGGGGAATGTTTGAGGTAAATTAGGACCAATTAATCAATCAAAAAGCATGTGTTAGGTGCCTACTGTGTGCCAGAGCCTGTGCTATGTACTGGGGACATAAACAAGTAAGATAACCTCTGATCTCAAGGAGCTTCTATCTATTGGAGACGAGAAAGGGTCAATGGCCAGCATGGCTCCACCTCTCCAATGTCTTGTTCTGAACAAGAAAGAATTTAATGAAGTGTATTTATACGCTCAGGGCTGGCAAAAATCAGGCAGACTAGGTCCTTGCCCTTTAGAGGCTTACAATCCAAAAGAAATGACCCTGAACTTATAATGTGCCAGGCTAGAGAAGGGAGTGAGGAGAAAGGAATAAACATTTATTAAGCACCTATTACATGCTTTACACTACACTAAGCTCTTTTTACCAAAATCTCATTTGGCCCTCACAATCACCCGAGGAAGTATGTGCTATGATTACCCCCATTTTACAGATGAGGACACTGAGGCAGACCGAGGTTAAATGACTGGCCTAGTGCCACACCGCTAGGAAGCGTCTGAGGCTGGATTTGAATTCCCTGATTCCAGTCCCAGGGCTCTATCTACTGGGTCACTAAACTGCCTTTGGCATGTAGATACCAGAATTAAAATATTAACCCAGTACTTTAAAGTCACATTCTACCCTAATACACATTTAACTTGCTTACAATATACTGGAACATCGTAGCTAGAAGGGCTCTTGAAAGGATGTTCTTCACCAAACTGCAGCCTCCTTTCTTCCCTCAAGAACTCCTACTCTACCCCATTCTGATCATCTCCTGTTCCATGGGCATCCCCTAATCCAGCCCGAGTGCAATCCATTTTGTGTGCGAAATAAATTGAAAATTTCCGGCAGTGATAAACCAGGCTCTGCTGCCCAGCAAATGCAACCCAAGTTAATCAAAGCGCTCACCACCGGAACTAGTTCCAACTAGTCAGGCTCACAATGTTAAGGCCAATGAGAGGAAAGCAGATGCACCACAGAGAAAGGCTGCTGGAGGGCTTCAGGATTCCTGAAGGGCGGAAAGCACTGTCATCTCCGCAGCAGAAATGGAGAGGCCGGGGTGTCTGGCTCCAATGCCGAGCCCCAACAAAGAAGTTGGGGATGGGGAGGCGGGGCAGACCAGGATGCTGCTTGCCCTTCTCCGGTGTTCTGTTGGGGGCTGGGACTTTTACTTCTGCTCGGGTTCCCTTCTCCATTACATTGCCTGATGTTTAGACGTCGTCTGGCATCCTAGAACCGAAGGAGCGTTCATTTCCCACTAGAGACATTTACTACTATGTCCCCAGCCCCACTTCCACCTCCACCCCTCCATGCTCTGATGTTGTCTTAATTTAATGTCTCACTGGACAAGTCGACTAGGATATTTTTGGCGGGGGGTCAAAGCCAGTCTATTGGTCCTTCAAAATCATTTGACATTTTTTAAAAAGTAAGTTTTATTGGTGCCTTTTTTTTACCCCTTTATTTATACCCCTTTTCCCACTGTCCCCAGATCTCCAAAAATTAAACCTTCTCCTATTACCAAAGGGAAGAAAAAGTTAAGTAAAGAACAATTGAACCATCTCTGACAATGTATGTAACAACCTGTCTTGGGTGCCCCCCCCCTTTACTAAGTTTAATTGGTAGCTTTTATTACCTATTCTCCAGAATCATTATTGTTTTTTCAGGTACTCAGAGATCTCTCTTCAGTGATTTTTTTTTTCATTTATACTATTATAGTCATCATGTATATTGGTTTTCAATCATTTGACTTTTTTGCTTTCTGGGCAACAATGTTGTTTGTCCACAGCCTGGAGTCAGGAATATTCATCTTCCTGAATTCAAATCTGGCCTCAGACATTGTTTAGCTGTATGACCCTGGACAAGTCACTTACCCCTGTTTGCCTCAGTTCCTCGCTATAATATGAGTTGGAGGAGGAAATGGTAAGCCGCTCCAGTATTTTTACCAAGAAAATCGCAAGAGTTGGACACAACTGAAATAGCTGAACATCTGAACCACACTCCTCCTAATGGCTGTCCCAAGGACTGCTGCTTAGGGACCATAGCGGTGTTAAATTGAGTTTTCCAATTAGGTTACTGCTTCATCACAGTTTCTTTCTACCCAACACTGTATAGCTTTTGAGCTTTGAGTGTCTGCATTTGAATTTACTATTTGACATTACAATCAACAGTGTTTTAAGATTAAAAAAACTTTATGGGAAAACAAGTTAAGGTATTATGGTGGAGCTGTGAAACTGATAAGGCCATTCTGGAAAGCACTTGGGAATTATGCTCCAAAAGTTATTTAACTGCAAAGGCCATGTCCTTTGACCCAATAATACTCCAAAGAAAGAGGAAGAGGACCCATATGTACAAAAATGTTTATAGCACTTTTTTGTGGTGGCAAAGAACTGGAAACAGAGCAGGGTGCCTGCTGATTGGGGAATGGCCAGAGTTATGGCATAAGAATGGGATGCAGTACCATTGTGTTATAAGTAATGAGTAAGGAGACAATTCCAGATAAATCTAGAAAGACTTGTATGAACTGATGCAGAGGAAGGTGAGCAGAACCAGGAGAACAATTTACATGATAATTATAATATTGTAAAGACAACAACTTTAAAAGACTTGGGAACTCTGATCAACACAATGACGACTGTAGTTCTAGACGACTCAACATGAAACATGCTGCCCGTGTCCTGATAGAGAGATGATGGATTCAGAGCGCAGCCTGAGACATGCTTTTCTGGATGTGGACAATGAGGGAATTTGTTTTGCTGGGTGATACATGTTTGGAGAATGTGTTTTTCTTGCTTTTTCAATGGGTATGTAATGGGGGTAGGGGCTGGGGAGAGATGAGAGGGACAAAAGGCAGATCTTTATTTTAAAATTAAAAAATGTAATTTTTTAAAAAGGAAAACAAAAACTTTAAAAGTCCATCACTGGGCTCCACGTATTCTGTTGATGCCAAATAGCTTTTGTGGTTGGTTTGGATCTGTTATTTTATTGGTCTAGGGAATTTTCAGGTGAGGAAATTCCCTTTACCGATGTACCTGCAACTTACGGTTTTAGAGAGTTGTCTGGGGCACTGAGAGGTTATGTTACTTATCAAGGGTCACGAGGGTCTGTGTCAGAGGTCTTCCTTACTACATGAGACCAACTCTCTTTCCTCTCTCTCTCTCTCTCTCTCTCTCTCTCTCTCTCTCTCTCTCTCTCTCTCTCTCTCCAATCAGGGTTAAGTGATTTGCCCAGGGTCACGGATAGTAAGTGTCTGAGGCTGGATTTGAACTCGGGTCCTCCTGACTCCAGGGCTAGTGCTCTATCCATTGTGCCACCTAGCTTCCCCCAGCATATTTTTCTTAAGGGATTAATTATGTTCCCCAGAATGATGGTGTTTGAGAGATTTAATATTGCAATGAAACATGCATGTAATATACTATCAGTAATTATGTTTAGATTTTGCATCATCACATTTTGCAGACAGCTCTCTGATGGAAATAGGAAAAATCTTTCCAGATACTTAACCAGTGAATTTGCTCTGTCATTAAAATCAAGTTCCCCCTTCCTTCCTATACATTAGTCAATCTTCAAAAACAGCCCGGGTCCACAGGAGAAAGGAGCTATTCTTGCTCCACACTTCCCTATTCTCTCTACCTGACCTGTTCCACACTTTTTTCTATCCCCACCAATCAAACTTCCCTGCCCAAATAATGTCTCCTGTGAATTCTTCCCTGATTATAGGGTAACACCAAGGAATCCCTGCTGGTTCCTGGGGAGCTGGGGCACTAGCCCACTTTCTTTTCTTGGAAGGGGCCCTTTTCTACTTTGAACCTATGCATAGACTCTGGACAGGGGTCAGCCCTGGGGAAGTCTGACCACCTAGAAGAGTCAGACTCCCATTTTCTCACATTATTTGGCTTACTACATGTCCCACTCCAACTTCCTGGGGCGAAAACCCTTAGAGTGTAGAGTTTCTCCAAAAGAGAAGTTAGAAATGTCCACTCTAAATCAGGATAGGGCAGGTAGTACTTTCCTACACAAAAGAAATGATAAAAGACATGAAAGACCTATGGAGCTCATTGGCAGCGAAACTTAAAACTGGATTCAGAAACACAATTTACACTTAGAACTACTTTACTTAGAACTCATTACACTCTCCTAGGAGGCTGATGCTTAAGCCTCATTAGTGCAGAATGAAGTTTCCAGAAATATTGAACAGGCATTTTTATAGTTCACCTCGATTCTACACTACCCAAACTTCTCCTGGTCTGTGCCAGCCTGGGGCCCATCTTCTTGTGGAACATCCTTGTAATGCACGGTGCACACATAGCCAATTTACCACTAGGTATGCTTGTAAGTGCTCTGGAAACACTAAATCAGGCTTAGACAATCACTCTTTATCATATATTCAACAGAATAAACATCAGCCTCTCCAGAAGGAAACCACCAGCTTGATTCCCAAAGGTCCCACTAAGTGTGTCTCATGCTGGTCAATGTGTCTCCATCAATCAGCTCTGCTCTCATGCAAACATAGGCTGCTCCAATCTTCCAAGGTGGGGAATGCAGGAGGACATCCTATTAGCCACATAGAAGCAGACTGATGGCTGGAACCTCTGGTGGGTTTCTTATAGTTCTTTTTTTTTTCCTTTTTGGTGAGGAAATCAGGGTTAAGTGACTTGCCCAAGGTCACACAGCTAGTAGCGTCAAGTATCTGAAGCTGGATTTGAACTTGGGTCATCCTGACTCCAGGGCCAGAGCTCTATTCACTGCACCACCTAGTTGCCCCCTCTTATAGTTCTTGAGAAGGGTATTTACTTGGTTACAACTTAATTCTGATTGGTGGTTTATTACCTGATTTTTTTTACAAAATAATTTGATTAATCATTTATCATCTAATTTTATGACGAAAGGAAACTAGGCTGTTTACAATAATTTTCATACGTTTATCAGTTGTTTGGAAATAAGCAGATTTGCCAAACTATACTAGAGACGCACATCTTATTACAGAAAAACAATTTAATCTCAAAATGGAAGCTTGAAATAAAGTGGAATCACTACAATCCTCTTCTCCAACAGTGCCGAAGTATTTGCTGAGGATTCCTCTCCTTGCTCCCAGTTAGCTCTGACCAAAAAGACCCAGGACCTCTCAAACCCCCAAGGTAGCCTCCAAGACTGAACCCCTCCATCTCGGGAAAGATACTTGTTTGCTGAAGATCAGGAAAGAGCAAAAACAAAAAAGTTCATTGAAACCCAGGCTTGGCTTGCTGAGGCAGGCCATGTGCTTTGGACGCCAGCATGGGAGAGAGGAGAAATGGCCTCTTCTCCACCCCTTGTGGGTAGTGGCTTGGGAACAGCCCTGGCTGCAACAGAGGCCTGAAGAGAAGAGACCACCGCAGAGAGAACAGCCACTGAGGCATCAGCTCTTCCTGCTCCAGGGGCCAATAGGGGACTGTCTCATCGTTTCATGGCATCAAGCCGTCAACGCGAGTCCGCAGGTGACTTGAAATCGCTTGTGGGAGTGGGGAGTGGCAAATCTCCTCCATGATGACCATTGAAACATGTGGTCAGCCAGAAGCCAGAGCTCAGCTTCGTGAATTTCCTGTTCAACCCCTGTTATAATAGGACAATGGGATTTAGCACTAGGAAGGACCTTGGGGATCATTTGCCTCTAACCTACATTTTACAGAAGAGGAAACTGAGTCCCAGTGTTTGCTTTCTAGCTTCCATACTAGACTGTCAGTCTCCCGATGCCAGGAAACATATCTTATTCACCCTTATACTTTCCACAGTGTCTTGTATACAGTCAGGATTAAATAACTATTTATTGGATCAATAAAGATGTGAAAAGCATAATTTTGCCTGTGCTACTGGGGTGACCAAATTTCCCCCTTTGTTGAAAAGGGGCCTACTCCCCTTTAAAATATGTCACTCCACTGGCCCTGGAAATCTTTTAAAATAAGCAACCATTCATTTTCAAAGTGTGGAATAGGAAGTCCCCAGCCCTCTCTCCTGGGATGGGATCATGGTGAGTCCATGGCTAGCTGGGAGGGTGGAAACAGAGGCCTCTGGGAGATGCTATCCTGCTGAATCTGGGCAGGGTGCCAATGTGGGAAGCAAAACCATGACTGGATTTTCTGGAACGGCCAACACATTTATCCACCTAGATCTGCCAAACACAAAAGAAAAAAGTCTTTCCTGTCTCCTCCCCACCTCCAATGCTGATAATTCTGACTCACACTTTCTTCTGAACAGCCTGCCCAGCATTGCCTTCTGTGAGGGAACATCCCTGGGGAAGGGGGATAAAGGTTCCATTTTTATAAAATTGAGAGAAGATCTTAATTTAAAGTTTGAAAAAACCATAATTACCTACATTATCTCATTTAATTCTCATAACAATGCTGTGAAAGTGGTACTATAGGTTTTATTATTCCTATTTTGCAGATGAGAAAATTGAGGCTCAGAGATGTGTCCCCTGGTCATATAGCTGGTAAGTCACAGAGGTTGGCTTTGATCTCAGATCTCTGATTCCAAGACTAGCACTATCCACCAGATTAGATGGGACCGGGCCCCAGGCATATTCTGAGGTAGATGAAATCTGTCTTCAGGACCCTTCCATTTGCCTGTTCCTAGCTGGTTCCCCTACTCTGTGATCATAATAGCTAGTATTTATATAGCACTTTAAGGTCTGCAAAATGACCTGTAAATATTATCTCATTTGAGCCCCATAATAACCCTGGGAAATAGATGCAATTATTATTCCCATTTTACAGTTGAAGAAACTGAGGCAGACAGCTGTTAAGATTATTTTGCCTAGTCTTACACAGCTAGTAAATGTCTAAGGCTACATTTGAATTCCGGTCTTTTTTCACTCAAGGTCTGCCACCTACCTGGACCACCCCCCTGCCTACCCACATTGTTGTGAGGACCATGTGAAATGTAAAGCCAAAAGCATAAAATGCTATTATATTAATAGCAATATCAATGATATTGCTATCAATATAATATGTTGTTATATCAGTATCAATATTATATCAATATCAGTATTATCCACCCCCTCAGTACCCAAATTCCTCCCCTTTTCATAGGTAGGAAAGGGTATAATCATTTATATAACACCTATTATGTTACTGTGCTAAGTACTTTCTAAATATTATCTCATTTGATCCTAACAATCCTTTGAGGTCAGTGATATTATTGTCCTGATTTTGTAGATGAGAAAACAGGATTAAACGACTTGCCCAGGGTAACACATCTAGTGAGTGCCTGAGGCTGAATTTGAACTCAGGCCTTTCTGACTCCAGGCCCAGAGCTCCATGTACTATGGTGCCATCTAGCTGCTTCAACTATGCATGCCCCCCCACAATTCAGTTCCCCCTATTCCAGATGCAAATGATTTATAGAAGAGGCCATATTAGCCACCTCATTTTGTAGATGAAGAAACTGAGGCTCAGGTAGGTTAAGGGACTTGCCCAAGGTCTCATAGAGAGTAAGTAGTAGAGCCAAGGCCTCGTGCTCCAGGGTCATTGAGCACTTGCCCAATGAGCATAGTGGAAGGAACATCACTCTTGTCTTGAGTGATGGTCTGGACTAGCCATGGGACCCTACATAAACCCCTCAACCTTCTGAACCTCGGTTTTCTCATCTGTAAACTAGGAATGATATATGTACCCCCTATTTCCAAGGGGGGTTAGGGGAGCAAAGCTTAGCTTTATGAATGTGAGCTGTTGCTATTCATTCAACAAGAATTTATTCAAACCTGCTTTGCCCCAAGCACTGTGTTAGGTCCGCTGCCCCCAGTCAGGTTTACCTTTTGCTTCAAGGTCCTTGTTTTTCAGAACTAATCTGATAAACAAATTGAAGCTGGCAGATAACTGGGGGATTGTTACCCCTCTTTAACTCAGTGTTTCACTAAGCACCAAAACCTGTGCTCCTCTGTGCCAGCAGAGGAACAGTGGCAGTGAGGTTAAAAATCAATGAGTCAGTTGATATTTTTTAAGCATCTACTATGTGCCAGGCACCGTGTTGAGCGCTGGGAATACAAAAAGAGGTGAAAGATAGTCCCTGCCCTCGCGGAGCTTACAGTCTAAGGAAGGAGCTTGCGATCCAGAGAGAGACGTGTCCTCAATATCTGGGATGTTACAGTCCTTTTATTCATATTATCTCAACTAATCTTCACTCCTGTGAGTGAATAGAAGAAGTCTTTTCATCCCGATGGGGAATCTGGGACACAGCCAGTTAGTGGGAGAGTCAGGACCTGCCCAGACATTTCTAATTCCCAGTCTCGTGGACACCACCCTATTACTGTTCTGTTCAGTTGTTTCAGTCATGTCCGACTCTTTATGACCCCATTTGAAGTTTTCTTGGCAAAGATACTAGAGTGGTTCGTCATTTCCTTCTCTAGCTCATTTTTCACAGATGAGGAAACTGAGGCAGACAGGGTTAAGTGACTTGTCCAGGATCATATCACTAGTAAGTGTCTGAGGTCAAATTTGAACTCAGGAGTCTGGCGCTCTAGCCACTGTGCCCCTTAGCTGCCCACCACTCTATTAGAGAACATAATTTCACTTTAACCACACGTTCTTATCCTAAGGGAGTTAATAAAGCATGGGTTTCATGCACACAGTAAGGTCCAGCAGAAGTGTGACTGGAAGATGGGGAGGGAGAAAGGGTATATCCTTCTTTACCTCTCAGACCCACTCTGCCCAGGGAAGGGACCCTGTAGCCCAATACCTGACCATTCTGTAGGTTTAACAGTATGTCTCTTTTTCCCCATTGGACAAACCTCACTCACCCAATTTGTCTTACAAGTATCTGTACCTGCCATTTTAATTCATTAGTAAGATTGGCTTTAATGAAGGCCCCATAGTGGTTCACTGCTCTAGGCTGGCCACCAAAAGTAACTTATTAGAAGTCAGTCTTTCAGCCAATTCCAATGACATTCTAGGCATTTTGAGGCTGACATGGAATCGATAGTGACAAGTTCTCTGGGCGAGTGAAGGGTACTAGTTTTGGGGGGAGAGAGAGGGAAACCAAAGGGGAAAGACAGAAGATGGCAGCTGGGAAGGTACTTATCAGTTGCGCCTATATAAAAGTCACATCAAAGGCAATAATCCTCCCCAAAAAATCCTCCCCTGTTTTTGCTCCCCAAGTTGTAATCACTGAGAATTCAAGGGTTAATCCATTATTTATACACTAATGTGTTTCTCAGTTTATAAATATTACATTTTCATCCAGCCAGCAGTCAGCAACCAGCTCCCAGCGTTAACCACTTTTATCTTCCAAAAGGCCATGTTTAACCCTCAGCCCAGGATTTGTTTTTAACACAGAGAAGGATTTCACAGATGTAGCTAGAGATTTGCCGTTTGGGTTCCAAATGACATTACACAAACCCCTTATGGCAGCAAGCTGTAAGCGGCAGGCGGAGATGGAGAAATATAGCTTCACCAAGAGACTTCTACTTTTGTCATTTGCCGTGGGATCTTTCCCGGAAGAGGACAGCCAGTGCCCCATTGATTTAGCTCAGCTTGGCAAAGGCCCTTTCCCAAGGCAGCTGTTGCACTGAAGACCCCTAATATCCTTCGAAGAGGTGCCCCTCATGGTCATGAATGTGGGGAGGGGGAGGGCAGCTTTCTTTTACAGCTCTTTTCTATGACTTTAAAAAGAATAGCTTTCCCAGATGGGTACATACCCGAACGGATAAAGGGACTGGGGGGGAGAGACAGTCCTGGGGAAGCCAGTTGTACCACAGGGGAAAAGCTTTCAAGTATCTGACTGTTTTGGAAAATGAAAACATGAAAGTCTGTCAGCATTGACCTAAAGCCACGGCCATCTGCTGACCAATCTGGAGTAAATCTGATGGTTTCTGCCTGGTTCATAGGGTCCCAGCTGTGATGGCCCAGAAACCACTCCAGGACTAGAAAGATCTTTATCCTTCATTAAACAGTTGTAGCATCCCTTGGGCTACCCTTAAATTCACATTCAACCATTAGGGGTGCTGGGGGGGTGACTACCTGAGGTTCAAAGCTCTCTATCAGTCTGCTCTCCTATAGCTCCCTATAGCTCACCAAGGCACCATGTGAGGAGAGCCATGGCATCAGTTGCAGGGCTGTCCATGTTCTCACACTGCTCCTGCCAGCGTTGGTCTGCGACTCTCTGCGGGATGGTGTTTGATTGTCAATGCCTCCAGCTCTGGTCTTAGTTGACATCGTTAGCCTAAGGTGCTGCTATAACTCAGATAGAATTGAAGCCTAGGAGCAGCTGGAGTCTTGGCTCCTCCAGGGGCTTACAGTATCATCTGCAGAATACAGCTCCGGGCGTCTCAGACTCCTCTCACCTATTCTAACCAAATTACTCTCATAGGAACACCTGAGCGAGTTTGGCCCTTCCACTTTGAAGTCTCCCATTCCCTCCAAAGGCAGGCCTTTGCTCATCCTCCAAAGTTCCTGATTTTTTATATGCAAGCGGACCATTCAAAATTCTAAGTCCCTTGCAAGCTGCAAATATAGTCACCAAAGTCTAAAAGGGGCAAAACCTTAAACCTCATTGTTTCTCTTACTAGCCCCCAGTAAACCACAAATGCAATTACTTAAGGTCTGAAAGGGGCAAAAGCTTACTCCTCATTTTCTCCCTTACCTATTGTGCCCCCTTAATCCTGCTAGAAAGGGGGATTTGTCCCTCACACTTGCCATAGGTCAGTAGGGTATAATCAAGATACTAATTGTTCTTCCTTTAGGAGAACCTATTCCCATCTCTCCCTGTGATGCACAGTTGTGATATTACCAAATGTAAATGGTATAGTCATGGCAGCTTACAGGAGGCTTCCATTTTTTTTAGGGGGGAGCAAAAATTCCCTTGAAACAACCTAGTCTATGTAACTCTGTGGAGAGACAGAGATGGGGAGAGAGAGAAAAACAGAGAGAGAGAAACAGAGAAAGAGAGACCGAGAAATTGGGGGGGAGGGGGAATAAACACTTCTTTCTGACCATCCCTCTTGGTACTTGAAGGGTGGAAAGACTCAGAATCAGTAGTCCTAGGTGGTAGTTGTAGCTTAGCCACTGTGAGACTTCAGATAAATCACTTTTAATCTCTCCCAGGTGTCCATTTCCTTATCTGTAAAATGGGCCAGAGGTTGATTTCTTAAGAATCCTTCCAGCTATAAGATATTATTCATTTTACTACCTTTCCTCTTACAGTGGAGGGTAACACTGCCCTTCCAGGCCCCCAGGCTTACAACCTAGGGGTCATCTTGGATTCCTCACTGTCTCTCAACCCTAGATCCAAGCTGTTGCCAAGGCCTGTCGATTTCACCTTTGAGGCACCTCTTGAAGATGCCCCTTTCTCTCCTGACACTGCCTCCACTCTAGTGTAGGTTCTCATCACCTCACGCCTGGATTACTGCAATAGCTTGTTGGTGGGTCTTCCTGCCTCTAGTTTCTCCCCACTTCAATCCTTCCTCCATTCAGCCACTGAAGTTCAGTGGCTGATCCTATCACAACACCACCTCGCCCCACCCCCACTCAATAAACTCCAGGGGCTTCCCATTCAGGATCAAATGCAAAATGCTCTGTTTGGCAACCCATCATAACTTTGTCCCCTCCTACATTTCCAGTTTTCTTACATCTCACTCTTCAATCCATTGACCCTGGTCTCCTGATTGTTCCATGGACAAGATACTCCATCTCTCAGCTCTGGGCATTTTCTCTCGCTGTCCCCCATGCCTAGAATGCTCTCCCTCTTCAGCTCTGACTACTGACCTCTCTGGCTTCCTTTAAGTCCCTACTAAAAGCCCATCTTTTACTAGAAGGCTTCGCCAACGCTGCTTAATTCTAGTGCCATCCTTCTGCTAATTATTTCTTATTTAACTTGTACATAGCTCACTTCATAGATATCTGTTTGCTTGTCTCCCCCATTAGAATGTAAGCTCCTTGATGGCAATGACTGTTTTTTGCCTTTTTTTTTTGTATTCCTAGCACTTAGCACAGCAGAGCTTAATAAATGTCTATTGATTGATGATTCATTCATTTGATAATAGTTTACTTAGAGCCTGCTATGTATAAAGCATATCATTAGGAGTTCTTACCCTTTTTGTGTATCATGGCAGAGTGGTGAAGCCTGTAGACCCCTTCTCAAAATGATGTTTTTAAATGCATAAAATAAAATGCACAGGATTACAGAGGAAACCAATTCTATTAAAATATAGTTGTAATTATTGTTTTTAAAAAAAAGGAGGGTCTAGGATCCTAGGTTAAGAAACCCTGAATTATATGGTTCTACATAGTCTCTTCCAGGCTCTCCCTATGTTTACTGTATAAAATGGGATTAATAATGCCTATTTCACTGGGTTGTTATCTAATAAGACAAAATATTTGGACATGCTTAGGTCCTATTCTTATTATTTTATTCTTTTCATCTTTGAATTCGGTGGAGTTCACATAGAAATCTTCCTAGCCCAAGTCACTCAATATCATTGTTTGATGTTTAATGTTTGATGAACTATTGCAAAGGTAGATAAAATAACTTATTTTTTTGGCAAGTGAATGAAAGTGTTGGGATGCAAGTGCATAAACAAAGCATTTATTAAATACTATTTAATAGTAATAGTATTTTACATATAACATATGGCTTTTATGTAACTTTACATAATTTTTATATAACTTTTGTATAACATTTACTATTACTGTAAGTAAATATGTACTATTACTAGTAATTGGTATTACATATTACTATTATTTAATATTTTTAGTAATTAATGATAGTGATAATTACCATTGCTTATTAGTCATAATATTCATACTAATTAGTTCCTGGCATTATGCTAAGCAAGAAAGTCCCTTCCCTCAAGGGGCATATTTCTCTAATAGGGGAAGATAACACACAAAGGGTAGCTGGAAAGTTAGTAGAGGTGGAAGTGGTAGATGAAGGGAGGCATACTTTTTGATGTTCGAGAAGTGCTGTGTGCTGTGGAGTCCTGATCACAGCAAGATAAAAATCAAAGCTTATCTTTTACCATAAAGTGGCTCTAGGGACGAGTCCCATTCTCAGGTAGTAAGAGAGTGGAAATGATGGCCTGAGTAGAGTCCAATGTAAAAAGCATGGCTGGAGATGTCCTACTATTTTTAAAGGTTTAGTATTTGATGAAATATTACAAAGCTAGTTAAAATCCTTGATTTTTGTCATTGAATGCAAGTGTTGGGATACAAGCTCATCTTCCATAGACTTACTACAAGGATGGGTAGCAGACAGGACAACAGGAGTGCTGTATTACCTCCTCCTGTTACCACTTGGTTTTTGTTTCTTCAACTAGTTCTCTATATTTTGAATGTTCTTTTTTCATTCCACTTAGTTTGAAATTTATGAGTTTTCTGTATTGTGATATATACATTTATTATATTTATCATAGTATTATTTTTTAAATGGATTGATGAACTCATTTATTTGGATGTTCCTTTCAACAGTTACAGATTGGTTGGTTGGTTCAACCCATCCATGCCTAACCAAGTAGTATGATTCCTGTACGTGTCCTTTTATAATGAGTGAATGAAAAAAAATGTGTTAAGTGCTTACAATGTGCCGAGTCCTTTGCTAAATGATGAGAATACAAATACAGAGACAAAGACAGCACCTGTCTTCAAGGAGTTAATATTTTAATGAGGGAGACAAAAGTCATAGATAGTGTGGTCAGCAATGGGCCCCACGCTTTGCTCACTTGTATTGTCTATGGTATACATATATATTGATGGAGAGGCTTTGTATGTTGTCCATCTAGATACATGGCATTGTCTGGGCAACTGACATTCTTCATCCAAATGAAGAAGAAAAGAGGATGGTTGTGACTGCAGAGGCACCATGAAGTAGTAGATGTAGGGACATCCTAGGAATCAAGAAAAGCCAGGTTCAAGTTGTACTCTGATCCAGTCTGTCTGCGTGAGATAGGAATGGTTGCCCATCTTCAGTGGTCCTGGATCCTATCTGCTCTTTCCCCTACCTATACTTCTGAAGGTGACAGTATGGTCCTCTTCCTACCCCTCCTACTCTACATAAAGATAGGTCACACCTCAGATCATATCTATCCATACTATACATAAGCAATCTGTATGTTTAGATATGGTGCACACATACATGTCTTACATGAAAAAATACCAAATAAAATGATTTCCATACACATTGTAGAACAGGAAAGGATTATACATGAAACTTCAAATCTCTTATGTGTAGAACTTGATTTTCTTTCAAAGTATATAATAAATCCAACATGTACTTTTAAAGCTGTCCTCCTCGTCCCTGGTCTTCCTTCTGTTCTGTTATCTTTTTTAGGGAGTGAACACTGTCCCAACATCCTCTCACACTCCTACTTTTCCCCTTCCCTGCACCAACTCACCACCCCCATTGAAAAAAGAAACAAAAGTAAAACCCTTTTTAACAAATATGTATTGTCAACCAAAACAAATCCCTGCATTGTCCGTGTCCAAAAATAGTATGTCTCATTCTTCATCCTGCTTTCATTACCTCACTTTCAGGAGGAAGACTGCATGTTTTATCATCAGCACTCTGGGAACTGTGACTGATCATTGCATTGATTAGTACTCTTAAATATTTCCAAATAATTTTTCTTTACAATATTGCTATTGTATAAATTATTCTCTTGGTTCTGTACACAAATTCATACAGTTCATACAAATCTTAGGTTTCTCTGAAACCGTCTCTTTCATCTTTCCTTTTTTTAAAAATTTATTTATTTTTACTTTTCAACATTCACTTCCACAAGATTTTGAATTCCAGATTTTCTCCCCATCTCTCCCCTCCCCCCAAGCCCAAGACAGCCTACATTCTGAATACGCCTTCCCCTAATCTGCCTTCCCTTGTATCATTCCCCCCCTTCTGTTATCCCCTTCCCCTTCTACTTTCCTGTAGGGCAGGATAGATTTCTATATCACAATAGTATTTCATTACATTCATATACCATAAGTTTTTTAGCCATTTCCCAACTGATGGATATCCTCTTGGTTTCCAGTTCTTTGACACTACAAAGAGAGAAGCTGCTATAACTATTTTTGTACATGTAGGTAATTTTCCCTTTTCTTTTATGTCTTGGGGTATAGTCCTAGTGGTGGTATCATTGGGTCAAGGAGTGTACACAATTTAGTAATTTTGGGGGCACAGTTTCAAATTGCTTTCCAAAATGGCTACACCAATTCACAGCTCCAATAACAATGCCCACCCATCTTTAACAATTGTTATTTTCCCTTTGTCATTGTCACCAACACAATGAGTGTGAGGTGGAACTTTAGAGTTGTTTCTTTTATGGGAGGGAGGCTTTTTGGCAAGGCAATGGGGTTAAGTGATAGAATTGTTTCAATGTGAATTCCTCTTATTATTAGTGATTTGGATAATTTTCAGTACAGTTTTTGACAAGCTTGAATTTCTTCCCTTGAGAACTGCCTGTTCATAACTTTTGATCATCTATCTAGTGGGGAGTAGTTCTTGTTTTTATATTTTTTGTATCATTTTCCTATATATATCTTGTATGTCAGACCTTTATTAGAAAAATTTGCTGGAAAATATTTTTTCATAGTTAACTATTTCCCTTCTGATTCTAACTGCATTGTTTTTGTTGGTACAAAAAAGATTTCAATTTTATGTGGTCAAAACTGTCTATTTAATCTCATTATCCTCTATCCCTTGTTTGGTCAAGAACTTTTGCCCTATCCTTTCATTATGATATGACCTTTTATACCTAAACCCTTCATCCAATTGGAGCTTATGGTATGTGGTGTGAAATGCTGATCTAAGCCTAATTTCTCATACACTGATTTCAATTTTCCCAGAAGTTTTTGTTGAAAAGTGAATACTTGCCCCAGTAGTTTCCATACTTAGGTTTACTGAATATTCTGTGTTCAATTACTTCTTCATTTTGCATAATTAATACACATTGATCAACTTTTCTATTGTTTAGCTAGTGCGAGTTGATTTAATGACTACTAATTTGCAATTTAGTTTGGGATCTAGTGCTATTAGGCCCTTTTCCTTCTCGCTTTTTTTTTCCCGTTACTTCCTTTGAGGTTCTTGACCTTTTGTTCCTCCAAATTAATTTAGCCATAATTTTTGTCCAGTTCTTTATAATAATCATTTGGTAGTTTGGTATGGCACTAAATCCATCTGGTCCTGAGGTTTTTTCTTTGTGGATGCATTTGTATAGCATGTTCAATTTTTTTTTGACATGTTACTTAAATTCTTTTTTCCTCTGTAAATCTATAAATTAACTTAGGTAGCATTGTCATTTTTATTATATTACCATTGTTCAAATATGATAGATTAGTTCCTTTCTAATTACTTGTTTTCCTTTATTTCTATAAAGAGTATTTGTTACTAGCTGTGTGACCCTGGGCAAGTCACTTAACCCCATTGCCTATCCTAAAAAAAAAAAAGAGTATTTGTTAGATGCATTCATATAATTCCTGTGTGTTTCTCAGTAGACTCCCAGATAGTTTGTACACTATGTAGTCATTTTTAATGGCATTTCTTTTTTTCTGTCTCTTTATACTGGGTTTTCTTCAGGAGATGCAAAAAGGCTGATGATTTTTTTTTGTGGGCTTATTTCACATCCTGATACTTTACTGAAGTGATTAATTGTTTCTATTAAGTTTTAGTTGAATCTCTAAGCCATATTGTAAACCATAATATTTGAAAAAAGCAATAATTTTGTTTCTTGTGTTTCTTCCCTAAACTTCTTTTCTTATCTTATTGCTATAGCTAGTACTTCTAAAAATACCAACGATGGTGGTTACAATGAATATCCTTTGTCTTTACCCCAGATCTTATTGAAAGGCCTTTTATGTTTCTCCTTTATGGATGATGTTTCTCTTTGCTTTTCGTTGACTATTCTTTCCATGTTAAAGAAATTAAATATTGTCATTTTTATTATATTGGCATATCCCAACCATGAGCAATTAATTATTCTCCTGTCTTCTTTTATTCCTGGATTTATTCATATGTTTAGGAGAGTTTTTAAATAAAGGGGAGGTTGGGGCAGCTAGGTGGCGCAGTGGATATAGCACCGGGCCTGGATTCAGGATGGACCTGAGTTCAAATCCGGCCTCAGACACATAACACTTATGAGCTGTGTGACCCTGGGCAAGTCACTTAACCCCACTGCCTAGCCAAAAATTAAATACAACAAACAAATAAAGAATAAGCAAATAAACAAATAAATAAATAAGTGGGAGGTTGTACATTGTTAAAAGTTTTTTTCTGTGTGATTTATATGGTTTTTGTTATTAACATGGTCTATAATGTTTATAGTTTTCCTTATATTGAACCAACCCTGAATTCTTGGCATAAATACAACCTGGTCATAGTGTGTCCTCTATTTAATATGTTGCTGTAGGCTCTTTGCTAAGATTTTATTCAATATATTTGCATCAATAATCATTGGAGACATTGATCTTTTTTCATTTTTCTTTTCCTGAATTCTTTCTCCCTGGCTTAGGTTTTAGGACCATATTTGTCTCAGAGAAGGAATTTGTTAGAGTGCCAGATTTCTCAATTATTGCAAGCAACTTATATAAAATTGGAGTTAACTTTTCTTTGAATGTCTGATAGAATTCCCTTGTAAATCCATCTGGTCCTGGGATTTTTTCTTTATGGATGCATTTGTAGCATGTTCAATTTTTTTCCCTGAGGTTATGCTACTTAAATTCTCCTTTTCTTGTTCTGAAAGTTTGGGTATTTTATATATTGGTAAGCATCCATTCATTTCACTTCAGTTCAATTTTTCCTGGCATTTAATTTGTCAGAATTGTTTCTTAAAATTAGTCTTATTTCCTCTTCATCTGCAATGAGTTTTCCTTTTAAATTTTTTGTATTGACAATTTTGTTTTCTATGTTTCTTTACAATCATATGGCTAATAGTTTGTTCATGTTAGTTTTTAAAATGGTTCCTAGTTTTATTTACTATTTCAATATAGGTTTTTTCCCATTCTCAATTTCATCTCTTCTTTGGTTTTTAGAATTTCTATATTGTGGTTAGAGGTTTTTGATTTATTGCTTTCCTGGTTTTGTTTTCAGTTGCATGCCTAATTCTTTGATCTGTTCTTTCTCTTTTTTTGTTAAAGTACTTAGAGATATAAATTTTCCCCTGAAGACTTTCTTGGCTGCATCCCAAAAGTACTGTTATTATACCTCATCATTGTCATTTAAAATTACATTATCTATTATATCCATGATTTGTTCTTTGGCATACCAGTTCTTTAGAATTAAATTATTTGTTTTCCATTTAGGTTTTAATCCTTTCCTCAGAGATTCTTTATTAATACAACTTTTATTGCATTGTGCTCAGTAAAAGATGTGTTAAATCTTTCTGCTCTTTTGCATTTATTTGTGAGGTTTTTATGCCCTAGCTGTAGAATTGCCACGCATAGTTAAAAAACTGCATATGTTTCTTTCTATTCCCATTTAGTAACAGCATAGATTTATTATATCTAACTTTTCTAAAATTCTGTTGAAGTCCTTAGCATCTGTCCCATTTCATCTTTTTTGTTAGATTTGTTAAGGTTTGAAATGGGCACATTTAAGTTCCAAATTGTTATAGTTTTTATCTGGTTCTCTTTATAATATTGTTAAATTTCCTTCACATACTTAGATGCTATGCCATCTGGTGAATAAATATTAAATATTTATATTATTTCATCATCTAGTTGCCTTTAAGCATCATGTAATTTCTCTTATTTTTTAACCATGTTTTTTTTCACCATTGCCTTGTCTGAGAACATGATTACTGCCTCTATTTTCTGACTTTGAAGAATAAGAAATTCTGATTTATCTCTTTGTGAATCTTTATGTTTCAAGTGTGTTTCTTTTAAACAACATATTGTTGGATTCTGCTTTCTATCCCATTCAACTATTCTCCTCTGCTTTATGGGTGAATTTAACCCATTCATATTCACTCTTATCATTATTAATATGAATTTCCCTTTATCATATCCTCTTACACTTTTTCCTCCCTCCCTTACAGCCCTCATTTTACAAAAAAAAAAAGATGTTTCTACTCCTCTTTCTCTCTTCTTTCACCAACTTCAGGCCTTAACATTTGATTTTTGTACTTTCTTTTTAATCCCACTTTATGACTAACTCTCTAAAGACGAAGTTTCTTTAGATGTGACTATTCTCTCCTCAACCTTCTTCTCTTTCTTCTACCCTCTCTCCTTTTCCTGCTCTCTTCTATATTTTTTGTTGACTGTAATGCATTTCTGTATCAAACTCTCTGTATGTGCATGTGTTTATGTTCAGTCCTCCTTTACCTAGTTCAGATAAGAGTGAGGTCATGAGATACCTATTCCATTTTCAGTAGTATGCTGGAATCAGATCACACTGGCTCAAAAGAGCCAATTGTTAAATTTACCATGTGAAGTCACAAATCAGAACTTGATTTATTGTTTTGTTGATTATTTAGACTTAAGAAAATGATAGGGAAAATATTCATAACATAGATTAAACTTAAAAGTATGATGTGCCTGTATTTTTTTCAGAGAGCTAGTTGTTAAATATTTACCAGCATATTCCTGCCTTTACCCCTTCTTCCTTTTTGTATACTCTCCTTCTCAAGCTCCCCTTTTATACAAAATGGTAAGTTTCTTTCCCTCCCTCATTTCTTTTCTAGTGTATCCTTTGCCCTCTTTTTTATTCTCTCTCTTAAAACCCACAACACAGAATGAAATCACTAACAAGCTTGTGTTTGCCTTAACTCTCTGTGTGTGACCCTTGAAGACATTAGGACTCTGAAGGAATATTTTTCTCCTCCCCTATTCGAATGCAAGTACTTCATTATTATTTGGCTTCTTTTAATTGCTCAAATTATTTGCTTTTCTATATTTCTCTTGATTCCTCCATTAGCATTTTAAGATGTCTGTTTGGCTCTGGTCTCTTCCTCCAAAATGTTTAAAATTCTGTTTTCTATAAAGGTAGATTTTCCCCCTATAGTATTATACGCTTTGCAAGGTAAGTTTTTTTGGTTGTAAAGTCTTTATCTTTTGCCTTTTGAAATATCATAAGATTTTTCTCTCCTTTTTAGTAGTTGCTTACAAGTTTTATGTAAGCCTGACTATGATTCCTTAGTACTTGTATTCTTTCTTTTTGTCTGTTTATAATATTTTTGTTTGAAGTAGAAGCTCAGAGTAATGTTTTTAAATGCATAAAATAAAATACATCAGATTATAAAGGAAACAAATTATATTGAAATATAGTTATCTAAATATTATAAAACAAGTTCATGGACTCCAGGTTAAAACCCCTGGGCTAGATGATCTCTAAGGTATCTCATAAGCTCTAAGACTCTATGATTCTCTGAGCCAGTTGCACATTTGAGCACCCCTTCTGACAATTAATAGTTGTCCTTTGATGGTGGATTTAATTTTTGTAAACAACCAAGTCACTTAGATCTAGTCTTGCTGAATAAAATGAGCAACCAAACTGGGTAATATCATTTTTAGTAAAAAACAAAGAATAACCATCAAGTATTGAGACTGATTTTCCTGTTATGACACCTTGATCTGGAAAGCAATTCCATTTAGTATTTTTTAAAACTTTGAGTTTCAAGTTGTCTCCCTTCCTTTCTCCCCATGCCTCCCTCATTTAGAAGGCAAACAATTCAATATAGGTTATATATGTGTTGTCATGCAAAACAATTCCATATTAGTTATGTTGTGAAAGAAGACATAAAGCAAAAAAAAAAACCCTCAAGAAAAATAAAGTTAAAAAAGTATGTTTCAATCTGTATTCAAACACCATTAGTTCTTTCTCTGGGGAAGGATAGCATTTTTCATCATAAGTCCTTCAGAGTTCTCTTGGATCACTGTATTGATGAGAATAGCTAAGTCATTCACAGTTGATCATCTTACAATATTGCTGTTACTTTATACATAGCACATTTCACTTTGCATCAGCTCATGTAAGTCTTTCCAGGTTTTTCTGAGAGCACCCTGCTCATCATTTCTCATAGCACAATAGTATTCCATCATAATCATATACTACGGTTTGTTCAGCCATTCCCCAATTCGATGAGCATCCCCTCAATTTCCAGTTCTTTGCCACCAGAAAAGAGCTGCTATAAATACTTTTGTACATATAGGTCCTTTTCCTTTTTGTTTTTTATTGGGATACAGACCTAGTAGTGGTACTGCTAGGTCAAAGGGTATGCATGGTTTTATAGCCCTTTGGGTATAGTTCCAAATGATTGAATCAGTTCACAACTACCAACAGTGCATTAATGTCTTTTTTTCCCACATCCCCTCCAACATTTGTCATTTTCTTTTTCTGTCCTATTAGCTAATCTAATAAGTATGAGGTAGTACCTCACAATTCTTTAAATTTGAATTTCTCCAATCAATAATGAATAAGAGCATTTTTCACGTGACTATAGATAGCTTTGATTACTTCATCTGAAAACTGTTCATATCCTTTGACCATTTATCAATTGTGGAATGGCTCTTATTTGACTCAGTTCCCTATATGTTTGAGAAATGAGGCCTGTATCAGAGAAACTTGCTTCAAAAATATTTTCACAGTTACTGTTCCTAACTATATTTCCCTCCATCCTATTTCCCCCCATTTATTCTATTCTCTCTTTTACCCTTTCCCTCCTCAAAAGTGTTTTGCTTCTGACTACCCCCTCCCCCATCGGCCCTCCCTTCTATCACATCCCCCCTTCTCTTATCTCTTCCCCTCCTACTTTTCTGTGGGTAAGATAGATTTCTATACCCAATTGAATGTGTATGGAAAGCAATTCCAAAGAAGAGTTACAGGAAATTTTTTTTGACCACTGGAGGCATTATGATTATTTGACCATGGGTAAGTCATTTAACTCCTTTGAGCCTTAGTTTCCTCAACTGTAAAACTGGGATCTCATATATGTGTGTATATATATATATATATATATATATATATATATATATATATATACACATACTCAGTACTGGATAGGGCCTCAAAAAGCCTAACCCCATTATAGGTGAGGAAACTGAAGCTCACAAAGTTTAAGTAATTTGCACAAGGTTAGGCAAGTAGTAAGTGGCAGTCATGCCCGTGGCATCTTCCTCATAGAGGTTCAAATGACATAATGTATGAAAATATTCTTTGCAGACCTAGATGCTAGCTATTATTCTATGTAGTGAAGCTGTCCCCAAAATGCGGCAGTCGGGTGTCATTATGTGGCTTGAAAGGAGGTAAAATAGACAACTTTAGCCTCTTTCCCCCAATCCCTCTCCAAGGGAGACTTTAATTCCTCCCAGGAAGGGCAACAGAAGGGTGTAACCAGAAGCTTGGCCACTCTGCTTTTCTCAGAGAGAGGGGGGTACTGGATTAGAATTATATTTATCTACTCCCTTAAATACTGAGTCTAAGGAATGTAATTTTAGAGTTCCAACTAAACTTCTGATCACTATTTCTTAATGGGGAAGGACAGTTCCAAACCCTAGAGCCAAGGTTTGACCTCTTTCCCATTATAATGTATATAATGAACACATACACAGTAAATAGCAAAGAAACCCATTTATCTACGTTGATAGCAAAGCAGAAATCAGAGAAAGTATACATGTGAGAATATAAAGTAGACAATACTGGTAAAGAAGCTCTCCCACTGGGAGCAAGATATCTCACCTCAACCAAAAGAGAGTACCAGATCTCACCCAAGAGGAAATTCTCGGAAGTCTGTAATATAGTAAGCTGGGGATAGAGACATGATGGATATTGCTAGCTTCTTTCAAGTTGACTTCTTCTCAGGGTCTGATTCTCCCTTCAGCAACCTGAAGTGGGGTTGGCATCATCCATCTTCTCTCTCGAAGCTGGAAGCCGGAAGTGTCCAAAGTAACTGCCAAGAATGACAAGACTGAAGAGAGAGTAAAGAGACTCCCAAAGGAGTCAAGAGACCGAATCTCTCCTTCTTTTTTAACTCCACCCTACCCCTCACACAGACATGGGGCACTGATCTCCACCAGTGAGGACAGAATCCTGTACCATCCTGTACCTTCGGGACTCGGGTTATATTTATTATTGTGAAGAAGGGCAATGCTTACTAGTTATGTGATTCTGAATCACTCAGATTCTCTGAGGGACAGTTTCTTCCTCTAATAAGGATAACATTGGTACTATCTACTTCTCAAGGCCATGAGAAAAGTGCTTTGTAAATCTTAAAGAAATTTATAGTACTATAATAGCTGACATTTATATACCACAGAATGTTTTACATATGTGATCTCATTCAACCTTCACAATAATCCCACATAGTGGGTAATATAGGTATGATTGTCCTTTCAGAGATCAGGAAAATGAAGTTTAGAAAATTACTATCCATTGACTCAGAGGGGAAAGAAAAGAGAAGAGAAAGGAGAGAGGCATTTCTAAGATGAGATTTGTCATGAAATAGTCACTCTGGGTATCAATAGCCACAGAGAATACCCTCACTAGTAGAGTGCAAGTTCCTTGAGGGGAGGGATTGTTTGGGGTTTTTTGTTCTTGCATCCCCTGGCCCAATGCTTGGCATAAAATAATTCAGTTCAATTTAATAAGCATTTATTGAATGTCTGCTATGTGCAAATTCAAAGACTAAAAAGAAACAGTTCTTTCCCTCAAGGAGCTTATATTCTACCTGGCTGTCACCCATGCCAGGAATTTCCTCCCTCCTCATCTCTGGACAAGATGTTCTCTGAGGTCCTTTCCAAATTTAGATCTACGATAATATGGTGATGTTCTTTCTGAATAAGGGGTGGGGGTGGGGGAAGGGGTGGAGCCAAGATGGCAGAGTAAAGGCAGAGACTCATCTGAGCTTTCCCAAATTCCCCTCCAAATAACATTAAAATAATGCCTCAAAATGGATTCTGACGCAGCAGAACCAACAAAAGGATGAGGTGAACCGATTTTCTAGTCACAGACAACTGAAAAGTTTGTCTGCCTGGGGTGAAAGTGAAGTGCAGCCCAGCACAGACCTCACCCTGGCAAACCAGCAGCAGGCCTTGGGGGGCAACTGAGTTAGCTGCAGCAGCTTCTGGAGCTCTCAGCCCACAGACAGAAGTAGAAGCCTTTCAAGCATTCCTGATGAAGAAATAGAGCTGAACAGAAAATCTGACTTTCAAATGTAAGACTCAAGAGAAGCATAAAAAGGTAAACAGGAAAGAGAAATCATAAGGGATTCAATAAGGTTAAACTGTAACTCCTATATCATTATTAAGGGAGTTAGGAGGAATCTGTATAGACAGAAGGCATGGGTGCGAGTTCACTATGATGGGATGATATCTAAAAAAATAAAATTAAGGTGCGAGAAAGAGGAATACATTGTGAAAAGAGGGAAGGGAGAGGTAGGATGGGGTAAATTATCTCACATAAAAGAGGGGTCAAATAGGTTTTACAATGGAGGGGAAAATGTGGGAATGGTGGGCAAAACTTGAACCTTCATAGGTAGTTCATAGGAGGTGGCTCAAAGAGGAAATAACATACACACTCAGTTGGGTATAGAAAGCTATCTTACCCTACAGGGTAATGGAAGGGGAAGGGGATAAGAAAAGGGTGGTGGTGGAGTTACTGATAGAAAGGAGAGCAGATTGAAGGAAGTGGTGGTCAGAAACAAAACACTTTTGAGGAGGGACAGGGTGAGAGAGAGAGAGAGAGAGAGAGAGAGAGAGAGAGAGAGAGAGAGGAGGATTAACAGGAGACAAAAAGTAGGATGGAGGAAAATACACAATAATCATAACTGTGAATGTGAATTGGATGAACTTACCCATAAAATGGAAGCAGACGGCAGAGAGGTTTGGAAATAAAGGGTGATACCATAAGCAAATTAGAGGAGCATAGAATAGTTTACCTGTCAGATCTATAGAGAAGGGAAGAATTTAAGACAAAACAAGAGATAGAGAGCACTGCGGGTTGTAAAATGATAGTTTTGACTGCATTAAATTAAAAGTTTTACACAAACAAAACCAATGCAGCAAAGATTATAAGGAAAGCAGAAAACCAGGGGGAAAATATTATAGCAAGTTTTTATTAAAAAAAGAAAAGGCCTCATTTCTCATATATAGAGAGAACTGAGTCAAATCTATAAGAATACAATTCATTCTCCAACTGATAAATTGTCAAAGGATATGAACAGGCAGTTTTCAGATACAGAAATCAAAACTATCCATAGTCGCATGAAAAAATGCTCTAAATCACTATTGATTACAGAAATACAAATTAAAACAACTTTTAAGGTATCACCTTACACCTATCAGATTGGCTAATATGACAGAAGAGGAAAATGACAAATGTTGGAGAGAATGTGGAAAAATTGGGACACTAATGCACTGCTGGTGGAGTTGTGAACTGATCCAACCATTCTGGAGAGCAATTTGGAATTATGCCCAAAGGGCCATAAAACTACGTATACCCTTTGACCAGAAATACCACTACTAGGTCTGTATCCCAGAGAGATTTTTTTGAAAAAGAAAAAGGATCTATATGTACAAAAATATTTAGAGTAGCTCTTTGTGGTGACAAAGAATTAGAAATTAATGGGATGTCCATCAACTGGGGAATGGCTGAACAAGTAATGATTGTGTTGGAATATTGTTGTGCTGTAAGAAATAAACAGGATGCTTTCAGAAAAACTGGATTTATATGAACTGATGCAAAGAGAAGTGAGCAGAACCAAGAGAACACTGTACACAGTAACAGCAATATTATGTAATGATCAACTGTGAATGACAACTATTCTCTGCAATATAATAATCTAAGATAATTCTGAAGGACTCAGGACGAAAAATGTTATTTACCTCTAGAAAAGAACTGATGGAATCTGAAATCAGATTAAAGCATACTTTTTAAAAAAACTTTATTTACCTTGGGATTCTTTGTTTTCTTTCATATGACTAATATGGAAATATGTTACTGTACCTATATCAAATTGTTTGCCTTCTCAATGAGGAGAGTAGGGAGTTTGGAAATCAAAATTAAAAATATGAAGTTTTTGCATATAATTAGAAAAATGAAACATTAAAATTATTATTATTTTTTTTTAAAAAGGGATAGGGATTGGATGTGATTTCATTGGTATAGAGAAATCCCAAGTGAGAGAACTCCTGCCCCCAATTCAGGTCTTAACCATGTTCTCTGCAATTTGTAGTCTCAAGAGAACTGACTTGAGAGGTGAACAAACTTGACCAGGTTAACACAGCCAGGCGTTGAAGCCAGCTCTTCGCAGACCATGCCACCCTACTTCCCATTCCTCCTTAATACTGATCTGAAATATGTCTCCCTGTAACTATAAGCCATTGCCCCTAGTTCCAACATCCTAGAGATGCACAGAATTCCTCTTTCACATGACAGCCCTTCAAGAAGCTGAGAACAAATAGGTGACACAGTGGATGGAATACTGGACCTGGAGTCAGGAAGACCTGAGTTCAAATCCAGCCTTAGAAACTTAGCTGGGTGATCCTGGGAAACCTGTTCATTCATCTGTAAAATGAGGATAATAATAGCACCTATCTCCCAGAGTTGTAAGGACAAAATGAGATATTTGTAAAGTGCTATCTAAATGTTAGCTATGATCACTTTAAAAATACATGAACTAGGTGAGTTAATAATCAACTAGACTGAGCATCATAATCCTGTTATTATGGTATGTTTGGTTGTATGGTAGGTGCTATTATCCCCATTTTACAGATGAAGAAATGGAGCATCATATACGGTCAAGTGACTTGCCCAATGTAGGGAGAGAGGATTTGAATACTGGTCTTTTTGGCTTAAGGTCCAGCATTCTATCCACTACACCACCTAGCTCTCTATTTCTTGGCAACCACAACCCACTATGGATTCATGTTGTGTTTGATGTCAACAGCTCCCTTCCATCTGAACTACTTTCTAGCCACTGCTGTTCTTTCTCTTTGAGGGGCATGGGGTGGGAGGCAGGCGGGGTGTGGTGTGAGTTCTGGACCTGTGATTTCATTTGTATAGAGAATTCTTAGCTTTCCTCTATAAATACAGATCAGTATCTGTTCTGCTATTTATAATCTTAGAAAGTTGCCTGGCACGCTAAGGTTAAATAACTTAAGTTTAAGGTTGTATGCAATGTATGAAGCATGAATTGACCCAGGTTTTTCTGATTTTGAGGCCTATCTATACAGTTGTCTCTCAAATACTATACTAATACAATTGATTTGTGTAGGGCCTAAACTTAGGATTTTACATTTATCCTTATTCAATTTCATCTTGCTGAGTTCTGCCCATTTATATTTTTAGATTTTTATTCTGCTATATAGTAAATTAGCTATCCCTAACATCAACATGACAGAATAGAGTGTTCTGGACTTAGAGGTCAGCAGAAAATGGTTCAAGTCCAGGCTCTGACACTTCCTAGCAGCATGACCCCAAGAAGTCACTTCCCTCTCTGAGCCTGCTTCTTTAATCTTTAAAATAGGGATATAATATTTACATTCTTAGTATCACAAGAAAGCAATTTTATAAACCTCAATGTACTACATAAATGTAAATTTTTTATATGCACACCTTCAGCTCTTGTCATCTAGAAATTTAATAAGCATGCCTATGTCTTCCTCCAAGTCATTAATAAAAATGTTGAAAACTGTAGTGTAACAGAAGGCACTTAACTGAGAGAAGCAGGCTAATTATGGTAATTACCTATATGACCTTGAGCAAACCAATTCATCTAGTTTGTCTGCTATGCTATAGGATAGCTCATATTTATACCACCCTATTTTTCTTGGGTTGGGTATCACAATCTTCACTTTACAGATGAGGAAACAAGGCTCAGAGAGAAGATGATTTACCCATGCCCACAGAGCCAGTGTGGCAGCCAGAATTCCATCCCTGATCTAATATTCTTTCCAATCATGCTGCCTCTATATGTAGTGAGAACCACATACCTGTAAAATGAAAAGGTTGGATCAGATAACCTCTAAGGTCCCTTCCAGCTCCATATCCATCTTCTACAGTGAAGGGAAGAAATTTAGCACTAAATGAATTATAAAATGAAACTTGTTCACAGCTCTTCAATTCCCTTAACAAACCTCCACAGCTCTGGTTTAGATGGCCCCAGCAGCCCAGAAGTCACTTTTGGTCCCTCACTGACTAGATAAGATTAAGCCATCATTCCTTAGGTTACCTACTTATAGCCTAATTCTCAAACTCTATCCTAACCACAAAAGAAAACCATAACAAATTGAATTTGACATTAACTACAACTATGTTGTCATTTCTCTTAGACTTCAGAAAACCATAATTACTGTTACAGTATCACTCATACATAGTTTGTGGCATGGAGAAATTGAAGGAATGTGTAAGGTGAATAGGCATGTCTATCAGACAGTATTTGAATCTATCACACAGGTCTAGATTTGCAAAATTTCCTTTCAGCCTGCAATAGATAAGTAGATTTCGGGGGGAGGAGAATGAGTGTCAGGAATTATGAAACTCTAAAAGATAGTTTTATAGCGAAGTCAGATAATTTTCAATTCTGAAAAAGTCCTTCATACATACCAATTAAGAGATAATTAAAATGGAGACCTCAGTGTAGTGGGCTTTTTGGTATCAGAGAACCTGGATGTATTAATTTTGTCATTTTTACAAGTTACATACCTACCCTCTCTAAGCTCGTTTCCTCCAGCAGTAAAATGGGGATCCATCATCTAACCCCCCTATCCTGGTTTTTGTGAGGACCAAATATGATGATAAATGCAAACATGTTTTGAAAACTATGAAATGCTTTCATTACAAATGGCAAGCATTTTCAGTTAACTATAAAACCATATGCACTGGAGGTTCACTATTATTCACCACAAAGCAAAATTTGCTTTAAGTTAATCAGATTTTTAGCAATAAAGGTTAGCTTTCCTCCTTCTCTTGCTTGGATCACTTTCCAACTATTTCCAAATATGTTACATGCACTCCATCATCCTCAACCTCCTCCATTCCTTTCCACTAAACCTGGGACTGATTCTAGGCTCTAAAGGGAGGGCCCTTTTTAGTATTTTGTATAGAAGCAGGTTTCATCTCACATTACCATTTTGAAACCATGCCTTAACTCTCCTTTTCCAACCCATCCCTTTCTAGCTATCTTTTATGTAGTCTTCCCCCATTAGAATGTCAGCTCCTTAAGGGGAGGAACTGTTTTGCTTTCTTGTATTTGTAGAAGCTCTGGAATAAGCTTTTAATAAATCCATTATCACTCCTACCCCAAACACCATTAAAATCTTTACCCAAGAGGTCCCATTATATGAACACCAAGCAATTCTTTCTTTTCTGAATGATAAATTGCCTTAAACCAGCTTATAAAATTAATTTTACATCCTTAGTTTAACAATGCATACATCTGTCTGAATTTTCAGTCTCACTAGCTAGTTTTGTTTGGTTTGAATAGTTGGTACTCAGTAACCGTAATGCCAACTTTTGCTAAAGGGTTTTGGTGTTGCCAGTGTTGAAGTACAAAATCTCCCTTTGCCCATTTCCAATCTTAGCAAATATGTGGATCACATTGTAAACTGAGTGGATGTTACATAATAAAGATCTTAAACCTTTTTTGTAACTTATCATTACGAAGTATATGCTATCATTCTTCATACCAGCCTTTTGAGGTAAATGACCACCTAAATTTCCAAAGTTGAAGAAAATAAAAGATAAAGGGTAACAGTTAAGATCTCACACAATTACTGACACTTAAGATCAGTCCTATCCCAAGTCTCATCCCTTTCTAGCCAATGTCTGAGTGCTTCTAAGGAATTAAGGTTTCAAAATGGTGTCAGTGCTTAAATATCTCAACTCAGTACAGCAGGGAAGGAATTTATTGTTTCTTAAAATACAACATTAACTTCAACATATGCAAAATTGTTCAGCTGTTTCTCAGATTTTGCTCACAGTTGAAATGAAAATATATTACTGTATGATAACCACCCAAAATAGTAAAACACCTTAGCTTTAAGAGATAAGAAACAGAGATCATTGCACCTTGATTCCATGTAAAATACGTTTAAGCTTTTACCATGACGACCTGGTAATTTTAAGGGTTTACACTATTAATATAGTATATCTTTCAAAGTATCTTCAAGCTCTAAATTTTGGTTTTATAAAGCCTAAAACATGAAAGTAGAACTTTAAATCATTTTTCTTAATAAATGCTGTATTCTAAGAATTTGGATCAAGATTATAGCTTTGATAGTTAATTTATCTCACCTCTAGCCTCCTTGTCCTTCTATGCTCTTCAACCCAAACAATTTTACTTTCCTTTGTTTTATGGGAGTGACTATCAATTAAGTTCTAATGCATTTATAATTTCAGAACTGAACATTTTTCAGCACAAAACGCACTTGTATAACGGCTACCATTTATATAGTGCTTTATGATTTGTGAAGCCTCATACCTTACATATGCCTTATATTTTAGGACTGGAAATAAAAAAAAATCTGTAATCTTAATATCTTCAAGCTGCTTTATCATATTGGTATCTAAATTCTAATTTTAAAAATTGTTATCCTCCTTATAGTTTTAAAGGGTGATTCTAAAATGTGACTGTCTCTTACTTAGATAACACTTCTCTTTAAAGTAGTATAACCATGTAATAAGAAATCTAGAGAAACAAGTACTTTTCACTTACGAAATGCTGAATATATAAAAATACACGGTTACTTATATTCGAGTACAGTTGGGTGACCAGTTGGCAACTCAAATGGGTTCTATCAGTTGTCTCAAATTGCTTTAATTCTGTTATTTATAAAATCCTAATGTAACTGTGACAAATTACCCCCAAAATACATTTCTATTTGAAGCATACAATATTAAGGTACTTCCACAAAATTATGTTCTATCAGAAAATGCTCAAAGATTACCAATGTAAATAATTAAATGTTATTTGGGGATTTTGTGCAGAGTTAGCCGAATTTGGAGGCAAAGGACCTGGGGCTCACATCCCAGTTCTATTATTACCTGTGTAACCTTGGGCAAGTAGTCACCTAACCTTTCTGGGCCTCAATTCCTCTTCTGGAAAAAAAAAAAGGAAAGAAAAAAGGGGGGGGAGGGTTGGATCAAATGGCTTCAAAGGTTCTTTTTCAAGTTCTAAATCATATAAACATGCACCGTAAGTTAGAATTTGGTATTCAGCCTTAAGATGTACCCTAATAGCCTTTTATACACTAAACTTCACATTGAAGAATTCAAACCCTACTGCTATTCAATTTGCCTTCAATGATTAAGGTTCTAACATACTAACCAAAAGTAATGATTAATCAGAATTACTGGCATATACCAATCACCATATGCTAAATTAAATAAACCAATTATTAGAAAAGTAGAAAATCAAATGGTTCCAGTTTTCTTTCTTGGCTAACGTTAACGTACAAACTTTGTATCCCCAAAACACTTTTTAGAAAATGAATTAACACACTTTTGTTTTTCAGGGTTCAATTACAGGTTAAACATTAAAACCCCTTCAAAACAGGACATCTTCAAACATGTAATAGGATTTTTATTACATGATTTCAGGGAATGAATTTAAATATATGTTCACATATACGCATATGTGCCCACATATGCATATATATGGACATATGTATGTGGTTGAAAAATCAAGACCAAAAGCAGGTGTAGTTTAATGTATTTTAATAGCAAACTTACAGGAACAGCACAGAAGACAGACAACATTAAAAACATGTACTTGCATGTAGGACAACTCAGTTAGAAAAGTATAGTGAATGGATGGAATCTACCGTATGATAAAAATGCTACAAACACCATTTAGTTGCCGTCAATAAGAAATTTACTTTTTAAAAAAATCCAAATGCTGGCATTGTCCAGAAAAATTTAACAGGTTTATTTATAATTGTTATAAAGTTGAATCGTTGAAACTTGTTCACGGAAACATTTTTTTGACCGCATTAATGCTTTATGTCCTCGCATTTATATTCAAAATTCACACACAAATGAAAATGGAAAAAACTTGCCAATACCTGATTCTGTCCCCTATTTTTCCATTCGCAATCATATACTTAGGTACCTTTTGACCCCATGGGAAAAAAATATCTAACGTTCAGAACTACCAATAACAGGAAGAAGAGATTTTTTTCTGTTTTGAGAATGAAGAATGTTTCCCATCATAGTGGAGTTTAAGCACGTTCTCCACGTATGCGGCGTGCTAGCTGGATATCTTTTGGCATGATTGTGACACGTTTGGCGTGGATAGCACATAGGTTGGTGTCCTCAAACAGGCCAACCAGATAGGCTTCACTTGCCTCCTACAATAAGAATAAAAAAAAAACATCAGATTTTACATATTCAATAGCCAAGTATGCTTAAAGAACTGAAAGATTAGTTGGGGTGTGGGAATCCTCTCATTACTATTGCAATCCTTCATATCCCCACTTTATTAGATGATGTTAGCTTAAGAACTAGAACATATATGAAACAATTCTAACAAAGCCTGGTATTTTTTTTTAGACAGCTAGGAAATAGCATCCACCTAAAACTGGACTTTTTATTATTTGACCTTTTAATGGCTACAATAAGAGACATGTATAGCCTGACATAGAAAGATGAGAGAAGGCTGGATATTCAGAGTGGAAAAAAAGGTCAAGATGCCTAAATGTTTATTAAATACATTACAAGTGAAATGATTCCATCAAGAATCACCTTAGCTACTTGGAATATATTAAAACTTTAAAATATTTAGAAATATGATATAATTCAAGCTGAGAAAATTAACTTTCATAAAGGAAATTAAATTCCAACAAATACCAAGTTATTATTTGTCAGGCACTTTACTAGGTGTTGGGGCTACAGATACAACAATCAAACTGTCTGCCTTCAAGGAGCTTACAATTCTACTGGAGGGAAACCAGATCAGTACACACAAAACAGGAACAAAATTTTTTTTGAGGGAGGGTGGTACACATTAAGTGGTAGCTACTAACTGGGATAACCATCTAAGCCCTCTTATAGAAGTGATAGAAGCTGTGCCTTAAAGCAACATCAACAGGAGAAGATAAAGAGGGAGAATATTCTAAGCATGGGTGACAGGAAACAAAGTAGGCTAGTTTATCTTGGAGTAGGCGGTGGTAACCGGAGTCAGATTGTGAAGTACTTTAAACGCCAGAAGGGAGAGTTTGCATTTTTATTCTAGAGGCAATGAGGAGCTGAGATTTTTAGAAGATGGAAATGATTGTTATACTTATGCTTTAGAAATATTCGTTTAAAGCTGAGTGGAGGATAGATTGGAAGTAAGGAAAACCAATAAAGAGAGATGGGGACGGATAGGAGAAATGTGGATCTACAATTGACAAGATTTGGCAAATGACTTGGGTTGGGGAGATTAAAAGAGCTAAGGATGACCCAAGCTACAAACCTGGGTGGCTAGACAATGGTGATGCCCTCAAAAGAAACAGGACAGTTAAGAGGAGACCAGGCCTGTGCTGGACATGTGAGATGCCTAAGGGGTATGTATATCTAGCAGATCCTTAGAAATGAGGGTTGGATACTTAGATTATGAGTCACTGGCATAGTTCATTCATCCCATAGCTGTTGATGTCACCAAAAGAGAGAATAAAGTCTCAAAACAATCTTAAGGTTATGTCTACTTCTTTTTAGGGGGTGGAGGCAGGACATAGGAAGTGATACGATAAAGCAACTGCGTTCACTTTAAATTATTTCCTAATCTTTCCAACACCTTGCAAAAATAATAAAAATCATCCCACTGTCACTCTAATCCTACCCAGCTTTTCTCCCAGGTCCAACCTCTTGTATAAAAGACTATTCCAGCTCATAATCATCCCTCCCTAATCTAAACTCCCAACACTCAGCATTGCCCTTAAAGTACCTAGGCTCAATAGAAGACATTGTAGGAACTCTTACAAAATGTTAATAACAAGGCAATCGTGGTTCTAATCTATACCATCCCAACCTGATGAAACAGAATGGGGCAGTAAAGAAATACACAATAGGCATATCTACATAAATCATTCAGCTCAATTATTCACTAGAGCATATCATGAATTACTCTGAGAAAGGATAAATAATGCTGCCTTCTACTTAAGTTCAAACACCTGCTCATTTAGTATAAGTGTGAGGAATACATTTCCCAGGTTCTTTGACTCAACAGATCAAATAGCCCCTATAGGTATTCAAGGTAAATACTTAATATTTTTAAAGTGATAACTGTCCAACATGCATCTATGGCCCTTTTTAATATATTGCTGAAAATTACTTCCAAGTTATTCAGTAAACAATATGCTAGAGGTCGGGTTCAGGGATCAAATTTTGAAATTTTATGTTCTCCCTGTACTTTAAAATAAGAACTGAGACTTAAAAGAATGTTGTTTTTATAGATGCTAGTTTTGCCCATTCCCAAACCTGATAACAACTGTCTCAATCAAACAAGGATTTGTTCATGCTCATATTTGGGGATTTCAAAATAACCTCGGAAAATATAAATCTCTCCTAGCTAGAGGGAATCAACTTAAGTCACTGTACTCAGACATAACAGGTAATAATAACAACAACAATAAACCATAGGGATAAACATTTAGTCAAGGATATTAAATATTTTTCATTACCATGAAATTTAATAGTGTCCGTTTTGTTTTGGGAGATCATTTAACAATAAAACTAATAAATGCCTTTTCCTCCTAATTTATACTTCCATGTCTTCTTTTTATTTTTATGGGGTTTTTTAAAATCTTCAGTTTGCTACTCTTCCTGTCTTATCTTCAACTACTCTGTTCCAGCCAAACTGTATTCCTGAACACACTCTGCTCTTAGCATCAAAATAGAAATCACACATAATCCTTGAAAAAACAGCTGAAGACCCAGGAAACCTTTCCTATTCACCAAAGAACAAAGGGATCATTTCCTCTCTTGAGCTACTAACAGCACTTATAGTTTATCTTTGTTATGCCAGAAATGTTTTATCTCCCCAAATGTGCTCTTAAGGTTCTTGAGGGTAAGGACCCTCTTATATTCTTCCACTATGACCAGTACTAGCTTTTTTTTTTAAAGTTAAGAAAAAGATTTCAGAAGCATTCAACCCTAGCTTTTAGTATCACCTAATTATGCCTTCCAAACTCAAGTTCATAAATTTGTTAACCTGGTAGAGGGAGATTACTTAATAAGCACGTAGCATCTCACTTATCTGCTAAAAGCTGCCATGTACCCAAGCCAACAAACATATTATCTACCACAACAATATGGTTAAGACCATCTAAAGACTTGTACTGCTAAAGGCTACCTAGGAGGGGGAGTAGTATATATAGTTCAGAAAAAACTTTTCCATATTCCTTTCTGGTTCTTTAATGACAGAGCATGGTGTTGATACCGACACATAGAAAGTAGAAATATGGAACCGGGTAGAAATAGGCCATTCCATTCCCTGATACCAGGCTGGCCAATGAAATTCAATGCCCTAATGCAAGTACCCAGAAGTTACTGTCATGTTCCAATACCAAAGGAGCATAAGACTCAAGCAAGGAGAAAAACAGGAATGAAAATAAAACTTTTCCTTTAACTAAAACAACCCCAAGAATTCTCATGTGAGGAAAACTCCCTCTACTAATGTATCTCCACAAAATTACAGTTGCTTAGAGCACTGAATGTTTAAGTGATTTGCCCAGGGTCACAGCTGGTATATGTCGGAGTGAAGACTTGAATTCAATACTTTTAGACTGAGAATACCAACTTTTAATTATTAGCCCAAATAAACTATTACAAACGTAAATGCTAATTTAGAACATACAACAAAATGTCTTAAAGATTACCAGTGCCTCTCACCTTGCTATTAGCATAGATAAAGGGTTGATAATGGCAAATAGGATTCTCATAAGCCACAGTATTTTAAACCAAATGAGCTACTGAACAAAGGGCAGTCTCAGACTCTTATGAAGCTGAATCTGATGCACAAACAGCTAGTCTTAAACCAAGTGTAAGGTACAGTAATTGACGTTTTGTGGACATTTTTAGATGAGAAATTTGGTAAAGAAATTTTTATCCAGGATGTTAAAGATGTTGACAACCTACAAAGTAATAATGGTATACCATCCCCCAAATTTGGACCTCTCCACCTCAAAAGGCTGAATTTTAAGGAATGCTGTTAGAATAGTAGCTTTTAAATTAGTATTCTGTAATCCTAATGCTAGGATTTGTAATTTTTTACTTGAAGTGACATCTTAGGTCACTGTAATTAGCCATGAACATTTAAAACTTATTATAAAGTGCTTTCATGAACAAAGATAATTCAGATGGGTTGTAATTCCCATACTTTCAACTCACCTAAGAGTTAATGGATGTCTACTTCTGAAATTCACCAATCAAATGAAGGTTAGCCTAACCATAGAAACAGCTCAACCACTAACAGTTCAGAGTAGAATCCACCTATCACATCCTCTTGTACATAAAAGCAACAGAATGGCACTGCTACTGCTTTCTTGAAAATGTCACAAGTTACGTATGTGTATGTAAACATTTAAAAATACATCAAATTAAATAAAAACCACCTATATGTAGTTAAACAAGCATTTTAAAAGGTGTGAATATTCTGAGGTTCAATTCAAGAAAAGCAATTAAGAATACATTTAATTACATTAAAGATTCCTTGGGAAAATAACCTTGAAAATTCACTCATTCTTATGAACTTATCTAAGGATGCCTTGTCAAGGTCAAGGCAATAAACTTATAAAGACTACATTTTACTTAAATTAATAATAAAGATTTTATTCAAAATGTCAAGTTGTAACAAAAATTTCTAACTATAAGCATGCCAGATTCATCTCTGCACATTTTTAAATGATTGCTGCTCAGCTCTGGGGGTTTTTTTTGGGGGGGGTGCTGGTGGTGAGGCAATCGAGGTTAAGTGACTTGCCCAAGGTCACACAGCTGGTAAGTGTCAAGTGTCTAGGACCACATTTGAACTCAGGTCCTCCTGACTCCAAGGTCCGAGATCTATCCACTGCACCACCTAGCTGCCCAGATTTATAAAAAAGTTCTCAAACATATTAATTTAAATCCCTTCCCAACTTACAGAATTTGAGGCCTAGAACTAATTTAGCATACTGGTTCTTCCCCCTCAAATTCATACCCCTCAATGTTTTCTAATGCCCATATCATGTCCTTTAGTGTTAAGAAAAAAAAAAAGCCCATTGGACTTGGAGACAGAAGAACTGGCTTTGAATCCTGGCTTTGCCACTTATCAGTTATACAGACAAGTAATTGTGCTTCCCTGAACCTATTTTCTTAACTGTACAAGAAATAATACTTGTAAGCACTTACCTCACAAGGTTGAACAAATTCGATGACACAATGTGTTGAATAGAATTTACTTCCAACTCTGAAATTCAGTGATTATGTTCTAGACAAATGTTTATCTCCCCATCCTCAGTCATCATCCACTGCTCTTACTTTCATAATATTCCTTTTTCCACTCTAAACACTGAATTCTTCTCTATTCCAAAGAACTTATCAGAGCATAGCAATAGCTGACATTTATCATGTGGGGCTTTAAGGTTACCAAATCATTCCACAGACATTATTATCTCATTTGGCCCTAACAACAGTGAGTCAGGTGTGTACTACAGGTATTATTATCCCCATTACACAGCTGAGGAAACAGGCTCTCAGACACTTTAAAGGACTTGGCCATGGCCACACAACTGGGATACTTGCCATACTAGGATAGATCTAATAACACTCTTCATCAGTTCCATGCTTGAAGGACACTTTTTTTGGGGGGGGGGCGCCACAGTGAGATCCTCAAGGTTATAAAGGTCCCTCCAACTTTACCTGCAAAGCACCAATTGCTGCACTCTGGAAGCGCAGATCTGTTTTGAAGTCCTGAGCAATTTCACGCACCAGACGCTGGAAGGGAAGTTTACGAATCAGAAGTTCGGTGGACTTTTGATAACGCCTGATTTCACGGAGAGCCACAGTACCCGGCCTTTAAAGAATTAACATAAAGTGATGTTACTATAAAGGTTCATATATAAAAGACTTAAGAACCTAGTATGAGAAAATCGATTTAGTTTCTCAAAATTAGACCACTAAATTTCAAGTTCCTACTGAATTATAAAGCAAATCAGGATGAGAAAAAACCCTTATAGTTGATTAATATTAAACAATCTTTTTCTATTTGACACAAAACTCAACATAAACAACAAACTTTGCTGAATTTTATCAATTTACTTAAAAGATAATTCAATTATATAACATTAGTAGCTTCAAAGGTGTAAGCTCACTCTGATAATTCAATATTGTTCCCCCTCCCATAGTCACAATTTAAGTCCTATTTCTTTACGTTATTATTTAACTTTTATTATTTATTATATACATTTTACATCTGAACTACTTTTTTGCTCATGGTATCTACCTGATATCAGCAATATGTGGAAACCTATATTAAAGACATCATCTTCCTAGACTATCACCACTTCTCTACTACTGTCCATCCCTCCTGAAGGTTAAATAAGAATGCTCTTGACTGTACAAAAATCCTTCCAGTTGGGTTTATCTGATATTTGTCAGCAAGAGTTTTATCTCCAATTCTAACTAAACTCCTCCTCCTACCCCAAAGCCTTTATTTTAGGCTGAGTGAAAAATTATTTGCCAAGAGGTTACCTGTAACATAGACAGTTTCTGCCCTCTAATGGTAAAGGGTTTCTACTACAACTCTTGGAGTATTTCAAAGCTAAATAAGCAAAAGACACAGATGGAATCGTGCCAGTTGGAGTAAACCGAAATAATTAACTTATACGTATAAAAGTTTCAAGTCTTTATTAAAGTAATTACTAAAATAAATTTTAAAACATCTGTCTAAAGTGCATTCAAATGCCTGCAAATTCATTATTTCTTTTTTTTGCCTCTTACCTTAAAAACTAAAGTAAATACTAAATAATTTATTCATAAATATAATTACTTGTACCACATATACCTTCCTCCAGCTCAGGGGTCAGATCATAAGGCATATTTTCAAAATTAAGCATTCGAACTAAAACCTCTTCCAACAAATGAACTGTGCATCTGGGCGGATCTGACATTAATAAAAATATAATATGAAAAAAATACATCAAGATTCTCCTACTGTAAAAAGTTCGCCTTTAATTCACCTTTCCATTTGGTTAAGGGAATATTGCGACGGCACAGGGGCCTGATTCTTTGTCCTAGTGATTTTTATACCTGTAGCGATGAGGTTTCTTGACCCCTCCAGTAGAGGGCGCACTCTTGCGAGCGGCTTTTGTAGCGAGCTGCTTCCTGGGGGCTTTACCACCGGTGGATTTACGGGCAGTTTGCTTGGTACGAGCCATGTTCCTGAAAACTTCTCCTTATACACACCTACCGGCATTAAAAAGGAAAAAGGAAAATCACCATATTCAATTGCATACTAGCCCTACCCCCAAACAAATAATTTCCAGAAATAGATATGGTTTCTAACAAAAACAATGCCTACAATACGAGATCCATTTTAAACGAGCTTATTTCTCTTCTCAGCCAAAGACCTGCAACTGGGAACATAAATCGAAGCTCGAGAGAAGAGCTGCCACAGACACCAATCATTCCTCTCAAACACCTATTACGAGGGGCCCGAAGACGACCTCCCTCTACCAGCCTTCCATCTAATTTCTTTAATTAATGAAGAAATTAGCAAGATCTGGCTTATACAAATCTAAGAAATAATGGAGCCACAAACCACAGAAAAAAAGGTCCAATCCAATTACAGCAATTAAAAAAAAAAAGATTTAGAGTCCCCCCCAAGATCCTTCCCCATGTCTGCCTATATAAGACCGTAAATATTATCTAAAAACCTTTTTGCTTTTTTTTGTTCCTACGCTAAGAAAAAAAAATTAAAAAAAAAACCCGCCAGGTCACAACAGTCACCAAACGCACCCCCCCACACAAAACAATGTCTCCCCGACCTTACAGGAGCCTCGCACAGCAATCTCCAAGTGCCTGCTTGCCAACACTTTAATTAGCCCAAAAGAGATAAGCAGCACCCCCCTCCCCCCAAGCAGCACATAAACTTTTGGGTCTGCCTCCTCTCCGGTCTCCTCCCCGCATCGGGTCTCCCCAGCTCTGCCGGTCTCGTCCCCAAGCGCCTGGCACGGGCACAAACTCGGCTCCCAGACCCCGAACAAAATGGAAACAATCACAAAATGTATCCGACTCCCCTTCCAAAGAGACAAAATACAAAATAGCTCGAAAAGACGCTTGCATCCCTCGCCACGTGCTGCCTCCCGAAATGCAAAAGTTTTTTTTTTCTATTTAAAATGCATCAAGTTTTCATTTATCCGGAGTAAGGGGAGGGAAGAAATTTTCCCTCTTTTTTAAAAAAAAAATAATAACAATGTTTCCCCCCCTTCTCCTCCTCCTCCTCCTTCCTTTCTCGAAATAGAGGAAGAGAGAGACGGGAGGGGGGAAAAAATATGGTCGGTGACCAGAGAAAAGAGACAAGATGGTGAAGCTTAGCAACAACTGTGGGGAAGCAGCAAAAAGAGAATTACCCCGGGGTGGGAAGCGGCGGCGATTTGAAGCCCTTTCCCGGCAAGCAAAAAGGGAGCCGGGGCCGGGGGCCGGTAGCTAAGGGGCTCCGCGGGGTCGTGGTGAAGGTTTGGGGCGCGGGGAAGGGGCGCCGAACGGGATTTTACCAAAGAAAGAGGGGCCGGGGGGCGCGGGGAGGAGGAGGAGGAGGGAGAGCCCGGGCTCCGCCGCCGCGGCGGTTGCTGGGCTCGGGCTGAGGCAGAGACGCTGAGAAGCCGCCGCCGCCGCCGCTGCCTCAGGAGGCGGGGGGGGCGGGAAACTCTCGCTCCTCACGCCGATTTCTGGGCCAAAAAGTTTGTAGGGTCTGGCTGGAGGGAGCGCGGGTCAGTCCCCCGCGACCCCCGAGGTCCGGTTCTGGGGCTGGTGTCAGGCGGGGCTCGGTCCTGGGCAGGCAGGCAGGGAGAGAAAACTTACCCCCCTTCTCTTTCGGCTTGGGCTGGGAGAGCGAGAGGCGGCCCTAGCGTTGGAGAGCTACGGCGGCGGCGGCGGCGGCGGCTGCGAACACAATTGAAAGATGGCTGACACCGAGGCTATCCCCCCTCAACACCCGCCCGCGTCCGCCCCCTCCGCCGCGTTCCCAGCCAATCACACACAATGGAGGGAAGGCTCGGCCCCGCCCCCTGTTCCACCGTTCGCTCTCCCTCCTTCCCCTCCCTCCGCCCTCCCCCCTCCCTCTCCTCCTCCCTCCCTTCCTCTCTCTAGTTCGCTCTTTTCTCCCTCCGCCCCTCCCTTGACTTCCCCCGGCCGCCTCGCGCTGTGTGTGTGTACAAACACAAAAGACGTGCTGAGGGGGGCCGTGAGGATTCCGAGACTCGTGCGGCCGCCGTTCCTAACCTTAAACCCCTTCTCCCCACCACATACACATCCAAACCCACTCCCCCTCCTCCAATCCTTCACCCAACCTGCACACGTCACAGCTCCCCCTCACCCCCCCTTCCCACCCCAAACCAGGGCGCGGGGCGAGAACCAGGTGGAGAGGGGAGACGAGGGTGGAGGCGGGGGGCCTGAGGGAGAGACCTTCGGAATCCTCGGACCGCAACGAGACTGGGGGGAGGGGAAGAATGTCCGGAGCTAGGTAGGGGGCGACTCGCCCCGCCGCCCACGCGCCTGTCGAGTCGCGCGCGTCCCCAGAGAATCACCCCCAGCAGCTGCAGCAGCAGCAGCGGCGGCCCTGGGGGAGCCCCCAGGCGTCGGGGGCTCCTCTAGGGCTCGGGGCCCTACCTGCCTAGGTGGGACCCAAGGGGGAGGAGGATTGACAAAGTCCCCCCCTCCCACTACCTCCTCCCGGGCTGGGGGGAAGGTGAAGGTATCCAGCAAAGGGGAAGCTTTTCTTATAGATTCCGGACTTTGCAGGAAGCACCCACTGCTCGGGGAGCCTTGCCTCCCTCCTCTCCTTCTACTGCTGGGCAAACCCAGGCTGGCCTCAGCAACACGGTTTCCCCAGTGCGCCCCAGCTTGTCATTGGCAAAAGTCAGGAGGCATCACGGAAGCCTTAACTCCACCTCCTCTCTCTCTCTCTCTCTCTCTCTCTCTCTCTCTCTCTCTCTCTCTCTCTCTCTCTCTCTCTCTCTCTCTCTCCTCCCTCTCATCTCTCCCTCTCTCTCCGTCTCTCCCCCTCTCCCTTGCTCTCTCTCTCTCTCTCCCTTCCTCCCTCTCATCTCTCCCTCTCTCTCTGTCTCTCCCTCTCCCTTGCTCTCTCCCTCTCCTCCTCTCTCTCTCTCTCTCTCTCTCATTCGTTCTCAAGCTCTCTCCCTCCCCCCCAACTTTACATGCTTAACCCTCTCACCCCAAATGTACAACAGAGCCTCTGGAGCCAGCAGACCCACTAGTATGCAGTAGTATTGGTGGAACAGTAGGCGCTCAATAAAGGCTTGTTTGTTAATCGAAGGAAGGAGCCGAATGGCATTGCAATTTTTGCATTCTCACGATACCAATCAAAGAGAAGTGACCCTGGAATTAGGACTGACACGACCTCTTCTCTCTTTCTCTCATTTTCATTCTGAGACAGTCGTACATCCAGATGCAAGATGGCTGTGTTTCACAAAGCCTTTAAAACAATGTATCCCTATGTGCAGTCAATTGCTTTGGAGGTGGGGGGGTGGCTGGTAGGGCAGGTAATAGACTCTCCAGTTGCCTCGCTGATTCTCCTTCATTTTCTAGCTGCCTTTTTGGTCAGTTCTCTACTCAGATAGAAGGAGGCCTTCTCAAAGAGTCGGGAGACAATCGCCTTTCAATCAAATGCCATTACTTGTTAGCTTTTCTAGAGTTTGGAGAGAGCAAAAGGAGACTGCAGCAAGTGAGGTTTTTGAATTATGTGTGTCTCATTTTTCTGTCTCTTCCTTAATACTACTGTAATAGTAACTGCCACATTTTTTTCTTGGCTCACGTTATAATTGTGGCAGTGTTGATCTGGCCTAAGACTATCTGAGAGATTCTCCAGGTGGTATTATCACAGCATCGAGCGATTCTGAATGACTAAGGAAGAATTGTAGATGGAAGTATTATGCAGGAATCCCACAGGATATGCAGAGGGATAAAACTCACAAAGGGCTCAAACTTCTCAACAGCCTAGAGCCAGAGGCTCTGAAGGCACCTTCATTTTAATTATTATAGTGAAACAGACATCAGGCATGAGGAAAATAGTCTACTTAAGTTCTAGGAGTCTACCAGAAAGTCATTCCAAAGAGGAGAAGGTGGGATCAAGTGACCAACGAGACAGTGCAGCCTAGGTGACTGGATTGAGTGCTAGACCCGGTGTCAAGAAGACCTGAGTTCAAATTCAGCTTCAGACATATACAAGCTGTGTGACCACGGACAAGTCACTTAACTTGTCTGCCTCAATTTCCTCAGCTGTAAAATGGGGGTAATAATAGCACCTACTTACCCAGGATTATTGTGAGAATAAAATGAGATGTTTATAAAACATTAAGCACAGTGCCTGGCACATAAAAGATACTTAATAAATGTATATTTCCTTCTTTCCTTCCTTCCTTCCTTCCTCCCTCTCTTCCTCTTTCACTTTCTCCTTTTCTTCCTCTACCCCTCCCTTTCACCCTTCCTCCTACCTTTTCTTCCTTCCTAACCTCCTTCCTTCCTTATAGCCTGCTGAACGTGGCATCAAGAAAACCTGGATTTAAATCAGTCTTTGAAACTTACCAGCTGGGTGACATGCATGGACAAGCCACTTACTCTGAGCTAGTTTCCTTATCTGCAAAATATAAAATGCCTGTAGCATCTACCTCAAAGGGTTTGTTAGAGTAACATAAATGTCGGTTATTCTTATTGGAAGGAAGGAGCACTGGTTTTGGAGTGAGAAGACCTAAGGCTAAGTTCTAGCTTTGACATTTGCCAGCTGTGTGGCCCTAGGCACACACTTTCCTCTTCCCATTGAGGACAAGGCAAGGCATGGAAGTATTTATTAATGTGAAAATATGTTTAATATGAATGTATATGTAGAGCCTATATCAGATCAGTCTTGGGGAGGAGGGGAGGAGGCAAGAGACGGAGGAGGCAAGAGACGGAGGGGGAGAAAAGTTAGAACTCAAAATCTTGTGGAATTGAATGTTGAATGTTGAAAACTAAGAATTAATTAATTAATTGACTGATTGATTGATTAAAAAAGTATTTATTAAGCATTTACTATGCTCCAGGTACTGTGCTAAGTGCAAAATGAAAGACAGTCCCTACCTTCTAGGAGTTCACATTCTAACTGGGAAGACTACACACAAAATGAAACTAAAAAGCATGTGGATGTGTAGGGGGTGGGGGGATGAAAGCTCCCATCATGAGAGCATGGTTTTGAAGTGGAGAAAGTCAGGAGCAGAACCCAGAGTGGAATAAAGGTTGGCTGGCCTGGGCTCCTCCACAAAATGGAGACCCTCAGAATGGAGGAAGGGCCTGACAGAGGAATATCCCGGGTTGAGGAGGTTGTAGGGATGACTGGATGTTCCAGGGCAAGGAGGCCCCAGGCAATTAGGGAAGTTCCAAGATAAAACAACAACTGAGGAACGGTTCTGAACTCCAGAAAGTGAGGAGCAGAGCTGCCCTTCTGGTCACCAGGGCTGGAAACCTCACTTTCACACACCCCAGATATCCAATCTGTTGCCAAATCTTGTCATTTCTACCTTCAGAATATCCTCTTTTCTCCATTCACATAACTAACCACCCTGATACAGGCCTTCATCACCTCTTGCTTGGATTATTGCAATAACCTTCTAATGGATGTCCCTGCCTCAAGTTTTTCCCCACTCCAATCTATCATCCACTCAGCTGATCTTCCTAAAGGGAGGTTCAACCATGTCACATCCTTACTCAACAAGTTGTCCTCTGCATGACATTTAAAGGGCTGCACCACCTTACCCCTTTGCAATAATTTGACATTTTACTCCCCTCTGTGCACTCTATAATCCAACTACACTGGCTTACTTTGGGATTCATGGCTCATGACGCTCCATCCTCTGTCTCTCTGCCTTTGCACTGTCTACCTCCACCCCACCCTCCCATTCCTGGAACACTCTCTCTCCTTACATCCTCTTAGCTTCTCTGGCTTCTTTGGAGACTGCTCAAATACCACCGAAGGAGACCTTTCTGATCCCTCTTGCTATTAGTGCCTTCCTCTGGAATTATTTTCCACGTACTCTGTCTGTCTGTCTGTATATATGTACTTATAGTTTGGGTTGTAGGTATGTAGCTATTTTTTATGTAGGTATTTATACTTGTAGGTATGTAGTTATTGATAGCTTTTTTTTTTGCCTTTCCTTGTATCCCCAGATGTTAGCATACCAGTAGTAATCTATATAAAGGTTTATTGATTAATTGCATTAATCCCTTTATGCAGTTGCCTCAAATGTAAAATTTAATACTTGTATCAACAACTAACTTCACAGGGTTATTTCAGGAAAGTGATTTGTAATCATGAAAGTGCTTTGTAAATATGAGTTATCATAAAGGGATCTGACCTAGGTCAGATTATCAAGTTAGTTAGAGGCCTAAGGGTATAAGCATTTCAACACAATATTTAACACCTACTAAGTGCAGAGCACTTTACTAGGTGCTGAAGGGAATGCAAAAGTCAAATAAGACTTGATTAATGAATTAGGTACTTTACACTGAGCCCCAATCAAGCAAAAAGAAACCGATATACAAACATATATACTATAAAAGCTCATATGATAAATGCATTGGAAAGGTGCAAAGTGCTCTTTGGGTTTTGAAGAGGGAAAAATAATTTAAACAAGTGCCAAAACAATCCTCCTGAGGTATGCATAGGTCCTACCATGTAATGTCTTTGTTCAAAAACATTCAGTGGCTTCCTATTGTTTCTCAGACAATGGTTTCCTAGCTTTATGTAACTGTCCCTTTTTTTAAACAAAAAATTGTTATACCTCCCCACTTTTCACAAAATAATCTGTGCAAATAATTTTTAGCTTGTATTTTATTCAAATAAAATTGAGCATCAATTATAATTTTTATAACAAATTTTAAATACAGAATAAATATAAGGCAACATATCTAGATACTTATTGATAGTCACTTATAATTTTCATATTTGTAACTAATAAAATAATAATAATGATTTTTGGACAGGACCTGTGATTTCATGGATATAAGGCATTTCTCAAAAAAGGAAATTCCCTCTACTAATGTAAGTCAGTACCTGTTTTGCAATCAATTGCCCCAGATAGTTGTCTGGGAGCACCAAGCGGTCATGACTTGTCTAGGGTCATATGGCTAGTAGAATCATAAATAGGACTCAAACCCATTAAAATGGAGGACTTGAACATTAAAAAAAAGCTTCTTAGTTGATATACTCTTGAAAAGAATACAATTAATAATTGAGTGGTCTTGTTTTTGACACAGTTGCTCAAAATGTGGTACCATTGTGATACCATACTTCTTTTACAACCGTTAATAGAGATCTTTCTTTTGTCTTTATAGCAACTACAATAGAAAAGTCCCTTTCAAAAATACCACCCCATAACAAAGATGTTAGAAATTGTAGTAAAATTTGTATCATTGATAAAACTGAGAATTCTTTATTCATCTAGAGCTAAAATATGTTTTTCAGGTTCAGATATATGTTTCAATGTATTGTAAGACAAGTCTACAACCATTTTTGTTCAAATGGAAGATCAAATGTCTCATATTTGTCCATAACAAATGGTTTGCTTATCCATTCATATTCAGAATGGTCTTTAAAATAAGATGAGAATAACTTCTCAAGTGATTAAAAAACATGTCATTATTTTCTTTTATTTAATTTGCAGACTGAGTAACATGACCAGATTTATGCGTTAGGATGAATTGGAGGAGGTAAAGAATATAGATTAGGGCAGCTAGGTAGTGCAATAGATAAGAATGCTGAACCTAGAATCAGGAAGATTTATCTTTCTGAGTTCAAATCTGGCCTCAGACACATACCAGCTGTGTGACCCTGTGCAAGTCACTTAACCCTATTTGCCTCAGTTTCTTCATCTGTAAAATGAGCTGGAGAAGGAAATGGCAAATCACTCCAGTATCTTTGCCACAAAAAACCCCAAATGGAGTCATTAAGACTTGGACATGAATGAAACAACTGAACAAAAGAACGCAGGCACAGAACTATTATAGTAGGCCTGATGAGTGGTAACAGGGGCCTATACTACAAAGGTATCAATGGGAATAAATGGAAGAGGATAAATGCCACAGACATTGTGAAAGCATATTTGGCAACTGATCTAAAGTGAGCTGTAAAGTTTCCTCACTCATTATTATTGTCTTTGACTGTTGGTTAAATATTTCTCTTTGTTATCATGGATTATCATAGGATGTGATGGGATAATAACAGATGGACATCCCAAGTGCCACACTGATAGTCATTGATCTAGAGACAGGCTTCCAGGACAAAAAAGGGATGAAAAGATACATGGATGGGTTCAACCTGCATCATTGGAGGTGACAGAGACACAAAGCATTAGACGCAAGGGACATGTTGACATACACATTAAATGTCCATGGTGCTATTCAGACTACAGGAAATCTATAATGCTGTCTGGAAACAGTCTATGACACATATAACACACAATAATACTTTTAATCACTAGCAAGCTTTTATTAAGTGCCTACTATGGGCCAAGCACTGAATAGATACTGGGGATATAAAGACAAAGAAACAGGCCCAGATCCACACCCAAATCTTTCTACATCTTTCAGTTAAAAAAAAAAATGAGACAATTCACCAGATGGTTTAAGTAATCCCACCCATAACATTGTTATTGTGGAAAACAAAATTTTTACTATAATCAGAGTCCTCCAGGTAACTATCTAGTCTTTATCAATCAAGTTTACTATGCAATTGCACAGCTTTCTACTTCAAAAAAATTCAAATGGTGTGTGCATTTTATGTAAGGTTAGGTTTTTCTATCACTCTAGTTTCTCACCATTCCTAATGTAAAAATTCACAACAGGAAAAGTGATTTCTGCAGTAGGAAGGGATTTATAATAAGTCTAAACAAACCCAATGCTTGTGATTAGAAATCTTGTCCAAATCTTACTAATATGGCCTAGTCTGCTTCTGTAATATCTTTTCTATACATATCCTTCTTCTTTATTTCCACTTCCACCAGAGTAATACAATCCTGATTTGTTGGAGTTACCTATTTGACCTCAATTGCCTTATCTGTAAAATGGAAGTAATTAAATTTACCTGCCTGAATTTAGGAGGCTTGATCAAACAACCTCTTGAAATCCCTCCCTCCTAGCTCGAGGATCTATCTCTTGCTATCTAGTCTGTGCTCTTTTAAGCAGAGGGGTACTTTAATCTGATTGTTTAAAGGAATCCCCTCTGGTTGTAGGGAAGGGGAAGAGTTGGGTTTTGAAGACCCTGATTCTTGCAAGAGAGATTGTTTTCCTAGGGAGAACAAGGAAGGGGAGGGTCTAGAGGAAAGTGGAACTACCAAGGCAAGAAAAACGCCAAAGAGAACAAATTCTAACTTTTTCTACTTCAGCTTAAAAATTTTTTTTAACATGACCTCTCAGTCAATCAATAAGCATTTATTAAGTGCCTACTATGTGCTAGACATTGGGTTAAGTATTGGGGTTATAAAAAGAGGCAAAAGACAGTCTCTGCCCTCAAGGAGATTACAATCTAATAGGGGAGAAAAATGCAAACAAATATGTACAAATAAGCTGTATACAGGATAAATAGGAAATGATTAAAGTAGGGAAGGCACAATCATTAAGAGGATTTGGGAAAGGTTTCCTCTTCCTGGAATCTCAAAATAAGTTAATTGCAAAGTTAAATTATAGGAGTGAAGATAAAAACAAAGTTTACCTTATATTTTCTGAATTATCAAAACCTAATCAGTTATAAGGTGGCTCAGTGGATAGAGAACACTGGGTTTAGAGTCAGGAAGCCCTGAGTTCAAAGCCAGCCTCAGGCACTTATTAGCTATATGATCCTGGGCAAGTCACTTTAACCTCTGTTTCCTTTAATCTACTAGAAAAGGAAATGGCAAAGTACTCTAGTATCTTTTTCCAAGAAAACCCAAATGAGGTCACAAAGACAGTCAGGAATATACAACAACAATAAATAAATTATAAAAAGAAAGAAAAGAATTATAGAGTTTTCCTACAGCTCTACAACAATACAGAGAGAAGTTCCTTAATCAACTTGAGAGGATTGTAGGGCTTTGGCCATTGGCGAAAAGCAATTGGCATCACATAGGCAACTTCTAATGAATGGTAAAGAGAATTAGACCCTTGAGTCTACATTGAACAAAACAAAAAAAGCCAGCCAGCTCTGAGAGGAGCTCTGCTAGTAGAAAAGAGACCCTTCTGTGAAGGAAAGAATAAATAAATAAATGAAAATGCAGACATTCAGTAAGTACTTGCTCTGTGCCAAGCACTGTGCTAAGAGCTAGAGATATAGATACAAAAGGCCAGAAAGTTCCTGCCCTCGAGGAGCTAACATTCTAATTTAAGCAGCTCAGTGGACTGAGTGCTGGCCCTGGAGGCAGAAAATCCTGAGTTTAAATCCAGTCTCAGACACTTATTAACAGAGGGCAAGCCACTTAACCTCTGTTTCCCTCAGTTTCCTCAACTGTAAAAATAAGAATAGCACCTACCTTATCTCATATGAGATAATATTTGTAAATTGATTAGCACAGAGTAGTCATGATATAATTGCTTGTTTTCTTACTCGGGGGATGTGGTGACCAGGAAGAGGAGTTTGGAACTGAGAATTCACAGAGATAGTGAGTGGTGTTATAGATCAATCAATGGATTCAGAATCACAAAATTTGAGAGTTAGAGGGGCTTGTCTTTTCCAGGAATGGTAATGTCATTGGATCACTATTCCTAGAAGAGGAAAGGGTTGTGAGAAGAAGGGCAGCATGACCAGGAAGACAGTGGAGAGCAACAGCATGATGGCTCTGGGCTGGGGCTAGATACAGAGAATACTTAGCATTTTCAGAAGCCTAGGGTCCTAGGGCAAGAGCTGGAGATGGAATTTGGAGTGGAAGGGCGCAGCTCCTGAGATCATCCTTCCCCTTCTCCTCAACCTCTCATAAAATGTAGGAAGGAAGAATGTCCTTCTCCTTTCCTCCCATCCTTTGTTATAGCAAAAGCTCACACTGATGTAGGCAAATGAGATACTAAGAGTTCAAAAGAAGAACCAAACCTGCTAGGGAGTTCAGGGTTAGAGTCCAGTTGTGAGTATCAGGTAGGATTTGAACTCAGGTCTTCCTGACTCCCAGCCAGCCCACTATCCATTGCATCACTGGTTGCCTTCCTGGGTCAGGATTTCGGTAGATGCTGAAGCTAGACGCCACGGTGACTACAGTCAAGCAGTGAAGTAGTATGCAATGAAGACTATTGGACCAAGATCTCTAGGAGCAGCAGGAGGATATCGACAACCTGACAACCTTGTAATATCAGAAGCTAAGTTGCCCCTCTTGGAGAATGCCTTGGCCATATGGGATCCTAATGTATAACCCTTTGTGAATTCCATGAGTATTCACTCATCCTGTTGAAGCTGTGTATATTTTTGGGACAGATGTTGTATTACTACTGTCCTTAGTATGCTATACCAGTAAATACCTTTGCCTTAAGTGAATTGTGTTCTCTGGCTGACTACAGTAAAGGTAAATGCCAGTGGGGGCTCATGAGCTACAGTTTTAGGAATGTAGATGCACAGAATACCCTGAGGTAATCCTCCCAAAGGACACCCTACCTGCAAGTGAAAGGGGGCATCAACAGTGTCATTAAATAATTAATAGTGAAAAGTCAGGCAACTGAATTAAAAACAAAATGTCAGCTACTAACAATTCACCTTTTTGTAGTGCTTTTTTAGTTTATAAAGTAGTTATCTCTCAGCTATCATCCTGTGAAGTAGATCTTTACTGACCTCTAAGTGTCATTACTCATTTTATAAAGGAGGAAACTGAGGCATAGATAGGTTAAGTGGCTTCAGCACAGTCACACAGCTAAAGGTTAAAGCCTGGTTTCTAATTCCTAATCCTATGCTTTCCCCACTATTCCAGGCTGCCTCTTTGTAATCATCCAAAGGAAAGTCGCAAAAACTTCAGAAAGCATAATGCTTTTTACATTTGTACAGTGTTTCCTTTTTATTTTTAAATTTTTCATTGATACCTATTTTTTATATCTAACCTTCATTTCCCAACATATCCCTCTCCCTTCTGATACACAGAATCGTCCCTTTTAACAAAAAAAAAAAAAGAAGAAAAAAACCAGTTTATCAAAATTAACCAGTGCAGCAACTGAGTCCAATAGATTTGAAGTCCACGTTCATTGTTCCTCATCTCTGCAAAAAATGGAATGAGGTTCATCTTCCATCTCATTCTCATCCTTTTACTAGTCATTTCCAAACCTATTCTTCCCGTCAATTCTGGTAAGGCGTTTTTTGTTTTGTTTTTTTCTTTCCATGTTAAACAGTTTGTTTAGGGTCAGAAGTCCTGAAATGATGATCTATGAAGAAAAAAAACCGAGCTCCACTGCTCTAGAGTTGGGAGTCAATAAAATTATTTTTAAAATTTTATGTGTTATTCTAAATTTAATTTCCTAGCAATTAGAGATATCAGTGGAGCACTCAAACCATTTATTGGTTATTCTCAGCTCTTTTTTTTTTAAAGACTCTAAAACATATTTTGTAAAACTGTTATTTGGCCAAGGACTTTGCCTTTTAAAAATGTTTTCTATTATTCCTTTTTTAATTTTTAGAAAATTATTATATTTTGTTTTTAAATCACTTTAATTTTGAAATATGCTTCCTTCCCCCCCTTGTAACAAAGAATAAACAAGAAAGAGTAAAAAAAAAACCCAGTTCAGCTAAACTAACTGATATATCAAACAAACCTGACAGTATGTCCAGTGGTCCAGTCCCATACTCTCCCTCCTCTGCAAAGAAAGGAGGAAGGCACATTTTCTCATCTCTTCTTTGGAGCTTGGCCTGCTCACTATGCTTACGTAGCATTTACTTTTTTTTTAAATTGTGGTTAATATTACTCAGCATTTAATTATGTGGCATAATGGATAGAATGTTGGACTTGCAGTCAAGAATCCTGCCTCAGGATTTACTAACTGTGTGACCCTAGACGGGTCATTTAACTTCTCTCTGCCTCAAGTGAATCATCTGTAAAACAGATATAACAATAATTGCACTCACAGACAGGATTGTTGAGAGATCAAATGATACAACATATGGAAAGTACCTTGCAAATCTTGTGCTATGTTATTGTTATTTCTATTTCTGTTGTTTTGGTCATTTTATATCTTGTTTTCCTTGTTCTGCTTACTTAATTTTGCTTCAGTGTTCTTATCAGTCTCCCCATGCTTCTCTATGTTCTTCATATCCATCGTTTCTTAGGAAACGATAATATTCCATTACATTCATGTACCACAATTTGTTTAGCCACTCCCCAACCGATGGGCATCTATTTTGTTTCGAGTTCTTTGCTATCAAGAAAACTGGGGCTGTACATAATTTGATGTATATGGTACCATTCTTTCTATCTTTGACCTTCTTGGCGCGGATGCCTAGCCATAGGCTCCTTGGGTCAAAGGGTTTGGCTGTAGATATTAGTAAGACATCGTGAGCTAGTTACTTGTTTTGCATCCATTTATCCCTATTAAAAGACAAACAATGCTGATCTCTGCACCCAAGAGCAAGAGTCCAGAGTCTTGTCTCTTCCCTCTCCCGGATTCCATTTATAAGATGTTTTGATGGGTTTTCCCAGGTGGTTTAAAATTCTCATACTATGCTCGTAATTGTTCAAATTTAATTTAAACTTTGTTTGACTTGATCTTCCATGAGATTGAAAATTTAACATGAATTCGGGAAACACTAGAATTACTCTGCTGGGTATTGTGGGGTCATGGGAACCAATGCAAAAAGCTCTGCTTTAAGATTGTGTCTATGCAGGTAAAATTAAGGTAAACATTTAGTGATTATCCAGATTATTACATCACCATAGATAAGCAATACTTGGGTCACAATACTGAATAGCTTTTTTTTTTTTTGGCCTGGATAGTCCAGACCAAGACTTGCAAAACTTTTGATCCTTTGGCATACTTACAAAATGCTAAATTTGTCACAGGATACCTCAGTTCATACTTGAACAGGTTGGGAACCTCTTTGATTTAGGCAAACACCTCACCTCTCCACTTTACACAAGTCCCCTCCAAATGGGGCTTTCCCCTCAGCTGACAAGCTGTGAATAAATGTACTCTTTTCTCTCTCTCTCTCTCTCTCTCAGGCAATAGGGGTTAAGTGACTTGCCAGAGTCACAGCTAGTGTTATGTGTCTAACTTCGGATTTGAACTCAGGTCCTCCTGACTCCAGGGCCAGTGCTCTATCCACTGTGATAACCTAGCTGCCCTGAATAAATGTACTCTTGAAGACATTCTTAATTCCACCTCCTTAATGCAAGCTAGAACCTTGCTCTTATAGACGGGGTAGCCAAAAGGGTTGATAAATAGGACACTGTAAAAGAAGGGTTATAAACTCCCTAACCTCTGCTTCCTGCTACCTACCTCATGGCTCCTAAAGGACAGAATAAAACACACAACTATCTCACTCCTCTACTTCACTTAAGTACTCACCTACAAGGGCTTTCCCCAGGGTTGCTGACAAGCTGTGGACAGGGCATGCTCTTGAAGACACTCATTTCTACTTCCTTAATCAATGAAAATCCAAATCTTGCTCTTTACAGGGTAGCCTAATGAGCTGACGACAGGATATTACTGAAAGAAAACTAGACTTGGAGTCCGAAGATAGAGGGATAATTTCTGGCTCTGCCTTTTACTAGCCCTGTGACCTTAGGCAAACTACACAATTTCCTTGAGCCTCAGCTTCCTCTTCTGTAAAATGGGGATAACGTACTAGCTCCCTCACAGGACTGTCTTAAGGATCGGATCAAACGAGATACATTTCCCTCCAGGCCTTGATCCTAACTTTCTGGACTTCAAAACCATGTCTTCTTTATGGCTGGTTCATCCTGGAACTTCCTTCAGAGCCTGGGGCCTCCTTACCCTGGAGCAGCCTACCATCTATGAGGTTTGCTCATCCTGGAATTATCCCTCTACAAAGCCCACCTCTCCCCTTCTTCTCCTATTTGTGAATTCCTGCTAGGGCCTCCATTTTGTGTCAGCCTGCCTTCATTGTCTTTCTGCTCTCTTGACTTTCTGTACTTCAAAACCATGTGCCCACTAGGTAGCCTCAGCCTCCTCCCTCTTTTCTGCTTTCTTTTCTGTGTTGTCTTCCCCTGTTAGAATGTAAGCTCCTTGAGGGTAGGGACTATCTTTAGCTATTGTATCCCCAGTGTTGTTGTTGTTGTTACTATTCTCCTTCCTCTTCCTCTTCATTCTCAAAGAGGACCAATGACCATTTACAAGGGTGATGTCTTGACTTGGCATGAATTGGATTTAAATGAGGTAGAGCTGCAGCAATTAGCACAGTGCAAGGCACACAGCAAGTGCTGCATAAATGCTTGTTTCCTTCTTCCTTCTTATATATAAAGTGCTTTGTAAACTATAAAGCAAAGCAAATTATGTATTTATTGTCATAACAATTATTATTTCAAGTGCTTAGCTTTATGATGTCCCCACAGCTGTCTAAGATTCACTTTTTTTGTGGTTACATTTCTTGAATAATTTTAATTCTTTTTTAAAAAATTAATTAATTTACTTTTAGTTTTCAACATTCACTTATATAAGATTTTGAGTTTTAAATTTTCTCCCCCTCTCTCCCCCACAAGATGGCATGCAGCCTAAAATGGGCTCTACTTACTCATTCATATTAAAGATATTTTCACATTATTCATGATGTAAGGAAGAATTAGAACTTATGAGAGGAACCATGAGAAAGAAGAAACAAAACCAAAACACAAAAGAAAAGGAGAGCAAATAGTATGCTTCCATCTGCATTCAGACTCCAAAGTTCTTTCTCTGGATGTGGATAGCATTTTCCATCATGAGACCTTTGGAGATGTCTTAGATCCTTGTGTTGCAGAGAAGAGCTAAGTCTATCAAAGTTGGTCATTGCACAATGTTCTCCTGGTTCTGCTCATTTCACTCTGCATCAGTTCATATAAGTCTTTCCAGGTTTTTCTGAAGTCTGCCTGCTCAGCATTTCTTATAGCACAACAGTATTCCATTATATCCATATACCACAACTAGTTCAGCCACGTTCAGCCCGACTGATGGGCATTCCCTCAATTTCCAATTCTTTGCCACTATAAAAAGAGCTGCTATAAATATTGTTGTGCACATAGGTCCTTTTTCCACTTTTATGATCTCTTTGGGATACAGCCCTAGAAGCAGTATTGCTGGATCAAAGGGTATATACAGAATTATATAGCCCTTTGGGCATAGTTCCAAATTGCTCTCCAGAATGGTGGGATCAATTCACAACTCCACCAACAATGCATTAGTGTTCCAGTTTTCCCACATCTCCAACATGTATCATTTTCCTATTCTGTCAGGTTAGCCAATCTGATAGGTGTCACTTGGTACCTCACAGTTGTTTTGATTTGCATTTCTCTAATGAGATTCACTTTTTAAAACATGAAAGTCAGTCCCAGTTGATGGTGTTTGCTACTACATAAACTGGCCAACTTTCCTAGAGTGTCTTATGAGCTGAGAAACTTATAACTTCCCAAAAGTGGGCCTTTATCCTGAAGGAAAGGAAATAACACAGAGTACTCCTCAGAACCTTCCAAGAATTTTCAGAAGAAACATTTGTGATGTCCAACTTTCCCTAGGTAAGGAGGAGAATAATACAGCATTTACTAGGTTTTAGCACTTAGCATATTGCTGAAACTTAAAAAGTTGCATTCCTTGTGTTGAGAACACATCACTATTGTCAATCCAAGCTCATATGCATTTGGCTACCTGCCAGGCACTGTCCTGGGGCTTGTGTTGCTGTTGTTGTTTAGACCCTCAGTCCTGTCTGACTTCCTGTCCACATGGACCATGGCATGCCAACACTGCCGATGGGGTTTTCTTGGCAAAGATACCAGAACGGTTTGCCATTTTCTTCTCCAATGGATTAAGGTAAGCAAGTTAAGTGACTTGCCCAAGACCACATGGCTAGTAAATGTCTGAAGCCAGATCTGAACTCAGTTCTTCCTGAGTCCAGGCCCAGCTCTTGGGCTACAAAAACAAACAAAATAAAAACCAGCGTCTACCTTCAAGGAGTTTCCATTCTAATTGTTTCTTCTGCCTCAAGTGTCTCCTCATTCCATCTTTCCTCCACTCAGCTGCCCAAGTAATTTTCCTGAATTATGAGTATGACTATGTTGGTCCCCTGTTCAATAAACTCCAGCAGCTTCCCCTGACTTCCATGATCAAATATTAAATCTTTGTTTGGCATGTAAAGCTCTTCACAACGTGGATCCTTCCTACCTTTCCCATCTTTTTTACGTTCTTTTTTCCTCTACACACTCTAGCCCTACTGGCCCGTTTGCCATTAACTCACATAGGACATTTTATCTCCTGACTCTGTGGCCCTTTCCCATGCCTGGAATGTCCTCCCTCCCAACTTCTGACTCTTAGGATCCCTGGCTTCCTTTAAGACTCACCTCAAGTGCCACATAGTATCATTTCTTCCAAGGTTTCTTTGAAATTACTCTGTATTTACCATATCACATCATATCTCTCTATCCATCCAGCCACTCATCTGTCCATGTATCTTTCTATCTATATTTCTATAGGATATACATATGATTCATATATTCATATCTCATGTATATGATGGAGTTGTTAGACTGATAGATTAAGGAGAATACCATGGACACATTATATCTGGATTTCATTCAGGTATCGTCTGACCAAGTTGCAGAGGGTTCTCCCCTGCACCTATAGAAGATAAGCTCTTGGAAGACAGGAACTCTTTCATTTTTTTCTTTGCATCCTTAGGATTTAGCACAGTGCTTTGCACATTGCAGGAGCTTAAGAAATGCTTACTGATTGAGTGATTCTATTATTTCAGACAAGATGAAGAGATGTCCACTGGATGACATTGCAGTTGTCAATTGGGAACTAGTTGACTAACTACACTCGGAGCATGGTGATTAATAGATAGATGCCAACCTGGCAAGAGGTGTCTAGGGAATGAATGAATAAAGCATTTATTATGGAGATACTAACAGAAAAGCGAGATAATATGTGATCTCAAAGACATAAATGGAGGAGACTATATATATATAGTCTCTTCCATATATATAAGATTTCAGCTACCATCCTTTAGAAAGGTCCTGTGAAATTTAGGGTACAGCAGGGAAAGTGGATGTTAATGCATTTTCTTCAACGTAATTTCCACTGATAATACCACACTGATTTCTGATGTTGAATCATTTGATGATGCCAAGGACTTTGGTGGGAAGAATATTCTTTTCTGGGTCTTTGGTAGCTGTGTCTATAGCACCTGCAGGAGCATTTGCCAAACTGCATTTCCCTTTGGGTTGCTTCCTGGGATGATGGCTGAGGCCGTGGAGTTGGAAGCACTGCTATTCCCAAGGGTCTTGAGTTCAGGGTTCTGGGCTGTCTCCATCGAGATGGTGGTCAGGGTGGTTGTAATGGTTGGACTTGCCCGGCACATTCTGTCTCCTGTCTCTCCCTCAGGGTGCCTTCTTGCTTCAGCGAGACTGGCTTGCTTGCCCCATGGATGGCATTTGATTGGATGAGGATGTCTGGCTTCTTCTCCACAGAAGTTGCTTTCCTAGACGATGGTTGTGAGAGTTGGGATAGAAGCAAGAATGGTGATCTGAAGGATGCTGCCATTCCCAGGGGTCCTGGACTTATCAGTGGAGTGGAGTAGCTTAGGCTTCTGACTTTATCTTTTATCTTTTATCAGTGGCTTATATAAAAACATGCTATCAGATTTGGAAAAGACACAACATTAGGTGGGATAGCTGATTTGTTGTTGTTGTTCAGTCGTTTTTAACTTGTGTCCAACTCTTTGTGACCCCATTTGTTTTTTGTTTGTTTTTTTTGGCAAAGACACTGGCATGGTTTGTCATTTCCTTCTCCAGTTCATTTTATAGATAGGCAACTAAAGCAAATAGGGTTAAGTGACTTGCCCAGGATCACATAGCTAGTTAAGTGTCTGAGGCCAGATTTGAAATCAGAAAGATAAGTCTTCCTGACTATAGGCCTGGCACTTTGTCCATTGTGCCACTGAGCTGCCCTGGGACAGGTGATGCTTTGAAGGAAGAAGTGAGGAAAAACATCCCAACAGGCTGGAAGAATGGAGTATCCCCCTGAGGCCAGGTATGATATGATGGTGGTTGTGGTCACCAGATAGTTAGTAGAGACCCTATTTGATAGAGTGACCTGGTTCTCCTCCTGCCTGATGTATTCTTTTATAATTTCCAGAACACTGAACAAGTGCCCAACTGACCTCTGGATAGGCCAGCCCTGCAAGTGTCTTCCATATGTGCATTTAAGAGGAATACAGAATATATCCCTCAGGGTTTGAGTTCAGGAGGGTGAGAAGTTCTGCACTTGGAAGTCTCTATCAGTTCACCAACCCACTGCTCAATTAAGTCAACCTCTGAGATTCCTTCGCATTGTTGTTTGTCCTTCGTTGTGAAGAAGACCAATGTCATCATGGGATGAGGTCTTGACTTGTGCATGAATTGGATTTTTATTTAAATAACTCTGCCTTATTTGGCAGAGTTGCACACAGTCATCAGTCTCACTCTCTCTTGCACAGTCATCTAAGGCCGGTGGCAGGACAAGAGCCAGGATGACCGGTTATGGCCTGGGATGTGGTGGATGACCTTGGTGTCTTCAATATTTAAAGGCCCAAGGGTTAGGTTCTTCGGGTAACCGATCACACTAGTCCTTTCTTCACCATTTAAAGATATTCATACTTCAAAAAGGGATCAAAGGGTACAAGGCACAATTTTAAGCCTTCATCAAGGCTTTTGCTCTGATTGTATTGCACTGCTTGAGGTGAGATATCAGTCAACAAGGATTTATTAGGGCTTACTACAGCTATTCCTTCCACATCGAAGGGGTTAGGGGGATGGTGCTCCCACTATCTGGAAAATCTACTTAAAATGTTTTAGCTTTCCCTTCATACCAGAGAAGAAGTCTGAATTTTTTTCTTTTTCTTTTATGGGGTGTTTACAGTACCTTATGGTAAAATTTGGGTTAAGTATTTGGTTATAGGCTCTGTATCATCCGCTGGCTGCAGCTTCTTCAAAAACTCTCAAAAAAATTCCCATGTAATTTCTTATGCTAACCTGTGATATATTGAAAGCACAACGGGGAAAGTCGAGATGTGGAAGGAATAACTGTATATACCATGCACTGTGCAAAGCTATGGAGATACACAGTAAGGCAAAAACATACTTCCTGCACTCAGAGGTTGTATTCTAATGGGAGAGACAACATGCAAATAACTACATATTTATAACATACATGCAGGGTTAATGGAAGGTAATGAAAGGCACTAGCAGTGGGAGGTAGAGGGGAACTGAAATATGGCTCCTGCAAAAGAAGGCCTGGAAAGAAGGCCAGGAAAGCCAGCAGGCAGATGGAGAAGGTGAACATTCCAGGCATGGAAGACAGCCAGTGAAAAGGCATGGAATCAAGAGATGGAGGGTCCTGTGAAGGGCATCGTGTACAGGCCAGTTGATCTGGATAGCAGAGTCTATGGAGGGAGGTAAAGTGTAAGAAGACTGGAAAGGTAGGAAGAAGCCTCTTAGGTTTGATCTAGTAAATGATAGAGATCAGTGAGTAGGGGAGGTGCATGGGCGGCTCTGCAGTTTAGGAAAATCACTCTGGCAGCTGCGTGGAGGATGGATCGGGGAGAGACTTGGGATGGGGAGATAAACCAGAAAGCTATGGTAATGGTAGAGGTGTGACTGGCCTGGACTGAGTAGCAGCTCTGTAAGTGGACAGAAACGGACATGTACAGGAGATGCTGTAAAGACAGAAACGTGACTTTGGTAACAGACTGGATGTGCTGTGTGAGTGGCAGGTGAAGAGTCGAGGACAAAGCTGAGAAAATCAAATTGATTCTATTTTGTAATTATTCTATTCTGTATCACTGCTGACAACTTTATATACTGCCTGAGCCACGTTTCCTTGTCTCTTAGCTGAGTTCAGAAGTTCAGCTTTCCTCTCTGAGTTAATTAAGTTTAGAAGTTCAGTTTTTCTGTTAATCATCATTCTATGCCTGGGTCAAAGAAATCTGTTATCCCTGAAGGATGCAGGTGCATGCCAGGGTGTCTGGTCTGTTATCTCTGCAACACTGGATGTCCTTTAAGAAAGTCTGGTTTGTTGTGGCTGTGACTTTAACTAGCCATGCAAGTGGACACCACCAATGAGCTTTCCATAATGATAAGATGGAAGACGGGATTGTTGCTAGCCCCTCATTCCTAATTTCCAGCCAATCATATTGCTCCTCATACCTATGATGCTACAAGCTTTGTAACCAATCACATTATTTTCCCCATCTATGATTGCTACCTTCAATTTTTTGGATGCTTCTTCTTTTGTCTGTAAAAAATTATCTGTCTGCCCTTATGGGGTCTTTTTGCTTGCCAAGGAGCTAAAAACCCCTTCAATTGGTAATTGCTAGCCTTAGCAATAAACTGAACATGCTTGGAACTTTATGCCTCAGTTTACCTTAATTTCAGTCATGACAAAGCCAATAACTGACTGGAAAGATGGGTGGTGGTGCCCTCCACACTAATAGGAAAGTGGGAAGAAAGGGAAAGTTGGAGGGAAAGAACAGGATTCCTTACACTTGTTAAACTGAATTGAAACATTTCAGCATCACCAGGGAATCGGAACCTGCAGAGCTGTCCAGTGTCCTGTTATTCCAGAGAGCTTAGCTATGCACACTTAGTCTGACTGGCTCTCTGGCCCAGCCATTGCTCAGATAACGGGTATGCCAAAGGGAGCCTGACTGGAAGAGAGAAGACAGAAGTGACCAGAACCAGAATTACACCATTTTAGAGTTGAAAGAAACCTCAAAAACTCTCCACTCTGATCCATCCCTGACCAAGAATCTCCTTTACACCATTCCCGATAATTGGTCATCAGGCCTTTGCCTGAAGAGCCCTGGAGAAGAGGAACTCACTACCAGCTATGGTGGATAATTTCACTTTGTGATGGCCCCAATGTCTAGGAAGTTTTTCCTAATGAGGTAAATTTGTTGTTTTGCAATTTCTACCAATTATTTCTAGTTCTACCCCCGATACTCTAATCCTTCAGCTTCTTAAAGGTGTCTCCTGTGCTCCTCAAGCTTCCCCTTCTCTGACATGAATAACTTTGGTTCCTTCATCGAATCCTCACTGAATGCTCTTGAAGGCCTTTACTAGTTATCCATTCATCAAGCATTTTTTTGGACAATTGGCCAATTAACTCTTTTTTTAACACTCATTTTTTATGTAAAATTTTGCGTTCCAAATTTTTTCTCTCCCTCTGTCCCTTCTCTCCTCCCTAAGATGGCAAGAAACTTGATAAAAGTTATATATGTGTAGTGATCAAGCATTTATTAAGTAGGACTATGTGCTAAGCACTGAGGATACAAAGAAAAGTAAAAATAGGGTCCCCATGCTGGAAAACAACATGTATATATCCACAGTGTGAGAATACAGAATATTCAAAGTATATAGAAGGTCAGAAAAGGCCTCCAGAGGGTGGATTTTGAGCTGAATCTTTTTTTTCCAAATTAAATTTATTTATTTATTTTTAGTTTTCAACATTCACTTTTATTTTTGAACTGAATCTTGAAGGAAGCCAGGGAAACTGAGGCAGAACTGAGGAGAGAAAGCACTCTCGGGAATGGAGACAGCCAGTGCAAAAATGGGAGATGGCGTGTCAGGTATGAGGAGCAGCAAGTGGACCAGGGGGTTCAATATCATTGGGATGGAAGAAGTTAAGGATAGGAATCTAACAAGGATGGTTAAAATAAAAAAAATTAAGAAGGATTGTGTGATGACAATTGGGAATGAGTCCAGGAGAACCATCAACGAAGGCCGATGATCATGAAGTCCAAGTTGATTTTGGAGGCTTTGGTATAGCTAACCCTCAACTGCTGACCTCCTATGTTGCTATGTCCTAGGAGGCATCTGGAAGCCCTCCCTAGAGAAAAAATGACAGCTGTGTTTCAGGCCAGAGAATAGGAATCGATGTGTCCCAAGCCTTCGAGGAAAAAAATGAGTAGGACCTGGTAGTGTTGTGGCCCTTGCGGAGTCCTGAAGACTATACTATCAAGGAAGCGTTAGATGGCGTGTCCAATAATAAGAGCTTGAATTTATATAGTGCTTTAAGATTGGCAAAGTGCATTGCCTATGTTATCTCATGTAATTTTTTTTTTCCAAAAGGAGGTACCCACAACTAAACAAAACACTGCCAGGTGTGGTCTGACCAGGGCAGAGTGCAGTGGAACTGTTTACTTCCTGTTGTAACTTACATATTCAAAGCCTGTTAAAATTCATAATTTTTTTTCTCACTTCTCTCACAACTATTTGGTGAGGTGGATAGCACAAGTATTATCAATTCTATTTACTAATGAGATCATTGAGTCTCAGTGACTTGGTTAAAGGCGAAGTGACTCATTGAGGCTCACACAGCTGCTAAGTGGAAGATCCCAGACTTAAACCTGGGTCTTCTGATTCCCAGGCCATTACTCTTTCTACTATATAAGCCATGATGCCTTTGAGGTCATTAACATGTGAATAGCTAAGTTTTACAGAGTTACTGGAGGCTCAGAGACTTTAAGACTTGCCCACTGTCACAGAGCTAGATGGGTCAAAGGCAGGATTTGAACCCAGGTCTTCATGACTACAGGTCCAGCATTCCATCCACTATGCCATGCTGTGTTTCTTGCTACTGAAGAATGTTTTTTGAACATAATCTAAAGACCTAAAATAAGGATATTGTAGAATAATGTCTAGATGTTGAAGGTTTCTTTTTGAAGGGAGAGAGGGAGAAAAGGGAGATAACATTACTGAATCTTCAAAGTACTTTTCAGAAGGTAATCAATTAATCTTGGCAATTAATGCTTTGTAAACATGAAATGCTGATTAGCAGTAATACTGGTAGTGGTAAAAACTGATAATGAAGATAAAAACTGGAGGAAAGATCAGAGAACAGAATACTTTTATTTGAACAATATTATTGGGTTGTGAAGTTCACCTCTGGAAAAAGATAGTTCTAGGAACTTCCTAAACTCTACTACAAAGAACATGAATATGTGAGCAAGTGTTTTGGAAGGCTTTGCTTTCTATGGTTACAGTAATACAAAATGATCAAAGTTATTTTGACGGGTCCCTTCAAACATGTCCAATGGCCATGGTAAAAGTTTTTGTCTGTCTGTTAGAATCATCCTTTCCTTTGGAAGGAACCAAATTAGGCCTCATCCTAACAGGAAACGGTGTCAGGTCCTTTACTGTCTAACACACAGTACTTTTACACATAAGTGTGTGTGTGTGTGTGTGTGTGTGTGTGTGTGTGTGTGTGTGTGAATAGTATGGGGTAGATTTCTAGTGCTGAGGAAAATCTAATAGGAAAAGCTCTTACCTCAAGAGAGACTTTTAGCTTTTAAGTAGGGTTTTTGGAATCTAAACCAAGCTAGACGCAAGCACCAAAAAGAGGGAATTGTTTCTGCCTGTGAAACATGCGCTGTCTGTCCTCCTTTCCCTTGGAATACAAATTCTCCCTTTCTCTGCTATAACAGATGAAGGCTTTTGATCTGAATGGCCCAAAGCAAACGTCACTTTGCCTTGGTCTACTAGGGATGTGGAACCTGCAGCTCAAGGCCGAAGGTACACACATTGATGTCATTTCTGAAAGAACTAGGAATAGCATGTTACTTTCTTGAAGTTTTGACTCACTAGGATGGTCTTTAGCTACAGAGAAAGCCTGGCTCACATAAAGTTGTTTCCTTCAAATTCAAGGGACACACGTGCAAAGCACTGTCACCAGAAAAAACAAAGTTCTGACCATTCCACTCATGGCCTCCTCTTCTGATTGGTGAGTTCCTTCCTGGAACCTCCTTCTGAAGAAGGACCCATGTCAGCCATGCTCACTTTTAACTAGATTTAGCCCCTACGTCTCTAGACTTTTTTTCACCTTGCCCACAGTGGCTACCTTTCTCCCCTCTCCCCACCTCTTACATCCTACTTTCAGCTCCCTGCTAGGTGCCATCTTCCTTCATTAGAATGTAAGTTTCTTGAGGACAATAACTGTCTTTCCTTTAGCTTATATTTGTATTTTCAGTACTTTGTACTGGCTGGCACATAGTAAGCTCTTAATAAATGCTTTATCAAATCTGGTCTAATTAAAGACACAAAGATCTTGGTCCCAAGAATGAGTATTGGGTCTTTGAAAATTTCTGACAGACAGAAACCCCCCCCACCAAAACCTAAGGATGTTGAACTGCTGCTACTACTCAGTCTTTGCTTTATTCTCTTAGTATGAGATGCTTAGAATCATAGAATCTCAGATTTGAAAGGAACCTCTAGGACAACCTCTACCTGAGCAGAAAATTCCCTTACAAACAACATTAGCAGGTAAATGATTATCCAGACTTCCCCTGAAGATCTACAAATTGGAGAACCAGAGGTCTGCTTGTGCCAGCTCAAACCCAAATTTTTCAATTTTCATTGTGTGTATTTACACTCAGAAATCAGCAGATGTTGTAAATCCAGACTTGATTCATTGTTTTATTGATTGTTTAGACTTAAGAAAGTGACAGAGAAAATGTTAATAATGCAGATTAAACTTAAAAGCATGTCCTGCTACAGCCTTTTAAATTTAAATCTACCTGCTTGACTCCCAATTCTTCACTCTTCCTCCCTTTGATAGAAGCAAAATACTGCTAACAGGTTGAGATAAGTGACATTTTAATTCCATACCATAAATAAATACGGCTTTCCGATTTTGGAAAAAAATTGTTGCCACCTTTTATAAATGATACCAGTGAGTTCGGGCCTTTGCCTGTGGTTAGCCTGGCCTCTCCTTGTTCTGAACAAAACATCAAAGTGCTCATGAAACACGGAGCCTCTGAATAAGCCAGGTATATCTTGTAACAACAATACCTCCTAACTCAGAGGAAGGAGAAAGAAGCAAATTACCTTTTTAGTCTGATCTATGTTCCCTGAGCTTTTAACCGACTTCTGGGTTTAGGCCTGTCAAGAACCTCCTCAACAAGAAATAGGTTCCGTTACCAAAGTAAGGCATGAGGAATGAAATGTGGCAGAGGAAGAAGGCCTCAGGGGAAGGTAGGAATGTATGGATGGGATGTTTGTCAGGAGCAAATTTTAGGTGGTTCAGATGGAGAAAGTTAAGAGGAAGGAGATGGGGTGAGGGGCGGCACAAAAGCTTTAAAGATAAGATAGTCTTAAAGGGCTTTGCTTAGATGGCTGTGACAGAAGAATCAGGTGACCTACATGATGCCAAAGATGCTGTCACTGCTAGACTAGATACAGAGAATCCTAGAATATCAGAGTTAAAAGGTCCTCAGAGATAATTTAATTCAACATTTACCCAAGAAACCTCACAACATTCCTGACATTTATGAAGAACTCTTAGTAAAATTTTGTTGTTTAATTGTTCAGTTGTGTCCAACTCTTGGTGACCCCATGAACCATAGCACTCCAGGCCTTCTATCCTCCACTATCCTCCAAAGTCTGTCCAAGTTCCTGTTCATTGCTTCCATGACACTATCTATCCATCTCATCCTCTGCCATCCCCTTTTCCTTTTGCCTTCTATCTTTCCCAACATCAGGGTCTTTTCCAATGAGTACCATCTTCTCATTAGGTGGCCAAAATATTTAGCTTCAGCTTCAGTATTTGACCTTCCATTGAACAGCCTGAATTAATTTCTTTAACTATTGTCTGATTTGACCTCCTTGATGTACAAAGGACTCTCAAAAGTCTTCTCCAGCCTCCTCCAAAATTAAAATTTTAATCATAATGATAATCCATAAAAACAGTTGGGGGCCATCTTTCTTCTTCAAACCCCTCATTTTACAGATGAGGAAACAGAGGCCCACAGAGGTTAAATGACTTGCCTAGTTTATCCAGTCAGCTGTCTTCCTCAAGACCTTTCTTACCTTCCTGACTCTAGGACTCTCTCTCCTTCTCTCTCATTAGAGGGGTGTCTGGGGCTCAGAGAAGCTAGAACAATTATAAAGAAGGTGCTGATGAATGAATGGATGAATAATAAATTATTAGGCACTTACTGTGTGCTAAGTGTGGGGTTGCAAATAGAATAAGAGGACACTCCCTGCTTTTAAGGAATTCAAAGTCTAAATGAGGGAGATCCTATGATAGAGTTCTGTTACAGAGCTAATAGAAAGGCCTAAACTTTCAGTGGCTAGGATCATAGGTGGGGATGGAAAGGTCCAAGAGTTCTGAGGGCACAAGTCTTCTATCTTATTGGAAAGATTGTGATTGGTGATTTTCAGCTCATCCAAGATTTTGTGAGCAGCTATAGTACCTTTCCTGCCTGGCTACTGGGTCTGGGAGGCCTAATGAGATTAGGAGAGGGGGGAAGAGGACCATGACTGGCAGCAGTTCCTGCTCAGACATCCCAGATGGTAGAAGTCTGGGTAGAAGTTCCCTACTTGGAGCTCTCTCTACAGTAATTAAAAAATAGGTCTGGTTGAAAAAAAATTTGTTGTAATTTACAGTCACAGGCAATGTGTATACTGGTCTTCACTGTGTGGCATTATTTCATTCTTTGTATCTGAAGATCCAGTGCCTGGCACATAATAAAGTCCTTTTAAAAATATTTATTGCTTACATTTTTCAGTTTAAATTTATCTTCCTCCCTCCCAACCCCACATTAGAGAAGGCCAACATTTGATATAGATATTTATGTGGAGTACATACTTCCATTTATCAGTTCCTTGTTTGGAGGTATAGAACATATTTTTCCATATATCCTTTGTAGTTGATTTAAATGATCATATTATTCAGAATAGCTTAGTCATTCACAGTTACTCTTAAATAATATTGCTGTTATTATATGCAATGTTCTCTTGGTTCTGCTCATTTCATTTTGTATTATCTCATGCAAATCTTTCCAAGTTTTTCTAAAACCCACCAACTTGTCATTTCTTTACAGCATTCTAGTATTCCTTCACAATCATATACCACAACTTATTCAGTCATTCCCCAGTTGACAGGCACCCCTTCAATTTCCAATTCTTTGCCACCATCAAGAGAGCTGCTTTAAATATTTTAGAACATATAGATTCTTTTCCTTTTTCCCTCATCTCCTTGGAAAACAGACCTAATAGTGGTTGCTGGGCCAAAGGGTATACAGATTTTTATAACTCTTTGGGCATAATTCCAAATTGTTCTCCAAATAAACTCTTAATAAGTACTTGATTGATGGATTGATTTGGTTGATGATAGTGATAACCACAGCTAAGTAGCCACTCAGAGATAAGTACTGACAATTTAAACTTCTGTACAATATCAGATACTAGGTTAATTCTTGTTAAAAATCATAGACATCACTGAAAGCTCCCTATGATCTCTGGGATCAAATATTAATTCTTCTGTTTGGTAATGAAAGTTCTTCATAACTTGTCCCCTTCCTATCTTTCCAGGTTTCTTAAATATAATTTTCCTTCTGTGAATGCTAAGGTCTAGTTATTCTGGCCTCTCCACTGTTTCTCACACATGATTCTCCATTGCCCATTATCTCACCCTCGAAGAGACTATTCACCATGCCCAGAATGTTCTCCTTCGTTTCCATGTTTTGGAATTTCTGGCTTCCTTCAAGATTCAATTTAAATGCCACCTTCTGCAGGAGGCCTTTCTCTGAGTAGGTAGAGCCCTCTAACCCCCACCACCCTAGCTGCTAGAGCTTTCTCCTCTGTTACCTTACATCAATGCTATATATATCTTGTACGTTATTGTTTGTCCTTTGTTTTTGAAGAGAACCAATGACATCACAGGGTGATGTCTTGACTCGTGGGTGAACCGGATTTAAGTGAGGCCGAGTTGCACTGAGTCGTCAGCCTCACACTCTCTTCCAGAGTCATCCAAGTCCAGCGGCAGGACAGAAGTCAGGACAAGTATTGATGGCTCAGGATACAGCAGATGACTTTGGTGTCTTTGATGCCTAAGCTCTAAGCACCCCACAGTACCTGCTTCATGGCTGTTGGAACAAATTGTTCTCATCTGCCTGTTCTGCCAGGGAAAGTCTTCACATGCTTGGGGTAGACATTGCTTTAACTCACCTGTTGGTTACCCTCAACCGGGTTTAGCCCATCTGCTGAGATGGTTTCACTGAGGTGTGTCCATGGCACATGCTACATACAGCTCCTAGGAGCTGCAGGTGAGAGTTGAGTGCCAGGTGGACACCAAAGGTGGATGAGCAGCCCTGAAAAGGGCTCAGCAAGCCCTCACACCAGAGGTGCCAGTCCTCCCTCAACACCCCTCATCTTTTATGTACCTAGTTATGTACTTTCTTTTTCATTAGAACGTGAGCTCCTTGAGGGCAGAGACTATACTTATTGACTCCTTGAGTCAGAGAGAATGGGAAATTCTTATTTGGGTTAAGGATTACACCAGAGATGAGGCAAAGCAAAACTGGAACAATTTTTGCTCTGCCCCATTACTGGTGTAATCCTTAACCCAAATAGGAATTATGATTACAAAGCAACTATGTTTATATCAATTTTTATCAGCCAAAGATGGGATAGGCTCAGAAAACACCAAAAAAAAAAAAAGGAAGAAGAAGGGTGGTTCTTTATCCTAGGAAGAGGGAAGAATAAAAGAAGAAATGATTGAACATAAAACAGCTCCCCCCCCTTTTTTTTTTGCAGTTTCCCTTTCATCGATTCAGATACTTCTGCCCTCTGCTTCTGGAGGCACCTGGTTACCCCAAGGCAGCGACCCTAAGGAGGAAAGACATCACTGCCATTGCTGGCTCTTTGTGGCCAACTTCAGGGTGGGTTCATTGGTATTGAGATGCCTAGATATCAGACAGGTCAGTGATGTTGGAAAGAGAAAGAAAATGTGAGAGCTGCTATAGGTCTGGAGAAGTTGACCATGTCTTGATTTCCAAAAAGAGGAAGAGAATGGAGTCTGTAAAGTATAGGCCAGTGAGCTTGACTTTGATTACTGGCAGAATTCTAGAATATAATACGAAAGGGAAGAAAAGGAAATGGCACAGTGGATAGAGTGCTGGGTCTAGAGTCAGAAGAGCTGAGTGCAAATTTGCCTTCAGATACTTCTTCTCTGTGTGATCTTGTACAAGTCACTTAACCTCTCCTGCCTTGCTTCTGCCACTGTAAAATGGGGATAATAACAGCACCTGCCTCCTGGAGTTGTTGTGAGGATCAAATGATATAATATTTGTAAAGCACTTAACACAGTAGTATTAAGTGGCATATATTAGGTGCTTAACAAATGCTTGTTTCTTTCTCTTGTTTTCTTACCTACAGGAAGATAAGGTCCTGCCAGACTAGCCTTATTTCCTTTGTTAACAGGACTACTAAATACGCAGATCAGGGAAATGCTGTAGATAACTCTTAGGGAGATTTTTGTAAGGCATTTGACAGTTTTTCATGCTATTTTTGTGAATAAGGTAGAGAGATGAGTGCCAGACAATAGAAAAATTAGGTCCATTCAGAAATGATTGAATGGCAGGTCCTAAAGATGAGTCATTAATGACTGGGCTTTCATCTTGGAAGGAGGTGTGGAGTGCAGTGCCTCTGGGATCTGTTCTCAGCCCCGTGCTTTACCACATTTTTATAAATGACTGAGATAAAGAGATGGATGGCATACTTATCAGATTTGCAGATGATAAAAATGAGGTAGCTAAAACATTGGATACAGTCAGGATCTAAAAAGCCCTCAACAGTCTGTAATATTGGGCTAAATATAACAAGATGGAATTTAAATCCGAAAACATAGTCACATACCTTGGTTAAAAGAATTACGTTTAAAAGTAAGATAAGAGCAACTAAGTGGCACAATGGATAGAGCACTGGCCCTGGAGTCAGGAGGACCTGAGGTAAAATCTAGCCTCTTGACACTTACTAGCTGTGTGACTCTGGTCAAGTCACTTAACCTCAATTGCCTTGCCCCCCCCCCAAAAAAAAAAGACAAGATAGAGGAAATATAGCTAGATGGCTTTTCATTTGAAAAAGTTCTTGGGTTTTTAATATTTTGAAGGCTTTGCAAACATCAATGGTATGATAGGATATCCAAAAAAAGGTAATTTGATTTTAGGCAGTGTTGAGAGAAGCATAATAACTTAGATTATAAGACCATAGATGATAGGATCATAGTTCTAGAATTAGAAGGGACTTTAGAGCCAACTAGTCTAATCTTCCAATCTTACAGATGAAGAAACTGAAGCCCAGAGAGCCCAGATTTGTCTGAGGTCACATAGTAAGTGGCAGAGTGAGGCTTTGATTTAAGGAAGTAATGGTCCTGTAATACTCTGGCCTAGTCGAACCATCCCCGAAGTACCGTGTTCAGTTTTGTGTGGCACATTTTTGAAAGGGTATTGATGAACTGGAGAGCAGCCAGGGTGGAGAAGGGCCTTGATGAGATCATGCTGCATGAGGATAAGTTGAAGGAATTGGGGATGATAGGCCTGGAGAAGAAAAGGCTTGGGAGACATGGAAGCCACTTCCAAGAATGGGAGCAGCCTTGAAGGTCTGTCATGTGGAAAAGAGAATAGATTTATTCTTCTTAGCCTGGAGAACAGAACTAGGAGCAGCTTGTAGAAGGTGCAGAGGTACATCTTGACTTGTTAGGAAAACTTCCTAGGTTTCCCTTCTTTAAGCCAAGGCTGGATGACCCCGGCTAGCTATATTGTATAAGTGATTCTTGTCAAGTATAGGTTGGACTAGATGACCAGTCAGGTATTTCAAATTCTGAGATACTCTCTGGTATAGTTGGAAAGACACTTCATTTAGGAGCCAGAAAACCTGAGTTTGAGTTTAGACTCTCTTCCCTGCTAACTGCATGGTCTTGAGTAAGTCATTGTACCTCTTTACCTTAATTTCCTCACCTATAAAATGAAGGCATTATTAAAATAGATGATCATTACGGCTCTTTCTAGCATTAGGATTTTTTTTGTTACAGGAAGCCATTGGTCAACCCAGAAGTGGGTTAGTGGAGGTATTGGTGGAAGGTAGAGTGGATTAACGGTATTGACAGTTTACCTATGTTCCCTCGTGAATTAAAAAGGATAAACCATTAATCAAATGTCTTGGGTTTGCATTCAAGAAAAAAGAAAAAAAACAGGGGGAGGCATATCTTGGCAGAGATATAGTGGCATGATACCAAAGACAGCTTTCCTTCAGTCCTACCATGGAGAAACACCATCAGGAGCACCCCCATTCTCATGCTGTCACTCCGAATTCCAGATGAGGTCTGGGATTGGTGGAACAAACCAGAAAAGACTACTGCTGTTGCAAGAACATGGGCGACTTTAACATCACGGGCTTTCTACACGTGGCATTCAAATATTTGCCACCACACCACCCCCTGTATCCTTGCCTCCTGAGGCCTTTCTAGAATGTCTGTATTTAGGGAAGTGATCTGGTATCCCAGGTGTCTATGGCTTTGCAGCAGGACAGAAATGCCTCTTAAAATGACGGTGGCTTGAATGAATGAATGAACAAATAAAAAAGCATTAAGAGTCAGGAAGAGATCTCTTACAAAATTAGTGCATAAAAAAAGATTGGCAAGAGGTTATTGGTTTCATCCTTCTGTCTCCAAGAAAAATAGTTCTGAACCCACTCTAAGGAGATAGGTTTCTTGTTATTTTAAAAAGATTTCTGGGGAAAGAGATTCTATAGAAAACCTGCCTCATGCAGAGGGAGTCATGTAGAGTCTCATGTAGAAGAGTTATTATAAAACCCAATTCCAATTCAAGTCCTCTGGCACTTCTCAGAACATTTTAGGGGTGGAGAAAATAATATATGCACATACACATGCATTTATATGTATGTTCATGTGTCTACATTGTGTGAATATATATATACACACAAAGATATATATTAAGGATGTGAGTATACACACATATATATGCTTATATGCATATATGATCGTATTTGTATGTGTATATACATATATATACATAGTGTATGGATATACATATGCATGTGTGTGTGTGTGTGTGTGTGTGTGTGTGTGGATAGTGTATCAAAAGTCTTAGTATAGTTTTGAGTTTTAATAGCTTAAAATTGCACTAAGACTTTTGGGATACTATTTTTCTCTCTCTCTTTCCCTTTCTCTTCCTTTTTGTGTTTCTCTGTCTCTTTCTCCCATATGTATGTATTATGTATATATATGCATATATAGTATCTATATTGTGTATACGTATATGTATATATGCACACAGAACATATGTTAATGTCATGTTCCTGTGGTTACTTAGCACTTAGCTTTGAAAATGAATGCAATTTTGGTCTTGAATAAGAGAAGAGGAGATTTTCTAGAATAGGAGTTATAAACCTGGTGTTTGTGAACTTGTTTTCAAAATATTTTGATAACTATTTCAAGATATAATTGGTTTCCTTTGTAATCTTTTATATTTTATTTTCTGCATTTAAAAACATTCTTTTGAGAAGGGATCTGTAGGCGTCACCAGATCATCAAAGGGAGGTCCATGTCCCAGAAAAGGATAAGAATCTCTGCCTTGGATCACTCTCACTATCTGCTACCTTCATTCCTCCTCCACATGTGCTACTGAATGAAAGTGGGGAAATCATGAAACCACACTTACTGGGACCACTGCAAATTTCATGACATAACGTCAACTGGGCCCTCCCAGCTGTAAGGCAATCACTTTACATCTCCCTAATTAACTCACTATCCCACTCATCACAGTGGTCCTTCCAAACCTTTTGATCCCTCCTCAAACCATCTTTGACTCCCCTTCCCACCACTCTTTCAACTAAGAACTTCTGCCTCATATTTTACTGAAAAAAAAATTGAAGCCATTTGCTGAGAGCTCCCTCTTCTCTTCTCCTCATCTTCCATAGCCAGATGCCTTCTGCCACTACCTCCTCCTTCACCCCTGTCTCCTATAATGAGGGGCACTCTCCTGCTAAGGTAAGCCCCTGTAGGTGCACAAGTGATCTTATCCCATCCTCTCCTCTCCAGCAAACTGCCTCTTCTGTCATCCCTGTATTCTCTCTTATCTTCAGTCTCTCTCTTTCTAATGGCTGCTTCCCTATTGCCTGCAAATATACCTACGTCTCCACCATGCTCAAAAAACCCTCACTCAATTCAACCATCTCTGAGAGTTATTCAACACAAATCCTACTTTTTGTGGCTAAATGTGATAAGGCCATCTTCCTTTCCTCGTACAGTCTACAGTCTGGCTTCTGACCTCATCATTCAACTGAAGCTGCTCTCTCCAAAGCTACTAATCACCTCTTTAATTGCCAAATCTAATAGCCTCTTCTCAGTTCTCATCCTTCCTGACCACAATGCCACCTTTGACACTGTTGGTCACCCTCCTTTCCTCAGATACCCTCCTTTTTTCCAGGTTTTCATGACACTACTCTCTCTTGGTTCTCCTCCTATCTGTCCAACCACTTCTCATTCTCCTTTGCTAGATCTTTATCCAGGTCATGCCCCACGAATTCTTCTCCCTCTGTGCTACTTTATTTGGCTATCTCATTAGCTCTCATAGATTTAATTATCAACCCCATGCTGATAATTCTCAAATGTACTTAACCTCTCTTCTGATCTCCATTCTGAGTCTAGCATCTCCAACTGTCTATTGGACATCTCATATTGGACAATCCATAAACATCTTAAACTTAACACGTCCAAAATTGAACTCATGATCTGTCTCCCCAAACCTAACTTCTCTATTACTGTGGAGGGTACTACCATCCTCTTGGTCACAAGTATCATTCTTGACTACCCCACATCTCTGAACCACGATCCCATATCCAATCTGTTGCCAAGGCCTATCAGTTTTACCTTGCTAATGTCTGTCACATATACCCTTTTCTCTCCTCTGACACTGCCACCATCCTGCTGTGGTCACTCAGTCAACAAACGTGCATTAAATTCCTACTATGTGCCAGGCACTATGCTAAGCATTGGAGAATATAAAGAAAAGTAAGACAGTCATTTCTCTTGAAGTCTAATGCGTGAGATGACATGCAAACAATTATATACAATCAAGTTATATACAGGAGAAATAGGAAATAATTAACAGAGAGAAGGTGCTAGGATTAAGAGAGATCAGGACAGGCTTCCTGTAGAAAGTGAGTTTTTAGCTGAGACCTGAAGGAAGCCAGGAGAAAAAAATGAGGAGGGACAGCATCCCAGGCTTAGAGACAGCCAGAGAAGATGCACTGAATCCTTTTCCATTATAACACATCATCTATGGATGTGATTTTCCAAAAGTGAAAAGTCATTGGTTTCCTATGACCTCCAGGAACAAATATTAATTCCTCTGTTTGGCATTTCAAGCTTTTTACAACCTGGGTCCAATACATCTTTGTAGCCTTATTACACATTATTCTGCTCTAGTCACACTGTAGTCCAGCCAAACTGACCTTCTTTTCCTCAATCAAGGCACCACCACCTCTCTCATATTTCAGTGCCTTTGTACTGGCTGGCTTAAAGCACACTTCTTTCTCATCTCTGCCCTTTGCTTCCTTCAAGCCTCAGCTCAAATGATACCTTTTACATGATGCCTTTCCTGATTCCCCCCAGATGCTAGTGCCTTTCCTCCAAAATCACCTTTATCTGGCTTGTGTACACCTGTGTGTGTATATGTATTGTGAATGTATTATATCTATGCTGTTGTTCAGTCATGTTTGACTTTTCATGACCCCATTTGGTGTTTTCTTGGCAAAGATATTGGAGTGGTTTGCCATTTCCTTCTCCAGCTCAATTTTACAGATGAGGAACCTGAGGCAAACAGGGTTAAGTGACTTGCCCAGGGTGACATAGTAAGTATCTGAGGCCAGATTTGAACTCAGGAAGATGAGTCTTCCTGACTCCAGGACTGGCACTCTATTCACTGGGCCACCTGGCTGCCCTAGATACCTCTAATAACAATAGTAACAGCTAGCATTTGTATATACTTTACAGTTGGCAAAATATTTTACAAACATTATCTCCCTTGATCCTCACTGGGAGGTAGGTCCTATTATGATCTTCATTTTACAGAAGAAGAAACTGAGGCAGATAGAAGTTAAGTGACTTGCCCATGGTTACCTAGCCAGTCAGCGTCTGAGACTGGACTGACTTCAAGTCTTGTAGACACCAGGTCCAGGCTTTATCCACTGTGTCATCCAGATGCCTCTAATAAGTCAATATGTTAAATTATTTCTATTTAATCATTTATTCAAAGGCATAAACTAGGTGTCAAAAGTCCTCAATCACTTTGGAAGAAGTGAAGTGCCTTCAGCCACTGGGAATGTTTGAAGAGATGCCCTGTGGGGCCTGGATAAAACAGTAAGGCAGTTTGTAATTTGGTATTGCAAAGGCAAGTCAGATTAGTAGGGATGGAACAGTTCCAGCCAAGCCCTTGAAAGTGAGTCACCTGAGGGATGAGGGGAGAAGTCTCTGTCTCCTCCCATCACTTACCTTCTTGTAAAACAAACAAACAAACAAATCTTGTGACCTTCAAAGGGTGGAAAGATTTGGATTTTCCCAACTAGTGGGGTTCCTGGAGCAGCAGTAGCCTGAAGATAAAATGTAAAAGGAGGACAATAATAGCATCTACCTCCCAGGGTTTGTTGTGAGGATAAAATGAGATAATACCGGTAAGTGCTTTGCAGTCCTAAAAGTGCTATATAAATGCAAGTGGCAGCAGTGGTGGTGTTGTTATAATAAGCCAGACACACTGAGGTAAGGCAGCTCCAGGACTCTTTAAGGGCCTTGAACCCAAGGTCTAGCATAAGAGCTATATTTCAGAGAAACTTCACTGGAATTCAAGGAAGGAGAGAAGGACTTCCACCAAGAACTCTGAGTTAGCTTTTTGCCAAATGCACTTTCTAAGATGGATTCTTTTTTCCCCCCACTGGATTCTACATGTACTTGTGGGAAAATATACCTTTTGGGAGTGGATGTTGTACTTCAGTCTTTGCTATCCAGTAAATATCTGTTTGTAAAACCTCATTGATGTTCACTGGTTAATTCATATTGGAGAGTTAGCAACTAGTTAAATGATATTGGGAAGCACACTGGGGAGGGCTCATAAGACACATCATTAGAAACCACAACCACTTGAGGCTACCCCTAGAGCTCTGAGATGACTGGTAGTAGCCGTCTTCTGGGTGCTGGTCCCGTCTTGAGTTAGAAGAGTGAACCTAGAGCCTGCACTATAAATTGATTAACTTCAGTCATCAAGTGGCTGTTAGAGCTTGCCATGACAAATGGTTTTTATTCTTACTCTGAACCATAAGTCATGATGATGATGATGCAAAAAATGATAGTAATGTAAAGAAAGAAAAAAGAAAAAGAAAACAAAAGTATGTCCATGAAATATTTAAAAAATACACAGAAAACAGAAGAAAGTTCAGGAAGGGACTCAGACCAATGGGATATTAGTACTATCATATTAAAGCATATTGTTGTTGTGTCCAATTCTTTGCCTCTGTTTGGGCTTTTCCTGGCAAAGATCCTGGAGTGGTTTGCCATTTCCTTCTCCAGATCATTTTACAAATGAGGAACTGAGACAAACAGGGTTAAGTGACTTGCCCAGGATCATACAGCTAGTAAGTGTCTGAGGCTGGATTTGAATTCATAAAGAGAAATCTTTCCTATTCTAAGCCCAGTGTTCTATCCACTGCACCACCTAAGTACATGTACTTAAAAAAAAAACTAATTGTACATAATAAAGGTTCTTGGTTTCACATACAATCCTCTTTCTATTCTTTGTATGTGGAAATATTAATGTTTGTCAAGCTTGTAATTTTTTAAATGGGGGAAAATGAACTATAAAAGATGGTTTTGCAGGGCAAATGATAAATATTAGAGAAGATGTGGGAAAATTGGAATGCTAATGCTAATACATTGTTGGTGGAGTTGTGAAATGATCCAACCATTTTGGAGAACAATTTGGAGCTATGCCCAAAGGGCTATAAAAATGTGCATACCCTTTGACCCAGCAATAGCACTTCTAGGCCTGTATCTCAGAGATCATATAAATGGGAAAAGGACCCACATGTACAAAAATATTGATAGCAGCTCTTTCTGTGGTGGCAAAGAATTGGAAAATGAGAGGATGCCCATCAATTGGGGAATGGCTGAACAAGTTGTGGTATATGAATGTAATGGAATACTATTGTGCTATAAGAAATGATAAGCAGGCAGACTTCAGAAAAACCTGGAAAGACTTGCATGGTCTGATGCGGAGTGAAGTGAGCAGAATCAGGAGAACATTCTACACAGTAACAGCCACATTGTGCAATGACTAATATTGATAGACTTAATCCTTCTCAGCAATGCAAGGATCTAAGACATCTTCAAAGGTCCCATGATGGAAAATGCTATCCACATTCAAAGAAAGAACTTTGGAGTCTGAATGCAGATCGAAGCATACTATTTGCTATTTTTTTTTCTTCTGCTTTGTTTTGTTTCCTCTTTCTGGTGGTTCCTCCTATTGGTTCTAATTCTTCCTTACAACATCACTAATGTGAAAATATGTTTAATAGGAATGTATACGTATAGCCTATATCAGATTGCATGTCGTCTTGGGGAGGGGGGAAAATTTAAAACTCAAAAGCTTATGGAAGTGATTGTTGATAAATCAAAATAATAAAGTTTAAAAAAGAAGTATAAAGAAAAAAAGATTGTTGATAAATCAAAATAATAAAGTTTAAAAAAGAAGTATAAAGAAAAAAAAGATGGTTTTGTATTCAAGAGAACATAATCAATTAAGAATAAGCACCATTTCTTAATTATTGAAAGAGAATACATGATTTAAAAAATTCCAGCAATGCTCCAATCTCAATTCCATAAAGTGCTATTTTTGACTGGGACCAATTAAGTCTTCTCTTCATTTCCTTAGAAGGCTGTATAGAGACACATCTTTGAGCATCACTGGCATCAAGGTGAATATGGATCTTCAGAGCTACTACTGTAACTCTGGAAGGAGAAAAATATCTAAGAGGCTAATATCAGAAACACATCTGGATAGTTGACTCAAGGAAAGTCAGTTTCATAATTCATCATTCTTCCAAATTGAAAGAAAATTGGCTAAAGAGGCTATCATCAGTGAGCCATTTTGCATTAGCCAAATTCTCAGTACTTAGAACATCTGGGTTCTGTAATTCCACCTTTACGCATGTGTAACTTCAGGCTAGATCAGCACTGCCAAAGGAAACACACGTTATTCAGGGAATGTTGATTTGGAAGTCCCACGCCTGCCATGTATGTCATAGGCTAACTCTGGGAGGGTGCTATTGCAAATGATTCGTGGCATCTTGTTTCAGGCAATAAGGTGCTAATGCTAATGGGAAAGTAGGTGGATAAATGACAGAGAATCCAGTCCAACCTAATCAAACAAACATTTATTGTCTACTGTGCCAGGCACTAGGGATACAAAGACAAAAGGAAAAACAATTCTTTCCCTCAAGGAGCTTACACACAACTGGAATATTTTGAGATAGAACAATAGTTCTTAAACTTCTTGGTCTCAAGGTTTCTTTGTACTTAAAGATTTATTGAGGACCCCAAAGAACTTTGCTTATGTGGCTCACATCTATCAATATTTACCATCTTAGAAATTTAAATTAATAATTTTTTTCATTGCCTTAATATTGTTATAAAATAGTTTTGACCTCAAGGATCCTCTGTAAGAGTCTTAGAAACCCCCATGGATCATACTCTGAGAACCACTGATGTCAAGGATAATAAGGAGTTGCTGATGAGCAAAGGCAGTGGGAAAATCACTGGATCTGGAGTTAGATGATCTGGGTTTGAATCCAAGCTCTCCTACTTACCACCTATATGATCTTGGGCAAGTCACTTAACCTCTCTGGGCCTCAGTTTCCCTATCTGTAAATTGGGTGGGTGGGAACAAATAGATGACCTATAAATTCCTCCCAGTTCTAAAGCTATTCTTAGATCCAATGCAAAAATCTGCCCTAGTCTCTTGCTTCTTTCTTTTCAAGCTGGTTCCACAGGGTTTCACGCAAATCATTTAATCATGGGTGGGGCAGAGTAGTCTGGGAACTACTCCCAGGTATTTGAAATACCACTTGAGGATGAGCAACAATGTTTTCAAGCCAAAGTGCTTCTCAGTGGCCATGTTGGCTCTTTCTCTAATTTATGTTGATCATAAATAGATTTATAGATGGCCCAGAAGATCCAACAAGTTGGGATCAGGCAAAGACTGAGAGTACGTGAGATTATTAAGTTTTGTCATATTTATCTTCTCACTTAAAAATTTAATTACTTTGAAACTAAAGTGGCAGGTAAAAAAAAAATACCCTACATGTAGTACACATCTCATACTGTATGTTCATACTTGGATTCAGATTTTGGCACAGGATACCAAACACGCAGATGCCAATTAGGAAACTAAAATCCAGTCATTACTCAGAGATTAAATATTTCAGCACAGTGCCTCAGCAAACTATAATTAAAGGCAGGGAGCTTCATTACCAGGAGAGCAAAAATACAGAAAGTCTGATACCTATTTTTGGAGTTGTTATTTTCCTCAATAAAATCTACTGCACTTTGCAATTTATCAACTTGTCTACTGTAAGTCCATCTATCATCCTTACCAATCAATCTAAATAAACCATTACAAGATGACACATTCATGAAATAGACTGGGAACATGAAAGAGAGACAAGGAGACTGAGAAGGAGATAGAGAGGAAGAGAGACCACAAAGACAAGATGAAGACAAAAAAAAAGTATGAAAAAATCCATAGACTTAGTACCAAATTTCACTTGCTGGTATAGATTAATTTTCCTCAAATGACTAACTTTCCAGTAAACTCACTCAATTTGTAGTTGCAAATGTGTGAAATACCTAGATGAATATATTTACATCTTGCTTCTATTGACAAAAATGATGCTCTCATTCATAATTAATATTAACTGACATTTATATAGCTCTTTGAGGTTAGTAAAGTGCTTTTCATACATTATCTCATTTAAGCTTTACAACCTGCTTAGGTGGGTTGTACTATCATACCCATTTTATGGATGAGGAATCTGAGGCTCAGAGAGCTTACGTGACTTGCTCAGTAAGCTAGTAAGTGTACATGAGATAGAATTTGAATCCGGGTCATCCTGGCCCCAAATACAGGACTGTCTACCACATGACACTGCCTTTCATCAATTGTAACTTATATTCTCAAATTTACTGTAGTTATGACTATTTTGACCACGAAGAAGGATCAAGGAGTTGCCATGCATATGGATCACCAGTCAAGTAGCAAAGACCTTACTCAACCTCCCCTCCCCACACCATGGGGAACAGAATCTGCTTTACATTGGAATTAGGAAGGGAAAGTGAATGGAAGGAAATAAGCATTTATTAAGCACCTACTATGTGCCGACACTGTGTTAAGCACTTTATAAATATTACCTCATTTTATCTCTACAATAACCCTGGGAGGTAGGTGCTATTATAATCCCCATTTTATAGTTGAGGAAACTGGAGCAAAAAAGAGGTTCAGCGACTTGCCCAGGATCACACAGTTACTGTCTGAGACCAGATTTGAACTCATCTTCCTGACTTCAGGTCCAATGCTCTATCCCCTGTGCCACCTAGCTACCTCTATAAGAGATGACCTGTCAAGATGGGCCTCAAGAGTCCTTTGGACCTTCCCTTGACCATCAGGAAGGACCAGGGGCTCATTATTCACCCTGCCACCACATGAGTTCTGCCTATCCCACCTCCCCCCCCCCCGCCACCTCACTTCTACATTTCACCTCTTGCTCAGGGTTTGATAATCAAACCAACTTTACCATTTCTCCTGTGAAGGGCATGAGAATCTACTGTTCTGCAGCTCCACCTGGAATCTCAGTCATTTCAAATGTTGGGCTGTGTAGGCTGAATTTCTTCTCTGGCCACCACGCCCTCCTCCATTATACCCTTCTGCATCTGCACTTTCCCTCCCACGTCCTTAGCCCACTCTACCATGCCCTTTCATTGCGTTCTGTAGAACCCCCAATTTGTTAACAAACTCCTCCTCATGGTAGATAGGTGCCCTCTGCACATAAATTATTTTGTATTTAATTTTTTATGTGTAGTGATGCTCTAGGTTTACTCTCCCAACTCACAAATGCATTATCAAGTTAGGCCCCCAGAACTTGGCTGGCTATATCTCTTCCTCAAGGTTCTAGGGATATGTCTGAGGGTCAATGGGCTTCTTCTATTGCTATTGGAGCCCTCATTCCAATGCATTTGCCCCAACATCAAGTTTTCAATGCCAGTTAGTCTCTCTACAGTATTATTTAAACAGTCATTATCACTCCACTATCAATCTGTCCAGTTGATATTTCCTTGTTATCATTCATAAGCAGTTAACATTGATTAGTTTTTTACAAAGGGATATTTCCTGGAAAGATATATCAAGAACCAAAGCACAAAAACATCACTGCAAACTTGGGTACGCTCTCCCTTCTACTACCAGGATTCTAAGGGGAGTAAGTGTGAACTTGAAAGTGCTTGATACAAAATCTTCACTCCACCAGAATCACTTGAGAATGTAGCATTACTGATGGAGAGTCACTCCATAGCTTGCAGGATACGGCATACTGGCTGCTGGGCTGATCTACTTTGGGGTAGAGCCAAGCATGTTGTTCCTCAGGGCTGAACTGGTCAAATGAGCTCAGTGGACACCAAATTCTGCTATGGATTCCAATTCTTGGACCTCTGGTGACTCTTCTGACATTTTGAAGGTCACAAGGTCATAGCCTAGTCCATTTCTCCTATACTCATTCACCCAAGAGGAAGAGAGAAAGAAACAAAGCAGACAGAAAAACATCTGTGCCCACTGTTTATGGCCTTATATTGGGCCAGGTGGGAAGAGTAGGCCACTCATGTGTCTTCTCTCCCCATTTGGAGGCTTATAACATTCCTTCCCTCCATTACTGTCAGGAAAGAGAGCCAGATTTAGCCTGTTTGAGCTTTTGTATATGTACATTTTAATTGGCTCGGCAGTCAATTAAAAGGTTTTTCTTTATCACATGGTAAGCAGACAGGAAACAGCCACAAAACATATCTTCATGTTCTGAAGTGTAGATCAAGGCCCAGGCTCCCCAAGCAACTGTGTGGGTTGGCACCAGGGAGGGTAGACTGCATATGGTTGAATGGGTGAGCCTTCATTGGCCAGTCTTCCTCTTTCCACCCCGCCCCCAACATATGTGTGTGTGTATTTGCATTGTCTCCTCTAACAGAATATAAGCTCCTTGAAGGCAAGGACTCTCATTTTTATCTCTGTATACCTAGCACCTACCATACAGTAAACACCTAATAAATACTTTTAAAAAATGAATTGAATTAAAATGAGATTGCATCTGTCTTCATCCATTTCCAGATATCTGAGTGTCTGGCATCCCACTGAGAGAATATCTGTCTCATTTAATTTTTATTTTTTATCCAGCTGTTTCAGCATCACATAAAAAGAGACTTCTTGGCCTTGACCTGCCCTTGGACTGTAGATATCAAAGGAACGGATAATGGTTTCGCTGTAACTTTAGTACTTCTACTAGAGTAATAATAGTATAGGCATTTCTTGTCTGTAAAAGCCATCCACCTGGGCCAGCATCAGGTATCAAAACACATTTGGTTTGCTCTTTTTGCTGACTATACAGAAAGAGGGGCAGATGACTATTGACATTTGGCAGGAAGCTCAAAGATAAGATCTAGGATTTGTTCTGTCTAATTATATTTTGTGTCAGATAGCATGATGTCACAGTATCCAAAATGAAAAATGGTTTATTACATAATACACTATCAAAGGTAATTATATAGAGAACAGATGGCAAGGAAGCCCCCCAAACACTTTAAAACATTTCTAGATTAAAAAGGGCTACTTCAGTAGATTGGAAAACATCTCCATTCTCACCTGAGTCGATATTCCCTTAAATTGTATTATTCTGAGTATCATGAGAAAGAAAATAATTACATAAGGAATTTAAAAAACTCTTTCAAACCAGATTGCTACAATTGCTTTGAGCTGTTTGGTCTTATTTTAAATTTATATTGATATCTTTTGTTTTTACATCACTTTCATTTCTGAATATACCCTTGGCCCTTCCCCTACCTGGAGAACCATCCCTTTTAACAAAGAATTAAACAGGAAAGAGAGCAAAGCCAACAAGTGATCAGCTACGCCTGAGAGGATACGCACTACCACACACCCACAGGCCCCTACTTTTGCAAAGACGGGAGGGAAAGGCATTTTCTGAACTCTTCTCAGGGCCAAGCCTCGACCATAACAATGACACAGTCTCTGGTTTCTTGTTTTTGATTCTTTCCTTGTACATTGTTGTGATCACTGTGCATGCTGTTTCCCTGATTGTGCTTACTTTAATCCATCAGTTTGTGGTAAGTCTTCCCAAGAGTGTGTGTGTGTGTGTGTGTGTGTGTGTGTGTATGTGTATACACATATATATCTATACATATGGGTATATATATGTATATACGTACACATACATATATGTATACACGTACACACACATATATGTGTACGCACACTTCCCATTTTTTTATTTTAGCCAAAAAGCTTAAATTGTATGATAGAGAACAGAGAAAAATTCACCACAACAATTCTGTGCCTATCAATAAAGCATCCCACTTCCTTATTTCTTCAAACAAAATAATCCATATACCACCCCATTTTTTTCTATTCTGTCAATCATAAGCTTTGCTTACTAAAGGTTAGTTCCTTGTGCTATGCCATTGTTATCATTTAATACAAAACAAATGACGCACAAATTGCTTCAAAGTTTTCAAGGTGCTTTATATATGCAATCTCATTTGAACCTCACAACAACTCATTGAAGTGTATAATAGAGACATTAATATACCACTTTGTAGAGGATGAAACCAGCACCGAGAGATTAAATGCTTTGCCCACAGTCACACAGGTAGTGAATTACTGGGGAAGGATTTGAACCCAGGACTTCCTGACTCCAAGGACAGCACTCTAGAGACTATACCACACCTTAGGACAGGCCTAAAATTCAAGCCAATTCCTAAAGGCCTTTCCTTCTGATTCTAAATTTCTTACTCTGACATTCAAGGCCCCCTTTCCTCCCCTTTCCCCCATCTCCCCCCCCCCAAATGGGGCCTCAATCTGCCCTTCCATCCTGTTCTTTACTGTGTCTTTATAGCAAACCTCCACACCCATTGAATCAGTCAATTCCTACGGCTCCCACAAACCAGACATAGATATTTTCACATATGTGCCTTTGTCTTTCCCTACCCCTGATTCATTTCTTATATTTGTAATGTCCTGTCATCACTCCAGTATCTAAATCCTATCCATCCTTTAAGACCTAGCTCAAGGCTCACTTCCTCCAGGATAACCTTCTGACTACTCCAGCCCACCAGCACCTCCCCCTCCTCTGAATTCCTATAGCATTTATTGTCTACATTGTTCACTTTTCACTTAGCAATACGTTGCCATGTAACATTTCATATTAGTTTGATATTACCATAGGGAACATATGAAATTTAGGTAAGATTTTAGATGTGTCCCTGCCCTCACAGAGCTTTTACACACATATATGTGTGTATATATACATATACACACATGAATATATTACATACATATTTACTTAAACATAGGAATATATGCACATATGCATCCATACACAGGAAATACATATGTATGAGTATATATACACATGTGTGTGTGTGTGTACATATACATACACACATGCTTCCTGTTCCTTAGTTGGATTGGCAACTTCTTGTGGCAGGAGCAGTGTTTTTATACATTACCATTTTGTAATGGTCCCCCCATGTCCCCAGCAAACCTAGCTTTGTGCTATGAACATAGTAGGTATTCAGGGACTACTTGGTAAAGGAATAAGACTGGTAGGGGGTGGAATGCCATGTCATCACTCCTAGATTTCTTCTCAAGACAAAGAATATTGAATTTTTAGGGTTGGAAAGGCCCTTAGAAGGCCCTCTCAATCTACAGATGGGGAAACTGAAGCTCAGAAAAGCAAAGCGAACCTTGCTGGGGTACTAGTTTTTCTTCCTTTCTGTTAGATTGTTTCTGTCACTTTCCCTACTCCCTGATTCTTCCAATACAATCCAAACAACATGATTATCCTTTTCATAGATGATCATGATAATTATAGTTACATTTGCCATAGGTGACAGATCTAGGTAATGAGGTATCTTTTCCCTTGAATGCACATAACCCAAACTCCATATTCTCTCAATAGGTGGTATAGTGGATAGAGTGTCAGACTTGGAGTTCTAATCCTGCCTCAGGCACATTTATTAGTTTTGTGACCTTGGGTAAGTCACTTCAACTCCTTCGGTCTCAGTTCTTCCGTTTCCAAAAGTGGAACAATAATAATGAGAGCACCTACATGACAAGATTGTTGTGAGTGAAGTGTTTTGCAAATCTTATTCTGTTATCACCATCTTCTTCATCATTGTCTGTCCACTGATTCATGAGTATCTCCAAGGCTGTAATCTCCTAGGAAGTCTCCTCTCTCCCTACCAGTATGAAGGAACTCAAGTAGTCAGGGTAGCCAAAGAGCTTCTTGGGGATGCAGGAGCACCTTCTGGGGGTGGTCCTAGGACACCTGAACCTAACCAAGAATCCTAAGTCATCAGTTGTCCCTGGAACCACCACGCTGACTCAATGTCATTGGGAAGGTTATTTAGCCTCTCTGAGCCTCAGTTTCCTCATTTATAAAAGGAAGGTATCGGATTAGCAGGCTTCTAAAGTCCCCTACAACTCTAACCCTAGGATCCTATGACTTTGAGAGCTAACTGGGCATTGAGTAGACCAATATGTCACCAGAGACCAGAGAAGATCCCTTGATGTCTGCCCCAACCCCAGCCTGTACCCCAAGGAATCTCTGAAATGTTGACAGTACAGGCCAAAGGTCCTCATATCTTAGAACTGGCGCATCCTATTGCTATGACCTCCAGCTCGCCAGCTGGGCCCCAGTTTTCCTGGAAGGTTGTCCATCAGCAGCTAGACACAAAGAGGTTCTCGGGTCTCCTTCCAGGACCCAATTTACCATTAGGTCCTGATTCATTAGCGCTTCTGACAACTGGTTCAATGCATAGAAGATTTAGATCTGAAAGGGCTCTTAGAGGATATAATTTCTAACCTTCTTATTTTACAGATAAGGAAACTGAGGCCCAGGATGGTGACATGACCCAAGGTCATACAATAAATGTCTCAGGCAATATTTGAACCCAAGTCTCCCTCTCTCTAGGTCCTGCCCTCAGTTCACCATGCCTTGCTGGTGAGGAGGGCAAAAAGATGGAAATCAAACCTGTCATCTTTGCTACCTAGGAACAGTATAGTCAAGGCTGGTTCTGCCACCAACTTGCTGTATGACTTTAGGAAAATCGCTTTACATTTCTGGGCCATGGTTTCCTTATCTTGATGACAATGGCACGGATAAATATAGAGTTTTAAGATTTACAAATCACTTTTCTCCCAACAATCTCATACAGTAGGTAGAGCAGGTATTAGTATCTCTAATTTACAGATGAAGAACTAAGCTTCATAGAAATAAAATAACATCTTTGGTCACAAAGCTAGGAGTCACATCTGGCTCTTCTGACTAATACTAGCGCTTTTTTAAAAAGTTTTTAACTTAAATTTTCTTTGTTGTTAAGAATGAATATAAAAAATATGAACATTTTGATACACAAAGAATGAGAAAAGAGCATTATATATGAAATTGTGAATCTCTATTACAAGATTTTTTTAAAAGCATGTTAAATTTAACCTAGTAGAAGCAAAACTGCCCAGCTTGTTTCTGTCCCCTTCTGAACTTCTTTCTCTTCTCTTCTGTGTCTCCACAATTCTTTCCCCTTCACCATACCATCTCTGCTTAAAATTTGGGGTTGAATTAGAGGAGCTCTCTTTTTTTTTTGGTAAGGCAGTTGGGGTCAAGTGACTTGCCCAGGGTCACATATAATAAGTGTCAAGTGTCTGAGGTCTGATTTGAACTCAAATCCTCCTGACTCCAGGGCCCAGTGCTCTATCCGTTGTGCCACCTAGCTGCCCCTAGAGGGGCTCTGAAAATCCCTTCCAGTGTTAATGGTCTGTGTCTGAGGTACTTACTGCCCAAGCCTTTGGTGCTTCAAAAACCCAGCAGGAGAAATATATTGCATGGGGGTTTGTGGTGGTGTTGTTGTTGTTTGTCAAATTGCTTAGCCGTCATCTCCTATTCAAAGTCTAGGGTCTAAGAAAGATGCTAAATAGAAATTTTTGGATTGCAAAGGAGAGTAATAAAAGATTCAGAGCTTGAGTTGCTGGGGGCAGGGGTCAGAAGCATCAGGAAGGCACTAGACATCTTGGGCAGAGTAGAAAGGGGAGAAGGGGAAGGCAATAAAGCAGTAAATGGGGCAGGGCTACTAGGGCTTTGTTCCTGGGTACTGACATGGGAAGGCCCTTCCTCCCTCAAATGATCCTCCAGCCAACTGCTTCCACAGTGTGTGGTGGGACCTGACTTCTCCAGATTCCATGCTGAGTTCTGGGCCACTTCCCTTGGAATCCCACTGTCACGGCCTCCCTTTCCTTTGCCCACCTCTACTTGGCCATTGCTATGCTCACTACCGTTCTCCTCTTCCTGCTTCTTTCTGGGGTTTGGAAGTAGGGGGTGGTGGTTATGGACACAGAAAGGCTCTCTGAGGAACAAGTTGGCCCTTCTCGGCATAGAACTGTATCCAAGGAAGCAGGCTGTCCTTTGTTTCTCTCTCCCCAGCCTCCACTGAATTTGGCCTCAGGACCGGGAAGACAAAAATTCCTAGTTAGGAATGATCTAAAAGGCACATAGCAGAAACTCTGAAGACAAACTTGATCTACTCCATAATTTTGCTTACAACCATTCCTTTTAAGGGTTGAAGAAGGGTCTTTTTTACAAAGTTTTGCTTGAGGACCTAGAGTTCAGTTGATACCATTAATTAGCAGCATTGATTTTTTAAAATGCACGGAGGAAATATTTTCTCTGAGGCTGAGGTCATCCCATGCACCATACATAGGAAGCGACCTTGCTCAGTTTCCTTACTAAAGGACATGTTCAATCCATTGGCTCCCCTGTCTCAATGACTGGACCAGTGTCAAAGATGATTGATGATAGAGCCAATAGGAGGTGCTCCCTTGGCAGTGTATAATCTGGAAAAAGGTTCCATCTTCGCTTTGTGGGCTGGCGGGCACTAAGTAAGCAAGGAGTTTTCTCTTTCCTACTCCCACTTCCACCCCAGTAGCTATGACAGCTACCAGAGAGCACTTGGTGATGGTGCTCAACACGTGCTTGCCTCAGTGAGTATGAGACAAAACCTCAAGTCCCTGGCCACTTCTCTGTGTTTCTTTCCTTGAGAATAGGTAACCAAACAATAAGATATGAATATTTCCAGCCTCGACAGCTATCTTGAGAGGTACAGCTTTGTAAATAGGGACTAGTTGTCCAGCAGGAGTTGCTTTCAAAAACCACGCCCTTCTTAGAGGTGAGCACTGCTAGGAGGATGCTACAGCTAAAAGGACTAAGAAAGCCCCGCTCATGCATGCCTAACCAGAAGATTTGGATTTTGTGAGTTGTTTGGACAGTACAAATCTGAGGTGAACATGAAATACGTCTATATAGCAATCCCACAAATTTTTTGGGAATCTTCATCTTCCTCAAGAGTATAAAAGAAGTGGTAGGTTATTGTTTTATGCTTTAAATATTTGTTGATGTGCACTTAGGAGTACTTTGTGTTTTAAGCATTTCCTTTGCCATAGAGGAAAATATATAGCTGTTCTACATATGGTATTTACTATTTTATTCAGTATCTTTCTAGAAGCAATACTGACATGAGCCAGATCTAAGCTTTGTTTAAGAGTTTTTCTCCTAGGAACTCCTGAATGGGAGCAATGAATCAGAGAAAGTGAGAAAAAGACAGGTTCTTCTCTTTGGGATCAGGGTTCCTTGGATTGAATCTGGTGCATCTGGGGCATAGATCTGAGGGGTGACCTCTGCTCCATTAACTTCCCTATTACATCCTCCCAATAGTACAGATAATCAAGAGATGACTTATTAAGCTCAAACTAAGTACAACTTAGGATCATAGCTTAATAGGATTTAGAGTTGGAAGGGGTCTTGAAGGTTATTTCTCTAACCAGTTCATTTTATAGATGAGGAGATTGATGCTCTTATGTTTGCAAAGGAGCAAAATACAATGAAGAGTGTTGGATTTAGATTCAAAGGTCCTCAGTTCAAATCCTTGCTCTTCTACATCTAGCTGTGTGATCTTAGATAAGTCACTCAACTTATCCAGGTCTAAGAGGGTTAGATTCATTGATTTATAAGGTCCTTTGCTACACTAAATCTATGATCAAATGATTCTATTTGACTTGAAAGGGTTAAACTAGGTATAATGGGTAGAAGTCACAGAGGCAAATTTTGACTGAGAAAAAGTTCTGAACAATTTTGAATTATCGAAAAGTCCAAAATTGTGGTCTCTCCCACCACTGGAAATCTCTGAATGGGAGCTGGATGACAATTTTCAGGGACCATTTAGAGGAAATACCAGTGCCTTCTGAGGTCCTCTTCAACTCTGAGATTCTTTGATTATGTGAAGTGTTAAAAATGATAGAGCTATCCATCAGGCACTGAAAGCATAAGTAATTTCTTTGCAGAAAACAGAGAAATTTTTAAATGCTGTGGATAAATTCACTCACTCACTTGGGCAGTATACTTTCCAGAGAAGTACACAAAGATGATGAAGTTGATGAACACATTGCCAGAGCTAGCTCAGTGTTTGAGAAGCTCCAAAGGAAAGTGTGGGAGAGAAGAGGTATTAGGCTGCCCACCAAATTGAACACCATTGTGCTGACCTCATTGTTGTATGCCTGTGAAACCTGGACAGTACACCTGTGTCATGCTAGGAAGCTGAATCACATTCAGCTTCCATTTGAATTGTCTTGGGAAGATTTTTGAAGATCACTTGACAAGATAGGGTACCAGACACGAGGTCTTTTCTCAAGCTGGACTGCTAAGCATTCAAACTCCACCTCAGAGAGCACAATTCTGATGGGCTAGACACATTGTTCAAATGCCAAATGTTTGTTTGCATAAACGACTATTTTATGGAGAATTTACACAAGGCAAGTGATCACATGGAGGTCAGAAGAAGTGATACAAGGACACTCAGAAGGTCTCTCTGAAGTACTTTGGAACTGATTGTGAAACATGGGAAACATTGGCACAGAACCACCCATCAAGGCATACCCTCAAAGAAGGCTCTGTGCTCTATGAGCAAAGTAGAATTGCAGTAGCTCAAAAGAAATGTGAGATCACAAATTTAGAGACATCACTCCAAATGTTCACATGGACTATTTGTTCCTGACCTATGGTAGAGCCTTCTAAACCCATACTGGTCTGATCAGCCACAGTCAGACACACTGTACCTTGACTCTGGCATAGTGATGCCATTCTTGTCCTCTTCAATCACAAAGGACAACCCCCAACCCCCCCCCACCAGTTTCTTTGGTTCACTTATTTACATCTTTTTGGGGGTGGGGGTGGCTTTATTCTCTAATTAAAATGAACTGCCAAATGGTGCTGGAATTGTGGTCCAAGAAAACAGTGGTTTCTGACAAAAGAATTGTAATAGTCTCTAAGTTTGAATAATAGCTTTTGTTTGAAACTAATAATAAAAAACTCTATGAATTAATTCCTATTTGTCCCTCCCCCTCTCCCCCCCATTTATTAGCTTGTTGTAGAAAGGGAGTTTAATTCTTACAGTGTGGTATATAAAACATGAACACATTCTCATCTCCCTCTCCCTTCTCTACTATTCTCCTATCCGTTTCCCCCTCGCAGTGTGCTACTTTTGAGATAATCAATGCTGAAACAAGATAAATATTTTGTAAAGTGCTTAGCTTAGTGCCTGGCACACAGTAGGCACCGTATAAATGCTTCTTCCTTTCCCTTCCTCTTCCTCTTGGTAAGCAAAACTGGCCCTGTGGTCTCTCTCTCTCTCTCTCTCTCTCTCTCTCTCTCTCTCTCTCTCTCTCTCTCTCTCTCTCTCTCTCTCCCTCTCTCTCTTTCTCTCCCCCCTCCCTTTCTCCCTCTCCTCCCTCCACACCACACACACACACACACACACACACACACACACACACTTCAAAGGTGACAAAAGGAGGATTTTCCCACTTACTCACTTGGAACTAAGGCTAATTCTGCTCAATCAGTTTATTAAGTAACTACTACGTGTCAGGTACTGTACTATATGGTCAGGATGCAAAACAAAAACAAAAATGAAAGAGTCCCTGTTCTTGAGACTTACATTATATGCCAAAAGTTTCCGTTTTCATGTTTACCAAGAGATTATCACCAGAAGATCAGTGAGTGTTATTTATCATGAGTGTTATTTAGTTTTTATAGTGTCTATGCTTCATGAATTTTGGAGAATGATCTCTCTTCCCTCTCCCCAACTCCTGATCTGAAAAAATATTCTAGTGGGCTCTATAGTTCAGTATGAGGCTTCAAAAGAGTCATAATAATAATCACTGTCATTCTAGGCTGTTATAAAAAAAATCTTTCATCTAGAGATCTCAAAGCACTTAGCAAGCATTAATTAATCTCACATTATCCCTGGGAAGTAAACTAACTACTATTATTCTATCCCTCCTCTCCCTCTCTGGTGATTCTCCATACTTGCAGTAAAAGTCCCTTCTTACTCATGCAAAGTTTATCCCCCTTTTTTGTACTATTATATCTTTAAAAACAAAATTTTAAAAGTAGGATTGGGGGGCTGCATTGTAACTTTTTATTTCTATGAAAAGGAACTTAAAGAAAAAAGGAGAGGAGTATTGGAAATCTAAATGTAAGTCAACCTGCCTGATGCATGAGAGCCAGTATATGTGACTAGTTTCATACAAATCAAAACTAAAGAAAGAGGAAGCCACATCTCATCCTCCAACATTATGTTACAGGGGTGGGAATTTTAGTTTAACTTCTTGTTCCAACTACTAGTTGTCAATTACCTGGATTATAGCTTCAATTGTAGCCAATTTATTTTGGAGGGTGAGGGAGGAGGCGTGTTTTCCACTTCACTTGCATTATAAAAAAAGGCATAGGATTTAAAGTTGAAAAAAACTTTGGGTATAATTTAATCCAATACCTTCATTTTGTTGTTGTTGTTGTTCAGTCATTTCAGGTATGTCCAATTCTTTGTGACCCCATTTGAGGTTTACTTGGCAAAGATACTGGAGTGGTTTGCCATTTCCTTCTCCAGCTCTTTCTACAGATGAGGAAACTGAGGCAAAAAGGGTTAAGTGACCTGCCCAGGGTTACACAGCCAGTGTTTGAGGCCAGATTGGACTCAGGTCTTCCTGACTCCAGACCTAGCATTCTATCTACTGTACCACCTAGCTGCTATGTTAGTTATTATTATTACTATTATTATTATTATTAGTTGTCATTGTTATTATTCAGTCATGTCCAACTCTTTGTGACCCCTTTTGGGTTTTTTTTGCTAAAGATAATGGAGTGGCTTGCCATTTCCTTCTCCACTCATTTGGCAGATGAGGAAACTGAGGCAAATAGGGGTAAGTGGCTTACCCAGGGTCACACAGCTAGTAAGTGTGTGAGGCTAGATTTGAACTTAGGAAGATGAGTCTTCCTGACTCCAGGCCCAGCACTCTATTCACTGCACCACCCTGAGGTCCAGAAGGTCACAGAAGTTGTAAAATGCTGAGCTCAGAAACTTTAGAAAAAGTTTGCACAATGACATAATCCTGCTGTGGCTCAAGGAATTACCTCCAGATAACAGATTCCACCAGAGTTATGACCCAAAGATGGAGGGCCAGCTGGTCTGCTCTCTGTAGTGAAAGTTGCCAGCAGCTTAAGGTTTCTCTGTCAGCTAGTTGTCATTGGATTGTAAGCAACCTGAGAGCAGGGACTGTCTTTTGTCTTTCTTCACATCCCTAGCACTTAGGTAGAGAGACATGCCTTATGACAAAGGGAAAAGAAAGAGTTCAAAACTGAGCAGCACACAACTAAAGTCCAGTGTTGTGTTCTGTGTTCCACAACCACTGCTTCCACCTCTGTCTGCAAAGAAGGAGAGCAAGTGTCTTCTCCCATCTCTTCTCCAAGATCAAACTCAGTCATTATGATTTCCTAGGACTCCATTTCTCTTGTTTTACTGTTGCTTCTTCCATTTCCACAGTGCATGTTATCTTCCTGGCTCTGTTTCATTCTTCATCAGTTCATATAAATCTTACATACACTTCTGCCTTCATCATTTCTTTCACATGAGCACCATAGTTTCTTTAGCTATTTATCCACCAACAGGTAGTTACTTGGTGTCCAGTTCTTTGCTTCTACAAAAAGTGCTACTAAAAAAAAAAAGACATCCCAAAAAACCCTAAACACCTAGCCTAGCACATAGCAAATTCTTAATAAATACCTACTGACATACTACAAGGTTCTTATTTTGGTTGACTTGGGTTGATTCTATGTAAACAGAATTCTGAATTTAGAAATATTTTGTTAAAGTAAGGAAGCATGGTCCAAAGGAAGAAACATTGGAATTGGAGCCACAGCATCTGAGTTCAGATACCGGACTTACCAGATTCTACTTTGGACAGCTCACTTCCTATCTCTGGGCCTCAGTTTCCTCTTTTGTACAATTAGCAGTTTAGACTAGCTTAACTAATCCAACTCTAAACCTACGATCCTTCCTCTGAAGAATGTCTTTCTGATTCTGTAAATATGAAGAAAGAATAGCTCCAATGCTGTTTGCAGGCCTGGGCGTAATTAAGCACTAAATCACATCAGGATTGTAGTATGTTGGAAGCTATCAAATGCTATCACCTGCCAGCAGGGGAAAAACCATAACTGCCAGAAAGGCCTTTTCTGGCAAGGCTTGTAGCTTATGTTCGCTAAAACTTCTATTTGCCCACATTTTGGTATGAAGCACAAGAATCAACATACACCAAAAAGCACTATAACACCTGGCAAAAAAAAAAATCAAATTCTCTATCTTAGAAGATGGGTCAGGTAAGACACAAGATATCACCTTTAAGGTATATACGGATTGTGTAAAAATGAATAGGCTTAAAGGTACCAACTTGCTATGAGAGGTTTAGAGTGTCATGCTTAGGAATGCTACAAAATATTTTTAATAATTTTCCCCACCACTACAGATTGTAAACCATCTACACATTCTCATTCTTTGCAATTTTTTACCCATGCCTTTCCATAGATCCTTCACAGAAAAACTACCTAACATCTTTCATTTACATCCTATTCTCTTCTTTGATACTTCCACCACCCTGGTGAAGGCCCTCAACACTTCATGTCTAGGCTACTGCTATAGCCTGCTGGTTTCTCTCCCTGCCTCAAGTCTCTCCCCACTACAATCCATCTTCCACTCAAGGGTCAAATTGATCTTCCTAGTCACAGGTCTACCATGTCACTCCGCTATTCATTAAGCTCCTATGTGATCCTCCAGAATCAAATGTGAAATCCCCTTTTTGGGTTTTAAAGCTCTTCATAACTTAGTCCCTTCCTATGTTTCCAGTCTTATTATACTTTACTCTCTTCCTTCATGTACTCCATAATCCAGTAACACTGGCTTCTTATAGTTCCTTGAACAAGATACTCCATTACCCAACTCTTGACGTTTTCCCTGGCTGTTCCCCCATGCCTGAAATTCTCTCCCTCCTCATCACCATGTCCTGGTTTCCTTCAAGTTTCAAGTAAAATCCCCTTATTCAAGAAAACTTTCCCAGTCCTTCTTAATCTTAGGCTTTTCCTCTAAAATATCCAATTTATTCTGTATATGTCTTACTTATACATAGTTGTTTGAATGTTGTCTCTTCCATTAGAGTGCCAAGGGTGGGGAACCTGTGGCCTCAAGGCCACATATGGCCCTTTAGGTCCTCAAGTGCGGCCCTTTGACTGAAGTTGGATTCCGTCAAAGGGCCTACCTGAGGACCTAGAGAGCCACATGTAGCCTCAAGACCACTGGTTCCCTACCCCTGTATTAGACTGTGTACTTCTGAAGAGCAAGAGTTGGTTTCATCGATTAACACAGTGTCTGGCATATAGCAGATGCTTAATACATACTTGCTGACTGTTTACTGCTCTGTAAAAAAAATTATAAATATGAATTCAAAGAAGTATAGGAAAACTAACATAAATTGATAGGGTAAATTAAACTGAATTTAGAACATGATATACACAATAACAATGTAAGTAAAACGGAACCTGTGTAATTATAATGATCAAGGCAACCCTTTAAGAGGTGCTGAGAAAATATACCATTGCTCCTTCACTGCAGATGTAGGACCAGTTACAAGTGTGGAATATTGCCTATCATGTCAGATGTAACTTATATGTTGGTTATTTTACTGAACTTTTTTCTTCTTTCTCATCTTTGTTATTAGGGAAGGATCACTAATGTGAGAGAGGGGAGCTATAATCAGAGATTAATATGATTTAAGAACAAAAGGGATCAATAGAATGAAAAGTATTTCAAAGATGGCAGCATACCAGTTATTCCTTACTCTTGCTGTGTCACGGGTCCACTTCCTTTTTGGAACATACATGTGCTTAATAACTTTTATGTAGTTTCTCATGCATAATTTATCATGATTAACATCTACAATGCATCTTTTTACTGCCCTTTGGGTCAATAGCAATTTTGAGTCTTCTGCAAGTATGGTATTCCATTATTTGTAGCTATATAGCCTCACCAGAATTTTTGCGTCAAACAGATGGGCTTTTGCAAAAGCAAACAGCTTGGGATTAATTGGCAGTTGAGCTAAAACTAAGTGTGCATACAAAGGTTCCATCAGAGGAATGTAAGTTCTCTCTTTCCTGGTAGCAACTGAGGAATATATGGTGTAAGCTTCTGGGTGGAGAATAGTGGTAAACGCTGCTACTGGACACCTCATCTCCCCACAAGGCTTCCATGCAGTTACAAACCCATAGGACTGCTATTTTTTGTCTCTGCATATTTCTTTCTTGATTTTAGGTGAAGGAATAATGGAGATGGAAGGTACGAGTCTACAATTTTATGACCTTCAAAAGTTTGGAAGAGCCTTCAGAGGTCCCCCTTTTAATTGGGATTGGTAGCTGTTGCAAGGGAGCCAATAAAGTCCTGAGGAGTGACCTGTTTGACCTAGTCCAGCAGCGGATTGATCTGGCAGCTGAGACACTGCATTCTGCAAGCAAGGGAGGGACTTGTCCATTTGGTATGGCACATGCATAAGAATATTTGGTGCAAAGAATACTTTATAGCTACCATTTTAAGTGTGAACCCATCCTCTTTAGGGACCAAGAAATAGAGTGGAGAGGGTGCCCCTTTGGGGGGAATGCTTTTATACTTTGGTTCTTGCCCATTTTTCTTTGCAAGTATCCTCCATAGAAGTTAATTGATATTAATTGGTTTTGAATGATATTGAGGAGATATCAACTGGTGTGCTAATCACTGGTTAGACAAGATTGAGGAGATGTTGAATGGTCAAATGATATTGGAAGAACCCACTGGGCAGAGGCTAATGAAAAATAGCATTAGAAGGACATTCACCACCCCTCGAGGTTTCTTAGAACCCTGAAGGAAGAACCCTAATTGAGCTCTGGGAACCTGATTTTTTATGCTAGTGAGCTGAGTGAGCCCAGAGCCTATATGTGTTACACACAGAATCATTTAATGAGCTATATATCAACTGTATTAGTATTATTAGGAAAACAAATTGCAAAGAACTAACAAACTTTTGGAACATCATCTCATTTGTAAGGCAGTGAGATTATTAATAATTACTTTTAAAACATTTTCAGAACTCTGGATTAAAAAGGACATTTTACAGTGATAATATGATTATATTATTCATTCAGAAAATACAGTATTCATATTTGTGTAAAATAAGTTTTGTTCTTTATTCCATGTCCTAATTTCTCCATGTAATGAGTCTGATTTTCTCCTTTGCCCCAAAAGTGCTGAAAATTATCTTCCTATATGAAGAACAGACCCTCTCATCAGAATTCTCTTCTAAAATCGGGATTCTGTTCAGTTCAAAGAGCTTCCTCTGAACAGTCTTCTTGGTCACTGAAGAATTGCTTCTTTGTGCAATTCAGAAGCATCCTAGGGATGCTGAAGTAAGGGATGTTCAATCACAGCTGCTGGATGACTGGGAAAATAAATATGTTATTATGCGCCATGGGAGGGCTCCTCCTTCTTCTGGGGCTGCCCAGGCTGGGAAACATATGGTAGGAACAACCATGTGTAAGCTTACTCTGTTCCTATGTGGGTGGGAAAGCTGATGGCCTGGGTTATCCCACTGCAGGAATAATCAGCCTCAACGATCCTTTCAACCTGCCTCACCAGGGTGTTGTCAGAATAAACGACAATACAACCCTGAATGCTCTCAGTGATTTGAAAGAAAGGTCCCGGAGTACAAGGATTCTTTCCAGAAGCATGAATTTATATTTGCAATATGAACCTTTTGTGTGTCAATCAATCAGTCAATCAACAAGCATTTAATTAAGCATGTGCTGCTTACCAGGAACTGTATTAAGTTGAGAACTCAGAAACAAAAGGGAAACAATCCCTGCCCTAGAGGGGCTATCTTCTAATGAGGGAGATGATAAGAGGGCTTCCACAACCCTCTTCAATTAAGGTGATGAAGATTTAAATGTATAACCAAGATAGTTTACTTCCTATGATCTCTTTTGGAAGGACTAGATACCCTAACTAAATCAACCATTTAAAATCCCCAGAGGTAACTAACTTGGTTAGTGTGTTTGGTTGGCTAATCAGCGATTCCCTTCTCAATGCAATCTCAGTTCATACTTAGTAAGGTGGGCACTGGGCAAAAAACATCTTTACACATTTAAAACTTAACCTGCCTTTTCAATGATTATGTGTGTGGGTTCGTGGGAAGGGGGTTAAAATCATCTTCCCTTTTCATATGCACAGACTTTATTTTTACAAAATGACTACCAGGTAAGTTTGGGAGAGAGGGCACTAGCAGACTGAGGAGACAAAAGGCTTCATAAAGAAGGTGGTATTTGAGTTGAGTCTTAGAAAGCAGAGGTTCTAGGAGGTGCAGATGAAGAAAAAATGAATTACAGGCACAGGGGACAGCCAGAGCATAGTACCTGCGATAGGAGATGGATCACTGTTTACAGAACAGTGAGTTGGCGAGTACAGCTAGACTGAAGAATTCGTGGAGGGTAGTGACATATAAGACAACTGGTGAGGTAAGAAGGACCTAGGTTACGAAGAGCTTTAAATGACAAATAAATGTTTATATTTGATTGTATGAGTGATAGAGTCACTGGAGTGTGCTGAAGAGGGGATAGTGGGGGAAAGCACAATTTGGTTTAGATCTGCACTTTAGTGTAATCATTCTGGTGGCTGTGTGGAGGATGACTTTGCATGGGACAATTCTTGAGGTAGGGACCAAATAGAAGGCTACTGCAGTAGTCCAGGTGAAAGTGATGAGGGCCTGAACTTGTGTGGTGCCCAAGTAGAGAGGAAAAGATCTTTTAGAGATGTTGTGGAAATAGAAATAAAAGGTCTGGCAACTCATTGGATATTTGGAGGAAATGAGAGTGAGTAGCTGAGGATAACACTGAGGCTATGAACCTAGATGACTGGAACAACAGTGGTGCCCTTGAATTTGGGAAGAAAGGTGAGTTTTTTTGGGGGGGAAAGATGAGTTCTGTGTTTGGACATGTTAAGTTTGAGATGCCCACAGGACAGTCAGGTTGAAATGTTTCATATGCAGTTCATGATGCAGGACTACAGCTCAGGAGAGAATTAGGGCTAGATATATGGATCTGGGAATCAACAAATAAAGATGGTAACTGGACCCACGGGAACTGGTAAGATCACCAAATGAGAGTATGAAGAGAGAAGAAAAGAGGGCCTAGAACAGGATACACCTTTCATAGGTATATGAATGAAGAACCAACAAAGACTGAGAAGTAGTGGTCAGACAGGTAGGAGTTTTATCACTTAAATCTTATTGTGTATCCCCCAACATTATATAAATTTAAGTATAAACTCCTTGAGAATAGGGCCTATGTTGCTAATTCTCCTCAAGCCAATAACCCTATAACTAAGTACCTAGTATATTCACTCAATATTTATTCAATAAACAATTACTGAATGCTTAATGAATGCAGAGATAACTTATTTTGCTATGGTGCGTGTATGCAATGGGTGATTAGTAATTATCCATTAAAATATCAGACCTCTTTTCTTCTTCTCTACCAGGGGTTCTTAACTTGGGGGGGCCTATGAACTTTTAAAAATATTTTGATAACTATATTTCAAAAGAATTATTCTCCTTTGTAATCCTATGTATCTTATGCATTTAAAAATATTCTGAAAAGGAGTCTTCTGGCTTCCCTAGATTGCTAAAGGGGTCCATGACACAAAAGGTTAAAAATCCCTGCTTCATATTATTTCCCTTGGTGATCTCATCAGTTCCACTGGGTTTAATTATAATTTCTCTGCATATGATTCTCAGATCTATTCATCTAACCCTAACTTCACCCTTGATTTACAGTATCATATCACCACCTGTCTCTTATACATATTGAATTGGCTGTCCCATAGACATTTCAAATGCAACATGTCCAAAACAGAACTCATTATCTTTCCCCACAAATTCTCCCCTCTTTTGACCTTTGTTATCCCTGTTTCTTATAGCATTTTATTTTTCCCAATTACATGTAAAGACAATTTTAACATTTTTTTTTAATTTGAGTTCCAAATTTCCTCCTTCCCTCCCTCACCTCCCTCCTCCCTAAGATGCTAAGCAATGTGATATAAGTTATATATGTGCAATCATGTAAAACATTTCCATATTACTCTTGTAAAAGAAAAAACAGACCAAAAGAAAAAAAACACACCCCAAAAGTTGAAAAATATTATGCTTCAAACTGCATTCAGACTCCATCAGTTCTTTCTCTGAATGTGGACAGCATTTTTCATCATGAGTCCTCTGGAATTGGATCACTATTGCTGAAAATAGCTATTATTCATAGTTGATCATTGTACAATATTGCTGTTACCTTCTCCTGGTTCTCACTTCACTTTGTATCAGAGTTCATGTAAGTCTTCCCAAGTTTTTCTGAAAACCACCTCCTCTCATTTCTTACAGCACAGTAGTATTCTGTTACATTCATATACCACAACTTGTTCAGTCATTCCCCAGTTCTTTGCCACCACAAAAAGAGCTGGTATAAATATTTTTGTTCAAATAGGTCCTTCTCTTTTTTTAAAAAAAAAATCTCTTTGAGATACAGACCTAATAGTGATATTGGTGGATCAGACGGTACACACAGTTTGGCTGTCCTTTGCACACAGTTCCAAATTGCTCTCCAGAATGGTTGAATCAGTTCACAACTCCACCAACAGCTTCACTATCACTGTTTGAGAGCACTGTCAGCCTCCCAATCACCAAAGCTCACAACTTTAAAACCTTATAGCCTTGGGATCTTCTTTAACTCCTCACTCGCACTCAGCTCACATATCCAATTTACTGCCAACTCTAGTCATGTCTACATGCACAGCTCTTGTATTATGTTCCCGTCTCTCCACTTGCACAGACTAAGTCTCATCACCTCTAACCTAGACTATTGCAATATCTTTTAAACATTCATCCTGCTTGTATCAATGGCAGCCAAAAAAATTACTGCTTAATATGCAAAGAGAGTACAATGTGTAAGACAGCGAGGTCAAGCCTCCCTAAAGTCAAGCCTATGTTTTGAGATGTGTCAGGAAATAAGATTGGATAGGTAAATAGGGGCAGACTAAAGATGCAGAGGAATTTGGTTAAGTATGGTGAATGATGGCTAGACGGCCAATGAAGTAGATATATTGCTAGACTTGAAGTCACAAAGACCTGTGTTTGAATCCAGCTCTGATACTTGATTGGCTATGTGACCATGAACAAGTCTGAAGCCTTAGTTTTCTCATCTGTAAAACAGGAATAATAATACCTGTAGTAACTTTATAGGGTTGGTGTGAGACTCAAATGAGATAGTATAGGGTTGGGGCAGCTAGGTGGTACAGTGGATAGAGCTCTAGTGTTGGAGTCAGGAGGACTTGAGTTCAAATTTGATCTCAGACACTTGACACTTACTAGCTGTGTGACCCTGAGTAAGTCACTTAACCCTGACTGCCTCCCCAAAAAGCAAAAGAGATAGTACAGGGTATCCTAAAAGCTTTGGTGTGATTTTAAACTTTAATAGCTTAAAACTACACTAAGACTTTTGGGAAACCGTGTATATATAAAGACTTTGAGCTGGGAAAGATTGAAGGCAAAAAGGAAGGGGATGGCAGAGGATGAAATGGATAGACAGTATTATGGAAACAACTAATATGAACTTTGACAGACTCTGAGATACAGCAGAGGACAGAAGGGGCTAGCAGGCTATTGTCCATGGGGCCATGAAGAACTGGACAGGACTGAACATCTGAAAAACAATAACAACAGTGTATGTAAGTTGTTTCGTAAACTTTAAAATGCTATGTAAATTTCATCATCATCATCATCATCATCACAACAATAATAATTGTTACCAATATCACAGAGCTCTAGACTAAGATTCAGGAGATATGGGACCTACTGCTGGCTTGGCAACTAATGAGTTACTAAGTTTGGGCAAGTCTCTTTATTCTCTGACAAATAAAGGGGTTGAACTAGATGATCTTAAAATTCTATGATCCTATGAATACATCTCTCATTACTGTATTTGTTCAGAGGAATACCATCCAGGATGACTAGCTTATACCTGAAATCAAATGTGGTTAGACTTCTTTACCTGCAATTGCCTTCATAACCCCATTCCTGGCTCTATTGGAAGAACTGCAGCCAACTTGAATCTGTGGGTTTCCTATCCACATGGGCATCAGTGATCTTCTCTTGCAAACAACTGCTGTGAGTTTAGTTTTGCTTTTATCATGACTCACAGTAACCAAATTATCATGGATAACAACTGAATATCACTGTAAATTTGTGATAAAATCAATAACAGGCTGCACATGGACCCCAGGTGTCCAAAGAGAAAAAGGATAAGAAGGCACTCTGCAGTCAGTCTTTAAAGAACAAAAGCCCAGCCAGGATTTCCTGCAGCAGAGATTTTTCTGCCCTGTACTTGATCCTGAGGGTTTATAGTTCTACTGTGGGAAGGAAAAACTCAAGATCAACTGAATTCCTTCCTGCTGTTTCCTCTATGACCAACTATTTAGAGTCTGGATCCAAGATCCAAATCCTCTTGGCCACTAGTTACTACTCAGCAAACCTCCAGAGTTTTTACAGCTTTGTTGACAACAAATCATTTAGTCACCAATTTTAGGTCTCTATGACCTTCAGCTCTCTCAGTTCTGTAGATCCTCCAACATACATGACAAGTTTCCTTGTACAGTATTTATTAGCTCTGCCTTTCTCCTTGCCTTCTTGGTAATGCATTGGCTTGGATTTAATACATAAACAGGACAAGTAATTTAGTTTGGTCCATTTCCTGACCATGACCCACCATGAAAAAGAAGTCAGGAAGAATGCTACCTCATCAGATTTGGCCCTAGCAAACAGAACAAAGTATGGCTATGTGGATTTGTTATTGTTAGCATGAGAGACAGCTTCTTCATTATTATTATTGTTGTTGTTCTGAAAAGTTACTGAGCCCTCCAACTTATTAAGAAATAGAGAGTTACTTTGTGATGAGAATCTCTGGTGTCTAAGGACACCATATTAAATCATCTCCCTAGCTTAACATTAATATTTGACTACTATATCCTAATTCTGTCACACTCCTTAATAGGAAAACATCCAAAAAATTTCCTCTATTATTTTACCAAATGTTTTAAAGACAGTTGATAGGATAAATATACAGTTCATATTCTGTCTACTTCTTAGATGTATGAATTGGGACCAATGTTAAACCTTCAGAGAAATGTCCTCTGATTTATGAGGCGCATGGGGGAAGAATATATGTCCCTTTTCCATCATTGATACTCTTCCCCAAGAATGTCACAAGGGGAGAATTGGGCTGGTTGTATAACAAACAAATTTGAAAAAGTAATATGCTTTTTGAGAGGCAGTATGGTATAGTGTATAGAGATCTGGTGACATAAATTATTAGAGATGGAACTAAATTTTTATATCCACAAATACTGGTTGTGTGACCCTGGACAAGTCACTTAAGGCATTCCCAGGGCTTTAAGTTGCAAAATAGCTGCTGATTTGTATTGGTGGAGGGAATTTCTCCACCAGGATACATCAATGAAATCTCAACCACAAAAAACAGCATCTTTTAGCTTGATGATATCACACCAAAACACACTTCCCTGGATACCAAACATCTATATATATCGTATCCCCCTATTAGAATGTACACTCGAGCTTTCTTGGCCACATGATCAACAAGATAGAGGAATAGATGTTTTCTCTGATCCCCTTGACCTCTGGAACCTCTCCAAAATAGAAATTATGTGTCAAAGACACAGCGACTATTTAATAATAATCTCTACCCCACATGTAATAATAATGTTAATATTATTATACAATATACAATAATAAGCTCAATCCCACATCCTATCCCTGATACCTTCTTCCCAGAGCCTCAGAGACATAAACTATAGAAATCAACCCTGTAGCACCAGTGTAGCAACTGAACCATCAATGCTGGGCAAAAGAATGGAGGAACAGAGGGAACAGGACAGGATGCCAGAACAGGGCACTCTGTGTGTGTGTGTGGGGGGGGAAGGGTCTGTGGCAATCCATTAAGCCTGAGGAAAACAGATCAGCACTGAGCTATGGCCAGTACTGGGATTCCAAAAGTCACTTGGGACAGATACCTAGACCAGTAAACTGTAAATTGCCCAATGTGGGAGGAGGCTGAGATGCTTTGAGATCCAGCTCCCAGGGAAACCACCCCATCAGAGGGGAGGGAGTCAGAGAATGAGCAATAGGGGAAAAAAGGATGAAAAAAAAAAGACTGAAATTACTAAAGATCTCAGGAAGAAGAAAACTCAAAGACCCTGAATTTAAGCAGGTAGATCAACAGGGAAAATTAACAGCAGAAGAAAATATGGCCTTCAGATCTAGTAAATGAGTTTAAGAATCTATGAATAAATACTGCAAAACAAAGACAAATGAGTCAATACTTGATGAGACAGATGACCCTCTGGGATTTGAGAACATGGAATGGCAACAACTCTATTCCTGAGTGGTTTAAAAGAGAAATGAAAATTATAAGAGGAAAATTTATGTCCTGCATGGCAAAATTAATGGGGAGAATAGAATATAAACTCTTTGACATGAAAGTCTGTCTCACTTTTGTAGGTAGCTAGATAGGGAAGTAAAGAGAGTATTGGCTGTGAAGTCATGAAAACCCGAATTCTAATCTTGCCTCAGATATTTACTAGCTGTGTGACCCTAGGCAGTGCATTTAACCTCTGACTCAATATCCTCATCTGTAAAATGAGGATAGTAACAGAACTTACTGCATATGTATTTGCAAGAGTACAGCTTTGAGAGAATCAGGGAAACCACACAGGATTTAGAGCAAGAAAGCATCACAAAAATCACAAAACAGAGCTAATGTGATAACACCAAAAAGACTGCTAAAAGGACTGCAACAATCTTATCATTTTCACTTTTTAATACCTCTTGTATATGTCCCCTTCTCTACACTCACACACCCACCACCACCATCTCCTCACCAGGACTACAGCAATACCAGTTTTAGTTGGTCTCCCATTCTAGAGTGATCTTCTCAAAGTTCAGGTTGGACCAGGTCAGTTCCCTACTTGATAAACACCACTGTCTATCTATTACCACCAAGATCAAATATAAAATTGTTTGTCCTTCACAACCTGGGCCCTTCCTATCTTTCAAGTCTTCCTACACTTAACTCCTCTCCACACACTCCACCATCCAGGTACATGAGAGGACCTACTGTTCCTTACATCCTCCACTGCACTTCTAGCCTTCATGCATTTCCATTGTCTGTCCCCCATACCTGGAATGTTCTTGCTCCTCACCTCTGCCTCCTAGCTTTGAGTGCCTTCCTTTAAAATTCAGCTCAAATTTCACCTTCTGCAAAGAGACCTTTCCAGGTCGTCCTCACTTGCTAGTATCTTCCCTCTGAGTTTAACCTCCATTTACATTGTATATACCTTGTATGTACATAGTTATTTGTAAAAGTGACCTCCTCTATTAGAGTTTCTTGAAAGTAGAGAATGTGCTTTTGCTTTTTTTGTGTCTCCAGCACTTAAAGTAGTTGGCACACAGTAAACATTTATCAATTGCTTATCGACTGATCTGCCAGCTATTTAGGGACTAGAGGTGCCCTGCTTCTTTACCATTACATATTTGCTTGCCACACACCCACACAGGAGATACAACAACCTTGGTTGAGGTAAATTGTAGCCACAATTCACTCTTTTTCCCTCATCTTATCTTCCTTACCTTCTATGACATTCTTCTGGAGTGGGTGGAACCTGCTATGGCAAAAAAAGTAATCTTTATGGGTGGCCAGTAATGATACCTCAACCATTAGACCCTCCTCTCAGCTAAGCCTTATTTCTTCCTAGTTCTCCTACTAATATGTCTTGTATGCCTGGCTAAATTATAAAATTTCAGGGAAGGAAGAGATCTTAATCCCACCCTCATTTTAAAGAGAAGGTGGTCCAGAGAGATAAGTGATTTGCCCCAAAGTCACACAGGTAGAGTGACTGAATTAGGATGAATCCTTCTTGCAAGGCAGTTCCAATCTGAGGAGGTAGTGTGGAGTACTGGATAGTGTGCTACATGCAATAAAAAATTTTGGGGTTCAGATCTTGCCCCAGACACTTGATAGCTTTCTGACCCAAGGCACTTAACCTCTCTAAGGCTCAGTTTTCCCATCTGTAAAATGGGGACAATAATAGTACATACCTCTCGGTATTGTTGTGAGGTTCAAATAAGTGTATGCAAATCTTTAAATGATACATAAATGTGAGCCATTATTATTGACTGTCAAAGTCATCAGTTTACCAAGGAGAGCAGAAATCTGTAAACATTTTCCAAGAAATGTTTCCACAGACAGATATCATGGGTGCCTCACTGGCTTGATGCCTCAGTTTCCTCTTTATAGGAGGAAGCCAACACTAGTCCTCAAGTTGTATATGGTATTTTTAGTTCCTTGGGATAAAAAGTCAAGTATGAGTATAATGACAATACCAGACAAACAGCGGTGGATAGAGATCTGGCCTTCAAGCTAGGAAATCCTTCAAGTTCTGCTTCTGACTGTGTGACCCCAGGCAAGTCACTCTCAGTGCTCTAGGTGATTCTTGAAATCTGTAAATTGCAGAGAAGGTATCAACCTGAGTTGGTAGAGGGAGTTTTTGTCATCCCTTTTTTTCCCCTATACCAACGAAATCACCCTGTATTTCTTTGGGTCTACATTATAGTTAACAAGAACCCACCTGTGTATTCATCAGCCAGGTGATACCATTAGCTCAAAGCAATGCATTTACTGAAATGGCATAGTATGAGCAGGAGTAACCAAACATTTTTTCTGTAAACCTGGAAATCACTCCTACAAAAACAGACATACTATCAGTGGAAAGAGTAGGCACACACACATAGCATATTAACTAGCACAGAGGCACACATGTGGTGATAACATGGCCAAGACAGTCATGCTTCTAATACTACATCACCCTAATATCTTTTCTCTTTTCCTACTGTTCTCACCTAATGCTGGGCACAGTACCTCTACTGGGCACACTGCTCTGCTGGGCTCCCTGGGCCCGCTCTTTTTTGCAGCTTAACTCAGCTCTCCAGCTGGACTCTCTCTGGGTCAATTCTCTGCTGAGTATATTAGCTCCTAAGGGGCCCTATCTGAGCAAGTTGCCCGATGGCAAGATGCCACAGCTGATGGGGTGGCAAGAGAGGTATAAAAGCAAAAAAACCAATTCCCTCAAAGGCTGAATTCTTTCTCCATAGTTGTTTATTTTCTCAACAGCCAAAAATGAGTCTTCCACTGACAGAAATCATTCTCATGACTGACTTCAAAACTGGCTAACCTGCTTTTTAAAATTAGCTCAATCCTGGTTCAATACTTCAGCCAATCCATAGCCAGCTACCTTATTTGATGGCCTCTTCAAATCTCCTAAAGGAGTAAGAACCATAAACACTTTTCTATAAGCAGTTTATTAAAATAAAGGGTGGGGCACTCTGTTTCTTACTCTTTACACTGTTGAATGGGGGAAGGGGTTGGAAGAGAAGTCAGAGTAGGAGTTATTCAGTCTCACACATCTTATTAAAAGGTGCAAAATGATCCACTCGAAATTTGAAAGGGCACACCCATACCTTTTACTAGGTGCAAGCGGTACTGAAAGAAGACTGAAAGAAGCAAAACCATGATACCTTATTTTTCTCTGTGACACCAACATAAGGACATTCTGTAATTTCATCCCTTAAGGATGCCTCATTCCTTCTCACCCTTCCTGTGTCATCCTGCTTGAGAGACCCTCCGGCCCATTCCTCTCTTGACAAAAGTGAAAGTCAAATACCAGGATTTTAGAGGCCCTGAAATTCTGGCATTGCCCATTGCATCTCTGCACTTATGCTATTCTAGACTTTTTTACCCCCCCTTTAGGTTTGCAAATGTCAAGCATCTTTATTAGCAGAGAAGCAATTCCATAGGCGGCAACCTACGTCCTTAACATGTGAGTCAGAAACTAGGTGTTAGCATATAACCTTTCTGACTTTCCTCTACCACCCATCTTTAAAACCGTTCCAAATTCTGGAAACAAATACTGGTGTATATTGGGAGGCCTCCCTGTATCTGGAACCTTTGCAGCGCTTGTGCGCGATGCAATCATCGGAGGCGCCCCGCCCCTTAATTACTTTAAGGTTGGTGTAGAGGAGGACGGCCAGTGTGTCTCCTCTAGGATGAGCAACTCCTCCTGATGGGGGCAGGGCGCAGCCGGAAAGCAGTCGGGACGTGCGGGGCGTGCAACCTGAGGCTAGCTCTCGTTCAGGGGAGGGAGCCCGATGGTGGCCCGCGGCGGGCCCGGGTAGGGCAGGCGAGCTGAGCCGAAGCACAAAGCCTCCCCCAACCCCGGCGGCCAGATTGTCCCGACCCTGCTCCGTTCTCGGCGGGCCTCAGCGCCCGCCTTCCAACAACAAAACAGCGGATTGGCTGTGGGGCACACGTGACGAGAAGCGGGGCTCCACGGCGCGATTATCCTAGACAAACAGGCCAGCCGGGAAACCGGAACACGGGGCCAGTTGCGGCCACGGCCCTTATATAGAGCGAGTCCCCGAGCACCGCCCTAGCAACCGCCCCTTAGCAACGCCTCGCCCTGGTTCCGGACTCCCTTATCGGCCTCCGCCAGACCTTTCCTGTTCCCCGCCGGAACCCCCGGGGGCTCGGTTCACGTGACTCTTCTGGGGCGGGGAGGGAAGGGGGGAGGAGAAGCGGCTGGGGGGCGGGGCGAGGCTTTGCCGTGTGGAGAAGAAGGTGGGCCTAGGAGTGGAGCCGCTTTTGCGTCATCAGGACGCGCCGGACGCGGTTGCCGTGTTGCGCTTAGCTGTTTAGTCTCTGGCTGAGAAGATGGCGGCCGGGCAGCCCGTGTTGGTCAGCGGCCCCGGCCCCGAGTGCTGGGCGGTGCCGTGGTCTTCGGCTCGGGCTTTGGTACGGGACTTCATCGGCTCTTACTGCCGGCACAGGGTAAGGGGGCACGGGCGCGGATCGGGGAGGCAGAAGAGGGGAGAGACGCGAGCGACAGAGGCTCTTCTTGAGGTCCCCAGGACTGGGCTGGGCTAGGCTGGGCCAGGCTGGAGGGTCAGGCTGGTTGGGGGAGTCTCTCCGTCCTCGCATTTCCCTCGAGCCTCTGAACGTTCATGGCGTGAGCCCCTCGGACATCAGGAGCGCGCTGGGGGATGCCCTGCTTGGTGTCAGCCTTTCTGGGGCTGGGACCCCATCTCCACAGCAGCCCGCGGCCACCGGGGCTGGTTGTCTGCCATGAGGGCCCCAACTCCGTGGCCAAGATTTATCGTGACCCTGAGCTCGCCTCCTCAGGAGGAGGCAGAGGAGATGAGGGTGTTGACGTGGTCACGGGTGCGTAGCTCTTCTAGTTTAAGAGGCTTGTGTTATTTGAAGCATTTCCCCTTTGTATTGGGCTGTATTTTCCTTTCTCGTTCACACATTAAACAGGCTAAAACAACAGTAGTTATGAGTGCTTTCGAAGTCTTGGACTGTTTCCATAAGGAGGAAATGTCTGTTTGCAAATACTCTGGTTTTTCAGCTTCCTCTTTTTCTTCCCACACACAATCTACTTTACAAACTGCCAACAGACCTGTTTCAACCGTGACCATTTGAATTAGAGAACACTTCCAAAAGTGAGTCGGATGTTAGTGTTTCTGAAATGTCTAACTCTTAATCCTTTAAATACAGGTTTTAAATCGATAAGTTCATGCAAAATGGGACCAGGGGAGGAAAATGAGCTCTTGCCAATGGAAAGTAAAAAGTTAATCAGAGCTAAGAAAATTGAAAGTATTAGTCAAGTGTTTCAGAACCACCACAATGATGAAAGACTTTACCAAACTCCCTATAACATTTAAAGTTGCCAGGGAGACTGTGTAGTACAAGAGAAAGAGCACTGGCTGGAATCAGAGGACCTGGGTTAAAATCCCCTCTCTGGTTACCTTGTGTTACCTTGGGCAAGTCACTTAACCTCTCTGGGACTCTGCTTCCTATCTGTAAAATGAAGGGGTTGGATTAAATGGTCTCTAATATCGCTTCCTGTTTTAGAGCTATGATCCTTTGAAGTAATCAGGTTTTGGACAATAAGACTTTGAATATATTTCTAATAAAACACAATAACTATATTCTCAATGACAACAAAAAAGAAAACCCATGGGGGAGGTGTTCATCTGTGAAATGGCTAATAGTTTAGGAAGTCAGCAAACATTTATTAAATATGTGTGGTGTGCCAGGCATTGTGCTAAGCCTTTGTTTACAAAGAAAGGCAAAAATGGTCCCTGCCCTCAAAAAGTTCACAACCTGATGGAGGAGATAGCATGCAAACAGCTATGTACCAACAAGATATATACAGGATACATTGGAGATAATCAACAAAGGGAAGGCATTAATATTAAGGAAGACTGGGAAAGACTTCTTTAAGAAAGTGGGATTTAGGGGGGACTTGAAACCAAGAGGGAGAGAATTCCAGGCATAGGGAGAGCCAGGGAAAATGCGCAGGATCAGGAAATGGTGTGTGTTGTTCAAGGAATGGAAAAGAAGTCAGAGTCACTGGATCGTAGAGTATGTGAAGGAGAGTAAGGTGCAAGACAACAGGACAGGTAGGAAAGGACCAGATTATGGAGATCTTTAAAAATCAGAGGATTTTGTATTTGATCCTGAGGTCAGTAGGGAGACTCTGGAGGTTATTGACTTGAAATTCGAGGCTGGGGTGGTGACATGATCCAGCTTGCACTTTAGCAAGATTAATTTGAGAACTGAGTAAAGGATGGATTGGAGTGGGATGAGACTTGAAGCAGGAAGGCCAACTAGAAAGCTATTAACAATAGTCCAGGTATAAGGTGATAAAGAGCTTTTCATGATAAGGAAGAACTTTTCATGCCTTTTTTTCTCTCACTTTATCACTGAGGGCTCCTAGAATGTACTAAGTGTTTATTTTGTGAAGTGAAGCTAACTAACCTGGTGCTTTGGGGAGCCAGGGCTATTGCAGTGATTGGCAGTGATTCAAGGAGGCAATTAGCAGAGCCAGCTGGCGCTTTAAAAAAGAACAGCAAAAATGGTAATGTAGCTGTACAGCTCCTTAAGGCACCCCTCCTTTTCCATCCCACTTACCCACACCTCAGGCTTCTTTTTGCCTTTTTGTGATTTGTTTTTCCCCTCTTCAGGCTCTTCTTTATAATTCGTTTTAGCTTGATTTCACTGGTATAAAAATATTTTATGGAAATCACTGTGTAATTTGTTCTTGGCCCTAAAACTTCTTAGTATGGCCAAGCCAGATGCTGTGCTATACAGAAGGTAGCAGTTTTATAACTAAAAGGGGTATGAGAGTCTTTTAAAATATGCTCCAAGAATCTGAGTTGAATTATACCTATAATCCAGTATCTACAACTTATTTCTTTTGTATTTCTTGTTTTTACATACATTCATACTTATTTTTAAAAATTATTATAAACTAATTATCAACAAAAAAAGATACAAAATAAAGACAGATATCTTACATAAAGCCCCTAGTATGTGACAACATGAAGCCAAACAGATGAATGAGGTAACAAGTATATTTTCTTTTCAGGTGGACCTTCCAAGTCCACCTGAAGTTCTTGGCTTTGTTTGTATATGTAGTCAGTGTATATACAGTTAGTTTTCCTGATCTTGCCTGCACTCTTAATTTTTAAAAATGTTTGGCATTTTTTGAAGAACTTTTTATTTTGTTTAGGGTATTCCAGTGGATTGTTTCTATGTGAAGTGTAATGGACAGCTAACTAATACTGAAGATGTCATTCAATATGGAGCAGTTTATAGTCTGGAGCCCAGACTCTGTGGAGGAAAAGGAGGTAACTTATGTTTGATGTTACCAGGGAAATGATATATCTAGATAATTATGTCCTATTTTTGTTCCTATTTAAATATTTTCCTTTAATTTTTAAAAGGAAGAACTTCTTCCCTAGCATTCTGACAACTCCTGATCTCTGAAAACTTTGGTAACAAGAGTCGAAGAGAAGTTATTGATTAAATAGTTTGCTTAAAATAAAAGGAAGAATATTATCATAATATTTCTTCTTCTACCAATTTTTCAATTGGTTGCTAGAGATCCAGTGGAGTTCCAAGTTCAAACTAAGGACTGGAAGTGAAAGTGAGGCAAAGAGTTAGTAGAAAGATTATATTTATAGTTTCAATTTGCAGGAATAATTTGTCTACAGTAAAATATTTGAGAAGGATGAGGGAATAAATTATGGAAGTGAACACAGCATGTAAATGCTTCCTAGGATTTCTTTAGATATAACACACAGCGTCTGTTTGGAACCTTAGATAACTTCAAATGTTGGGGGAGCTAGGAAATAGCAACTTGGAATATTTAACAACTTTGAATCCCACAGGAGGAACTCATTAGACTAACTAGTTATAGCTTAAAATTATATTTCCTTTAGATACTCTGCAATCTTCTACCAAATGACTTCCAGAGCTATTCGTCTCAGAACCCTTGGCTGGCTGCCTGTCCTTTTGGAATATCTTAGCCCAGCACAGGTGTTTTTATGAGAGAAAGAACTGTTTCCATAAGGAAAGAAAAAGAACCTAAAAGGAAAAAAATCATTTAGTTGAAAAAAAGTGGTTTGCAAATTCTTTTATGTATGTTGCTTGGGGTGGTCAGAACCTTAGTTTGTTTTGCAAAATTTTCAAGAGCACTGTTAATCTTTAGAGTTGTCAGTGGTACAACTTCTTGTACAATTAAAAATGCTTTATAATCCTTAGATAAAACTGCATGTAACATATTATGTTTTTAATGAGCTTTTCTCTCCCCCCACCCCCCAGTGGATTTAAAGTTTGCATAGCAGCTGTTTAGTGTTATAAAATTTAGCAACTTGGAAATAAAAAAAAATGTTTATCTATTGGACAATTCTTCATTTGAAATTTTATCACTTTTCCTCAGGCTTTGGATCTATGCTTCGAGCTCTTGGTGCTCAGATTGAAAAGACAACTAATCGAGAAGCATGTCGAGATCTCAGTGGAAGGAGACTTAGAGATGTCAACCATGAAAAGGCGTAAGATAACTTTAAAAAAATAAAGCTCTCTAAAAACTATAGTCTTGTATTTAACTATATAGATTTAAAAAAAAATGAAAACTTTGAACATTTCCCATCAAATTCATAGGATCGTAGATTTAGACTTGGAAGGGACCTTTAGAGGTCATCTAGTCTAGTCCCTTCATTTGACAGATGAGGAAACTGAGGACTAGAGAAGGAAAGTGACTTGCCCAAAACTATACAGGTTATTAGTGGAAGTCCTGGAATTTAACTAATCCCAGCTCTAAGTCTAGTGCTATTTTCATTGCACCACAGTGTTTCCTCAGGAGATTTTTGTTGCTTTAATTGGAATGAAACCTGTGCCTCCCACATTACAGATGAGAGTTATAACACTGAATTACCATTGAAGATGATGGTAATATTGTTACACTGAAATTTTGTTATTACTGGTAGAGAGAAGTTATTTTTTAAAATTCTAGTCATTCATAGTCAACCTTGTTAACCAGCGGTATAATCGTAAGGCTAGGGGACCCTTAGAGGTAATGTGCCCAGCATTTCTCAGAATCTTAAACATCCTTGCAGGTCACTGCCAAAGATCCGTTTGAAATCCTCTGCTTATATTTGCATACTGCCTTTAAGGGGGTCCAGACATTTATAGGAACATTGATGGCCTGAGCAACTTTGAAAGGTATCCTTAGAAGCATACCTTTCATTGGCTTACTCAGGTACTCTGATGGATCAGTGATCTCATCAGTTTGGTAGTTCCCAATGATGTTACATGTTGAAACTTGTTTATATTCCTCCAGAAGTTCACCGCAGAAAGTCCCCCCAACAAGCTGGAGGGTTTCCTCACTCCTGATGTTTTGTGGATGCCAGTAGAGCATTCTGGCTGTCACCCTGTCATCTCTTGCTCTTGCTACATGATCAGCCCATCTCTTTCTATTACACAGTTCTTTGATGACATCCTTTTCCCTTGTTCTTCAAAGTTGTTCGTGTATGGGTTAGATAGTGCAGCCTGCAGACACCAGCTTCGTGATGCACCATTGCCCTGTGTGTGACGTTGATCCTTAGTTCTTAGGCAGTGGTGGTTCACATCTTGCAGCACATTGTAACACTGATAAAATGTCGGTATTGAATGACTTTGCTTTTATGGGAAGCTTGAGGTCAGTAAAAGAGCTTTGCAATTTCCTGAAAGCAATCCAACCAGCTCTCCTCCTCCTTTTCAACTTCCAGTGCCCATCTGTATTGTGTTCCACATTTTCTTATTATTTGACAGGTTCTATAATAATTATTTCTTAACTTTGTGTCATAGACATAAAATAATGAGATCACAGATTCCATTTGGTAGTCTGGTGAAAGTTGTGAGCCTCTTAAAATAATTTTTTAAATATGTGAAATAAAATACATAGAATCATAAAGGAAATCAATCAAGTTGAAACCAAGTATCAAAATATTTAAAAACCAAGTTCATGTTTCCAAGTTAAGAACCCTTGCTTCACAACACACCTGATAAGGGGGCATCCTACTTCAAGTTCTCCAATAATGAGGCACCTTCTGAAGCAATCCATTTCACTTTGGGACTGTTAGGAAGCATTTCTTTATATTACGCAAAAAGATACTTCTTCAACTTCTACCCATTGCTCCTAATTTTGCCCTCTGGGGCCACCCAGAACAACTCTTTCTCTTCCATGTGACAGGCATTTATATCAGAGGTGATCAAACAGGTATACCTCTGAAACCATATTAAAATATAAGTGGAAAATATCTAACAAAATAAATGAAACTACAGTAGAAACAGAGACAGTGTTAATAAGTGGTTTTCTATGTCAGTATGCACCTGAAGGGATTCTTTCTGCACTATTTGAGTTTGATGCCACTGAATTACGTAATCGACAGATACCATTCCTCATAAACGATCTCTTTTTTTTTACCGTAAATATTTCCAGTTCTTTTGATCCTCATATGGCATTACCTTCCCAGTTCCTCTCCCCTGAATGCTTTCTTTTTTTTTACCAATTTTCTCCCTAAAATATGGCCAGAAACATGTAATTCTCCAGATGTGGTCTGACCAGGGCAGAATAATATAGGACCATCACCATTCTTGGAAGCTCCATCTCTCTTAATATAGCTCAAGGTTACATTTTTGGTGTCATTTTGCTAACTTCTCCTGAGCTTGTGATTTACTAACTTCCCGAAGTGGTCAGTTAATGTTTATTATTAATCACCTACTACATGCTAGGAACTGTTCTAAATATTGGGAATACAAAAAAAGGCAAAAACCAGTCTGTGCTCCGAGGAGCTCATGGTCTGAAGGGCTGAAGGGGAGACAGTATGAAAACTGTTATGTACAAACAAGTTATGTACAGAATAAATTGGAGATAGTAGACAGAGGGGAAAGTACTAGCATTAAGAGGGATTAGGAAAGATAACCTGTAGAAGTGGAGTTTTAGCTGAGGGTTGAAGGAAGCCAGAAGGCAGGGATGAGAAGGGAGAGCATTCCAGGCATGGGGGAAGACCAGTGAAAAAAGTTTTAAGAAGCCTGGAAAGGTTAGAGGACGCCAAGTTAGTAAAGGTTTTGAAAAGCAGAAGATTTTATATGTGATCCTGGAGATAATAGAGAGATTCTGGAGTTTCTTAAATGAGGGAGGCATGACAGTTTGGCAGCTGAATGGAGGCTAGACTGGAGTGGGGAAATGCCTGAGGCAGGGAAGCAAGCTGTTGCATTAATCTAGGGACGAGGTGATTTACCACAGGGGTGGCAGTGCCAGAGGAGGGCGAAGGGAATGGAATAAGCATTTATATAGCTCTTCCTATCTGCCAGGCATTATGCTTAGTGCTTTTTACAAATGTTATTTCATCTGATCCTCACAACAGCCCTGAAAGGTAGGTGTTATTATTTTTATTATCCTCACTTTACAATTAAGAAAACTGAGGCAGAGAGGTTAAGTGACTTGCCCAGCATCACACACAATTAGTAAATGTGTGAAGCTATATTTGAACTCAGATTTTCCTGACTCCTGGCCCAGCATTCTGTCTATTGTACTGCTGTGTCTCTAAGGAGGCAAAGGAGGGAGGAGGGTACCTATTAGAGATGTTATGAAGGTAAGATTGATAGGCCTTGGCAACAGATTGGATATGGGAGGTAAAAGAGAGTGAGGAGTCAAGGACAACATCTAGGTTGGAAGCCTGGGAAACTGGGAGGATGGTGGCACCTTTAATAGAGAAGTTCACAAGAGGGGAATATTTGACAATAAAGCCTGCTTTAGAACTGTTTGGGTCTGGGAGAATGCCTATTCTCTTGTATTTTTATTAAGGACTTCCTTAATAATCATTTCATTTCCATAGATAGTTTGTAGACAGGGGAAAGTAGGCATATGGGTTGGTAGTTATTGATGGCCTCTCACTTCCTTTTTTGAGGGATAATTATAGCATCTGTGCTTTTTTTTCCCTAGTTATTATTTTCCTGTTTTTGCGAAATCTTGAAAATTGACCTTTCTTGTGCTTTCAAAATTGTTTTGCCTATAGACACATGGGTTTCTTCTGTGTCTATTTGGTTTGGTCTACCCATGATTTCCATCTTCCTTAGTACCATTTCCACATCCTCATATAGCAGATTGGGATTTAAGGTGTTGAGTCCAAATGTAGTGCTTTCACTGTAAATGATGTTAAGATTACTATAGAAATTTAGGCAAATGTGTTATATTTTCTATCTATTTGATATTTTTTATTTCATTGTGAGGTATAATGGCATATATAAAATATATATATATATATGTATATATATATATGTAAACCAAACTTGGCTTAGTTAAGTTTAAAGGCAAGCTTTCTGTAGATTTATTTTCCCTTCTATGGCTTCTTGCTGTTTCATGAGGTTACCCTGTTCCTAGGCTTTCACCATCCTCCTCTTTTGGAAATGAGTTTTACCTTTGACTGCCATGCTCTCATTTTGGCAAGGTCCTTTTGGCTTTTTTTGTGGCACTTGCTTAACATAAACTTTTTAAAAAGCAGCTATAGTCCATGTCAATATCTTCATATTTATCTTATTTACCAATTTTCAGCATTATCCACTTGTTTGAATGGATCATGCTGGAGGCATTCTTTTTTTCCCTTTTCTCTTTTTCAAAAAATTTGTTTAGTATTTTTTTTCCCCAGTTACATGTAAAAACAATTTTTAACATTCATTTTTAAAACTTTTGAGTTCCAAATTCTCTTCCTTCCTCCCTCTCCCCCCCCCCATTGAGAAGGCAAGCAGTTCAGTATAGGTCATACATGTGTCATCATGCAAAACATTTCTGTAATAGTCATGTTGTGAAAGACAATATAGACCAAGGGTGGGGGCCTCAAGAAAAATAAAATTAAAAAGTATGCTTCAATCTGTATTCAGACACCCATCAGTTCTTTCTCTTGGGATGGATAGCATTTTTCATTGTTAAGTCCTTCAGAGTTGTCTTAGATCATTGTATTGCTGAGAACAGCTAAGTTATTCACAGCTGATCATCTTACAGTATTGCTGTTACTTTGTACACAGCACATTTCATATTGCATCAGTCCATGCAAGTCTTTCCAGTTTTTCTGTGAGCATCCTGCTCATCATTTCTTATAGCGCAGTAGTATTCCATCACAACCACATACCACAATTTGTTTAGCCATTTCTCAATTGATGAGTATCCTCTCAGTTTCCAATTCTTTGTCCCCAGAAAAAACATGCTGGAGATTTTCAACATCAACTTCTTTGAATAGATCATGATTTCACATAGTGTTTTCTTCTCATCTTTATCCCTCTGATTTGGTGTTGATTTTCAGATCTTTGCCCTAACTAGTAAGTAATCTTGACTGTACACATCCATTTCTGCAATTGCTCCCACTTTAATAACCAGTCATTTCTTATTTGTTAACAAATAGTTTTGTTTTCATAGTGGTATTCGGTATACAGTATGTCCAGTGATTTCAAACAGCTCCATGTCTACCCGTCCCCTGCCGTGATTCTGTGAATGCATTTTGTAAAGCTTTACTCAGTATGGTTGTTTGGCCCACTGAAGGAGTTAAGGTATATCATAAGCTTAACTCATTTCTATGGATACCCACAGAACTGTCATATATTGTCAAGATGGCATATGTTGTCAAAAATACATGTTAGGTTATCACCTTCCTTTTCCTTTTATCTGCTTGTGATTCACTTGTGGCTTTACTTGCTGGCAACATGTAGTTTTTCTTGGAATACCTAATTGACCTTTAGTAAACACACCAATCCAGGGCACAAATCTGCGATCCAAATTTTCTACTCAGTCCAGATTATGGTGGCTCTTTAAGTCCTGCCTTTATACTAGAGGACTTAAATATTCAAACAGATGCATCCTCAAACTCCCTAATCTCTCAATTCTCAAACCTCCTTAAATTCTATGACCTACTCCTTCCCTGTACCTCAACCACAAAGAAATGGAACACGTTAGATCTCAATGTGAACCACAAGTGTCCTAGTAGGAACCCTGACAGTCCTCTATCTGACCATAACTTCTATCTTCTATATTCTTCTTCCTCTGCCTTTACCTAACTAGGCCTGTTCTCCACCATCATGGACATCTCCAGTCTCTACCCTCAATATGTTCTCAGGCCATTAACCCTGATTTTTTATTTCTTTCTCTCTCCAGCCTCAACCCCATAGTTAGTCATTTCAGTTCTACACAATCTTTTTCTCTTGAATCCATCATCCTCTTGTCCTGTTCCTACTTATCCCTTGCCATATAAGTAAGTTAAAGGCGGTTGTGCCTGTTGGCTTTCTCCTTCCAGAATGGCTGAATGGGTCAAACAGCAAGCTGATCGAGAAGCAGAAAAAGAACAGAGGCGCCTCGAGAGGCTGCAGCGGAAGCTGGTGGAGCCAAAGCACCACTTTACCAGTCCTGATTACCAGCAGCAGTGTCACGAGATGGCTGAGAGATTAGAGGACTCGGTCCTCAAAGGTAGGAGTGGAGGCTGCTGGGGAATAGTTCGCATCATGACAAGAGCTGTTGCTAACTTTAGGGTACTGTTTTTGTCTGGATTTGTGATTTCATTGGTTTGAGGACCTACGTTAAGGAAGTTCCCTCCACTGAGGCAGATCAAACAATTGTTCTTCACCTTAGAGTGTTAGAGTTAGTGGCTTTACCCAACAAGTTGCATCCATCAGAGGTGGGTAACCGGGTCTTCTTGACTCTGATACCAGCTGTTTACCCACAATGCCATGCCAGCCTTTGTTCAGGTATTTTATCTCCAGTTTAGACTCTTCTCCATCTGCTGATGTCACTCCTTTCCTTAGAAGTCCAAATTAAATGTAGCATTTCCCCCTCCCAGGTGAAAGTTATCTCTTTCCTTTCAAATAGCCCTTAATCCTTTGTTTAGACAAGGGGTGGGGAACCTGTGGCCTCCAGGTCACACATGGCCCTCTAGGTCCTCAAGTGTGGCCTTTTGACTAAGTCCAAGTCCTCTTATTAGGAGGATTTGTTCTGTAAAACTACCCCGGATTTAGACGATAGTTGTCAAACTCTTGGCCTGCCTGCAAAGCTCTAGAGTGCCCTTCCTCCAGCCTGCCACCAGATTAAAATAGAATTGGGAAATGTTTTGGAAAAAAACCAACAATATAACATAAAAAGTAGTAATATGCCACCCTCAGGGAATCTGTTTCTCTTTGAATTTGACACCACCCTTTTAGACCTTTTCTTTGCACTTTCCCCATTAGATTGTCAACTCTGAGAGCAAGGTCTGTAGGTTCGTGTCTTCAGTGCTAAATACAATGTCTTAATAAATGACATTTAATAATAAGGCACATAATAAATGTTTGATTTGGCTTCCTGTGAATAAGTTTATACTTTAACTAAACTGGCTTTCAAGAGAAGAACAAAGGTTATTTGTTTCTAACTTCATCAGAACTTTAATGCTTTTGACTGTATGCTGTTATTGAGAGTTTCCAGTTAAAATCTAGTAGAATATATTAAGAAATGGCTCACATGTTAATCATAAAAAAAAATGAAGTCTTAAGCAAGTTGGATCCTAAGGTGGTGTTTGTTTGTGTCTGTGAGTAGGTATCCATGCATGCATGCATGCTTGCCCCTTTTTAGTTTAGACAGCTTTCATAAATGAACTAGATAGGAAAAACTAAGTTGTTCAATTTTCTGGTCAGGTATGCAGGCTGCCTCCAGCAAGATGGTGTCACCTGAGGTGAGTGACAGTAGGAAACGACCTAAGGAACCTGAGATAAGTGGTGGAATCAAATCAAAGAAAAGGAAATGCTTTTGGTAAGTTACATAATACTAGTTGCAGTGTTTAAGGCCTTAAATTATTGAGCAAATGACTGTGGAACCACCTATTAGCCTTATGTAAAAATGTTTATATGATAGTGAAATGGGTGCTCAAAAATATTGTAGTGGAAAAAGTGTTGGAATTTGGAATCAAAGTACTCAGGTTTCAATTCTGCCACTCATCCTTCCTATATCTGTGACGTTAAGTTATGTCAATAATGTAGGGAGGTTACATTAGATGATCTCTTGGTTCTGAATCCTAGAAACCTTTTCAGGGCTGCATACAGCCTTTAAAATGAAATACTTTCCACTTTGCTTAATTTAATAATGATGGCTGAAATACTGCTATTATAGATTATTACAGAAATAGAAGCAACAAAATTCTTTTTCTCATAATCAGGGTGGAAAATCACAGAAGAGCAAATGTCTTTATTTTCAGGGCTTTTGACTTATGGGAGAAGTCAACTTCATATACTGTGCAATAGATAGATTGATTACTTGTTTGTGTTACTCTTTGTGTTGGCCTATTCTTTTCCTTCTTTTCGTCATTATTCTTCAGGAAAAAAAAAAAGAGTAAGTCCCTAATTGAGAAATAGTTCAAGGATATGAATAAGCTGTTTTCTAAGAAAGAAATCCAAGCTATCATAACCGTTTGAAAAAATACTCCATATCACTAATTAAAGAAATGCAAAGTAAAGCACTTCTGAGGTGTCATCTCACACCCTTCAGATTAGCAGAGTTGACAAAAACAGAAAATGACTTGTTGGAGGAGCTGTCAGAATGTTGGAAAATGGATATATTAATGCACTGCTGAGGAAGCCGTGAATTTGTCTAGCTAATTTGGAACTATGCCCCCAAACTAAACCGCATTCATTTTGATCCATTGATACCACTACTAGCCCTTCATATCAAAGAGATAAAAGAGGAAAAGAACTTGTGAGCAAAAATATTTATGGCAGCTCCTTTTTTGATGGCTAAGAACTGAAAACTAAAAGAATACTCATCAATTACAGCATGGATGAACAAATTATAAAGTGGAATACTATTATGCTGTAAGAAATGAAGGTTTCAGAGAAACCTGGAAAGAGTAGTATGAAGTAATGGCACCAAGAGAACAATTTACAACACTATAAAGAAAGACAACTTGAAAAGATTTAAGAATGCAGTGATTAAGAACAATTCCAGGGGCCCATGATGAAGCATGCTAAACATTTCCTGACAGGCTCAGGATGTAAATTAAGGCATATAGTTTTGGGATGTGACCAGTGTAGGAATTTATTTTTCTTGGTTATACATATTTGTTTCAAGAGTTTTTTCTTTTCTTTTCTTTTTTTCTAATAGAGAAAGGAGAAAAGGAGAGGGAGAGAAAATAGATTTTTTTAATTTAAAAAGTGAATTTTAAAGTAAATTTTGACATTTCCTTTTAATATTTGTGGCTTTATCTAATTTCTTAGGATTGCGGTTAAATCTAAAATAAAAAATACTTTTACAGATTAAATGAATCTCTTAAAATATAATTTACTAAAAATCAAAATTCATTATGAAACAAGGGTACTTTCCAGTTTCTGGATCTGTTATACCATTGTACATCCTATATCCTTAAAATTCTCTTACTTCTCCTGCCAGTTAAGCTCCTTTTTACTTACACTAACCCTTTCTCCTGGACAGATAAATAGCAGTTTTTCAAAACTAGTAGCTATAAATCATATTGTTTATTTTCTGACAGGATGGGCATGGAAGGCCTGGAGGATGCTGGAAGTTCAGATGATGGGGACAGTGAAGAAGTCCCCAGCACTTCAGGAACGAGCTTCTACTCGCCAAATGGCTGTACCGATAATGCTGACAAGTCAGCAGAATTTTCCAGCAATTGTAAGGATTCTATAGGTTTGAGTGTATCAGAAAAACTACAGGTGCCCACCATTAACCCTGAGACTGTTGCCCCAGTGGAAGTGTGTGGTGAGCTGGACAAGAAGCCTGCAGACAAGCAGGTATTGGGGAAGACAGAAGAAATGGAAGTGGAGAGAGAAATCGGTGTAGAGGAGGAAGCATGTGTGGCAGGAAAGGAAGAAGAGACAAATATAGCACAGGACAGGAAAGATGAGACCAAAGGAGCGACTGAAAAGATGCCACTTGATAAGCCTGAGGGAAGCCTGACAGGAAACAAAGTAAGTCATCATCTTAGGGTGGGTTTCTTAGAAATCCATTTTCTTCTCATATTTATGGTAATGAGAAGTGTGGCTTTTTCATGTACTTCTTGCCCTTTTTTGTCATTAGCCACTTAGTGAAATGGCTTGCTTGTTTAAAAGTTCAGATAGAAATCAAGTTTATATGCTCTGGTTATTCCTGTAGGTCTCTTCTGTTACAGGGCGCTGGAAATTTATGACATTTTGTCACTAGGTGGTGCTCGTGTATTGGATAGTGAATATCTTATCTTGTGTAAGCAGTAATGATTCATTCTTTCCTCCTGAGTAGAAAATAGAATTTGAATGTGTGAAAAGGCTTTCAGGAGAGGAGAGCCCTCTTTTTGAATGAGTGGTCATCAAACCTTAGTGACTCAGGCTTCTGTTTTATAATGATAACATAAATAATTTTCATTTCATATTATTCAGAATAGGTATCCAAAGTAACCTTTAGTTGTCTTCCTTGAGTAGATTTTAGGAAGGCTTTTCAAAGGTCATGCTTTGGTTTAACAGGTTTCTGGATAGAACAGAGAAAATCTGAACCAACAGGATAACTTCTTTGGTTTCCTTTTACATAATTACATTGCATCATTGATTTTATAAATCAGCATCTTGTATTCAAGACATCGCATGTAGCTTTCTAAAATTTCCTAGAGCATTGTTAGTAGAATCCTGCAACAAATAATGAAGCTGGCTTTGGTCAGTGCATCCAGTCTTTCTTGAATTCTTAGGTATTTGTAGGCAAGAATAATCTTATTTCCCCACCCCACCTTTTGGAATATCACAGTTGATAATCTAATGCATAAGGGAGTTTATTCCTTATATTAAGAAAAGCTCTGTCATACGTGCTATCTTGAGTCCCTTACTTTGCAAATGGTACTCCAAGAATGATGTAATAACATTTTTTTAAATTTATTGCGTTGTCTTTGGAAATAGGAAAAAGAAATGAGTAGTCTATCCCTAGAGCTTTATCATCTCAAAATAACTTAAGAGGAAACATTATTCTTGTTCAAAGTTAATGCTTTTAATAGAAAAGGACAGTTCTCCTCTTAGCTAACCTATCACCATTAGAAATTTTTGTTTTGATTAATTTGTTGTTTGTCTACCAAAGTAGCAAGGCTAGAGAGAAGTTAAATATATTTGAATTTACTAAGCCCCTAGGCGGAATCTGCAGCTCCAGCAACACCACAGTTACGCAGCTAGAATGAATGACAGCAGATTACTAGAGTTTATGGGTTCAAGTCAACAGAGGTTTCTTTGAGATAACACCTTTATTCTAGATAACAGTGATAAGGCATTTTTTGAGCATTTTTATGGATAATTGGGGAGAAAAGATTGAACTGAGTGATCTTACACATTTTAAAAGGCCTTTTATTCTCTTTATTATAGTTTTAAAACAAAAAAGTGGTGCTTGTTTATATGAGTATAGGTTATAAAAGATTCTTACTTGATTACTGATAATAGCTACTGAAAAGTTCCTATCAGTGAATGCTTTTGGGGGGAAAATATCAATTAGATGGAAGTTCTACAAAATGGATATTTTGTAGTTTTGTAGTTGAGAAATCTATATTCATGGAAACGTGGGATTTGAATCATTATTTTCTTTTTTCTGTTTCTTTTAGGATGTTCAAGAACCTATAGATCTTCTGGCATTCAGCTCTGTTGAAGAAATCGAAGTGTTGGGTTTGGATAAGCTTAAATTGGAATTAATGGCATTGGGACTTAAATGTGGAGGCACCTTGCAGGAAAGAGCAGCAAGGCTCTTCTCTGTCAGAGGACTAGCAAAGGAACAGATAGACCCTAGCTTATTTGCCAAGCCCACTAAAGGGAAGAAGAAAAAAAATCCGTAAAGACTCATTTCTTACTGTTTTTGTACCAGCATATTTCTTTCTCTGAAAATGTTAACCTCTATTGCTTTCTACAATTATTGTTGTTCGATTAGAACTGAACTTTTAAATTGATTTAGTGGTTTGAAAACTGAAAAAGGCACAACTCTAAATTACAATAAATATATGTTTTATAAGTTATACAAAAGGAGAATTTTATGTTGTAGAAGTCATTACTACGTGTTGTGCTTTAGGTCTTCGTAAAGAAAATAGAAAGCTGCTTTATTTAAAATGTGACTATTATGAAAAATATAGAAATAAAATTATTTCATTAATTTTATTATATTCAGAATATTTTTTAGACAGTGAGATGGGCTGGAAATGGTCAACATGCCAAGTCAAATCAACAATCATGTATTAAGCCCCTGCTGTTATGCCAGGCACTGTGCTCATTGGTAGAAGTACAAATAAAGGTAAAAAACCATCCTTTCTCTCGTTTGAAGAATGGTTGAAGGAGCTGGGGATATTTCTACTGGGACCTGATAAGTTATCTTCAGATATTTGAATGACAGTCATTCTTTGTAACTCCAGATGGTAGTAAGTTTTGAGTTCCAGATTCTATTCCCTCTCTCCCCACAGTAAACAATCAGATACAGGTTGTACACGTGCAATTACGTAAAACATTTCCAGATTAGTCATTTTGTATGAGAAGATTCAAAAGAAAAAAATGAAAGAAAAAAGGTGAAAAATAGCATGTTTTCAGTCTGTATTCAGTCAATATCAGTTCTTTCTCTGGAGGCAGACAGTATGCTTCATTAGTCCTTTGGGATTGTCTTGGATCATTGTATTGCTGAGAATAGCTAAGTCATTCATAATTCTTCATCAAATAATATTGCTGTTATTATGTACAATGTTCTCCTGGTTCTATTCACATCACTATGTATCAGTTCATGTAAGTTTTTTAAGTTTTTCTGAAATCATCCTGCTTGTCATTCTTTATAACACAATATTACATTACAATTATATACCACAGCTTATTTAGCTGTTCTTGAATTGATGGGCATCCCTTCAATTTCCAATTCTTAGCCACCACAGAAAGAGCTGCTGTTATAAAATATTTTTGTACAAATAAGTCCTTTTTCCTTTTTTTAGATGTCTTTGGGATATAGACTAGCAGTGGTATTGCTGGCTCAAAGGGTATGCACAGTTTTATAGCCTTTTGGGCATAGTTCCAAATTGCTATCCAAAATGGTTAGATCAGTTCACCAACAGTGCATTAGTGTCCTTGTTTTCTGTATCCCCTCCAACATCCAACGTTGTCCTTTTTTGTCATATAATTTGCATTTCTCTAACCAATAGTGATTTAGAACATCTTTTCAGATGACTGTACATAGCTTTGATTTCTTCACCTGAAGACTTCATCTGTTCATATCCTTATCAATTGAGGAGTGATTTGTATTTTTATAAATTTGACTTCAGTTCTCTATATATTTGAGAAGTGAGTCCTTTATCAGAGATACTTGTTGCAAAAAAAAATTTTCCCCCAGTTTTCTGCTTTTCTTTTAATATTAGTTGCATTGGTTTTGTATAAAAACTTTTAAATTTTATATAATCAAAATTACCTTTCTTACATTTTGTAATGATCTCTGTATTTTCTTGGGTCCTAAATTCTTCCACTATCCATAAATCTGACAGATAAACTATTCCATGTTCTCTTAATTTGCTTATGGTATTACCCTTTATGTGTAAATCATGTACCCATTTTGACTTTATCTTGGTATACAATATGAGATGTTGGTCTGTGGCTAGTTTCTGCCACACTGTTTTGTACTGTTCCCAGAAGTTTTTGTCAAATGAGTTTATGTTCCAAAAGCTTGGATCTTTGGGTTTATCATATACTAGATTACTGTGGTCATTTACTATAATGTAATTTGTACCTAATCTTATATTACTGATCCACCACTCTATTTCTTAGCCAGTATGGATTGTTTTGATAATTACTGCTTTATAATACAGTTTGAGATATGGTACGGATAGACTACCTTTTTTCCACATTTTTTTTATTGATTCCCTTGATATCCTTGAGCTTTTGTTCTTCCAGATGAATTTTGTTACTTTTTCTACACCCGTAAAATAATTTAGTAGTTTGATTGGTATGGCACTGAACAAGTAAATTAAATAGAATTGTCATTTTTATTATATTAGTTTAGCCTACCCATGAGCAATTAATATTTTTCCAGTTATTCAGTTCTGACTTTATTTGTGTGAAAAGTGTTTTATAGTTGTGTTCATATAGTTCCTGGGCTTGTCTTGGCAGGTAGATTCCCAAGTGTTTTATATTGTCTATAGTTATTTTAAATGGAATTTCTCTATCTAGTTGCTGGACTATGTTGGTAATATGTAGAAATGCTGATGATTTATGTAGGTTATTTTGTATCCTTCAACTTTGCTAAAGTTAATGGTTTCAAGTAGTTTTTTAGTTGATTCTCTAGGATTTTCTAAGTATTACATCATATCATCTGCAAAGAGTGATAGTTTTGTTTCCTCAATGCCTACTCTAATTCCTTTAATTTTTTTCTTCTCTTATTGCTATAGCTAACATTTCCAGTACAATATTAAATAATGGCATCCTTCCTTCATCCCCGATTGTACTGGGAAGGCTTCTAGCTTATCCCTGTTACAGATAATGCTTACTGGTGATTTTAGATAAATATTACTTATCATTTTAAGGTAGAGGGTAATCTTAAGACCCATGGAAGATAGAAGTTAAAGGGAAGCATATTTTGGTTTAGCATAAAGAAGGGTTTTCTAATAGATCTTTGTTCCTTTATCATCTACTTTGCCCAGGAATGAGTTCTCTATCATTGGAAGTATTGAATGATTTATCTGTCAAATATGTTGTAAAGGGGATTCCTACTTCTTATTGGAAGGTTAAACTAGATTATTTCTGAGAGCCCTTCTAACTTTAAACAGGGAAAATTTTGTCTTATGTGGGGGAACAGACTTAAATGTTAGAGAAAAGGAAGATGATCCTCATCAGAAATGTTCCTTGTCAATTTTCACCATGGTCTTGCCTTTTCATTAAAAGCAAAAGAAAAAAACCTGCCCAATTCCTTGGAGAACAGGAAGGTGCTCAGTAAGTGAATGCTGAGTCAGATTTACAAAAATAATCTGTTTTATTTGTGACTAGCAAATCAGGAGAAATTAATAGAATATCATTTACAATAGTAACAATGCTTGAATATCTGGGTATGCATTTCACTTTAACAAACTCCAAATGCCTTCCTTATATGTGCAAAGGCAGTTGCCATGGTGTGCAACAAACCTATGTAAAGAAAATTATAAAGTGATTTTATGCAAATGAAGACCTAATTAAGGAAGAGGGATGTTTTATGCATCATGGCTAGGTTGAGGCCCTAAAATCAATTTGGGAAGTGTCAAAATTTTTACCAATAGCTTCAGTACAATACCAGTCAAAATGCTGGCAGTTATTTAATAAAATTGGATAAAATTATAACAAAATTTATAAGTAAAAACAATATCAAAAGGAGCTATGAAAAAGTGATGAAAAGGAGACTTACGCCTGCCTTCTCCATTCAGAAAAGTTGTGGATTGAAGATTTCATCAGTTCATACCATTTGTAACCTGTGAGATAAATCTTAGTTGCTTGCAGCTTAGTTCGATTAAGTAATTTGCAGAAACAGTTCCAGAGGAAGTATTTGATCTGGGTTCTTACTGATTGTATGTTCAGTCCTCTGTCAGCTAAGCCACGTTGCCTCTCGATTATCAAAGAACTGTTTATCAAGCTATCTGGTGCTACATTACAGAAGACAGGAAAGTAGATGAGTGGGTGAGAGGCAGCATGGCATAGTGAATAGAGAGGTAGCCTTATGTGCCACCTCTGGGGGGTGTATACTGGCCATGTGATCCTAAGCAATCACAACCTCCCAGTTCTTGGCAGCTTTCTAAGACTATGAGGTACAGGGAATGTGGCAACCTAAATTGATAGGAGTTTCCTACCCTAAGAATTCTCTATCCTAGATGAGTGGGATGGATTTAGGGAATCCATTAAATTAAATCCAAAATTTTATCTGAAAAACCTAAGATTGGGGAAAGAAATTCAGTAAAATTTATTAGGAAAATAGCAAAAAATGAATTAAAATCTGCATTGCACACCATAATGAATTTCGGTTTGATCAGTAATCAGATGTAACTTTTTACCCAGAAAATTGGCGAATAGTTGACAACAACAAAATTGTGTATTAGCTAGGTTGTAGGAAATAGGGGCATTGCTGCCTTGAGGAGCTGTGGAGTGGTACAGTTTTCTGAAAGATATTTTGACCCTAGACCAGTAGGTTACAAAATTGATTCTACTAGTTGGCCTGGTGATCCCAATGCTAGAACTACGATTACCTGTCTATGGGAAAAAACCATTCATAGTAGTTTTTGTTTTTTCAAAACCACTTCAAGTCTTGGGGAGAATGGTTGAAGTGAATTAATTGAATGTATTATTATTGATCTATAAAACATGACAAATATGGAAAAAATGTAAAGTATCATAAAGGATCAGAACAATAGACCCTGATTGTCACTACATATATTTTAAAGGCAGAAAATCTGATATGTGGACAGAAGAGGACATAGCAAATAAGATATTTTGCCAGAGTGACGTATGGGGAAGCATGTTGAATTTAGAGTCGGAAGACCTGGGTTTGAATTTCAATAGGAACCTGTGTGACTGTGGCCAAGGTACTAACCTCTCTGGGCCTCAGTTTCCTCATCAGTAAACTGAAAGGCTTAGACTACATGACCACTGAGGTCCCTTCCAGCCCTCCTTTCATGTATTCAAGGTGTTCCCAAAGTCTCAGTGCCATTTTAAGCTTTAATGGCTTACACATTCATTTAAGTTTTAATAGCTTAAAAATCCACTAAGACTTTTGGAATACCCCATGTAATGAGGCGGGTGTATTACAGAGTCACACACCTATTACACATGCAAATAGTAGAATATTGAGGGGGTGTTATGAGCAGTGGCCACCTGAAGGCTTATTAGTGACACTATAGGCTGCAATTCTTAAAGAATGCTTGAATTCTTGATGTAGGCACTTTCTCCATGGATGCAGATTGTAACTCCCTAGTAGTAGATAGTTTTCACCTCATTGGTCAGATCAACAAATACGTCCCTACTGGGCACCTGCCATGTGCTAGGTACTGGGACACAAAGCTCAAAACAACAGTGCCTGCCTTCTGTGAGCTTACAGGTTCACAAGCATCACAAAAAGTAAACTGAAGAGGAAGAGAGCATTAATGAGTTGGGTGAGGAGGCAGGGAAAGCTTCATTTGAGTGGTAACACCTGAGCTGAGCCTGGAAGAAAATATGCAGGGTACATGAATTCTAGACACTGGCCAGCTTGTCTTAGCTGGACTTGACTCCTACTCCTGCTGGGGTTGTCTTTTCCATTTGTATCTGATCCAGTGCTTAGGACGGTTGCTTTCCATAAAGTAAGCACTTAATAAAGGTTTTTCATTAGTTCATTCACAAGGAGGCATTAAAGGCTTTTCATAGAATTTGAATTTTTTTTTTGATCTTTTTTTTTTTAACATCACCACAATTTCTCCTGGTATCCCTCTTCCATTACCCTTCCAGAGAACCATCCCCAAATAAAGATTTTTAAAGGAAAAAAAATTTTAATCAGCAAAATCAATCAATACATTAAAAAAGTCTAAAAATATCTGCAGAGTACACAGATGAGACCCTGCTACCTTCTGCAAGTGACTAGGGTGCGACTTATCTCTTCTTTGGAGCCAGACATATTCTTTGTAATTTTGTAACATTTACTTTTGATTGTTTTGTGATCCTTTCCATTGAAATTGTCATAGTCATTGTGTATGTTTCCTTCACTCTGCAACAGATCCTGTAAATCTCATGTTTCTCTGTATTCATCATATTCATTATTTCTTACCACACAGAAATTCCATTACATTCATATACCACCATTTCTTTTGCAATTCCCCAGTCAATGGCATCTACTTTGTTTCCACTTCTTTGCTATCACAAAGAGTTCTGTTACATATATATCTTGGTGTATATAGGGATTTTAAAAAAAATTATCAATGACCTCCTTAGGGTATAAGTTAAGTTGTGGGATCTTTAAGAGTCAGCTGGGTGGTATAGGACAGAACATTTGGCCAAAGTCTGGAAGACCTGAGTTCAAATCCAACCACACAGCTGGTAAGTGACCCTGGATAAATCACTCAACCTTTATCTGTCTCAGATTTCTCATCTATAAAATGGAGATAACAGCATCTACCTCACCAGGGGTGTTTGTTTTTGGTTTTTTTTTTTAGCCGAAGACAAGGTTTATTAAAGATCCACCATATTAGCCAGACTCTTAAGGAATCAGAGTGCCTGTGAGCTGTTGGCTAGATTGTAAAAATCAGAGCATTGGATAGATTATAAGAATCTGAACATCTTAATGGAGACCGGGTGGGCCTTACATACAGAAAGACTATGGGAGGGATCTAGGAGTGGCCAAGTAGTCTATGAGATAATAGAATTCCAGGGACCTAGATCACAGTGGCCAAGGGAGAATGGAGCCTAGACAGGATTAAGGCTGGGAAGTGGCCTGGGGCCATAGGGAGGTAGACAATGGCCACAATGAAAGGCCAGTTGATGGGATTATGGCCTCAGGCGAACACCAGACGTTTGGCCATGTGGGAAAGTCTAGGGTTTTTCCTTTTTGGGGTCTAGATACATCCTCATCATTCCCCCCTCAAACAAATGGGACCCAAATTCTTTTGGGGTAAGGGGCGAAGGTCTTGACTTCTGAAACTGCTTCCTGCTGGAAAGGGGCTTAGAGCTTCCTGCCTCGAGGGGGTCCCAAAAAGGAGGTTGACTAGAACCGAGCACAGACTGCATCCAGGCAACGATGGAGGGGACATTGGCTGGTACTTGCTGTTTGCTGCCAACTGTAGGTGAATGGCCTGTAGTCTGGAAGACGTGAATCTGACAAAAAAGACTGCAGGGCCCAGATATAAAGCAGGGATTAGATTTAGGGCCCAAATGAGAGGATAAAGCATCTTTAGCTCTGTTTGGATTCAGATAATTCAGTTTTCCAACCAGGCAGTATCAAATCCATGTCATAGCCAGGGGGGTAACATTCCCTTTCAAAGGAACATAATGGGAAAACTGAGCCAGGAAGATCCCATCTTAGACTAAGGCTAAAATTGTCCTCTCAGCTTTTCCCAATGCTGACTTCCCACCAGTATCACATTCTCTCTGAGTAGCTTGTGGCATGTCTCAGATGGTAGATTATTGATTTGTGGATGGATTATTATAATCCATTAGACAACTCAAAATAAAATCGTGAGCTTTTTTTTACCTCAAACAGCAAGTTTCACTAATCACAGTTTAGGAAAAACTTTTCCAGGATTTACATCTCAAATTTAAATTTGTCCTGGTGTAAAAAGCCAATCATTAGAGATTATTTCTATATACTTGCAAATTCTCAGCAAGTCAAAACCCAAACAAGCTTTTTATCAAGTTTACACATTAAAACAATAACTAACAATAGCCGAATTATTTTAGCAGTAATCAAATCATGAAGTTGCTTGACATAACTGATACAAAAAGTTCACCAATTTGAAACATGAAACAAACTCATTACCAATCAGGTGATTTCAGTTTTGTTAAATGAATTTCCAAATTACACAGAGAATCAACATATCATTAATAATTAAAACTACAATTTTAATAGAGTGTGCTTACCCAAATTCCAAGCTAGCTTCTTTATCTTGAACAGGATGTGCTGAACCTGGGTGATGCTTCCACACAAAGCCCCAGGGCCCAAGGCCATTGCCAGTGCAGCCCACGCTGTAGTGGGCAAATTCAGAGTGGGGGGAGGGTGCAACTCTCTTCTATGGGAGGGATTAACAGATACCTTCTAGACTCAAGGGAAGGAAGTGGGAGAAGGCAGTGACCAGGGCTGTAAGGAGTCATTTCAAAACTTTAATGTTTGATCAAAAAACCTCCAGAATCTACTAAAATGTTTTTAGCTGTTAACTTTTCCTGTAACCTCCATGAAGAAGAATCCAGGGATTTAGAGGGAAGGGAGTAAGTAAGCCTCAGGGAACCAAAAAGCACCTGAAGTTTTTCCAATTCTCTAGCTCCGAGAGAATTGACAGAATTGGGCATACAATTGGGCATCCATCCTTGTCCTCTGTACTGCAGAAGGTGTACCCAGGTCTATGGCCTCAAACTGAACCAGTGGACCCAGAGCATGAGAATGTCAGCAAGTGCGAGACAGCCTTGTGACTCCCTGCCTGAAAAGCAACTCCAAGCCTTCCGAGGTGCTTGGAGAGCGACCCCAACTGCAGGGGAAGGAAGAAGGGGGGGAGCGGCTTGCATACCTTCCAATCTTGGCTAGAGAAGAACTTGGGGTTGGACAGCTTTCCAGTACAGGGAACCATATGATGAAGTCTAGAGGTGTAGGGGTCCTGGGACCCTGAGATCACGACATGTGGGTCCTGTCCAAAAGAATTCAACCCAAGCCTTCTTTCAGCCAAAGACAAGGTTTATTAAAGATCCTCCATATTAGCCAGACTCTGAAGGAATCTGAGCACCTGTGAGCTATTGGCTAGATTGTAAAAATCCAAGCAGTGGCTTGATTATAAGAATCTGAGCCACCAGGGGTGTTTTGAGGATACAATTAGATAATATTTATAAAGCACTTTGCAAACCTTAAAATGCTGGTAATTACTATTATCTCTGAGTGGAAGAGTATGGATGTTTTAATCACTTTATTTTCATAATTCCAAATTGCTTTTCCTAAATAGTTGTACTGATTCATAGCTCCACCATCAATGTACTAATTATCCTGTCTTCCAACAAACCCTGCAACATTGACTATTCCTGTTTTTTTAATGGGTGTGAAATGATATTTCTGGGTTGTTTTGATTTATATTTTATTAGTGATTTGGAGCATTCTTTCATATGCTTGTTCATATTCTTGTTTTACAGAACAAATCCTTTTATTAAGGGGATTTGTTCTGTGAAGTTTGGATTCAGTCAAAGGGCTGCACTTGAGGACCTAGAGGGCCACATGTGGCCTCCAAGCCACAGGTTCCCCATCCCTGTTCTAGAGCCTTTGTTTCTCCAAATGAATTTTTTCACGATTCTATCATGTTCTGTAACACTAAATATATAAATATATACAAATAATATATTGTAACACTAAATATAAATATATAACACTAAATAAATATAAAAAACAAAATAAATATACTTTTGGGATCTTCTGGGTACTGGCCACAAGAGTGCCGCAAAAGAAAGACGTAGTTTTGCCCAATGAAGATTTTTAATGGACTGTATGAAAAAATTACTTGCTCAACAAAAGTATCCCTTTGATAGTTTGATTGGTAAAGTATTAAAACTATAAATTAACTTTGTTAGCATTGTTATTCATATCATATCGGCATGTCCTAGGCACAAACACTGAATTTTCCTACAGGTATTTAAGTTGTTCTCTATTTAAAAAGCATTTTGCAATTAAATCTATGTAAGTATTTTGTGTACTTCAGTGACTGATCCCAGATATTTTATGTGTTTTGTAGTTATGTGGAATGGGATTTCCCATTCTATTATTGCTTCTTGGATTTTATTATATAGAAATGCTATTAATTTTTGTGGGATTTTTTTGTAGGCTGCTACTTTGTTGAAGTTGTTCATTGTCTCAATTACTGTTTTTGTTCACTCAAGATTTTCTGACTAAACCGTCATGTCAGCAGATGGGGGTGATTTTGTCTCCTCTTTGCCTGTCTTTATGCTTTTTATGTCTTATTGCTCTGGCTAGCATTTCTAGAACTGTATCAAATAACTGGAGAGTGGGCATCTTTGCTTTACAGCTACGTTTATTTGGAAAGCTTGTGGTGTAGCCCCATTTCATATGATGCTTTTGGTTTCAGATATTTTTTATGATATTAAAAAAAGGTCCCTCTGTACCCACACTTTGTAGGGCTTTTAGCATAAAAGTGATTTGGGATGCTTTTGTTTTTTACAATACAAGAATCGTGTTGATTGTTTTCCTATTGGCATATATCCCACTTGGTCATAATCAATGATTTCTTTGATAAATTGCTGTAGTCCATTTGGCAGGATTTTTGAGTTGTTTTTTTAATGATATGTCTGTAGTTCTTTGATTTGTCCTTCCATGGTTTAGCAATTAATACTGTATTTGCCTTATAAAGGGAGTCTAATAGAGTGCTTTCTTAGTTCTTGAGAATGGTTTGTGTACTATTGGTACTAATTGTTCTTTAAAAGTTTGGTAATGTGGCACGGTGGATAGGGCACTGGCCCTGGAGTCAGGAGGACCTAAGTTCAAATCCTGCTGCAGACACATAACACTTACTAGTTGCGTGACCCTGGGCAAGTTACTTAACCCCATTGCCTAGCCAAAGAAAAAAAAGTTTGGTAAAATTCTATGAAGCCAATAGGATCAGGAGTTTTTTTCCTTTGGTAATAGAAGTTGAATTTTCCAAGGAATAATGCCACACATTTATATAGTGCTTTACAGTATACAATGTAACTTGCTTATAATACCAAATATGTTGGGGGTCAATAATTTGAAAATCTTCTGAGTACTGGCCACAAGAGTACCATAAAATAAGGACATAGTTTTGCCAATAAAAGCATTTAATAGGCTACAGGAAAAAGTATTAGCTCAATAATTGAATATTTATCCACAAAAGTATGAACGTTGTAAATGAAAGCCTATCAGGCACATGGAGATTCCTAGCTCAGTACAAACATGTAGATCTATTAAAAATGATTCCTATGTAATGAAAATAGAACCCTTAAGCCTAATTCTAAAAATATGACAGACTGATTTCTGGAAAAATATAACAGATTAATAATCAATACCTGTCCTGGGCACAATAGGGCCTTTCTACACATGGTCTCCCAACTCTTTGTTGAGAAAGAGGAAAAGAGAAAGCAAAGGTAAATCTCGCCAGTTGATACTCTGCCCACCAGAAGAGTAGCCTACCTACTTCTGCCCACAGAAATTGTCATCAGCTACTGTTCTCCCTACTGCTCCAACCTCCAGGAGAAAACTAAGCAAGAGAAAAAGAGAGAGAGAGAGAGAGAGAGAGAGAGAGAGAGAGAGAGAGAGAGAGAGAGAGAGAGAGAGAGAGAGAGAGAAGGCATCTTCTACTACCCTGGCCAATCAAGAGAGAAGAATGAGGAAAAGAGCGCTAGAGCAAGGTCAAGCTTCTCTTCCTCTACTCAGTGAAAGGAAGAAGGAAAGAGTGAGACCAAACGACAATCAGTTGCTAAATGGAAGGAAAAGGAACAGAGTCAAGAGAGGCTCCCGAAGACCCAAGTCTTGAAGCCCCATCCACGACCACTCGTTGAGTCTCATCACATGCTCCCAATCATGTTCCTTCTTCCAAGGATCCAAAGATGTTCCCCAGTTCCTTTACTGAGGATGAACTCTTATTTTACATCAAACTGTGCCAGCCCTGAAAGTCCATAGAGTTGGTTTCTCCTTTTCCAAGGCAGAAATCAATTTTGAATCAAGAACTTACCCAATTCACAGTAGAAAATTGTCCCCTTAATCCAGCCTACTTTACTACTCATCACTCCTGTACTGCCTGGAGCCCACAATACTTAATTCTATGAATGCTCCCTTGCTCCATATCTAAACAACTAGAGCATGTCACTTGTAAACTGTGATATTGGTAAGGGTGGTTGGGCTGAGCTGAGGAAGCCTCTTACATCACCCAGTTAGTGGGTTGATGATTTCCATTATCATGCACACTGCATTTGACTAAGAAGGCAAACTCCTAGTATCTCAAGAGACAGGCTGGAATAAGTCCCCCTTCCCTCTTCCCAGTGGCATGTCAATAATAGTAGTCATGCCCATCACATCAGAAAACATGTGTATGGATTTTTCTGGTTATCTGTGCATTAATGACCAGTTCTTCTGAATATAAGGACAGGAATTTCCTACTAGTAGGAAGATTAAGACATAGTTACTTTTTATTAACACACAATCACAGTTGTACTTAGTTATACACATGAAACTTGACAACCAAATACAAATCAAAAACATTTCACAACCTTGAATTTTATTATTATATTCATTATTCCAGGCTGTGCTTATTAAAGCTCTCAGTATTAACAGTGTGTTCTTAATGTTTTGCCCTATGTGGTGCACTGCAAAGTTCCCAGTTCTAAAATAGTTTCTTTATACACAGGGAACATATCTTGTCTCTTCCCTACCAGTTGCAGTCTTGAAAATCTCTTGGTACTGATGCCGTGGCTCCCACTAGAGAGTCTACCTACAAAGCTGGCCTTCCCAGGCTCTCAGTCCAATGTGGAAGGGAATTCTTATCCCTGGTTTTCACAAAATTTAAAAGAACTTAATACTATGATCCAAATCTAATTTAAACAGCAACTAACTCAAAAGAGTAACATAAGTAAATCCCTAGAAATACAATAACATAGCTTTCTATATAATTAATTCCCTTAATATTGTAACATCCTAATAAAAACCAGTGTTCCTGAAACTCAATACATCTCCAAACCCCATGCATAGCCTACCTTTGGCTTAGAATTTAAGGCCAATATATCTTCATTCGTCAAAGATTAGACTCTTCCAAGACTGTAAAAGGTAAAACCTATAGATTTTCCATTGTCTGTTTTAGTTAAAGCCAGTTAATCAAAACCCATAGAATGATTCCACTTAAATAAGCCAACTATAGCACTCAGATCCTCAGAGAGGATATTACCCTAGGTGTTAACCTATGTGTCACACTCTGTTAGATATCTTCTCCAAGAATAGCACGGCCTTATAATATTTTCCAAAACATATTAAGAAAAACTTTTAAAAAGCACAAACATAAACTTATAAACAATGCAAATATAAAACAAAAGTCTTTTGTTACTAATTAAATAATATTAGTTCAGTTAAATACAGTTCCAAATTAACTCTAGGCACAAAAACTACATCATGCATGTTTCTCCCACTTTTGGCATTCCATGTTGATTGTATTCAAAAACCACTGCAGAATACATTTATCAATATTTGTGTAACAGGCTGGGCACTATTGTCCATCAATTGTATCCACAACAAAGATGAATGATCAGCCATTCCATAGATAATAATATCAATAAGATGCATTCTCAAATCGTATATATTAAATACTATTTAGTTTGCATCAAATCCAATTTAAATCTGAATCCAAACTACCCTATATTTAACTATTCTACATCTATCTGTATTTATTCTGTAGTTATACACTTGTTTCCCATTAGAATGTAAGTTCCTTGTATTCCTCCTACACACCCTTTATACATCCTTATGTAAGAGGTTTGTTTTTTTTGTGGGTTTTTTTAATTTGCCCCCCAATTTGTTTATTTATTTATTTTTAGTTTTCAACATTCACTTCCTCAAGATTCTGAATTCCAAATTTTCTCCCCATCCCTCCGCTCCTCCTACCTCATGATGACTGGCATTCTGATTCCCTCTTCACCCAATCTGTTCTCCCTTCTATTCCCCGCCCACCCCCCATCCCCTTCCACTTCTATTTTCCTGTAGGGTAAGATAGATTTCTATATGGGGTTGGGTTTTTGATTGTTTTTTTTTTTTGCATCATCAGCACCTAGCACAGTGCCCAGCACTTAGCATGCTCTTAATATATGTGTTAATTAAAATATCAAATTATTCACTTGTCAAGAGATGGGATCAAATTGCCTAGACAAATGTACTGTATATGTATGAAAATATACACAATATGTGTATATGTTTATATATTTGGTGAATGGTCAAAATCTGTAGTAGAGAGTTGCCAAATGGTCATACAGCTAGTATATATCAGACAGGATTTAAACAAGTTTTTCTGACTCCACGGCCATCCCTCTCTCTACTATGCCTCGTTGCCTCCTTGCTTCACACCCAATATTTAGAGTGTTCCAAAATTCAGGTTACTTTTCCCAAGTCCACACCAGGATTCTAACATCTGTGAAATTCAGCTTGAAAATGATTGACATTTCCCCAATTCCCTGTTGAACAGTCTCCTTTCCTAAGACAGTGTTTCCACTGGCTGCAAACTACCCTGTGCCTATCTTCATTGGTTTAATGGTCTTTCTCTTTCTCTCCAGTCTTTTCTAGATCCCACTGTCTTTGCAGCTCTTACCTTCTAGATGAACTCATGAGCCCTCACCATTGATGCCAATTGCTCTCTCCTTGTAGTCCAGGCATCTCACATTTAAAACAAGCATTTCTCCCCACAAAGTTCATGCTTCTATACTGCTGACTTGGCCCCATTTTCTTGGGCATCTTCCCCCGTCTCCAACCCCAGCAATTTTTCCTGCTCCTGAGATCCAGTTTATCTCTTTTCTCGAAGCTGGAAGAACCGTACATGGGTTCTCTATTTTCTCCCTGTCTGTGGATTTTTCTCCCTTTCTAGCTCTGATCTCCCTACTTCTTGCTTTTTCTTCCTCTCCCTTTCTTCTCTGGTTACTCCAGTGAAGTACACATTGTGGTTAGGCTAGACCCCAGTCTAACGGAGTGCTAACCTTTGAAGCATCATGCCAATGAATGGAAAGAATGTCCTTCACCTGGCCTGAAACTCATACTCCAGAGGTGAAAATGTATCTATTACATTCCTGAAGAAAGAGCGAGTATACCGGAATCACCATCAGTATCAATGGAAAGTGAAGTACCTGGAATGTGGATCTCATTCCTAAATTCCTTGCAGTCAGTTGGTTAAGATGCTACTTTATACAGAAGTCACTTGCAATCTAGACTTCAAAGTGACCAAAGTTTGTTTCACCTACCCAAGAGGAAAAGTACATAAGGTTCTTTCCTTATGTATGAAAGAAACTTGAAAAGCCCAACCTAATGGGACTATTTGAGACCAGTTCAATAAATTCTTAGGGTTTTTTTTTGTTAATTATTATGAAAAAGATTCTAGAACTTTGAGATTTAAACCATATGAAGATGACAGTGTGAATGCCACTGTAAGACACATACCCTAAAGAGGTCAATTACAGAAATAAAGGTCCCATATATACCAAAATATTCCTAGCAGCAATTTTTGTAGTAGCCCCAAACTGGAAATAAGACGGCTGCATATTAATTTGGCAATAGCTGAAAAAAGAAGAACCAGGAGAACAGTATACACAATAACGACAATAACATAAATTAATAAAATACTACCAAGACAAATCAGATTAAATATGGTGACACTTCTTGGTTTGGGAAATAGGTATCCAACTCTAGAGGGATTTTAGTCATCTTAGACCTGTGTGGGACAAGTGAAAGTTTCTCATGTAAGATGGAAGCTATGCTCCAAAAATGTAGTGAGGCTTCAGCGTGAGCTGGGCCTAAGTTTCACTTTCGTTTTAGGGGAAGGGGGCTGTGCACCAGCTGCCCGTCCCCTCCCTTGTTTTGTAACCACCCCCTCTGTTGGTTTGTGCCTTAACTTTACCAAATAAGGCAATCCTCTAGCTCCCAAGCTAGTTTTGAGTAAAATGTATCTCTTGGGTTCTAATATAGACTGTGAGGTCTCTTGCCTCAGCCAATGAGGATAAAGAGATTGAGACAAACAGGTGGGGAGGGGGGCTTTTTGGAGTGGTTTGCCTAAGACTATATAACTGCTTGCTGCTGTTTGTGCTGGGCCTCACTACTCCAGTCTGCCCTGGGTAGGAGATGTCCAACTCTCACGCAAGACTTGCTAGAATAAAACCTGTTTTCTACCTGGAGATATGTCTGAGTTTTTATTTGGGTAAGTGGTCTCAATCCCACTCAGACCTCACTAGGTATGGGACAATCAAGAGCCTGCTTTGAAGGAGACTCTAGACTCTTTCAGGCCTCAGCCTCCAGGCATTGAGGGTGTGGGGCACAGTAGAGAGCCTGCTCCAAAGGGAACTCTACCGTCATAACCAAATGTACCGGTAGAGAGGTGAGGCTGGGAAGTCTTTACTTTTGAGGACTCAGATTAGACAGTCCATGTACTCTGCAGCCCCCTGCCTGAACACTAGCAAATTCCCCCCAAAATAACTTTAAATAATGCCTCAAAACAAATTCTGGAGCATCAAAACCTACAAAAGGATGGGGTGAAACAATTTTCTAGCACAAGACAACTTACAAGGTTGGTAGGAAAAGTCTGTCACACCAGGATGAGAGTGGAGCACAGTCCAGTGCAGGCCACACTACTGAACCCTAGCAAACCAGGAGCAACTGGAAGCTACTGGCTACTGAATCAGCATGGGCAGCAGCAGCTGTTTCCAGAGTTAGGTAAGGCGGTAGGATAGTGAGTCAGAAGGAGATTATACAGGTCCTTTTGCCAGCACCAGGGACAGGACTCTGTTACATTGCCCATTGTTGCATCTGGGTTACAGTCCTGGGTCTCAGTCCCAGGGTGAGGAGGAGCATTAGCACACCAGAGCTTGCAGCAGCAGGGGAATGGGAACCCTGCTCAAATTTCCAGTAGTAAATACCTCTCCTTGGATCACACCATCTTGGAAGAGCTGAAAACTTACAGGTCTCTAGAAGCATTTCTGAAAATAATTGCACAAAAACCCTGAAGCTTAGGACAATGCCCCTTCCACCCCAGAAACAGAACCACATTTTAGCAAAGAGTGAAAAGTCAAGAAATAGGCTGGAAAAAATGAGCAAACAACAGAAAAAATTCTGATTATAGAAAGTTACTATGGTGACAAGGAATATCAAAACACACTCATAAGAAGACAACAAAGTCAAAACTGCTACATCTAAAGTCTCAAAGAAAGATATGAATTGGTCTCAGGCCATACAAAAGCTCAAAAAGAATTTTTAAATCCAGAGACAGAGGATGAATAAGAAGTTGAGTTTGGAGTGGAGGGTTTTCCATAGAGCTAGAACTTTGTGTCTTACTGCTACATGATGCCACATGTCTAATCTTGGTTTAACATTGTTGGTCTGCTGAATATCATTTTTATTTTATGCTTATTTGAAAAACTGGAGGCTGACATGATTGAAATGTATTATTGTGTAATGGGTGTAGGGACACATAGATGTCTCCTGATACTTGGTGTAGAACCAGGTTACCATTAGTGTAAAAGTAAAAGTTAAGGACATTATAAGATTATTGAAAAGGCCTGTAAAAATGTGAAGAATTATAAAACATAATAGGGTCAGACCAGGAGAAACCACTCAGGAGGTGTTTTGTGAATTTACAGATCTATTCGATCATTAAAAAGTCCTGATAACAGTAAGAGGGGGAGATATTACCTAGAAATTTATCTCTAGACCCCAATCTGAGAAGGAAGAATTGATTTAAAAACTGGATGGGGGTGGAGTGGGGGGGGAGCAGAGAAGGCTTGCTAGTAGAAAAAACTATACATGCCTAAATTGTAAAAAAGATGATTTATACATAGATATGGTCTCTGAGGTCTCTACTAAGCTCTGTGACAGATGGTATTGAGTCTAAATCTACTACACCACGTGGATATTATAGGCCCAAACTAAGAATCTTCTGAGGAATGGTCCCGTGTCCTCTGGGTAACAACCATAGAAAGTTTAAATTATCATATGACAGAATCACTACAATATTGGTACCTATCTGATTATAAAAAAGTGGATAAGACAAGCTGACAGAAAACCCAGAAGGAGCAGCTTTAGTAATTGTGCCAGGATTGAAACCTGCATGCCCTGCCTGTGCTCACGTGGCAAGGATATTTGGAAGATTAGAGAGGCTCTTGGGACAAGGTAGGATACTTGGCAGCCTGTCATTTCAGTACAAAAGTGGAAAGACCGATGATATCATCCATGGGAATACTCAAGTACAGAGACTGAGAAGGAGAGGAGCAATGAAACCTAAGGAAGCAGATGGGGTCAGACAAGTGAGTACGCTGCTGTGCTCTTGCATAACCAAGCACAGACGCTACACCTTATCGATCTTGAATTTCGACAGAAGCTACTAGATTTGAGCCGTTTGCTAGAATGAGGAAGGCAGATGGAGGATGATCTCAGTGTTGCAAAGAGGAATCTAAATTGGGAAAACCCAGTGTTGACTAGCCCTGAGCCATCTTCTTGTTTATGGACTATGAAAGCAAAGCAGCAGAGCTGCCTGGGTGTTACAGATTTAGAGGCTGGAGTCCACAGGAAGCAGGCCTGGTGAGAGCAAGAACCACAGACAAAACTATTCTTCTTGGAAAGATAAGGACAGAGGGAACATAGTTACAACATCCCTAATACAAGTCCACTACTAGCAGTTTTCATCCATTTTTTCATTTTTTTGTTTCTGTTTGACTGGTTTTTGCTCTTTCATAGAGTCATTAGTTTCCATTTGTCCAATTCTAGTTTTTAACAGATTGTTTTCTTCTGTTGGTTTTTGTACTTCCTTCTTCAATTGGCCAATTGTATTTTTAAGGAATTTGTTTTCTTCAGTGTACTTTCTTCCCAATTGGCCAATTGTATTTTTTAAGGACTCTTCTACCTCTCTCATTAGACTTTTAAAATCCTTCTTGAGCTCTTCCAAGAAGGCTTTTTGGGCTTCAGACCAGTTCATATTCCCTTTTGTTGTTGCAGATGTGGGTTTGTTGACAATGTTGTCCTCTTCAGAATTTCCGTCTTGATCTTCACTCTTCTCATAGTATGAATCTATGGTATGTTTGTTTTTACTCATGGTGTTTCTTTATTCCCTGGCCTTTAAAGAGATTGAGCTCTCCTTCTGGAGAACAGAGGGCACTGACCCAAGCTCCTTGCGTTGGGAGCCTAGGTCTTGGTCACTGGCTTTGTGTGCTTGGCCCTCTTATGCTGACAATTGGAGGCTATAGGGTTTTGGCAGCTTACCTCGTGTTGGGCTGGAATCAGCAAGGCTGGAACTTTCAGGCAATTCTAGGTTGCCTGCTCTTCCTTTCCTTTAGCTTTCTTCAGCTCCTTTTAGATGGGTGCTGCAGGGTGTTTATCTGCCTGGGGCCCCTTGCAGTGCTGCCTACCTCGTTTCTGCTAATGCACTGGGAGATTCCTTTGCGGTAGAGTGCCAAGGCAGCTGGTGGTTTTCTGAGTTGGTTTCCGCCAGTTTCCCGCCCTCACAGAGGCACTAGGAGGTCCAGGTGTTGGTGTTTGCCTGCTCTACCACCTGGGCTTCAGGATCTCCTCCTGGCTGACAGTTGGAGTTGTTGGGTTGGAATCAGCAAGGCTGGGACTTTAGGAAGACTCTAGGTTGCTTTATTCAGCTCCTTTTAGATGAATGCTGCCGGGTGCTTATCCGCCTGGGGCCCTTTGTAGCGCTGATTCCCTTATTTTTGCTGAGGCACTGGGAGACCCATTTGCTGGGTTGCTGCACTGCTGTTCCCCATCTTTCTTCTAGTTCTGCTGTTCTGGGTTTTTTTTTCTTTAGGGTGATATTTTCTGTGTTTTCAGAGGCTGATAGGGGAGGGTGAGAGTGACTACCTTTTCACTCTGCCCAGAATCTATCCTGTCTATACTCATAGGATCCTCCACAGAAGCAATAATGAAGATAGAGAATGGGGAATGCACTGCCTTATTGGACATTGGCTCTTGACAGATCATTAAATTTCAGTCATTCTATGAAAGAAGTTTGAAGAAAATACCTTTACAGCTGACAAAAAGACTAGAACTTGGTAGACTGAGTGATAACCTGCCTTCTATTTGTGACACATCAGCGTAAGCTTGAAGCTTCCTTGAAGTTGTTGAGATCAACAAGAAGGTGGACACTAGTATGTCCACATTCCCGAATTACTGCAAGACTGTCAGCATGGATTGGGACCAATTCTAATCTATTTAAAGTAATGTTACTGCAGACAAACAAGCAGGACCTGATACTGCATACTTTGATCATCCATGCAGTTACGCAGATGCCTACAAGAAGAGGCAAACAAGAGCAACCGATATCATTAGAGCACTGGCCCTGCCAGCTGAGGAGTGGATCCTGAGAAGTTCAGTTGGAGTGACTTCCCACAGCTGAAAGAATGGAAGGGTTGGTCAGGGCAGAAGTTCAGCAAGAGGATAGGAGCTTTCGCATTTGAAGGAGTGGGATGTGGGATATGTTTCAACAACTCACAGAGTTCGCTTTGCTGATTCGCTCCCGTTCTGGGGACAATCTGGAAAGATTCCACTATCTGTAATGGAAGACCTTCAGAACCATACGCAAGAACTGATTTCATCATCCTTAGAGGCCAGCAGCCTCTATGCATCACCAGTAGTGGTGGTACAGAAGAAGAATGGGAATGTCTGTAGATGACTAGATTCTGAACAGAACCAAGCAGACCAGTACACCATGCTAAGAGTTCAAGATGCTTTGGATAATCCATTAGGCTGTCAGTGGTTCTCAGTGTTGGATTTATGTAGTAGATACTATCAGATACTTATAGCAGGAAAAAAGAAGATAATTTTCATCTGCCCAGCTGGAGTGTATACCCCAAGGCAGTTTGCGGTACCAGTTACTTTCCAACAGTCAATGGAGAAGGTGGCTAGAGACATAAATTACCTTGAAGTGTTGGTGTGCTTAGGTGACTGTTTGGGGAAAGACGTGAGGAGAGACCGATGACAGTGTTAGATTAATCCAACTAAGCAAGGTAATCTGAAGCTTTCAGTTGATAAGTCCAAATTTTGCAGAGGGAGAGAGCCGGCCTTGAAATCAGGAAGATTTGGGATCCAGTCTGACTTCTGACACATAATGGTTGTATGATCTTGGGCAAGTCACTTAACCTTCCAGTGCTCCAGACAACTATATAAGAATATAAGTTGCACAGAAAGAGCCAAACCACATTAGTAGAGGGAGTTCCTTTACCTGGGAGGTCCCTGTACCAATGAAATCACAGGTCCAACCCTGATCCCTTATTCAGTTTTGCAGAACATCTATCAAATATGTGGGTCCCATAGTATCTTTGCAGCAAGGCAGAAGAACTAATCCTGTGAAGACAGAAATAGTCTTTAATTGGCTATGTCCTAAGGACCTTCAAGAGCTAAGTACTTTTCTAGTATTTGGTGGCTACTCTTGCAAATTTGTTAAGAGCTATCACACAGCTGCTAAACCACTCAACAATCTAACTTGAGGATAGATAATTTAAAAGAACCAGGGAATCAGAGGGGCAAGAAAGGTTAAACTGTTCTAAATCTCAGGAAGCCGTTTGGAGATTATAGGACAGACAAAGGTGAAGAAACTTTCAAAGATTTGATTGTTTGCCACATGTACCAGTGCTGGCCTGTGTAGATCCAAGCAAGGCTTTTGTCCTGCATGTGGATGTGAGCCTAGAGTGCTTGGTAACAGTCTTTTACCTAGAGTGATGATTAGTAGAAACTGATAATATTCATAAGCAGAAGACTGGTGGATAGTGAGATTAGCTATCCCATACACAAACTGGTACCCTTGGCTTTGATTGAGCTGTCTCTGAAAAGTTCAAACATTATGTGTATGAAGCTAAATTTCCAATGTGAACTAACAACAGTCCACTGACAGATACCTCACCCAGCGCCGAGTTAGATGCTACATGCCAGAGATGGGTAGAAGCATTAGCTAGACTATGAATTCAAGATACACTAACATCCAGGGAAAACTAACGTAGGTACAGATACTCTGTCCCAAAGGTTATATGGAACTGACATTTTGGTGATACGTAAGGGATGAAGACTATATGTGATATCCGAGTCATTGTCAAGTGGAAGTATGTCTGAGAGTCTGGGACTTCTACCAGACAACATACCAGCGAGGTATACAGACCAATTTTATTAAGCCAATGCTTTTTGCTTCCCTTTTCTGTGGATAACTGGCCACAAGAGCAGAGGGCTGATGAAGTGATACAAAAAATACTGCAAAAAGAGATACAAGCCAAGAAACAAAGATATGAAGCTAAAGGACTCAAATTCTACTCCTAAGAAGACACTTCACTATTGAGACAGTTGCGGAAGCAATGAAGTGCTGCACGAGACAGTAATTCATCCCAAACATGGTACTACAAAGCAATTGGGGCTACCCAGTGCATGTCACTCTATGGCTACGAGAGCACTGTATGATGACTTGGGAAACAGAGGCTGAGAGAACCCTAGAGCTAGTAAGCAACAGATATTCCAGGCTTAAGGTGGCAGTGAGAGGCAGTATGGCATAATGGATAGAGAGCTGGCCTTGGAGAAAGATTCCCACCCCTGACATACTGGCTTTGTGATGCTGGGCAAATCACTTAACCTGTCAGTGCTTCAAGCAATTCTCTAAAACTGTAAGTTGTAGAGAAGGTGCTGACTTTCATTGTTAGAGAGCATTTCCTCATGTGGGAGTTCCCAGTCCCAGTGAAATCACAAGTCCAGTCCCTGTTCCTCTTCCTAATATGGCAACAGATGTCATTAAGAAGGATGAGAATCATTGTATTCAGAGAAAAGCCCTACGCACTTGTGCTGTATATTTGAAGAATATAAGCACCGACAAACCTCTGAACTTACTTAAACTGTCTATTTATCTCTGAAAAAGATATTAGCCATATCTTAGTGTTGACTGCTCACTTCATCAAATATGCTTAGGCATAACCAAGCGAAAACTAGAAAGCTTCCATGCTCTTATAGAAGAAGTATTTCTCTGGGTATGCATTTCCTTCCAGGATACATTCTGATCAAGGTAGACTTTGAGAGCAACCTAATAAAAAAAAAAATATTAGCTTTGGCAAGCTACAAGAAGTCTAGAACTGTTCCTTACCATCTCCAAGGAGACAAACATGTTACAAAAACTGAGAGATGAGAAAATCAAAACGGATTCTATTTTGTAATTGATTCTATTCTCTCTCACTGCTGACACTTTATGTAACTGCCTAAGTCATGTTTCTTTGTCTTTGACTTAAGTTTGGAAACTCAGTCTTCCTCTCTGAGTTATGTTTAAAAGTTGCTTCCCTATAAATCACTTTAATTAAAAGAAGCCTGTTATTTCTATACCATTTACTGTCCTTGTACAATGAGAGGAAATCTGTTATCTATAAATCATTAGTTATTCTTGCAGGTGGAGTAAATCAATCAGAATTTCCTAGCAAGGTGGACAGACAAGTTGTTGCTAGCCCCACATTCCTGATTTCCGTCCAATCATGTTGTTCTGCATGCCTATGATGCTTCTGACTATTGTAACAAATCGTGTTGTCTTCACCATCTATGATGCTGCTTTCTGTTTTTTGGATGCTTCTCCTTTTGTCTGTAAAAATGATCTGTTAACCCTCATTTGAGGTCTCAGCTTGCTAAGGAGACTGGGACCCTGTTTATCAGCAAATTTGCCCTTTGCTAATAAATTGATTGTGCCTGAAGTTTGTGCCTCAGTTTGTCTTAATTTCAATTGCAACAGTTGGCAAACCAGCTAGGAGCAAGGGAGGGAGGACAGTTCCCTGGGCAACCTCTTAGGAGGACCCTCTAAAATGCTTCCATGGAACTTTTCACTGAGGGAGGCCTGTACTGGGGGCCTAATTCTCCCCTCAGCCCCAACTCTTCTGAGCTAAGGTAAAGCCTGTTGCTGGCAGAATCCATAACAGGTACAGGGTTTAGGTAAAGATAGATACAGCAAGTGGTATATAATAACTGAAATTCTCTGAAGATTTAGATGAATTATGGGTTCTTAATTTGATGTTTTTCTTATAGCCCTATTGATTAAAAAGACCAGCACCTATCAGGCTTGAGCAGGTTTTTTACCACATGAACTAGTCATTGTAAAACTAAATTGAGAAGATTGTATTAAATCGTACTGAATAATCTCTGTAAGTAACTTGGAACCAGAGAAGCAGATCTTCAAAGAGGAGCCCTCTTTAGAGCTGCCCTGAGAAGGAGACTTACTCCACAAATGCTTCCACAGAGACATTTCCAGGGACCAGATGATTACATGGGACATCTAGGACCCAAGATGAAAGGTATTGATCAAAAGGACGTTCCTCGTGGGTTCTTAGGATGCAAGATTTGATGTCATTTAATAGTGATGATTGTGATTGTATTACTCTGACCTTTTGTTCATAGTGGTTATGTTTGCTGAGTTTTCTTGGTTACCTTGGTGACATGTAAATTTCCCCACTCAAATTAGTCCACAGTGAGCCTTCTAAGTAGTTTGAATCTCTCATTTGAAATTGGGAAGTTGCCTCAGGCCTCGAGTGAGTCCATCTTCTCCCTTTAGGTTGAGGCAGATTCCTTAGCTATTCTTACTGTGGCTCAGGATGAGGCTTGTATTAAGATTAATCAATCAGGAGAAATTGTGACAAGCTTATGTTTATTATTGCAGTCACAAGCACCCACCCCAAGTAACCTCTGGTGGAATCCTCCTTCTTGGTTCACTTGGTTACAGGGAAAGGGCCTAATAGCCACTCTTGGTAAATGGGCCTCTATCACCCTCCACCTTATAATCCTGTTTAAACTTTGTATTAGTTGCTGTGTTAAAGCCTGTTCCAAACTTGTGCTAGAAGGCTTATGTTAGCATGCGTTGTTGATGCTGACTATGTTTAAAGTAGCTTGTAGATAATATATAGATCACTTTCCATGGGAGACATGTCTCCCATTGATCAAAGGCGGGAATTGAGAAAAGCAAATTGATTCTATTATGTATCACTGCTGACACTTTATGTAACTAACTGCCTAAGTTTTGTTTCTTTGTCTTTGAATTAAGTTCAGATGTTTATAGGTTCAGAAGTTTAGTCTTCCTATCTGAGTTATGTTTAAAAGTTCAGTTTCCCTATAAATCACTTTAATTAAGAGACACCTGTTATCTCTGTACCATTAACTGTTCTTGCACAATTAGAGGAAATGTGTTATTTGTATACCATTAGCTATCCTTGCAGGTGGACTAAATCAGAATTTCCTAGCAAGATGGAAGGAGGAGTTGATGTTAGACTGCATTCCCTATTTCCATCCAATCATGCTGTTTCCTATGACTATGATACTTCTGATTATTATAACCAATCATATTATCTTCCCCTTCTATAATGATATTTTCTATTTTTTGGATGCTCTTCCTTTTGTCTAAACAAATGATCTGTCAGCCCTCAAGTCTTAGGCAAATTTGCACTTTGCTAATAAATTGGTTGTGCTTGGTTGGAGCTTGTGCCTCAGTTTACCTTAATTTCAATCACAGCAGAGGTGAACAACAATCTCAGTGGAGTCAACGTGTGGCATTTCTAATACAAATTTACAACTGCACTAGAAATGATACTTCTTGATGTTTGGGTGAGTGCCAAATCTACCAACTGATTTGTGTTTTGGAGCCTTGGAAGATGAAGAGGACACACAAACTCACAACCAGTAAATCTCTCAGCTGAGAGAATTTGAATAAAGTCTTCCAATCAGCTATGACTTCAGTTCAGAAGAGTCCTGACATAAACAAATAATGGGACGCTGCTACATTTGTTCTCAAAGAACTTCAACAAGGTGACCGTTCTGTTGAGAAACCTTAGTGTTTAGGCAACATGCATGTTAGCGAGCGGATCGATGGAAAACCACACATATCAAATTATTGTGGCACTGAGTGACTAGGCAGTTCATAGAGCACTCTCTGAAACTCTTCTATAAGGCCAATTAATTAAAACTATCTATTGCCTGGAGGAGAGTTAATTCAAGGAGCAGAAGCAGTTAACTAAGCAAACTGAGCAGAAAAGCCTGCCTATCAGCCACAGAAAGAATGAGCCAAATAGTAGTTTAGAAGCTGTCGTTTCAAGTGAATAACATATTATATGTTGTAACCCAACAACTTTGATTAAGACTGAGGAGGATTCAAATTCAGATGGGGAAAAAGGGGGAAGACCAAACCCTAATACAGCACAATTTCCTATCTAGAACCTCAGCTGTTGAGTCTCCTAGAGTACAAAGGTGATCCATTTAATTTAGAAATACTTACAGCCAATGTGCATAGGTCCCTGACAAGTTCAGGTTCAAGAATGTAGATAGACCTAGCCCAGAGATCTAATGATCATAATGATTATGCCATATCATCAACCCACTCAGATACCAATGTAGAAAAGCCAGTAGGTTACAAAAGAGCTGGAACTATACAACCTGGAACCAAAGTGATTCAGGATGTTGCAGAAGAGGCCAGATGACAATCCTAATGCTTGCCCCTGGCATGTATGCCTTGAATTTAATCGCCTATGTGGGTATATTTTGATACATGTGTTAATTATTGCTGATGTCTTATATTTACGATAGCAAAATCTGGATGCATGATTTGCTGGTATTTGCATAAACATTAACAATTATACATGTATTGTTACTAAAAAGGCCTGTTGATATTGCTGATGCTTAGAGTTGTCTTTTTTGGTTGCTTGTGATTAATTTGCAATTTTGCTATGGATATGCATACACTGTTATAATGTGTGCATGTAAGTGTCTTGAGGAGGAAAGTATTTCTGGGTTGCTAAGACTGGGGAGATTCAGGAGGACCTTCTTAGGATCACAGATACTTGTAGGACCTTACCAGGATCCAAGAGACGTTGGAATATCTTCCCAGGTTATTAAGAAGCCTTGGGTGTTTGGAAGAAGTAACAGGTTTTGTGGTTCCTGTGGGCGTGATAAAGGGTCTTCCGCCTATGGTCTGGGAAGCAGAGAGGTGAGAGTAAGACACGAGCAGATTAGTGTGTAGACTGGAAAGTGAGAGGAGAAAAGATGGACTCCCCAGGAGTGTACTGCAGTTGGGATTGGGCAGAACCAACAGTTGTGGTGAGTTTGAAGTCCATTCAAAAGCTCCTTTCTTTATTCTGCTTTTCTTAGCGCACAGTGGGGGAAAATTTCTACCCAGAGCAACAATCTCAATTCCTTTCTTTGGCAACTCCCCCTGAGACCAGGAAGAGTAGTCTGAAGGAAGGGAGAAAAAAGGTGACCTTAGCTGTAAGCCCCATTGCCCCCTTTAACACTTTATTTAAATGTTTATCTTCATTCCTTTGTTATTTGATACTGCTAATAAATTACATGGCCATTGCAAACGATTCTTGTGTAAACCTGTAAATCTGGAGCTCAAGATTGAGAAAAAGGCAGCTAGCTCATAAGAGAAGAGATTTCTCAGCTTTTTACTCTGGGGTGGGGGCCAAGCTAATCAGAGAGTTTTTGTAATTCTGGTTCTCTACTGAGAATATTCAAGAGCATACTCTTAAGAGAAAATTTTAATAAGTGATGTAGCCAGGATCTGAGAGTGGTGGGGGTTGGTGTGGCTGTCCCTGAATGTTGACATTCAGTATTGACACTTCCATTTACTACAGATATATACTGTTCCCTCACTGGTAACACCTTTTTATTCTTCCCTGATTCACTCTGTAACTCTTCTCTACAGTAGTTACTCCAAACTTTCTCATGTCTTACAAACTTCCTATATCACCCCTTTCTCTCTCTCTCTCTCTCTCTCAGCTGAGCACTATATCTCTTCTCCCATTTATGGGTGCACCAGTCTCAGTCACTGCCTCCATTTCCTCACCACCCCCTCACCTTTCTGCTCTTCCATATGGAATTTCCCTTCACATTCTCTCTGTGACAGCTCCTGGACACAACCTTCCATCTCCTTGCCAAAGCACAGCTCTTTTACACATGGAATGCGTCCCCTTCTTACCTCTCACCTTTCACAACTTCCAATTCCTTCTAAGCACAGAATAAGTAACCCTTCCAACAAGAGGTCTTTCTTGATTTTCCCTGTTGATAATGCTGTTGCCCTCTTGAAATTACTTTGTAGCTTCATTTTTCCTTACCTGTGTATGTGCTGCATCCTCCTGGTTGAACCTAAAGGTTCTAGAGAGCAGGAACTAGTTCATGTTTGGTCTTTTTTACATCCAGTGCTTAACCTGGTGTCTTACACATGTTACACACTTAATAAATGTCTGTTGGATTGAATTGAATTGATGAGGAAACACTTCCCTCCTCTCAGTAGAGAGACTGTAGACTACAAATGTTGTCAAGTCATTTTCACCATATTGATTGGTTTTACTCATTTTTCTTCACCATAAGGGAAGTTTCCTCTATAGAATCCTACTCTGATGACTTATTGTGAAAGGGAAGTAATTCTGTGCTCTTTAAGTCTATGCCAGTAGAATGCAAAGCTATGCTAGAAAGACTTCACAGATTGTCCTGACAGACTACACCTGCTTTCTGAGGACCAGTCAAGAGAGGCTCATCACCACTGGGGGTGGGGGACATTGGGTAATGAGCTCTTTGTTCATGGCCATCCCTGAAACAAAGAGAAATTTTAAATGTCTCCTCAGTCCTGTCCTGTGGTCCCTTCTACTTCTGCAGTGACGTTAGCCAAATGGCAAAAAAGGAAGCAGAGGGCAATAAGAATTGCACACTTTTATGAGGCATGGCAAACACCAAACAACATCACAATTATAAAGCTGATAATATTTTGACAGGAAGTGACTGGTTATTGATGTGGGAGTCATCCCCATATCGTTGTTAGAGTAAAGTTCAAAATCAATAACAAATTAGAAAAACACAAACAAGAGGATACAGGATGTAACCGCAGCAACTCCAATCCAATCTATTCAATAAATAAGATGCTGGGGCCAAAAAATTGGAAAACGGAAAAAAGAACATTGACAGGCCATCACCATTTCCTAAACAAGTGCAACCTATATAAATTAATTGTCATAACCCAGAGACCCAAAGTACTGAAAAATCGCCTTAGCCAGAAAACTCTTGGTCTCCTGGCTAAGAGGAAAAAAGAGCTGTATACAAGTTTAAGCTAATTTGTAAAATCTTTCAGAGAAAATGATAGCAGTAAAAAGCAGAATTGCCTCATAAACCAGCAAAAGTCAACAGATAAGACATAGTTTTGCCCAAAGCTGGGAGTACTAACTAAGCACTCTTGTTGAGTGCATTCAAGAATGAAACTAGGCAGAGGACTGCCAATAGACAAGAAGAGAAGATTTTCCAACAAACTATTTTCTCCACCACATTTGGACTTACACATCAGTCCTAGATGTGCCTGTCACGAGAAATTGAAAACAACACTTAAAAACAATGGGAGTAACAACTGGACTAGCAGACTAAGTTTAACACAGGAGAGCTCTGTGTTAGAGGCATCACATCTGGAGGGCATTAAGGGATCAATTCTCAAGATTTGAGGGAAGGATGCAAATGCTGAAGAAAAAATATTAGAGGCTCATTAAAGCTGGCCTCCTTGGCCTTTATTGCTAAGGGCTGTGCCAGACCCCAGGTGAGGTCCGCAGAGCTGCTGAGGACTTTGTCAATATTAACTATGAGGCCATAGATAAAAGAAGAGGGTACAGACTAGATTGCACAGCTAGGTGGCACAATGGATGGCCAATAAGTGGCGCAATGAGTCAGGAAGACTCATCTTCACAAGTTCAAATCTAGCCTCAGACACTTACCAGCTACATGACCCTGGGCAAGTCACTTAACCGTTACGTTTGCCTCAGTTTCCTCATCTGTAAAATGAGCTGGAGAGGAAATGGCAAATCACTCCAGTATCTCTGGCAAGAAAACCCCAAATGGGGTCACAGAGAGTCAGACGTAACTGAAAACAACTAAATAACAACAGACTAGTTGTACTTTGATAGAGCTACTTTGTCTTAGAACAGAAGACATATCCTATCTGGACAAGACACTTTGAATAAGTTTTTGGATATTTTTGCTTTTCTGCAAGTTCCTCATACAACAGCCAAACTGTTCACAAATAAGCCACTTGGACACAAATTACTCTCCTTGTGGTAACCTGAGAAACTGTGAAGTTGTTGGAAACCAACACCACTGTTTTCACCAGAACTTGCTGTTGAAGGCATAGGCCACAGCTAGCAGCACAATGTGGAAGATTGCAACTGGCTGCTTCTATTTCCAGAATTAGACTGCTTAGTCCTGGCAAAAACAGACTGTTCTTTATTAGCCAAATATTCTTTTTTAAAACTATATGAAATTCATTCATTTTCTCCTATTGTCCAGTTCACTGCAGAAGAGCTATAAACCCAGGCTTTGTGGAGACTGATACGGTTTTAAAAATATAATAAAACCCTAGAAGCAACATTTGTGACTGCCCTGAAGAGCCCTGGAATTTTATTTGTATAATATGCCTTTAAAATACTCTGATACTGAAATTCTGAGCTTACTACTTTGTTCAAAGGTGACTGCACCAAGATAACAGTGTAAACCCGATTCCATCTCAAAAATGGAATTCTTTTTTCATATAGTGCTCCATGGGCACTCTCATTAGTTCAGCATAACATCATAGAGGAATCTTTGATGAAGGTTTGAGAAGGTAACAGGCAGGTTTTCACCAGATTCTATAACAAATAATAATCACACAATTGTCCAACAAACATAAGATTCCATTATGCTTGTTTGGGGGGGAGCTATATAAAAAAAATGTATCTGATTAGGTAGAGCAAAAGGCCTTTGCCTTAAAGGTTCTCCTACAAAGGTTCTAACGTACATGTCAAAATCATACAAGATTTCTTGAAAGATGTAGCAACAGAGATAACTTTGCTCAGCACTTCTCTGATCATTCATCTCAACCAAGCAATGAAAGAGAGACACATATGTCCACCAAGTTTTTGACACTGCCACGGACAATGTCCAGGGCAGAGTACAAATGGAAGAGGGATTCCTCATATATGTAGTGATATGCTCCATATATTCCTGTGTGAATACTAATTGCATCAATCCCTGAATGGCTGCAGAGCCTTCTCAATTAGATCCATAACCACTCAAGAAAGTATGGCCTAACTATCCACACAGAAAAAATCAAGTGGATGAAGAATGCCTATTCTCCAGACTGTGACGGGCAGTCGTATGGATAACCTGTAGCGCTAGCCCATCAGAATAGCAGCGTGGACAAATCCTACAAATAGGCAATAAGCTCAGACCCAGAGTTAAATGAGAGGAAGAGAGAAAACAGGCTTGTCACTGGGAAATTGTGCAGACTTTTTTAATGATCCCATGTTTTTCCCTAGAACAAGGGCCCATTGTTTTCATATCATTATTCTTCAGGGATGCTATATGGCTGTGAGTCATAGAATACCCCAGTCTCTGAAGAATTAAAACTGAGGGACAACCAAAGGCCAGTGGGGAGATACATAGCGGCTGTGACCAAAGAAGTGCACAAGAAAAATGGCACATTATAAGGGTGTGTGACTGGAGAAAAGATGGGCCAGTCACATAGCAAGAGTGAGAGATGACCAGTGGACCAGAGCCTATTTGCCCATTCTTGTCTATACAACAGCGGAACTACCAGAATGCTGGATGGACCCCCGTACTGGAATTATGGAAGCACAAGGACATGAGTCCCACAGGTGGGACAAGAATGGATGGGTTGAAATCTGTAGAGTTGGGGGAAGTACCTGCATCAACTACATCACAGATCCATGCAAGTAAAGGAGGGTTCTGGGTGTGTTAGGGAGTGGGGGGTTTATTGAGAATTAATTGTAGTGTAAGAAACAAAAAGCAAAACCAAAATAAAAAAACCCATCAAATTCTAATTCATTGACTTCTAATTCATTGACTTCTAATTCATTGACTGCCTTTGCCCCTTCCAGAACAAATAACTATTTCGATCAACCACATCATGAAACCATCAATAGGGTTAAGTCCCATAATGAGATATAATAAATGATGATATTTTTATCTGCTCTCTATTGCCTTGGAGGACTTTCCCAAGGATCAGGAATGCTAAGTGTCATTTATGTAGATACCTAAATACCAAACAAGTCCGTTGGAAAAAAAAATCATTGTAAAATCTAGACAAGTGGTTGCTATAAAACTTAAATGAGATATTATTCACTCTAAGCCCCTCATTTACCATCTTTGGGCATTATGGCATATTGGACAGAGTAGATTTAGAAGTCAGGAAGACCTGGGTTCAAATTTCACCTCTGACCTTTTACTGGCTGTATGACCCTGGGCAAGTCACTTAACATCTCAGCCTCAGTTTCCTCATCTGTACAATGGTGGTTGTAGGTACCACATACCTTGTGGTACCTACCTCAAAAGTCGTTGTGAGCTCAAATGAGATAATGTAAGTAAAATGCTTTGCACACTTCAAAACACTCTATGATATCTGTTATCATTCCTATTGTGATTGTTGTTGTTTTTAGAGTTATCTTATCCTGAGCCATCCAATCCAGATCACCAATGATGGCAACTTGTCACAGTTCACCATTCCATAAAACTAGGTCAAATGGAAATCAGGCATCTATGTTTATGTAATTTCTTCCATATACAGTATGGCAGCACAAGGAAAATACATTGCCATAATTAATATGACTATGGAAACCAGAAAACCTGAGGAAGGTGTCATAATGGTTTTAGAACTCTTGGAACCAACTGAATAGAAAAGTCATTAGCATCACTGATCTCCACGTTTCAACTGATCTCAGAAGAGAAAGTCAGGTCTTCATTTCCCACCTTTACAATGCTGGAACTCATGTTGAAATAACAGTAAAGACTTCTACAAGAGGATGATGGGGTCCAATTTTGACTGTAAAGAAATGAAACATATAAGAAAAAATGGCATCTCTGGAGAAAGCTAATAGTAACATGTTAATAACCAATTAGAATAAATGTAAATTTCAGCTAGGGAAGAACTCTATAAGGAATCTTATGAATATTCTGTGTAATCGATATTCTTTAGCATGATATCCTTTTTATAATAACGATGGCTAGCATTTACATATAACACATTAAAGTTTACAAAGCATTTTACAAACATCTCATTTTATCCTCACGACATCCCTGGGAGGTAGGTGCTATTGTTATCCTATTTCATAGATGGGAAAACTGAGGCAAAGAGGGTTAAGTGATTTGCCCAGGATTGTACAGCTAGTAATTGTCTGAGGCCAATTTGAACTCAGATCTTCCTGACTCCAGGTCTAGGACCCTATCCACTATGCCACCTAGATGCCTTTGAAAGATTAAAGAATACTATACTTGTAAATGTTTTTTCTCTCTCCCTCACCTTTCTTCCTTCTCTTCCCCTCAAATCTTATCAGTGTCCTAGGCAACTCTGCAATAAGACTATAGCTGTAGGACAATTGCTGATTTACACTGATAGTGATTTTCCTCACCAAGAATTCTATGCACCAATATACAATATACAATGTACAGGTCGGGAACAACAAAAAATCATGGTAAACTATCCTTCTTTTCAGTGGGTGGCTGTTCAGAATCGACACATTGCTAATATCATGTTGTTTGACTCCCTCTGGACATGTGGTGGTCCCATGCTCTGCACCACCACCCCAGCTACACAAAGGTGCAGTTCAAACAAACTTCAGGATTCTCTGCGGAGGCAGAGTGAAAGTATTGGTACAGTATTAATGTCTTTCAGTATGTGTAGCCTTTGCAGGTACGTGCCTTTGTAGCTCACGTGGTGGACCAGCAAATTGGTGAGCCATCTGTTTGCTTGAAATTAGTGGAACTCTAAATTGAACACTTCGTAATTTTCGACAGTATTTCTAATTCTAGTTGTCTTCAATTTTGTTCCCTGTCAAGTATTAAGACATAACTCATATGTCAGTAGGGCAGCTAGGTGGCACCAGACCTGGAATCAGGAAGGAGGACCTGAGTTCAAATGTGACCTCAAATACTCACTAGCTGTGTGACCCTGGACAAGTCACTTAACCCTCTTTGCCTCAGGTTCCTCACCTGTAAAATGAGCTGGAGAAGGAAATGGCAAACCACTCCAGTATCTTTGCCAAGAAAAGCCCAGATGGGGTCATGAAAAGTCAAACACGACTGAGCAACAGCAAAGTGTTGATTTAAAGGTTTAGGCATAGAATTCCAACCAAACTTCAAGTTTTTAAATAAGTTTCCATTATTTGGGGGATGTCTGTGTTCAAAGGTTAATTTTGGTATTGTAACGTAACAAAGCTGATGAGAGAAAAAAAAACCAACTCACAGACTGGCAAGATGTGGAAGTGTATTCTATTCTCCCATACAGCTTCTTGGAAGACCAAATAGGAACATAATGTTGATTTGATAAGAACCTCCAAATCCATGATGTCTCTCCTTAAATGGCTTCGAATTATTTCTGTGTTGCAAAGGAAAACAAACTCTAAAAACAAATAAGCAAATAAACAAATTAATTAAAACTTCCATAAACATGTTTCCATTTCTGGTACCCTTAAGCTGTTGCTCCTGCCTCAGTAGTTCAGATAAGGGTTCTCCCCATCTTTAACTAGCGAAGTGGAGACTCTCCACGACTCTTCTTGATGTTGAAGTATCAGAATTGGGACTGCGAGGTTAGTGTCTAAAATCAGTTGGTCTGAACAATTCTTTAAACTGTTCTTTAAAATTTTCAGTTTCTGCCTTGAATTAATTATGGTTCCTCTCCAGCACCCAACACAGCCATTAAATTTTAACTGAGATTCAAATTTAGGCTGTGCTAATTCAAGTTGCCATTTAATCCCCTTTAACTCTGTTCTTAGTCCTTACCTTTGAACCTCTGCATTGTTTTCTGAATTTCTGACTGTTTCCAAATTTTCTGAAACTCAGTTGCAAGTTAGTGCATTTGTTTGTATTGATTAAGAATTTTTTCTTTTTGATATATTTCAGATAATTTCTTAACCTTTTGCTTTTCCGTTTTCAAATCACATTTTATAAGTTCCAAATGTGTTGTTAGTTTTTGCTTCTCTTTTTTCACCCTGCTTTTGTTGTTGTGTCCTACTCTTCATGTGCCCATTTGGGATTTTCTTGGTAAAGATATTGGAGAGGTTTGCCATTTTCTTCACCAGCTCATTTTACAGATGAGAAAACTGAGGCAGTTATGGTTAAGTGACTTGCCCAGAGTCCTACAGCTAGTAAGTGTCTGAGGCCAGATTTGAACTCATGAAGAGGAATCTTCCTGACTCCAGGCCCAGCACTCTAACTACTGCACCACCTAGCATATACCTCTCTCTAGTGGGTTTATTTATTCTTTCATATTTAGGCATGCTACCCAAAAAGCCACTAGGGCCTTAGCCGCCTTTCTGGTTTGGCCTGAGTTATGCTTTTTTCTTTCTTTTTTTAATTTTTAAATTAATTTATTTTTAGTTTTCAATATTCACTTCCATAAGCTTTTGAGTTTTAAATTTTCTCCACCACCCTCCCTCCCCAACCAGATTGGTGTGCAATCTGATATAGGCTCTACATATATATTCTTATTAAACATATTTTCACATTAGTCATGTTGTAAAGAAGAATCAGAACAAATGAGAGGAATCACAAGAAAGAAGAAACAAAAAAAGAGAAAGCAAATAGTATGCTTCAATCTGCATTCAGACTCTATAGTTCTTTATCTGGATGTGGGTAGCCTTTTCCATCATGAGTCTTTTGGAGTTGTCTTAGATCGTTTCATTGCTGAGAAGAGCTAAGGCTATCAAAGTCAGTCATCACACAATATGGCTGTGATATCTTTTATGACATTTCTGGCGCACAATTCTTCCTTATTTAATGGTTGCTACGTATTCACACCACTGTGCCCTTCTTCATTGACCTTTGAATGGCTTGCAACCTTAATTCTTAAGAGCCTGTGACTTAGGGGCATCTAGACGGTGCAGTGGATAGAGCACGGCCCTGGAGTCAAGAGGACCTGAATTCAAATCCAGTCTCAGATACATACCAATTGCCTCACCAAAAAATAAATAAATAAAAAATAAACAAAAAAGAACCTGTGATTTACAGCCATTCAGAACTGCTAGAAGAATGTTGGTATATAGAAGATAGGCACTGTTTCAAGGAGAAACTTAGGCTTTTTTAAAACATGACACAGTTTCCCAAAGGCAAACCAGTTTACTCTCCTCTTCCTCCTGTTTAATGATAGGCTAAGTTCACTATATATTTGTAATATCTGTACCAGATATGTACTAATGGACCAGCTCTCTGGTTTGTTCATCCAACTGGTTATCATAGTCCAGACAATGGGCATTCTTTATCTGATCCCTGTTTGGATAATCAGGCCAGTCTTTTGAGTGATTGTGGATCCCATTTGGGAAGTTACGCAATGTTCTAGAACTTCATGCAAACGACATATTATCATCCACAAATAGACCTCAGCCTTAACATTCCACGGGTCTCAGTTTTCTCACCAGTAAAATGAGGGGATTGTTGAAGATGGACTCCGATATCCTTTCTAGCCCAAGATCTTTGATTGTAAGATATACGAGGAACTCTCTCTTCCCTCTACATTCTGTCCTAGACATCCTCCATGACAATGGCAAAAACCATTTATGAACATATGTCTCCCAGTTTTATATCTCACTTGATATCACGAGAGGGCCATTGAATATTTATCTCTGTTGTTACATCCTTCAACAAATCTCATGTGATTTGGCATGTGCAAGAGAAACACCTTATTGGTGGAAAGTCTTTAAGGTAGAATTTTGCTTTACCAAATTTGTTTTACAGTCACATGCTTTTCTTTTTTTAAACAGTCAACAAATAATAAGCAAAGTAGGTTCTCACATTCTCTGCATCTTTCATCAGTTGTGTGGCTGCACTCTAACTAGTAGATAGCAGATTCTTAATAAATGCTTGTTGATTAATGGTTATAGAATATCATTTGTGAAAACTTGCATATTCCCTTTCCATACCATCATCAAAGATATATTTAACATGTGTAGATCATTCCCCTAAAAATTTTTGTGGAGCTGGGAATGCAGGTTTTTTTTTTTTTTTTAATGCTAAGGACCTGTATTTTCTCCAAGGGCTAGGAAGTTCTTGTAGAATTTCTTACTTCCTCCTCCTTCACCAAAGATGATGGCACATAAGGAATTATAATAGCTTGCATTTATATAACACCTTCAGTTTTGCAAAAGGCTTGACAAATGCGTTCTCATTTGAGCCTCACAACAACCCTAGGAAGTATGTGCTATTATTATCTCCATTTTACAGACAGAGAAACTGAGGCAGACTGCCATTAAGTGACTTGCTGCCCAGGGTCACACAGCTAGTAAATGCCTGTAGTAGGATTTGAACTCAGGTCTCCCTGAATCCATTCCAGTGTCCTATCTGCTGTCACTCAGCTACAAATATATTTGACAAAAGCTACAAATATTTTCATGCAGGTCTTTGTGCGAATGTTTATAATGAGCATCACAATAAAAGATGACCAAGTGTCTGTTGCATGAATCATGATTCTTGTTGTTGTTTTAAGACCCATCATAAAATCAGCTGCATAAGTTTATTTGCCCTTCCACAGAGAACCTGGGTATCATCCTTTGATTTAGCAGCAACATCCTTTTGTCTTCTGGTTTCCTTTACAACAAGAAAGGCAAGTTTGATACAGTTCAGTTCCTTTAGTAGTCTGTCCGTGCACTGATCACTAGACAAAGTTTGCAGTGTCACATGAATGTTTACAGATGGTCTCAAAATGATGATTTTCTTTTTACCCTCGGTCCCCTTTTCTACCACTCCACCACTGTCACCATGTTGTATTTTTCTTTATTTCATGGGTTGCAATAGCTAATGAATTTTTACCGAGTAGCCAGGCTACTAGTATTGAGCCTTTCCTTACTTGGTCTAGTCCTCCTAAAACAGAGAGTGTCTGTTGCCAGGACCATGGAATGGGATGGTAAAACATTTATTAAACACGTACAGTGTGCCAGCCACTATGCTAAGCACTCTAGATACAAATAGAAAATTGAGAGAGCCTTACTCTCAAGCAACTCACATTCCAATCAGGGGATGCAACATTCACTGGAAGGTTCTGCTATAGGGTAGATGGAAAAGGCTGGTGGAACTTAAGGAGCAAAGGCAGGGCAGATGGGAAATCAGAGTGGGCCACCATCTTACCAGAACCACATTTGGTTCTGCTTGCTCTCTGGCTAACCACCTGCTGGAATGAAGGTAGTGAACTCCAGGGTCAGAGTGGAACAGGATTATGGATTACCTCCAACAGGGGTGAGGATAAGAGAAGTCAGGATCTAGCTAGGACAGGGTACTCAATGCATGTTGGGAACTAGGCAATGGGGGCTGGGGTGGGCCCTGTTGGAATGTGGGTAGCTGCTAGCTGAAACAGAAGAGTGGAAGGTCCAGAAACCCAAAGCCTTTCCACAATGGTAGAACCTGAGTCTGCACTCTTGGACACAGGCATCAAGGTTGCTTTCACTCAATGATGAAGATTTAGAGGATTTTGAGATGGATCTCCAACTTATAAATGAGAAATCAAAGGCTTGGGGTAGTTAAGTACTTGCCTAGGGTCATATAGATAATAAGTATCTGAGCTGGAACTCAAATTATCCTGTCAACCCTGGGGCAGATGGAAAAGTCTGGTGGAACTTTAGAAGCAATAGCAGGATAGATGAGAAGTCACAGTGATCTACTATCTTACCAGAAATGTGGTAATCCCACCAGTGTGTATGACCATGCTCTAGTTCTTTCTCTTAAAGTCTATGTTCTTTCTGGTACAGCTAATAAGCTCTTTTCTTTTCTATTGTAGCCAGCTACACTAATATAATAACTAAAAATAGTATTTCTGATCTCAGGTGGAGATAATATGTGACTACAGGAATGTTTCCATTTTTAGTAGCACTTTTTCCCACGTGGATGTCCAGGGTGTCCTAACTGGGGAAATCAAAACAGGGTCGTTTCCTTGGAGAATTTAGGGGTTTGCCTGTAGCGTTAGGATTTCATTCTAGCATTTGACCCTTAGAGGGTGCTGTCTGCTTTGGTAATCTGTAAAGGTTGCGTTAGCAACAGAGCCTTACAGTCATGGTCCAGTATCCTTTCAGAGGTTGTTGGGGTAAATGAAACCATCACTGATGTTCCTAGAGCGTAGTTCTGATCATGTAAGTCCTCTGGTTAAGAAGGTTTAGTGGCTCCCTACTGCCTCTCGGAGAAAATGAAGTCCTCTGTTTGACATTTACCGTCCCCATCTGGCTCCACCCTCTTTTCTTTTTGGTTGCTCCCATCAGTGTTCCAGACAAACCAGCCTCCTGGTTGTCTCTTAGACAAAATGTTTCATCTCCTTTCTCCAAAGCTTCGTCCATGCTGTCCCCTATGTCGGGGACACTCTCTCTTCTTACCTTCCTGTCTCGGAACTCTAGGTTTACTTATATGTGTACATGCTTTATTTCTCTCTTCCCCTTCTCCTCTCTCCCCCTGCCCCCTCCAGGTACAATGGAAGCCTCTTAAGGGTAAGGAATGACTTGTTTCTGCCTTTGCATACTAGTACACTGGGACACAGCAAGTGCTTAATTAATGCTTGTTGAATTGAATAGCGATCTTAAACAGTGCAGCCAAAGGATTCAGCCATTGGTTGGAGAGAAAAAGATGTGAATTTCATTCTGTACTCCTGCCAGAGGCTCCCTGAATGAAGGTGAGCATATTCTTTGCTCTTTTTTTTTTTCCTATTTCAGTTTCTCAGTTAAACTCAATATATAACCAAGTTGGATTATTTGATAAGGATAACTAGTCATCTTCTTTTGGTCACTGGAGAGTTAATGTAGACTTGTGGTTTTTGTCTTTTTAAAATCTAGAGAAGTTTTTTAATTTATAATAAAATTTTAACATTTACTTTTTAAAATTTTGTGTTCTAAATTCTCTCTTTCCCTCTTGCTCTTCCCCCACCCATTGAGAAGGCAAGAAATGTGAATCAATTATACGTGTGAATTCATGCAAGACATATTTAGATATTAGCCATGCTGCAAAAAAAAAAAGTCAAGAGAAAAATAAAGAAAGTGAAAAAGTTATGTTTTAATATGCACTCAGACTCCATCAGTTCTCTCTCTGGAGGCGGATAGCATCTTTCATCTTAAGTCCTTCAGAGTTGTCTTGGATCATTGCATTGCTGAGAACAGCTGAGTCAGTCATAGTTGACATTTTACAATATTCATGCTGCCCCTTTTTAAGGATCATGGGAGTGTACTAGACTCTCAAGATCCTATCAATAATAGAAAAAAATAAAAATTTTTCTCCAAGAGAATAAGAAAGGTAGGGTGCTGAGGGAAGACTGAAGAGAGAGCCAAGCTCTTTTTCTAGTTTAATCTTCCTATGATGGAGTGGAAAGTTGTGTCCAACACATCGATTGGAGTGCAGCTGAAGTAGAAGATCGAACAAGTCAGATGTCAAGCAGTGGAATGAAGCCTTGTGTCTGGTGTATCTGAAAAGTGTTTTTTGGGCATGTGTCACCTTGGCAACAAGTTTATTAAAAGGGAAAGATGATTCTAGACTTCACTCTGCCACTAACTAAACCTTCAGTTTTACATGGAGAAGATGAAGAGGTTGGATGGCAAAACCTCTAAGATCCTTTTCAACTAATATTTTATGACTACATTATGAATGGACATATAAGAGACTACTGACATGTGACCTGTTATTGAATAGTGAACAGTGAAGGGACAGCTTTTCTAGGGCTCATTGCGTAGGCCCTTGCAGCCTTTGATCTGAAAATGCAGCATTGGATGGAGTGAGCCCAGTGCTGCCATGTGCTTTGGGCAGGAAGCTTCAGAAAGACCTCCTCTACAAGCCAGGGTCTTGAATGGCCCCTCTCTCTCAACTGCTCACAAAAATGTCCAGCCAGGCTCTTGGTGGCAGCAAAATTCTCTCTCGATTGTATTATAACTTTTTATGTTTACCTCATATTCCCCTCTGAATCATTCAAAGGTCTGTATAAATATTTCTCATCTAAGCTACTCTATAACCCAAAATTCTCATAGGACAGTGAAACTTTCCAAAGAAGAGATCAGTGATGATGCCTGGTTTTCCTACAAGTAGATAGAAAGCTCCTTAATAGCAGATTCTCTCTCTCTCTCTCTCTCTCTCTCTCTCTCTCTCTCTCTCTCTCTCTCTCTCTCCTCTTTCTTTATCTTTCTCTCTTCCTTCCTTCCTTTCTTTCTTTGTATCCCTAATACCTAGAATAGTTTCTTACATGTCACAGGCATCTAATAAATACTCATTAAACTGAATTGAATATACCACACTTTGACCTAGAAATATGGACTCTGTGATGGTTCTACTTAGAAAACCCAGGAGTGTTAGCTCAGCTATGCACAAACTGTATGACCATGAGCTTCTCAGCCTTCTTTGTAATGAGCTTTCCATCTACAAAATATGGGCCTAATCAATCAATAATATCAAGAATCTCCCTGATAAAATTTGTTGTATTGGTCCAAACTTATGATTCCATAGGTACGGGGAACTCTGGGTACACAAACTCTCTCTCTCTCTCTCACACTTCAGATGCGTAACTCATGGTCTCAAAGAGTTCCCTGGAGCACCAAAGGTTAAATGACTTGGGCAGGGGTCACAGAACCCATATATGTCAGAGGCAGGACTAGTAGCCAGGTACTTACTCCTGACTCTAGGTGTGCTCTCTACTCAGCTCATTGCTTCCCCACCGCCAAATTCATCTTCCTCCAACAGTGGTTCCTCATTACAGAATCAAGTTCAAATTCCTTGGCCCTGCCCTTAAGGGCTGGCAGGATCTCCTCCCTTTGTAACTCATACTCCCCTCTAGGAATCTTCTGGTCCAGCTGACCTGGTGGAACCGTCCCTTGAAGTCAAACCTTGCTGCCTGCCTTCTCTCATACTACCCCTCCCTGCTGCTCTCTCCAACTCTCTTCAATTATCTAATTTCTTCTCTTTCTTCAAGGCACTGCTCAAATCCCATCTATCATTACCATTCCAGATCTTTACAGTCTCTCCCTTCTCTGAACTCCTTGAGCACTTATGGCCTGTACCATCCACAGGGCACTCAGCATAGGTGTCCTCTTATAATTAGTTCTCTTTTTAATCACATGCCTTGTTTCCCAATTTAAGTGGACATCTTCTTGAGAAAAACTATTTGGTCCCCAGTACCTTGCATGATTGCCTGAGTAGAGAAAGGAGTTGCTCAATGAGTATTTTTTGATGGTAGATGATATTACGAGCACTAAATCAGTTTCCCAAGTCTTCATTTAGGCCTTCAAGATAGGCCCGAAGGTAAATAAAGGATCCATGGCTGTCTCCCAGGAAATACTCATCACCAGGAAACTCATCATCCAGCGACTGCATCAGTGTTAGTAGTCATACCTCATCAGTACCCTCAGTAGCCTCTGCCCTTCTGACTGGAGGGCTAGAAGATGGAGTCAAAAACCATCCTCAAAACCTGCATTTACTCCAAAGGCCTCGTGATGGAAAATGCTATCCACATCCAAAGAAAGAACTATGGAATCTGAATGCAGACCAAAGCATACTATTTGCTATTTTTTTTCTCTTCTGTTGTGTTTTATTTCCTCTTTCTGGTGGTTCCTCCTATTGGTTCTAATTTTTACTTATAACATCACTAATCTGAAAACATATTTAATAAGAATATATATATATAGCCTATATCAGATTGTACGCCATCTTGGGGAGGGTGGTGGGGAGGAAGGGGGAGAAAAATTTTAAACTCAAAAGCATATGGAAGTGATTGTTGATAAGTCAAAATAAATTTAAAAAAATTTTTAAAAATCTGCATTTAAAGAAGACTCATGCCCTAGACACTTTTCACCAGCTGAACTCCTAGGTTTCTTAAATTCCTCAGGAAAACCCACAGTCAATTACAGACATATTTATTATATATTTGCATGAGGCATGTGATATATCCACCTCTGCAGTATTTTATGTTCCATAGGGACAGAGATTGTCTTATGTGCCTTTGTATTTTCTCTTGTGTATCTTGTTCTGTGCAAATTGGGCACTTAATGGTTGTTTGAACAAATGTATAGGGAAGTCATGTCCAATCAGAAGACATTTCCCATGGATCTATGGGCCTCATATGGGTTATATTTTCCAGAAGGTCTAGGACAGGTGTGGGTAACCTGTGACCTAGAGGCCACATGTGGCCTTTTGACTGAGTCCCAGTTTTATAGAACAAATCCTTTTATTATTTGTTCTGTAAAGTTTGGATTCAGTCAAAGGGCTGCACTTGAGGACCTAGAGGGCCACATGTGGCCTCCAGGCCGCAGGTTCCCCACTCCTGAACTATATGATGTTGGACAAACCACTTCAGCTCTTGGGGCTTCAATAACCTCCCCTTCAGAATTAGGAAGTTGATTTCAGATCTGAGTAGTGTCCCACTATTCTTTTCATCCCAAAATCTTGTGCTTACCTTGCTTTTGCCATGTAAACTTCTGGCTCACTAGTTGTAAAGGCCAAGAGAAAGGGCACAGGGTAAGAGTCAGGAGGGCTGGACTCTTGCCTTTGCTCCACTTCTAACTCCCTCTGAGACTCTGGACAAGTCAGGTCATCATCCAGGCCTTCAGTTTTCTCACCTATAAAATGAGACGGTTAGACTAGTGAGGTGTTTTCCAGCTCTAAAATTCTGAATTCTAGGTCTGGGCAATGTCCTCCACCTTGCCATCCCTCCTCTACGTCTTAGATCTTTCCCTTAATTGTGTGACCTCAAGGCTCATTAGTAGCATGCTATAATGGAAAGAGATGCCAAGAGACAAGAGACCTGCATTCTAATTCTGGATCTGCCATGTACTAGCTGGGAGACCTGAGGAAAATCGTTTTTACCTCTCAACCTCAAATTCTTTATCTGTCAAATGGAGGGGTAGGGGGTGCCAAGTAAAATCTGCTCAACAAAATTCACAGAGTTGTTGCAAGGATAAACTGAGATGATGGATATGAAAGGTCTCTGGAAAAGAGTTAAAAGTGCCACACAAATATAAGGTCTTATAAGAGGCTATGGCCTCCCCTTGCCCTGATGTCTTGATTAAATGTTCTACCCCCCCACCCCCTCCAACCTTCATCCCCTGACATCAGCTCCTTGTTCAGCTAATCTCTATCATGACTGGATCCAAATTTCCTTTGAGCTGCCAGGGAAGAGATGCCTGGTTCTATAGCTGATGACAGGATGGTGGTATTGCTTTCTCTAGAGGTAACATGGCACGGTGAAAATATCCTTGTATCAGAAGTCAGAAGACTTAGGTTAGAATCTTGGCTTTGCCATTTGCTTCTTGTATAACTATACTCAAAGCTCCTAATTTTAAGCCTTAATCTCTTCATCTGTATAATGAGGAGTTCAATTAAATAACTTCTGAGGCCCCTCCCAGATCTAAAGGCTATGGCTCTTCTCGCTCTTTCCATCCCCACTCCCCCATTCTTTCATTCACCCCATCCCACTCACTTCCTGCAACGGTGATAATAAAAGCTAAAAGGAAAGACACTTGGGTCTTCGGAAGCATCCTCCCAGATAAGGTATTAGGCATATCAGATGTGATATATTATTAAAACAAAACAAAGAATTCCATCTCCACGTGATGTACCAAGAAGGTCACTAATGACCTCAAGAACTATTCTGTGAACATAATTCAGTAGAATTAGCTAATTTTAAAAAATAGAACCCATGCCATAGATTATTTCCTTTTGGATGACTTTCAAAATGGTCAGCCTCAAAACCAACCCATAAACTCTTAAATGTTTAGTATTACTTTAACTAAGCTCCCAAGTGAGATCCAAGGAAGGGTAGTGGGGTTGAGCCAAGTGGCTTTTTAGAGCTCTGTTATCAGGGAAGAGCTTTTGATAGGCCCATGGTTGGGCTAAGAGTTGGGGTATAGGGTGCTAAGAAGTGACCTGGACGGACACAAGATGACCTCTCCTCCTAACCCAGCTAGGAAGAGGTTAAAGTAGTGTCAAAAAGCATTTATTAAATGCCTAGTATATGCCAGGCACCAAAGAAACAAAGAAAGGATTTCAAAGAATTCACAGTCTAATGGGGTAGAGAATATGCAAATAACTAAGGATATATATATATATATATATGATAGATCTATGTCTGTGGGTATATACAGCATACATTGGAAAGAATCACAAGAAGGGCCCTAGCATTAAGGGGAACCAGGAGAAAGTAGGATTTAGTTGAGACTTGAAGGAAGTCAGAGAAGTCAGTGAAATCAGGAGGCAGAGTTGAAGAAGGAAAACATTCCAGGCATAGAGGACAGCCAGTGAAAATACATGGCATCTGAAGATGAAGTGATTCATGCAATGAAAAGCAAAGAGGTCAGTGTCACTGGATCACAGAGTATGGGAAAGGAAGTGACGTATGATTGTAAATTTAGGAAGGGGGCTGGTTATGAAGGACTTTAAAAACCAACCAAAGAATTTTATATTTGATCCTGCAGGTAATGGGGAGTTGATGGAGGTTATTGACATGGGGGCGTGTGTGTGTGTGTGTGTGTGTGTGTGTGTGATGATTGGATCTATGCTCTTAGGAAGATCACTTTGATGGCTGAGTGGAGGATGAATCAAAGTGGAGAGAGACTTGAGGCAGGGATGTCAATAGCTATTGCACAGTGCAGGTGTGAGGTGATGAGAGACTGCACCAAGGTGATGGCAGCGTCAGAGGGGAGTCAGGAGCATACATGAGAGATGTGGTGAAAGTAGAATCCATTGGCCTTGCCAACAGATTGGAAATGGAGGACGAGGGTGGTAAAAGAACAAGGATTCTAGGTTGCAAGTCTGGGTGACCCTAAACAGTAAAGTTAGTAAGAGAGGGAGGTTTTGAAGAGTAAGATAATAATTTCAGTTTTGAACATGTTAAATTTAAGATATCTACTGGACATCCTTGAGATATCTAATATGGCAGTTAGTTGGAAATGTGAGACTTGAGGTCAAGGGAGAGATTGGGCTGGACAAATAGATCTGAGAATCATTTGTGTAGAGATGATAATTGAATTCACCAAGTGAAATAGTATGCAGGGGTGGGGAACCTGTAGCTTTGACGCCACATGTGGCCTCAGATTTGTTCTGTGAAGTTTGGATTCAGTCAAAGGGCAGCACTCAAGACCACAGGTTCTCCACCCCTGGTAGAGAGGGAGAAGAGAAGAAGGCCCAGGATAGAGCCTTGGGAGATACTAAGATGAAAGAAACAAGAGTGAAGTCTGGGAAGGCAGAAGAATGGTAAACGAGGTAATGAGATCATTGTGTAAGTTGCTTTGCACACCTTAAAAAGGTATATATGAGCTATCATCATTGATATTACTGCTTTAATTTTGATTTCATCACAAAATACAAAATAGTTCATCTCAATCACATAATGTTGAAAAGCTTTCTCATAAACAAAATCAGTGCAAGTAGAATAAGAAGAGAAACTATCAAATGGAATATCTCTGATACAGGTCTGATACAGTCAAGATATATAGGAAATTGCCAAATATATAAGATGCATAGACATTTCTTTTAAAAAAAAAGTGGTCAGAAGATATTAACAGTTTTCAAAAGAAGTAATGCAAATTAATCAACAATCACATGAAAAAAATCACTAATAACAAAATGCAAATTAAAACAAATGAGCTTTTACTTCACATATATGAAATTGGGAAAAATTATAAAATATAGTAATAGTCAATGTCAAAGGGATTGTGGAAAGTGAGACACACTATTAAATTGCTGGTAGAGCTGAGAATTAGCACAAACATTCTGGAAAACATTTTATAACTATTTGAGACCAGGGACAAGTGACTTTAACCCCTCTGGGCTTTAGTTTCTTAATCTGTAAAGTGACAATAATCACTCTGAGGAGGCCAGGGATAGAAAAAATGATTCTTATGTGCACCAAAATATTCATAACAGCACTTTTTGTAGTAACAAAAAGTTAGAAACAAAATATGTATCCATCAATTGGACTGAACAAACTGGTTTATGAATACAATATAATAACGACAGCTAACATTTATATAATGCCTACTGCATACCAGGTACTATGCTAGGCATTTTACAATTACTATCTCATTTGATTCTCACAACAACCCTGGGAAGGCGGTGCTATTATTATCCCCATTTTACAGATGAGGAAACTGAAGCAAAGGCCAAGTGACCTGCCCAGGGTCACACAGCTAGTAAGTTTCTGAGGTCAGATCTGAACTCAGGCCTTCCTGACTTCAAGCCCAATGATCTATCCATTGTGCCACTTAGTAGCCCCAATATAACAGAATGTAATATCCCAGATGAAAAGCCTTGTATAAACTGAGGCAGTGCAAAGAAAGCAGAACCAAGATAACATTATTCACAGTGACTAAAATAATATAAATGAAGCCACACTAAAAATCAATGGAATTCTGATCAAATGCAGTAACAATGTTAGTTACATACTTCTTCTCTATAGAAAAGGATGACATTTACATTAAAATTTTTTAAAATTTCACTTCTTAATTCTTAACATCTCCCATTAGATCCTCTATTTCAAGAGCAACTTAAAAAAACATATACCCTCCTCTCCTTTGGACTGGTTAGTTTTTATCTATACCATTGTGTTGTATAGAAGGTACCTTGTTTAAAGAAGGACACTGAGAGACTGGATCATGCTCCAAGATGGTGAAGGAATGTTAAACCATGTCAGAGGAGGACCTGGTGAAGGAACTATTTAGAAAGAGAAGAGAAGGCTTAAGAAGGATATCACAGTTGTCTTCAAGTTAAGTGAAGGGATGCACACACACATACACGTATATATAGAGACACACACATACATATATACATACAAATATATATGTAGGTATATGTCTATTTACACATATATAACATGTGTGTGTAAATAAAAGAAGTGATGGGCCCGAGCATGATGAGCTTGAGAACCAGCCACTTAGGATGGCGCATATTCTCTGGCCTCTTGAAAGGCATGAGCAACTGAAGGGTCTTGGTTGATCCCTTGGCACCCATGAATGAGGGGGGAGAAGAGTTGGGAAGGGCTATTTCAAATAGAATTAGGTATTGGGCAAGAAGAGACACTTAAAAGGAGAGACAATTTCTGCTATCACTCTGTCTTCCTGACTGTTGAGCTCATCAGGACTGTAAGCTTCTCACTGGGGGAGTAGTGGAGATATTTCTTCCTCTACCCCCTCCCCACCTCCCATCCCCCCAGCAACTAGGGAAGCAGCCTGCACATGACAGTGAAGACATATGGACTTCTAGGTAAGCTCAAGACAGGACCTCGGGGCCCTGGATACTTCTGTTCTGTGTTTCTTTCCTTGAATCCAGGTGAACAAACAGCAATCCTAACATGGATATTCCTAGTCTTGGTAGTATCCTCATGAAGTCCAGAGTTCAAAAATTCCTGGATCTGGATACTGGCTGGCAGGGAGACATGATTCTTGATACCAAAGTCCTTCTTGGAGGAAAAGCTGACCACTGACAGGAGAATGAGCCAGAAGATAAGGCCTGGAGTAGATCAGGCAGGAGAGGTGAAAGCTGAAAGTGAAATATCTAGTCCACAGTCCCACAAAATGATTTTAGGTTTTAATGTTTTCACCCTAGAGAGAGTGATGTTTGGGAGTTGCTTCTCCTTTTGAGTTTACTGAATAACCAGCAATTCATGCTCATTGGCCAATTCTCTTTGGCAAAACTAAAACTCCTCCCTTCCCTTCCCCTGCCCACCCACCGACTGACAGGGACCAAGAGATCATTCCAAAGCCCAAGTCCTTCAGTAGTGAACACTGCTGCTCTAGAGATGGCCCAAGTGCAAAAGATCAGAAGGCCTTCCCTTTTCTTCAGTTTGGGGTTTTTTTTTTTTTAGTATTTAATGTTTTATTTTCCCTCAATTACATGTAAAAACAATTTTTAACATTTTTTTATTTTGAATTTTAAATTGTCTCCCTCCTTCCTTCCCCTCCTCCTTATTGAGAAGACAAGAAATTTGATTTAAGTTTACATGTACAATCATGCCAATGATATTACCATATCAGTCAGGTGGTAAAAGAAAACACAGACAAAAAAAAAAAGCCAAGAAAGAAGTTTTTAAAAAGTATGCTTTAATCTGTCTTCAGACTCCATCAGTACTCTCTCTGCAGGTAGATAACATTTTTCATCATGAGTCCTTCGGAATTGTCTTGGATCATTGTATTGCTGAGAATAACTAAGTCATTCATGATTGGCCATTGTACAACACTGCTATTATTGTATACAGTGTTCTCCTGGTTCTGCTCAATTCAATTTGCATCAGTTCATGCAAATCTTTCCAGGTTTTTCTGAGAGCATCTGGCTCATCATTTCTTATTGCACAATACTATTCTATCTCAATCACATACCACAACTTGGTCATCCATTTCTAAATTCAAGGGCATCCCCTCAATTTCCAATTCTTTAGTGGGGTCCCCTTTTTGCTCTCAGTGCAGAGAGGCAAGAAACCCCTCATTTTGCATGATTTCAGAGGACAAGAACCAGGAGGAAGGGATGGAAGTTTCAGTTGCCCCAAAATAGGTGGCCTCACTGGATAAGCTCCCTTTTTCAGCTCTAAATTCATGATCCTAAGAAATTCCAGCAGTGGAGCAAGGGTTGAATGGCTTAGGGATTTCTATTCAGGCCCAGGTTGGACTAGAAGACTTCCGAGGGTCCCATCAGCTGTGAGATTTTATAAGAAGTATTGATAGCTGCTTCTACATAGATCTAAGGAACATGTTACTAGTTCAAAGGCAACTAGCTCTGTGCTGTTCCAGTTAAGAACTCACTTTGCCCTTCCTGTGGATCAGGTCCAAGGCCTTACCAAAAGAAGGACAGACGTAGAGCCTGAGCTTTCTTATGGGTCTACCTGGGGAAATTGTATAAAGTAGTGGGAAGAATCTGAACTTATAGTAAAACCTGTCAAATGGCCAAATCCTATTGAGGATAAGGGACTGAGATGGGTGACACGAGGGACAGATGACTTTAACCCCTCTGGGCTTCAGCTTCTTCATTTGTAAAGTGACAGTCACAATACTTACGCTGTTTACGCCGTGGAAGTTTTGTGTAGACAAGCAACTTGAGGTTCAGTTAGAAAGGCCCTCAGCTGCCACCTAATCCAATCCACACCCAAAAGAAACCCCCACTTTTACTTCCCTGGCAGGCAGCCACCGGTCCTCTGTTCAAAAACCTAAGGAGGAATCTATTGCCTGCCTCCCTAGGCAGCCCATGCATTCTGCTGCAGGACCGTTCTAACCGTGAGGAAGTTTTCTCTTACGTCAAACCTAAATTTGCCTCTTTGCATCTTCCACTTGACCCTTCTAGTTCTTTCCTCTGGGGCCAAACAGAATGTGTCTTTTTTTTTTCTTTTGGGGGGGTATACTATTTTATTTTTTCCCAAGTACATGTAAAAACAATTTTTAACATTCTTTTTAAATTTTGAATTCCAAATTCTCTCCCATCCTCCTTCCTTCCCTCCTCCTCTTGAGACAGTAGGCAATTTGATATAGATTATACATGTGCAATCACACAAAACGTATTTCTATATCAGTCCTATTGTGAGAGAAACCAGACAAAAAAAAACCCACAAAAAAATAAAGTGAAAAATAGTATCAGACTCCACCAGTTCTTTCTCTGGGTGCAGATAGCATTTTCCATCATGAGTCCTTTGGAATTGTCTTGGATCCTTGTATTGCTGAGAACAGCTAAGTCATTAACAGTTGGTCATCATATAATATTGCTGCTGCTATGTACAATGTTCTCTTGGTTCTGCTCATTTCACTTTATATCAGTTCACGTAAGTCTTTCCAGGTTTTTCTAAAATCTGCTTGCTCATTATTTCTTATAGCACAATAGTATTCCATCACAATCACATACCACAACTTGTTCAGCCATTCCCCAATTGATGGGACTCCCCTCAATTTCCAGTTCTTTACCGCTACAAAAAGAGCTGCTATAAATATTTTTGTACAAATAGGTCCTTCCCCCTCCCCCTTTTTAAAAAATCTCTTTGGGATACAGACCTAGTAGTAGTATTTCTGGATCAAAGGGCATGCACAGTTTTATAGTCACTTGGATATAGTTCCAAAATGCTTTCTAGAGTGGTTGGATCAGTTCACGACTCCACCAACAGTTCATTAGTGTCCCAATTTTCCCACATCCCCTCCAACATTTATCGTTTTCCTTTTTTATCGTATTAGACAATTTGATAGTTGTGAGGGAGTACCTCAGAGTTGTTTTAATTTGCATTTCTCTAATTGATAGTGATTTAGAGCATTTTTATATGACTATGGATAGCTTTGATTTCTTTTTTTTTTTTTGGTAAATTTTAAAAATTCATTTTAAACTTAAATACAAATTGAAAAGAGGAAAAAAAAACATTGCCATGTACTCAGCAGAACATATGAGAGGATTCAATATAAAATAATAAATTTCTATTTCAGGAAAACCCACATAATAAATACTACACATTGTTTTCAAAGCTACCCAGCTTTTCTTTACTTCCTTGTAAGTTTTCTTTTGTTCTCTGCTGTGTACTTTTTACTTTGTTTTTTCCTCTCGCTTCCCTGTCCCCACCTAAGTCTACAATTAAATACAGATATATATATACATATATATATATACATATATATATATATATATACACATATACATAGAGATCTATAAACAGACTCATATATGTAAGACCATACTATGCTTATTTCCTTCTATCATCTGTTTCTCAGAAGGTGTATAGCATCTTCCTTCATAAGTTCAAGTCTTTCCATGTTTTTCTACATCAACCAGTTCTTCATTTCCTATACCACAGCAATTTTCCAACTCAATCACTTCCCATCTGAGAGATTGTCAATGAAAGTTTTTCCCCAATTTTTTGCATTCCTCTACTCTTGACTAGGTTGGTTTTATTTGTACCAAAAATTTTAAATTTAAAATAATAGAAATTATCCATTTTACACTTCAACAATGCTCTCATCTCATAAGATGTAGTTTAAGGTCTGATACTGCTGAATCTGTTTTCTTTACATCTTTTTTCTCCTGGTTTCTTTGAAATTCTTGACCTTTTGTTCTTCCAAATGAACTTTGTTATTATTTTTTCTAACTCAGTAAGATAATTTTTTGGTAATTTAATTGATATGACATTGAATAAATAGTTAAGTAAAACTGTCATTTTTTATTATATTGGCTTTACCTACCCATGAACAATAAATGTTACTTCAATTATTTAGATCTGACTTTATTTATATAAAAAGCATTTTACATTAAGTTCATATAGTTCCTGTGACTGTTTTGGCAGGTATGTGCTCAAGTTTTTTATACTGTCTAGTTATTTTAAGTAGTTTAAAATAATATTGAATAATATTGCTGACACCTAGTATAGTTTCGTTATTTTTGTCTTTTGATTAAATCTACTTTAGCTTTAACTTTGTCTGAGATCATGATTACTACTCCTACTTTTTTACATAACAAATTCTATTTTCCTGCCCTTTATTTTATCTTTGTGATAGCTTTGATTTCTTCATCTGAAAACTGCTTATTCAAATCCAGGAATCTGGAGGAGAGAGACTTCTCTAAAGAACTTTCCCCACTCGCTTCAAGTAAGCCCCTCAGACATGTGGATGTAAACTTACTACAAATGTATATGTATATGTAAATATATACATATATGTGTGTGAATGTGTATCTTAAAGTATTAATGTAATATATAAAATATGTGTTTATAATTTATAAATATATAAACATATGTATCTTTGTGATTTATAAATATAAAGTATTAATATGCATGAGTTATTATTACCTAATAAATGATGGTTCTGGGAAGCCTGGAAACTGCAGCTTCATCTTTTTCTTCAAAGAAACCAGAAAACAAATTCAAAATGTATGTTGGTTGTTAATCCCTTTTACTCCACCAACCAAGGACCTAGAAGGTGTACCTACGTCCTGACTCCCTATCCTTCATATTATATTTCAGCCACTTCAGCTTACACCTACTTCCATGGCCTCCAGCCCATTTTACTTGGCTTCTCCTTTGGCGAGAGGGGCAAACGGCTGCAATCCTGACTGAAACATGCTGGCATGGTGACTCTGGGTGGGCAAGATGTTTAACCCTTTGGAACCTCAGTTTTCTCATCTGTAAAAATTGAAATAATAGTACTTGTGGAATAGGGTTGTAGGGAAGAAAGCATCTTGTAAACTTTAAGTGCAATAGAAATGGAAGTCGTTTTTATTATATTAGCTACAACTTTTCACTTGGCATCCTAATCCATTTCTTCTACAGTGACCATATTATCTCTGACTTCTGCTGTGCTCAACTCTCATTTGCTCTCTGCTTTGCTGGCCATGACTAGCCTTAAACACGACTGTCCTGCTCTCTCCCTAGTCTTTGAATGCTTCAGACCCTCCAAGCACATGTTGAATTATCGTATCCCTCCTCAGACCAGAGACTCTTACTCTCCTTCAAGATCCTGCAAAAAGATTATCTCCATATTTCACCGTCCAGGATCACATCTTCGTGGATAGAGGCATCACTGATGCTCCCCTCATTTTTACAATGTAATAATAAAGACATAATCCTCCTAAATGGATTGTGATTTCATTAATGCAGCTGCTCCCTGAACTGATGCAGATCCCCATGATAATCTCCATTATTTTTCATATGATTTTCACCTATGTAATTCCAAAAATACTCTATGGAAAATCTACCCAAAGTGCCAAAGCCCTTCCTCTGGTTTTTGGAATATATTAAACAGATCAATCTAACACTCAGATTGTCCACCTTTTGCCACTCATACTCACTAGATGAGCGACCTATTCCTTTCTTTTAAGTTATCTGGGCCTCTGACAATGTCTCTTACTCCCCTAAATTACCATTGGCGACATGCTGGTGATTTGCTCTCTTGTACTCGCATCCACTGTATATCTTTCCATTGCCCTGAGGGTCATCGTTTAATGATAGAGCCACAGAGCATGGATGATTCCCACAGTGAGACAAGCTTGGGGTCATTAAAAAGTGCTGAGCAATTCCCCACATGCAACCTAGCCCGATCTCCTCCTCATCATCACTAAGCTCGTTGTCTGGCTGTAGTTCCCATTCAAGATATAGATCCACTTATTAGTCAATCAATTAGCAAATACTCACCAAGTTTCTACTATGCCTAGGCAGTTGGGATAAAAACACATTTTACCAGTGGGCTGTCTATTCAGCTACAACACCACAGTCTGAAGAGCAGCCCTTTTTCATCCTCTCACGTTCTTTGAGTGTGGATGATTAAACTAAAATCTTTCAAATAATTTTGTGGTTTTTACTAAGGAGACTTTATAATGTTCTAGGATTCCATGCAATGAGCATGACACGATGTCATCTCTCAGTAGGATCATTTGTAGAACGTTGGCACCAGTAAGGAATTCTCCTCTTGTCTGGATTCCATGTGGGACAACCTCTATGACAACTTTAACTGACATCTGTGTGGCACTTTCAAGTTTATCAAGTACTTTGCATAGCGATCGTCTTAGGTAGGCATAATGCCTTGCAAGTGGTCATCGAACAGTGATCTCTTGTAGTTGCTCCTCTATTATATAATTTTATGTTATTTAATATGTGTGTAGAAAACACCTCTGACTAAGGCTGAATGTTGTTCTGCTAAATCAAGTGCTTTAAAAAGAAATAAAACAAAAATGCAGCAGTCAGTATCTTTTATTCTCCGTACCTCACAATCACTGTAAAGGTGTGGTCTGCTAAAGAAAACAAAAAACAAAGCAAAAAAACCTTCAAAAACCTGCCTCTTCCCTTTGCATGTATCTGTTAAATGCATTATAACAAATGTACTTTCTAAGTCACAAGCAGATGTTGTGACAAGAGCCTCTATCCTTGCATAAGCTTCCTTACTCATTGAGCCTGTGCTGACCTTGTTCTACTGAATAAACCTTTTCTGGTAATTGGATAGATGTTCAGCCCCTCCTCCAACTGGGAGAAGGTTATAACAGAAGTCAAACACACAAACATACAGGGGAACATTGAGTCCCTTGCCCCCTCTCTCACATGCTTCTGGACTAGGTGAGCCCAGTGGGCACATTCAGGTACAGACTGGGTCAGAATAAGGGGGTACAGCCCTAAGAAAACCTGAGACTTTCCTTGTACTGCTTCCCTAAGCCATCCTGGGGTTCTGGAGTACCCAGCCATGTTGGATGCCCCAGCTCTGACTTCCTCTGCCCATTCATGGCGTCTTAGTTATAAACCTTGAAGGAACTTTAGAGATCATCTAAGTCCTCTCACTTTATTTTTTGGTTGTTGTTTTAACACCTTGTGTGTGATTTCATTATAGATAACCAAAGCAGATTAGCAGCTTCGGTCCAATTTATATTATAGTCCTAGGGAGTTTTCAGGACCATAAATCCTCCATCAGGAATAGTTTTGGTCTTCCTTACTCTGAGGCCAACTTTCTATTATCCATTTAATTTTGCTTTATCAATAATCCTCTAACTTCATTCAGCTTAAAATCTCCCTTCTCACCAAAAGGGAGATGATAAAATTCTGGCCCACAGGCCTATAACTTTCATCAAGCACGCTTTTTGGCTTCTGTGTTGCTCATTACAACCGAAACCCCAAACAATTTCTTCGTGTCCTGTCCCACTTTCCCTAGCCAACCTCCTTTCTTTGCCTGGGGGCTAAAGCTAGCAATCTGATTCTAGCACTCCACCTCTCATACTCACTCCATCCTCTCTGCCGTCACAGCCATCACCTGACTGCTAAATTATTCTAACAGTCTCTTAATGACTCTTCAGGGTTCTGATGTCTCCACTCTAATCCATCTCCCACATCACTTCCAAGTAATACTGCTAAGGCACAGCTCTGGCCTTGCCAACCCCATGAACCAAAACTTTCAATGTCTCCCTATTACCTCCAGGATAAAATAGAAGCTCAATAGCCTAATGTTCACAGTCCTACACAATCTAATGTCTTATTATTCTCTTTCTTCCATTTCAAATTCCAACCAAACCTAACTATCATTCGTTCTCTAAATTCAACATTCCAGCTGCCATCTTCATGCATCCACACAAGCCACATGCCTAGAAATGCCCTTCCTCCCCACACTGAGGCCTTTCAGAATCCCCATCTTCAGGGCACATCCTCCTTCATGAAGCTTTCTCTGATTCCTGCTGTAGCTATTGCTTTCTTCCTCCCCAAACGACCCTCTATTAGACTTATTTGTGTTTATACTATTTCCTCCAAGGACAGCATAAGGCTATATGTTCTAGGTGATAGAGTACTGACCTCAGACATAATGATAATAATAGCTAGCATTTATATAGCATTATAAGGTTTGCAAAGCTTACAAAAGTTATTTTATCCTCACAACAACCCTGAGAGATAGACGCTATTGTTATCACCATTTTACAATAAGGAAACTGAGGCAGACAAAAATTATGTGACTTGCCCAGAGTCACATAGGTTATAATTGTCTAAACTCAGGTCTTCTTGACTCCAGGCCTCTCCACTGTGCCATCTTGTTGCCAAGGGACCTGGGTTCAAATCTCAACATACAAGTGTTATTTATTCATGGAGAATATATACACAAGATCCTTTCTTTTTCAGGTAGGCCTCTATTTCCTTGCAGACATCTAAATGGTCCTTTCCACATCAAGTGAAGCTCCCAAGGTAACTCAGTGTTCAGCTCCAAGCCCTCTTCAGTGAGCCTAGGCCTCCCTATTCCCATCTATATAGTCTTCTCAACCAATCAATCAGTGTTGATTAAGAACCTTCTTCAGTAGCTAGTGCCAAGCACTTTGCCACAACTTATAGGTGGAGCTCCAAACAAGAGGAGAAAACTGAAAGTGTGCTAAAGAATCCAGAGGCCTTCCATTCCAGGTAAGCCAACACTCTCCAGGGACCTGTATAGCCTACATGCCCTAGAATACTGCCTTGAATGGGGACACATCGAGGGATAAGGTCAAGGTTTGCTCCTTCCTATCATTCACGGATCAGGCTGGGCCCTCAGTGCTACAGTGCCATTATTCCCTTGGCTCTGAGCACCATGGGCTCATCTCTTCAATGTTTGGCTCTCCTGGCTGTCCTCCTCAGCAGGAGAAGATGCCAGCCATAGAATGTCATAGCTCCCTCTTTCAGAAGGACTTGATACTCTTTCACTCATACCCTAAGGCCCTTCTCATCTCCAGCTCCAAAGAATCAAAATTTCAGTTGTTCCAAAGGGCAACAGAGAGATTCATGAGAGGTCTAAGTAGGATAGGGTGAGCACTATACTGGCATTCATATCATGACGTTAGAACAAAGCACTGGGTGGAACTCTTCTAGAGGATAAATGAATGAAGGTGGGAAAAAAGCATTTATTAAGCACTTATTATGTGCCAGGAACACTTTTGGGAGGACATCAAAAAATAAGTCACACAGAGTGAGACAGCATGGATAAACCTGTACCTTTGGGCCTCAGTTTCCTCATCTATAAAATGGGGGCTATGGACTCACTGACCTTAAGGGTCCCTTCACACTCTGAATCTAGCATCCCATAATTCTATGAATACTCACAGCTATGTGATCATGGTTGACACACAAGTATTGGAGAACAACATTGCTTCATTTTCATTTTTCCCCAGCATATTTGGCAAAGTGCTCTATACGTAGTGGATTTGTTGGCCAATAAATGTTTGTTGAGTTGAACTGAAGTGAGAGACAGAAAACTGTCTCTGTCTCCTCAAAGTAGAATGGGAACATGCTGGTCTCTGATGTCTTGGATACTCCCGACTGACCGGCCTTTTGTGAGAGCTGCTTGTTCTATGGGGCGCCTATCTGTCCAGGCCAACACCAGTGGAACCTTCAGCCAAGGGCAGTTAAACTGATTGTTTAACTGACAAGCCCACAACCCAAGGGCAAAGATACCAAGACCTTGGGCCCAAGTTGTCTCTCTCTGGGAGACATCACCCCCAGGCTCAGCATTCCAGTCTGGTTCTCATACCCTCTTTTCAAAGTCTAACTCCACACTTACCCCCCTGCTTTTTTCTGGGTCCCAACTCACTCCCTAACCATGATTCCTTTTATTCCCTTCATTTTCTTTCTTTCCTTTTTTTTAAATAAGCATTTTTAAAAATTAATCTTTCCTTCTCACTACCTCTCCCTTCCATTGAGCAAATGAAAAAAAAAAACCAAGATGAAAAATAAAGCCTTCCATACCAAGCTGTTTAATCTGATAAAAAATCAAAATAAAAAATTCCCATATTAGCTATGTCTGAAAATGGATATCTCTTTCTGCATTTAAAATTCATCACTTCTTTCTCAGGAGGTAAGTGGCATATTTCCCCTTAATTCTTTTTAACTTGTTTATCATTGCATTGATCATTCTAAAGTCTCTTGAAGTTGTTTTTCTCTAAAAATTTGCCATTGTACAATTGTTCTATTTCTGCTCACTTTGCTCTGCATAAGTTCGTAAAAGTCTTCCCATTTTCCTCTGGAATTGTCCACTCCATAATTTCTTACAGCACAATTACATCCTATTTCATTCACCTGCTACAACTAATTTAGTGGTTCCCCAATAGGATGAACCCTTAGCTTCTAATTTTTAACTATCATGAAAAGAGCTGCTACCAGTACTTTTAGGGCAGCTAGGTGATTCAGTGGATAGCGTGCAGTGCATGAAGTCAGGAAGACTCTATCTCATCTTCCTGAGTTCAAATCTGACATGAGACACTTAATAGCCTTGTGACCCTGGGCAGGTCACTTAATTCTATTTGCCTCAGTTTCCTCATCTGTAAAATGAGCTGGAGAAGGAAATGGCAAACCACTCTCCAGTATCTTTGCCAAAGAAAACTCCAAATGGGGTCATGAAGAGTTGGACAGGACTGAACAACAACAAAATTGGGAAAGGAGACTGTTTCTTCATAGAACTGTTTCTTCATGGAAGGGACACTAAAGATTGTCTTGTTTAACAGCCTGATTTCACAAATAAGGAATTAAGCCCAAAGACCAAAGTGACTCTTTTCAGTCATAGAGCCTGGGTTTTGAACCCAGATCCTCTGACTCTGAGCCTGACGGGCTTTCCCTGTCACCAGCATTGTATGGGGATGGATGACTAGGTTCTCCTTCAGGCTGAAATCATATTATTTCAGGTCACTGTGGCCAGATTTGGAGAAGCCCTGAGCAAGGGTAAGATTTGGAATAGTAGGGTGACAGATTTAAAGTCAGAAGGATCCTTATAAGTCAGCTAGTCTAATCCCCCTCACTTTACAGATGAGGAAACTGAGGTCCAGAGAAATTAAAGGGTCTTACACAAGGTCACACCCAGAGCCAGTGTGGTAAGACTTGAACCAGGAGTGCACTGGAGCCAGCGCATATGGAAAGCTGATTGTTAAATTTTGAGTGTGAGCATTTACCCTGGGATGATGGCAATGTTACACATCAAGGCTTAGCTTACTGTTTTGTTGATTGTCTGGACTTACTAAAATAATGGAGAAAATGTTAATAATGCAGATTTAATTTAAAAGTGTGCCCGGCTTTCTTGTCTTCTCATTGGGCAGGGAAGGGAGTAGTAGGAGGGAGAGAATTTAGAAATAGAAAAAAAAAGAATAAAAAAGTCTCTTTGCTTAAAGTAAATAAACAAACACAAACAGAATAAAAGGAATGGGACCTAAAAAAAAAGTGTGCCTTTTGGGAGAGCCAGTCTTCAAAAAATTTACTAAACACATCTCTGATTTGAACCCAGACCATCTGACTGTATCTGTTATTCTTTCTACTGAGTGTAAAACAGCTTGGTGGCTCAGGACTGGTTGCACTCTTCTTTTGAACTGCAGCTCTGGGGCCGCCTACTCTTCCGAGAATGCTTGGGGTCAGGGATTTGGGAGCCTTGGCCAGAACCCCGAAGCCACTGCTCATCCCCGCTCCCAGCCTGCTCCCAGCCAAGTGTTTCATGTGGCAAAAGAGCAGCTTCTCTGGCTTCCAATGTTGGTCCAGCTTGGATCTTGGGAGACAGGAAAAGGATAAGGCATCTTTCCCTCTTTTGTGCTAGACAATGGTGATTTCCCTGGATCTCCCCTGGTCAAACCCCAAACTAAGCCTAGAAAGAACTCCAGAGCTGTGACTCAGGGGGAAAGATCCTCAGCTGGAAACGAGCTGGTATGGGGGCCATGGAGAGGGAAGACGGATGGCATCAGAGTTGTCCTCTGTTGGGTCCCACAAGTCAGAGGCACCATCTGTTCTGTCCATCCTACAAGAAGGTGCCGCAGAAGTGGTGCAATGTCACCTAATTATAGGGCCTCAAAAAAAACCAAAAAAACCCCCAGCAATGAAATGAACGTCCCTTGTTCATTTTGCTTTACTAGGCTGTTAAGAAAAAAAAAAGTTCCCATAATTTGCTTACTAAGAACCTACTTTGTGTAGTAAGGTACCCTTGAGTTAACTCTTTTCTCTAGCTCAGCTGTCCTATCTACAGATCACAGGACTGAGACATAGAAAATATGTCAGAGAGTATCTAGGATTAACCCCCTCATTCTGTAGATGAGGAAACTAAGACAGTGAAGTGACTGGTAAAATTCAATTCAACAAACACCTGTTGAGCAACCTTTAGGAACCAGGTTTGGTACTAGGCAGGTGCTGAGAGTACAAAGACAAAAATCAAACAAGCTCTGCCCTTAAGGAGTACATTCTGCTTGGGACATGGGGAAGGAAATAACACATACAGAGATAAGTGAATATGAAATATATATGTATATATATATATATATATATATATATATATATATATATGTGTGTGTGTGTGTGTGTGTGTGTGTGTGTATAAAATGCAAAGTAATTTTTCAAAGGAAGCACTAAGAACAGGAAGGGAATGAAGATGGGCCTGCTATAGGAGGTGACACTTCAGCTGAGCTTTTGGATGGAACTAGAGTTTTCGAGTGGCAAAGGTAGGGAGGAAGGGCATCCCAGGGAGGGAAGACAAAGGCATGGCTGTGGGATGTGGAATGTCCAGTACAGGGAACAACAAGTAGGTCTGAGGTGAGTATGGGGTGCAGGAAGTGTGGGAATTGTAAATAAGCCAGAAAACATAGGATGGAGTCAGACTATGAAACTCCAAACAAAGGAGTTTATATCTTCTCCGGGGGATGGTGGGGAAACACTGAAGCAAGGTGGTGTCATAGTCAGACCTGTGCTTTAGGAGTATCAGTTTGGTAGCTAAGAGGAGGAAGGATTGGAGAGGATAGAGACTGGATGCAGAGAGACCGATAAGGAGCATTGCAATAGTCCAGGTGAGAGGTAAGGAAGGCCTGAATGAAGATGGTGATTGTGAAGGGAAAGAAAGGGACAGATGAGAGTCATGGTGTGGAGGCAGAGTCAATAAGACTTGGTAACTGATTCTACATGGTGGAAGAGTAAGGATGAAGAGTGATTGTGAATCTGGTGACTGGAAGAATGGTGGTCCCTTTAACAGAAACAGGGAAGCCAGGGGGTAGGTTTAAAGGGAAGCACCATGAGTTCTGTTTGGGACATACTGAGTGGCACATCCAGGTGGAGATATCCAGCAGGAATCGATTACATAGGACTGGAGTTTAGGAGATATAACTGGATATTTAGATTTGGGAGTTACATCTATGCAGACGATAATCAGATGTAAGGAATCTAATGGAACTTATCAAAATAGAGGATGTAGAGAGAATAGAAAAGAAGGTCCAGGATGGCTCTGGGATACACACAGGCATGGGGGAGGCTAAGAAGCAAAGGAGGCTAGGAAGGAGTGATGGGCCAGATAGGAGGAAGACCTGGGCAATGTCACCAGAAGAAGAGAGTATCCTGGAGGTGGTCAACAATAATTTGGCAATTAAGATCATTAACAAGAAAGCAATTTCATTTGAATGGTGGGGGGGGGGGAGGATCAGAATCCAGATTGCAAAGTGTTGAGAAGTGAGTGGGAGGTGAGGAAGCTGAAGTGATTAGTGTAAATAGCTTTTTCTAGGAATTTAAATGTGAAGAGGAAGAGAGACATAATAACCTAATATTAGGTTAGAATAATAACCTAAAGGGATAGCAGGATAAAGTGAATTTTTTAGGCTTAGAGGAGATGTAGGCACGTTTGTAGGATGTAGGAAAGGAGTCAATAGATAATAAAAGATTGAAATTAGAAGAGATGATTGAACGTTATAGCTTAAAGAAGAGACTTGAGGGGATGTGATCAAAGGCATAAGCAGTGGAGATTGGGCTTGGCAAGAAGGGCTACTTCAAAATCTGAAACTAGAACAAAAAAGAAAGAATATAGTTGACCCAATCAGTATGTTTCTATAATTTTCTTCCACTAAACTTTCGCAAAAAAGTGGGAGCAAAGGAGGTAGATGTGGGAAATATTCAGTGGTTAGTGTTTGGACAGAGATACAGACCACATAATTCCAGTCACCAGATTCACAATCACTCTTCATCCTTACTCTTCCACCATGTAGAATCAGTTACCAAGTCTTATCGACTCTGCCTCCACACCATGACTCTCATCTGTCCCCTTCTTTCCCTTCACAATCACCATCTTCATTCAGGCCTTCCTTACCTCTCACCTGGACTATTGCAATGCTCCTTATCGGTCTCTCTGCATCCAGTCTCTATCCTCTCCAATCCTTCCTCCTCTTAGCTACCAAACTGATACTCCTAAAGCACAGGTCTGACTATGACACCACCTTGCTTCAGTGTTTCCCCATCATCCCCCGGAAAAGATATAAAAAGATAAAAAAAAAAACAGGGAGCAACAAATGATTCAAGGGGAGAGGTGGACAGTTAACTGTAAGGTTAAGATTTTAAAGGGAGGAAAATGGAGCCGGAGTTGGGGTGATGATCTGGAAGAGCGCGGAGAGTTGAAATGATTGAAGAGTTGTGAGACCTGAGAACAGCTTTAGAAGGGGTGAAACACAAGGACAAATGGAAAAACAGGAAGTTGTGGTTACAGTAAGCAGTTTCAGAATTCTAAATCATGGAGATTAGACACTTATGGGAGATGATGAGATCAAGCATAGAACTATACCCAGAGGAGGTACAGAGATCATGGGAACCAAGGAGTTGAGAAGCTGAAAAGAGAAGGTGTTTGAAAGGACATCAATTTGTACTTTGAAATCTCCAAGTTTAAGAGCAGAAGCTGGGAAAGAGAAGAAGTCTGTGAGCCAGGCACTGAATTCTTGAAAGAGGAAAGAAAATGAACTGAAGTTATTCTATCACCAGGCTCAGGAGAGGATGATATATCTGAATGGAGTGAATCTTAAAAGAGGTGGTAGGGGATGGTCATATGCACAGCTGGTAAGAGAGTTGAGATTAGAACCCACATTCTCTGACAGCAGAGTCAACATTTTTACCACCACATCATGCTGTCTTTGTAGCTAAACTGGAATTAGAGTGATGGCGAGAGTCATGGTCTCGTGTCAAGAGGAGGCCAGGATCCCATAAAGAAGTTGGGTAAATGGTGTCTTGCTCTTTGAGTCAGAGCTAAAACCTCATCTGATATGGACCAGGTTTGACTGTCAGGTGATCTGAGAGAAGCAATCAGGCAGGCATATGATGATAGGTGGTCTATGGAATGACCTGGACTTCCCAGGTTTTTTTTTACAGAAAAGCAAAGGGGAAAAAAAAAGTGTGACCTTCTGTTCCTGGAAATGGGCCTGTTGGCCTGACCTCAAAAGAATTTATCTAGCATGCTTTGTAGAGATCACTTCCAGTCTGTTTTCCACATTCTTTCCTTCCTATAGAAAAAAGTGGCAGGTGCGGTGTGACTTCACTCCCCCTGTGGAGGCCCATATGTGTGGCCATTTGCAACACCTCCCAATACCAGCCCAGGCAGGTTCCTCCTTCGGTGTGATAGGGAGCCTTGGGGGGAAGATTCTTCTTCCTGGGAGTCTTGTCTGCCTTCCATCCTAGACTGTGAAGTCCCTGCGAGACTCCATATACAACTTTCCCCCATGACATCTGTGGGGTCACATGGTCTGTTAGAAAGCTGCCCTCAAGAAAACTGGTCTTGGCAGTGACTATTAACAACTAATCACATTTATAGAACACGTTTAGGTTTCAAAAATGATTTCTTGCAACACCTATTAATGCAAGTGCTATTACCTTCATTTTACAAATGAGGAAATTGAAGCTCAGAAAGGTTCATTGTCTTGCCTAGGGCCACACAGCTAGTAAATATTGGTGCTAGGAGTCAAACCCAAGTCTCTCCTGACTCCAGTTCTTTCCGCTTCATCATAACCTCTTTCCACTTCATTGTATGTCTTTCTTACATACCATATAATTCCTGAAGCCTTACAGGGCCTTTGGGGTAGATATTAACTCCTGAGCAATAGGATGGAGTAGGCCGTTTGTCAACCAGGGCCAGGTGCTGGAATGTAGATTTGCAAACTGACAGGGGGCTTGGACTTTAGATTCTATGGAAGTCAAAGCAGTGGATCATTGGAGCATTTAGTTATCTCTGTATCGATTCCATTATATAAGAAGGGTGAAGTTAAGGGTGGGATCACTCAGGAGAGCAAACTAAACTCTTGAAGGCAGAATTCAGAGTCAGGGTTTAAACTAGGCCAAGAAATAGAGATTACTCCTCCTCAGTATATTTTCCCCTTACAATCAGTTAACAGTTTCTGGACAAACCCTTGACATAAACTCTACCCTGACTGGTGGCTCCCAGAAGGAGGAGGTGCAGTGGAGGATTGAAGCCACATTCTGGGCAACTCAGGCCAAACAGAGAACCCATAATGGCCTAGCAGTAATCCCACTTCAGCCTTTCCGGTTATTTTTTTCAAGTTCTAGAAAACCCAGCCCCTCACCAACACCTTTGTTTACCCAAAGGTGACAAGATGCTGAGATCTGGGCTTTGTATTGCAAAGGAAGTAAGAAGTATTTCATAGATGTGTTGAAGGGCCTGCCTAATAGTTGGAGTGGCACCTACTCTAATCAACACCTGGCAGGATGAGGTTTATTGCAACAACAGGGTCTCATCAGGGAGGATGGAAAAAACTTGTTGATCTTCCACAACACGTGCCAAGTTCGAGATAAAATGCTGAAGCCAAGAGGACCGGAACTGACTGGAGGGGTCAAAAGCCTTGGGCTGGTGACACACTGCTATGATGTTGTTATTTACTAGGAATGTCACTATTGGGCCCAAGTTCCCAATGATGCTTCTGCCTAGGATCTTCAGAGTCCAATAAAGGAAAAAAAAACCTACCACTTCTGCTAGAGGTGAGGGGAGAGATATGCAACTGTGGAGACTGGAAAATGTCCGCCGATCAGTCAATAAGCTACCATGTGTCAGATGCTGGGCTAAGCACTGGGGACATAAAGGCAGATATCCCTTCCCTCAAGGAGTCCTCAAGAGACCATATGAAAACAAATATGTATAAACAAGCTGTATACAAGCTAAATATGAATTAATTAACAGAGATAAGGTACTAGAAAAAATTTAGAGGAGTAGCTTTGTTTTAAATATTTTTACAAATCTCTAATGTCTGGCTTTAACAGACAGATTCTCATATCTGCTTCTGCATACAGTCTGTTGAGATGTATTGTTTTGATCGAAATATAATGTAGAAAATCTAGCCTCACATAGATACATAGCCCCCTATATAAGAGTACTTTAATAGGCAAACCATGTCAATATTATTATATTATTATAATGTCTTAAAATTACTATGAAAATAGTTTTGACCTCATGGACCCCGTGAAAAAGGTCTCAGGGCCCCTGGGAGTCCACAGGTTACACTTTGAAAACTGCTGCTCTAGAAACATCAGGCGTTTCAGGTAAGATCAGACACACCAAACCAATTAATCCAGCAGTAAGGTACAGACAAGAATACTTAAGCAAGAGGAAATGCAGTACAGTAAAAAGAACCCTATACTCCTAGAGTCAGAAGACCTGGGTTTGAGTCCAGAATCTGCCACTCATTAGCTGAGTTGTAGGCAAATCACTTCATCTCCCAAGCACTCAGTGTCCTCACCTATAAAATTAGGATGTTAGACTAGTTTACCTTTAAGGTTCTTTTCAACTTTGACATTCTAAGCATTCAAGGAACAGCAGGTTTAGTCTAGGCAAAGAGTTCTTTTAAAGGAGTAGTGGGAAAGAAGGTAGGCAGGAGTCACATCATGTAGGGCCTTGAACAGCACACTAAGGAATCTAGAATTTACTTATAGATGATGGTGAATCATTGACTATTTTTGAACAACTGAGTGGCATAATCAAAGTAGTATCTCAGAAAGATCAATTGAATGGCAGTATATATACAGACAAGCAGAAGAGTCCAGTTTAGAAGATATTGTTGTTATATTTGACATGAAGTAATAAGAGGCCAAACTTGGGTGGTAGCAGTGATGATAAAAAAAAAATGATAGAAACATTATAGCTACTTGGTCACACATCCCTCCCTTGTTGGGTGTGTTAACGGGGGATTCCTTTGGTGTATGGGTTGAACGAAGAGGCCCCTAAGGTGCCTTCCAGCTTTCAAATTTGATGGTTCTGTGGGTAGACTTAAGAGGGAAAGGTAATTAATTCTGGATCTGTTGAATATAGTGTTACATTTGAGGTACTTATGGCATATTCAGGTCCAGCAGTCAGTTGGTGATGTGGGACAAGGGTTCAGAAGACAGATAAGGGATGAGCACTCAGTACAGTGCCTGAAACCTAGGAGGCTCTTTAAAAAGCTTATTGACTGACTATTGACTGACACGTAGATTTCGGAGTCATCTCCATAGAGATGAAAATGGAGTCCGTGGAAGCAAATGAACTTATCAAGATAGAAGATAGAGAAAGAAGAGAATAGGACCTAAGCACATGAAACTGGATGTTTCAGTTCCTTCAGAAGACTGAGGAGTGGTCAGAAAAGTTAAGAGGAGAACGAAGAAAGAGCAATGTCAGGGAGATCCAGGGGGGAGAGACTATCCAGGAGGAGGTGGAGGGTCGGGAAGATCGATTGTTTCAGAATTCAGAAAAAGTCACTGGATTTGGTCACTAAGAGATGGTTGGTGGCCTAAGAGCATTTTCACCTCAGTGGTAGGGCCAGAAACCAGATCAAACAAAGGGTTAAGAAGAGAGAGAAAGGTAAGGAAGTATTAACAACAAGTATATAGACTATTTTTTTCCCAGAAATTTGGAGAGCTATAGGTTGCTAGCTTGAGGGGACTGCACTGACAAGTGAAGTTGGGTTTTTTTTTGTTTGTTTGTTTGCTTGTTTGTATTTTAAGGATGATCTGGGCAGCTTAAGGGATTTAAAGGAAGAAACTAATGGACAATTGAAGATTGAACACCAGAGGGTTTTGCTTCTGGTGCTTTCTGAGCTACAGCTGTTCATCTCCACTTCTTTGCCTGGCTTCTCAGTAAATGTGGGTATATTCACATGAAGCCAAACATCTGGATGAAGAATGGAAAGTATCAGTCACATCTTTGGTCTTGTGATGTGCCATCTAGAAAGAGGAAAACAGTCTATCAGACTATCAGTCTCCACCTTTGATGCACCTGTGGGCATGATTTCAGGAGAATGAGAGAAGGGCATCCTGGTCCTGGTTCTAATTCTGGTTCTTTCTTGTACTCTGTAATAGGAAGATGCTGGACGTGTCCCATTAGCTCTCTTTATCACAGTTTTCCTCTCACTAAACTGGGGCTTTAGTTAATCAACGAGGATTTAAGTACCAAGCGCTGTGCTAAGATCTGGGAATACAAAAATACAGCTCTTACCCTCAAACAGCTTACATTCTAACAAGGGAGTCATAAATCTAGGGGCAGAAGGAACTTTGTAGGCCATTTAACAGAACTCCCTCATTTTACAGATGAGAAAACTGAGACCCAGGAAAGTTAAGTAACTTGTTCAAGGTTGCTAAAATGGTAAGTGACAAAGCTGGGATTTGAATTCAGGTCTCATGATTCCAAGGTCAGAAGAAAATTGTGGTATCTTTGTCACTGCACTACAATGCTTCCCATAATAACGCTTATACTTCATAGAATCAGTGCAAGGAAAAGTGTTTTGCAAACCTGTAAATGCTATAGAAGTAGAAATTGCTATTTCCTCTACATCACGGAATTTTGGCCCTATTCAAATCCTGTCCATCTTTCAATGCTAGTCTCATATTCTTACCCCTCTCCATGCACTCACCTGATAACTCTAACATAAATAACTGATAACTCTAGGCAGCGCCATATGACTGGGTCTAGAGTAAGGAAGACCTGAGTTCAAATCCAACCTCAGATCCTTATTAGCTATTTGACCCTGGGCAAGTCACCTAACCTCTGTTTGCCAAAGTATTTTCATCTATAAAATGGGAATAACAAGAGCACCTACCTCCCAGGGTTGTTGTGAGGATCAAATGAGAAAATAATCACAACGTGCTTAGCACAGCGCCTGGCACACAGTAGGTGCTGTATAAATGCTTATTCTCTTCCACTCCTCTTCCAGTGAATATTTATCTTTTTAGTTCTTTACCACCCTATCAGTTATTCTGACACATATTTAACTTAGCATTTTGCTATATATTGCCTTTGTAACATTTTAAATTGTTTCATGTATATAAGATCATAAGCTCCTTGGAGGTAAGTTTTGGCTTGTGTAATTCTGTAACACAACAATGACTAGCATAGTGGAAGGCTCATAAAGTCACCCAAGGAATGCTTGATGCATTGAACTAGACCAAGAGTTCATGGTTCCAGTTTCCTGCTAAGCTCTCAGAAGAAAACAAAAAGGCACATTTTTAGTGCTTTTCGTTTTTAAGAAAATAGTGCCTCTATAAATCAGGATTTACAAAGATAAAAGCTAACATTTTCATAGCTCTTTACACACACACACACTGTCTCTTTTGAACCTCACAATTCCTCTGTGAAGCAGCCACTTCAGTAGAATTGTCACTAATAATTAAACTAGGATGCACGTTCTCTATAGCCTTTAAAATACTCTATAAATGTCAATATTAGCCATCCCCATTTGAGTAAGATGATAAAACTGAGGCATAAAAAGTTAAAATTTTGCATATAAAATGATCACATTTGGCATATTTAGAGACAATAAGACCTGGAAAAAAATCTAAAACTTTGAACTCATCAGGCAAACAATGTAGTCGCAGGGTTCTTAGAACTCTCTGGGAGGAGGGGATCAGCAGCCATTTGTCCTGAACAAATTAGATGGAGCTTGGAATAAGCAAGAGTTGTGACAAGACAGACTCCCCAAATAGCAACCCTATTCAATCCACTGTGCCCTTCCCCTCAGTCGACCAAGACTTTAAAAACACAAGTCTGGTTTCAAAACAATAGCCTGGATTCCCTGGGCCTAAGTCATTAATTTGTTCTGTGATCACAAAGGAAGCAATCAAAAGTCCAGCTTAAGTTGACTGGATTTCCATTAGACAAGAAGGAATGCCAAGGCGCAAGACAAAGAATTCTAATACTTCACTGCTCAAAACACTATTATGCTTCAGGTGAACAGAAAAAAAAACCTCACGGGAGCAGCAAGTGTGACAGACAAGACAACAGTCAAAACAAACTTGATTTAAAAAAGATAAACAGAGTAATTATGTGTAAAAATGTCAATTAATTTTTAGTTGCCTATATGTGTATATACCTATATATGTGTATACATATACATGCATATGTACATATGTGTGTGTGTATATATACATATATATACATATATATACATATATATCTATATATGTGTATACATATACATGCATATGTACATATGTGTGTGTGTATATATACATATATATATACATATATATATATATTTGTATTCCTTGAATGACATAGCATCTAAATACTTAAAGAAAAATTAAAACAATCATAGTTGGGGAATTTCAATGTACCCCTTTTAGACTTAACTAATTTTTAAAAAATATATGCAAGAAAAAAGTTAAAGACCTGAACAGAATTTTAGAAAAGGTAGATATGATAGCTCCCTGGCTATTACTGAATGGGAATAGAAAGGGATATACATATCTTTCACTTTCACAACATTGTATACAAAAATTGATCACAAATTAAGGCATTATAAAACTTCATAAATATAAACATATGAAACTTCATAAATAAATGTAGAAAAGCAGAAATATTAAAAACATCTTTTACTGACCACAACGCAATAAAAATATTTATTAAAGAGTCTTTTGAAGAAAGGATTAAAATTAATTGAAGACAATCACTACAACCTAAAGAACTGGTGGTTCAAAGAACAAATCATAGAAATAATAGATAATTTAGTCAAAGAAAGCCAGTAATGAGAGAACATACTGAGACTTTTGGGATGTAGCTAATGCAGTCCTTAGAGTTATATCTCTAAACATTTTCATCAACAAAGGAGAAAAAGAACATATAGATGAATTTGGGCTTACAACTAAAAATGTTAGAAAAGCAACAAGTATTAAAAAAACCAAACAAACCCAAAACAACTAAAACCACAACAAATTCTGAAGATCAAAGAAGCAATTAACAGAATTAAAAGCAAAAAACTCTTATGGAATTGACAAAAATGAGAGCTATTTTTATATGAAACAAAAGTTAGAAATAAAACAAATCTAAGATAGCCTGTTCTTTTTTTTTAAGAGAGAAACCAAATTGCTACTATCAAAAAGGAAAAAAGGAAAATTCACAACAAATGAGGAAGAAATAAAGGAAATTTTAAAAACCTATGTTGTCCAAGTATATGTCAATAAAACTGACCATATAAATTAAATGGATGAATATTTATAAAACTATAAAATGCCCAGAAAACCAAAATAAGAAGTAAAGAATGTAAATAACCCAGTCTGAGGAAAAGAAATTGTATAAGCCATAAATAAGCTCCCATGGGAGGAAAAACAACCTGGAATGAGATGGATTTACAAGTAAAATTTCCCAGACTTTGAAAAAAAAAAGATCACATTATATAAACAATTACAAAAATAGAACAATAAGAGATCCTGCCAAATTCCTTTTATGACACAAAGATGATCTTGATCATTAAACTAGAGAGAGATAAAACAAAGAAACTGTAGATTGATATCTAATGAGTATCAGTACAAAAATTGTAATAAAATATTAGCAAATTGGCTACAGCAACATGCCAAAAAGATTGCATCCTATGACCGAGTTTGATCCATGTAAGGAATGCAAAGTTGGTTCAATGTTAGGAAAACTATGAATATAAAAGAACAAATTAATAACAAAAAGTTAGTATCAGATGATTATATTGATAAATTAAAAACTTTTGACAAAATATTATACTCATTTATGTTTAAAATAATAGAAAGCATAAGAATAGGTGAACTTTTCCTTAATATGATAAATAGTATATACCAATCTATCAATAAACATGTATTAAGTGCCAGGCACTATGCTAAGTGCTGGGGATACAAAAAGAGGCAAAAGACAGTCCCTGCCCTCAAGGAGCTTACCATCTAATGGAGGAGCCAATATGCAAACAAATATATACAAAGAAATCCGCAGGCAGGATAAGTAGGAAATAATTAATAGAGAGAAGACAAGAATTAAGAGGGGCTAGGGAAGGCTTCTGGTAAAAGATGAGGCTCTAGTCAGAATTTTAGAAGCCAGGAAGGTCAATAGTCATTACAGAGGCAAAACATTCCAGGCATGAGAGAGAGCAGAAGAGATAGAGTGTCTTGTTCATGGAACAGCCAGGAGACCAGTGTCACTTGGGTCAACGAGCATGTGTTGGAGAGTATTGAAAGGTAAGAGGGGTATGAAGGGTTTTGAATGCCAAACAGCATTTTATATTTGCTTCTGCAGGCAACAGTAAGCCACTGGAGAGAGAGAGAGAGAGAGAGAGAGAGAGAGAGAGTGAGCATGTGTGGGCAAGAAGGAGAGTGTGTGTGTGTGTGTGTGTGTGTGTGTGTCCCTGTGTATGCAACATGACTGGACTTGCACTTTGGGAAAATCACTTTAGTGACTGTCTAGAGGATGGCTTGGAGTGGAGAGAGACTTGAGGTGGACATACCTACCAGCAGGCTTTGCAGTAATCAAGGCATAAGGTGATAACGGCCTACACCAGAGTGGTGGCAGCATCAGAGGAGAGGAGGGGTATTAGAGGGATGTTGCAAAGGTGAAATCTACAGGCCTGGACAATAGTTTGGACATGAGAAATGAGACAGTGTCCTTTTTGTGTCCTAAACCCCTTTGGCCACCTAGTGAAGCCTTCTCAGCACAATGTTTTAAAATGCATAATATAAAATATATTAGATTGCAAAGGAAACATTATATTGAAATATAGTTATCAAATATTAAAACACACACAAGTTCATGGACTCCAGATTAAGAGCCTCTTATTTTAAACTAAGACCCAACGTTATATATAATGGAAATAAACTAGAGGCCTTTCCAATAAGATAGGAGTATTCAAGGATATCCATTATGGCCACTATTATTTGATATAGTGCTACAAATGCTACCTATATGAATGAAATAAGGAAAATAAATTGAAGGGGGAAAGCACAGAGTAAATAAAATTATTGCTTTTTGTAGATGTTATGATAGGGGCACCTAGTGGCACAGTGGATAGAAAACTAGGCCTAAAGTCAGGAAGACTTGAGTTCAAATGTGACCTCAGGCAATTACAAGCTGGGTGACCCTGGGCAAGACATTTAACTCTTGTTTGCCTCAGTTTCCTCACCTACAAAATGGGGAAAATAATAGCAGCACCTACCTCCCAGGGTTATTGTGAAGATCAAATGAGATAATATTTACAAAGCATTTAACATAGTGCCTAGCACATAGTAACCACTATATGAATCTTAGATATTATATCATTACTATTTAGAGGACCCTAGGAAATCAATTGAAATTCATCAAAACAATAACTTCAAGAAAGAATCAGGATATAAAATAAACACACACAAGTCATCTGCCTTTCTATATATGAACAACAAAATCCAGCAGAAGGAAAGGTAGAAAGAGAAATTTTATTCAGAATAACTAAAGAATGTATAAAATATTTGGGAGCCCACCTTCAAAGACAGATACAGGAACCATAAGAATACAACCACTTCTCTAAGCTTCAGTGTCCTCATCTGTAATATGAAGCAGATGGACTTGAAGACCTCTAAGTTTTTCCAGCTTTCAATCTATGATCTATGATTCCATGAACTATAAAGCATTCTTTGTAGAAATACAGACCTAAATAATGAGAGATAATATTTGTTCATGGTTGTTCAGTGCCAAAATAATAAAAATGGCAGCACTACCCTAAATTAATTTTTTATTACATGCCATATCAATCAAACTACTAAAACATTCCTTGGTAGAATTAGAAAAAAAAAATAACAAAACTCATATGGAAGAAAGGAAACAACTATTTACTATGTGCCTTCCAGATGCCACAGGGCTAAGAGCTTTACAATCATTATCTTATCTGATCCTCTCAACAACCCTGGCAGATAAGTGCTATTATTTATACCCATTTTACAGTTGAGAAACCTGAGGCAAACAGGATTAAATGACTTGCCCAGGGTCACAGAGCTAGTGTCTGCTGACTCCCCATCCAGGTCTTTATCCACTGCACCACTTAGCTGTTTTGGAGGAGCAAAAGGTCAAGAACCTCAAGGGAAACAATGAAAAAAAAAGTGAGAAAGTAGGGCACTAGCAGTTGCAGATATCTAAATATATTGCAAAGCAGTAATCATCAAAAACTATTTGATTCTGATTAAAAATGAGAAAGTCAATCAATGGAATAGATTAGGTATGCAACATACAGAAATAAATAAAAGACCTCAACTATTGGGCTAAGAACTGAGTTTTTGGTAGGGAGGGAGAGAATATGGAACTCAAACTTTTAAAAAATGAGCGTTAACAATTGTTTTTACATGCAATTGGGAAACATTAAACTATTAATAAATAAAACTAACAGCAAAGATGCTAAAAGGTAGAAATAACTAATGTGGGAAGGTTTGTGGAAAGACAGCAACAATAGCGCACTTAATCAAGAGGTGGATTAGTCCAACCATTCTTGAAAACCATTTGGAATTATGTGAGAAAAGTGACTATACTATTCATAGTTCTTGATGTTGCAATCCTGTACTGGCCTATATTGAAAGCATGTCAAAGAGAAGAAAGAAATGTATCTCCTATACCATAGCAGCACTTTTTATTATAGCAAAAAATTATAAACAACACATCACCCTTAACAAAATTTTGAATTTGTGCTGATTTTATAAGAACTTAATTTTAGCAAGAAGAGAACTTTTCTTTTACCAATCACTCAAAGTGAGTAAAAAACAAAAAACAATGTGTACCTAAAACAAAACAAAACAAACAAACAAACAAAAAAGCCACTGACTATTCGACCAAAACTTCTGAGAAAACTGGAAATCAGTCTGCCAGAAATTAGGTGTACATTAACATCTCACAGCGTATACCATAATAGCCTCCAAATGGATGTATGACCTAGATGTAAAAGGTCATATCATAAACAAATTAGAGGAGCAATAAAGGAACTACCTGTTGCAAGGTATCGGGATAGGGGAAAAGTTTGTGACCAAACAAGGGGTAGAGAGGATCACAGAAAATAAAACGGGCAATTTCAATTACATAAAATTGAAAAAAAATTGCATAAAATTAAAAGGGAAATAGTTACCAAGGAAAAAAATCTTTGTAGTCAGTTTCTATCATCAAGATTACATATCAAAGATATATAAGAAATTGATTCAAATATATAACAAGCAGCCCCTAAAAGATAAATGGTCAAAGAATATAAACAGACGGCAATCAAAGGAAGAAGTCCAAGCTAGTAGCTACATGAAAAGTACTCCAAATCACCAATAGCATGAGAAATTAGAACAACTTTGATGTTCTACCTCACAACCATAAGATTGAAAAAGATGGGAAAAGAAGGAAAATGAATGTTTTTTGAGGAGCTTCCGGAAGACAGGCACACTAGTGCATTGCTGGTAGAATTGTGAATCTGTCCAGCCATTCTAGAAAGCAATTTTAAACTATACCCAAAAGGTCACAAAATCATGCATATCCTTTGACCTAATGGGTCTGTGACCCAAATAGATCAAAGAAGGAAGAAAAGTACCTCATACAAATATAAGAAGCATTATAAAATTAAAAAAACATTACAAAATATAAAAGTATTTATAGTTGCTCTTTTTGTTGTAGCAAAGAACTGGAAACAAAGGGATGCCCATCAATTGGGGACTGGCTGGACAAATTATGGTGTATGAAGAAATTATGAAAGGGATAGTTTCAGAAAAGCCTGGGAAGACTTGTGCGAACTAGTGCAGAGAGAAGTAATTAGAATCAGAACAATTTATACGTACAGCAAGAATTGTGAATTTACTCTCTCAGAGTGAGGCCAGCTGCAACCCTTCTTAGGATTCTAGGGGGTACCCCTAAGGTATTGGAGAAGTCTGTCTTTAATACTAGCAGCTTGAGCCTCTGTTCTGATATATTTCCCTCCTTCCTGCCCCATAACTTGAAGTGAATGCTGCTTCCGCTCTATCTAAACAATTGACATCAGCTAGGCAGTTAGGTGGCCTAACAGTCAGGACCTGCAGTCAGGAAGACTTGAGTTCAAATGCAGAATCAGATACTTACCAGTTATGTGACCCTGGGCAAATCTACCTTCAATATGTCAATACTCTCCAAAACTCAGATACTCTCCATTTACTCTAATCCCACCCATCCCTTCAAGGTCCAATTCAAGTTCAATCTCCATCCACAAAGCCTCCTCTGACTCTTCCCACCCACCACCATCTTAAGAGATCTGAACTCTTACAGTGCTAAAGGTTTGTACCACACAATTGTTTGTTTAATTACTATTGGGTCCCATGCTGTATCACATCCACTAGACTTTTCTCTCCAACTAGGTCATAAATTTCTTGGAGGCCTGGACCACATTGGCTTCTTTTATATCCTCATAGGGTCAAGCATATAGAAAATGCTGGATAACTGATTAATTATCCATGCACTCTCAGGTCCTGTTGAACAGAAAACCAAAAGGCTTTTTTCTTGACCAAGCGGTACGTGGACAAAAGTCTGCGACAGAGCATCCGTGCTTGTGGTCAAGTGGAGAGCTGGCCTCTCCAGTCCACATTATCACAAACTTCCACAAGTAGGCTCTTTCCTCTGCTCCCCACCCTGACCTCAGGCTCCACAGGGGAGATTGCATCAGGAAGAGCACACTGCCCATGCTCCTAAGGACTAGGCTTTCATCCCTCAGTCTCCCTGTTACATTAATAAATATCCTGATTTAGAGTAGAAAGCAATTTTAAAGATCATCTAAGGCTACCCCACTCATTTCACAGATGAGGAAACTGAGGCCCAGAGAGGCTGTGACTGGCCCATGATCACACAGGTAGCTTGTAGCAAAGCCAGGATTTGAACCCACATCCTTTGAAGCCAGCGTCATTTTTCTTCCCACCACACCATGCTGCCTTTCAAACTGTTCCTGTTTAGGGCCACCAGATAAATATATTATTCTATATTATGGCAAGGAACAAGAATAAATGGACATTATTGTTTGCTAAAAAAGAACAATAAGCCCAACAAAAAACTGAGCAGAAGGATTGAGCTAAGGAGAAAATACTCATTTCTGTGCATGTGCTTAGAGAAATTCTGTGGCTACTGCGCATGTCTGCAGGCCATGCATGGGAAATGGAAGCATTGGCTGAAAATCTAGTCTGGTACCTCTATTCTATATGTAGGAAGGTCAATAAAGCCTGGAGTGGCAACTTCCAAGTTGCCAGAGCTATCCATGGAGTACAGACTGCTGCAGAACTTCCCTCCTCCAAGCCACCATCACTGGGTACATCATAGGCACTCAATTACTACTGGTTGTTTGATGGAGATTCTAGATATAGTCAACCCCCTCCTTCTCCAGGCTCAGGGGGTAGGATCCTAAGTAAATATTAGGAGTCATACAATGCTACATTCAGTTCAACAAACATAATTATTCCCTTCACACTGCATCGACGTTTCGATATGTCAGCATAAGAATTTAAATGGGAATTTGGGGGGAATTTTGTTGAAGCCGCAGACAGAACGTGAAGACCAGTAGAAGACACAGAGCCTGTGACCAAATATGTAACCCAAATCTTACAATAAGGTACTGTAAACACCCCATAAGAGAAAAAGAAAAAAATTCAGACTTGTTCTCTGGTATGAAGGGAGGGTCAAAAAATTTTACATGGATTTTCCAGAGCGGGGGAGGGGAGGGGAACAGCACACCACCTCTAACCTCCTGCCATGTGGAAGAGATGACTGTAATTAAGTATTCATCATGTGCAAGGAACAGTATGAGGTGCTAAGGGTACAAATGTGCCCTTGACAAGAAAGGTCATCTGAGAATTTAGAGATTTCTTGGACCTGGAGAGAGGGGGAAGGTGGAAATCAAATAGAGCCTAGAAGGGATGAGACTTCAAAGAGACTGTGTGTGTGTGTGTGTGTGTGTGTGTGTGTCTGTGTCTGTGTCTGTGTATGCATGCAAGCATGCACGCATGCACTCAGAGCTGGGCAGGGTGTTCCATTACAGTCACAGGGTATATAGCAGAAGCAGAATTATGGAGGCAGGAGAAGAAACCTTAGAAATGATTTAGGCCAGTCCTGCGGTTTGCAGAAACAGCATAGGATCACAGCTCTCCTGGGCCTAAAAGGAATCCTCTTTTTCATCCTCCCCCACAGGAGGCATGAATCACAACAGAGCACAGCGGAAAGGGGGCAGGGCTTGGACCAGGATAGGTCTGAGGGATGTTGGTTTGTCCAAAAAGGTTCCTGCTCCATTAGAAAAGGATCCCAGACAGAATGGAAGAAGAAATACGAAGGCTGGAAACCTGGTTACTAAGGGGCAGAAGGGAGTTTCTTTGTCCTTTGATGTTTCCCTAGATTAATGAGAGCATCAGACTGAGTGGCTAATATAGCCCCATGAGGTCACAGAGCCCTTCCCACCTCAGTTCAGACACTGTCTGAGGCTCCTTCTATGCAAACATTTGGAAGGGCCCAGATGAGGTCTGAAAACAACTGGTGGCACTTTGTCTGACTGCCTTCCCAAAATTCAGATAAATCTTGTGGGTGTAGATGTGGTTTGGATCCCGGGTTTGTCTTGGCATAGGAACACTCTGCACTTCAGGGTTCCCCATATACGTGACAGACACAAACATAGACTATCCTTCAGCATTGGTAAGGCTACAGGTCACATTCCCTGAGGGTTGGTCCAGGGTCCTCTCTGGTCTCTTTGCCTCTCCTTAGAGTAAGCCTTAGAACCAGAGACACTGCCAGAGGAGGATTAAGGAGTGAGACCTGGAGAAAGAATGAGGGAGGGGCCTGGGTTTAGTATGGGAATGGAGGACTGGAATTAGGGATGATGATGACAGAATGGAGCTAACATGCAGATGGGGAACTAGGAGAGGAACTATGATGATTTTAGCCAAAGAAAGAGACAAATGACTAGAGATGCAAATAAACTAGAAATGACTGTAAACATTGGCTGTTCAGTAAAGGTTTTTGTGAGAACAGACCATATAGAGGGGAAATTTAGGACTATAGACTAAAAACTGAAGGGGAAATAGAATTACCAAAGAGATTTCAATAGGATCTGAGTAAGTATGAAAGATGATAATGCTGTTTTGTTTGAAGGGCTCCCTTGTTTTGTTCTCTCAAACTTCTGCTCCATAGAAAGGTTTCCTGTAGAAGGTGAGATTTTAGGTGGCCCTTGAAGGAAGCCAGGAAAGCTAGGAAGCAGAAATAAGGAGGGAAAGCATGCCAGGCATAGGGGATAGCTACTGAAAATGCCTAGAGTAAGGAGATGGAAAGTTATGTTTTAGGAACAGCAAGGCTAGTGTCACCAGATCACAGAGTACATGAAGGGGTATAAGGTGTAAAAAGACTACAAAGATATTTATAGTAGCTCTTTTTGTGATGGCTAAGAATTGGAAACCAAAGTGATGCCCATCAATTGGGGAATGGCTGAACAAGCTGTGTGATGGAGTATTATTGTGTTATAAGCAATGACAAGCAGGATGATTTCAGAAAAAACCTGATGCATAGTGAAATGAACAAAACCAGAAGAATGTTATACACAGTAACAGCAATATTGTTCAATGAAGAATTGTGAAGGACTTAGCCATTCTCAGCAATACAATGATCCAAGACAATCCCAAAGGTCTAATGATGAAACATGCTATCTGCCTTCAGTGAAAGAACTGATATTGTTTGAATATAGACTGAAGCATGTTATTTTTCAGTTTCTTTCATTCATTTTTTTCTCTTATTTGAATCTTCTTGTACAAAATGACTAATATGGAAATATTTTACATAATTGCATATGTATAATCTTAAGCTGATTGCTTGCCATCTCAGGGAGGGGGGAGGGAGGGATGGAATTTGGAACTCAAAACTTTAAATAAAAATGTTAAAAAAAAAAAAGACTACAAAGGTGAGGATGGGTGGGAAGGGGAAGGTTATTGAAGCATTTTGAATACCAAGTAGAGGATTTTATATTTGATCCTGGAGGTAATAGGGAACCACTGGAATTGATCGAGTAGGGGTTTGGCATGGTCAGATCTATGCTTTAGGAAGATCACTTTGACAGGTGAGTTAAGGAGGGACCAGAGACTTATGGCAGGCAGACCAAGCAGCAGACTATTTCAACAGTCCAGGCTTGGATGTAGAGGGTGAAGGATCAAGAATAACACCTAGGTTGGGAGACTGGGTGACTAGGAGGATGCTAATACCCTCAACAGTAACAGGGAAGTTAGGAGAAGGAGAGGGTTTGGGAGGAAAAATAATGAGTCTAGTTTTGAAATGTTGAGTTTAAGATGTCAATGAAATATTCAGTTTGAGATGTCCAATAGGCAACTGGATATGCAAGACTGGAGGTCAGAGGAGAGGTTAGGGCTGAATAAATATGTTATAATATATAATATAATAAATAATATCAGCATAGAGATGATAAGTGAATCCACGAGAGCTGAAGAGATCATCAAATGAAGCAGTATACAGGGAGAAGAAAAGATGGCCCAGTACAGGGCCCTGAGGGATGCCTACTGTTAGGCATGACCTGGATGAGGATCAGCAAAGGAAACAGAAGGAGCAGTCAGATAAGCAGGAGAACCAGGAGAGAGGGATGTCCTGAAAACCCGGAGAAAAAAGAGTATCAAGGGAGAAAAGGTGATCAACAGCATCGAAATGCTTACAAATATACCCAGGTTAAGGAACCCATAATTCAGTCATTAAACAATACATATACCAATTTACACACAATACTGGAACAATTTTCATTCTCCAAAGTGATGCAGGTAAGAAAGAATCTCCTTTCTGAGCTAGTGGGAGTAAGGAGAACATTGGGGGATAAATACACTCTGGTACACTCCAGAAAAAATCAACCAAACAAAGGGGTTGGGCTGGAGTGGCCCTCTACACAGAGTGTCCCACAAAGGTGGGGAACCTACGCTTCAAGTGCTGCCCTTTGACTGAATCCAAACTTCACAGATCGAGGACCTAGAGGGGCCACATGTGGCCTTGAGGCCACAGGCTCCTCATCCCTAGTGCAGAGTAATACCCAAGGCACAAGTATTTTAATTTAGGATGATAGATTTCGAGTTAGAAGGGACCTCAAAAGTCACCTAGCCTAATCCCCTTGATTTAAGGAAACTGAGGCCCAGAGAGATTGTTATTTATCCAAAGTCACATAGGCATTAAGTGACACAGCCACTTAGAAGCCTAGGTTTTGTGATTTCGAGTGTAGCAATTTTTCCACTGGACTACACTGACTCGATGCAGTAGGAATTAAGAAAGGAAGGAAAGAAGCAAGCATTTATTAAGCACTTACTATGTGCCAGGCACTGTGCTAAGTGCTTTACACACACCATCTCATTTAATCCTCACGACAATCCTAGGAGGTAAGTGCTATTTTATTTTACAGTTGAGGAAACTGAGGCAGGCAGAGGTTAAGAGCCTTGTCCAGGGTCAGATGGCTAGGAAGCATCTATGGCCAGATCTGTACTAAATTCTTCCAGACTCCAGGTCCAGTGCTCTGTACAAGGTTTTTGAACAGAATAATAACATGAAGGTGGATAGACAGGGGCAGGGAGAAGATTTAACCCCACCTCCTCCAATAAACATAAGCACCTATATCTAGTTGAACACAATCAGAGAGACAACTGGGTCAGATTATCTTTTTTCATGGTCTTTAAATTTCCCTCTCTCTAGCCCTACTAAAGACATGACAGTTCCTTGATGTCATGCTATTCTCGAAAGACATACAACAGCAGCAGCAGCAGCAGGCTCTGGTCTGACAATCCAGACAACTGGGTCCTTACTTTGACACCTCAACACATTAGGCCTGCAGCAGACCGAAGTGGAACCCCAGACTGCTTCCCTTTGCAAGACAAAGAGAATGGCCCTTGGTACTTACTGAAGGAATAATTAAATCCCTATTAAAAGCATTCCCAATCCACATCCTCTTTCTTCTGCTTTGACAGCTGACTTTAACCTGTTTATTTAGTTACAGTAATTCCTCCGCAAAGCCCATAAACCGGTCTAGAATCCACATTCAGGAAAAGGGGCCTGTATCTTTGGGAAGAATAATAGGTCTGGGGGATTTGCCTTCTGTCTGCCTCTCCAACCCTCCCACACCCCCATGTTGTGCCCCCCTCGTCTCCCCATCTCTTCTGAGTAATAAAACACTTCTTCAGCTGTCTTCAAACATTAACCTCGCTAAGGAATGATCCAGGCTTGAATTCCATCCATAGTGATAACTCTTTCATTTGATGGAAAGCAACATTAGAGTAAGACCCAAGCTCTGGTTTATAATCCCGATTCTGCCCTTAACAAGCTGAGTGACTTCAGACAAGTTATTCCTCCTCTCTGGGCCTCAGTTTTCCTCATATTGGATGGTATCTCAATGAACTCTTCAAACCCCAACATTTTATGACCCTTTGATTAGGAAACAGAGCCCTATGAAGCTAATTCCAGCTCCAAGTTCTATGAATCTATGATTCTCTCAGGCAAACTCAGGTGGGAGATCTATATAAAACATAAAAATAACCATAATATAAAATAACATAGATGGAAGTTTCCCCTCTCTACCAGAGTTCATTTTTATACTCTGGTACTCATACTGGGGTAAAGAGTCAAACTTTCTCTGTGTCTCTGTTTCTATCTCTGGTTCTGTCTGTCTCTCTGTCCGCCTCTCTCTGTCTCTCTGTCTCTTTCCATCTCTGTCTCTGTCTCTCTCCATGGCTAACCTTCCAATTATTCCCTCTGCAGTGTAAGGAAGGCCTCTTCCAAAGAAATATTTTGTGCCTTTCCTTCTTTTCAAATCATTAGCAAAAAAAGGAGCCTTTGCCTTCTTCCTCTTCACATTAGAAAAACGTTAGAGAAAAGTCTTCATTGGTAACCAACTCTAAACAATGCCCCAGAGGTCTCATCTCCTTTCCTGGATATTCAGGAGACAGAACACGTTAAAAGTTGATGGGACCATTCCGACTCCAATCATACTCCTCATCCACAGAAAGAAATGTAGATTCTGAATCAGCATAATAACAATACACTTTTATGGAACTGTTAACGTGGAATGAAGTGGGTAGTACAAGTATTATTATCCCATTTTAAGGAAGAGGAAAGAGTGAAGTTAAGTAACTTGCCCTGGGGCTACACAGCTGGCTTGGGACCCAGAATCGGAATTCTGGTCTTCTGACCTCCACTTCAGCGTTCCTTCCCACTCTACCCAAACTTTGCCCCTGGACAGAAGTAGGACTGTGCGGGAACCCTTCAAGAGAAGGGATTTCCTTACATTTCAACTCTCTCTGGGGACAATTATCTGTTTCATAAAACTGATCCGCTTTCCCAACCCTAAGGAATCAGCATCCGTTATCTATACCCTACCTCTCCCATCTGGTACAGGCAAATCTACTTGCTGTCCTGGACCAAGACCACTGCCATACAGTTCTTCCTTATGCATAAATCGAGGCGTCTTACTCCTCTGTTTAAATCTTCCTATGGCTTCCTGGCTGCCTACTAAGTAAAATTCAAACTACTCTGCCTGACAGTCAATGGCCTACACAATCTATGACCACTCTGCTTACATGACTTATCTCGTATAACTGTTTTCCTAGCTTCTGTTCTACTGCCTTATTATTCAGTGCACTTATTATGCTCTCCTCATAACCCACACTGTTCTTCCTTTATACCTTTGCTCACTACCTCTTATGACCAGAATGCCTCCCCTAGCCTGAATTCTGCAGTTGAATTCTCAGCCATCTTTTAAAGCCCTACAGAAAAGATGCATCACTCTTAGTCCTTTCACTCCTCAGATAAAGAATCTGAGGCCCAGAAGGATAGTGACTTATCCAAGGTCACACAGGTGAAAAGTCGATGATGTTTCAGACCCCACACAGCACTTTATTTACATCACTCTGATGTACTTCTTATGTGTTATTTTATATTATGGTTATTTTTATGTTTTATATCGGCACCTAAGAGATGCAGTGTGTAGAGTGTTGGACTAGGAGTCAGGAAGACTTGAGTTCAAATCCTGTCTCACACACTTAACCAGCTGTGTGACTCTGTGCAAGCCATTTAAATTCTCTTGGCCTTATTTTCCTCATTTGTAAAATGGGGATAATAACAGGACCTACGTGACAGGGTTGTTGTAAGAATCAGCCAAGATAACATACACAAAGCTCTTTGCAAACCTTAAAGTTTGCTAAAAGAAACAAAATGCTACCTATTTTAATTACAGTTTTCTGTTGAATTATAAGCTTCATGAGTATAGAGAACTCTTATCTAGGACCTAGGACCATGCTTTCTACACAGCCCCTTGATTTGCTTCTGTTAAACTGAATTGAACTGATAAAGAAGGTGAGAATTGACCTGATGTAAGATGCTCCCACAGTCCCTGCCTTTACCCTCATATTAAGTTATCAAGCTCAAGAATGGGCTAAAAGCAAGGAATGAGCCTCAAGATGTCAGCATCTCCCCTCTGGCTCCTTGAGAGTTTCTGAGAACTACAGGGAACGTTTTGGAGTTTTTGGTTCATGGTTGATCCACTGGTTTTTGATTTTTTGTTTTTTGTTTTTGGTATGTTTTGATGAGATTATTAAGATAAGTGCAGAACAACAGCTGGGAACAAAGCTATGACACCTTTAGCCACCCACTCTTCTAGAATTCCACCATACCTGCTGGGCGCTCTCCCACCATGGGGCCTGGATTGACCAATTGACCATTTAATATTCATAAGACACCTGGGCTGGAGCAATTTTCAAAGGCTGACAGCCACAGATCAGGAATCAGCCTAAACACAACACTCCTGCACCTTTTGGCATGACTTAAAGGTGCAAATGTTGGCACTGAGAGGCACCTTTTCTGGATAATTACTTGCAAAGAAAGAAACTGAATACTCCTTTGGAGGGAGCTTACCTTCAGTACAGAGAAAACGGGAAAGTTGGATGTAGCAAAAAAGAGAGAGAAAGAGGAGAGCAGCGTGAGCCTTTCATTGTAGGATGAGTACCAGACTTGGGGTGAAAAGAACATTAGGCTTTCTGAAAACAATTTTCTCTCTTCCTGTCTTTCACTAATTAAATAAGATGAATGATATTGAGCCAGGACTAGGAGTGGGGAGGGTAGAGAAAAGGAAAAAGTGAGTGCTTATGAAAGTTTAAGTTTCCTTTCATGTCCCATGGCCAGGAATTCTCTTCCTTCACATTATCTCTAAATCCTAAATCTATGCCCTCTACACACAGCCCTACCTTTTTAAAATAGGTGGGCCCTGGTTTTTGAGTCCTGCTCCTTCTCTACATTCCAGGCCCATGCCCACTTACAGGCTCTTCTTCTCCACCATTATTTCCATAACATCACAGGATAACTCCAAAACCAACGACTACATTTCAACCATCTCTAGGGAAAAATTATCTGTTTATATAACTGATCCATTTTCCCAACCCTAAGGAATCAGCATCCATATCTATACCTATGTACCATCTGGTAGAGCCAAATCTATGCCCTGTCCTGGGCCAAGATCACTGCCATACATAATCCTCTTACGTACATTTAGGCATCTCATTTCTCTGCTCAAAACCCTTCTACAGCTTCCTGTTGCCTGTAGAGTAAAATTCCAACTTTTTATGACTGTAACAATAATAACAGCAACAGTAATAATAGCTAGGAATGAAATAGTGCTTTAAGGTTTTGCAGAGTTCCTTACATATGTTATCTTTATTGATTCTCACAATAACCCTGTTAGATAGGTATTATTATCCCCATTTTACAGATGAGGAAAATGTGGCTGAGCAGGATTAAGTGATTTGCCCAGGGTCACACAGTTAGCGTGGAATTAAATTGAAGCCTTCCTAATGCCAAGTCCAACAGTCTATCCACTGTATTATCTAGCTACCACAATATCTCTAAATCCAAGAAGTTTATAAATAGTCATGTGCCTGAAACATTTGAAGAGTTTGGAGGTAGGGGGATACACTGAGTGACTTGTCTAAATCCCTCCATTCCCTATAGGGATTCTATAAAAGTGAGAGCCAAAAGAGACTAGAGCTGCTTCTATGAGTGAAACAGAACTCCCCCAAGGACTCAGTTTGCAAACACTTTTCTCAGGATTTCTACTGGCTCTCTCACCAAATTTGGATGGAGTTGGCTGTGAAACATTGAGAATTTCTCAGCTTTGTGTTAAGGCTATGCCAAGCCTGCCAAAGCCTACTTCTCAACATTTCAAAATTAAATCATTCTTCTCCAGTAAACCTTTTTCTTTCTATACATGTAGGTCAGTGTTTAAGAAACAGATTGGCTGGAACTATGACCACCCCATAGGTAAGAGTTTTTATCCCACCTGTCCTTCTCTAGAATCACAGGCACTCAAGCTAGAAGAAACAGTGGAGGACACTTAGTCTAACATATCATTTTACAGAAGAGGAAACTGGGTCCAACAGGGGTCATGGGATCTTGGATTTAGAAATGGAAAGGGCATTTGGGGTATTTGAGTTCAACCGCCTCATTTTATTAATGAGGAAACTTGGACTCAGAGATGTTAGGTCACCCAACTAATAAATGTATGAGGCAGAATTCAAATCCAATCCAGCACAAACTGCAACTGGCACTATCTATTACGCTGCTTGTGACTGAGCCAAGGTCTTCTAGCAAGGTAGGGACAACTGGACTTAATAGAATTTCTAGTGCAGCATGACTGGGCCAGCCTCCGCTTTTACATTTCCCTGGATTTCACTTCATTTCTTGTCAATGATCTGAGAGGTTCCGTTGGCTTGGATTTGTTTTCTCAAGTGATTGACCCAGTCAAAAAAGAATTTTCTCTAAAATTGCTCCTAATATGGCCTGGAGTTTGCTGCTATTACAATTTTAACATCATTTTTGTTGTTGTTTTTAATCTCTTTTTCCTGCTTACTTAATATAAATACAGAAGAAATTTTAGGACATTATTTTTATTTTTTTTACCATCACAAGTATTTTATTGGCCATTTACTCATACAAGCTCAGAATTCACAGAGGTCATGATTTAGTTGAAGAGTCCCACCTGTGTTTCAATTTCCTCAATTGCACTAGAGGAACATAAAAGGATCCCTAGGGCTCTGTATGATGGGAGAAGCTTGGCGTCCGCAGGGTATCAGACAGCCCCAGGCTTGCCAAAAACAAAGGGAATTCAAGCCTACAAAAGTAGCAGCTGTTTAAAAAGACTGAGTGTTCTGTGGCAGGAATAAAAGAGGGAGACCCAACAGCAATCTGTTGTACAGACCGTGCATGGAAAAGGGGCCACCCAAAGACAACGTCAGCTGAATGAGGGGCTCAGAGACATAATGAGGTCCAACTCCTCACCCAGGGTCAGTCTGAGACAATCCTTTGTATAGTCTTCGCAGGATATTAACTTGTCTGTCTAATGTGTTTCTAGCCCCAGGGAGTCTTAGAGGGTGTGACCCTCCTCCTCTGCCCTCCTCCCACCCTGGAGGGGCTTCCAGCTACCTATCTATATAAGCAAACCCCCAAACTCTGTCTCCTTATACAGGCAGCTGAGCCAGAAGCATCTTTCCAGGCAACAGCTTGTGGATAACTTCTGCCCCTGCCTTGGTTCAGCAGCTCTTTACCTAGTGTAGGACGGTTGGACAGCATGAGGTTCCACGCACTGACCTGGGCAATGTGGGCACTGCTCCTTGCCAGCATCAGAGCAATGCAGATGGAGGAGAAATTCCAGGAGAGCCTGTTGAGGCAGCTGCAACTCAACGAGATCCCTGTCCTGGAGAAGGCAGATGTGGAGCACCTGGTCATCCCGGATCATGTGAGGACCAAATATGTGTCTCTGATGAAGCGCAGCGCTGAGGAGCCTTCGCCCCGGGGAAAGAGGCACAGCCAGACCATTGCAGGTAACAGCCCTCTCCAAAGTCTTGGCCTTGTTCCTTGTGCTGGGGCTTTAACTCACCCTCACAACAGAGCTAGGTTTGGTGGATTTTTTTTTAAACCAGACAGATACACCAGGTACAGTAACATATACTTCTGCTATTCAAGGGATGATTATTCAGGGTGAATGATTTTAGCCTCTGTAAAATTGCTTTATTTCACTTTAGTGGTATTCATTCCTGTTATTTGTTAGTAAATGCTTAAGAAATAAATCCAACTTCAGTCTCACGTGACAAAGGATTGCCCCTATACCTAGGGGAGGAGAAGGGGTGGGAGTCAGGAGTCAGGTAGGGACTGATAGCAGAAGTAGAGACAGAAGGCACCTTTACTCTAGCATTTCTCAGTCAAGGTCCATTAAGAAAAAGTAAAGAAAATCTCTGTTAAGACATGGCATGGCTCCCACCTGGAGTATTTCATTACATGTGAACCATTTTCTCTTTCTCTGAGTAAAGTTTTGTTGCTCACTGGCACCCCCAAATAAGAGTAAAGACCAGAAAAAAAATTAGCTAAGAAATTATTTTCTGAAGGAGAGTAGTGTGAAATAAAATGAGGTTTGAGGTTATCAATGGTTTAAAATTATTTAGGATCTCCTTGTCCCTATGCTCATCACCTTGAAATTACTAAAAAAAAAAAAAATTCAATTAAGGCTATATTTCTATTTTAAATATTATAAATAAGTAGCTTCCTCCATGAATGCAAACTATGCCTCTTTCCAGACTCTAGGCCTTTTCTGAGGGAGGTGAAATCAAACTGACTATGGGATTTGTGTTACACAGAAATCATGGGCAGATTCTTCTCTGACGCCTCCAACCAGCTTCTGGTCTTCAGCATGAAGGACCGGCTTCCCCCCAACAGGGAGCTGGTCCAGGCTGTGCTGAGGCTCTTCCAGAAGCCATCTTCGAAGGGAGTGATCAGGAAACAGCATAAAATGTTCCCCTTCCACTCCTACGCCAGTGTGACCATCTACTGGGTGCAGGTCAGAGAAGATGGCACCAACCGGACATACGTGATTGATTCCAGGTAGGAAAGGATCTAGGAAGAGAATACCAGTCCCATAATCCTCAGCTTCTGCCCAAGAAAGGGGAAGGGGAAGAGGGACTAATGTAAGGGGCATTATAAATATTAATGGGAGAGAAAGGGCCAGTTTCATCCCTGCAAAGAGCCCAGAACCTCACAAATAGTGTAAACCAGAGGCTTCTGGGTTATTCGCTGAGTCTCTGAACTGTACAAACCTTCAGGTACCTTCCCTATCTCTAGCCTCCTCTGCATCTGTTGGTCACCTCTTTCCCTTGTTGCTCAGAGGATTTAGATGCAAGATTGGCCTACCCTGGGTGTTTTCTCATTGTCTTTCTCTCCCCTCAGACGAGTATCTACGCAGGAAACCGGCTGGATAACCTTTGATGTGAGCCAAGCTGTGAATTACTGGCAGCAGGAGGGCAAGGTCAACCAGCCTCTGGTCCTGGAGGTCTCTATCCACAGGGAGAACATAGGCCCGATGTCTTCCAATGCACACAAATTCATCCACTTCTCCTCCCAGAATCCTGTTGATGGAGAGTTGCACGCTCCCCAGCTGCAGCTGCACACACTGGACATGGAGGAATATGGGTATGAGCAGGGGAATGGGCTTGAGGGAATTTCCAGAGGGCAATCCTTTGAGAATGAACTCCATCCTTGTTATGGGGGCCTGTAACTATCTGTTAGGATTATCCTATATAAGAATGTAATAAATCAGGGATCGGGGAAAACTGAATCCCAAGCTCTCAAGGACAGTCTGTTCTGGTGTCTTTAACTTTGCTGTTAAAGTTGTACATGACTTGGATGGAGGGTAGTGAAATCCTCACTTCTTTGGCATGTATGACCTTTTAGTATATATAAACACCTAGCTCAATCTTCTTCTGATCTCAGTGCAGCGCTCTCATCTTGCTTTTTCTTCTTTCACCCACATAGCGCGCACGGCAACTGCGACCCTGACATCCCATTGTCTCGGGGTACCCGATGCTGCCGGCGTGAGACATACATTAACCTTCAGGAGTTCAAGTGGACCGAGAACTGGATCTTGGACCCACCTGGCTTCAAAGCCTACGACTGTGTGGGGAGCTGCCAGCAACTGAAGAAGGAGCACCTGAACTTCAGGTGGCCTTTTGCCACACAAAGGAAATGCCACGTCACAAGCACTGCCCCTCTGCCTCTGATTGTTGCTGTTAAGGAAGGAGACAAGATCGTGACTAAGGTGGTCAACCTTTATAACATGAAGGTGATGCAATGTAGCTGTTCCTCAGAAGGAATGCCAGTCATGAAGAAATTGAAGCCATAGACACAGAACCCTAGCGTGCTTCTGAAAAACGTGGCGTGTACAGAGGGATCTTGCAGGCTATGTAACTCAGGTATGGGGAGTTAGGAGTGGAAAGTAACTTTTTCTTTAGCAAGTCATTTCCTTTACCTGGTTAGCCAGCCCTGTTTTCCCTAGGAAGTCAAGAGAATTCATCATGAGTTCAGGAGACAGGCTTCCTGGCTATGGAGAGGCCTGAACTTCTTCTGTGTCCTTTTCTTCTTCCTTTTTTTTTTCTGCTTCCAATAGTTGCTGTGAACTACCTGTTTTCTAAGCACTTTCCTGTATAAATACTGTCACTGTAAAGTCTTTGATGTTAGATTTGGAAAGGAGAAATTCTAACCAACTCATTATAGCTTTCACTGTCTGCTACCTCATTCTTCCTCTGCTACACTCTGTGGTTCTCAGGCAAAATCCCAGCAAAGTCTTATTTTGGAAAGAACTATCTCATTTCTGATCATCAGAGCTCTACCATGAAGCCTGCAGAGACAGATTTTTGACTCTGGGGTTCTGACCAGGAGAAAATGTGCATTCTGTTGTGTCCCTTACATAGTAATAATGCCTAACCCAGCTAATAAAATTTTTTTTGAAAAGTGGATGCTATTTTATTCTGTACCTTTGCTCAGTTAAATTCAACAAACATTTATTAGATGCCTGTATACAAGTCAATATGCCCAGATACCTAAAACCCTGATACCCTGCAAGGAGGAGGTGAGAGAGGCATTATGTGAGGAGGGGAAGATTATGGGCATAGGGATGAGAAATAGGGGCAATAATAACTTAGCAAATAAGCTATCAGATTGGAAATCTGTAACTTGAGTTCTTATCCTTGCTTTGTGACTAAGTAGCTGTGTTATACCAGGTTAACATTTCTAGGACTTAGTTGCTTTGTGTGTAAAATGAGGCCAGTTACCACTTATGGAAACCAATAACTTACATAGGCCTCAGTTCCCTCATCTGAAAAATCAGAATAGATTAAATGATCTCTAAGATCTTTCATTTCCACCTTTACTAATAAAGAGTACTTAATCGATGTCTTAATTCATTATCCTATGAATAGTTGAGTATATTAACATTATGGTAAAGCTGAAGAATTGGAAGAAATGATTTGATCAAGATCTCAGTTTTAACAGGAGAGAAACTGAACTGGGATACAGATTAAATAGAGATGCAAATTTAGTTTTTGTCTCAGGGTCTTCAATAATGAAGGCAAGAAAACTGATGAAACTACCCAGATAAGCATTCACAGTCCTACTGATTTCCAGTTTACAAGGTGTTTTTCCTCCATGACTCTGTGAGGCTGAAAATGCATGCAACTGTTATTCTGAGATGAAGAACTGAGGATCAGAGAGTAATTTATCTATTTAAAATGACTTGTTTAAGGTCATATAATTTTACTGTCACAGCTGGGGCTAAAACTCGTGTTTTCTGAATCCAAATGCAATTGTCTTTCCATTACCTTATTCATAGACATTGAAGAAAGTGTTGTTTCCTCTATATGAAACTAAGAGTGACAATGTTACTTCAATTATCATAACCTCAAGGAAGGAGGGCATATCTTCCACAAGGGTGGTTATTTCCCTCCCCTAACAACAGAGCCTGGTAAGGAGTGAGAATAAACAGAGAGTTAAATTGCAGTTATAATTGTGCTGTGTAGAATGATTGTTGTCATCTGAAAAATGTAGCGCCACTAATCTCACTATGATAACCCTTGGGATCTTAGGATTTAGAGGAAGAAGTGACCTTAGAGGTCAGCCAATCTATTTCCTTCCTCTTCTTATGAGGAAAATGAGGGGCAGAAAGAGTAGGTGATTTTCCCAACATCACCTACTTAAGTAAATGGCAGAAGTGGTATTTGAACCCTACCCTCTCAATCCCACACTCTTACTGTACCGTCTACCTCATCTCATTGTAGTACCAGCTGCCCCACTGGAGATCCAGCTGGCCAGTTCCTGTTGGGCAATGCTGCTCCTCTTTTCACTTCTCTCCCTTCCCCTCTCCTCTCCTCCTCCCTCTCCCTCACTCCACATAGGGTATCATACCCTTACTTTCACGTGCTCTGCCCAAAGCAACGTAAATTTTGATGCAAGATATCTTTGGGTTTGTAGGCTAGATTTCTTTCTTGAGGAAACCCAATTTACTCTGGCTGTCATTGATTGGCCAACAATAGGTCCCAGCCCAAGCCCCACTTGCTGATCATTGTTTGGGCCCCAGTTGGCTCAAAGTAAATGTAAATAGCAATTGTGTCTGTTTTGGCCAGAAATCCTGAGGGTCTTCACCTCCCAGATTAATTTTTTTTTTGACTAGGTAAAAGAGGCCATTCTTTGGCTCATTTCTTACCTAGCCTTAATCACTGAATGGGTGTTGCCTCAGTCAAACTGAGATCTGGGAAAGACCTTACCTTAAAAAGGCCAAGGTCTTCCACTTTATTGGGGGTTATCTCCAGTTGTCCTGATTTATATCTTGCCACTGAACCCAGATGGCACAGGAGGAGAAAATGAGGCTGGTGACTTTGCAAGGTCCTCCCTCACATAAATACAATTTACTTGCAAGTCATGGCATCATCTTCCTGATGTCATGGTACTCTTCAAGAAGGAAGGACAAACAACAATAACAACAACACCTTCATCTCTTTATCTGCAAGTCAAGATTATCACATCTTTCTTACACACGGACAGAGCTCAAGGAATAGAGTCCTAAGCTGGCAGCTTTGGATTCCACTTGCTTTGCCGTTTTAAGAGGAAACCACCCCTCCTTCCTTTTCCTTCTTCCTGAGATCACAGGAGGAGGATGTCTGGCTGGGACATTCTTTGAGCTCCTGAGAAAGCTAGCAGAGCTGGTAGAAAGTATTCACAGTCCTTACAGCAAAGGGAACCCGCACCCAGAACCCCGGGCTGTGATCTCTCTGTTTTTCTCTCTCTAGCTTGAACAGTACAAGAAAGCCTGTCTTTCTGTCCCTTGAGAGGAGATTTGCTAAGTGTGAAAGTGGATAAATGTATCACAAACAATTAGGTGTGCAAGTGACCTCACAGGAAGAGAGGGATCCGAGTGTGTGTGTGTGTGTGTGTGTGTGTGTGTGTGTGTGAGTGAAGAGAAAAGAAGAAAAATAGTTGGAAAAAATCTAACACACACCACATCATTACTGAAATCCTTAGACTAAAGAGTAATCAAGACATTTTACACTTTTGTGTGTGTGTGTGTGTGTTTTGGTTTTTTTGGCTAGGCAGTGAGGGTTAAGTGACTTGCCCAGGGTCACACAGCTAGTAAGTGTCAAGTGTCTGAGGCCAGATTTGAACTCAGGTCCTCCTGATTCCAGGGTCGGTGCTCTATCCATTATGCCACCCAACTGCCCCTATTTTACAGTTTCTTCCTCAGAACACTTCAGCAATTTGCAAGACTCAACAGTTTATAGACCCTTATGTCTTATTAATGAAGTTATCTTATATTATGTTCTCAAAAGTTCATAGCTGCACAGAGTTGTAGCTAATAATAGTTGATATTCGTGTGTTTACAAAACATTTTATATACCCTATCCAACTGAGCCTCATGATGACAATACTATATGTGGTAATTATATTATCTTCATTTTACATGTAAGCAAGTGCCCTGCCCATGGTTAAATAGCTAATAAGTGTCAGAGAAGGATTTGAACCTACTGCTTTCTAATTCCAAGTCCAACACTCTATCGACTACATTGAATTGTTTCTCAATAACAGAAATGAACTTTAAAAGCCAGACAAACTTATCTGCTCACCAGTATTGTAGCAGCTGATAGTTGGTTTGGGGTCTTGGACCCTAGTGTTGAGCTCAATGGCATGCCAGGCTTCAGCACTGCAGACAGTATGTATGGTTCTCATTTCTCTAAATATCAGCTTTTCTTTTTGCCTAAAAAACAGCAAAGCCCTGAGATATAAATACTTGCAAAGCTTTTCTCCTTGTCCTCTCTGTTTTGGCCCTTTTATTCTGCTTCCTTAAAGAATCAGCCTATCTCTCCACTTTGTTCTGGATGCAGCCCAAAGTAGAAAGAGCACTCATCTTAGGATCACCAAAGCTGGTTTCAGTTACTAGCTCTTCTGTTCAGTAGTTATGGAACACTGGGCAAAGTATTTCATTCCTTGTAACCTCACTTCTCTCATCTATAAACTGAGGAGAATAATACATTCGCTACCTACTTCACAAAGTTACTGTGAGTGAAGCTCTTTTTTTTTTTACTTATTATTTTTTAACACTTGTTTTTAAAACTTTGAGTTCCAAATTCTCTCCCTTTCTCCCTCCCCACCCCACTCATTAAGAAGGCAAGCAATTCCATGTAGATTATATATGTGTAGTCATGCAAAACATATCCACAATAGTCATGTTGTGAAAGAAAATATAGACAAAAAACTCCAGAAAAATAAAGTGAAAAAACAAAACAAAATAAAAGTTTCCTCAATCGGTGTTCAGACACCATCAGTTCTCTCTCTGGGGAAGGATAGCATTTTTTTTATCATCAGTCCTTCAGAGTTGTCATGGATCATTGTACTGCTGAGAATAGCTAAGTCATTCACAGCTGATCATCTTACAGTACTGCTGTTACTTTGTACCCAGTACATTTCACTTTGCATCAATGCATGTAAGTCTTTCCAGGTTTTTCTGAGAGCATACCACTTATCATTTGTTATAGTACAATAGTATTCCATCATAATTACATACCACAGCTTATTCAGCTATTCCCCAATTGACGGGCATCCCCTCAATTTCTAATTCTGAGTAAAGCCCTTTGTAAAACCTTAAGGTAACATTACATTGATGAGTGATATTTTTACTATAATCTATAAAGTATTGGAAGAGACAAAGTTTTAGTCATTATTCTGCTCAAAAGCTGAGAAATAATTTTTATTGCAAGCACCTCTGACAAAAACCTCATTTCTCAAATATATAGAGAACTGAGTCAATTTTATAAGATTACTAATCATTCCCTAATTGATAAATGGTCAAAGGTTATGAATTGGCAGTTTTCAGATGAAGAAATCAAAACTATCTATAGCCATATGGAAAAATGATCTAAATCACTATTGAATAGAGAAATGCAAATTAAAACAACTCTGAGGTACCACCTCACAACGATCAGATTGGCTAATACAACAGAAAAGGATGCTGGATGGGATATGGAAAAATTGAGACACTAATGAACTGTTGTGGAGTTGTGAGCTGATCTAGCCATTCTGGAGAGAAATTTGGAGCTATGCCTAAAGGGCTATAAAACTGCATACCCTTTGATCCAGCAATACCACTACTAGGTCTGTATCCCAATGAGATTAAAAGAAAGAAAAGGGAAAAGGACCTATTTGCACAAAAATATTTATAGTAGCTTTTTTGTGGTGGCAAAGAATTGGAAGTTGAGGGGATGCCCATCAATTGGGGAATGGCTGAACAAGTTATGATGTATGAATGAAACGGAATACTATTGTGCTATAAGAAATGACTAGCAGAATGATTTCAGAAAAATCTGGAAAGACTTACATGAACTGATGCAAAGTGAAGTGAGCAGAACCAGGAGAACATTGTACACAGTAACAGCCACATTGTATAATGACCACATCAAGGCTAGCAGAAGTAGAACGACCCGGAGAATATCCCATTCTGGAGTGAACTTCCTTATGACTCAAGGTCTAGAAAAGTTACAGGAATAAAGACAGTTCAGCTGTTACTTCTTACCTAATTTAATACTGGAGGAGGACTTACAAATTACCTTGGAGATATTTGAAAAAGCAAAACCACTGCAAATGAAGTCTATTGATCCGATGTATAAAAGGCCTTAAATATAATTTGCAAAATAGCTGACCTCTCCTCCCCCACCCCCCAACGTGGTGCTAGCAAAATTCAATTCAATCTGACAACCATTTATTAAGGACTTGTTATGACACAGGATCCTAAACTAGGCCTCATGAATATAGAGGTTTAATACAGCAGATCATTCCCTCAGGGAGCAACAATTGAAAGGGGGACATAAGCACAAATAAATATGATCAGAGAGATCTACTCATAGTGCCATAAGCAATTTTAAGAGAGAAAGATCACTCTCAGTTGAGGAATATTCTCAGGAAAAATTCAAGAAGTAGGTGGTATTCTATGTCCTGGGCCCTGAAGGAAGAGAAGGATTTCACCAGGTGGAGATGTGCAAGGAGCATGTTTCAGGCATGGAGACAACGGCCTGTGCAAATAAAAGGAAGTAATTGCTGGTCCAATGTGCCTAGAATGTAGAGTTTGTGAATAGAAGTAGAAGGAAATAAGACTGGAAATGTAGGTCAGATTGAGAAGAGCCTTAGAGGACAGGCATTTAAGAGCATTTTTATTTTATATACAGTCAATGGACATCTATTGAAGGTTTTTGAGAAAAGTGATCACAAGTTTGAACAAGACACTCTATCTCCCAACTTTGGGCATTCTCTCTGGCTGTCCTGCGTTGCTGGAATGTTCTCCTTCCTGGTCTCTGACATCTGGCTTCCTTCAAATCCCAGCTAAAATCTCACCTTCCACAGGGAGACTTTCTCAATTCTCCTTAATTCTAATATCTTCCCTCTGTTGATTATTTTCAATTTATCCTGTACATATCTTGTTTTTTTTTTAATTGTCTCCCTCATTAGACTATGAGCTCCTTGAAAGCAGGGACCATCTTTTGGCTTTCTTTATATCCCTAGTGCTTACCACAGTGCCTTGCACATAGTACGTGCTTAATAAATTTTATTGACTGGCTGAGTGACTGTGAATGTTGAATTAAAGAGGGAAAGAGACTGTATAGCCTGGGAGACAACTACTTAGCATTTTATTACTATGGTCCAGGTGAGAAGTAATGAGTGCCTAAATTAGGGTGGTGGCAGTATGAATTGAAAAGAGAAGACCAATGGAAAAGATATTGCCAAAAATAGAATCAACAGAACTTGGCAACTGATTAGATATGGGAAGTGGAGGAAAGGAAGACTCCAAGACAACCAAGTTTTGAGACTGGGTGACTGGAAGAATAATAGCACTCTCAACTGAAACAGGGAAACTTGGAGGACAAATGGTTTTGTAGGGTAGATGGAGTCTGTTTTAGATATACTGAGCTTGAAATGTGAGTAGGACATTATAGGTAGAGATGTCTAGTAGGTAGATAGCAATATAGGACTGGAACTCAAAAGAGATGTTAGTAGTGCTATGTAGATTTAGGAATCATCTGCATAAACTGGTCATAAATATTGCCAAGAAGAGAGTGTAGGGGAAGAAGAATACTAGGAAAGAGTCCATAGACAATGACATTTAGTGGGTAGGAGTAGGATTATGAACCAGCCAAAGAAGCAGAGAAGGAGCATACAAATGGGTAGGAGAATAAACTGCCTAGATTAGCAGAAGAGGAAATAGAATATCTAAATAGACTTATTTCAGAAAAAGAAATGGAACAGGCCATAAATGAGCTTTCTAAAAAACAAAGCACCAGCCCCTTATGGATTAACAAGTGAATTCTAAAAAACAACTAATTCCAATATTAAATAAATTATTTGGAATAATAGGCAAAGAATGGATCCTACCAAATTTTCTTTTATGAAGCACATATAATCCAGATACCTAAACCAGGAAGAGTAAAAACAAAGAAAGAAAATTATAGAACACTTTCATTAATGAATATGGATGCAAAAATCCTAAATAAAACACTAGCTAGAAGATTACAATAATATATTACAAAGATTATATATCATAACCAAATGAGATTCATACCAGGACGCAGGGATGGTTTAACGTAAGGAAAACTATTAATATAATTGACCATATCAATCATAATAGTAACAAAAATCATGTGATTATATCAATAGACACAGAAAAAGCATTTGATAAAGTATAACACTCATTTCTATTAAAAATACAAAAATTTAGGTATAAATGGACATTTCCTTAAATTGAGAAGAAGTATTTACCTAAAACCATTAGCAAATATTGTTTGTAATGGGGATATACTTTTAGAAGCTTCCCAGTAAGACCAGGTGTGAAACAAGGACACCAACTGTCACCAAAATTATTCAGTATTGTATTAGAAATCATAGTAATAGCGACAAGAGAAGAAAAGGAAATAGAAGGAATCAGAATGAGCAATGAAGTAATAAAACTATCTCTTTTTGCATACAACATGATGATATACTTGGAAAACTCTAACTCAACTAAAAAGGTAATTGAAATAATTAATAATTTTAGTAAAGTACCAGGATATAAGGTACACCCACATAAGTCACCAGTACTCCTATGTATCTCCAATAGGACCCTACAAGAAAAGCTAGCTAGAGACTCCCCATTTAAAATAACTCTAAACATTATAAAATACCTGGGAGTAGACATGCCAAAACAAATGTAGGAACTAGATGAACAAAATCATGAACGAAAGTTTTATACAAACAAAATCAGATTTGAATAAATATAGAAAGATTAATCATTCATGGGTAGGCAGAGCCAATGCCAATTTTACCTGAGTTAATCTATATATTCAATGCCATCCCAATTAAATTACCAAAAAATTATTTTACTGAGCTAGGAAAAATAATAATAAAATTCACTTGGAAGAACAAAAGAATATCAAATATCTAGAATATCAAAGGAACCAATGGAAAGAAAAAAGTATAGAGAAAGGAGGTTTAGCAGTACCAGAGCTTAAACTATATTATAAGGCAGTAATTATCAAAATTATTCTGGTACTGACTAAGAAACAGAAAGGTAGATCAGTGGAACAGAGTAGACATACAATGTACAGCAGCAAACAAACATAGTAACCTAGTGTTTGAGAAGTAGACTTAAGTTTTCCAGACAAGAATTCATTATTTGGTAAAAATTGTTGGGAAAGATGAAAAGCAGTCTGGTAAAAACTGGGCATAAACCAATTTCTTATACCATTTACCAAGATAAGATTGAAATGGATGCATGACCTAGATATAAAGGTAGATGTTACAAGAAAATTTGAAGAACATGGAACATATTACCTACCAGATTTATGGATAGGTAAATAATTTATGAACAAACAAGAGATAGAGAGCATTATGAGGTAGAAAATGGAAAATTTTGATTACATTAAATTAAAAAGTTTCTATACAAATAAAACCAATGTAGCCAAGAGTAGAAGGAAAGCAGAAAACTGGGGGAAAATTTTTTATAGACAATTCCTCAGATAAAGGTCTCATATCTCAAATATATAAAGAACTCTGTCAAATCTATAAGAATATGAGTCATTCCCTAATTGGTCAAATTGGTCAAAGAATATAAACTGGCAGTTTTCCAATGAAGAAATCAAACAATTATTGTCATATGAAAAAATGCTCTAAATCATTATTTGTTAGAGATATGCAAATTAAAACCAACGTTGAGATATCATTTTACACCTACCAGATTGGCTAAAATAACAGAAGGGGAAATTGACAAATGTTGGAGGAGATGTGAAAAAATTGGGGCCTTAATTGATTGTTGATGGATCTGAAAGCTGATCCAGTCATTTTGGAGAGTGATCTGGAATTATGCCCCAAGAGTTATTGAATGCCTATATCTGTTGACCCATCAATACCACTGTTTCTCAAGATGACTAGGGAAAAGGTAAAGAATCTATATGCTCTAAAATATTTACAGCAGCATTCTTTGTGGTGGCAAAGAACTGGAAATTTCGGGGATGCCCGTTAATTGAAGAATGGCTAAACAAGTTGTGATATATGCTCATGGTGTAATACTATTCTGCTATAAGAAATGATGAGCTTGATGATTTTAGAAAAACATGGAAAGACTTACATGAAATAATGAAGAACAAAATGAGCAAAAACAAGAGAACATTGTATACTGTAACAGCAATAATGTTTTAAAAACAACTTTGAGCAACTAAGTCATTCTATTATAAATACTCAATTTAACTACAAAAGTCCTATGAAGGAAGATGCTGTCTGCATCCAGAGAAAGAACTGACATATACACACACATACATACATATGTATGTATACATATATATATTTGTATCTAATGGTAGCCATCTCTAGGGTGGAAGGGGGAAGAGGGAGGAGAAAAAATGTTACATGATACATAATTTTGTTGTATATTTAAAAACAATAGCAAGTTGTACATATAAGATCTGCAGTTTCAGATACAATCTCCTTTTTTTCTATACCACTTTGTTATGGAAATGCTTGTTTTATTTCTCAAGTTCAGAACAAAACAAAACAAAACAAAAACCAAATGGGTAGGAGAATCAGGAGAAAGCTAGAAGTTTTCATAGAATTTGTTGGATGTCATAAATGCCATGGATTTCATTGGACATTGCCTACCAAAGAGGAAAGAGGTAATCTTAGTCCAGAAACTCGATGAGCAGGACCCAGCAGCATTTTGCCCTGGAGCCAAATCCAGTAGCCAAAGAAGAGTTTAAAAATAAGGAGACTTAATCAATTTCTTCCACCTATTGCAATTCCTTCATTTGGCAGTAAATGCTTTTCCAAATGAATGATTATGTATTAACTCATGCATCCATATTAGGGAGGGGAAAGTCAAAGTCATGGAAGCTAAAGATAAAGAGCAGGGAGTTAACAGAGTCAAATGTAATAGAATTACAAAGGGGGATGAGGACTGCAGCAAGGTTAATAAATCTTTAACTTCGATAATGCTTTCTATAATGTTTCTATAATTATTTATTACAGAATTATAATATTGTATATAATAATTATATATAATATGTATTATGAATATATATAGACTAATTATAATTATTACATATAATTATTCTATATTATTTGATAAATAATGAATCTATATCGCTTGCTGTAGAATATATAAGCATATACACATATATACATAACATATATACATAGTTAAGTAAGGCTGACATTTCTCTTTGTGTCTTCATTTTTCTTCCTACCCAATGGAGCCTGAATTAGCATTTCACATGTATAGTCCTAAGGGGAGGAAGAAAAAAACTCCACCTATCAGTACCTCTATGAGGCCTTCAAGTTCTCATTTGAGAGACATGTTCTTGGTACTTGCCAGATAATTGGCATATATCCCATAAGTGTTCTTTGTCCCTTGCTTTTTGCCCTCACCCCTAAAATCAGCCAGGAAGGTCTCTTCCTCTTTGTCCAATAATAACCTCATAGATAAAGTAACCACTTGAGCCTCCATATCTTCTGGTATCTTAGATAAGTTCCTACATATCCTCCTTGTTGGCCAACTTTCAATAAATAAGGGAACATTTCACTTTTCTACTCTTACCCTTCTTCAACAAATTACTGTACTCAAAGATGCCAATTAATGGATCTGCAAGATAGAAGATAATCACTAACATATGTCAGTAATGGGATCTGTTCCTATACAAAAAGGAAAGCTGGGACAACCATCTTTGGAACTGCTACACTACCATCATCTGGGAAGCTGCCATACTATTTCTCCAATCTGTACATAGGTTTGAAGGCCAGCAATATTCTACTTATGTCTCCAGAGAGCTATAAAATAATCTTTTTTTAAAAAAAATTTTCTTTAGATGCACAAGTTTTGTTATACATGGATTTCCTTTTCTCTTCCCTAATATGGATGTGTGAGTTAACCACATAATTGCTCATTTGGAGGAGCATTTGCTGCCAAATGAAGGAATTGCAATAGGTAGAAGAAACTGATTAAATCTCTTCCTCATTTTTAAACTTCCTTTTGTTTGGCTACCTCAAGGGCAAAATTGACTCAAGTGAATCTGTCTATCCCTTCCTCCCCACTCACTTGGCCGTCAGTATGTTGGAAGGCAGTGTGTCATCGTGTCAGAGTGAGTCAGTCATTTGTTAAGAACCTACTATGTGCTAGGCCCCAAGCTGAGGGCTGGATAGAACCATAGCACAACCAATAAATAGTGAGTGGATAGACTCCCAGGCCTAGAGCCAGGATACTTAGGTTCAATTCCCATTCCAGACAGTTAATAACTGTGAGATGGTAGACAGTTTCTGTAACCTCAGGGCCAAAGGGAGTGGGAGAAAAGAGTGACCAGGGTTGTAAGGAGGAGTTCTAAACTCCTTAATGATCAATCACAAAACCTCCAGAATCTGCCAAGATATTTTTAGCTGTTCTAACTTTCTCCTGTAACCTCCATGAAGGACAATTCAGGGGTGTAGAGGAAAAGGAGTAAGTAAGCCTCAGGAAACCAAAAAGCAACTGCAGTTTTCTCCAATTCCCTAGTGCTGAGAGAATTAACAGAATTGAACATACGCTTCTAGATAGGGTATCCATCCTTGTCCTCTGTGCTGCAGAAGGTGTACCCAGGGCCATGGCCTTGAACTGACCCAGTGGACTGAGAGCCTGAAAGCATCAGGCCAAGTGTGAGACAGCCTCATAACTGTCTGCCAGGAAAGCACCTCCAAGCCTTGGTGCTTGGAAAGTGACCCCAACTGCAGAGCAAGAAGGGGGCAGGGGGAGAGGTTTACATACCTTCCAGTTTTGGCTGAAGAAGAACTTGGGGTCTGGCAGTTTCCCTGTACAGGCCACCAAAATGATGCAGTTTAGGGGTTCCAAAATCACAACACATGGGTCCTTCCAAAAGAATTCGACCCAAGCCTTCTTTCAGCCAAAGACAAGGTTTATTAGAATATCCGTCATATTGGGCATACTCTTAAGGCGTCTGAATATTAGTAAGCTATTGGCTAGATTATAAGAATCTGACCAGTGGCTAGATTTTAAGAATCTGAGCAGTAGTTAGATTTTAAGAATCAGAGGCATGGCCAGATGATAAGAATCTAAGCATCTTAATGGAAACAAGATGGACCTTATATACAAAAAGACTATGGGAGGGATCTAGGAGTGGCCAAGTAGTCTGAGGTAATAGAACTCCAGGAGTGGCCAAAGGAGAATGGAGCCTGGATACCATTCAGGTGGGAATTGGCCTGGGGCCATAGTGAGGTATGGAATTATAGCCTCAGGAGAATGTCAGAAAGTCCAGGGTTTTTCCTTTTTGGGATCTAGATTCCATCCTCATCAATAGCCCTGGGATACACTCATGATGAGCCAACATAATCATCTGAGAAGGAGCTATCAGACAACTGGGAGGAGAAGCTGAAGAGAGCACCAGTACTGAAACCTAAGAAGGAAAGAGTACCCAGGAAAAGTGGGTGTTACCAACATCAAATGGTATAGAAATGTTGAGAAGAATGAGAACTGAGAAAGGGTCATAGAATTTGTCAATTAAGAGACTATTGGTAATCTTGGAGAGCACAAAATGGGGGATGAGGTTGTTAGCCAGATTGCAAGGGGCTGAGAAGTGAGTGAGATCTGAGAAAGTAGAGGCAATAAGTGTAGACAGCTTTTTCTAGGGCAGCTAGAGAGAAGTGATGTAAGGATGATAGCTTGTAGGGATGGTAGGACCTCATTTGACCTACTTGACCATTGCTAAATCTTGTCAGACCTAGGATTCAAACTCAAGTTGACTCCAAATCCATCAGTTTTCCTGTATATAGTGATGGGGTTGGGATCTGACCCCAGAAAGGAAAAACCATGGACTTTCCCACATGGCCAAATCTCTGACATTTGCCTGAGGCTATAATCCCATCAACCGGCCTTTCATTGTGGCTGCACCCAATCTCCCAATTCTGTTACCCTTAACCTAGCCTAACCCTCCACTGTCTTACCTCCCCATGGCCCCAGGACACTTCCCACCCTTAATCTTAGCTATGCTCCATTCTCCCTTGGCCAGGTGGTCCAGGTCCCTGGAATTCTATTACCTCACAGTCCTCTGGCAGACTACTTGGCCACTCCTAGACCCCTCCCATAGTCTTTCTGTATATAAGGTCCATCTTGTGTCCATTAAAGTGCTCAGATTCTTATAATCTAGCCACTGCTCCTATTTTTACAACCTAACCAATAGCTCACAGGTGCCCAGATTCCTTAAGAGTCTGGCTAATATGGCAGATCTTTAATAAACCTTGTCTTTGGCTGAAAGAAGGGTTGGGTTGAATTCTTTTGGACATGAATGGGATGTCCCAGTGAAGACTTCTCAGTGTAATTAAGGTAATGAGTTCAGAAGGCAGTGTGAGAAATGAACTCTCAGAAGTGAAGGCTCCTCAAAGGGTCAAATAATTCTTGATTACTACTTTCAAAATCCTTGCCCACTCAGACCCTGTTTTTAAGCACTTAACTGAAAGAATAAGCACTGCCCCATCCCCAACCTGGCTTTGAATTTCACCTGGAATGTAAGCCCCACCTCCCAGTTAGAATGTAAGCCCACCGACTTGTTTTCGTGGTAGGTGGAGATTTGCTTTTATAAGGCAGCCCCTGTTGGGTGGTCTCTCTCTCTCTCTCTCTCTCTCTCTCTCTCTCTCTCTCTCTCTCTCTCTCTCTCTCTCTCTCTCTCTCTCTCTCTCTCTCTCTCTCTCTCTCTCCACCGAGGAGCAGACAGCTATCTTGGGAGATTGTAAAAAAGGTAACCTTTGCTTTCCACCTTGAGAAGTCTCTGAGTTTAATTTGGGTTGGGGTCACTGTCCCACACAGACAGAACCCATGTGTTGTGATCTCAGGGTCCCAGCACCCCTAAACATCTAGACCTCATCATGTGGTACTGTATCTTTTCAGGAAGATATTAGACACACATGAAAATGATTTAAGGATACTTATAAACCAATTTAATAATTAGTGAAAATTAATAAATTTTGTATGTAAATAATTGATTAGGATTAAAGAATTAATTAAACTATGGATGGTATAATGGATAAACTATGGGTGTTATAAACTGATGGTATAATCTCTCTTAATTCTGGTACCTCTGCTACCAGGGAGACCATATTTTAAATTTATAAACTATTATAATGAAATGACATAAAAGGAATCACAAAAACAAACCAAGAATTCAAGCTGATGGCCAAATTCAGGGTGTAAGATCAGTCTTATGAGTCAGTTAAGACCAGGTAACTTGGAAGAAATAGTCCCTACAGAAGTTTGTTGGTTATCAATGTCAGAACTTGTATCCCAAGTATCAACTTGACATGAAGTATAACACTTAGCCCAAAGTCAAACCTAAACCTTAATTCTGACGTCAGAGTCTTTGTGGTCCCTGAAGAGGGAATGAAAGAATAGGATTATAGAATTTAGAGCTGGAAGGCCCTTACTATCTAGGCAACTCCTTCTCCAGTAATAGAAGATAGGATTTAATAGATAAGGGAGATTTACTTTGTTTATAGGCTCTTTTGAGTGTTTATGAGTTTTCTGTATTTTTGTTGGGGGTAGTGATGAGTATGGGATCTAAACCCCAAAAAGGAAAAACCCTGGACTTTCCCACAATGGCCAAATCTCTGGTGGTCACCTGAGGCTATAATCCCATCAGCTGGTCTTTCATTGTGGCTACACCCAATCTCCCAATTCTGTTACCCTTAATCTAGCCTAGCTTTCCATCATCTTGCCTCCCTATGGCCACAGGCCACTTCTCACCCTTAATCCTATCTAGGCTCCATTCTCCCTTGGCCACTGTGGTCCAGGTCCTTGGGATTCTATTACTTCATAGATTACTTAGCCACTCCTAGATCCCTCCCATGGTCTTTCTGTATGTAAGGTCCATCTTGTCTCCATTAAGATGCTCAGATTCTTATAACCTAGCCAATAGCTCATAGATAGTCAGATTCCTTAAGAATCTGGCTAATATGGCCGATCTTTAATAAACCTTGTCTTTGGCTGAAAGAAGGCTTGGGTCGAATTCTTTCAGACAGGACCTGTGTGTTGTGATCTTGGGGTCCCAGCACCCCTAAACCTCTAGAGCTCATCAGTAATACATAAGCTCTTATGGGCCTAATGTTTGCATTGTTATTTTGAGTACTTGTATAAGGAGTGGGGTCAATTTTACCTACATTTGTGGGGCTATATTGTGTGATTTCCAAGAAGCAACTCTGTGTAGAAGCAATACAAACCAAAAAGAATTATAATTCTTGGAGGTCACCCCCAAGATTAAATCCATTCTATAAACACAGAGGTAGGAGGTATTGGGCCATGGGTTATCTCTTATTACCCATCTTCATGGGTTCTTCCTTCTAGTGAAACTGTCAGCCAGTTGTTCCGGGTCCCTCCCCCACCCCCCATATATGGAATGCATTTCCCTTTCAGGTTACAGAATCTATAACTTCCTTCAAAACACAGCTTCAGGTACCACCTGCTCTGAGGCCTTTCTTGATTTCCTGTTAGAATTCTCTCTTTCTTGAAACAATTTTGTGTATGCCCTGTATTATGTTTGCTTTATGTGCATCTTGAGGCACTGTTTCTTTTTTTCTCTTGGCATCCCTAGCACCCAGCACAAGTGCCTTGCAAATGGTAAGTGCTTAAAAACTGCTTTTCTTAATTTGAATTTTACAGATGAAGGTTTTGAGGATGAGAAGAATGAAATGATCTTTCCAATCTCACACAGCTGGTAGTGTTGAGGTTTAGAGACGCTGGGACCCCAATATCACAACATGAAGATCCTGCCCAAAAGAATTCGACCCAAGCCTTCTTTCAGCCAAAGACAAAGTTTATTAGAACATCTGTCATATTAGGCAGACTCTTTAAGGAGTCTGAATGTTAGTGAGTTATTAGCTAGATTTTAAGAATCTAAGCAGTGGCTAGATTTTAAGAATCTTAGCCTACGGCTAGATTATAAGAATCTGAGCATCTTAAAGGAGACAAGATGGATCTTATATACAGAAAGACTATGAGAGATCTAGGAGTGGCCAAGTAATCTATGAGGTAATAGAACTCCGGGAGGGACCAGGACCACCTGGCTCAGGGAGAATGGAGTAGCCTGGGACCACAGGGAGGTAAGACAATGGAGGGCAAGGCTAGGTTAAGGGTAACAGAATTGGGAGATTGGGTGTAGCCATAATGAAAGGCCAATTGATGGCATTATAGCCTTAGGCAAATGCCAGAGATTTGGCCATGTGGGAAAGTCCACGGTTTTTCCTTTCTGGGGTCCAGATCCCATCCTCATCAGTAGGTCACAAAGCCAGGACACAAATTTAGGTTTTCTGATTCTTCATTTATTTCTCTTTACCTTAAGCTCTCTTGCTTGTTCAGATAAAGGGTTAGGACTAGCACAGACCCCCACCTCAATTCCACTAAAACCACAGACTCTTAGGGGTCAGCAGCTACATACATCTCTCACCTTATGAGTTTGTTCATTTAAGGGCATTGAAGTTGAGCAGCAGAAGGCAGGCTTTGGAGTCTGGAAGATCTTTAGTTCAAATCTTGCCATTGATACCAGGTAAGTACATCACTTAACCTCTCTCTAACTTTCTTCATCTGCAAAATGCACAATAATTCGCACCTACTTCATAGAGTTGTTATAAGGATCAAAGAAGCTATTATGTGTAAAATGCTTTGCAAAACTTGAAGCACACACTAGTACATATTTTGGAAAGGGGGCAGGACTCTGAAGGAAAAGTTGTGTCACTAATGTTCCACCAGAGGGTGTGGGTCAGTGGAAAGATGGCTGCATTTGGACGGGAATTCAGATCCTAGCTCTGCCAATTACTGTCTGACCTTGGCCAAGTAATTTCACCCCTCCAGACCTCGGTTTCCGCATCTATAAGACGAAGGGGCTCGGACTAGATGACCTCAAAGGTCGTCCACAGTTTGATGGAGAGAAGAACCAAGGGCGCCTCACCTAGCTCAGTGAGGAAGGAGGGCTTAAAAAGCTGCTTCTGGATCACCTCTGCTTCGGAAGGGCTCTCTCTGTCTCCTCCTCTAAATAAGATTTAACTGGCCCGCCCTGGGCCTTGACTTGCAAGCTCGTGGGGGCGGGGGAGGGGGGCGGGCGGGGCGGAAGTGTTAGGATGATGGTTTGGGGCCATTTGCATCCCAACTGTGTGTAAGGCTTCCTGGGGAGTTCCTCCAGGGATTACAAGCTTTGTGAGGCTCTCAGATAGTTACGCTTTGGGAGGGTCAGGGGCTGGAGAGGCCCTTGCAGGCCACACTCTCGGACGCACATCCCTGCAATCCCCGCTTCATTAGCAATCGTGCGGGACAGCGCCTAGCATCAGTAGGTACAGTGGTCCTTGGCGCACGTAACTGCGGGGCGGGATTTGGAGCTCTATGGAGCTCCTGGAGCTCCTGGTAGCTGCTCTGGCAGTTGCAGCTTCCATTGTCCGGGCTCCTGAAGCTCCCGGTGAGGTGGCAGCAGTTGCAGCCAGGCGGAGACCTGCTTCGGGAGCGGGCGGGGTTGCGGGCAGGATGAAGGTTGCCTAAGCCAGATGGGTCGAGCCCCGCCTTCCTTCCTCTCCCAGATCCCCTTTTCCGGTGGTGGGCTTCTGCCCCTCTGCGGAAGAGGAGTCTGGAGCTGGGGAGAGGAGGGTCAGGGCCAGGGAAGATTGAAATCACCGGTCTACCCAATCTGGGCAAGCTTGAGCTAACCAGCCGCGGGAATGCAAACAGCAGAAGGCAGGCCTGTCTCTACCCTGAGAGCAGAGCTCTGGGAGGGCTTCCTAGGGAGGGGGTAGCGCCCCAGGGCTGCTCTCTCCTTTTCTCGCCTCCGGTCACATTTCTGATATTCTCACAGCTGCATCTCAGGGCTTTCCTTCGAGCCTGTTCCATCCTCCAGGACCATGAGCGTGGGCTTCATTGGGGCCGGCCAGTTGGCCTTTGCCCTCGCCAGGGGCTTCACTGCAGCAGGTAGGAGAGGGGGACCCTTGAGGGTAGCGGGATTCTGAGTTAGTGAGAAGTTACACTCAGCTACCCTAAGCTCCTCAGTGTGTCGAGGAGATGAGATGCCTCAGACTACTGGCTCTGTGACCCTGGGCAAGTCATTTATGGGGTCACTTAGTATGGGACGCAATTGAATAACAACAAATCCCAAATAACTGAGAATTCCAGGGTGGAAACTGGGAAATGATGACGCCAGGAATAGGAATGGATCAGCACAGGGAGGGGCTGGGGTGTGACGAATAGAAATGTTTGTCATTGACTTGTAGGGTTCAGAACTACCCCTACCACAGCCCACGCTTTGAACTGTCTTCTCTAGGCATCCTGGCTTCCCACAAGATAATGGCTAGCACTCCCAATATGGACCTGCCTACAGTTTCTGCACTCAGGGTAGGTGTGAATAGTGGGAAGAAGGTAATGTGGGTAAATCTGTCCCTCCAAACTAAGTTGCTTGATTCCAGGATGGCTCATGGATAAACCAAGTTTCAGGTTTGGCCCAATTTCTTAGTCTCAGGACAGAACCCTGTCAGGGGTTGGCAAACAGCTATACCTGACCTGTTGTAGAATGTTATGGAAGGAGTATCTCAAAGGCAATATGGCATAGTTGATAGAGAACTGGTCTTAGAATACAATAATAATAACATTTATAGAGCATTTTTACCTATGTTATCTCATTTGATCCTCACAACAACCCCATGAGGTAGTATGCTGTGAGCATCGGATGAGGAGAGTAAGGCTGAGAGAGAATCTGTCTGAGGCAGAATTCAAATTCTGATTTTCCTGACTTCAAGTTCAGGACTGTATCCACTGTGCAACTTAGCTTCCAGGATTGAATTCTGCCTCTGAAACATACTGACTGTGTGACCCTGGGTAAGTCACTTCATGCCTAGCGCTCTAGGGAGTTACTGCAGACTCTTAATAGAAATGGGGACACACTAAGTCCTACTTTACATCAAACCTGAATTTGTTTCTTGGCAGTTCCTGGGCATTGCTTCTAGTTTTGCCCTCTGGGGCCAGCGAGAACATGCTTAATGCCTTTTCCAACACTTGAAGACAGCTATAATTTTTCTCCTCAACAAGTAAAATTCAACAAGCATTAAGTGCCTACTGTGTGCTGGATCCTAGGGACATAAGCTCTTTTCAATGCAAAAATTCCTTAGTTCCTTAATTCCCTAGTTCCTCCTAGGGCTGGAGGCCCTTCCCATTATGGTCCTGACCATCCTCCTCTGAATGCTCTAAAATTTATCAATAAATGTCCTTTCTAAAATATGGCACTTGGACTGATGTGGTTGGACAGGGAAGAGGACACTGGGACTGTCACCTCTCTAAATGCTGCCTAAGATCATGTTAGTTTTTATTTTCTTGTCTTTTTTTATTGATACTTTTTAAAATAATACCTTTATTTCCAAATCTATCCCTCCCTTCTTCCATAGTCATAGAATAAGAAAGATGTTAGAAGAAAAAGAGAAAGTTCAGCAAAACAAACCAATGCATCAACCAAGTTTGACAGATACTTTATTCCACACCCGTGATCCCCAACTCTTAAAAGAAGGGAGTACATTTTCTCAGCTTTTCTATGGGGCTCTGTTGGTCGCTATGATTTTACAGCATTTGGTTTTGTTTTGGCTGGATTGCTGTAGTCACTGTGTTGTCCTCCTGGTTCTGCTTACTTTCCCTTCCATCCATTTGTCTTCCTCTGCTTCTCTGAATTCTTCATGTTTAGTTGTCTCTTATCCATCCGTTTCAGAGGCAGATGGATGGTAAAATGGATTGAGCACTCTACTTGTAATCAGAAAGATCTGAGTGTTCAGATGTAGCCTGAGATGCTCACTAGCTGTGTGACCCTAAGCCATTTACTTCACCTCTGTCTGCCTCAGTTTCCTCACCTGTAAGATGGGGATAATAGTACCTACCTCCTAGGGTTGTTGTAAGGACAGAATGAGATATTTGCAAAGTGCTTTGCAAACCTTAAAACTAAATAAATGATATTACTTTTTAACTACTATTTGTTTAGCCAGTTCCCCAGTCAGTGGTGATCCCTCTACTTTGTTTCTAGTTTTTTGTTCCCACAGAAAAGGGCTACTATGAATTATTTGGTGCATCTTAGTTTTTTTGGCTGTTATTTTCACACTGTTAACTCATAGAGAGCTTGTGCTCTACTAAAATACCCAGATCTATTCGCAAGTGAATGGGTGTCAGGCCTTACCTCTTGTATTTGTGAAATTAATTTTTTGAACCCATATGTAAGAATTTGCATTTAAACCTATAAAATTTGATCTTCTTAGATTTGATCCAGATGTCAATATCCTTTTGGGTTCTATGTCATTCAGTGTATTAGTTATTCCTTTCAGATTTATGTTGTCTGCAGATTTGCTAAGCATGTCACCTATGTCTTAATCTAATTCAGTCAATTGCCTAGCATTTATTAAGGTCCTGCCAGGCACTCTACTAGCCCGAGAGTACAAAGAAAGGCAAAAACCAAACAGTGCCCCAGTAGTCTCAGAGGGAAGGCACTAAGATTAAGGAAGACTAGGGATGGTTTCTTGCAGAAGATAGAATTTTAGCTGGGATTTAAGGGAAGCTAGGAGGCAGAGGTGAGGAGATAAAGCATTTCAGGCTTGAGAGACAGCCAGTGGAAATGCTCAGAGTCAGGAGATGAAGAGTCATGTTCGAGTCAATGCCTCTGGACTGCTGAACTTGTTAAACAGCAAAGGGCCAAGCACAGAGCCTAGAGCCATTCCACTAAAGCCTTCCTTTCAAGTTAACATCAAACACATCATTTGACCCCAAATCTAGTGCTCTATCAACAATGCTAAACTGCCTCGTCGGGTTAGGGTGTCTAACATAGGGAGTGGCCTTTATTCCCCTTTTAAAATTCCATTAGTAGGGGCCTTGAAGCAAACTCCAAACCCCAACATTGAAAGCATCAAGCATCGTGGGCCTAATGGACAAGTGACCTAGGTTGGGAGGTTAGAACTATAATGCTGTTACCAGCTTTGCCTCTGATAGGACACGTCCTGCACTCCATTGCTATGTTCAGGCTTCCATCCGTTCAGCAGATACTAATAACTTATGGCATGGAAATGCCCTTGGGTTCTTGCCAGCAGAGCACAAGCCCTGTCTGGTCCAACAAAGTTGGAAAGGTTTTGAGCATATCCTGGGGATAAATTATGTCTGCCATCTAAATATCACCTTGGCTGAGTAAAGAAGAGCCTCATCACCAGCATGTTGACCAATAAATGAGCAATTCTTTGGCCATGGTGAGCCAGAAAACTATATATATGATACTAGGTGCACGGGAAAGATACAAAGAAAAATGTAGCACATCCTTGCCCTCAAGAAGCCTACCATCTAGTAAGGAGAACAAAATAAATAAATATGCAACTTAGGACATTAAGTGGATAAGAAGAATGTAGAGTGTTGTGTTAATGAGACAACACATATAAAATGCTTTGCAAACCTTAAAATACAATATAAGTGATAGTTATTTGTGATAATGATGATGATACCTCAGATTACCAACCATATTTCACAGTCAAGATTTTACCTGGCAAAGTGTTTTACATGCCTGGGTCATGCTAGGATCCTAGTGTAGAGAGTCTTATTTTCCAAGTAGAAGAACAGAAAGCCACTTGTCCTCCCCTAGGAAGGATTAACATCTCTCTCTTCCCTCCTCCCCTTTTTCCAGCCCATTAACAGCAAAAACAGGGGATCTGGAAGGAATGAGGGGGCATTATAGAAAGATAAGGATACTAAATTTGTTTTCTGCTGATTACAGAGAGGCCAGCCTAGTGATCTAACTGTCCCTTTGGGAAAGTCCTGAGTCTGGGTAGGCCATTCTAGCTCCTGAATCTAATTCCCAGTCCTTGAACCTGTTACTTCCTGCAGAAGATAGGTGTGAAGCTGACCCACCACAACAAGGAAACAGTGCAGCACAGTGATGTGCTCTTCCTGGCTGTCAAACCTCACATTATTCCCTTCATCCTGGATGAGATTGGGTCTGATATCAAGGACAGACACATCGTGGTCTCCTGTGCTGCTGGTGTCACTATCAGCTCCATTGAGAAGGTACCACAATTCTCCATCCTGCCCCTGAATGGGAAAAGGTCAGGCACCCAAGGTGCTGGGGTATATGCGCTCAGTGACTGATAGGGAGAGGAATTTGGAATGGCAAGTCGGGATGGGGAGAGGCATCAGGAAGTCAGAACTGGGAGTTTCTTCTATTTCTTTCCTCAGAAATTGACAGCATTCCAGCCAGCCCCCAAGATCATTCGATGTATGACCAACACTCCTGTACTGGTCCGGGAAGGAGCCACAGTATATGCCACTGGTACCCATGCCCTGGTAGAGGATGGGAAACTCCTAGAACAGCTAATGAGCAGTGTGGGCTTCTGCATAGAAGTGGAAGAGGACCTGATAGATGCTGTCACGGGACTCAGCGGCAGTGGCCCTGCCTATGTGAGAGCTGGAACTGGGGTGGGGCAAGGGAAATGAGAGAGCTCCTGGTAAGCTCATTTCTTCCTTCCTTTAAGAACTCTTCTGAATGGGAGAAATCTTGGGGTATGCTAATTTGGAATGCTGGAGATCAGTTGCTCACTAAACATTTATTAAGCACCTATAAACACTGAGAATAAAAAAAGGAGACAGTCCCTGCCCTCAAATTGCTTATAATCTTATGGGGGAAGACTGCACACAAAAGGAAGCTGAAAAGAGAGAAGGGATAGGGTCGGAGAAATTGCCTGGAATCATGATGGAAAAGTCAGAAATCCCAAAGTAATAGCACCAGGTGAGAAAGGAATAGATTTTTTGAGCTGAGCTCCATGGTTCCACTCTCCAGTAAGAGGGACAGAAGGTAGTGATGAGGTGGAGTCCCAAGGCTGATGGGGTCTTAGAGGATGATCAGGTTTTCCCAATATTGAGCTACTTGGGACATGGTAGAAAGGCAGGGAGCAAGGCTAAGTTTTAGTTACTGGCCTTCAGTAGTCTTTCCTGGCTGAACTGATAGGGGAAGGGTTAGATCCCTGGGATTATTTCCAATAACTTTAGGGAACAGATAGTTCCCTTAAGAGGGAATCATCAACATGCCCCCTCCCATCCTTTTCCATACAGAACTTGTTTTCCTCTGTAGGCATTTATGGCCTTGGATGCACTAGCAGATGGTGGGGTGAAGATGGGCCTCCCAAGGAGACTGGCAGTCCGTCTGGGTGCACAGGCCTTACTGGTCAGTATCCCTGCCTCTCTCCTTCTGCCTTTTGTTTGCATGGCACATTACAGGGCTCCTCATGTGCTTTGTTGTGGTACATAGGTGAATATCTTAGAGTGAGAGTGGTAAGGGGAGGTCTTGGGGAAATAGAGCTCTTGGCTCTAATGCAGGCTTGCATGGCTTGTCATGAATTCCTTTAGCAGTCTGGTCAAGCCTATGGACTCCTTAGAATAATGTTTAAATTCATAAAATGAAACATATGGGATTACAAAAGAAACCAATGATATTGACAATAATTACCAAAATTTTGTTTTTAAAAAACAAGTTCATGGACCTCAAGTTAAAAAACCTTGTCCTGAAGGTTTTGTTCAGGGAGGCAATTCTCTCACTTAGTGACTGTATTCCTTTCTGTGTTTCTTTTTCTCCTGTAAGGGAGCTGCTAAGATGCTCCTGGACTCAGAGCAGCATCCAGGACAGCTCAAGGACAATGTTTGCTCCCCTGGGGGAGCCACCATTCATGCTTTGCACTTCTTGGAAAGTGGTGGTTTTCGATCTTTACTCATCAATGCTGTTGAGGCCTCCTGCATCCGGACCAGGTAGGTTCAACTTTCCCTCCTCATCTCCTAGTCACTCCATCCCCAGAACAGGCCTGCCCTACCTCATCAGTAACCTTCCTGTTGCCTTCATGCTTTTTTCAAGGGTTCAGCTGATTTATGCATCTACTATATATTGATTACATGGATAATCCCTTACCATCTCCTTTGAGATGGGACAGATGAGACTAGCAGAATGAATCAGACAAACACATCGCATTCACATCTCGTTCTTTTTGTAGTTAGGGGCAGGGCAGCAATTTTGGAAGTTTCAAGTCCCAGGGACTGAATCAGGTTTCATGAAAGTTTCTGTACCCTCTCCTTCAATGACAGTTCTAATACCACTGCTGCCTGACCCCCTCATATCCTCTCTGCAGGGAGCTACAGTTCATGGCTGACCAAGAGAAGATCTCCCCAGCTGCCATAAAGAAAACCCTCCTAGATAAGGTGAAGCTGGAGGTGCCTTCTGTTTCTACACACTCACTTTCCAGCAGAGTCAACTTATTGAATCATTCCCAAGCCCCTGGAGGCAAGAAGGATTGAGATGGATTTACCTCCCATTTACCTTGTCTGACACCCATTCCCTTTCCCTGCCCTCAGAGTAGTTACTCTGAGCTCTTAGCCAGCTCTAGTCCCTAGTACTCAGAGAGAGGAGTCTGTAGCAGTCATACAAATTGTAGTAAATTGTAATAAAATGTAAATCTCTTTACATCAGTGTAGAGGTGGACCTAGGTGCATTGATTTAACTAGATTTAAAATAATCTTCTCTTTCTTATGAATGGAAGGCAGAAAAGCTAAGAGTAGTTTTTAGTGGAGTGAGAGAAGAAACACTGTAATCATTTGAGTTGGAATGAAAGATACCAAATCGTGCTTGTGGGGCTTTTAAAAGATCATGCTTTATATGTATGAATTTTGTTTCAATAAAATTCGCCTTTTATTTTTAAAGAAGATGAGTAAAAACATGCTAATATACCTTCCAATTAACCGTGTCTAAACCATGTCATAGTGGAGAAAGTCCATGAGAGGGGTAATTATAGCCTGAAGGGCTGAACTTACAAACTTAATAAAAAGATAAGAATAATATCACAGTGTTGAGGTTTAGGGGTGCTGGGACCCCAAAATAGTGACACACAGGTCCTGCCAAAGTCTTCTTTCAGCCAAAGACAAGGTTTGTTAAAGATCTGCCACATTGGTCAGACTCTATCTGAACATTTGTGATGCTCATGTTGACAAGCAGGCTAGAGTGAATCTCAGCAATGGGCCAGATTGAATCTGTGCATTGGCTAGATTTTAAGAATCTGAGCACCCTAATGGAGACCATTAAGACTGTGGGAGGGATCTAGGAGTGGTCAAGTAGTTTGAGGTGACTGGAGGAGGGGTCTAGGGAGGATCTTGATGGGAGTGACTGGGAGGTAGAATGGGGTCTAGATAGGATCAAGGTGGGAAGTAGGAGGCGGGGCATCCTTAGGTAACAGACTATAGAGGGGCTGGGCTAAGTTAAGGGTAACCAATTGGGAGATATTTGGGCATAGGATAATGAAAGACCAGTTGATAGGATTGTAGCCTCAGGCTAACACTAGAGACTTGATCCACTTGATCAAGTGGGAAAAGTCAAGGAGTTCAAGGTGGGGGTTTCCAGAGCCTGTACCTTGTCATTCCCTCCTCAAACAAATGGGACCCAAATTCTTTTGGGGTAAGGGGCAAAGGTCTTGGCTTGGGCCCATACCCCATCATTCCCACACCAGGCTTTGGAATAGGAAGATGAAAAAACACAGTTCCTGGCTTATAATCTGTAAATACAATAATTCAAGGAATTTACAAGTTAGTAAAGGAATTAATGTAATTACACAAATAAACTATAGTGTGATTATGCAGATCAAACAGCAGTACAAGAGATTGGGGGGGAATGGGAGCAATCAGGGAACTCAAGGGCGTATTTATACTTGAGCTGGATTTTAAAGGAAGGAATACATTTGAACAAAGATATAGAAGAGTATTATAATGTGCAAATGCTTGGAGATACAAAATGGCCCCTGGTCCAGTTGGGCCACAATGCTGAATATGTGAAGGGGAATAGCATGAAATATATAAAAGAGGGGTTGAACTCGGTTGTGGAAGGCATTGCATTTATTCAGCATTTGACAACTTTTAAAGCACCTACTATAGGCAAGGTACCAAATCTTGTGCTGTAAATTTAAAGACAAAAATAAGATGGCCCCTGCTCTTAAGATATTTACATTCTCTTTGATACCAGAAGAATTTGTTTTTGTCAAGTTCTTCAACTCCAAATCCAGAGTTCTTTCCACTATACTTAGAACTGGAGTTCGAATCTTGGCTCTGGTAATCAATAATAACCAGCTCACTGAGTATAAACACTGATGTTCATCATAGAGTGTTAAAGTAAACCAAAGACTTTTTTTTTAAAGGAAATGGCACTTGAGCTGTGACTTGAAGGGAGCTAAGGTGAGGAATATGTACAGTAAAGGTCCAATTCCAAGTTGGAGGAACAGCAAAAAGGCTGATTGGGAAGGAATGCAGAAGGAGGAGGAATGAGATACAGTTATCCTTTAAGTAATGAAGAACCGATAAAGCGTTTTTAGCAGGGAAGTAATGAGATCAGGGCTTGAATTGAGAAGGTAGTTTTGGCAATATAATGGATTATGGTTTGGAGAGGGGAAAGACTAGGCAAGGAGACTCATTAGGAAGCTATTAATCCATCATCATCAACACTGTAATTTATTAAACATACTCAACACTATGCTGGGAGCTGGAAGAGAGGTCACGTTTAGATAATAAACAGTTCATATTTCCAGGGAGCTAACAGTCTGGGGTGGAGGTGGGGGACAGCGAGAAACATTAAGCTATATAGATATAATAGGGAAGGGAATAAATATTTATATAGTGCCTACCATGTACTAGTCACTGTGCTAAGCACCGTACAAATATAATCTTATTTGATCCTCACAAAAACTCTGTGATACAGGTATTGTTATTATTCTCATTTTATGGTTGAAGAAATTGAGGCTGATTGTTGTTTGTCCTTCTCGAAGTGGACCATGACATCACGAAGATGATGCCATGACTTGGAAGTGAATTGGATTTTAGGGAGGGAGGATTGTGCAAGGTCACCAGCCTCACTTTCTCCCCTTCTCAGGGCTATCACATCAAAGAAGACATTCTAAAACAATACTGATATTGTCACTGTCTCCAATTAAATATCTGATAATTTCTACCCAATCTTCACAAGATTGAAGGACAAGATAACTCTGGTCTACAAAATGCCTAGGTGCGACCACTATTGTGAACCTTGAGGGCCATGTTCAGGAAAGGGAAAATGGTGAGAACTCTGTTCCACCAAGAGACTAGAAGTACTTTGGGATGTAGGAATTCTCACCTTTTGAGGGAGGGGTAAAAAGGAGCTTAAAGGGAGGTGTGAAAAAAGACACCAACAAGTCAATTCTCAAATCTTGTGGTAGACTTCTGAGGAAGGAGCTAGCCTTATCCTTTCTGAATGGAATATCTAAGAAAGGAATCAGAATTAAATTTCTCTTGAAAGAAAAAATATATTAAAAAAAAGACATCTGGATATAATCAGTGAATCATAACAGTGAGAGGGGACAAAAATTAGAGACTGAGGGGGGAAATGCCAAAGTTTAATATGTGTGTTGGTAATGCGGGGGAAGCAGTTTGGAGGACAGAGATGACTCTTTGGAGTTTTTCTTGCTCTGTTTCTATCTCAGAACATCAGAAATGTGATGGTTGTGAGGCTTGGAAATGAGATAAATTACTGCTAAATGACTCAATCAGGAGACCTTTGCAAGTATTAAGAGGTAGTAAAAATGTTTTCTTCAAGAGATGGTGATGCTGAATTGTGGGATTAGAAGAAAGGTGAAAACTCAGCCCTAGAGCAGAGCCTGGAAGCCCTCTCAAAAGATAGGAGTTCTCACCTTTGGGGGGTGGAGTAAAGGGAGGGGTTAAACAGAGGAAGCCACATAAAAAGACCCCCACAACTCAGTGCTTCTATCTTTTGCTGCCAGAGCTCAAGGGGAAGAGCTAGCACTATCTCTCCTGACAGGAATATCAGAGAAGGAAAGAATCAGAGGCCTAGGAACATGGATGCAAGAGACTTAATTGAAAACCTCAAGGTAGATCTCACTTGCTCCATCTGCCTGGGCTACTTCACTGATCCAGTGATTGTCAAATGTGGCCATAGCTTTTGCATACAGTGTCTTCTCCAGTGCATGGAGGGAGCCGATGAAACCTTAACCTGCCCAGAGTGCAGAGGAGTCATCAAAAACGGTGACTTCGTGCCCAATGAGAACCTGCACAATTTGTCAATAGCTGGCAAAGTGCTGAGATCTCATTTGCTGCAGAGTGTGGTGGTCCTGACCACCTGTGATCAACATGGGGAAAAAGAGAAGTTCTTCTGTGAGGAAGACCAAAGGCTCCTCTGCAATTCCTGCTTATTAGCCCCAGAGCACAAGGATCACAAAGTCCTTCCCTTGGAAACAGCTTCTGGGAAATGCAAGGACAAGCTCCAGGAGACAAGAACTGCCTTACAGAAAAAAGAAGAGGAATTTAAAATTGCATTCGACAAAGTGAAAAGGAGAGAGAGACGCTGTAAGGAGGATACCTACACTTTGAAACAGTCAGTTATTTCTGAATATGGGAAAATGCACCAGTTTTTATGGGATGAAGAATATCAATACCTGAAGAGACTGGAAGAGGAATCCATAAACAACCTGGTCAAACTGGAGAAGAGCAAGGCCAGGCTGTCCCAACAAATCCAGAATCTGCAACAAATTATTTTAGAAGTAGAGGAGAATTTGAACAAGATGCCCTTGGAAATGCTGCAGGACATGACAAGCACTTTGGAAAGGAATGAGGAGCTGCTGCTTCCAGAACCAGAGCTTGCTTCCCCTGGCTTGACCTCCTACCCTATCACAGGCTTGAGGGAAGTGCTCTTGAGTTTCCAGAGGGATATAACTCTTGATCCTCAATCAGCCAATCCTCATCTCATCCTGTCTGAAGACTTGAAGAGAGTCCAGTATGGAAGTGTCCCTCAGAACCTGCCTGACAACAAAGAGAGATTTGACTGTGCTCTTGCTGTGTTGGGGGTCCAGACCTTCACCTATGGCAAACACTATTGGGAAGTGGAGGTGGGAGGTAAGACAGAGTGGGAATTGGGCATCTGTAAAGATTCAGTCAGCAGAAAAGGGAAACTCTTCTCCTCATCTGAGCATGTAAGGACTCTAGCAGACTGCACATCTGGACATAGTTTCTTCCTTGTGAATTCACAAAATGGCTTCCAATTGAGGCAGCCTATACACAAAGTAGGCATTTTTCTTGATTATGAAAAGGGACATATAGCATTCTATGATGTCACAGCCAGATCCCTTATCTACAGTCTCTCCAATATAGTCTTTGAAGGGCCTCTCTGCCCTTACTTCTCTTTTGGCATTCTTAATGAAGGAAGTACCCCTGGATCACTCATTATCTGCAGTAATCAGTTAGAGGATTGTCATTGATGCTAATTACTAAGGGTGACTCTCAATGCAAGTGACTGAAAGCGATATTGAAAATAACTTTCTTTTTATTTAAACTCATATTGAAATGGTCAGTAAAGTGATGTATGATTATTAAAACCATGAAGAATAAAGTCTCTCTTGTTCATACTTGGTATATAAAAAAAGTATGGGGCCTTTTTTTTTTTTAAAGGTAGCTGATCTGCAAGCACCTAAACTGGAGATCAGCTGGAAGGGGAGGTAGAAAAGCAACAGGAAGGGGCAGTTAGATGGTGCAGTGGATAGAGCACTGGCCCTGGATTCAGGAGGACCTGAGTTCAAATTTGACCTCAGACATATAACACTGACTAGCTGTGTGACCCTGGGCAAGTCATTTAACCCCATTGCCTAACCAATAAAAAAAAAAAACAACAGGAAAGAAAGACTGAGGGGAGAAAAAGTAGAGACAATAGTTTTCAAATAGAGAAGGACGAAGAGAGAAATTTAGAATGCTAAATGAATAAATAAAAAAGCAAACAAAAAAAATAAGTAAAAGAGACAATGGTTCTCTTAGATGAGGTCCTAGGGAGATGGGTATGGAAAGCTGTGAGAAATGAAAGAGTTAAGTTTCCACATAAGTATATAAGAAATCAGCACAGACGGCTAACTTCTCTGTGGGGGGTAAGGAGGGAGTAATAACACAATTCTAGGTACATAATGTATGTTAAGGATGGGGCATATAAGGAAGATTGCAACCCAGAAGGATTAGGACCAATCCTGATCCAGAAGGGAGGAGTTAGGCAATTACTAACTATAAAGCTTGTTCTGGCTTCTTTTACCTGCACATTTCTCCCCTTCCAAGGAGGTGTGCCGCTTCTCTGGAGAAGAAAGGACGAACTTTAACCTCTTTAATAAAAAGTCTTTGAGACACCAGTCTTCAGAAGAGAGTCTGCGGTCATCTTTATAACAAAAGCTGATTCCCTGAGTGAGAGACAAGACAAAATGAGGACTATAGTATACTCAAGGAATTTCTACTGAATCAGGAAATATAAGACATCTACCAAAAATTATAAATAATTATAATAAATAAGACCTCAACAAATGAGTAGAAGATAAGAAATTAGCACTGGCCCTGGATTCAGGAGGACCTGAGTTCAAATCTGGCCTCAGAGACATAACACTTACTAGCTGTGTGACCCTGGGCAAGCCACTTAACCCCATTGCCTAGCCAAAAAACAAAAGAAGATAAGAAATTGAGGCATGACATTTTACCAAATATATTTTGCTACCTTCTCTTTTTATACCCTTGTTTTCCCCTTGTAAACCTTCCTCACTCTCTTCTCAGAGTTGTTACTGTTTGTCCTTTGTTCTGGAAGAGGATTATGACATCAGGAAGACAATGCCATGATTTGCAAGTGAATTTGGATTTAACTGAAGAAGGGCTGTGCCAGATCACCAGCCTCACTTTCTCCTCTGGAGCCATCTGGGACCAGTGGCAAGATACAGATTAGGATGACTGGACATGGCCCCCAAAGAAACTGAGGCAAACAGAGGCCAAGTGACATGCCCAGGGTCACACAGCTAGTTAAGTGTCTGATTTGAATCTGAACTCGGGTTTTCCTGACTCCAGGCCTAGCATTCTATCTGCCATACCACCTAGCTGCCTAATACATTCTATTGCATAGATAAGTTCTATAGAGAGTTACAAATCAAAATGCTATGGGAGGGTGGGAAAGGGAAAGGGGAATAAAGGGGAAAGTCAGTACTAAGTGGTGTGATCAAAAAAAGTTTCTTGGAGAAATTAAAATTGAGCAAGGGTGAGAATGGATTAATAATATTGTGGAGGTAGAATCAACAGGAATTCACAACTGATTGTATGTGAAGGAGAAGGGAAGAGTTAAGATTCCCAGTTTTGATTCTGGGAAAATGACAAGCAAGTGAATCCATTAATAAAAGTGGGGAAATTAGAGGGATGAAAAGGGCAAATTTGAGGAAAGAAAAAGAAGTGAGCTCATTGTATATGTTGATTGAGAGGTGTTAACGAATACTATTCAGGTAGATTTGTCTGACAAGTAATTGGGGATTGGAGATTAGAGGTCAAGAGAGAGATCCAGGCTAGAGATAAAGATATGGGAGGCTTCTGAATACCTATACTCATTGAATCCAAGGCCAAAAGAAAGAGACTATAGAGATAGCTACACTTGGGGGCATGAAGAGCAAGGAAGAAAGGAAAATCAGCATTAGGAGGAGGAGAACAAGGAAAGAAAGAGTAAAGAAATGGAGGGAGAATTCACTGTAGAGACTGGGACTAAGGATGTGGCATATGGCATATGTCAGGCATGGTAGATAAGTTAACAAATTTTGCTGAACTGCCTTTTTTCTTTTTACAAGAGATGGTTCATTGGGTTGAGGAGCCAGGAAAGATATATTCAGACGTTAATATAATGTACAAACAAAAGATATCAATTTTTTTAAAAAGAAATTGAGGGAAAAGAGAGTATCAAGAAGAGGATGGCCTATAAGTAACATCAAATAATGCAAAAAAAGTAAGCAGAATGAGGACAAGAGAAAAGGACTTGGAAATCAGGAAGTCTTCCATAACCTCTGAGAGTAGAGTCACTAGTGTGGTATGGATGGAAGCCGAACTATTAACATGTTAAAGAGTAAGTGGATAGCAAAGAAATGGAAGTAGTGAGCCTAGAGCACTTTTAAAAAAGTTACTGAAAAAGATGACAGTATGAGGAATGGTTTTTTAAAACTCATTTCCAGTACGATATTGAACAACAGTGATGATAATGGACATCCTTGTTTCACCCCTGATCTTTCTGGAAATGTTTCTAACTTGTACCATATCACACCTATCAGACTGGCCAACATGGCAAAACAGGAAAATGATAAATGTTGGAGAAGATGTGGGAAAACTGGAACACTAATGCATTGTTGGTGGAGTTGTGAAATGATCCAACCATTCTGGAGAACAATTTGGAACTATGCCCAAAGGGCTATAAAAATGTGCATACCCTTTGACCCAGAAATAGGGCTGTATCCCAAAGAGATCACACAAATGGGAAAAGGACCCACGTGTACAAAAATACTTATAGCAGCTCTTTTTGTGGTGGCAAAAAATTGGAAATTGAGAGGATGCCCATCAATTGGGGAATGGCTGAACAAGTTATGGTATATGAATATAATGGAACACTATAAGAAATGATGAGCAGGCAGACTTCAGAGAAACTTGGAAAGATTTGTTTGGACTGATGCTGAGTGAAGTGAGCAGAACCAGGAGAACGTTGTACACAGTAACAGCCACATTATGTGATGACGAACATTGATAGACTTAGCCCTTCTCAACAATGCAAGGATCTAAGACATCTGCAAAGGTCTCATGATGGAAAATGCTATCCACATCCAAAGAAAGAACTATGGAGTTTGAGTGCAGATCGAAGCATACTATTTGCTATTTTTTTTCTTCTGCTTTGTTTTGTTTCCTCTTTCTGGTGGTTCCTCCTATTGGTTCTAATTCTTACTTACAACATCACTAATGTGAAAATATGTTTAATAGGAATGTACATGTACGGTCTATATCAGATTGTGCGCCATCTTGGAGAAGGAGGAGGGGGAGAAAATTTTAAAACTCAAAAGCTTGTGGAAGTGATTGTCGATAAATCAAAATAAATTAATAAAAAAAGGGGGAAAAATTCTTCACAGCCTGGCTCCAACATATCTTTCCAACCTTATACGTTATTATAAATTTTAGGCAATTAAACTGACTTCCTGTCTCTCACATAACATATTATCTCCAAGCCTTTGCATTTGCCGGATACCATGCCTGGAATGTACTCCCTTTTCACCTCCATCTTTTAGAATTCCTAGCTTCCTTCAAAGTTCACCTCAAGCATCATCTATATAAGACCTTTCCTGATCCCCTTAGCTGCTAGCACCCTCCTGCCTCCCCCATTAGCTTATACTACTATACTTCTAGCTTTAGATCAAAACTGCACAAAGACTTTTAGAACACCCTGTATCTGTACATAATAGTTACCCCACAGAATATGAGCTCAAGGACAGACAGTTTTATTTTTCTCTTTGTATCTCCAGTGCGGTGACAGAAACACGGTAGGTACTTAATACCTGATTTAAAATGTTGTTAGACACAAATTTAATTTTAGGGTCTTTTTCCTTAACATATGCATTTATTACTATGATTTTTTTAATATTTAGAAACATTTTTGGCATCAGCCCATAGATTTTGATATGTTTATACTATCATTTTTTCTTGTCATTGCTTTTCTGATTTTCCTCTTTGAATTAACTTTTTTTAGTTGTCATGTACTTAAAACATTTCACCATGTTTTAGTGCAGGGACCAACCTTTTTTTGTGCCATAGATCCCTTTAGCAGCCTAGTGGAGCCTATAGACACCTTCTCAGAAAAATGTTTACAAATGCATAAAAACAAATATAGGATTACAAAGGAAATTATATTGAAATAGTTATCAAAATACTTTTAAAAATCAAGGTCAGTTACCCAGGTTAAAAACTGGAGTTTCAGTGTATTTTATTGTTGTCTGCTGCCAAGGATGGAGCGTTTTCAAATTAAATCAGAACTTCCTTTTCTATGTATACAATTTTTGTAAACGGTACACATGTGTTTTTCCACATTTCTTTCTTTAGACATAAGAATTCCGATTTATTCAATAAACTTGCCTGATTTGTCATGTCTTTATAAGTGTGCATACTCCATGTTATTAAATAATTAAGAAATACACACATAGAAAATATGTTTGGGGCAGCTAAGTGGCACAGTAGATAGAGCTCTGGCCTTGGAGTCAGGAGGACCTGAGTTCAAATCCGGCCTCAGACACATGACACTTACTAGCTGTGTGACCCTGGGCAAGTCACTTAACCCCAACTGCCTCACCAAAAAAAAAAAAGAATATGTTTAACAGGAATGTGTATATATATATATATATATTTTTTTTTTTCCCTATATCAGATTGCACGCCATCTTGGGGAGGGAGGTGGAGAGGAAGGGGGAAAAAATTTAAAACTCAAAAGCTTATGGAAGTGATTGTTGATAATTCAAAATAAATTAATAAAAAAAAGAAATACACACATAGAAACTGTGGTTTTTACTCAGATTTTTGGCTTTTCAGCTTACCTTGTTATTTAGGGTATAAAAACTTAACCTTGTCAGATTTTTTTTAAATGTACTATTCCTTTTGCCATAATCTAATATTCTTCTTTTTCTTAACTTTTCCATTTTGGATTTATCTGTTGTAATCATTGTTACTCCTTTTTCTGAACTGGGCACTTCATGATAAATTTTAGTCAAGCTTATATAATCTTAGTCTTCATACATTTTTGTTTTAGATATGTTTCTTACAGGCTACTTTTCACTGACTCCATAGTATTTAGTGTTACGTGTGCCAGATTTAGCTTATTCCTCTTTCCACCATAACCTACCTTAAACTTCAACACCAAGATAAAGGTATCACTTTGAGTATTCTTTCTTTCCCTAGCCTCTCTTTAAAAATTTAATTTTTTAAAATTCTTACATCACATATATTTCCAAATATATCCCTCCCCTCCATCTATTGTCCTTAACCTTTTAAATCTTTCATCCACTTTTCTTAATTTCAAAATTACTATGACACATTATTTTTACCAGATTGTAATCCCAAGGGGACCTGTCTCATCTGGCATGCGGTATTTTTGTATGCGGTAGAAATTTAATGTTTACTGAACTGAATTGAAGCCAATATAATATAGCTACATTTCTCTTTCAGGGGTTTGTATATTTTGATTTACAATCACAACTATAGTTATCTATATGTTTTAAAAACCTTTTGTTGAATATATTTACTTAATCACCTAAAGGAAATATTGTTGCACCTCTCTAAACTTAGTTCTTTTCAGTTGAAGTCCTTTGTCACAGAATTCTTTGAAGGGTTATGTTTTCAGGTGTTATTCTTCTGCATTCCAAAAGAAGGCTAAGGTTTGCAGGAAAGTTGGTTCTAGGAACCAAGTCTACATAACTAAGTTTCAAGTATATATAGTCTTGACCAATTATCCTACTCTTCCATTGTTTTATTATTATTACTATTATTATTATTATTATTATTTTTGGTGAAGCAATCAGGGTTAAGTGACTTGCCCAGGGTCACACAGCTAGTGTCAAATGTCTGAAGCTGGATTTGAACGTAGGTCCTCCTGACTCCAAGGCCAGAGCTCTATCCACTTCTTCCATTGTTTTAGCTGTAAAGTCTTGTGAAATGCTGACTGCTACTTTCTGGAGTTTGATGCACCTCAGAGACCTGAATTTTAGGTTTCTTCTTGTTAAGACTGAATTTTTTCTTATTGCGATGTGTTATTAATTCTGGGAAATTTTCTTGAATTATTTCTTCAGGTCCTTTTCCTTATCATTGCCCTCTGGAGAGCTAATTATTATGAAGTTTTGGTCTTCTGAGGGTTGGTCACTTTTTTCTGCAACTGATTTTCTAGGTCTGTTACATTCCAGGCTTGTTCTTCCACTTGTTTTTTGTTATCCATTTTTTGTTTTACTGCATCATGTCTCATTTTTCTGTTTCCACCAGTATTTTATTCATGATGATACTCATTTCTGTGTAACTTCTCCTTATTTCCTTACATGTTTCTTTGACTGACATCATGTCTTCTTTCAGTTCCTTTAGAGTACTTAGTATCCAAAACAGTTGATCCCTTACTTACCATTTCTTGAGTTGTTTTTGTTGCTGCTTCCGCAGGAGTAAAGCATATTTTGGACTAATGTTGAAATCCAAATTAAACTCAGAAGTGAAAATTATCTCAGATGCTTTTGTACTTGTTTTCCCTGTAACAAGTTTATCACCTAACAGAAAGCAAAACACAATTAAGAAATTATTAAGAACTCCTGAAAGCACTGATGAGTATTATCTTAAAATCTAGGGTATAAGGGAAATTGATAGTTCATCCCTCTGCTTTAGCTCATTTTATATACTTCCAAGAATCTCTCCTGAATCCCACAGGCAGATTCCTCAGTCCCTCAATAGCATCTTCTGATACTATGTTCCATCTTTAGTCCTACCAGTACTCAGTCCTTGCTGCAACTTCTACTGAGTCCTCTTTTATCCCCAGTGACAAGGGCACAGCTGATCATGGTCTCAGTACCTATGAAGGAGCTGAAAACCACCACAGCATCATTCTTTTCCTCCTCATTCTGCTGTGAAAAGAGTAGTGTTTCAGGGATCCAAAAACCCTGTGGCCTAGGACCAGCAATCCGTGCGAGCATGGGCAGGCTCCATAGAGCTTCCTGACCCACAGAGGGACAAGTCTGGCCTCAGTGACATCAAAAATCCGTTCTAGATCTAAATTTCTGATTTTTACCCCCCAAGTAAACCATCTCCTCTCTCTTTCCAGAAGGTTTCCTCACCTGCCTTCTTCCTCTTTCGTGGAGGCCAAAAATCCCTGGGACCTTTCTACGCCAGAAGCTTCTAGACCTCCAGGCCCTGGTGATTCCTTCGAAGGTCTAAATGGAAGCAAACTGGGCAGCTGAGGGTGTGACTCTCACCTCTTACCTTCATCCTCCTCTTGCAGTCCAACCTTGGCAGAACTGCCCCGGGGGCTTGAAGGAAAATTGTTCTACCCTATCTCAGCAGCCAGGGCACAAGCCTGAGCTCAACCTGCTCGCGGTGGGAGGCAACCTACTCTGATGCAGGTGTGCTTTGTGACTGTGCAGTTTGCCCACAGCAGTTAGGCAGTCTAGGGGAAAGCTTGAGGTCTTGCTGCCTTGGAAAGGCTGACTCCAGCCCCAGAATAGGGATTCCATTTGCTCTGGCTCCTCCCTTCATAGGATCCCTCTTTTGTTACTAAATCTTTCCAGATTCCTCACTGAGGTCCTCTGTTCTATATACTGCAATAGCTGCTTACCTGACCAGCCCGTGGCTACAAGGAAAAAGCTGAGCATATTGCTGGTGTTGTGACACCACGTATTTTGAACTAGGAGGAGCCTTAACAGAGACTGTCCCTGACAACCCTGTCATTTTACTGACAGGGAAACTGAGAAACAGAAAGAGGAAAGGACTTGCCCAAGGTCATAACAAACAGCACAGAGCCAAGATTCTAATCCCTGTCCACTAGTTCCGAACCAGTGACTAGTTCCTATGACTTTTATGCAATCATGGGTGACTTCAGCAAGCCCTGAGTTACTGTTAGACACAGGCCCTGGGAATACTTGTAACCCTAGACCATTGGCATGGGACTCCCTCCTTATTGATGGAGATCACCCTCCTTTGCCAGTGTGAGGAGCAAGGTGGATTTGCTGAGAGCAGGGCTTGAGTTCTTCTTGAGCCGGTCTTGGAGTCTTCTTTGAGCTTTCTTAGCATTTGCTGAGCCTCTTTGGGCTTTAAACACTTCTGGCTTCTAGCTTTGAGAGACAATATAGAAGATGCCAACCCCACTTCAGGTTATTGAATGAAAAGACACTGGAAAGAAGCTGCTGTGAGAGAAGCTGGCAGTCTCCATGATGACCCTGTCCCCAGCTTGCTACAGCAAAAACTTTGGGGAATTGCCCTTTAGAGGAGATTTGGACTCTCTTGGTTGAGCTGAGTTATTGCTTCCAATGGGAGAGCTCCTTTACTTGGCATTGTCTGGTATATATTCTCCTATGAATACCTTCTCTGGTTTCTGTTTTGCTACCAATTTGGATAAATGGTCTTTTTCCTTTCTCATCTGCCTCCTAACTTCCTCGACTTCCTTGAAGTCTCAGTTAAAGTGACGCTTGCCTGCAAAAGCCTTTCCCAGTCCTTCTTAATCTTAGTGCCTTCCATCTGAGATTAACCCACTTGATCTTGTATCTATTTTGTTTGTTCATAGTTGTTTGTGTGCTTTCTCCCCCATTAGCTATTAACTTCCTGAGAACTGGGGACTGTCTTTTGCCTTTATTTGTATCCCCAGTGTTTAGCAAAATGCTTGGCACACAGGCATTTAAATGCTATTTGACTGATTGGCTTACGATCTAGTTGGGGCCACCGGACACATCCCAAATACTATGTAAGATATTGTGGTAAATGTCAGATAAAAAATTCTATGAGAATTTAGAAGAGGTACTGAAAACCAAGGGTTTGAAGAATGAGGTTAGCTGGATTTTTAGGAGGGACTTCCGAATCTTTGTAAAGACTAGTAAATATATAGTGCTTTAAAGTTTGGAAAACATTTTACTTTTATTATCCCATTTGAGTCTTACAACAAGCTTAGGAAGTAGGTGCTCCTTTAACCCTCATTTTACAGATGAGGAAACTGAGACATACAGAGGTTAAGTGACTTTTCTAGGGTCATACAGCTTGTAAGTGCTCAGGTCTTCTGACTCCAAGATCAGCGATGGAGTAGGGGCCCAAGCAGAGACCTTTGCCCCTTATCCCAAAAAGAATGTGGGTCCCATTTGTCTAAGGGATTGTCCTAGAATTCTCCCACTTGATCAAGGAGGTCTCTAGCGTTCCCCTGAGGCTCTAATTCTATCAACTGGCCTTTCATTTCCTAGATCCCTCCCAAAGTCTTTCTGTATATAAGGTCCATCTTGCCTCCATTAAGGGGCTGAGATTCCTTAAAAACCTAGCCAATAGCTCACAAATGTTGAGATTCCTTAAGAGACTGGACAATATGGAGGATCTCTAATAAACCTTGTCTCTCGCTGAAAGAAGGCTTGAGTCAAATTCATTTGGGCAGGACGCGCATGTCATCATTTTGGGGTCCCAGCATCCCTAACCTCTAGACTTCAACACCAGCACTGTCCACTGTGCCTTTTCACTATATATTCAGTCAAATATCTGTATCTAAACTCATTTTGCATTTCTACCTACCTGCCTGAAAACTCCACCCTGATGTCATTTCTGTACCTCAACACCTCCAAAATTTAACTTAGCATCTCCTCCTCTTATTCTTCTCCTTCCCCCACCCCCACTAGGAAACAGCCCTCCTTCCAATTTCCCTATTTCTGATGATGGTACCACCATCTTCCTAATCACCCTGGTTCAAAACCTACTCAGGATCATATTGAGAGTAAGAATTTTATATTTTATATTAAAGATATATTTATATTAAAGATTGCTTTTTTTCCATCCAATCATCTGCCAAACCTTTTCCCTTCTTCTTCCACAATGCCTCATATCTTGAGAGGCTCAATATGCTGGATTTGGGGAGACAGGAAGACCTAGGTTGAAATCCTTCCTCAGATACTTAATGCCTGTGAGTCCCTGGACAAGGTACTTAAACTTGCCTCAGCTGGCTTCCTCATTTGTAAAATGGACATAATAATAACTACCTTCTCCCACCTAGACTGTCCTGAGGCTAACACAGGCTGATATATGTAAAGCACTTTTGCACAATAAAGTGATATATAAATGTTAGCTACTTGTAAAATGCCAGCTATTAGTAAAGTACCTTGCATATAAAGAGATAACATGTAAAATATTATATTTATCAATCCCTTTTCTTTATTAATTTTGCTATCATCCTAGTCAAGATCCCAAATTCCATTCTTCTAGATTATTGTAATAGCCTCCTAATTGGTCTCTCCCCTCTTCCAATCTTTCTTCACACAACTGCCAAATTAATTTAAGTGTTATTATAGGACTGATTGTCAGCAGCCTGAATGAAACTTCCAGCTGTTCTCCACTGCCCATAAGCTAAAATATAAACTCTTGACCTGGCCCTTAAATAAGACCCTGTCCTATGTGGCTCCATCTTACTTTTCTACTCCCATTTCATTGTTTTCCTCTTTATACATGACTGTTCCAAGCAAGCTGGACAATTTGCTGTTCCCAGATCTCATCCTACTCATTGTGGCCCAAGTATACTCATGGAGGCCTTCCTCCTGTATCTGGAATATGTTATCTCCACATCTCCATCCGTTGAAATCCTTCTTTTTTCAGGGCCCAGCACAGGTGCTACCCCTTCCCTTCCTTTCACCTCATTCAATCATAAATATCCCAAGACTATGAACAGACTTTTTTTCACTTTTGTATCTACACTGAGTTGCACATAGTAGGTATTTCATAAATGTTTGTTTTTTAGTATTGAGGTTAAGGTAGTCTCATCAAGCTAGAAGAGTGTTGAGTATGGGTCATATGGACTGTATGTCTGCCTTTTGAAGACTAACCTAGATAAGTTTGGTCAGGTTCATCATGAGAGGGTTAGACTCTAAGTGATGAATTATTTTGGTCATAAAATATTTTGGTCAATTATTTTTGTAACATTCCCCAAAGAATGTTTCCTTTTGTGAAGAAGGGGTTGCAGTTTGCATGACTGGAGAGGATATCCTTGCCAATGACATGTCAGATCTTTAAAAGTATTTAACAGTAGCTGAACATGCTACAAGAATAAATGTTTGATCAAGCAATAAACTGGGAAGACTAAACAAACATTTGTGAATTAATTGCTATAATCAAGTAAAACTTGAAACAAAGTTAATCTGTAACCAGGACCAAATCCAAGAATTTCTAATTAAAGGAGCTTACAAAGAACATAAGCCTTTGTGAATTTTGCGTTTTCAAGTAATCAAAAAAAAACTTTATAGTAATATTGAAATAATGGTCCTTCTCTCCAGGTGGATAAGTTAGTTAGGGAAAAGGAAGGGATGGTGATCTTGTCCAGGAATCAAAAAGGTAGTTTAGAGATGTGACCAAAACTCACCAGAATTCTGGCCTTCTGTTTGCCTCAGCTTTTCTAAAGTGGGCCATATGAGTTCCACCTAAGGCACTGAAGGAGATTAGAACCAAATATTAATTCAAGGATGCTGGGAAGGGGCGTTTTGGTGGGAAGCTTGGGATAGAGAAGGATTCCCTAAGGCTCACTCGGGTTTGGACTTCTCTACACATATTCTATCCATTAGTGATCTCATTCACTCCCAAGGTTGAAATGTAGCTTCTATGAAAATGATTCCTAAATATGTACTACTATAACCCTAGTTTAAGTCCTCATTACTTCTTGTTTGAACTATAGTCTTTCTTCTCCTAAAATGTAAAATATTCCTTTAAAGGATTTCAAAGCATTAATAAACATAAGAATTGCTCCAAGTCACAAATAAGACAAATGCAAATCAAAACAATTGTGAGGTTTTCCCTCCCATTCATCAAACTGGCAAAGCTGACAAAAGATGGAAATAATTAACGCTGAAGGGAAGGGCTGTGAAAATTCAAGCACACTAATAAACTGTATAGCAGCTCAAAATTTGTCTAATTATTCTGGAAAACAATTTGAAATTATACTGAGAAAATGACTACAGTGTCATGACACTTTGACTCAGCTTGCATTGCTAGGCATAGGACACCTCAAGGAGATCAAAGACAAAAATAGTAGCATACCATGGGTAGGCCGAGCTAATATAATAAAAATGACAATCCTACCTAAGCTAATTTACTTATTCAGTGCCATACCAATCAAACTACCAAAAAATTATTTTATGGAGTTAGAAAAAATAATAACAAGATTCATTTGGAAGAACAAAATGTCCAGAATATCAAAGGAACTAATGAAAAGAAATGCAGGGGAAGGCAGCCTAGCAATTCCAGATCTTAAATTGTATTATAAAGCAGCAATCATCAAAACTGCTGAGTGGAATAGGTTAAATATGGAAGACACAGTAGTCAATGACTATAGTAATCTATTAGTTGATAAACCCAAAGACCCCAGCTTCTGGGATAAGAACCCACTCTGAAAAAAACTGCTGGGAAAACTGGAAAAGACTATGGCAGAAACTAGGCATAGACCCAAATCTCACACCATATACCAAAATAAAGTCAAAATGGGTTCATGATTTAGATATAAAGGCTGATACTATAAGCAAACTGGGAGAACAAGGAATAGTTTACCTATCAGATTTATGGAGAACAGAAGAATTCATGACCAAACAGGAGATAGAAAACATTACAAAAAACAAAATAGATAATTTTGATTACATTAAATTGAAAAGTTTTTGCACAAACAAAGCCAATGAAACTAAGATTAGAAGGAAGGTAGAAAATTGGGAAAGAATTTTTACAACCAGTCTCTCTGATAAAGGCTTCATTTCTAAAATATATAGAGAATGAAGGAAAATTTATAAGAATACAAGCCATTCCCCAACTGATAAATGGTCAAAGGATATGAACACACAGTTCTTAGATGAAACTAAAGCCATCTATAGTCATATGAAAAAATGCTCTAAATCAATATTGATTAGAGAAATGCAAATCAAAACAACTCTGAGGTACCACATCACACCTATCAGATTGGCCAACATGACAAAACAGGAAAATGATAAATATTGGAGAAGATGTGGGAAAACTGGAACACTAATACATTGTTGGTGGAGTTGTGAAATGATCCAACCATTTTGGAGAACAATTTGGAACTATGCCCAAAGGGCTACAAAAATGTGCATACCCTTTGATCCAGCAATAGCACTTCTAGGGCTATATTCCAAAGACATCATACAAATGGGAAAAGACCCACATGTACAAAAATACTCATAGCAGCTCTTTCTGTGGTGGCAAAGAACTGGAAATTGAGAGGATGCCCATCAATTGGGGAATGGCTGAGCAAGTTGTGGCATATGAATGTAATGAAATACTATTGTGCTATAAGAAATGATGAGCAGGCTGACTTCAGAAAAAAACTGGAAAGACTTATACAGTCTGATGCTGAGTGAAGTGAGCAGAACCATGAGGACTTTGTACACAATAACAGCCACGTTATGTGATAACTAATACTGTTAAACTGAACCCTTCTCAGCATTACAAGGATCTAAGACATCTCCAGAGGCCTTGTGATGGAAAATGCTGTCCACATCCAGAGAAAGAACTATGGAAGTTGAATCGCTATCACTTATTTTTACCTTCTGTTGAGTTTTGTTTCATCTTTCTGATGGTTCCTCCTATTTGTTTTAATTTTTACTTACAACTTCACTAATGTGAAAATACGTTTAATAGGAATGTAAATGTAAAGCCTATATCAGATTGTGTGCCGTCTTGGGGGGGGAGCATATGGAAGTGATTGTTGATAAATCAAAATAAATTAATAAAATTTTTAAAAAAAGAAAAAAATAGCATACACCCTAAAATATTTAGAGCAGAATTTTTTTTTGGTGGTAGCAAAGAGCTAGAAACTGTATAGAAGCTTACTAATTGAGAATTGGCAAAACAAATTGTGGCACGAGGATGTAATGGAATATTACTGTGCTATGAGGAATGATGAATATGAAGATTTATATGAACAGATGCAGAGTAAAGCAGAACCAAGACAACAATATACATAATGACAACAGCAATATTAATGGAAAGAAATTTGAAATTGAATATATAATTATAATGATTAATCTTGGCCCTAGAGAAGGGTAAAGAAGTGCACCTCCCTCCCTTCTTTGCAAAGATGTGGGACCGATTGTAGAATATCACATATATTGTCAAATATATTGATGTATTGGTTGGTTTTGCTGACTTGATTTTTTTTTTATTTGTTTTTGTTACTTGGAATGGTTCTTTGTTACTTGGAATGGTTCTTTGTTACTTGGAATGGTTCTCTGGATAGGTGACAGAGAAAGGATATATGTGGAAATTAAGGTAATGTGAAAAAAAGATACTAATGGAAATGAGTAATTTTTAAATTTTAACTTTTTAATTAATTTATTTTGATTTATCAATAATCACTTCCATAAGCTTTTGAGTTTTAAAATTTTCTCCCCCTCCCTCCCCTCCTTCCTCCCCAACACAGCGCACAATCTGATATAGGCTATACACATACATTCCTATTAAAAGTATTTTCACATTAGTGATGTTGTAAGAATTAGAACCAATAGGAGGAACCACCAGAAAGAGGAAACAAAACAAAGCAGAAGAAAAAAAATAGCAAATAATATGCTTTGATCTGCACTAAAACTCCATAGTTCTTTCTTTGGATGTGGATAGCATTTTCCATCATGAGACCTTTGCAGATGTCTTAGATCCTTGCATTGTTGAGAAGGGCTAAGTCTATCAACGTTCGTCATCACATAATGTGGCTGTTACTGTGTACAACGTTCTCCTGGTTCTGCTCACTTCACTCAGCATCAGTCCAAACAAATCTTTCCAAGTTTCTCTAAAGTCTGCCTGCTCATCATTTCTTATAGTGTTCCATTATATTCATATACCATAACTTGTTCAGCCATTCCCCAATTGATGGGCATCCTCTCAATTTCCAATTTTTTGCCACCACAAAAAGAGCTGCTATAAGTATTTTTGTACACGTGGGTCCTTTTCCCATTTGTATGATCATTTTGGGATATAGCCCTAGAAGTGCTATTGCTGGGTCAAAGGGTATGCACATTTTTATAGCCCTTTGGGCATAGTTCCAAATTGCTCTCCAGAATGGTTGGACCATTTCACAACTCCACCAACAATGCATTAGTGTTCCAGTTTTCCCACATCTTCTCCAATATTTACCATTTTCCTGTTTTGTCATGTTGGCCAATCTGATAGGTGTGATACGGTACCTCAAAGTTGTTTTGATTTGCATTTCTCTAATCAACAGTGATTTAGAACATTTTTTCATATGACTATAGGTGTGTGAAGGATATTTAATGCTTAAAAGAGGAATTTGTCTTTGATCCTGGAGATCATAGGGAGTCATTGGAGTTTACTGAGAGTTTACAATGATATGGTCAACTTCATGCTTTTGGAAAATTTCTTTGGCCTAACAAAAAGAACTAATAGGCCAAACTTAGATAAAAAGAGATAATTAAAAGAAAAAAAATGGAAAAAAGAAAGACCAAAATATAACAATGCATTTCATTTTGGCTTAGTATTTTAAAATCTATTAAATAGAGAAACCCAAGAATTGGATTTTCATAAAGACAAATTTAATAAACATTAACTAATTTAATAATAGGAACACAAATCACCAAAGTTGAAATAGAGAAAAGAGGGCAGTTTTAAAGAAATTTTTAAGGAATGTAATGCTTACAGCTGTGTCATCTTCAGTCATCCTAATCTATATCTTGCCACTGTGCCTAGATGGCTCTGGAGGACAAAGTGAGGCTGGTGACTTTACACAGCCCTCCCACACTTAAACCTAATTCCCTTGTAAGTCATGGCATCACCTTCTTGATGTCATGGTCCTCTTCGAGAATGAAGGACAAATAACAAGAAGGATATAACACAGTAATATTGTCAGTAGTCTCTGAATTAGTTTGTAGAAATAAGAACTATCAAAATATCTATGGGTTACATTCTAGAAATGGATAAAAAGACTTTATATGGAAGAAAAATGGACAAGAATATGAGAAATATTTTGAAATAAGTAATAGTGACAAAACTTAGTTCTAGCGGGGCTACACAGATATAGGCATATTCACATATTGCAAATATGTACTGTCTTTGGAAAACAATCTGATAATCATGAGATTTGCAAAATACCTTACAAATACTTTGTATACAGGTTATCCCAAAAATCTTAGTTCAGTTTTAAGCTTTAATAGTTATTATACTTAAGCTTTAATAGTTTTAATCTGCCCTAAGACTTTTGGAACACTTTATCATTTGAGGGCCACAAAACCCTATAAGGGAGGTAGTACACACATTATTTCCCTTTTACAGATAAGAAAAAAGAACCAGAGAGGTCAAATTATTTCCCAGTGGTCACATAGTTAAAAAGTGTAGGAGGCAGGATCTGAATCCAGGTTTTCTTGATTCCAAGTCCAGCATAATATCTATATCCATTCTGTCCCTCTCAGTACTCTCTGATCCAGAAATCCCCATGCTGGGAATGTAGCTGAAGGACATGGTTTTTTTTTAAACAACTGTCTTACCAATATATTACCAACCACATTATTGTAAAATAATATATTGTAAGCTAATTTGCATTTTTTGCCTATACTAGAATATTTTTGTTTTACAATTGTTTGTAAAACATAATTTAAATGTCTTGTAAAATAATTTATAAAGAAACATAAACTTATTTTATTACCTAGAAACAAACCAAATACTAAATGTTTTAGGGAATAAAGGAACAAACTGTTAATGTAATAGAATACTATATTGCCATTAAAAATTTTTTAAAAAGAATATTAAGAAACAGGCAGATACATAACAGTGAAAAATGCAGAACCAGAACTGTATACCATTGACTATGACTAAACAAGTATTTGAATACTTGTATACATACAGATGTGAATGGATAAGCTGAGAAAGAAAGGGCATAGAAGAAAAAGTTAATGAGTTACTGGGTTTTGTATGTTAATGTATGCCAGGCTCCTATTGCTGGGACTAAAGGGACTTTGCAGAACACTTAGACAAGCCAGTCAGTGCTAAAAGGGGAAGAGAAATGTAGCAGGTAACTAACAACCCCTTATAGAGCCAGGACTGATGCCTCCAATTAGGAACCCACTCATTCCCATTCCCCTCACATTGAAGCTGGAACTGGAACCTTGAAAGTTGGGCTGCAAAGGGGGCAGGTGCAGAATACAAACAAGGATGTTGCTATAAAGGAAGTATATTCCCCTTCCAAGAGAGAGAAGGAAAGGGAAGGTGAAAATGGCATGGCTCATGCATATTTGGTTCATACCACCCTGGCTCAGCAAAATTTCCATGATTGCTGGTGAACTCCCCTCTGTTCCTCATTGGTAGCAGATCCTCTCTTTCTGCCAGGTTCAAGGGTCTTCAGCCAAGGCAGGAAAAGGGAGCCCATGATGGTCTCGGACTCCCGAGTCCTGCCATCAGGGCAGTTCAGGCTAGTCCAGGGTCACGACAGCCTGCTCTGCTGAGCTGTCATGTCAGAACAGCTCAGATGTTTTATTTTGTTTCTACAGGAAGGGCAGAGTCTTTGGTTTCCTATCCCTGCATTCACAAACAAGGAGAAACCAGTCATCCAGGAAACTGAAATGTCTAGCCTGGATTATAGGTACAGACATTTCCAGACATTGAGAGGGGCAGACAGGAATCAGGGAGGGGGGTATTAAAGAGAAGAGGCTGCCATTAAAGGGGAGAGCAGAAAGCTGGAGGTACCAGATAGGATTAATGGGCACAGCTGAGGAATAACAATCGTTGGCTAGAAAAAGGGTAGGCAACAATAAAATCCCTAACAACAGAGGTTTTTTCAACAGTAACAATGAGTATTTTCATTGCCAACCTGGGCAGCTACCCCGAGCCACAGACAGCTCTATTAATGAGCGTCCACTGGTGGCTAACTCAGATATTGTACTATTCGTTAATAAAGGAGTATTCATTGCAGTTTGTTTTTACGTATATGACAGTGCATAGGAGCCAAAAACAAATCTCAAATGAATATTGTACTACATGTTACACAATAAATGTCCTTCCCTTCAATCTATAATCCTATATCTCTTCTACCTTTCATGGCCAGACTCCTAGACCAGGGGTTCTCAGTCTTTTTTGTGTCATGTGCCCCTTCAGCAAGCTGGTAAAGCTTGTGTATTTCTCAGAATAATGATTTGTTGCCTACACTCATAACTGAAGATGTTAAATTTCAGTTAGAAGTTAGTGAAAATAAATATGCAATTTTAAAAAAATCCATCCAAGTTCACAGATCCTCTGAAATCAATCTCCAGGTCAATGGACCCCAGGTTAAGAACCCCTATGTAAAGCCACCTGCACCCACTGCCTCCTATTTCCTTTCACATCTCAAACTCTAGGAATCTGGCTTCCAGTCTCATTGCTTAACTGAAACTGCTCTCTCCAAACTTACCAGTGATACTTAATTGCCAAATTTGATGTCCTTTTCTCAATTCTTATCCTTCTTGACCTCTGAATCACTTAACACTGTTGACCACCTCATCTTCCTGGATTTTTTCTCCTGTGTTTTTGTGACTCTCCTCCCTCTTAGTTCTCCTTCAACCTATCTGATCAAACTGATATTCTTTTTAAAAATTTTATTATTATTTATTTATTTTTAGTTTTCAACATTCACTTCCACAAGATTTTGAGTTCCAAATTTTCTCCCCATCTCTTCCCACCCCTCACTCCAAGATGGCATACATTCTGAATACCCCTGCCACTAATGGGCCCTCCTTTCTATCAACCTCCCCTTCTCTTATCCCCTTTTCCCTTCTATTTTCCTGTAGGGCAGGATAGCTTTCTATACCCCATTTCCTGTATATCTTATTTCCCAGTAGCATGTGAAAACAATTTTTAACATTTATTTTTAAAACTTTGGGTTCCAAATTTTCTCACTTCCTCCCTCCCTACCCATTCTCATTGAGAAGGCAAGCAACTCGATACAGTTTATACATGCGTAGTCATGCAACACACTTCCATAGTAGTCATGTTGCGAATAACTATTTTTCTCTTTATCCTGTCACACCCCATTTATTTTATTCTCTCCTTTGACCTCCTCAGAAGTGTTTGCTTCTGATTATCCCCTCCCCCAATCTGCCCTCCCTTCTATCAACCCCCTGCTCTCTTGCCCCTTCCCCCCTTATTTTCCTGCAGGGTAAGATAGATTTCCATACCCCATTGTGCATGTTATTCCCACCTTGAGCCAAATTCTATGAGAATAAGATTCACTCATTCCCTCTCACCTTCCCCCATTTCCCCTCCACTGTAAAAGCCTTTTCTTGCCTGTTTCATGTGAGATAATTTACCTCATTCTACCTCTCCCTTTCTCCTCCCAATATAATCCTCTCTCACCCCTTAATTTTATCAAATTGATATTCTTAAATTAGATGTCTGATCATGTCACTCCTCTGCTCAAGAAGTTTCAGTGGCTAGCCATTAACTCTAGGATATTTGTCATTTAAAGGCCATCCTAATCTGATTCCAGCCTACTTTTCCACATTTTCCATACATTACTCTTTTTCAAAAATTGTATGTTGCAGCAAATTGGCCTAGTTGCTATTTCCTGCATTAGTTCTTCCAATTTATCTTCATATGGCATAAGCTCTAGTACACAGGAGGCCTTACATCTCCTATCTCCACACCTTTGCATACACTGTTCCCCATGCTTAGAATGTACTCATTCCCTCCTTTCCTCTATCTCTTGACATCTCTAGCACCTTCTGAAGCTCAGATGAGGTGCTTCTACACATGGCCTTTTCATGACCTTCCCACCTCCAGTTATTTGTCCTTTCATGTCGATGATACTATTTTGAATATAGAAATCTCACTCTGGCAGATACAGTAAATTTAAAACTTTCTCTTCAGTCTTGTTCCCCCCCCCAAAAAAACCCCAACAACACACACAAAAAACCCTACCTCTCCCCTGTGCTATGTGCAAGCAATAGCAGAGTGAGTCTATCAGTTGTTGATTAACAGTTGATTTAATAGCTTTTATCTTATTTACTGATTTAAGAAACAAAGTAAACATTTAAATCCATAAAGGTAAAAGCCTCTCAATTCTTGAGGAAAGGAAGCATCTAACTCAAAGGAAGAAAACCCTTCCTTTCAGGAGAAAAAAGGAAAGGGAAAGGGAAAATGAAGATCCCTGGCCCTAAGCGTGGCTCCTGTGTATTTGAACCATACCACAGTGGCTCAGCAAAGTCCTATGATTGCTGGCAAACTTCCCTCAGTCCCTCATGACAGCAGGTCCTCTATTTTTGCCTCCCCTGCTCCCAGTACTCCTTTTGCTTTTTGCTTTCATCAAAGTCAAACTCTTCCTTCTTCCTCAGGCAAGGGGTTCTGTCACCATCCCCCAAGTTACTGGGAGTCAGAAGTGGCTACAGGTCAAAGAGCTTGTACCTTATCTACTCCATCTTCCATTTTCTGCCAGCCTTTGGAAAGGGTATTACGGTGGCCAGTGGAGAAAAGGAAAAGACTAGAAGAGTCACTTCAAAGAATGGAAGGAGTATGTATGAGGCATAAGTAAGAAGCAGAAGGCTTGCTGGGCAGCAATGAGTGGCTAAGATTATGTATAACAAATCTATTAATTTATGAAATGAGCTTCATTTTCGTGACTTTCTCCAGTGACATCTGGCTTACCCAAGGATAAGGACAAGTGAAGGCTGGAGTGGCAGGAGGTGAGGGGGAGGCACGAGGTTTCTAGGGTAGCAGCTAGTGAAACATTTAAGTGGTTAAGGCTGGGCATGCAGACAAATGAAGTGAGAGTAGGGGAGGTAAACTGGCATGAATAAAGGGACTAAAGATAATGATAAGTTTGATGTGAATGAAGGAGTATGAGGTAGAAGGATAGGAGATGACTGTCAGTAAAATTCTAAAATTCCTCATGATGTAATTCTGAAATTTGGTGAAGCTTAAGATGTGGTCATGTTGGTGACTGGTTTAAGATGGAGAAAATCCATTACAGATAAGAAGGCTGGGTGGTCAAGTTGCTAGAGGGGATTGGCAACATGAATATTAAAGTCCCTAAAGATAATGGCACAGTATGGGATAGAGAGGAATGCAACAAGCCAGGTACTAAAGTAGTTGAAAAAAAAATTTGGGAAATGGTAGAGGTAAACTAGAACATAGCATCAAGGATTGATGGCTCTTGAAAGAAGAATGGTATTTTTTAGATATGACCAATTTGGCAATTTGTTTTGCTTGACTATTCAGATTTGTTACAAGGACTTTGTTGGTCTTTTTTCCAATGGGAAGGGGAACTGTGAGGGAGAGAGTAGATTTTTATTGATAAAAAGAAAAATTTTTTAAAGACGAATGGTTTTTGAAAGGTTGAGGTAGAGGAATGGTCTAGAAGCACCTCCTCCTGATCCTATGAATCAAGAATGGAGAAAGGAGTGTTCACCATTGAAGACAGATGTGAAAGATGTGGTATTCTTTGGGGAAAACCATGTTTCCATTAAGTTAAAAAGGAGGAAGGAATGTTTGAAAAGTTTAAGAATTCAAGGGAGTTCCTTAACTAGAAGGTCACAAGAATGGGCTAGATAATGAAAGAAACAAATTAGAATCAGACTTGGCAGAGATGGGCTGATTAGAAAAGGGGTGAGTATTAAGGAGTTAGGGTGGTATTAAAAATGACTTCTCAGGGCAGTTGGGTGGAACAGTGGATAGAGCTCCAGGCTTGAAGTCATGAGGATCTGAGTTCAAATACAGCCTCAGACACATAACACTTACCAGCCGTGTGACCTTGGGCAAGTCACTTAACCCCACTGCCTAACAAAAACAAAAAGAAAAAACTATTTCTCTTGGTAATCTGTGTTTTGGAGACTCAGAGAGCTCCACCCTGCCAGCCTTCTGAACAAAGTTCTTCAGAAGGACATCTCTGATAATGAGATTCCATTGAATGTTCTTATTTTGGTTGAACTCCAAACCAGGCCTGAATTGATTTTATCCTACTCAGGTTTGAGGGGAGACAGATTTCCAAAACTAGGGGTGGTATTTCCTTTGATGGCAAATGATATTAGCCCCTGTGGACTGTGATCTAAAGCGTGTACTCACGACCTCATTTTAATATGACCTACCCCCTAGTTTGTTGACCAATCAAGGTTGATTGGCACCCCTTGGGAATACCTATTTTTTTTTAAGATTCATTAATTTATTTATTTTTAGTTTTCAACATTCACTTCCACCATATTTTGAGTTCCAAATTTTCTCCCCATCTTGTCTCTCCCCCAACCCCAAGACAGTGTGTATTCTGAATACCCTTTCCGCTAATCTGTCCTCCCTTCTATCACTCCCCCCTCTTCTCTTATCCCCTTCCTCTTGTATTTTTCTATACGGCAGGATAGATTTCTATACTCCATTGCCTGTATATCTTATTTCCCAGTTGCATGTGAAAACAATTTTTAACATTTGTTTTTAAAACTTTGGATTCCAAATTTCCCCCCTTCTTGAATTAGAAACTAAAGACCATAGGAACACAGGTTGTGTGAAGACAACAACAACAAAACCATTGGTTTGGGAAGAGAACAACTGGCTCAGATGTATCTAATGACTTCTGAGAGTGGGATTTTCTGAACAATGGCTTAAATATATACACAATGATTCCTGGCCAGAGGTGATGTTTACCTAACAATAGCTGCCTATTTCTCTAGATGGAATACCCCCTCTAAATAGCCAAAATAGAAGAATAGCAGTTGAAAAACCCAGAAGTTCACAGAAAATGAAACAAAAGAAAGGAGGCGATAGTAAAACATATACAACTGCTCGATGTTTAGTCAACAAGCTAGAGGAACTAAGGAAGAAAATTTGACCTCACAGCATCATTGAGAGTTGATGGCATGAAACTTGTCACTGAACTATGCTTTGGTTGGGCACACCTAATTCAAAAGCAGAGCAATTAATAACTTGTTGACTTTTCTTAGTAATTTCATCCTTCAAAAGATGGAGGAATGAATAAGAATAAATTATAGTATGGATTTGATTCTCACTAGTGAGGAGGAACTCATTGCTGAGACAAAACTAATGGAAACTCTGGGGAAAAGTGACCACTCCCTCCTTGAGTTTTTGACAGAAGAGAGGAAATCCGGGCATATTTTCCACAACTCTGTGGCCTTAATGATCTCCCCTGCACCTGGCAGAAACTCAACTTTAAGCCTTCAATTTTTTGGCTCATCTTTTGTTACTTACCTTATCTCCTCTTGCTATCTTTTCTTTGGTTTCCTTCTTTGGTTTTCCTCTTCAGTACCTTATCATTAATCCTCCCTTCTCCCCATCACCTTATTTTAGGTGCTCATTATGTATGCTCAAATATAGACATATAGTCTAAATTAGGGGGAAGCAGATTTCAAAGAATTCAGAAGGATAGGAAGGATTCCATAGACCAAAATTCAACAGGAGAAGTAAGCCCACTAAGAAGAAATGCTCAAGAATGAAATTCTGAAGACACAAAAGGACACAATTCTAGTGAGAAAAAAAATGAGCTACGTAGTTTGAGACCAATGTGGATGAACAGGAAATCTGCTAACCAATTTATATCTTTTAAAAATGTATGATGAAGGGCAGCTAGGTGGCATACTGGCCCTGTAGTCAGGAGGACCTGAGTTCAAATCTGACCTCAGACCTGACACTTACTAGCTATGTGACCCTGGGCAAGTCACTTAAACCCATTGCCTAGCCAAAAAAAAAAAAAAGAAAAGAAAAATGTATGATGAATATAAAACCATGGTGTGATCCTATAAAACAGTATCAGGAGTTCTAAAACATACAATTATAAGATTGATGAGGAAAGTAGACTTAAAAACCTTTACATTTACATTTGGGGGGGGAAAGCAGGATCAAAGAAGGAACAGGAGCCTTGCTTTGAGGTAGATGGAAAATTGCTGATAGAGATAAAGTAGAGTTGCTCAGTTTTTATTTGGTGCCTGTTTTTTCTGCCAGAGAAAATGACTTTATATGGGAAAGGACAGAGTAAAAATGGTTAACAGGGAGTTGATACCCAAGATAAGTAAAGAGGTAGTAAGGGAGCACCTAGTTACCCTTGATGAATTCAAGACACTGGAGCAGATGAACAAGATCTTTAAGTACCAAAAGAAGTGGCAGATTTGACTGCTAATCCACTACCAGCAATATCTGAAATATCATGAAGAAATGAGAGAGGTACTATTAGATTGGAGATGAAATTATGCATTAATTTTTAAAACAGAAGACAACAGAATCTGCAGACTGTAGGCCAGTAAGCTTGATTTCAATTCCTGAGAAAATTTTAGAGCAGAGCATTAGAACATTCTTTGCAAAAAATCAATTGTACCACTAAACTCAGAGTGCCAAAGTTATTCATACAATTGTGGTTGACAAGAACCCACCACCCTGTAAAATTGTATTAGAACAAATTATAGCTTAGAGGAAAAAACTCAAAACCAGCCATACCAATAAATTATAATTAAAACCCTATGCATTTCTGAGCTCCCACAGAATATTTTATTTATTTATTGCTTAGGCAATCGGGGTTAAGTGACTTGCCCAGGGTCATACAGCCAGTAAGTGTCAAGTTCTGAGGTCACATTTGAACTCAGGTCCTCCTGACTCCAGGGCCTGAGCTCTATCCACAGCACCTAGCTGCCCCTCTCACAGAATATTTGAAAATAAAAACAGTAAAGCCATCTGTCAAAATCTATTCCAGAAAGGAAAGCAGTGACTACAAAGGGCTAGCATGAAATAATCCACAATAGGTTATACTAGACTAACCTTACTTCCTTTTTTGATAGGGATACTAAACCGGAAAATGAGGGGAATGGTATATTTTACCTAGATTTTAACAAAGTTTTTGATAAACTATTTCATATTGTTCTCCTAGAGATATGGAGAGATGTGGACTAGGTCCAGTGGTTCTCAAACTTTTTGGTCTCAGGACTCCTTTATGCTCTTAAAAGTTATTAAAGACCCCAAAGAGCCTTTGCTTATATGGATTATAGCTATCAATATTTATCATATTAGAAATTAAACTTGATAAAATCTTAAATATTTATTCATTCATTTAAAATGATAGTAACAAGAACAAACCTATTATAAGTTAACACAAATAAGTTCTACAAAAAATATTTTCAAAAAAGTAAATGAGAAAAATGGAATTGTTTTGCCTACTTCTGCAGCTCTCTTTAGTATCTGGCTTAATAGAAGACCGCTAGATTCTCAAATCCATTTCTATATTCAGTTTGTTGCAATATGTTGTTTTGGTTGAAATATACAAAGAAATCTGGCTTCATTGTAGATATGTAGTTGGAAAATGAAGGAGTATTTTAATGAGCAAATAATGTCTTAGTAATATTATATAAGTAATTTTGACCTCCTTGAAAGGGTCTACATCTTGAGAACTGCTGGACTAGACAGAGGGATTCAGAAGTAGCTGGATGACCAGACTCAAAGAACAAGGTTTCCTATGGAGTGCCCCAGGAATCTGTGCTTGGCCTTGTGCTATTTAACATTTTTATCACTGACTTGGATAAACACATAAATGACATGCTCATCAAATCTACAGATGACACAAAACTTAAAAGCACAAAAATTGGATAACCGTTAGACTCCAAAAAGATCTTGTCTGACATTGATCTTGACCATCTTTTGCTGCTGAGTCCTTTTTCGGTTGGGTCCTACTCCTCATAACTCCATTTGGAGGTTTCTTGGCAAAGATGCTGGAATGGTTTGCTATTTCCTTCTCAATCTCATTTTACAGATGAGGAACTGAGGCAGACAGAATTAAGTGACTTTCTCAGGGTCACACAGATAGTAAGTGACTGAGACTTGACTTGAACTCAGGAAGATGAGTTTTCCTGACTTCAGGCCCAACACTCAATTCTCTATCTCCTAGCTGCCCAGGAATCATTCTAATAAGATAAAATTCAATAGGGATAAATGTAAAGTCTTAATGTCACTTTGGTATAATAGCATTTATATAGCATTTTAAGATTTTTAAAGCACTTTAAGGATATCTTATCCTCACAACCACCCTGGAGATAGGTGGTATCAATATTCCCATTTCACAGATGAGCAAACTAAAGCAAACAAAGGTAAGTGACTTGTCCAAAGTCACAGAGCTTTAGCTTTGCATCCATGACATTATGAAATTAGACTGAAGTAACTAGGCATATTGTGGCCTGGAGAAAAAAAAGATTTATATGGGTCATGATAGCTGTATTCAAGTATTTGAAAGGCTGTCGTCTGAAAGAGGAATTAAGCTTGTTCTGTTTGTTATCAGAGAGAATAATGGGTGGAATGGTGGAAACTGCAAAGAGGCATATTTAAGCTAGATGTCAGGACAAAGTTCCTAACAATTAGAGTTCAAAAAAGGAATGGGCTGCCTCAAGAGGTGGTAAAATCCATGTCCTTGGAGGTCATCAAGCAAAGGTTAGATGACTGCTTATCAGGTATATTACAGCAGGGATTCCTTTTAGGCATGGGTTGAACTAGATGGTCATTGAGTTCCCTTCCAACTCTCAAATTCTGTGATTCTATGAATAAAGGCCACATGCACAGATCAATATAATACAATAATAATGATGTGGAGCAAATGAGATCATCTAAGAAAAATGTTCTTGGAGTATATGAGGAGGGAGACAACATTTCCAGATGGGGGAATCAGAGAAGGCTTTGTGGAACAGGTGGCACTGGGGCTAGACCTTGAAGACAGGATTCTGAAAAGCAGAAATGAGAGAGAAGCAAGCATGAGGAATGGGCCTCTTATAAGGTACTGACGCTGAAGATTCACCTGGGAAACAAGTTTTAGTGTAGTTTGACTGAAATATCTATGTGTGAAATAAGGCAGAAGTCAGGAGGAGTCACGCTGGGGAGAGGCAGAAGGTGCCATAAGTGGCAGGCTAAGGATTTTACCCTAGAGGCAATAAGGAGCCACTTAGTTTTTGTTTTGTTTTTTTAAACAGGCTAAGTGACAAGGTGAAAATTCTTTGCTTGGCAGGTATTTGGTGGATGGAATTAAAAGTGTGATAACGGAGACCAATTAGGACAGTGTTACACAATAGTATGGTGCACTAGATTTGGAGTCGTCAGACCTTTATTCATTTCCTGGTTCTACTGTTTACTAAGCTATTTAACCTTAGGATTTCACTCTTAGGCTCAATTTCCTCATCTGTAAAAAATAGCATGTGACTAGATCTCTATTATCTCTTCCAGGTCTAAAGCTCTGACATACTGTGTGATAATAACTGTGAAGTTTTTGGTTGTCATGATCACCATTAGAATCTGAAGCTGGCATTGGTCAGTTGTTAGAATCACAGTAATGGGGGAGGTCTTCCCAAAGTTCAGTCACGATAGGAAGCAGGTGAAGCAAAGTTGAGCCTCTTGCTTGCTAGAATGGACGAAGCCCTCCCCCCTACATACCTCATCCAATATGGGGGCAGGTGGCCAAAGGAATCCTGTCCTTTGCCTCTTGTGAAGGAGGGATGGTTCCCCTCAACTTTCAGGTGGGAAAAGAGGAGGCAGGGATTATCTTTGCGGCTCTGGTTCATCTGAGATTGAGAAGCTGGAATGAGTGAAATCCCCTGAACTTGAGCGGGGAGTAGATAATAACTGCTCTGACCTGGTGGTGATGGTGATGGTGGCGTAATGGTGGTAAGACCTGGTGTAATAGGGGCTACTCTCCTTGGTTCAGGCCTGGCAGGGGAGCTGGAAGCATTCTGTAGGCTCTGGTGAGAAGAGAGGCAGAATGGGAAAAGAGGAGAATGAGAACTTCCTAACCAGTTGTAAAGAGATTGAATGTGGCACCCTTAAGGGGGTCATAGAGGTTTGATTAACCTCAAAATGGTCAAGGGACAGCATACAGGGTAGAAAGCCTGCATAGCTCCTGACCTGGTTTTGAAATCTATGTAGTACTTACTAGCAGCATGACTATGGACTAGTCATTAAATCCATTTTTCCATCTGTAAGATGGAAAAAATACTGGCTCTACCTAACTTCAGTTGGAGACTTCCACTTGGCAATCACTGATGCTTTTCAAACCTTAAAGCTCTCTATAAATGTAGGTTGTCAAATGTCAGCTATTATTCTACAGGATCTGTCAAGCATATAATTTGAAAGACTAATAAGGTGGGTTGCCCATCTGGGGAAAAAAACTCTACTTTGGCAATACGCATTTTTACTCCAGTTTGTAAATACCTTCCCAAACCTATTCCTACAGTATATCAGGAGTCACTATGAGCAAAACACTTTGCAAATATTAACGTGTCTTAAGTTATTAAACACCAACATTTTATAAATAGTGCTATTTCTAGAATCTCTATCCTGTTTATTGATCAATTTTTTGTTTTGTAGAATACCAAATATAGGCATACCTCATTTTATTGTGCTTCACAGATTTTTTTTAAACACACTGAAGGTTTGTGGCAATCCTACATCAAGTATATCTATCAGGGTCATTTTTCCAATAGTACGCGTCACATCTTGTCTGTCATATTTTGATAATTTTGACAATATTTCAAACTTTTTCATTGTATGTTACAGTGATCTGTGATCAGTGATCTTTGACGTTACTATTGTAATTGCTTTGGGGCACCACAAACCATGCCCTTATACTACCGACTGATGGATAAATGTGTCTTGTATGTCCTGACTGCTCTACCAACTGGCCCACCTGGCTGTTCCCTTCTCTTCCTCTCCTGTTCCCTGAAGCACAATATTGAAATAAGGCCAACTAATAACCCTACAATAGCCTTTTAAGTGTTCAAGTAAATGAAGAGTAAATGGAATCTCAAACTTCATCGACTTATTTTTAAAAGTTGCCACAGCTATCCAACCTTCAGCAACCACTACCACCCTGAGTAGTCAGCAGACATCAGCAACACTGAGGCAAGACTCCCTTCAACACAAACATTATCACTTATTGAAGGCTCAAATGGTGGTCAGAATTTTTTTTTTTAGCAATGAAGTATTAAGGCATGTACATTTTTTAGACATTATTGTGGACTTAATAGACTTAATAAACATAACTTTTACATGCACTGGGAAACCAAAAACTTCACACGACTCGATTTATTGCAATATTCACTTTATTGAATCATATTATCATATTTCTATATGATTATCACTTTATTGGTCTGGAACTGATGAACCTGCAATATTCTCCAACGTATGCCTGTCGTTTTTGACAATCATTGCTTGATTAATTTCTAGGTTTAGTGGTTCAAGCACTATTTTATCTGCTTATGTGAAAGTACTCCTTGATATTCTAATTTTTTTTTTAGGCAATTGTATAGCAGACTTCTGAGATATAGATAACTTCTACGAAGTTATCTCCGGTGAGGCTGAAAAGAGTGAAAAAGAGAAAGAAGGAGAGGGACAGAGGAGGAGAGACAGGGAGAGGGCGACAGAAAGAGAGAGAGAGAGAGAGAGAGAGAGAGAGAGAGAGAGAGAGAGAGAGAGAGAGAGAGAGAGAGAGAGAGAGAGAGAGAGAGAAAATAATGCGGACCAGGGGGTAGCAAGTTATGAACAAGCTCCGTTTATTGATCTAAGAGTTAGGGCTTTTATACCCCATTCGCGGGAACAGAATCCAGAGTGGAAAAAACCAAGTATCAACAATTAATTTTTCTCATGGTAACAGTAACTGGGGGGAGTATCCTCCTGGAGTCGTCTCCTCGCTTCCCGATTATCTTTCAAGGTTTATTGAAAAATCCTTCATCCTCTCAAGGGACACACAGCGCCTAGAAGAGGTTAGAGAGCCTACATTCTGACCTAGACAGCTCTAGAAGAGGTTAGAGAGCCTACATTCTGACCTAGACAGCTCTGAGATAATGGACAGGAACAGGAACATCCCGACATGACCTATATCCTCAAACCCATCAGTGCAAGCCCTCAACAATCGGGATTAAGTGAGTTGCCCAGGGTCACACAGCTAGTAAGTGTCAAGTGTTTGGTCTGAGGCTGGATTTGAACTAGGATACCCCTAACTTCAGGGTTGGTGCACTATCCACTGTGCCACCTAGCTGCCCTTAAATCATTTGTTCTTCAATATAAAGTTGGTTGTCATTTTACCTACTTCTATAAAGTAGCCTCACTGGCAATGATTGGTATTTAATTGCATTTTATAAATCAATTTGGGCATTATTATAAGTTTTGCCACTTTCAAATATCATTATGACATATAGCTGTGTAATCAAAACTATTACTATGACATATACAGTTGTGTAAATATAATATTTCCTCAAAAACTTCCCTAATTTTAAATTCATTGTTATCTTTTATTTTGGAAATATGTTCCTTCTTGTTATTAACTAAGAGTTTATCAATTTTAGTAGTCTTTATGAAAAAAACAATTCTTGTTTTTAAAAATTTATCACACTGAAGATCAAAATGAAGAGTCTGTTCTTCATGGGGTACAATAATGAAAACAATTTCTGAAGACTCAAAATTACATGTCATCCAAAAGACAATGAAGAAATACCTGTTTACAGAATATTACAATGAAGAACTGAACATAAGTGTAAAAGATCTTACTGGAGGTGTGTGACTGCAAATGGACAAAAGAAAAAGACTAATGGACAAGACCACTTATGGCTTTGTTACCTATATAATATTGAGACCTAGAAGGCCCAAAACTCATTCCAAGTCTCTCCTTAGCAAGATTAGTGAGAGGACAAGGACAATGTTTTTGTTTTTGTCTTTTTTCTGTTCCACAGAATGAGAAAGCACAGATAGGAATTCTTAAGCTACATTAAAGAAGTAATGGAATCACAGATCCATTTTTTTCTGATTGCTCTTCTAAAATAAAACCTTCTCTCTTATTTTTCTCTATTAACCTTTTAAAATGTCTTTAAAAGTTTTATTTTTAAATTTTTATTATTAATATAGGCATTTAATGCCATAAATCTCTATCACTGTCATCTTATAGGTTGTTGTATTTGTGCTCTATTTTTCTTTTTTCTTCTTTGAATCAACTAATCCTCTTATTCTACATGTAGCCTTCTATAAATGTTCCTATTTTATTTTGGTCTGAAAACACAGTATATAGAATTCAGTTTTTCAGATTTCCTTGAGCCTTCTCTGTGAGAAAGTACAATTTTGCAAGTTACTATATACTTGAAAAATGTGCACTTTAATTTTTTCCATGTTTTTTCTAACATCTTCATGTTAGAATTCGGCAAACCATTCAGTCTGATTTTACAATTTACCAGTTTCCCTTGATCTACCATAAATAACCTAATAATGTAATTTTAAAACTGTTGTTAAAATTATCAGGAAATACGTGATAGAGGTATGACTTCTACTTATTCTCCTAAATATTGTTTTTAACCTGTTATGTTGTTTGCTATTACTTTTACCATTAACTAACAGTCTTATCTCCCTTAAAGTTAAATCCAAACAGTGAAAACATTAACTGATTTAATCTTTTCATTAGCTACTCTTTATCTTCTGCTTGCCCAAAGCATGATAAATATTATCTTTCCTATGGTGTTATCTTCCCAATATATCTTTTTGGATTATGTGTCTCCTATAGAAAGGTAGTGTTACAATAATTAAGATTTTCTTATCCTTTCTCTTACCTTTCAACTTAGTCAAAGATAGAAGGCTCCATTACGGAAATAATCTGCTCTTTTCCACATTCTCTTCTAAAATGTCATCTATTTTTATCATCAAAACTAATATTACATAAGAAACAATCTTACCAGACTAGTAAGGAGAAACCTTATATTTTATTAGGAGTATTCCAAACACAGTAGTTTAATTAATGCTTTATGTTAAATTTTACATTTAAGAAACTGTAAACTTTTTTTTATAATCAAAACTATCCTTAACAACACAATTTAGGAACTCTTTGCTGAATATCTTAACTACTTATCCACCCAAGGGAGTCCTGGTTTCCCCTCTTCTCAAAAAGTCCTTTATAGTTGTAGTCTTTTGTCAAGGAATTCTTTGAAGGCTGAATTTTTAAACATCATTCTTCTGCCTTCAAAAAGAATGTGTAGGTTTGCTGCAAGTCTGACTCTAGAATCCAAGTCCTTATCTTTTAGTTTTCCATTCTGTGTCAACATCACTATTTTTCCATAGTTTTAACTACAAAGTATGACAAAATGTAGATCAGTGTTTTCTGATATGATTTCTTCTTCTCAAGGCTTAGAAGATTCTGACTTGGATTTTAAAGTCTGATGAGAATGTGCCTTACACTTGGATTTCAGGTTTCCTTCTTGTTGGGAGTGAATTATTTTTCTTATTTCAGGATGTCAATTAGGGAAAATTCTCTTGAATTATTTCCTCAGCTTAACAAGATTCAGATTCCTTTCCCTTTCAATACCCTCAGATATGCCAATTATTCTGAGGCTTGCTTCTTTGCAGCTATCTTCAAGGTTGGTCACTTTTTCTTGCACTTTTACCAACTGGTTTTCTAGTTGTGTTACATTACGAACTTGTTCTTCCATTTTCTTTCCCCTGTCTATTTTTTGCTGTACTAGACCACTTCTCATTTCTGCTGTTTCCAGCAACATTTTATCCATGAGGATGTTCATTTCTGTATAATTTCTCTTTATTTTCTTACAACTTTCTTTGACTGAAATCACATCTTTCTTTACATCCTTTAGAGTACCTAGTATCCAAACTAGTTTTCTTAGAATATCTTGGGTTGCTTTTGGCTTTGTTTCTACAGATATAAGACACATTTTGAACTGATAATAAAGTCGAAATTGAACTCAGTAATCAGTATTTTCACAGATGTTTTGTGCTGCCTTGAGGTGGTAGTTTCACTGTAACAGGATGATCACCTAATGAACACAATTAAGAAAACTCAGAAATTCCTTTTTAAAAGCATTAACTATAATCTTAAAAGCCTAGGGCGAAAGGTAATTTGTTAGGGTTAATCTTTCAGATTCAGGATCTCAGAAGACAATATCTGTAAAGCACTCAGCACAGTGCCCAGCACATAGGGTTGGGGGCTAACTAAGCATTTATTAAGAACCTAACTCTGTGAGATGAGTGCTACTGATCCTCATTTTGCTATTAATAATATTAACAAACTCAAACTACTCCTGGCAGATTAGTCAGTACCTCAAAAACTTACATTCTCTCTAATCCTAGCAAAATTATTTCCTCTACTTAATGTCCCCTCGTGCTGCAACTTCCATTCAATTAGACCTTTCCCTGTATCTTATCGTGGATAACAATACAACTCGAAACAATTATGGAGGCCATTTTCCCCTCTCCCCATTTTCAAAGTGCAGGGAAAAACTTCGCCTGGTAAGACGTTACACCCGGGGCTGCGGCCGAGACATAACCAACCAAGTCACTATGAGGCCCACGGGTATCTTACACACGCTTTGCGGACCCCGTTCCTATTTGAGTTTGACCGAGGCCCTCGATTACCTCTGCGATCCATTCCAGGGCTACCTTTGAGGGGCTCTTCTCCCTCTCCCGGCCGAAGCCCACAAGGCCTCGGCGGCCCCTCAGGCCGGAGGTCCTCTCAGGCTGCAGCGGGCCCCTTTCACCAGGCCAGGGTCAGGAGTCAAACTAGACAGCGGGGACTGCGGCCCTTTGTTCCTCCCTTACCTGCCCTCCTCCCCAGAGTCCCTGCGTGGTCACCTCGCCAACATAGGCACGCACCGCCTCGGCTAGAAAAAAGCTACATCAGGGCCGCCCAAACCTCGCGCACGCGCGGAAGTAAGCCGCCCCAACCGTCTCTGGCACGCCTCGCGACTGCGCTACTGCGCAGTTTGCCCACGGGCTGTTCCCTCCAGTCGGCGCATCACCAGAAGTCTCGGCGCACTTCTCGTCCCCGGAGATGCCGCGAGAGCAGAAGGAACGGGAGGAGAAAGAGGAGGGGGGAGGAGTGAGGAAGAGCCGGATGTTTAGTAGTTGGTGACGGAAGAGCGGAAGGCGCGAGGCACCTTCCGCTGCTTCCTGGCTCTCGGCGCTTTGTCTGTGAGCCACCCCCCACCCACGCTGTTTGTCGCGCCTGCGCAGAATCTACTATCTCTTTGGCCGGTAGTTCTTTGCCCTAGACAAAGAGGGCAACGTGGTTGTATCCGTTATGTTAAGATTCCCAGATTTAGCGCTAGGATTCCGACCCCTGCATATTAGAGAAGAGGAAGCCGAGACCTAGAGACATGAAGTAACTGACCAAGCCACACAGATAATAAATGATTATTTTGGTTTGAATCCAGGTCCTCTGACCCCAAATCTGTCTGAGTGAGACAATGTAAATAGTGTGAGATCTCTCAGATGGACTGAGTGTAACAGTTTTGTAGACTGTTAGAAACTCAAGGTTGGTTAGCTAGCCTGAATAGGCCCAAGTTTCAAGTTCCTGGAAAAACACATGATCTGTACTGTTACATTAGTATTAGGTAATGGCTAATGCTAAATAAGGATAAAATAGCTAGGTTTGGTAGTATTATAATGAGATTCCTTGTTTCTGGGGTAGATTTTCGCGTTTTAGATTATAAGGCTGAAATTCCTGTCCAATGGGAATTTAGAGCCAGTGGTGGGTGGGTGTCTCTGCATTAGGACTATATAACCTTTGCTCTGACCTTTGTGCCTCCCCTCGATTGGCTTGGACTGCCGGACGGAAGCAGACGCCCACTCCTCCCTAGAATGTAATAAATCTTTCACTTTATACCTAGAAAATCTCTGAGTGTTATTTTTGGGTAACTGTAGCACACACGTCCATCCTTTGACAAGGGTCTGGGGAGCCCACCCCCCAGACAGAGAGGGAGGTGATGGACTCAGGCTACATAGTGGCTATGGCCAATGCTGGATTTGTTTCGCTGGACTATTATACATATCTGTTAGAAACATTAGGGTTTGTTGCTGGGGGGTTTCCCCCCCAATGAGGTAGAGAGAAGGTGGGTTTGTGTTATTTGGAAAAAAAAATTTTTTTTTAGTATTTTAAAGAAGGAGGAAAAAAAGACGGGGGTGGGGGATTTAGTGGACCTCCAATTCAGACAGCTTTAGGCTTCATTAACAAAGGCGTAGAATCCAAGACCAATCTTGCCACTGCTCAGACCCTATCTGGAGTATTCTGCTCAGTTCAGGCACCCTATTTTAGGAAGGTCATAGAAAAGAACACAGAAGAGGGTCATCAGTTTGATGAAGGACCTGGAGGCCATGTCTCATGAGGATTAGTTGAACGGACTGCAGTAGTTTGTCCTGAAAAAGAGACTTCCAGAATGTGATGGCTATCTACCATGTATCTGAAGGACTGTCATATGAAAAAGTGGTTTTGCTTGTTCTCCTTGGGCCCAGAGAGCGGTACTGTGAACAATGTAGTTGCAGAGAAAAAGATTTAGACTTAATAGAAGGAAAGCATGGTAGAGATGCGTGGAATACAACAGTCTCCCCCCTCCCCTAAATTAAAGATGGATATATTACATTGAAAAAGCACAGGGAGGGTGGTAGAGTGAATAGGATGCAACAGGTAACCAATGAAAAACTTCGAAGAAATCCAGGAGTAAATGTTAGCAAAGGAATGTATGACAGGAAGGGAAGATGGACTGATCATGTGGTAATGTCAAGAAGTGACAGGTGGACCACTTCACTAGTACCCTCAAAATGTCAGGAGAAATCGAGGAAGGGCTCCAGCCCTTGCCTATGGCAAACTTACCCAACTTTGTGATTCTGTGGAAAGTGTCATCATGCCTTGGCAACAACATGGGGATGTTTCCAATGTGCTATACAAACACCTTCTGACCCTGTCTCCAAATATAGGGCACAGTGAATTCGGCATCTCAATCCTCACGATGCTTATGACCATGACTTCGTTTAGTTTAGGGACTTTTTGTCCCATTCAGCTGTGGAGATATTTAGTACCTTCTGCATTGTGAACAATACCCATCTGTGATTTCTGAGGAGCTTATTACATTTCACTCCAAAAAGATGTCTGATCTGCTTTTCCCACCTTAGAGGAAGACAGAAGAAGTAATATTCAAGCCAGTCTAATTCACCCATGAACTCCATCCAGTTCACACCTGGACAATGGCAGGAAAATTACAGGGCATCTGAGATTGAAAGGCAAAACATTTATTTTGTTTTAGAAGTTATAATGAAGTAATGACTAGGGGAAGCCAAAGTAGACTCCAGGGTATGTTCCACAAAAAACCCCCAAGATTTTACAAGCTGGGACTTAGAAAAAAAGGGAGAAAAACAGTTGGAAAGCCTCATTTTTTTTCTTCTTAGAGCCAAGTGCTGATATTCAAGTCAAGATCCGAATTGTCTTTGGGCCAAATGTGCGTTGGTCCAATGTTTTCATTGTTCTTGCTACTCGACCACCTCTAGTATTGTTTCCCACAGATGTGGGGGCTGGGAAGGAAGGGAAAGTGTTAACCCAGAGCTTTCCTGATTGGGGGAAAAGGAAAGCCTCTATGCTAACTGACCTCAGTGGAATGAAGGGGGAATGGGGCAGGGCAGGTACTTTCTCCTTGACTTCTGAAGAATGGTACAACCTTCCTATTAATATTCTTTGAGTTAAAGTCTCCCAATAGTTTTTTTTAAAGAACTTGATTTTTCCCATTTAAAAAATATTTTTTGTTTTTATATCATCTTAATTTCTAAATAACTCTCACCCTTCTCCTAACCAATGAACTATTCCTTGTAAGAGCTAATAATACTAGCTAACAATTTTATAGCATTTACTATGTGTTACACACTATGTCAAGCACTTCACAAATATCTCATTTGATTCTCACAACAATTCTGTGAGGTATTCTTACTGTCCTCATTTTACATTTGAGGAAACTGAGGAAAACAGAGGCTAACTGACTTGCCCAAGGTTACAAAGCTAGTGAATGTCTGAGGCAGACTTTAAATTTTGAACTTCAAGCCCAGTACTCAATTCTCTGTCAGCAAAATAAAAAAGAGGGGGAATAGTTTTCATCAAAATTAACCAACTTATCAACTGAATCTGACAGTATGTGTAGTGATCCACAGAAATAGTTCCCCACTTCTGCAAAGAAAGGAGTGGGTTTTTTTTCTACACCTGGGTCAAGTTTAATCATTATTGTTTTACACAATATTCTGTTTCATTTTTATGTGCTTTTTACTTACAATGCTGTAGTAATTATGTGTAGTTTTTTCTGGTTGTGCTAACTTCCCCCCACATTGGTTCATTTATTTTCACATGATTCTTGAATTCCTTATATCCTTTTCTTTCTTTCTTTCTTTCTTTCTTTCTTTCTTTCTTTCTTTCTTTCTTTCTTTCTTTCTTTCTTTCTTTCTTTCTGTCTGTCTGTCTGTCTGTCTTTCTTTCTTGGCAATGGGGTTAAGTGACTTGCCCAGGGTCACACAGCTAGTGAGTTTTTTGTTTCTGAGGTCGCATTTGAACTCAGGTCCCCCTGACTCCAGGGCTGGTGCTCTATTCACTGCGCCACCTAGCTGCCCCATTATCCATTACTTCCTACAGAATAGTAATATGATGTTATATTTGTGTGCTACAGTTTACTTAAACGATCCCTAATTATCTCTTTTCTTTCCAATTCTTTATTACCACAGGAAGGCTACTATGCATTACAGCCTTTCCCTCTGTCCTGCCAAGGACTTATGTGTAGAGGGCCGGCTTTGGGGAGTTGGAGGTCTTAGGCCAGCCTGGGTCTTACCTGCAGCTTGTACTAAGCCTGACAGCTGTGAAACTCAGGATGTCGGCTCACCATCCCCTGTTCCGTCTCTTGAGAACAGGATGCAGGAAGGGAGGAAACGGATGGGGTACAGGACAGGACGCAGGACAGAATGTAACAGACAAGGTACAAGGAGGTAAGGAAATCACTTAATTAGATTTGTACTTTTCATGAATAATAATGTTACTATTGCTTGATGCAGTACTATATAAGCCTGAGCCCTCAGATCCATAAACAGAGTTTATTCTTCACTGCTCTCACCTGGCCCGTGATTCTTTCTCTCTTCACACTCTGCCGGCATCAGACCACAGCCGGGGACGCAGACACTCCTGGCACTTATGGGCCTTGCTGTCTCCTCTGTTACTAAACCCTCCTGTATGTATTGTCTTTCCTAATAGAATGTAAGCTCCTTGAGGTTGGAGAGAGACTATTTTGATTTTATATTTGTATCTCCAATGCTTGGCACGTACTCATAGTACTTAAAATGTTTTACAATTCATTTATTTAAATCTTTTTCTATCTTTGACTCCCTTGGGGTTTAGGCCAAATAGTAAGAGTTCTGGATGAAAGCAAATGAACACTTTAGCCACTTTTTAAAAGCATAATTCTAAATTGCCTTCTGGAGTGGTTAACACAATTCATATCCCCATATTTTTAACTTTGGACCTCTGACTTTTGTCTTAACAGAAAAAGAAAAGTACTAAAATTGGAAGATCCGAGAAAAGATAAAATCATAGTGTCTTTTCTTTTTTTCTTTCTTTTTTTTTCCCAGGCAATTGGGGTTAAGTGACTTGCCCAGGGTCACATAGCTAGTAAGTGTCAAGTGTTTGGTCTGAGGCTGCATTTGAACTCAGGTCCTTCTGACTTCAGGGCCAGTGCTCTATCCACTGTGCCACCTGGCTGCCCCTGATAGTGTCTTTTCTATGACACTTATTCCTCAGACATTCTCTGAGTTTCCCAATAAACAAGAGATAGAGAGAGCAAAGTTAGGTGTGAAATGGATAATTTTGATTATATTAAATTAAAAAGGTTCTATACAAATAAAACAAATGTTGCCAAGATTGGAAGGAAAGCAGAAAATTGGGGGAGAAATTTGTAGACTGTTTCTCAGATAAATGTCTCATATCTCAAGTATATAAAGAACTCTGTCAAATCTAAAAGAATATGAATCATTTCCTAATTGATAAATGTGTCAAAGGATATGAATAGGCAGTTTTCCAATGAAGAAATCAAAATAATTTATAGCCGTACATTTAAGTTTAGAAATTGCCCCTTTTGGGATTGACTAGGGCCAAAGCCACATAACACAGAGGAAAAGCCAGAGAAGTCAGAGAGAATGGACAGAGATTATAGCAAGAAATAAACTGAAGGAGGCAGCTAGGTGGTGCAGTGGATAGAGCACTGGCCCTGGATTCGGGAGGACCTGAGGTCAAATCCGGCCTCAGACACAACACTTACTAGCTGTGTGACCCTGGGCAAGTCAACCCCATTGCCTAGACCAAAATAAATAAATAAATAAACAAATAAACTGAAAAGGGAAAATTCAGCCTCAGTCTTCCCTCTCTGTTCCAGCCTCTAGGCCTGGATAAGCAGTTTCACTCAAATGAGTGGAGCAGGGAAAGAGAGAAGGTAACCCTATACACAGTCCATTTTCGTGTTCCTTCAGGGAGCATCGAGATCAGATTTTGGAAAATGATGGATTACAGGAATATAGTATAGAGAAAGGACCTTAGAAGTCATAATTCAGTTCCCTTGTTTTATAGATAAGGAAACCGAGGCCTGGAGAGACTATCAGCTTTTCTGGAGTCATTCAGGCACTGGTAAATAATATCCATGATTCAAATTCCAGTTTTCTGACTTCAAATCCAATACTCTTTGAAATGCACTATGTCCCAAAGGTGTGTGCTCTTCATTGGTTACTCTGATATGATCAATGCTTCACCTAATAGCCCTGGCTCTTACTCTCCTTAATCATACCTGAGTGGGGAAGACGTATTCTTGAGGTCAGGGACTGTCTTTGTCATCAATATATGGCACATCTATGAGGGTATAATAAAGGTTCCATGGCTTTTATTGAATAAAGACAACAGGCCACTGTCTAGATATGTCTGCTGATGGGGAAAAAGAAAGTTGGGCCACACTAGTATGAACAGAAGCAGCATGGTGCAGCCAGAAGTGCTGAATTTGAAGTCAAAGGCCCTGGGTTTGAATCCCAGCTCTTCCATTTAATATCTTTATGACCTAAGCAAGTCATTTACCTTCTCTAGACCTCAATTTCCTCATTTGTAAAATGAAAGCCTTGGGTTTGATTACTGCTACAACCTCTCCCACCTGTAAATGTATATGATCCTGTGACTGTAGAAGGCCCCAATCATATTGATAAGCTCAAAAACACTGAAAACCATAGATCTTTCAGAAGTTTGAGTCATGGATGATAAACCCCAGGAAAGTAGACATTGACCCACATTGAGCTGCTCTGAATCCAGGGGTATCTAGAGTTTCTACAACAGGAGGGAGGATTAGAAGACAGAACAAAATTTCTGACCGAGAAAATTACCTGCATTGAGTTTCCTGCCAAAAACAAAACAATACAGAAAAAACCAATGTCACATAGGTTGAAACCAGGTTTTTTGATTCCCAAGTTAGAGTACTTTCTGCACATTGAGCATATTTGCTCAATAAATGTTTGGTGAATTTAATTTCTTTTACTACTGACCAATAAGTTCTATGTAGCCAGATGGGTTGCCAGCTGCCTTGAGAAACCCATTTAACCACACCATCTGCCAGTGCATCCAAGGCCACAATTGCATTCAGGGGAAATAGTCACTGAATCCTATATGTGGAAGAAGGTTGGTGGAAGGGGTGGGATTGATGCCCATTTCCCCAACCCCCACCCAGCCAACAGTCTGTTCTCTGAGGCTATTGGAGGTAACTCCAGTGGCCTTACTTTCCCTAACTCGCATCTCTACTCTCTACATCAGGGGAGGGCAGACGCTAGGATTTGGCTCATAATAATTTACATTTATTTAGTATTTTATGGGATATAATGTACTTTCCTCATCACCATGGAGGGATGAGATGTAAGTAGATAGGGCAGGTAATTATTAGTCCATTTTACATGTAGGAAAAGAGACCTGAGTGTAGTGAGAGACCCTTCCTGTGGTGTGGGTTGTCATTGTATAGCTCAAAAGGATGCAGAATAGACATCTCTAGCCTCTTTCCTCTCACCCAACTTCAGGAAAGACTTTCATTCCTGCCAGGCAGGGAAGCAGGAAGTTGGGGCCTGAGACCATTCTGCTATCTGCAGAGAGAAGGGGAGTACCAGGCTAGCTATCTACTCCCTTAAATATTGTTAGTCTAGGAGATATGACTGGGTTCAGTCTAACTTCTGATCACTCTGTCTCATCATTATTGGGGGGGAAAGGAGATCCTAAGCTCTAAATCCAAGGCTTGACCCCTTTTCCACCAAATATCAATTCCACAATGAACATACTTAGCAAATAGCCAAGAAACTCATTTATCCAAGTCATGGCAAAACAAATCAAAGAAGGTATTCATAGGAGAATATATACAAGACAATACTGAGTGAAGGAGCTCTTCCATTGAGACAGAGATATCAGCTCAACCTGAAGAGAGTCCTGGATCATACCCAAGGGGAAACACTCTGCTGTCTCTAGTGTAGCCAGGGACAGGAGCATGAGAGAGATTGCCAGTTGATCTCATTCTCCTTGAGAAACCTGAAGTGGAGTTGGCCTCTTCCATTTTCCCTCTTGAAACTGGAAGCCAGAAGCACCAGAAGCCACTCAAAGCTCAAAGAAGACTTGAAGCTTGGAGAAGAGGACTGGGGAAGACTGGGAGCTTTCCCAATTCTCACCAACACTGCCCCAACCCTCCAGCAGGACGGGGCACTCATTTCTACCTATAAAGAGAGAGTCCCATACCAATGAGCTTTGTGATAGGACTTACATTCAGATGAAGTTAAGTGATTTGCCCCATGTCAGACAGCTTTCTAGCTCTCTTCCTGCTGTATTTTGTTGGTAATATATAGGAATGCTGATGATTTATGTGGACTTACTTTATATTCTGGAACTTTTATTAATTTTGTTTCAATTAATTTTGTATTTTTTTTTAAGTAAATTATTATCTTTACCCCTTGTTGCCTAGGGTTATCCCAAGCAACCCAAGACCACATTAGCTTTTTTTGGTTCTATTGAGCTTGCAGTTCATTAAAACCCTTAGATTTTTTTAGATAGACTGCTATCTAAACACGTCTCTCCCAACTTGACTTCTTAAAATGCAAGTGTAAGAGTTTACATTTATCCTAATTAAACTGTATTCTACTAGATTTGGCTCAACATTCTAATCTATTGAGGTCTTTTTGAAACTGACTCTGTCATCCAATCTGTTAATTATCCCTCCCAGTTTTATGCCATTTGCAAATCTGATAAAGATGCTAAGACAGGACCCAGAATAAATCTCTAAGACGCTATACTAGAGATCTCCTTCCACGCTGACATCCATCCATCTCTGAGCTTGTGATGTTATCTAACCTACACCTCTCCATAAGAATAGTAATAGGTGTTACAAAGTAGTTTGCTAAAACATAGACAAGCTAGCTCTATGGCAGTTTTCTATTGTTAATTACATCAAAAAAGGAAATAGACTTCTGGCATGATCTATTCTTCATTCCATCAATCAACAAGTATCTATTAAGCCCTTGCTATGTGCCGGGCCCTACAAGGTGCTGGGGATACAAAGACAAAGAATGAAATAATAACTAGTCTTAAGGCACTTATATTCTAATGGGAGAGACAAGTACACATAAAAATACATACAGTGTACATATAAAATGAATAAATACAAAGCAGTTCAACATGAAGGATTTTGAAATGGAGAGTACTCTCTCCTGAGTACTTGATCTTGGGCTCAAGAAAGGCTTCCTACAGAAAATTATTTTTTGAATTGCATCTCACAGGAAGAAAAGGAACTCTGTGGAGTAAGGAGGGAATACATTCCAGGCATGCAGGACAAAATAGTGCAAAGACTTGGAGATGAGAAATGTGTGAGGAACAGAGAAAGCCAGCTTGTTTGGATCTCAGAGTTGGAGAAGACAGTAGAAATATGCAATGAAGCTGGAAAGGTAGGTCGAAACCAGCTTTTGTAGGACTTTTTTTTTTCAATTGGGGTTAAGTGACTTGCACAGGGTCACACAGCTAGTAAGAGTTATATGTCTGAGGCTGGATTTGAGCTCAGGTCCACCTGAAGCCAGGGCCGGTGCTCTATCCACTGTGCCACCTAGCTGCCCTTTTGTAGGACTTTAAAAGCTAAATAGAGTTTGTATTTTATCCTGGAGGCATTATGAAGACACTGCAGTTGACTGAGTAGAAGAGTCGCACATTGACATCTGTGCTTAAAAGTCCCTTTGGTAGCCATGTGTAGAATCCACTGGAGTGGGCAGGGGACACCAATTAGGACGCCGTGGAATCCTGATTGGGAAAAAGCCATAAAATATGGCAATAAGTGAAAAGCCATAAAAAGTTAAACTTTGTGAAAGGTGGAAGCCTGAACATGGTGACCTGTTTACAATCATAACTTAGATACTGAACTATATTTTAGACACTGAGTCATAAATTAAGATACTATGACCTATGAAAGCTAGCTTCCTTTGCTAGAGGGACATGTGCTCTGAGGAAGATATTTTGCTAGGTGCTCAAAGTTTCCTCAGAAAGGATTGTAGCCTCAATGAGACATAAGTCATGCAAGTTATGTCCAAGACCTTGTCTAGAGTAAAGCATTACATTTCAATTGTAGCTTTTGGTAAGTCCTTTACTTCCATTGTATAGTTAACTATAGTTTCTTGGGTGTGAGATAAGAAAGAAATGCCCTGAATTTTCTTCAGATGTGACTTTTTTTTTTTTGTGAGGCTATCAGGGGTTAAGTGACACAGCTAGTAAGTGTCAAGTGTCTGATCTGAGACCAGATTTGAACTAAGGTCTTCCTGACTCCAGGGCTGGTGCGGTATCCACTGTGCCATCTAGTTGCCCTTCAGATGTAACTTTTAACCAGCCAGAGAAAACCAGAAAGCAGTCCGGCAGAAACTAGGTATAGACCAACATCTGATGATATAGTGTATAAAGTTAAGGTCAAAATGGGTATATGATTTAGACAGAAAGGGTTACATCTTAAGCAAATTAGGGGAGCATAGAAAATATTAACTGTCAGATCTATGGATAAGGAAGAATTCATGACCAAATAAGAGATAGAAAGGATCATGAGAGGTAAAGTGGATAATTTTGATTACATTAAATTCAAAACGTTTTTGCATAAATAAAACCAATGCAGCCTAAATTAGAAAGAAAGTAGGAAACTAGGGGGGAAATTTCACAGCAAGTTTCTCTGACAAAGGTCTCATCTCTCAAATATATGGGGAACTGGGTGAAATTTCTAAAAATAAGAGCCATTCCCCAATTGATAGATGGTCAAAGAATATGAACAAGCAGTTTTCAGAAAAAGAAATCAAAGTTATCAATAGTCATATAAAATGTTCTTAAATCTCTAATAATTAGAGAAATTCAAATTAAACAACTCTGAGGTATCACTCATAGCTATCAGCCTAGCTGACATGATAGAAAAGGAAAATGGCAAATGCTGGATGGGATGTGGAAAAATAGGTATATTGATGCACTATTGGCAGAGTTGTGAACTGATCCAACCATTCTGGAAGACAATTTGGAACTGTACCCAAAGGGCTCTAAAACTGTGCATACCCTTTTACCCAGCAATATCACTCCTAGGTCTGTATCCCAAAGAGATCAAAGAAAAAGGAAGAGGACCCATATGTACAAAAAAATATTTATAGAAGCTCTTTTTGTGGTGGCAAAGAATTAGAAATTGAGGAGATGACTATCAATCGGGGAATGGCTAAACAAGTTGTAGAATATGATTGTGATGGAATATTACTGTGCTATAAGAAGTGATGAGCAGGATGCTTTCAAAAAAACCTGGGAAGACATATATGAGCTGATGCAAAGCAAAGTGAGCAGAACCAGGAAAACAATGTATGCGGTAACAGTAATTTTGTTATAATAATCAACTGTGAAAGACTTAGCTACTCTGATCAATACAGTGATTCACGACAATTCCAAAAGATTCATGATGAAAATGCTGTCCACCTCTAGAGAGTGAACTGATGAACTCTGAAAACAGATTGAAGCATACTGTTTTTCACTTTTTGTGTATGCTGTTTTTTTTTTCAATATGAACAATATGGAAATATTTTTTTCTACGACTTCACATGTATAATGGGTATCATATGGATTGCCTTCTAATGGGTGAGGGAGGCTCTGGAGGGAGGAAGAGAATCGGGAACTGAAAATTAAAAGGATGTTAAAAAAAACCCCAAACTACCAGTCATAAGAAAGTTAACACTCTATCAGTTCATTCCCAGATAGTTTTGCTTTTGTTGTCTTGGGAAGCAATAGAAAGGAGAAAGAGGAAGATGTGTGAAAAGTGCTTTACTTTTCCCACCCACTTACAGATTTTCCTTACGTGGTACTCGTCTCAGATCAAAATCCACTGTTTTCTTGCTTCTTAGTCTCAGTCATGATCCAAGTTCAGAGACGAAAGTTTAGTGGACATGTTAGCTTTAGTTGTTGGGACTTCTGGGAAACCTTGAGATGCTCATGCACATATAATTTAGTTCAACAAACATTTTAAAAATGCCTGCTGTGTTTAGAGAAATATTCTGGGCACTGTTTCAAAGTTTAGACAAGGCATGATCCTTATGAACCTGTCTTCATGAAACTTACAGTCTAGTAGGGGGATAAAACATAACGGGAAGTGGAAGAATATCAGGAATTTAGTAGAAATGTATATATTAAGAAAAGTGGGGGCTGTCGGTGACAGTAGAGCCTATCATCCATTAAGTTGGTAACAAGCCAAACACAGATGGAACCGATTATTTGCAGTGAGTCTCATTCTTACAGCCATGCTTAGCTATACTGTGTGACTCTCAGGAACATTCTCAGTTAGGCTTGCTTGGAAGGAAAGATGAACCAGCCTAGACCGGACAAGCAAAGTCTTCCTATGAGGTCTGGAGAAAACAATGCTGACTCTAAGGCAGTGACCTGAAACACATTTCTGTTCTGCTGTGGCCCTTTGGAAAGTATAGTGTCTAATCTAGCTAAGAGAAATAAATTTAAAAATTGATTGTTTCATTCTGTGCTTCAGCTGAATTCAATTCAATTCAATACAATACAATACACATTAAGTACCTAATTTTTATAAGGCTGTATGCCCAGATATCTAGGGACCCTAATACTTCAAAAGGAGAAACATGAAGAGAATTGTTAAAATTTTAAAGAAAGAGGGAGATTTAGGTCTTCAAGAATGGAGAACAGAGGCTGCCCAATGGTGATAAAATTCATTGTACTGGGAAATAGACAACCTGAGTTCTGATCCTGTGAAATTAACACCTATTCATGTCAATGGCAATTAAGCAGCTCCTACTTGGCTACTGTAATTTAGCACCCCTTCCTTTGTAGTCTCAAGCCTAGAATAGGATCACATGACTAAGAAATAAAAGGGACCTTAGAAAACATTTACTCCAACCTTTTTTTTTTTTTTTTTGCTAAGCCACAGTTACTAAAAGGGAATGTTTATGGTAAAAAAGAAAAATATATTAATTTTTTAAAAGCAGATAAATGAAAAATTAAAAAGCCAATAAAACTGCAATATCTTGCTGATCCCAAAGGGAACTAGAAAGAATGAATCAATGAGATTTTGGAGAAGTGGGAAGACAACAGTCAGGCCAAAGAAGCTAAGGCAAATCTTATTCCTAAAGCGTAGGGAGGTTAGATGAGAAGGGAAAAGACAGGAGAGGAAGACAGAAGTCATGGTCTCCCATCCCTAAGGCAAAGAGACATCTTTACCCTGCTCCCATAGACACAGGTATATACACCATGTTGTAGTTTCCTGCTTCCTTTGAATCCAACGTAAAATAAGGACATTGGTATTATCTACCTCATAAAGTTGTTAAGGGAGGAAACAAGCATTTATTAAATGCCTACCATGTGCCAGGCACTGTGCTAAGTGCTTTACAAATATCATCTCGTTTTATTGTCACAATAATCCTGAAAGATCAGTGCAATTATTATCCCTATTTTGCAATTGAGGAAACTGAGGCCAACAGAGGTTAAGTGACTGGCCCAAGGTCACATAGCTAGGAAGTATCAGAGGCTGGATTTAGAATCATAGATTTAGAGCTGGAAGAGATCTCACATGCCATCTAATTCAGCCCCTTTATTTTACAGCTGAGGAAACTAAGTCTCAAAAAAGGTAAATGATTTAAGAAGCAGCTCAGAGGCACAGTGGATATAGAGCACTGAACTTGGAATTAAGAAGACCTGAATTCAAATTCTGCCTCAGATACTCGGTAGCTCTGTCATTTAACCTCACTGAGCTTCAATTTCTTCATCTATAAAATTGGGATGGTAGCATCCACTTCACAAGGGTGTTGTGAGAACCAAAGGAAATAACGTACTTAAAGCTCTTTGCAAACCTTGACGAGTTATATGAATGCTAGCCATTATTAATACTATTGAAAAATACCTTGTAAACTACGAAGAGCTCAGAAGTCACTGTAGAGAATCTAACCTTATAGGCCTCAACACAGTTGAAGGAAAGCACAAGAAATGAGGCCATGGCCCTACTTCTCCCAAGGTCTATCATACCCAGTTCCATGACAGTGATTCTTAACTCTATTCTTTTGCTCTGCAAAAGTTGGATCACTTACTTTTTCTCTCATATACAGCCACTGGAATCATCCTCACACTGAACTCACTTACTAAGGACACTACTCTCTCACTTCTCTCACTTTCCTTTCTTTTTTTTTCTCTCTTTTTTAAAAGTTTTTGGAGGTAATGGGGTTAAGTGACTTGCACAGGGTCACGTAGCTAGTAAGTGTCTGAGGCTAGATTTGAACTCAGGTCTTCCTGATTCCAGGATTGGCTGCCCACCACTCTCTCACTTTCCTTGGTTTACCAATACTCTATTTAGTTCTACATATTGCAATTTACCACTATAACACACATTCCCAGGCCACATTTTCAATCTCTGGAGTGCCCAACAACTCCAAGGCCACATAAAAAAGTGCTCTAAGTCAGCAATAATTGAAGAAATGGAAATTAAAACAACTCTGAGGTACCATCTCATACTGATCAGATTAGCAAAGTTGGCAAAAAAAGAAAATGACAAATTGCTGGAGGGATGGTGGGAAAACAAATACATTAACATGTTATTGTTGGAGCTGTAAACTGGTCCAGCCATTCTGGAAAGCAATTTGGAAATATGCCTAAAAAGCTTTTAAACTGGTCATACCAACAATAACCCAATGATACTGCTGCTAGGTCTATACCTAAAAGAGACCAAAGAAAGAGGGAAAGGGGCGCATATGTACAAAACGACTTATAGCAGCTCTTTTTGAGGTGGTAAAGAATTGGAAACTCATGGGATGGCCATTATCTGGTGAATGACTGCACAAATTATGGTATGTGAACCTAATGGAATACTACTGTGCTGTAAGAAATGATGAAGGGGTTGGTTTCAGACAAACCTGTGAAGACCTGTATGGACTCTTACAAAGTGAAGTTATGAGAGCCAGGAGAACGATTCACACAATGATAACAATACTGTAAAGACAAACAACTTTGTAAGACTTTGGAACTCTGATCAACGCAATGGAACCAATCACAATTCAGGGCTCAGGATGAAACATACTATCTACCTCAGATACAGAGATGATGAAGTCACAGTGCAAACTGAAGTATATTTTTTGGACATGGGAAATATGGACATTTATTTTGTTTGACCATACATATTTGTAACAGGCTTTGTTTTTCTTGTTTTCCCAATAGGTAAGGCAGAAGCTAAGTGAGAAAGAGAATTTGAAACTGAAAAATAAATAAAATTAATTTTTTTTAAATTGAGGACCATACTGATATCTTACTTTTGTACATTTATACCCTCTTTACACTTTTCAAAGCAATATCATGTATATTATCATATTTGATCTTCACAACAACCCTTTAAAACATGAGTAGATAAGTATCATCAGTCTGTTTACAAGCAGTGCCCCAGGACAAGGAGCAAGGCCAAAGTTTTGGAAAAGGCTGTTACCGCAGTGCTCTAGCTGTATCTCTTCTCACAGAAGAAAAGTGCCTCAGAGCAACGCTTCATCAGACCTATATTAAGGCCTAATATGGTCCGGGATGACCAGGTCCTCATCTGCCTTCTCCAGGATAGAGACCTTGGTGAGGTACAACTGCCTCAGCAGATTCTCCTGGATCTTCTCTGTTTGGATTGCTCTGATGCTGCCAAGGAGCAGTGCTTACATTTCCCAGGTCAGTGCTTGGCACCTCATGCTGTCCGGCCATCCTTCTACACTAGGTAAAGAGCTGCTGACCCAAGGCAGGGGCAGAAGCTTTCCGAAAGCTGTTGCCTGGTAAGAGGCTTCTGGCTCAGATGCTTGTAAGGAAGCCAGAATTTGGGGGCTTGCTTATATAGATAGATAGTTGGAAGCATTAGAACCTCGGAGTGGGGAAGAGGGCAAACGAGAATCGCACCGCAAGATTACCTGGGGCTAGAAGCATATTTGACAAACAAGTTAATGTCCTGGGAAGAATATACAAAGGACTGTCTCTAACTCACTGTTGGTAAGGAATTTTACCTTATAGTGCCTCTGAGCTCCTGCTTCAGTGGACAATGGCTTTGGGCGTCCTTTGCTCAACTTTCTGTCCCTACAGGATCCAGTCACAATCTGTGCCAAAAGGGTAGGACTCTGTGGGGAAACCATGGGAAAAGACTGGAGAAAACTATCCTTTTTCTATTTTGACAGCCTTTTAAAATTGTTGTTATGACAAACGGCATGGCTTCTCATTTTTTTCCCTTTCATTTTAATGTTGATTTTAACCTTAACCAGTTGATGACTACACACTGTGTCAACTAATGACTATACATATACCTATGTAACTAATTTGTTTCTTGTCTCATTGCAATCGTTTCCATGTCTCAGTCAATTTCATTTTCTTATGGTGATGTTTGTGGTGTGATACTTTTATCTGAAGCTAGCTACTTTTTCCTTGTTCATAGAATCACGGACTTTTCGAGCTCAAAGCCAGATCCTTAAAATCATCTAGTTCAACACCAGCCTCCCCACCTCATTTTACAGATGAAGAAACTGAGGTTCAAGGAGTTGAAGTGATTTGTCCAAGGTGACTCTGCTCCTTAAATGAAGAATCAGGATTGTAACCAGGTCTCTTGATGTAGACTGCAGCATTGTTTCTACTGTGTCAAGTTGGTTCCAGGTTGGAATTTCGACCTATATACCATTCCTAAATTAGGTTGATATCTGAAGACTAAATACACTAGAGAAAACAAACAAACAAAAAAGCCCTTTCACCACCTAAGAAAGAATAAGCCAACATTTATGCAGCCCTTTATGGTTTGCAAGTCACTTTAAATGTTACCTCAGTTGATCCTTACAATAACCTTGTTAATTAGGTACTGTAATTCTTTTCCATTTTACAAATGAGAAAACTGAGACTTAGAAAGCAAGTGGCTTTCCCAGCAACATCTGATTGGGAGGCTTTGGAGGCAGTATTTGAACCTATATCTAGTGTATTATCTACCATTCCTTAGTGCCACTGGAGGGAAGATGGGGAGATATCTCAAGATTGGCACAGCGTATCTGAGGATAGAAGGTGTACTAGGGGAAAAGGAGTCCTGAACCAGACTCAGGGCAAATCCCTCAGACCCATGAATATTCCAGAAGGTACAGGCCCCTTTCTTTGGAATGTGGATTGTAGGATGGTTTATGGGCTCTGCTGGAGAGATATAGTTACTTCACAGCAGAGGCAGTCAAGAGGTAAAGCCCAAGAAACAGGATGTGGATTGGAAGCTTTTTTGTTTGTTTTTTTTTTTAAACTAGGAGTTTGATTATCTCTCTCACTGTAGGGCAGCCCCTGGAGCTGTCCCCTTTGTTATGCAAAGGGATGAGTCTGGGGTTTCACTTCAATCTGGGGAAGTCCTAATGTACCTGAGACAGCATAAGTAGTATAGGTAGGGTTCTTCTGAAGTGTCATGCTGGAGCTGGCTGCCAGTCAAATGATGCTGGGACTGGGTTTGATATTTATGGGGGAGTGAAGAAAGGGGAAATTCAGACCATGAGAAATACAATTTCTTTTTTGACAATTAAATATTTATTAATGGCATAAAAGCCTTTTGTTCTATCATTTTAGAGAGAGCAATGGGATTGCAATTTTTTTGTTTTTTTAAATGGATTTTTATTGATATAGTTTGCTTTTACATTACATAGATTTCCTCTCTGTTTTTCTCTTCTTCCCCCTCCACATTGAGTCATTCCTTATAGCAAAACTACCTTAACCCATTTTAACTTTGATAACATTTATCAGGCAAAAACACATCTCAATTAATTAATCAAAAACCTTAATGTGAAATCTTTGGAAGCCATTGGATAATAATGGGGGTGGGAGGATAGGGAAGAGAATACTGATGGAGGCTCAAGCTGATAGCATTAGAGGTACCCCTAGAACCATGAAGTGAGGATGTAGCCAAGATCCAGGACCTAAGACTCATCTATGAAGGTGAGAGGTGGCATAAGGATCCTTAGTTTTACATGGGCTAGAGAAGCCTAGAAAAAAAAAAAGAGGAGGCTAAAGGGCTTCCAGGGAGTAAAATGATCTGGAATTAAATTCAACATTTCTATAAGAAGACTGAGGGAGAAAAGGAATAAAAAGGGAAATTCTATTTCTGCCTGGTGCCCGAACCAACCCTCTCTATGATTGTGCTGCTTTGGCACTAGTTCCTGGTGTTGTTGCCCAACCAGATGCTCAGTGGCCTACGTTGGAGTGACATTGCAAGAATAGAATTCATTCTTCCATCTTTTTCTGTGGGCGGTGAGGAGGTGAGCTGAGTACTGTAGGCTGGGAGACAGGCCCAACAGGAAGCTATGAGAATAGAGGCAATAGCAAAGTTGCCCACATAGTTGTCCATTGTTATCTGAAAGCCTCAGGAAGCCTAGATGGATGTAGTATTAATGTTACCCTCCATAGAAAGGAAAAGTGGGCAGGTACCTTTCTAGCTGCAATTTTTGCTAGGATATTAGCTGTTCAGGAGACAACTCTGTGGTGCAGGTGGTACAGTCTTTTCATGTTCTTGACCATTTAGTTTCCTGGGCCCTATACAGTATAGAACACATTGGACCCAGCCATCCAGGGTTTAACATGTAGTGTGATAGGTCTCTCAATCTTTAGAATGTTGTATAAACTTTCTTAGAGTTAAAAGGAAGGATATATAGGAGATACACCTTCTTCCGTATTCACCCTGAAGCAGATAAAGCTAGGGCAACAGCAATGGAGTTTTTCCCACCAGCACAGGGTCTGAATCTTGGCTCTACTCCTAACTAGAGTGAGCCTAAAGGGAGTGTCACACACTTCTCCTCCCTGTTACCCCCTTCCCAACTGATCACAGGAACCCTGGGAATTGACAGTCTGGAGTCAAGCAAGGGTCAACAAAAGCCAGAAAGGGATTTGAGTTGAAGCAAAGCCTTTCTCACAATTTGCCTCTAGTAGTGAGCTCAGAACACTGTTGATTTCTGAGCTGGGGTGTGTGGAAATTTCCTCCTCCCTCCCCCTCCCCAGCTGTGATCTGTTCATGCTGGCCTCTAATGCCTCCCATTGACTTTGGCAGCACATAAAAAGGGCAGGTGACAGAAGACATAATAAAGTTTCCCCTCTTTTTTAAAAATGCTCCCAATCAATTATCTCCTTTCCCCCCTTTGGCCAGTGACTCACTACTCACCACTGCTTATGTGCTCAATGATGTCCTTAATTGGTTTCATGAAAGCTCAAGGAAACATTGTTAGGTGAAATAATGTTATAGGGGGCAGTTATTTCCATAGCAACAATGTTATAAGTGGGAGACATGCTCCTGCATGGCCATGAAAATTCCGATCTAAATGCCTAAAATAGGAGGTAGGTTGGGGTGAGATGAAATAAAATGAGATCTTACCAGACTAGAAACATTTTCTCCTCCTTTCACCTTCCCATCTCTCCTTTTCCCTGTCTTTCTTTCTCTCCCTTCCCCCTTTCTCTTCCCTTCTCTCCTGTCCTCCTTTCACCTCCTTTTTCCTCTTCTTTCCTCTCCTATCTCTTTCCTTTGCCTCTCTTCCTCTCCCCCCTTCTTGTTTCTCCTTTCCTTCTTCTCTAGCTTCTCTTTTCTTTTTTTCTTCTTTCTCCTCTCCTTACTTGTCTGCAGCAGAATCCTTGAATCCTAGAGTTGGAAGGGACTTCTAAAGTCATCCAGTCCAATCCATAACAATCTAAGGATTCCATCTACAATATGCTAACATGCACCATCCAACCATGTTCTAGCTCCTAAGGAAAATTTCCAATTTAAGATAGCTCTAATTGTTTAAAAAAAGTTTTTCCTTACAATTATCCTTGGTCTACCAACAACTGCTTTCTGGTTGACTAGACTTACTGTTTTCTACCAGAGGAAGAAGAGGTTCATAATAGATGCAGACAGGGAGACAATCACCACCCACCATTTGGAAGGACATCGTAGTGGGGTTTAGTTATAATACATTAATTATATTATTGCAAAATAAGATTGGTTTTGGGGGGGATGTTATTGGGGTAGGCCTGTAATTGTATTTCCCCATCAAAGCTCTTTAAATTGCTTGGAATCCACATTCGGGGGAAAACCCTGTGTAATCAGGAAGGATGATGGTCTAAGGGACCCGCTCTGTATCTATCCCATGATTCCCCTTCTTACTAACAAACATTAGCAATACCCCCTCTGCAATGCCAGCCTGGAGAGGATTCTCTCCAACTCTTCTAGGTGATAAAAAGCCTTTTCCATTAATCTTCAGACTTCATTCTGGTTCAGAAACAGATCCACCCTGAATAAAGAAGGAAAGACCATACATGTTCCTCAAGGCCTTCTCAGGTGGGTCCAGAGATAGGACGTGTAATGGGCCAAGGCTGGATGGTTCCATGATCTGGGTTAAAGCCTCCATATCTGAGGAATAAGAGATAAGTTTGGGGTGGGAAGTTCTTGGGAGGTTTGGGTACCAAAGCATCATGGGATAAGCCAGAATAGGTATGGAGATACAGGTAACTGATCTAAGGGACCGGAGGAAGAGCCAAAATCAACAATCATAGCACAAAAGAAGACAAGCATCATAAAATGTTTCTGAGGTGAGTGGTATGAAAGGTAATCCTTAAATAACTGGGCTTTTTAAGTCAAATTCAATTGATCTGGGGAAGGGAAAAGAGACTTATTTGGGGAGAGATCTTTGGAAATTGTGAATCTACTAGTCAAGTTGCTACTGGGAGAGTGAGGTGGGCTAGCTAGATCTAGGAGGAGCTCACAAAGGGAGGAAGTATGGCATCTAGTAGCATCCTATTCTAACTAGGTTATTTTTTTTTTTGAGGGAGGGAGGCAGAGACAACCTGTGGCATAGGAAATTCTCAGTGAGAAAGCTCCTTCTACCCATGCAGCTCCGCACCTACTCGACAACTGAAAACCTTAGAGAGTTACCCCCTGGCTCTGACGGGTTTGGTGACTTGCCCAGGGTCACACAGCCACAAAGGCAGAGGCTAGACTATAACCCAGGTCTTTCTGGCTCTGAAGCCAGCTGAGCTCACCATGCACAGCTACATCACGGTGCCCTGCATTTTAATTAATTATTGTTAACTAGGTGCTACCTCTGTTGTTTCTACGGGCAGAAAGAGTGCAAGTATTGTTAAGGGCCTTCTAAATCTTGGTACCCATAGGCAAAGTGACATCACCCTAGTTATGTCTCCGGCTGGCAGGGGCAGAAAGCAGGGTCCAGAGCAAAAGCCATGCCAGAATCTGTGACAAAGTCCAAAAGGGAGAGCAAAGCAATGTGGTTTGGGATCCAGTTGTAGGGATTTAATGCTGGAGTTCAGAAATAAGTGGGTATGTGCTGGATTTTATGCCCACCTATGTGAGCCTGGCCCCTAATGTCCAATTCCTTCAAAATATTGGATTCTGGTCAGTTCCTGCTACCATGGGTCTTTGTTGCCCTCCAGGACAACAGCTATCTCTAACAGGCAACAGGCAGGCTAGTCTTCGTCAGGGTGGTATGTCTCCTGGCTCCTAATTTTTTCCCCAAGATTGGAGATGGATTCTTGGGATATCTTGCCAATCTTTCAATTGGAATTCTATCACTATCTCTTAATGATGCCCTCCAAAAGAATCTTCCCTAGTCCTGTATACTGATTCCAAAGACAGAAAAGATAGTGTTAATGGGATGATCCTATGACAATTCTGTTCCCTATTAGACACATTTGACCAGAGGTCAGATAAGTACAGATAAGTGGATAGATTGCGCCACCTGGAATTAGGAAGCCCTGAGTTCAAATTTGTGTCAGATACTTAATAGCTGGGATACTGGGTAAGTCACTTAATCTCTGTCTATCTCAATTTTCTCATCTATAAAATGGGGATAATAAGAGCACCTACCCAGGGTTGTTGTGAGAATAAAATGGCATAATATTTGTAAAGCACTTCGCAAGCCTTAAAATGTTGTATAAACACTAGCTATTATTGTTATCATTATCATTATTGCTATTATCCTGACATAGGAAGCAATGGAATTTCTGGAGAAAAACTTACTCTTTAATAGAGACAGCAATTGAACAGTCTAGAGACCCAAGAAGAAAAGGAATCTTCCTACATTTCACTCCCCTCTAGAAAATATCACCTTTTTTATAAACTGGATTAGTTTTTCCAATCCCAAGGGAGAACCTTCCGTGTCCTCTCTGAGCCTCCTAGGTATCTCAGCCAAACCTGGGCATTGTCCTGAGTCAGCAAAGGCCACAGAAATAAAGCATAGATGGCTTAGCTTGGATATGGCTTGCTTTCACTATTCCTGTTTTCAAGTGCTTGTCAAGATATTGAGGGAGTTAATTTTGAAACCTAGGCCAAGAACCTATATTGGCATGTAAGCAGACAGACACATAGAAATTTTAAGGAATTGGAAGGAATGTTTTTGGAGGAGGTTTCTCTGGTAAAGGTAGAACAACAGTGGACCTTGGGAGTTGTGCCCTGTTATGATACCCATAGCCCTCCACTTTTCTCAGTGGATAGTAATAACTTTTAGGTTTCCTCTCACCATCTGGATTGATGGTTTAATATTTATGAGACTGTGTAGCTGAGTCAGTTTTCAGAGGCTCCTGTTCCTTTTCAGCTGTCTGAAAGGCACCAATGTTTCCTGCTAATGACTGGCAGGGACAAGTACCAAATACTCCTTAGGAAAGAACTGCCATGTTACAGGGAAATTCTGAGGGCCTGGCTGTGTGGGAAGAGAAGAGAAGAATGAGGACTTTCTGCTTTTATTTTAGACAGTGAAGAATAAGAACTCTAGGATGGGATAAGGACTTCTGAAGATAGAGTCACACATTTATTAAACTCAAAATTTCTTCTAAATTTTTAATCTGACATCCAGAATTTTTTGACCTTTGAAATATCTTCAAATCTATACCATGTATAATAAGATTGGAAAAATAGGTTGGGGCCAGGTTGTGAAGGGAAAACATTAATTCAATTAGCAGTAAACCATGCCTCTAATCCAACTCTGCCTATAAATAAATTAGTCCTTGCTTCTTTCCACTCCAGATGTGACTCCTTACCTTCTGCCTTCAATTCCCCAATTCTCCCACCCTGTTTCCTTTCCCCTACCCAACATTTCTATCACAATACCCAGGAACTTTAGAGTTAAAGTCAACAAACATTTATTAAGCATCTACTAGGATGGAAATAAACAGCCTTTGCTGTCAAGGAGCTTACAGCATGCTGGAGGCTACATGTGTAAAATGCTTATCACAGTGCCTGGCACAAAGTAAGTGCTATATGCATATTAGCTATAATTATGATTATTATTATGTATACAATTAGCATGTAAGAAGGGCAAAGATTTTGTTAATGACAGAGAAGCGGTTCAAAGTTTGTTCATTCTACCTTGTTCCTTTTAGTCTTGCTTCTGAGGTGAAATTTTCATGGGCCACAATTAGCATTTCGGGAATGGAAAGAAATTAAGTAGAATTTTCTCATTCTAAGTCAAGAGTGGCAACGCAGAGTGGCAACTTGAGGTGGAAACAAGGGAGTAAATAAATAGACTTGAATGACTTATAGTTTCTTTCAATAGCTGTGTGGGTGACACAGGCTAGGACACATATTGGAAAAGAACTGAAATAGTCCTAGGACCATGAGCTAAAAATAGCTGAATAGAACTCTTCCCCCTCACAAGAGAAAAAGCTGTGTGGCAGCTAAAGGCCAGGAGATGGCAGCAGAGAGAAGCTTGGAGGAGAGAGGACAGCTTCAGCAGAGGGCCTTAGCCTAGCTGAGAGTGTAGTCGCCAAGCACATCTGCACGCTGGGGGAGCAAGAAGAAGCATCGGAAGCAGAGCGTTGTTCCAAGGGACATACTTAGGAATATTAATTGTTCTGACTGGTGCATTCTCTTCTATTAGTGGCCTGGTTGCTTAGTGTGCCTGTTTTAAGTGTGTTCCCTACACTTATGCATTCCCCAACCATAGGACTTTCCAAGAAGTAATACAATAATATGCAGGAAAGTGTACCTCTCTGTATATGGATATAATCTTTTTTGTCACTTATTTTGCTACAAAGTTTAATTAAATATCTTTTGCTTTGAACTAGATTTACTGATATCTTTTTCAAAATACATTTGTGAATGTCCATCAATCAACAGGCATTTATTAAGGCACTGTGCTAGAGACAAAGGGTGCAAAGACAGAAATGAAACAATCCTTGCTCTCAAAGAGCTAAAATCCTATTGAGGAGAGAACATGCACACACACACACACACACACACACACACACACACACACATATATGGTAATGGAAGTATGGTGGAGGGAGGGAGGACACCAGCAGTTGGGACATAATGGACAACCTTATGTAGAAAGTGACATGAGCCAAGTTTTGAAGGAGTCCAGGGATTCTGAGAAGCAATGATGAGGAAGGAGCACATTCTAAGCATGGGGGAAACAGATGTCACAAAGGCACTAAGAAAGGAAATGGAATGCAATATATGACAATAAAAAGGCCAGTTTGATTGGATTATAGGGAAACTAAAGGAATTGGTTAATAATATTGAAAAGGTAGGTTGGAGCCAGGTTGTAAAGGTCAGGCATTAATTCAATTAGTACTGAGCACAAACCAGGTTGTAAAAGCTTGATGGCTTCAAAGGGATGTGACATGTATAATATATGGTAATTTGAAGAGTGAGAGAACACAAGTAACTGGGGGAATCAGAGAAGGCTTCAACAAGGATGTGGCACCCAAATCGAACCTTGAAGGATAAGACTTATGAATAAATGAAATAATGAATGATTGAAAAAGCATTTATTAAGTGCTTACTATGTGCTAAGTGGCATATGAAGCACTGGAATACAAACAGAAAAATAGAGGCAGCCCTTGATCTCAAGGAACTTACATTCTTATTTGTGGAGACAATACACAAAAGTTCAGCTGCAGGGCAGATGCCAAGACTCCAGGGTCCTTAGGTTATATAAATAAGTCAGATGGTCATGCTAGAGGATCTTAGGAATCAGTGGCAGGGCAGATGGTGCTGCTCCATGTCACAAGAAAGAATAGATGTTTGCTCCCAACTCATTCAAGCTGTAAGAGAGAAGGGACAGATATTAGAAGGGAGTATATTCAGGTGTAGAGAGTGGTCTGTGTTAATACAGAAGAAAGAGATGGAATATCAAGTTAAGAGAACACTAATAATTCAGTTTAGCTAAAATGTAGAGTTTGTGCAACACAGTAAGAAATAAAAATGGAAAGGTAGATTGGAGCCATTTTTTTATGGGTCTTTAATGCCAAGCTGAAGAGTTTTTATTTTATCCTACAAACAATAAGGTACCATTGAAAATTTTTGGAGCAGGATAATAGCATGGTCAGGCCTTAGGAAAACTATTTTGGCAACAATTTGGGAGATAGATTCAAGATGAGAAGGAATAGAAGCAAAGGAAGAAGGGGAAGGCGAATATCCATCGGACTCCAATTTTCTCCTGAACCAGAAGATTATTATAGTAGTCCAGGTAAATGGTGGTAAGGACCAAACCAAGGATGATGGCCATATGGATGGAGATAAAAAGGATGGATTTGAGATATGTTATGGAGATAGAATTGGCAGGATTTGTCAATTAAATGTTGTTGTTTAGTAGTTTTCAGTCCCGTCCAACTCTTCATGACCCCTTTTGGGGTTTTCTTGGCAAAAATACTGGAATGGTTTGCCGTTTCCTCCTCCAGCTCAATTTTACAGATGAGGAAACTGAGGCAAACAGGGTTAAGTGACTTGCCCAGGGTCACACAGCTAGCAAGCGTCTAAGGCCAGATTTGAATTTGGGAAGATGAGTATTCCTGATTCCAGTCCAGCACTCTATCTGCTTCGCCACCTAATTGCCCTTAAAATAATGCATATAGGGGATAAAGAAGGAAGAAGCACCTTTGATTGCTTGGATTAAGGATTTGAATGACCATGAGAAATGTTTATACCCTTAACAGAAATAGTGGAATTTGGGAGGAAGGGAAGGTTTGGGCATGGGAAATGGGGAGTGGGGAGATGGGTTACCTTTTGGAAAGTATTATGTCCAGAAGATATAATGATGCAGAATTGGAGTCTAGGAAAGAGATTAGGGCTACATACATACATAGATTTGGGAATCAACTGTATAGAGATGATACTTGAATCCATGGGAGCTAATGAGATTACCAAGGAAGAGTGTATAGAGAAAGAAGAAAAAAGGGTCCAGGACAAGGCCCTGGGGGTGGAATAATATTAATGATTCAGAAAAAGAGTCAAAGAAGGAATAGTCAAACAAATAGGAAAAGAACCAGAAGATAACAGGGACTCAAAAACCAAGGGAAGAGAGAGTATCCAGTAATGTTTTATGGCTCCAAAAGCTCCAGAGACAGAAAAAGGCCATCAAATTTCAGTTAAGAAATCATTAGTTATCTCAGAGAGAAGATTTTTCATTAGGGCAATGGGACTGGAAATCTACTTGCAAAAGGTTGGAAAATATAGGTGGAAAGGAAATTGAGGCAGAGTGTAGGTGATTTTTTTTCTGGAAATTTGGTAGTAAAAGGGAAGAGAAAAGAGTTTGAGAGAAAACAGTCAAGTGAAGTTTCTTTCTTTCTTTCTTTCTTTCTTTCTTTCTTTCTTTCTTTCTTTCTTTCTTTCTTTCCTTCTTTCTTCCCCAATTACATGTAAAAACAATTTTAACATTCTTTTTTCAAATTTTGAGTTCCAGTTTCTCTCCCTTCCTCCCTTCCTGCCCTCCCCTGTCATTGAGAAAGCAAGCAGTTTGACATAGGTTATACGTGTGTTTTTATTATTTATTTTTTGGCAAGCAATTGGGGTTAAGTGACTTGCCCAGGGTCACACAGCTAGTAAGTGTTGTGTCTAGTCTGAGATGAGATTTCAACTCAGGTCCTCCTGACTCCAGGGCTGATGGTCTATCCACTGTGCTGCCTAGCTGCCCCTAATAGGTTACACATGTGTAGTCATGCAAAATACATTTGGAGGTGGTTCTAATGCTAACACACTCTTAGTTCATGTTCGATGTTGAGATGAAATGAGGCACTGATGAAACATTGAATAGTTAACAAAACGAGGTTTATTTCTTTTTATGTGCCCCTCTTCCCTTTTTATACATATGACTACTCATCAGGGCAGGAGATGGTAAAAGACATGGTAACTTGGAAGATCTTCAGACCAGACTCTCACAGGGTAGGACTTTTTGTGCCCTTAGATGACCAGAAAGCTATGTCAGAGAAGCTGGGACTAATTGGATCCTTGGGGCACTTTTGTCTTCTTTTAAGTAAAGTCTCCTTATTTTGTGGGGTGAGAGGAAAGAAGCTGCTTTAGGGAAATGCTGGTTCTATCACAACCTCTCCAATTTCAATTAACACCTACAAAATGAAGGAATTTGGATTAGCTAACTTCTGAGGTTTTTGCCCACTCCAAATCTATGATCCTATGACCTGAGCATATTAGTAGACAGCAAGTAAAGACCCAGTAGGTAGGGATATATATTGAAAATGAGAGAGAGAGACAAGACAGAGACCAAGAGAGAGACAGAGAACAAGAGAGAGAACACAAAGAGAAAGGAGAAGAGATGTATGATAGTAGCAGAAGGAGAATCTGGAAGTAGTAGTGGGGAGCAAAGAATATGTTGTCAAGATATTAGGAGACACCCTGTGTTCCAGAGCTAAGGTCCAGCAAGCAAGTTGTACCCTGAGCTTGGCATAACAACAATCGTTTGCACTCACCCTCTGTATGACCTCAGCCACAGCAAAATCCCAGAATTATTTCATATAATTATTGTACTGCTTTGACCAGAACCAGATGTTCTCTGAGCTTGGATCCATGTTCTGGTCATGAAGCCCTGTTGTGAATCAAACTTGTCACATTGTTGCTGTTACCCCTCATTGTCAGGGCTACCGCTCACTGTGAAGCCATTGGTATAAGATGACGGGTGGGGAACCTGCAGCCTCAAGGCCATGAAGTTTGTATTCAGTCAAAGGGCCACCCTTGAGGACCTAAAGAGCCACATGTGGCCTCAAGGCTGCAGGTTCCCCCCTCCCCCATATAAGTATTGAGATTTGACCACGCTAAAGCAGCTCTCCCCGCCCCCCATCCCAATGGGGTACTTGCTTGAAAGCTGTTTCCCTTTGAAATTGGACTTGTGAAGAAAAAACAAACAAACAAAAAAAAAGAAATTGAACTTCTGTTTGATGTGTGACTCTCCTGTCTTTAGCCTGCTCTGTTTGGCTCTGGCTACCTACAGGTTAGAGGCTGATTCCATCTAGCTGATATTAATTTGTGTCAGGAGTGGGTTTGGACACAGAACAGGGCCATTGGACTCTCTGGTACCAGTGGGAACAGACTAGGCACCACCAGAAACTCATTTCTACAGAGTCTGGCCCCCCTCCCCACCTTGTCTGGTGAATTCTCTGCTCTTGTCCTTGCTCCATTCCTCCAAGCTCCCACCTTGGTTGACCTTAGTGTTCTTTGTAAGGAAAACTCCAGGGCCCCTCCAGTGACATGGTTCATCTCATATCACTCTGGTAAGGACATCCTTTCTTAAACTGCACACCTCTGTTAATTGTAACTGTGTGCCTCTGTAAAATAAGAATTGTAACTGTGTGCTTTGTTAAAACTATTTGTGTCTGTTTGTATCTGTCTTGTCATTTTCTCTGTGTCTGTAAAATGTAAAATATCTGCATCATGTTTGTGTTGTGAGCTAGATTCTGTTACCTTGAAAGATTTAAAATGCAGCCAGCCAGAAAAACTTCTAAGGGCTGTAGTCAGAAAGTTTAGAACACTGGGAAAGATAAATGAACTTTCATAGCTGGAGCAATTGTCCCAGTAAGCAGGAGTAACTCCCATTTTAGGCTTTCTATGGGAGGTTAGGTTATAAGAAAAGAGAAAAAGAAAAAACATCTGCAAGACACTCTTTTTCTGTCATTTCAGCTTTGACTATGTTGGAATTACAGAAATAAAGTCAAATAATCAAAGTTTGTGGAACTACTAAAACCATCTTAGTGGATTAAGGAGTTTGAAGATTAATCATTTTAAGATTTCTGAGAGAACTCCTGTGACACTGGGGTAATTCCTGGAACTCACTCCCTTCTGAAATATCTTAGTAAATTTTGGGATATCACTCCATAAAATTTATTTTAAGAAAAAATAAGGATTAAATTTCATAAAAGTTAAAAGTAAATGGCAAGATTTATAGCTTCATTGTTTTAGAGCAATGAAGGAAAATAGCTAGTTTGGAAGTAATCCCAGAGTGAAGAAAGAAAAAAAAATAAGTAAAAGGTTTGCACTTTATAGCAATCTATTATTAACCTTTCTTTGAATAATTGTTTAAACCAGAGATCTCCTCTGACTCCCCCAGTTCAGAGACTCTCTCCCTCTCCCTATTAACCCCTCTCATCTCAGATCAGATTCTCAGATAAAGGTATCAGGGAAAAATGCTGGAATAATGTAGGGAAATTTGAAATATGTTCCAGTTGCAGAAAATTATTAGCTGTGTAATCTTAGGCAAGTTATCTTGTATCTCTCTTTGCTCCCGTTTCCTGATCTGCAAAAAGAAAAATGACAATGGTACCTATCTCCTTGGGTTGTTGTGAAGATCAAAATAATATATTGATTGAAAAGTGCTCAACTGAGTGATTTGCATATGCTAAGCACTACATTATTATTATTTCTTTAATTGAATGTAATTGTTCCAAACCTGATAACTCTAAAGTGGTTTCAAAATGCCAAAGGCAATAAGATCAATACTTTTTATATGTGATCATTTGGAAATGCATTTGATGTCATCTGAAGTTTTGTTTCAGGTTTTAAAGACGTGATGTCCTTCATGTTTAAATTCTCTTATATTGTGAAATTTGAGAGACCCTTGTAACAGAAATACTGTTAGACAAACAACTTTTTAATCTGGATGCTGTTGCACATGAATTGGGCTTTTAAAAGGATGTGATAAAAATAGATATTTGAAAACTTAAATATTGAATGATGTCTATTTTGTTATAAAGCAGATGATATATAATAGCAAATTTTCATTTGAAATTCTTGGCTATTACAAATGTGTATAGGGTAGTTTAAAGATGTAGTTTCAATACATTAATGATGAGTCAACTATTGGTCATTGGATGTATGTCTGAAACTCCAGAATATGGGTAATTTTAATTTATAAGTAAAGGATAACTGTTAGGCAAATATCAAGAAAGATATTGAAGCCCTAAGCTGTAGTTAGCGAAATGTTGCTATTTAAGGTAAATTCCTGAGACTGTAATTTACTATTGTTTGAGTTTTGATTACAGGGATAGTTGTCTGAATCATCATGAAGCCAATAGTAGAAAATGGACTGGGCTGCAGTTTGGGAACTGCTGAAGGTGGATGTCTGTGTGTAGGAAAAGTTTTGGGAATGACTTTGGGATGTTAGGTAGGATCCTCCTGACTCTGTTTTTCCATTGTGCTATTTCCTTTCTGAAAAGGAAATTTCCTCAACTGGTTAATCCTGAGCCTTGCTTTTAACACACCGGGGCTATATGATTGACTGTCAGATATGACTCATGCCTGGAATCAAACAGAGCTAAGGGAGTTTTTCCTCCCTGTTATAATATATGACATTGTTATAACTATATCCCTCTTTTTCCTTTCATAGCACATTTCTATAATCAAGAAGTTTTGTAAGTACAATACTAAATCTATTAAATAAGAGATTGACACTGGAATATCTCTGAGCTACTATAGTAGGATGCAAGTATGAACATCTTAAAACTTTAACCTATATCTGTGGTCAAATTATAATATAGGGATGATATCCTCCTGAGGGGGATATGATTAGACAAGGTAATAAGGCAAAAACATAATGTGAAAGTTTTCTAATTAAATGAAATAGTAAATTTTGAGAAAAGCTGACAGGATTAGACTGTTTTCTCTAAGAATTATATACAGATGTATATAAGATTTATATCATGGAAATTCAGGTTTTGAGCATGCTTTGAAGATTCTTATATCAACTACAGGATTTAAGTAAGGATAGAAACAGCAAATGGTATATAAACTGAAATTCTCTGAAGTTTCAAAATTATCTGGAACCACAGAAGCAGAACCCCTTTTAGAGCTGTCCTGATAATAAAGCTTATTGTCCAAGAAAAGATATCTAGGGACCAGATGACTACCTGAGATATCTGGGATACAAAATGTGCTGGTTAAATGGACACTGGAGAATGTGTTACTAGGATACAAGGAGACTTGATGTCAGTTAATATTGGTAATAACCATTGTATTGCTTTGGTCTTTCATTTCAAGATGTTTATGTTTAAATTTTCATGGTTACCTTGGTGACCTGTAAATCTCCCTTCTCAAAACATTATGAGTCCTCTAAATAGTTTGATCTGTAATGTGACATTAATGAGACCTGACTTAATGCAATTATGGGAATTGTGAGAAAACTTCATTTCATTATTTGAACCTAGCCCTGCATGGCTGGGAAACTGTACCATCTTTATGTGCTGTTTAGAGATCCTTAACCAAGGATCTATGTTATGCTGACCATAAAGATTATATCAGTCTTTGGATCAATTGATACAATTGTCAATAAATATGTCTTCTAAGGGCCCCTACCAGGTTCTTCTGCCTACTCCCACAGCTGTCAAACTTGTGGGTATAGACTCCTGGATCACAGAAAGCCCCTGCTCTTGAGTGGACAGCAGAACCCTCTGGGGGCCTCAAGGTTCATCTAGTATGGACCCAGTAGCTGCTGACACCCAGACAAGACAGTTATCCCAAGATCCCAGACAAGGAATACTGTCCTCTTCCCTTTTCTTATGTACCTAACCCACCAAGGCACTGACTTAATCGTATGTTGGCATTTTCTCCTTCTACATTCTTGCCCACCCCTGCCCCTATTTTGCTTGCAAGAAAACAGTAGCTAGCAATGATACCTGGAACACACTTACCCAATAGATCCCCTCAAGGAACTGACCTCCTGTGGTAAAAAATGCTTTTCCTGGCCCAACTGGCCTCTTGTGGCATCTTGGCTTATACCTGCCTCTCCTTTATTGGTCAGAAGGGTAGGGGTTCTTTCAGACCCCCTTCCTTTGGCCAAAACAGGGAAATGTCAAGATATTAGGAGATAAGCTGTTTTCCAGAGCTAAGGCCCAGCAAGCAAGTTGTTCCCTGAGCTTGGCATAACAACAATCCTTTGTCCTCACCCTCCAGGTGATCTCAGCCACAGCAAAATCCCAGAATTGTTTTATATAATTATTGTATTGCTTTGACCAGCACCAGGTGTTCTCTGAGCTTGGACCAGCACCTGCTGCATCCGTGTTCTGGTCATGAAGCCCTGATATGCATCAATTGTCATGTTGTTGCTGTTACCTCTTGTGGTCTGGGCTATAGCTCACTGCACTGAATTGGTATAAATATTGAGATTTGGCCACACTAAAGCAGTTCCCCCTGCAATAGGAGTGGGATCCTGGCACATGTGTGCTTGCTTGCAAGCTGTTTCTCTCACTTTGAAATTAAACTTCTCTTTGATTCCTGACTCTGCTATCTCTAGCCTGTTTTGTTTGGCTCCAGCCGCCCACAGGTTACAGGCTGGTTCCATCTAGTTGATAATGTTGACTTCTTTTAACGTGGTGTGTCAGAAGTGGTAGGGTATGAGAGAATAAGCAACCAGTAGTGGAGAGAGTGACCAAGGAATCAATGACTTCTGGAGAAGGCCAGGTTTGGAGGCACAAGAAGATGAAAAGAGTGTGAAAAGAAACATATAGCATTACAGAATAAAGAGGGTACAATGAATCAATCAACAACCATTTATTAAGCACCTACTATGTGCCAGTCACTGTGCTAGGCTCCAAGGATACAAAGGCAAATTAATTTTCTGGCCCTCAAAGAGCTTCCAAGCTGGCTGAAGAAGACAACATGTACATATATTGGTACATAAAAATAAATACAAGTAAATTGGGTAAGGAGGGCAGGGAGGACCTAGTAGATGTGAAAACTAGGAAAAGTTTCCTGTTGAAGAGCACTTCAGCTGAGTTTTGAAGGAAATTAGGGATTCTAAGTGCTGGGGGCAAGTAAGGAAGGCATTGCAGGCATGGGGCACAGCCCCCTAGGGCAAAGACACAGAAATGGAAATGGGGTGTCATAGAGAAGAAGAGAAAGTTCAGGTGGATCCTAGTGGGCAGGAAGGGGAGTAACATATAATGGGATCTAGGTCATAGCAGGCTTTAAAAGTCAAATAGAGATTGTATTTTATCCTAGCAGCAGTAGGGAGCTACTGGAGTTTACTGAGTAGGACGGTGACTTGATCAGACCTGCATTTAAAGATAATCACTTTTTCAACTGTTTAGAAAGGAAAAGAAGAAGAGACTAGGGAGGGGCAGATGAATTTTTGCCACAGAAGGCAATAACTCTGACTCAGAGATTAGGAAAGTGGGAGGTGAGAATTTGCTGGGCAGAAGACATAGGAAGGACTAGTTCATTGAGGTTTCCTTTCTCTTGGGTTCTGTGAGGAAAGTTGTTTTGAGACTAGAAGTTTAAACGCTAGAGACCTGGGAGTGGAGGCAGTGGGCCATTGGGATTGGTCATCTGGAGATCTTGGTTCCAGGGGCTCAAACACTGTCCCAGTTTCATAGCTTAATCCTTACATAGGGGTGAGTGGGGGATGGGTGAGGCACTCCTAGAAAATATCCAGCACTTGGTTAAGGCATGGAGTTTAAGACCTTGGTCTGGGCAGTGCTGGATCTGAGTCTGGGATGGTACAAGGCCCTGGTGTGGACTGTTCTAGCCCTCATGTGTGAGGCCCCAGTTTGGGTAGCTGTTATGAAGCAGTTACAAAGTCTAGTGGAGAATTATTGGACACCATAAAGTTAAAAAGTCATCTATCTGCATGGAATGTTTGAGGTGTGGAGAAACACAGAAATGGACTAGGTAACCTTTGAAGGGCCTTTCTCTTCCCTAAGGAGCTAAAATGTTCAGTTATTTCAGTCCTGTCCAACTCTTCATTATCCCATTGAGGGTTTTTTTGCAAAGAAACTGGAATGGTTTGCCATTTCTTTCTCTAGCTCATTTTATAGATGAGGAACTGAGGCAAACAGAGTTAAGTGACTTACACATGGTCACACAGCTGGTAGGTATCTGAGGCCTAATTTAGACTCAGGTTTTCCTGACTCCAGGCCTGGAGCTCCATCCAGTGCACCATGGCACATGAAAGGAAATGTCCCATGAATAAATTCCTGACAAGACCAGGGGCAGAGCTTGCTACTCTAGGGGATGAGTGACCAAGAATTCCCACTGAACTTCCTGAGGACTTAGAAGTGGGAATACAAGCTTTCTTTCTTTCTTTCTTTCTTTCTTTCTTTCTTTTTCTTTCTTTCTTTCTTTCTTTCTTCCTTTCTTTTTTTTTAGGCAATTGGGGTTAAGTGACTTGCTCAGGGTCACACAGCTAGTAAGCATCAAGTGTTTGGTCTGAGGCTGGATTTGAACTCAGGTCTTCCTGACTTCAGGGCTGGTGCTCTATTCACTGCACCATCCCACTGCCCCTGAATACTAGCTTTCTTAGAATCCCATCTGTCTATCTGTGCCTGAAGGAGGAAACTGTGGATTTCAGGGGAAACTGTCTAATGGCTCAGCTTCTTGCCAAGGCTATAGAAGCCCACATCTCTGACCTTTCAAAGTTTAAATGTTCCTCTCAACTTAAGATTTTCTCCTTTGTGGGTGAGTTCTTCGCTATTCAGATTGAGGAGGCTAAGTCCCACAGGTGAAGTTTCTGCTCTATATGCTGAATTTCATAATCATGGAATATGCTAGCTGCAGAAGACCTCAGATATCATGTAATCTAAATTTCTTATCCTATAAATGAGGAAACTAAGGCCCACACATATTAGGTGCCTTACTTAATGCCTCATAGCAAATAAAGGACAGAGATGTCCAGGGTGGTATGATGGGGTCTGCCTCTATTTTCCAGTTTCTTGCCTCTAGTTTCAGTTTTTCAATGAACTAGATTTGGAGGCTATTAGTTTAATATTAATTAATGAATCTTAGGATCAATCTTCCTGGATTCACTCTCTTTCCTGAAAAGACTGAAACTGGACAGAAATGACAGTTAGCATCATTGATGATCATGATGATAAGCAAGGTGGTTGAAAACTCTATTCCTGGGATTCTCTGATGATTATTATTGTTAGATCTTGGCCTCCATCTTTTTTTCCTTTTTGGCCAACATCTTTATGCCAATTATGCAAAAGGCATACTACACAGAGCAACTTTCTAGTGTTGAAGAGAAGAATTTTAACACTATACTCTGCATTTTTAGGTTCAAATCTTCCATAAAGAATTTTACTTATTATTCATCTCTATCCAAGCCATTTCTAGGTTAGAGGGGGGAAAAAATGTCCAAACTGGCAAAACAAACAAACAGGAAAAAAAATCCATGCCTCTGACATGATTCTCTACCCCAAGATGATTTGAAATAACTTTTATAGGAACCTGAATGAGGAAGATATATTATAATTCTATCTGGGTTAACATTCAAGAATAGTTGAGTCATCAAAGTTATCAGAACCACTTCCCTCCCTGCTCTAGTAAACAAGGGGACCTCCTCCCTTCCAATCCACATTTGTTATCTGAGAACTAGGTGCTAGTGCCACTCAGTCAATAAAGATTTATTAAGGACCTTAACACAGGTATTGTACTAAACACTGGGGAAGTAGGGGTGGGGTTAAAAAAGAAAGACAAAAGACAGTCCTTGTTTTCAAGGAGCTCACAATCAAATAGGGGGAAATAACATGCAAAAAACTATGTACAAACAAGATAGATACAGGATAAATAGGAAGAAATCAACGAAGGGAAGGTTCTAATAGTAAGGTGAACTAAGAAAGGCTTCTTGTAGAAGGCAGAATTTCAGCTGGGACTTGAAAGAATCCAGGGAAGCCAGGAGGCAGAAATGAAGAGGAAGAGCATTCTAGGTGTGGGGGACAAGAAGTGAAAATGCCCAGAGTTGGAGGATGGAGTGTCTTGTTCCAGGAATAGCAAGGATGCCAGTGGTCACTTCAGGTGAGTGGAGAGACAGTGGGTTGAAAAAGTCAGATTGAATACCACCCTTAATTTCCCTAAGAAAAGCCTTTTTGTATTTGACCTATCACCCACCTTTCCAAGGGGATTTTTCCAAATTTCAAGGATTTTGGAAAGAGCTTTAGAGAAAAATATTTTTAAAAAATGTTTTTAAAACAAAAAGGAAAAGGACCTATAGGTACAAAAATATTTATAACGGATCTTTGGAAATTGAGGAGATGCCCATCAATTGGGGAATGGCTGACCAAGTCACGATATATGATTGTGATGGAATGCTGTTGTGCTATTATAAGAAATGATGAACAGGGTGCTATTAGAAAAACCTGGAAAGGCTTACTTGAACTGATGCAGTGCAGTGAGCAGAACCAAAACAGTGTACACAGTAACAATGATAGGCTGTGAATGACCTGGCTATTCTCAGTTATACAACGATCTAAGACAATTCTGAAGGACTTATGATGAAAATGCCATCCATCTCCAGAGAAAGAATTGATGCAATCTGAATGCAGAATGAAGCTTACTTTTTTTTTTAATTTCCCTTGAGGTTTTTTTTTGGTCTGTTTTCCTTCATAATATGACTAATATGGAAATATGTTTTGCATGACTGTACATGTATAACCTGTATAAAATTGCTTCCCTTCTGAATGAGGGGAGAGAGACAATTTGGAACTCAAAAATTTTATTTTAATTTATTTTTCAACATTTATTTTAAAAAGATTTTGAGTTCCAAATTTTTTTCCTTCCCTCCTTCTCTCTCCTCTCCCCTCCCCAAGATGGCAAGCATTCTGATATGGGTTATACATTTGCAATTGTGTAAAACATGTTTCCGCATTAGTCATGTTGTGAAAGAAGAAACAGAACCAAAGGAAAAACACAGTGAAAATAATATGCTTTGATCTTCATTCAGACACCATCAGTTCTTTCTCTGGAGGTGTATAGCATTTTCCATCATGAGTCTTTTGGAATTGTCTTGGATCCTTGTATTTCTGAGAAGAGTCAAATCAGTCATAGTTGATCATTTCACATTGTAGCTCTTACTTCATACAATGGAACTCAACTTTAAAAAAAAAGAATGTTGAAAATTGTTTTTACACGTAATTAGGGGAAATAAAATATTAAATATATATATGCATATATATATATATATATATATTTATAACATTTACAAAAAAAGTTTAAAAAAGTTTTCCACAGCCAAGTCTCTACAGGGTACATAGGTTATGAGGTAGGGCCAACCCAGCCCCTGTCGCAGAGTACTGTCAGCCTTTTAGAAGGGCTGAATTAATACCTAGAAGTCGCTGAGTGACAACAGAACGTGGATAAGTCTTGACTACTCAATGTACTGTTGTTCCAAATCCATCTACATCAACAATACACTGTGTATAACTATGGGGTTGGTTGATAGTATTATCCTTCCACTAATTGCAGAAAATGAAGCATAAAAAGGGACTTTACCTAGAGCTTAGTATTTTGGCTTCAAGGACAGGGCTTTTTGACTAGTCAGTAAGTGTTGTCTCTGGTATCAAGATACAGGGTGTTGTTAACAGTTACCTCTATTATTCAGGGGCTGATTAGCCAGAGTATGGGTTCTCCAGAGTGTGAGTTATCTAAGGGTTCATCTATCTCCTCTTTCTCCCTGAGGTGCCATTTCACTGATCATTAGCACCCTCCCCAGAAGTGGCACTAGGAAAGTAAAAGATTGGGAAAGATAAACAGAGACTTGTATCCTCAAGACTCATCATTTTGCCCCCCACTCCCCAAAGTAGGGTTAAATTAGCTAAAGGGAGGTCTTGGATTATCCATGTATACCAGTGTAACAGGGATTACTCTGGTCCCCACTGCCTGAAAGTTAGGCATGTTATATTTCACCCCTCTACCAGGGTTCTCTGGTACTCTTAAAGGGTATTAGGGAGTGTTTAGTCTCTGCCATTGGCTCAAGCTCCTACCGGTTGTGCTCCCCCCTATTCTAGGGGTCCCCTGCACCCAAGTTCCATTTAGTCATTTAACAGTCAGATTCATTTTTACAATGGAATAAATATTCAAAGATTTGGCAAGAACAAACATATAAACCTCTACCCCCCCAACACCTGTGGGGCATAATACCCCTTTATTCTACCCCAGGCTCTGGAGAAATGAGGGTAATTAAATTCACAGCTTAACTGAACACCAACTTCCAAGTCCAGAGCTCCCCTGGGCTCACTAAAAATGTATATACGCTGAGCCACACTGAACTACAAACACCAGCCCTGGGGCTCTTACTCTTCCTGCTTTTTCATGATACCTACGGGCATCTCCAGGGTATAAGGCAGGCAGAGGAGCCCTTAACTCAGATATCAGCACCGCCTCATTGCTTCCACCAATCAGCTGTCTGTAGTTCAGGATAAGATTGTAAAATAGTCAGCTGGTTTGGCTGAAATGAAGAGTGTATAAAAGAGGATAAAATGAAATAAGACTGGAAAGATAAGCTGGAACCAGAATGCAGAGAGATTTAAATTTAAGACAGTTGAAGATGTTTACATTTTATTCTACAGGCAATAGGGAGCCACTTAGTTTTTTGAGCAGGGATTACACAAATGGCTGTTCCTTTATGCCCGGAATGCTCTCCTTCCTCTTCTCCTGGCTTCCTTCACATCTCACTTCCAGTCTCACCTTCTGCAAAAAGCCTTTCCCAGTCCTCCTCAATCTTAGTACTTTCTCTCTGAGACTACCCCAATTTTTTCCCGTATATATCTTATTTGTACTGACTTATGTGCATGTTGACTCCTCCTTTAGACTAGGAGCTTCTTTAAAAAAAAATTTTTTTTTATTTTTAAAAATTTTTTATTTTTTTATTTTTGGTTTTGGTTTTGTTTTTAGACTGTGAGCTTCTTGAGAGCAGGGACTGGTTTTTGGTTTTGGCTGTTGTTGTTGTTGCTATTGTTGTTGTTGACCTTTCTTTGTATCCCTAGCACAGCATAGTGTCTGGTAACTAGTGGTCACTGAATAAATGCTAGTTGACTGACTGACTGGGTAAGGCAGTGCCATATTATAAAACTGCCCATAACATTTTACCAACCAAAATTGCATAAGAAAAGTGGCAGAAAGGATGTTATTAGAATTTGGGCCGGTCATTTGGCAACAGCAAGGGAAAAAAAAAACCACTGGACAAGACTGCCTGCTCCATTGGTAGCCATGCAATGTCAAGAGAACTAGAGGAAGGCTCTCAGGATGTTGGCTGAACCTTGGTGGAAGAAAAGCTATAGAACATGGACAAAAGCCCCATTGAATGAGAAGCTCTGCATGGGTTGTGATTTGTGCCACGAAAGGGAACATCCCTAGGTCAATGAGATCACAGATCAGCTGAAATATTGTAGCAGTCCAGAACACATATAGACAGCTCCATGTTTCATTTAGGAAATGTATGCTACCTCTTGTTGAAACAGTAACCATTTCTTTTTACTGATGAGGGAGAATGATAAAGAGAGAAAGCAAATATGTAGTTAAAAATAGTAGAGACTCACTTCCTGCTCAAACCCAGGTCTCTAAGTCTTCTGTATGTATATTTAGTCTTGACCTCTGATTTCATTGGTGTAGAGAAAACTCCTTCCAGTGCAGATCAGCAAGAGTTCCGCCATTTATTGGCTTAGAAAGTTGTCTGGGGGCACTGAGAATTTCGACATCCCAAGTATGTATGTTAGAGGTTTACTTGCCTCCATACCCCCATTCTGTCTCTGTATGTATATATACAGAGAGGGACTAGATTTGTTATTTCATGGACATGGGGAATTTCCTGGTGAGGAAACCCTGCCCATGCAGGTCAGTACCTTCTCTGTAAGTAGAGTCTTAGAGTAGCCTAGAGTACGAAGAGGTTAAGTGATTTGCTCTAGAATCATATAGCCTGTGTGGGTCAGAGGCTTCCTGGCTTTAAATCTGGCTTTCTATACCACTCCTCCATGCTGGCTTAGTCCTTCTCTATCTCACTTTCCTGCCTAGAGGGCCTTTTAAGTTCTGAGGAAGAAAGGTGGTATATTGAACATGAAGAGTTTATCAGTCTGGTAATTCTGTCTCAGTCCTTGATAGATAGACTTCCCATCCTCAACTTTAATTTGATTCATTTCAACAAAATAATTATTAAATACTTACAATACTTAAAGCACTTTTGCCTGGTGGTGGGGATGCAAGATAGAGAAAACTCAGAATAGATCCCAAGCATCTTACCATCTAATTGAGGATGTAATTCAGCTTACACAAGGACAAAAAATGACACAAAAAACAGGCATCTAAAGGAGAGTGAGATAAATGAAAAGGAGAGGTCAGTGTAAGAAGTGAAGAAATTTGAGGGAGGAGAAGTCACTTTCAGTTACAGAGGTCAAGGAAGTGAATGGAATGAATTGAACTTGAGTAGAACTTCCAAGCTAGAAAGGAACTTAGAGACAGGAAGGAAGAAGTCCTTTCTAGATATGGGCAATGAACCAGTAAATCAGTAAAACTTGGACTCAGTCAAAGGGCCACACTTGAGGACCTAGAGGGCCACATGTGGCCTCGAGGCCACAGGTTCCCCACCCCTGGAACCACTGCCTCCCAAAAGTTTCAAGTGGGAGAATCTGTTTTTATTTTTAAAAATTTTTGCAAACCTCCTCCCCAGTAATAGTGGATATATTACCATTGATTGAGAACTCCTATGAACTCAGTGGTGCTTTTAAATGTAATGATATTTTATTACAGCACCTGCTAATATTTGAAAAACAGGCACATATGTGTGTGTGTATATGACTCATAGTATTTATTCAGTCCACAGAAGGTATAGTTGCTTTTTTATTACCCTAAGATGTTGCTTCCCAGCTTTCAACAATTGAAAATGTGGTTGAAGTAAAGAACATTTCAATCCTAGATCTGGTCCTTTGTTATAGTTTTACCCTTTATATTTCAGATTCTTGGAAAAAAATAAAAAAGGTCATATTTCTTTGTAAATTTGTTTAAATTTGTGTTGAAATGTTTCATTAGGATACAAACCTTGCTCTCCATCAATCAATCAACGATCATTTAGTATGACTTAGTATGTGTCATTCGAGTTCAAGTTTGTTTTTTTTTTAAGCTGTGTTCAACTCTTCATAACCTCATTTGGGTTATTTTTGGCAGGTACTGGAGTGGTTTGCCATTTCCTTCTCTAGCTCATTTTACAGATGAGGAAACTGGGGTAAACAGGGTTAAGTGATTTGCCCAGGGCTACACAGCTAGTACATGTCTGAGGCAGGATTTGAAGTCAGGAAGATCTTCCTGACTCCAGGCCTGACAGTCCATCCACTACACCACCTGGCTGTCCCTAGTGTGCACCAGGCACTGTGCTAATTGATGAGAGCACAAAGAAAGGCAATAAGAGTGACTGCCTTCAAGGAGTTCACAATCTGATGGGGGTGACTGTGACTCTCCTGTCAATGTAAATAACTAGGTACATATAAGACACAGAGAATAGATCGGGAATGGGGAGGGGGGAAAGGGAGTGTTTATCTCAGAGACACTAGCAACTTGGGAGGCCAGGAAAAACCTCCTGAAGAAGCTAGAATCTGAGCTGAGAGGAAGGGGATTGTTGTTGTTTCTGTCATATATAAGGTGAAGCCCTGAGCAGGGCAGGGCATGCTATGGGAGGCTTGAGGAGAGACGAGGTTTGGAATAGCTGCTGTGGAAAATGGGCTACTTTATCAGTTAGGGAGGAGTAGAACAATTGCCTTACAGCACTGAGGCCCAGCTTGAGATTAGATTACATAAATTTGTAGTGGACCCAGTCCTCATGGTTTCATAATTTCTTCCAGTTCCTTTGGGTAGTACATGAACCAGATTGAAGGAGATAAACGGGAGGAGTGACCAGGATTAGCGTTTGGCAAAATATAGCAAGGGGCCTAATTGTCTAAGATACATAGCCAATTGCCAGAATCTGGGATAATGCAACTAAAGAAATCTTTTCCTCCCTCCCCTCCCTTCTTCTTCCCTCTCTCCCTCCCTCCCTCCCTCCCTCCTTCACCAGTATGTGGAACTTCTAGCGTGGAAACCACCACCATCCATGAAGATCAGCAATGATGAAAAGAACATTGACTCTGGAATCAAAGGACCTGGATTCTAATTCCATCCGTGATAATTATGTGAGATCTTGGGTAAGTCATTTAACCTCCATGGGGCCTCAGTTTCTTCATCTTTAAAATAAAGTGTTTGGACTGGAAAGCCTCTGGGTTCTCTTCTTGTTCTGGATCTATGAGGCTGCTGGATAGAGCTTTGGACCCAGAGTCAGGAAGACCTGAGTTCAAATCCAGTGACCCTGGGCATATCACTTAGCCTGTCTGCCCATTTCCTTATCTAAAATGGAGGTAATCAAAGGACCTGTTATGTCTCCTACCTCCCAGTATTATTTTGAGGAGCAAGTGAGGTGCTTAGCTACATAAATCCTAGCTAGTATTATTTCTAATTGAACATTCTTAGACATTGTCTAGGTCCACTAACAGGGGGTGAAGTAAATAGTGCACTGTGGCCTGGAGTCAGTAAGACCTGAATTCAAATTTGACCCTGGACACTTACTACCTGCGTTACTCTGGGCAAGTCACTTAACTTCTGTTTTCTTCAGTTTCCTCAAATGTAAAATGGGGATAATAACAGCATCTACTTTACAAGTTGCTGTGAAAATCAAATCAGTTAATATTTATAAAGTACCTCTATAAATACCGATTATCCCCCCCCCAATTATTTATCTGTGATCACAGTCTGTAGAAGCAAACAAAAAGACTGAACTTGGGTCTTTATGACCCCAATGCCAGCCCTCTTGTCCTCTATACCGTGTCAGCCTCATTTAATATTTATGTATCACCTTGCTAAAGGTGTAGGCATAGTAGAGGGCCAGAGGATAGGGAGAGAGGGTGGAAACAAAAGAAATATAAAACATAGTCCTGGCCTGGCAGGAGTGCCAAAATGAATAAAACAGACAGGCAGCAAACTTATCAGTCAATCCATCAACTAGCACTTATTAATTACCTACTAAGTGCCAGGAGCTATGCTAAGTTCTGGGCCTACAAAGACAAATGAGCCCAGTGTTGTAATCCTGAGCCATTCACTAAATGGAGGCTTTGGAAGATTGGAGTCCATAGGATCCCTTTTTTGTTGTTGTTGAGTCATTTTTCAGTCCTGTCTGACTTTTCATAACCCCATTTGCGGTTTTCTTGGCAAAGACACCGGAGTGGTTTGTCATTTCCTTCTTCTTTTTTTGGGGGGGGGGCAATTGGGGTTAAGTAACTTGCCCAGGGTCACACAGCTAGTAAGTGTCTGAGGCTGGATTTGAACTCAGGAAGATGAGTCTTCCTGACTCCAGGCCTGGCACTCCACCCACTGCTACCTAGCTGCCCCAAGAGACCCTTAGGACCAAGCATTTATATCTTCTCACTTCCCCTTTCTGAAAAAAAAGAAAAACCAAATCCTTGTTACAAATATGCATATTCAAGCAAAACAAATACTCTTGTTGGCCATGTCCAAAAATGTGTCACGTTGTGCATACCATCTACATATCCACCATAGCAGGTGGGTAGGAGGTAGGTAGCAAGCTTTATCAACGGTTCTAGGACCAATTGAATTCAAGTCATAACAGCAACCTAGTCACCCCAGCAGAGTGAATGGGATCTTTTGGCTCCTAGTGAGACCCTCCCACTCCCATATTTTCTTTGCATCAGCTTTCATCTTCTCCCATACCTTCAATTCCTTTGGCAATAATTTCCCCAGGGATTTGCAGTATTCCAAAAGAAAAGATGGGAGCTGCCCCTCCCCTCCTCCTGGGTCTGGCCTCCCATCCAAGTGCCAGCTCTTATTCCCTTTTCCCTTTTCCTCATCCAGAACTCCGTCTAGGATGGAGGTTTAAGCACATTTATTTCATGTCCCCCAAACCACGTGAGTCTCCTGGCTGAGACCAGCCTGGGTGCTGGCATACTTCCTCTGTGAATTTGGCCAAGTCACTTCAGTTTCCCTGTTTGTAAAATGAGCTGTTTGGCTGAGACGATTTCTCTGAAGTCCGTGGAAGCTCGGGGACGCCTAAGTGAGGAGTGAAGCACTCAGCTGTGGACTTTGAGGAAGCTAGGTGGCAACAGGAGGATCGGGGGCTGAACCTACAATTGAGGGGCGCAGGTGGGTCGGTGAGTTTGGCTGCAGGGCATTACTGAGAGCGTAGCCTGCTGGGTGCCCAGACAGCCCAAAGTGGGCAAGAGGCGGAGCCTCTGCGCATGTGCATTGGAAGTGCTTGAGTTTCACTTTGTAACTTTTAAGTAGTCTGGCAGCCTCTGGGCTGGACCAGGTGGAGCTCAACAACCTCTCTGTGCCGGGGCCAGAGTCACTGCTCCAGGTAAAGGGGGACAAGGATTGGGAGGCGCCGCCGCCGCTGCCCCTTCGCCTGCCTCCCTGGCTGCCTGTCTGTCCAGGGGTGCTGTGGGCTGAGCGGGGCTGGCAGGGGGCACCGTGCCCGAACCCTGCCACGTCAGGTGTCCGGTTCCGGGGCGGGCGTGGCACGTCCAGGCCTTCTGCTGTAGTCCTGCCGGGGTGTGGGTGGGTAGGTGGTATCCACAGCCCACGTATCTCAGCAACAAGAGAAGGGGACCAAGAGAGGCGCCTCTCTGGAGGAAGCGTGACTCTAACCTCGGGCAGCGCAGAGCTACTCCCTTCTCTTCCTCTGGGGTTCCTTACACCCTGCCCAGGACTCTCTTCCTAAACTGCTCTGCCTCCTTTTTCCGCCCTTAATCCTCTCCCTTCCCTCTTTTATCCTCCTTTTCCCTCACTAGTCCCTTTCAACCTCAGCGACTGTACCCCTTTCCTTCCCTGTCAGCTGGCGTCTGAAGTCTCCACTAGCCTATCCCGGAGCTGCTGCAATTGGCATTTCCTCCCTGCGCTTCTAGCCCTCCCTTTTAAGGTTAACCTCCATCTACTTTGTTTGTATGTTCTGGATATCTCTTTATTTACATTGCGCCCCTCCTCAATAAAAGGTAAGCGCCTTTGGGGCAGGGACTATTGGTTTTTTCCTTGGTATGCCTAGAATTCAGCTCTATGTCTGGTGAGCGCTTAATAACTGCTTTCTGATCGATTGAGTTTATCCACTCATGGGGAGACTTGGCAGGAAAGGTACTTAGGGACTGCTTATTGAGAGGCCTGAGCTCACCAGTGGAGCTCAATCTCACAGGCTTACACAGAATACATCCTCAAAAAGTCTATTAACTGCTTAAAACAGCACTAAGACTCTTGGGACACGCTGTATTTGGAAGCCCAAAGGAATAGAGGAAGAAGTTAACCTGAATTTGAACCACCTATTACCATTTTGGCTCCTTGGGTAGGGGGTGGACAGGACCTGAAAACTAGAGGTATGGGAGAGGGGAAGCAACAGGGCTAAGAAAGCTTTTGCAAAGAAAGAAAATTTACTGAGGTTTCAGAACCTAATGATAAGCCAAAGTTATCAGAGAGCTTAAGGTGACTTTGGTGATTTCAGTCTTAAGGAAGTGACTCCCTCCAAGGACAAGGTAGTAGTGGAGTGCCTACTGCAGACTTTCTGCTCCAAGTACCAACTAGGTATTAAGTAGCGGAGAGGTGGGGAGGAGGGTGTTGTGGGTGGAGGGTTGATTCAGGCCCCAGACTGCTGAATGAGGCTGTTCAAAGAGGATATCTACCCTTCCTTGGGGTGTGCGGAAGTGTGCTGGTGAGCACTAGAAGGTAGAGAAGGATTCCAAAAGGAGTATAGCCAGAGGGAATCATTTTTCCTCAGAAAGCATCCCATAAAAATGTCCTTCCCAGCACAGGAAATTCATTAGGCCCCTTAATAACGCCACATCTGCAGAAATTTCTCTGAGGGTGAGTGTGGGCAAGAACAGAGATCATGTCATCATTTCCCTTGGAAGTGCCATCACACACCCCAGTGTATTTAGTTTGGGGATGAACTTGGGCCAGCTGGCAATTCATATACCTGAGAATGGAAGAAAACACAAGCATGAACTGCTCCTATGGACATTGCTTGTGTGTTTCTCTAGCTCAAGGGAATGATTTTTTTAAAAACTGAGTGCTATAATTCCCCCCTCCTCCCTTACTAGCAGGCCACAAGTTTGAAGAGCACACAAGGTGTCCCAGCTTCAGTACAATTCAGTTGATGGTTGTTTAAGCAGGTGCCTTCAGAAGTCAGACTGTTTGCTCCATGAGGGGGTCTTCCGTGGAGAAGCTTTTGCAAAGAAGCAAAATCCACTGAGGTTTCAGTCCCTGATAATCTAAAGTTATCAGAGATCTCCAGTCACAGGACTTCAAGGGGGATGGCGCCCGGGCACGCTAGAGGAGACAGAGCTGCTTGGAGTTAACTGTTATCTTAAAACATCATCTTTAAATTTGGTGGGAACGCAGGAAAAAAAAATACTTTGTGTTTCTATAGTGCCTCTCTTTTGAGCTGCTTAGCCCTCTATAGCTTCTCTGGGAGGGAATAACAAGGGTTCCTGGTTTGATGTTATAGTTGAAGAAACTGAGACACAGGACTGGTAACTTACCAGGTCATACAGTGAGTCTGGCAGAACTGAAAAAGAAATGCAGGTCTCTTGACTCCCAATTCAGTGCCCTTTCCATCAATCCACCCTGTGTACTACTACCTTGTAATGTATCCATGCAGACCCCAGAAGGCACTGAAATGTGCAATTACCACTTTGGTACAGTCAAGGTCAGCGACTGGATTTGGCTGAGAATCCAAGGTTTTAGATTCAGATTTTGGGAGGACAGCAATACTTGGAAAGTACACTGAACTGGGTGTGCTTGAGGCAGCTGGGGTCTAGCACAATCATACCTTTGCCCAGCAGTGTGATCTGTGCCTCAGAGGTAATTTGTGCAGGAATATCATGGAGATCAAATGGAAAAACTGTCCTAGGTATTTAAAAAAGATAATTTCTAGGTAGAATAGGATGGTAGTATTTATAGCTTTAGACCCGAAAGGGACCTTAGAGGTCATTTAATCCAATGCCCTCGTTTTATAGCTAAGGAAACAGGTGGATATGAAGTGACTTGTCTAAGATGGCACAAATGGTAAGTAGCAGAGCTGGGATTTGAACTTGGGTTCCCTGATTCCAAATCTAATACTCCACTCTGTTGTGCTGCTTTATTATTTATAATTTTTGTATTGAACTATCTAGTGTGGTCTGATACATGTTCAGAATGTACTCTCAGAACACTCCTCGTTAGTAAGTGCCTGCCTGGCTGGCTTCCCCAGTGCCTTAGGCTCTTGTCCACCATGTCAAAGGAACTGCCCTTAGCATCGCACCTCAGTCACAGCCATCTGGTAGGTGAGGATTCACTGCTAAGTCCCTCTGGCCTGAGGTTTTCAATGCTCAATCAATCGATAAGCATTTATTAAATACTGCTTGGTATATGCCAAGCACTAAATTAGGTGCTGAGGATATGAATGAAGGAAAGAATGGGCATTTATTAAGTAACAAGTAGGGGCAGCAAGGTGGTACAGTGGACAGAGCACTGGGTTTGGAGTCAGGAAGACTCAGCTTCATGAGTTCAAATCCAACCTCAGGTACTTACCAGCTGTGTGACCCTGGGCAAGTCACTTCACCCTGTTTGCCTCAGTTCCTCACCTGTAAAATGAGCTGCCGAAGGAAATGGCAAATGCCATCCATAAGATGCTCTGAGTGGCTTCCTTTTGCTTCTGGGATCAAATACAAATTCCTATTTGGAATGTAAAGCCCTTTCAAGGCCGATTACACCTTATTCCCCCCAATAAACTCTGCACTCCAGTCAGACTGTCCTATTTGCTGTTCCCTGCACACAACTTTCCATCTCCCACCCTTCTGTCTTTGTATAGGCTGTCTCCTATTCTAGGAATACCCTCCCTCCTCATCCTCTTGGAACCCCTAATTCCCTTCAAGGCCCAGGCCAAGGGCTACCTCTTTCAGGAGGCCTTTCCTGACTCCCCTAATTTTCCTTACCTCTTCATTTTCTCCCCTGCCACCAATCATTTTATATTTATTTTACATATAACCTGTATTTACTTATATGTGAATACATAACATTCCCCCAACCTGGTAGAATGGAAGCTCCTTGAGGGAAAAGAGTTCTCATGTTTGTATTTGTATCCGTAGCACCAAACACAGTATCTGTCATACAGGTGCTTAATGAACGTTGGTAGATCAATTGAAAACCAGCTGAAAACCTTGCCTTTTGATGTAGAACAATGCTCGGTCTTAGGTCTCTGCTCTTTCTCCTCCTCTTGTCTCATCTTCATTTATTCTGCCATGGCTCTTTCTGATTCCTCATTCCCTCTGGAGCAGGGGGAGGAGGCCTTTGGGGACTAGAACACTGTTGACCTCAAGAGCCACCCCCTCAGCTACTATCTCTTCCTGGGGAAGAGGGAAAGTTGGTCAAAGCAGAAAGTCACTGGGAGAGACTTTCTCTCCACTTATCCCTCCACTTAAAGAGGGAGAAAGTAACAGAGGCATGAATCCAGAAACAAGCCAATTTTTAAAATATTTGTAGTTGGGTAGGTGCTAGGGGAAAAGAGCTGATGCGGGTGGGCTCTTAGGTAAAACCAAAGTCTACCAAATTCAAAGATGTTTGGGCAATTTTCAGGGAATGTGAAAAGAGCGGCAAGGAACTTATCTGACCTTTTGACATTCCTTCCTATTCCTCTTAGAGCAATCCATGAAGGCTGAATGACCTCCAAGACTCTGGTTTTTCAAGACCTGCAGGAAATGAGTTGTCACCCTGGTGGAGTCCAACTTTCAGCAGTGTGGGAGGTTCGGCTGTGGTGAGCCAGAGACAGGGAATGTTTGTCTCCTTTGCTCCCTTGGCAAACGCCAGAGAGGCCCCAGCCGAAGCCATTTTCATAGGCTCCTGATTCCAATCACCCAGTAAGTATAGGGATGAGGGGGAGGGACAGGCCATTAATCTTGCTGCATTGGAACTCCTTGGGAAGTCAGTTTGGGACCTACCCCAGGAGGTGATTGTGAAAGGAGATAGGGAGACTCAGCAGCCGTAGCCCCATCCACATGTATCATTCCAGGACCACAACCATTGTCCTTGCTAAGCTGCTTCTGCAGGCACTGTCATATCTTATATAAGAGGGGAAAGAAATCATTTCAGTTGGAGGTGTGTCCAGAATCATGTTGATGTCATCTTCTGTTAAGCTCATACATTAAGTCAGTTCACTAAGTATGGGAGTAAGTGCTTGGGCTTTTGCTTGAAATTGAGGAGCATGATCTCCACCTCATTCAGGCTGTGCTCCTGAAGAAAGGACTCTGGACTAGAGTTAGAAACTCTGCTACTTACTGCTCCTTGGGCAAGTCAGTTTGTATTTCTAAGCCTTAGCTTCCTTATCTGTAAAGTGAGGATAATAATGTACCTTGTCAGACAGGTGGTGCAGTAGATAGAGTGCTGGGTCTGGAGTCAAGAAGACTCATCATTCTGAGTTCACATCTGACCTCAGACACTAGATGTGTGACCCTGGGCAAATCACTTCACCCTTGTTTGCCTCAGTTTCCTCATCTGTAAAATGAGCTGGAGAAGGAAATGGCAAACCACTTCAGTACCTTTGCCGAGAAAACCCCAAATAGGGTCATGAAAAATCAGGATTGAAAATGACCAAATAACAAGAAGTACTTAATAAGGATTAGAATAGGGACTGGACCTGTGATTTCACTGGCATACGGAATTCCCTATGAGGAAACTCCTTCTACCAACGCAGGCTGCCATCTTTTTTGACCCTTAGAATACTGAGGTTAAATGAGTTACATAGCCAGTACGTGTCAGAGGTGGAACTTGAACCCAAGTCTTCCTGGCTTCAAGACTGGCTTTCTGTCCACCACGCCCTGCTGCTTCTTGGCATGTAAATAATAATCACAACAATAACAACACGATAATACCCATTTTTTTTTAGGCAATTTGGGTTAAGTGACTTGCCCAGAGTCACACAGCTAGTAAGTGTCAAGTGTTTTGTCTGAGGCCAGATTTGAATTCAGGTTCTCCTGACTTCAGGGCCAGTGCTCTATCCACTGTGCCACCTAGCTGCCCCAATAATAACCATTTTAATATAATATTTTAAGGCTTGCAAAGGATTATATATACATTATTTCACTTGGTCTCATATTTACCTTATACTTCCCCATGTACACACACACACACACACACACACCACACACACACACACGCATGCACGCACACATGCACATCCACCAGCCTTGTGGCTGTGAATCAGATGAGGCAACATATATTAAGTAGTTTGTAAGCTTAAATGTTAGCTCCTCTTAAAACCTTTGTTCCCTGCACAGTTGGAGTTCTCAGTTTAAATGGTCCAGATTTCTGAAATTAAAGTTTAAACAGTCATTTGAGGCTAGGGGCAATAGGAGAGGGGAGGTTGAGTATTTCTATGTCTAAGAACAATAGGGTGTGAGAAATTATTATTTTGGTATTATATTAACAACTAATTATTAAATTATTATTAAGTCTTGACAAGCCCTGTAGTTAGTCAGCTGGTCTCTGAAGGACATGATTATTTGACAGGGTTTTTCTAGGGTAAGACCCTACTTCTATTTAGAGTGTGAATAGAATCTACTCTAAGTGAATTTTTGTCCTTAAGAAATAAGCCCAAAGAAAGAACTATGGAGTTTGAATGCAGATCAAAACATACTATTTGCTATTTTTTTCCTTCTGTTGTGTTTTGTTTCCTCTTTCTGGTAGTTCCTCCTATTAGTTCTAATTCTTACTTACAACATCACTAATGTGAAAATATGTTTAATAGGAATGTATATGTATAGCCTATATCAGATTGTGTGCTGTCTTGGGGAGATAGGTAGGGAAGGAGGGGGAGAAAAATTTAAAACTCAAAACCTTGTGGAAGTGATTGTTGATAAATAAAAATAAATTTAATTTAAAAAAAAAAGAAAAGAAAAGAAATAAGCCCACATCCTTGCCCTCCTCCACTGGGGTGGCTTAGAAGATTCTTCTGTCCAGATTGCTGGAAGTGGCTGAGTCTTGTGATCAAACCATGTTCTCAGTAGGTGGAGCTGAAGATTTCTATCTCCTCATTTAAATGTCCACCAATCAGGGTTGATTTCTCCTGTCAGGGGCATTCTCTTTCTTTTGTAATAGTATTTTTTTTTCCAATTACATGTAAAGATAGTTTTCAACATTTACTTTTATGAGATTTTGAGTTTCAAACTTTTTTCTCCTTCTTTCCCTCCTTACCCCTTTCCCCAAGACAGCAAGCAATCTGATATAGGTTATACATGTATAATCATATTAAACATATTTTTACATTAGTCATATTGCAAAAGAAGAATCAGAATAAAAGGGGAAAACTACAAGAAAGAAAAAACAAAACAAAAAAAAAGGGTGAAAATAGTATGTTTCAATCTGCATTCATACTCCATAGTTCTTTCTCTGGATGTGGATAGCATTTTGCATCATAGGGGCATTCCCTTTCTTTCTTTCTCCCCCCCCCCCACTTTTGGTGAGGGAATCCAGGTTAAGTGACTAGCCCAGGGTCACACAGCTAGTAAGTGTTAAGTGTCTGAGGCTGGATTTGAACTCAAGTCCTCTTGACTCCAAGGCCAGAGCTCTATCCACTGTGCCACCTAGCTCTCCCTGGGGCATTCCCTTTCAGAAAAAATATTATTTCTTTTTTTTTGCCATTCACTGTCTCCATTAGGGGTCTTTGGTGACCTAGAGAAACCACTGACCATCAATTTACTGATTATTAGTTAGGCTAATTGATAAATTGATTATTAATTACCACAAACTGTCTTTAAGGTTTTTCATTTGTCACAGAGCAGCTGGAACCACAGGTGTAGCCACAATTTCCACACATGCATAAACAACACTCATAGTACCTCAGTGTAAACTTTAAGGTCATATAGAAATGTGAGCCATCATCATACAATGCACTATATAAAATTTTGTTCTGCAGACTTAAAAAAATGTATAGCTGCCTGGGCCTTCACTCTTATGAAGCATTGGGCACTGTCTTCTTTAATTTTGCAGAATCATCCAAGTATAAAGTCGGAAGGTACTTTAGCAGTCATCCAGTCTGACCCATACTTGAGAAGGAATCCCTACAGGATGATAAGATCATAGATTTAGAACTAGAAGAGACCTTAGAAGCCATGGAGTCTAAACTCTTCATTTTACAGAGGTGGAAACTGAGGCTCAGAGAAGCTACACAGGTAGTCAGTCCCTGAAACAGAGAGGTTACACAGGTAGTAAGTATCTGAGGTCTTCCTGATGCCAGGTCCTGGATTCTATCCACCATGTCACCTTGCTGTCTCCATACCCCTCACATAATCATTTGAAGACCTCCAATGAAGGGGGATCCATTATCTCTCAAAGCAGCCTATATTGCTTTGGACACCTCTAATTTTGGGAAATTTATCCTAGATCATCCCAAACTTGCCTCTTCCTATGTCATGGTTCTTGCCTTTCAGATCAGACTGACCAAGTCTAATCCCTCTTCCAGACTTTTCTTGAAGTCTTCCAATAAGGAGGATCCTACTACCTCCTGAGGCTGTCAGTCTGTTCCACTTTGGCAGAGTTCTAACTGTTAGGAAGTATTTCCCCCCTCTGACATCAAGCCTAAATTTCCCTCTTTGCATCTTCCAACCCCGTGGCTCTTGGTTCAGCCCTTTAGGGCCAAACTGGTCAAATCTGACCCTCTTCCATTTGATAGTCATTAAAAATTTGAAGATAACTATCATGTCCTCCCTTGAGTCTTTTTTTTGGGGGGGGGAGTGTAAAACATCTCGAGTTCCTTCAGTGAATCTGAATATGAAATAGACTTGAGGTTCTTTCACCATCCTAGTTCTGCTAGTGACTCTCTCCAGCTTATCAATGTCATTCTTAAACTCTGGTACCCAGAACTGAACACAGTACTCTAGGTGAAGTCTATCTGGGGAAGAGCACAGTGGCCCTATCACCCCTTTATTCCTAGAAGTTATGGCTCTCTTAGTGCAAGCCAAAATTACATTAGGGTTTTTGACTGCCATGCCATGCTGCTCCCTCATCGAGCTTGCAGGCCACTAAAACCCAAAGCTTTTTTCCAGACATACCAGTGTAACCACACCTCTCCCATTTTGTACTGATGAAGTCGAATTTTTGAACCCAGGTACAAGGCTTTACATATTTTGCCCTCTTAAATTTCATCTCAGCTTAACTGTTCATTGAAATAGGGGAGGGGGTTGGACTAAACAATTTTTAAGGTCATTTTAGAAGTTATCTAGATTATAGCTAGATTATAGCTCTGGGATTCTGTGTTTCTGGATTCTTTTTATCACATGTCTTCTGTGTCTCCTGTGTCATGTTGATAGATGTAGCTGGACAAGATTTTCCATTCTTCTGCTACTCATTTCTTTTCTTTACATTTTCCCTTCTTCTCTCTCTTTTCTTTCACCCTTGCTAATGGCACGCATAAACACTGTTTAGTCCTTCTGGTGGCCCTTAGGATTAGAGAGAATTTTCATCTTGGTCTAGAGAAGTTCTTAACTTTTCTTGTGTCATAGACCCCCTTTGACGGCTAGTTGGCACTGTGGGTAGATCACTGGGCCCAGCATCAGGAAGACCTGAATTCAAATCCAGCCTCAGACACTTGCTAGTTGTGTGAGCCTGGGGAAGTGACTTAATCTCTGTCTCCTTCAGTTTTCTCATCTGTAAAATAGAGATTAGAATAGCACTTCCCTCCCAAGGTTGTTGTAAACATACAATGAGATAATATTTGCAAATACTTAGCACAGTGCCTGGCACAGAGTAGGCACTTAATAAATGCTTATTCCCTTTTCTTCCCCTTTGGCATTATGGTAAAACCTATGGACTCCCTCTCAGAAAAATGTTTTTAAATGTGTAAAATAAATTACATAGGTTTGCAAAGTAAACCAATTATGTTAAAATCTAGTTACCAAAATATTCTTAGAAACAAGTTCATAGCCCTAGATTCCATGGTCTAGAGTCTCTTAAGACATTGGCAGCTTCTTCTACGTGTTTTCTCTTGGTCTGAGGTGTTACCCACCTCAGTTAATTTCCATTTGACAGACTGTGTTCAAGGGGACCTGTTTTTGAGACCCAGAGTAAGCCTGGCTGTCCCAACCCCTCTGACAATCTGGAATTGCTAAAACAATGGGACTATTCTCAAGTGATGCTGCTGGGCACATAGGAATTCTGAATCCCTTTCTCTCCAGCTGACTTCCTGCTTAGCCACCAATCCCTGTAAAGAAGTGTGCGTCCCCTACAGCAGCATAAGAGATACTGGTACCAGTGGTGTGGTCTTAACGGAGTGTCTGTTCTTTCATTGATCCTGCTGCTTTTTGTTCACCTCCTTCCTCCTCTTTTCCCCTCTGGCTTCTAGGAATGAAGGGAGGGACAAGTTTCCCACCCCTGGGCCTGTGGCATCCTGAGGTGGTCAGGAGCAGAGAGAGGCTGAGCACTGATCTCAAGCCCAACGATACGTATTGCTACAGCACCGTCAACAACACCAGTACTGTGCTCCAGGGAGTGACCTTTGGCGGAGTGCCTACTGTCCTGCTCATAGATGTCAGCTGCTTCTTGGTGAGGTGCTCCTATTTCCCTTTGATTTGGGGAGGGAACACTAGGTGGAGCAAATTAAGTTGAAGCCCTGCTTTTAAGGGTTTATAGGAGTAGGAAGAGGGAGACTGTTGGGGAAGGGGAGAGTTTATGCCTGAGCAGCCTGGACTGGAGCTGGGACTTCAAGAAGGTTGGCTTGGGGTTAACAGGGTGAGTTAGGTCCTAGAAGGAGAGAGAAACAGCTGAGGAGGGGGGGCCAGATGGTGGGCAGTTTTGAAGACAATGTGTGTGTGTGTGTGTGTGTGTGTGTGTGTGTATCTGTCTGTCTGTCTCTCTTTCCTCTTGTACTGGGAATATCAGAGTGCCCTGTAAGATAGTGGGCATAGGAAATTCCCAAACTGTAGCACATAAGCATTGCAAAAAAGCTGTGTGAACATAGTTTCTTATTTGAGTCTTTCCAGGAACACGCTGTATTGCTTATGGTATACTTCAGTCAACAAGCATGTGCCTTTAAGATCAGTCAGTCAGTCCCCAAGCCACAAGTATTAAGCTTCTACTATGTATCAGCTACCTTGATAAAAAGACAAAATCGAAAGCATCTCTTCTCTTAAGGAGTTTACATTCTCATGGGGGAAACACCATGTACACTTTTAAGTATCTACAAAATCAGTACAGGTGTAGCTTGGTCTGGAGGAACATATAAGGAATATATCTCCAAGAAGCTGAAAAACCTTCTCCCAGAGGGAGGTTGAGATAGCAAGAATAAATCAATTTCTATGAGAGAAAACCAAGGTTGTAGAGGTCGAACAGTAAGTCATAGGAGAGAATGATGAGCAGATGACCTCATTCGGTCTCTGTACTTTAGAGAAAGGAGGAGGAAGTACATTCCTGGCAAAGGGACAGCCTTGAGGAACACCAAGGAGGCCAGTTTGGATAGACCATAGAGTGCATGGAGGAGAGTAATATATAATTAACTTTTTTAAATATAGTTAACTTTTAAGAGTAAGGTGGAGCCAACATTGTGATGGGCTTTAAATGCCAAATAGAAGAATTTGCATTTACCCCTAGAAGTAATAAGGAACCACTGGAGATAACTGATCTGGGGAGTGACATGATCAGACCTCTGCCCAAGATATATCACTTTGGCAGCTGTTTGGAGGATGGATTGGAAATAAAATGAAGTTCATATTTGCTTATTGGCAAAAATTCCCAGTGACAGCTCAGACCCATTGGAATCAGGCCAGGCCCTGTTACTTCTCTCTAAGAAAACAAAACCTGAGTGATTAAAGAATATTGATCAGGGCTCAGTTAAGGGAAAATGACCAGGCTTTTTGCTGTTAATTCTAATACACACACACACACACACACACACGTTGTTCAGTTGTTCAGGTCCAATTCTTTGTGACCTCATTTGGGGTTTTCTTGGCAAAGATACTGGAGTCATTTGCCATTTCCTTCTCCTCATTTTACAGATAGGGAAACTGAGGCAAACAGGGTTAAGTGACTTGCCTGGGGCCACCCAGCTAGTAAGTGTCTGAGGCTAGATTTGAGCTCAGGTCTTCCTGACTCCAGGTCCAGTGTTCTAGCCACTGTGTCACCTTGCTGCCATATATGTATGTATGTATATGTGTACATGTGCCTATGTATACACATATATATACAATATAGATACATATAAATGTATGTATATGTCTATGTGTATATGTGTATCAGTGAGAGAACTTGGTCTCCAGCACTGCTACATAAATGTGATTTTGCTTCCTAGGGTCACTTTTTAATCTTTCTGCTTTGATGTTAGTAGAAGTTGGGCAGTGGGAATGTCGTAGTTAGATCATACTGAGGTCGGGGAAAGCAGTTTATGTTGAAGCCTCCATTACAAGAGGGTCTGTCCTCCTACTGGGATACACTTGAGTAGCATAGTAGAAATGACAGAATTTCTGTGCCCATGGAGAGGAATTACCATTGCTGGAGGTACGTAGGATGCTGAGCTATGTAGTTAGTAGACTTAGGGTGACATTGCACTCATCCCTGAGCAATCTCCAATTCTAACTAGAAAAAAAAATCTGTGACGCATCTGTTTGTCTTTCTCTTTACCTCCCCACCCCCACCCCCTGGCCCTTTTTTTGTTTCTTGCTCCTAGTTTTTAATAGTTGTGTTTTCCATAATTCGAAGAAGATTTTGGGACTATGGCCGCATCGCACTGGTGTCAGAAACAGACAGGTAAAAAAGATTCCTTGGTATGAGAGAAGATGAAACCTACCTCAGTGTAATGGAAGCAGAACTGTCCCTTGGGTACTACAAATTGGGCTGTCACCCAGACCCTTTACTTTTTGAGGGGGTGGGGGAGAGGGTAGGGTTGTGGTAGAGGAGGGGGCTTCTGGGCAGTGTCCAAAGGAGGCAGCTGTTCCAGCTGGCATGTCTACCAGATCAGGGATACTCATTCTATCCCCCACAAGGGTTGCTGTGAGGATCAAATGAGATAATTTATGTAAAGAGCTTTGCAAAGCATTAAGCCAATGTAAGTGTGAGTTATTATAATGCAAGCAACCTATAAAATGGTCACCAAGGCTAATCCGTTCCACCTTCTTCATTCTGCCTCCAAGCATCCTATTTTTGACTTTTTTTTAAAAACTTCATAGAGACCCTAGATCTTCATTTTAACTTGATTAACTTAATAAACATGTTGAGGGTGGTTCAGAGATGTGATTGGCTCTTGGCCCAGGAAGTGAATGTGGGCTTATAATATAATCCCTGTTCAGTCAGTGCTTCACCACTTAAAAGACCGTTTGTTCTTCCTGTTGGAAACACCCCTCCTCTGCCCTGTCCCTAGCTGCCCATCTCAGGAAAGTGCTTGGCCTCCTGACCAGGGTTCCTGGCACCCAAATGAAAATGTACAAAGGAAATAAAGTAGCTATAACTCCCGATATGTTTCAACATTGAGGAAAATGTGGAAAGATGAGGGGTTCTTTACTCAATCTGCTTATTTCAAGTGTAGCCCTTTTGAAGTTAACGAACTCCAAAAAAAGGGAGAGACTGATTAGTGCCAAAAAGTCCATCTGTGAATATTCAAGCTATAGCAGTCCTAAGCCCCATGGGCATAACGCAGCTTCTTGGCCATCCTTTGAGTTTATTGAAAAACAACATCTGTAGTGGAAGACATAAACTCTTTGTCCCCTTTAACATCATACCATGGTCTGAAGGCCCTTTGTATATTTTACATCAAAGGGAGAAAGGTGATGGCAAATTATAGATTTAAACAACTGGAACTTCCAGATCTGGCCAGATGTGATACATACCTGAGTATTGTATCTGCTGCTGACGTAGTGTGTTAGTGGGGAAAAGTGGATTCCTTTGTCCCTTGCCTGGGGCCCATAGGCAGTTTCCCCTGAGAATTCCTCCCTCCAGTGCCTTCTCTTCCCATGAGGCTAAGCTGGTGCAGAAATGTGGCCCCTGTGGGTGGAGGGACACCTGTGAATTTCCTAGCCCTGGGGAACGTGGGTTGTTAGTCAAAGTTATCTTTGCCCTGTATCAATTTTGTGAAAACTGCATGTGATGACCTTGAGAACAAAACCACAATACCATTTGCTTACGTTTTATTGAAGGAAGTCTTAGGCTGTTTGTTTTTTGAGAGTAGGGAGCAAAAAAGCAAGCCTCAATAAAAGTTTTTGCGAGGTCGTCTATTGGTGAGGACACTAACCATGGAATTAGATGACACAAGGTGGAGAAGGAATCCTGATTCCAACACTCTATGCCAATCAATTTGGACGAGTCACAACTTCTCAGATCTTTAATTTCCTTATTGCTGATTTATTGTCAGGAAAGTGCTTGTCAGCGAGTCCTAGGCCCACATTTTAGTGAATGTGGGAACTCCCTCCACAGAGACACACCACACAGCCCAGAATTTATAGTCTTAGAGACTTACCTTAGGGTCAGAGGATTAAAGGACTTGCCTAGCTTTAGAGACAGGCCTTGAACCCAAAACTTCCTCACCTCAGGTCCAGCACTTCTAGCTGCTACGCCAAGTGTTCTTAACATTTTTGTGTGTCATAGGTAAAGCCTATGACCCCTTTGGTAAAATCTTCTAATAATATCTTTAAGTGCATAAAATTTATTTTTATATACACACACACACACACGTACATATATGTGTGTATATACACATACACATATATATACATATGTATATAAAATTTCAAAGTAAATAAATTGTATTGATATACAGTTTCTAAATATTTTTGAAAATGACCAAATGTGTGATGTAGTTTAGACTTCCCTGAAATCTATCTATAGACTCTTTTTTGGGGGAGTGGGGTCTATAGATCCCAGGTTAAGAACTCCTGCTTTACACCAAATTGCAATATAATGATTTGTAATCTGTAAAGCAGGGGTGTCAGCTTGTGCCTGCAGAACTCCCAGAGTGGAGATTAAAATGTAACTGGGAAATGTTTAGTAAATAAAAATATCACAAAACATAGATAATGTTAATTTGTGGTTTTCTAAGTCAATATGCAGCCCCCAGGGATCCCTTTCAGAGAGGGTTTGGCACCAGTACTGTAAAGTACCTATACACAGATGGTTAAGTGTGCTGCCCCAGTCAAATTGTCCACCTAACAATGTTCCTGCAGAAAGTTGGGCCTGGGAAATTTAGATGGATGTTAAGGACAAATTCAGTCCACAATCTATGTGTGTGAACCCACAATCTACTAACAGCCCAGAGCCACATAGTTCTTCTCAGAGATTACAGGTTTTTAAAAATATTTTGTATTTTGAAACAGTTATGGTATCCTCAGGTAAGTTTTGCATTATTTGCATTAATTTTGTTCTGTTGATTAGAGGCCTATAGAAGGCAAAGAGTAACTTTAGACAATCTCACAGTACCTTTTACATTTCTATAGCTGGAAATTAGCAGCAGGGAAAAGTAGAAAGCTGAGTTTCCTTTCCATCTGAGTCAATAATTCTCCAAGTGGTGTTAGAGGAAACAAATGTAGTTGATTCTCCTCTAAGGGAATGGGGTAACCTAGGATGGGGAATGGAATCCCAGCCCGGAAAGGTGGGATAATTGTGGGCAGTGTGCCCCAGGTGTGATTACACAGGCTTACCTATCTTTCTCTCCTTGTATGTCCCAGAGAGTCCAGATATCAGAGGCTGTCTTCCTCTTCCTCAGGGCATCACGACTTTGAATCAGATCTGGTTAGTATTTTAAAGGACAGAGCAGTGTGGGCTGTGGGTTCTGAGAGTTCACTACAGAAATTCGGGAATAGGACTACTTCCAATCATTAGCTACTCCACAAGGGGGCAGGCAAGTGTAGGGGAAAGACTCCTGGATCCAGAGAGTTGGATTGAGTCCCTGACTCTTGTACTCAGAAATGTGTGATCTTGTGCTAATTGTTTAACCTATCTGAGAGTCGGCCTCCTTAGCCATAAAATTATGATACTTCTACTATCTACCTTGCAGGGTTGTTATGAAGAAAGAGCTTTGTAAGTGTCAAAATGCTACCTAAATATGAGCTGTTTTGTTGATATTAACGGTGATAACAGTAATAATTAGAACATCACTGATTTGGAGCTGGAAGGGACCCCAGAGGTCATCTAGTCAAACCCTCTCATTTTACAGAGAAGGAAACTGAGGTTCAGAGAGGTTGTGACTTCTCCCAAGTACAATGTGCCTGTGACAGCCGGCTCTGTAGACACAACAATGGAGAATACGTGAATACTATTTGGAAAGATGCGTTGTGGGTTAGCATAGGATTGGGATACTTAGAGAATTCATGAGAATGAGAGAGAGAGAAAAAGTAAGACAGAGGTCAGGAATCCTTTAACCCTCATGTCCAAGAGGCCCACTTGGTAGGCTGAAGAGGTAGTGTTGTAAGAGGGGAAGGAAATGAGAGGAAGAAGACCAAGAGAATAGACAGAAGGGAAAAAGGGAAGGAGAGGGAGAGGGGAGGGGAAATAAGATAGCAGAGGAAAGAAGAGGTGCCCATGCAGTGGGTGATCAGCAACTGGATTGCTGACCTACTTCTCAGCTAAGGGAGTATTAAACCCCAGGGACTTCTAAGTTTAAAATTAATTTTGATTGCTTCTAAAGTCTACAAACAAATGACAACTTTCTCCCCTTAGATTTCACTCTAAAAGTTTGCCCCCGAATTTCTATTTTCTACCCCCCAAGCTTCTGACTCAGGCACATCAATTGTTTTCCAAATGTTCTACTGACCGGCTCTGTGTTAATGTCTCCAAATCAGCTGTGAGATGTCATCATCTCTCGATTTAAGAGTTTGGACAAGGCCCTCTTGAGCTTTAAAAATATTTTTTCCCAAAATTATTGAGACTTGAAAGAAATGTTTTCTCCAGTGTTCCACACACATGGTGCATGGCTGTGATTTTTTTTTTTAACAAGGAGCATATGGAGACTGTCTTAAGGGGGACAAAGGGGCAGCTTGCAAAACTGGGGACAGATAAACTGCTTTCAGCATAATAGGAGATTAAATTGTTGTCTGATTTCAAAGATTATGAAAACAGCTGTCTCCTCAAAGCAACAGCTGTTTAGAAGCTAATCAAATCGTTCTTTATTTCCAGGGGTGTTGTTCATGGCTAACTGCTGTTTTCCGAATGCAGTAAGTATGTGATGGAGGGAGCTGTTACTTGGCTCCTTTGTTACATCTCATTTATTTGGGTGGTAGGAAGATTAGGGAGGAAAGAGCTGAGCTGCATTGGGGTGTAGAATGATCGCGTTTTTATAGGATGGGGTGTGCTTTTTTATTGCATCATAAGCATGATCTTGGGGTTAAAGCATAAGTTTCATCCCAGGAGCCCTTCTGGCTTGGAAATAGAAGTGCCCCAAATGAAGGGAACCTACAAAAACAGAGCATGAGTTACTGAAGCGTAGAGGGACCTTATGTGTGGGAATGTGAGGTGGTCACAAAGAGAGTTCAATTGAATACAGATTGTGAAACGACAGAGGAGGAAAGGCAGCTGTGGGTGGGGCTCCCCTTTTTTTCTCAGTTACCCAAAATGTAAATTCTGCCACTGGTTAGAGCCCATAGCTTTGTATGTTGTTTTCTTTCTAGACAGGATTGGGTATGTCATTGGCCTTTTTCTACTTGGACCAGGTCACTCTATGAAAACAGGGGAATAGAAATCTGTTTTCCCCCTCATTTCTAAGCTAGCTCCATGAAAAACTACCATTGATAAAAACTGCAACTAAGAGTTCTTTATTAGTTGCAAATCACCAACATTGAGTCTAGTTAAGCTACAAGGGGTTTGGTATTTTTCTGTTTTTCTCCTTCTACTCCTAGCAAAAGCTAATGGAAGCTGTGGGGCAAGAAGAATGTTTCTATTAAAATTGACGAAGGAAATAGTTCATTTTTTTCTATTATTCATTCCTTCATTCATCAAAATATTATAGAGCACTTACTGTGTGCAAGGCATAATAATAGTAAGAACTCTGGTTTAGAAGTAAAAACCACACAATTAGATGGGGAGAGCCCTATTTGAGGCCTGGTGCATAATACTGTTGATTCAACTCTTCAGGACCATGACATTTACTTCCATTCACCACTGTGGTGTGGTGGCTTTACAGCTTTGTTGTTAAGTCATTTCAGTCATGTCCAACTCTCTACAACCTCATTTGGGGTTTTCTTGGCAAAGATACTAGAGTGTTTTGCCATTTCCTTATCCAGCTCATTTTACAGATGAGGAAACTGAGGCAAATAAGATAAAGTGACTTGCTCAGGGTCACATAGCTAGTGAATGCCTGAGGTCAGTTTTGAACTTGGGAACATGAGTGTTCCTGACTCTAGGCCCTGCACTCTATCCACTGTGCCACCTACCTGCACTTAATTCTTTTTTTTTTGTCCCTAAAAACTTATTTTATTTTTAATTTATAAAATAAAATAAGCATTTCCATAACAGTGGGATAATAAAAAGATGATTACACTTGAAACAGCAAATCTATTATGTACAACTTGCTATTCCTTCTAAGTATATAATAAATTTATGTAAATTTTTTTCTTTTTTTTCTTCCCTCTCCCCGTGGCTACCATTAGACACAATATGTAAAATCGTTCTATGTAAACTGCTATTTATCAGTTCTTCCTCTAGATGCAGATAGCATCTTCCTTCAGATGTTCCTTGTAGTTGACTTTCTGTACTTAATTCTTAACAATCAGAGTTATCCAAGAGTGGAATTGGGCTGCCTTAGGAGATATCAGGTTTCCCTGCTCGTCAGTGGTCTTCAAACATAAACTGGATGACTATTTGGGTATATTATAGTATAATAAGGATCGGGGAGGGTTGGTAAACTAGATGGCCACTGAGGACCTTTCCAATTTAGAAATTCTGTGATTTTGTAGGAAGAGAATGGAAGCAGGGATACCTATTAGAGGTTATTGGTGGATAGTAATTAGGGCCTGTGATGGCAGTGGGATTAGAGGTGGGGATGGGGAAAGGGAACACAGACATGAAAAATATTGAACAGCTAGATTCAACAAGATTTGATTATTGATTGGATATGAGAGGTGAAGGAGAGAAAAGATTCAAAGATAACCCCAGAATTTTGAACCTTTGAGACTTAAAGATTAGTGTCACCCCAGACAGAAACAACAAAGTCAGAAGGAGAAATGGGTTTAGGGAGAAAGAGAATAAGCTTAGTTTGTGGGACATGTTGAATGTGAGGTGTTTGTGGGATATCTAGATGGAGATATCCTATACTTTATTGTAGATAGAGGTATCAAGCTCAGAAAAGAGACCAGGGTTGGAGATGGAGTTTTGGGAGTTATCCACATGGAAGTGGTAGTTAAAGATATGGGATTGAATAAGGTTACTATTGAATGAATAAATTAAAAAAAACATTAATTAAGTGTTTACTACATGCAAAGCACTGTGCTAGCCATAGGAGATATAAATAGAAAGGAAAGAAGGTCTCTGCTCTTACAGAGCTCATATTCTAAGGGGGGAGAGATGGAAAGGTCCTTCGGATCCAGTAGCAAAGCAGATGGTAATGCATCCATGTCATTCTCATTGATAAAATCATGCCAGTTTCTGATGTTGGACCATTTGACAGTGCCAAGAACTTTCTTTTCTAAGTTTATAGTAGCTGTACCAACAGTACCAGCAGAAGAAATTGCCGGGATGCATCTTTCTGGGAGTTGCTTCCCAGGATGATGACTTTGAGATCCAGGCAGGAAGCAAGGCCGGTGGTCTGGGGGAGAATTAGTGAGGGAGTAAAGTAGGATTTTTGAACTTCAGTGAGAGCCCAGCTAAAGGTATAGATCGTCCATTTAGAGTGAAATCAGCTCTGTTGTGTGACCTTCTCAGCCTGAGAAGCAAAAATAGAGAAATAAGATGCAGAGGATGGTGCTCGGGGATGAAATGAATGAAGCAAAAAGGACAGAAGAAGGTCAAGGGCAAGGCCTTCTGGGACAGTGGCTGGTAAAACATGAAAGTGGAAGGTCATCAAGCTGGGGGGAAATAGATAAAACCAGAGTGGGAGGATGGGCTGGGAGAACAGAGATGGGTCTGCAGTAGTCGTGATAAGGACAAAAAATAGATTTTAGTGTGAGAGAATGAGAGGGTGGAAGAGCTGGAGTCTGTGGTTAGAGAATAGAATTTTGGAAGTTGGGGAGCTTGAAAGGGGCATGGTTCTGAGAAATAGTAAAGCCTAAGCCTTGCTGGGGTGGGGAACCTGCAGGCTCGAGGCCACATGTGGCCTTCTAGGTGCTTGGGTTCAGCCTATTAACCAAGTCCAAGTTTTACAGAACAAATCCTCTTATTAAGGGGATTTGTTTTGTGAAGTTTGGATTCAGTCAAAGGGCCACACTTGAGGAACTAGAGGGTCACATGTTGCCTGGGCCACAGGTTCCCTACCCTTGGAAGATATAGCCATGCCCACACACAGCTGAAGTAGGGTGGAGAAGGTTGTGGGGTTGAAGAATTGTGTGGTCCAGCTCTTAAAGGGACTGAATATTGAAGTCCTTCAGGATGGTGGCAGGAGATAGGGCAGAAAGGAAAACCATGAGCAAGATGCTAAAATAATTGAGGAAATTAGGAAAGGGAACCAGAGGTGAGTAGACCAGAGTGTGGTGTGTATTGCCTGGCCTTCAGAAGAGAGACAGGAATTTAGGGGAATGGTGTGAAGTAGTGGAAAAGAAATCACAGAGCCCGTCCATCCCTCTTCTTGCTCCTGAAGCTAAGTCAGAGAAGTGACCTCCTTATCCCTCAATACTTTCTCCATTGGTATTCTTGGGAGAGAGCTGGGTTTGAAACCAGAAGGTGGGATATGGTTAAAAAGTCTGGAGGTCTCATGGGGCTGTCATTCCTCTGTTGGATATATTAATTTCTGGCTTCCTGAGAAATGGTGGGTCTCTAAGGGCCTCATTGTCAGGCAGCATTGAACAAAAGGTGGCCAACCTTCTCCCTCTAAAGCGCAAAAAGTAATAGTCATGATATCATCAATTTATAGCTGGAAGGGACCCCAGAGGCCATCTAGTCCAATCTTTCATTTTAGAAATGAGGAAACGGGTTCAGAGAGGTTGTGACTTGCCCCAAGGTCAGACAGTCAGTAAGTATGGGGCCAGATTCAAACCCGCGTCTTCCTGGCTTTGTTTAATCCTTTCCCCACCACGGCACAGCTCTCAAATCTTTAACCTCAGGTTTTTTCCTATCCCTAGACTTCCCTAATACAACATCATAAAGGAAAAAAAGCCTATCACTTTATCCCTCTGGTCTTGAGATCCCAGCAGAGAGAGGCCAGGGCAGAGGGGACAGCCTTTAGGATTAGAGTTGGGCTTCCGTGGCACTTCTTCTCTCCCATTTATGATTTCCATTGTGGTGAACAAAGATGGAGAGAGGGGAATGCAGTAGGGGATGCCACCTGCCATCCAGAAACCTTCTCCTTGGAGGTTGGGCTGTCTTCCTGTGTGGTTGCCCAATGCAATGCTGATTGGAGTTCCTAGAACCTATCTTGTTAGCATCTTGGTTTGTCCTATAAAATGGAAGCTCCTTGAGGGCAGAGACTGCTTCATTTTTGTCTTTGTATTGCTAGCGCTTAGGGATAAGTGCTTTGTAGCACTTAGCTCAGTGCTTGGCACACAGCCGATGTTTAGTAAATGTTTGTTGATTGATTCATACAGGCAGAAAGATCTTTGGGATGTATACACACATATATGTGCACACACTTTTACATACTTAGGTGGTTGCATAAAACGCCATCAACACAAACCAGAGTAGGAGCCGGTTTCTGAAGGAATTTCTGGCCCAAGCTACTCAGTTGACCTATATGTTTGTGTCTGTGTCTGCCCAGAGATGAGCAGATCCAGGAGTGGTGTGGAGATGATGCCATACACTACCTGTCCTTCCAACGCCATATCATCTTCCTGCTGGTGGTGATCAGCTTCTTGTCTCTCTGTGTCATCCTGCCTGTCAATCTCTCGGGTGATTTACTGGGTAAGAATTCTCCCTACCCATTTTTCTGATTGGAGAAGAGAGAGTCCAGAGCAGGGTCCCCCTGTAGAGCTCATTCACAAAGATCCAGCATGGATCTCTAGGGATTAAGTGCTGAATTCAGATTTGAGAAAGTCTGAGTGCCAGAGACCTAGCCAAGGTCACACAAATATGTTATATAGCAAACCTGAAATTTGAACGTAGGTCCTTTGTTTCTAAATTCACATTATAACTCTCTTCAGTTAAGTTCCACATTCTGTAACTTTTTCCCCCCTTCGAATATTCCATGAGGGATCTCATTTGCAAATGCTGAAATTAATCTTCATCCCTGGCAGAGATTCCCAAACCTAGTTTTGTGATGCCCTATGATGTTTCTAATTATCCTAAGGGTTGTAATGAAGTTATCTAGAACTAAATTTTAATTTATTTTGACTTATAAAAATGCATGCATACTGGATATTAAAAGGAGAAAAATCCAGGATGGTGTTCCAAAGTGAACCCTGGATGAAGTATTCTAATTTCCTGAGAAATGAGAATCACTGGTTTGGAGGCTAGGCAACATTTTATTTCAACACCTTACAAGAGTTCTATAAACACAAGCTGACTTTCCCTATCAGTCTTCTTCAAGACTGTCTCAGGATAGTGTATCTGTGGTTTATCTTCAGATAAAGATCCTTACAGTTTTGGGAGGACGACGATAGCAAATCTGCAGACTGGGTGAGTATCAGAATTGGGGAGCGTATGACCCCAGCGGAGGCTGGGCCAGCAATCCTTGCTCTGATGTGTCTTTCTTCTCAGGGAAGAATTTAATGGGAAGCCAGACCAGAGAGCTCAGGAAAGGCCACCACACAAGTTCAGAAGACAAGAGGAGTGGGTTTAGGGTGGAAGACAAAATTCAGTTTTGGACAAGCTGACTTTGAAATGCTTGTTGGATATAACAGTTGGAGATAACCTATAGACAGTGGGAGATGCAGGGCACCACCTCAGAATCAAGTTCAGGGCTGAAGGATCAGCTTTGGGAGTCAGAGATGGTAGTCGAAAGTACAGAATTGAGTGAGGTTATGATGGGAGCAAGCGTAGGGAGTGGAGTGTTTCTGAGTCCCTCCCTGTAAGATCCAACTCAATCATCATTTTCTGTATGAAGACTTTCCTATCCACCCCCTCCCAACTGCTAGTACCCTCCCTTCCAAACTATCTTGTATTTAATGAACTTGGACTGATTCGTATTTATTCACTTTTAACTTAAGCTGTAGATACACGTAAATGTACTTATCCCCTCCTTTAGGATGTAAATTCCTTGACAGCAGAGACTGTTTAATTTTTGTTCTCATATCTTCTTCACCTGGCACAGTGCTTGTCACTTCTTAAGTATTTAATAAATATTTGTTGATTTATTGATATTGATGAGGGAAGAGGGAAAGTGCAAGCAGTTTTATGAACTCTCCCTAGCTGTGAGTGTGTGGCTGTGAATGTCACAGACAAAACCCATGTTTTGCAGGGGGTGCTTACAAAAGGTGGAGCCCCTGATGCCCTGGAGATACAGATATTTTACAGTTAACAAGGAATAAGGGCGGGGAGGGAGCTTTCTGATATCTTTACTTCAGGACCCAAAGTATAGACTGTTGATCTTGTCCTAGGCACCTTTCTTTTCTTTATCCCTCACATTTGAATCTCTGCTCTGCCTTCCTCCTACCCCTTCTCTTTCAGTAGAACCAGAGCTTTTCTAGCCCCAGCCCAAGGACGACAGCAGTGGTCCCAGGGCCAGAAACTGCTGCAAAGCTGAGGAGTTAGGCATTTTACTAAATGCTAGGATTTGCTAGGCACTGTGCTAAGCATTGGGAGTACAAAGAAAGGCAAAAACACTGTGCCTGCCTTGAAGGAGCTCACTTTCCAATGGGGGAAGATACCTACAAACGACTATGTATGTACAAGATATACAGAGTGGAGGAAAGGTAATCTGAGAAGGGAAGTGGCTAGCAGATGAACTTCTGCGAAGTAGAATCAAAAAAGAGGATTGTGTGTGCAATTCTTAGGTGCTCCTTTTGGTGCCCCCCAAACCCAACTCTGAGCCTCTTTTTCTCCCTTCTCAGAAATGACTTGCTCTGGCTGCACACCATCTTTGCCGTCATCTACTTGCTGCTCACCGTTGGCTTCATGAGGCACCACACCCAGTCCATCAAGTACAAAGAGGAAAACCTGGTCAGTGAACATAGCCAGAGCCTCTGCCCCGAAATGGGAAGAGTGCAAAGAGGGAAGGCCCAGTGGGAACTCCCCCAGTCTGTTCTGATCTCTGCTTGAGGTCAGAAAGGGCGTTGGTGGAGCCCAAGATTGTAGATTTGCTCCTGAATTTGTCCTGGGCTTTTCAACTGTTTCTTCCAAGGTCTAAAGGACAAGACCATCAGCAGAGGAGTTTTGACTTTTATTTTTTATTTTGCTGACTGGTTCTTTTCTGCTGAGATTTTGGACATTTTATCCTCAAGTCATATCTTAAAAACAAAACAAAACATTTTACTGATGCCTTTTGTCTAAAGAAAAAACCCCAACAATCCTCTCTCCACTCCAGACTGAACTCCCCCGTATAACAAAGAAAAGCAGTTAAGCAAAAACACTTGATACAGCAGTGTTGTCTTACAATGTATATTCCATTCTATCCTTGTGTTCCCCACCCCTGTGCCTTGAGGAGAGAGGTCTCTCTGTTTCATTATCTGTTCCCCAGGATCATCATTGGTCTTTTCGTTTATTCATGTTAGTTTCCTTTTGGTGATCTTTTTTATTTATATCATTATAGTCATTGGGTATTGGGTCTTCTTACTTCCTGAGTCATATCTTTATTTTTTTTCATTTTAAATAGTATTTAATTTTTCTCCAATTACATATAAAGACAATTTTTAACATTTGTTTTTTAAAAATTTTGAGTTCCTAATTTTCTCCCTTCTCTCATCTTCTCCCTCCTTGAGACAGTAAGCAATTTCTTATAGGTTATACATGTGCAGTCATGCAAATTATATTTCCAAATTCCACATTGTGAAAGAAGACACAGACCTAAAGGAAAACACACACACACACACACACACACACACACACGCACACACACTCACACACTAATATTCTTCAACCTGCATTCACATGAGTCATATCTTAAAAAAAAAATCTTTTAATCTCTTCTCCAAGTTGAAATCAAGTAAGAAGTATTATGCCCCAAGATCCAGCAGCATCTGCCTTCTTGCTGGTCCCCGCACATAATACTCCATGTCTGTACTTTCTACTTCTTATGGTCAAGTATACTCTGTGTGATTGAGGGCAAGCCTAGTTCCCCTAGGTGAATTGTTCTCAGTTAGCTGGGCCCTAGATTTACTGTGTGGCCTTGAGCTGGCCAGTTCTCTTTTCTGGGTTCTTGTTTCTCAGTCTTCCCACCTTGCCAATAAAGCCACCATTGTGGTTTCCTGTGCTTTGTAGGCCTCTGAAGAAGGTGCTACATAAATGAACCCCTTCTGTTTAAGGCAGCAGAAAAGCCCAAAGCAAAAGCCAATAAACCATCCACTAGTTTCCCAGATGTTTTCTTTCTGGGACTCTGGAAAGAACAAAACAAACTGTGCTATTTTCTGTGAGTTTCTCAAAGCCCTTCAGGAGCAGCTGTCAGAGGATCTAGATCCTAGTTTCCCTTCTGCCACTTACTGGGTGAACACCATTGGGCAAGTCCTTGAGCCCTTTTGGGTCTCAGTTTCCTCCTCTGTAAAATGGGGAGAATGACCCCTGCCTGGTCTATCTACTTCCTAGGGTTGCTTTGATGTTGGAATGAAATTATTTATATAAGAATACTCTGTAAACTGGAGAACGCTTTGGCAGGGGGGAATCCTAACATACATTAATTATTTATTGATTATTAAGGTTTGCAAAGGACTCTTTGTACAAGACTCATTTGGGCATTGCAGCAGCCCTGAGGGACGTGTCCTAGAGGTGTTATTTACAAAAGTAAGACTGGTTTTTGCTTTTCTCCTACAGGTGAGACGCACTCTGTTTATTACAGGACTCCCCAAAAATACCAGGAAAGAGACATTAGAAAGCCACTTCAGGTAAGAAGGGCAATGGTGGAGCTTCCTAGGGCCAAGCCCGCAGCAGGGGTGAAAACACTCTTATTCATTAGGTCAACCTAGGAAATATCCCAGAGCCATGTGGAAGTCACGCTCCAGGACCTGCCCTGGGGTGGCCTCATTGAGAATATTTGGTCATGGAACCATTCTGGCTGTTTAGTAACTAATCCCCTTGGATAGGGGGGAGTGGGAATAATAACAAGAAAACCTGTTTTATACTGTAGCACTTCATTAATTCAGACTGTCTTCTCTGAGACCTTGGACCAGGGCTGGGCTGAAGTGTATCTTTGTCCAGTCTACCAAGAAGAGAAACAGCATGGAAATGTGATTAGAGTGCTGGGCTTAGGGTCAGGAAGACCTGAGTTCAAGCCCAGGCTTTGAGGAAGAAAAGGGAACAAGAATTTATCAGACACCTACTATGTGCCAGGCATGGGCTGAATGCTTTAAAAATGTTGTCTCCTTTGATACTCACAACCACCCTGGGAGGTAGGTGCTATCATTGTCCCTATTTTACAGATGAGGAAACTGAGGTCATCAGGGGTTAAGTAACAGCTAGACAGTGCCTCAGACTAGATTTGAAACTCAGGCCTTCCTCACTTCAGGCCCAGTGTTCTACCACATAGTTGTACCACGTATAGCCTCAGGAGATTTGCCAAAGATGACATAAGTAGTAAGAGTAAGAATATTATACCTGAAAAGGAGAAACTTAGATTTGTGTGTTTATACTGAGCTAGGAAGTTTCCTTGAATAATCATGTGTGGATAATTCCTGTTAAACATCTTTCTTGAATAAAGTCATAAATTTATTTTGCGGGTGTCAGCTTTATCAACATACTATCTTATATGCCAAAATATCCAAAGAGTACTGATCTCCAGCAGATTTTTGGGTACAAGCAGGCTAGATAAGATTTTTCCAAGGGAATTAGAGCATATCCCTCAAAGTCTCTTCTCCTAGAAGTTTTATTAACATACTCAGAAAACAAAAATTGGAAGAGTAATGCAAAACAATTTATCAGTCATTCAGTCAATTAACACTTACACCCCTTGTGTGCCAGGCACTGTTTTAAGTGCTGGAAATCAATGAAAGGTTCCTTTGAGGAGCTCACAGTCTGATTGGGAAGACAACGTTCAAATAACTATGCACAAACAAGCTACGTACTATACAGGATAAATAGGAAGTAATTAACAAAGGAAAGGCCCTAAAATGAAGAGGAATTGGAAAAGACTTCCTGTACAAGGTGGGATTTTAGCTGGGATTTAAGGGAAGCCAGGGCAGGTAGGAGGCAGAGATGAGGAGGGAGAACATTCCAGGAATAGGGGACAACCAAGGAAAATGCCCAGAGTCTGGAGATCAAAGAACTGCATGGAGGACATGGAGTTCTAAGAACTCCCTGGATCACAGAGCATGTGGGGGATGGGAGGGAGGAGGGCGTGATGACGTGGGGCACTAAGGAGGTTGTAAATGGAAGATTTTCTATTTGAAGCTGGAGGGGTAGGGGATAAAATGGAATTTATTAAGTATGGGAGTGATGTGGTCAAATCTGTGCCTAAGGAAGATCATTTTGATAGCTGAGTTGAGGATGGACTGGAGCAGAAAGAGACTTGTGGCAGCAAGACCAACTAGGAAACACCAATAAAAATTTTTAAATGCATAAAAATATATAAGATTACAAAGTAAACCAATTATATTGAAATATAGTTATCCAAATCTTTAAAAAAAAAGTTCATGGATCCCAGATTAAGAACCCCTTTCTAGATTTTTAGGAGTTCTTCATAAAAACAACCTATGAGAAGCTCATTTTGGCCATTGGTTACCATTTTAAATGAATGCTGATATTCTCTGAGTGAAGTTTGCTTTTTTCCCATAATGCCTACTTTGTGTCCTTTTTCCTCCTTTTTCCATGCTGCAGAGATGCCTATCCCACCTGTGCGGTAGTAGAGGTCCAACTATGCTATGATGTCGCCGAGCTGATTTATCTGTGTAATGAAAGGTAAGTTAGGGAATACGCGTGATGTTGAGGGGTCCTGTGAGAGTGGGAGAAAGGGAACCTAATGGATTAAGCAAGACTGTCTTGTTCTGGTCCTATTTTCCTTGGTGAGCCGTGTCTCCTCAGCTATAAAGTGAGTGAGACCTCTGCTTGAAATGACAAAACAATTTTAATTTAAAAAAAAATTGTCATAGACTATAAGCTTCTTGAGGGCAGAGACTATTTTATTTTTGTCTGTCTTTTCCTCTAGCACAGTGCCTCGCACATAATTGGCACTTAATGAGTCTCTGAATTTAATTGAAATTTTGTCCCCGTGGCCACAAAGAGCAATCTTATCCACTCATGTTCTCTGACCACACTTTGGAAAACATTGACTGTGTTTTTTGTTTCTCTTGATTCCCACCCCACCTCCCACCCCCATTTTCAGGAAAAAAGCTGAGAAAAGCCTGAACTATTATACTAACCTGCAGACAAAGACTGGAGAGAGCACACTCATCAACCCCAAGCCCTGTGGCCAGTTCTGTTTTTGTGAAATCCAGGGGTGCGAGAAGGTGAGGACCTTGACCCTTTAGTTAGGCAGGAGTAGATACTGTTCCACAATCTTCTGGGAGCTGCCTCCTCTTTATCTCAGTCAGTGTACGTGGGTTGAGTTCCTACAGAACGGGTTATTTGTACTATGGTACTATGTGGTACTATGAAGGTCCCATGGTTTTCTGGGGCTGGGCAGCGTCTCATCTCTCCTTACCATATTGCTGTGGATCAAGTCGGTGTTTTCCCGGCAGGAAGATGCCATCGTCTATTACACCCGGATGAAAGACAGGCTGCTGCAAAGGTTATTGCAAGAGGAATGCACAGTTCAGGATCATCCCTTGGGAATGGCCTTTGTCACCTTCCAGGAGCACTCCATGGCTACCTTGTGAGTGGATACAATTTGTGGAATGGGCCCTGGATCCTGCTTTCCTCAAAAGCTCTCTCTGTTTCCTGTCTCTGTTCATCTTTTGTTCATTTCCTACTTGCCCAGGACTTTCATGGGCTAACTTTTAGATACCAAGAGGATACTGTTAATTCACCATGACTAGGACATATGGCCTTCTCTTCTTCTGCCGTAGAAGTAAGGGACTACAATGAACCATCCTCACTTTCTCAGCTACTCTCCTTTATGACCCATGGTATACATTTGTAAGATGGCCAATAGATTAAGGGTATAGTCTTTTACGATCACAGAACAGGGATTGCTAACTGGTTCATGTAATGATTCACTGCTGGCCTTGTTCTCATCAGCACTAGGCTTTAATTAAATGAGCTGACAAGCTTTGGTGTCACCTTAGAGAATTATCCCACTTTAGCTCAGGCTTTGTCCTTCTTGCCAGATTTAAAAAGTCTTCCCTCTATTCCATTCCCACCTTCGTGATATCCGTGTTAGAAACACAGTGATCCTTTCTCCAACTTTTGAATTCCCCAATTTTCCATGAAGTCTGAATAACATTAAGTCTGGGAAGAACATGAGCTTGCTGTCCCAGGTTTCTTCCCAACCCAGTTATATCCATCTGTGGCCCACTCACTAAAGCATCGAATGTGGGAATATCTAAGAGGCACCATTGATCCATTGGAGGTAAAGTCTCCCCAGTGTCACTAGCCTTAAGAAGACATCATCATATGGAAGACTCTCTTCCTTTTGTCATGGTTCCTTGCTCATAAATCATCTAGGAGAACTTTATTAAAGATCCAAAGATGACAAGAGGCACATATAGCCACAAGGAGTCTCCTTTAAGAAGACAGTCATCACATCCTTTGCCACCACTGAGCCTGAAGGAGTTTTATACCTCTCAGAATTTCTGTTAGTATTAGTCTTGTAGGTGGGCTAATCTTCATTTCCAGAAATAAGACTGTCTGTTTTATCATCTTAGAAGCAATATAGAAGCATGGAGGGCTTGAGGGGAACCAAGACAAAATTAAATGTCATTTTTCAGCTTAACTAAGCAGAAGCCATTTTCTAAGTTAGAGTTACTCATGTCAAAAGAGGGACAATGAAAGGCATCTCTCTCTTTGCCTCTCTATACTTGGGAGCAGCCTGGCTCCAAGGAAAATGTAGCCATCTGAAGTATTTTCCTCCCTCCCTCCCCTACTCAGACCCTGAAGGCCAACTAGGTCCCTCTCCCACCCCATGTCTCTGATATATGTAGGACCTTGGGAGAACATCTCTTTCAGTGTTACCCCTGGATAAGTATCACATCATTCACTTGGGGGCTTCAGAGCTACAGGAATAACAGGAGGAGTGGAGGATGAGCCTGAGATAGAAAAAGGCCTGTGATTGGAAAGAGGAATATTCTGAGGAAGTTTATTTGTAGAGGGAGAGAAGAGACAAAGTGGGCCCTGAAGGTATACCAATGAGCAGGACCATTAGCCTGTAAGACTGGAGAAAGCTCCATGATCTTGGACAGGAGAGACTTCAGGGACAGGAATGTCTCATAGGAAGGCAGAGGTGGCCATCTCACTGCCTCAAGCATTTTCAGAATGTCTTCCAATGAATCCTAGTCTTTGCCGAAGCGGGAATGAGCCCCTTCTGTGTGCTGAGTTTGTTCCAGTCTGTCTTTTGCGTCGACAGCATCCTCAAGGATTTCAACGCTTGCAAGTGTCAGGGCTGCAGATGCAAAGGTGAGCCACAGCCCTCATCCTACAGCAGAGAACTCTGCACCTCCAACTGGACTGTTGCCTTTGCCTCCTATCCAGAGGATATTTGTTGGTGAGCTCTCGGCCTGACTCAAAGGGACTGGTTTTGGGGAGGGGTATTGGTGGAAAAGACGTGTATTTATTACGATGATTTTTGTATCAGTTGTTCATAGTTGTGTCTGGCACAAATCCCTGGGGACCATAAGATATGACCTTCCCACCCCACTATGCTGATAACAGTGGTAGTAATGACTCACATTTATACAGAGCTTTAAAGTTTGCAAAGGTCTTTAAATCCATTATCTCATTGGATCATCACAATCAAACTGTGAGGTAGATATAACAGGCAAGTGTTATTATCCACATTTACAGATGAGGAAGTGAAACTGATTTTTCCAAAGTTAATGAGTGTCAGAAAGGGTGGGAAACCAGGTCTATCCTGACTTACAGGACACCACTTCTAACCACTGTACCACACTACGTGCAGTTTAGTGGAATTCTGCCTAGTTGTCTCACTAATCACTTTCTGACCTGTCTTCGCTGTAACACTATGACAGGTTAAATGGTGGAAGTTCAGACTATTAATGACTTAGCTTCTTGGGGTCCCTACATGTAGCTTATTAACCCAGTTACCCCCTCCCCTGGGTCATGGGTTAGCAGCCCCTCTGTTCCATGGTAATTCTAAGGCAGGAGTTCTCAATGTGGAGTCTGTGGATAGATTTCAAAGGGTCATGACTTGTATCAGGGAAAAAAGTGACATCATTACTTTCACTAATGTTTAACTGAAATTTAGCATTGCCTTTATTTTAAAATGTTATTCTAAGAAGAGAGCCATAGTTGTACCATATGCTCAAAGCATGTGGTACCAAAAAACAAACAAACAAACAAAAAACCGTTAAGAATACCTGGTCTAAGGCATAAGCTGGAAGCTTCAATCAACAGGCATTTCTTAAGTACCTGTTATGTGCCTGGTGCTGTACTAGGTGCTAGGAAGAATAGGAAAAGAGAGAAACACAGAGGTTGGTAGCAACACATCAGTGCTGTAGGTTGCCTAACTTTGCCTTCTTCCCTCCTCAAGCCAGAAGTGTTCTCTCCTTGGCTGTTTTACAACTCAGCTTAAGGAAAACTTGCTTAATTGCAGTGGGGGAGGGGGTGGTGGGAGTGGAGAATCCATCTTATAATTTGGGAAATTTTTCTTATTTGTCACTAACTCAGTTGGCTCCCTATGAATGTGGGTGATACTATTTCTTACCTCAGTTAAGCACCTACTATGTGCTAAACACCATGTTCATCTCTAGGGATACAAAGAAAAAAACCCCATCACTTCCCTCAAGGAGTTTACGTGCTAATGGGGGAATACATAGGTAAATATACACATATACACATGCATATATATAGATGCACACATATAAATTATATCGATATGCACATAAATATATATTCACACACAAATTATATATAAATATACAAAATATTATACATATATAAAATACACATGCAATATAAGTATACACATAAAAATATAAACGCATGTAAATTACATACACACAATTCACACACACATATGTAACTTTATACATACATATATTGTAAATCAAACTTCTCTATCTATCTATCTATCTATCTATCTACACACACACATACATGCACACATATGGAAGCTGAGAGCCCATCACATGGCTGGTAGGCTGCAGAGCAGGAGCCAGAACCCACTTTTTCTCATGGCTCCTGGCTCAGTACCCTTTCCACAGCCCCAGCTATGTCTCCAAGTTACAGTTACAAAGTAAACATATATGTCATCCAGTGGGTAACCCAAGGAGGGTGAACTCGCCTCTTTTGTTTCCCCTCCAAGCCTGCAGGGATCCAGTGGTTTGGCCTGCCTCTGGTTGAAAGCCAGTGCAGAGGTGGGTCTTACGTTAACTCCTGCATGTCCAAAAGTCAAGTTTTTGCATTGAATCCCTCAGTAGGAATCCTCCACGGCCCCAGCCTTGGTTGTCTAAGGACTAGATATACTTTAATACCTCTGAGTCTCTGGACATGGGCGATACCTCTACACCTGGGCCTGCTGCTAGCTGGAAATGCTGAGGCGGGTCAGGAAACACTGAAAATGAGTTTCTCTTCCCTTGTTGTCTTCCTTTCTCCTACAGGAAGAATCTTTCTATTCAGGGCCTCCAATGGTGGTTCCAGTGGTCAGGCATCAATTTCATCCTCTTCGTAGTATTGTTCTTCCTGACCACTCCCTCCATCATTATCTCCACCATGGACAAGTTCAATGTCACCAAACCCATTCATGCCCTAAATGTGAGTACTGGGTTTCCACCTTGGGAGGGGGGAGGGTGGGGATGACAGGGAAGGAGAGAAAGAGGGAGAAATTGGCATGGTAATTGAGATAAGAAGGCTAGAGACTGAGAGGGATGAAGGGGCCACACATGTTTTATTTTCTGTAGTTTTAAGTCTTGAGTAGAGAAGATGAAAAATCTCTAACACTTAAGACTGGGAATCCCTTAAAATTATAATAACGATAATGAAGAAGGAGATGGCTAGATAGTATAGTGGATAAAGTGCTGGAAGACCTAAGTTCAAATCCTTTCTCATTCATTTATTAGTTTTGTGACCCTGAGCAAATCTCTCTGTGCCTCAGTTTCTTTATCTATAAAATGAGGAGATTTGGGCTTGATGGCCTTTGAGGTCCCTTCCTGCTGTAGAATTATGATCCTATGAAAATAACCGACATTTATGTTACACGTCAGCATTTGTAAAGCATTTTACATGCAGTCTTTCATTTGAACCAAACATCATCACTGTTGGGTAGGCATATGAGTATTATTATCCCCATTTAACAGATGAAGAAACTGAGGTTCCTTCAGATTAAGTGACTTGTCCTGCCTGGTTCAACCACCATATTTTACATATGGGAAGAATGAGGCTTCTTCAGGTGAAGTGACTTGTCCAGGGTCACATCACTCCTTAGTGGCAAAATTGGGGTTGGAAGAATCCATGGAGCCTGACTCCCAGTCTAAGCTTCATCCCACTATGTGTATGTAGTTAATTTTACTGCATCATATTTCAGCTTGAGGTTATAGTCATTGGTTTTCCTGGAATTGGCCTGGCTGAGATATTCACTTTCCCATTCCTTTCCCCCCACTCACACGTATCTTTGTGGATTTTGTTTCTATTTCATTCTGGTGTTTGGTAAATTGTCAGCTATTCTTTTCAGACCCCTAATTCTCCCCTTATCCCTCCCCTCCCAGGCATTGAGTGCTGATGCCAGCAGGTCCTTTCTCCATAGAGTCCGGTGGGCCCTGTTTTGCCTGCCCTTGCTGAGGCTGACTCTGGCTCTTATTCCCTAGGACCCAGTAATCAGTCAGTTCTTCCCAACACTCCTTCTGTGGTCCTTCTCTGCACTGCTGCCTTCCATTGTCTACTACTCCACACTGCTGGAGTCACATTGGACCAAGTGAGTGAGCAGGGTCCCCCAGCCTTCCCTTCTTAGAGGTGTGGCTTTGGCCTGTATATACATGACAGGGAACCTGAAAAGGATCATTGGAGGGCATGGTGGGAATCTTTTGGACGCTCACGTTTTCTTTTCTTCAGGTCAGGAGAAAATAGAATAATGATGGTCAAGGTGTACATTTTTCTGATCTTCATGGTGCTGATCCTTCCCTCTCTGGGTCTTACCAGGTATAAAGCATCACTTTCTACTTTGAGATCCATGTCTTTCTCCATAGAAATATGGAATTTCATTCACACTGACCTATGAGTATTTTTATTTTTTTCATTTATATGTTACCTATTAGAGTAAGATTGTAGAGGTTCAGTTTGAATTAGGCATTGACTTATCAAAGAGAGATTCATCTCAAACCCCGCCACCTTTTTACTTGGATAATTAAAAGCAAAACCACCTTTTAGCTATGTCACTTGGGGAAGCTCTAGTCACTGACCATATGTGTCCTATTTAAAAGTCACAGAAGAGAGGTGGCACAGTATGGTGGGAAAAGCCATAGACCTCTAGTTAGGAGAATTGGGTTTGAATCCGAGTTCTTCCTCTTACTAGTAGGATGACCTTGGACAGATCCCTTATCCTTGATAAGCCTTGATAGCTGTAAAAAAAAAAAGGATGGATTACATCTCTTGACAGAGACAGAATCAAGATGTGGAATGAGTCATACATTTCAAAGCCCACTGACATCACAGAATTTGTTTTGTTTAATTTCGTATATTTGTTATCAGTTTTGCTTTTCTTTTTCACTTGTAGGGAGGCAAGATCAGAAGTGGAGGGAAGCTAGTAATAGGGTTACAAAAGAAAAGAAAGAGAAACGGGTTATTGAAACTTTTTTTTTAACACACAGAAGAAAACAGAAGGAAGTCTAGAAGGAAACAGACAAATAGGAGAGCTTTGAAAGTATAAGGCTGAATTTATTATATTTAAAAGGGAAAGCCAGCTGTATATAATCAAGACCAGCAGTTCCATGTACAGTCTTCTTTTTCCATTCTGTTGTGTGTGTGTGTGTGTATGTATCACATACATACACAAACATTATTATTTCCATATAATAGTTTTTTATTTGGTGTGTATGTTTAGAATTTTTTAAAAAAAAAGTATACCCACTAAGAACCTGAAAGAGCTTAAAAAAAAAAAAGAAAAAGAAAGAAAACGAAGGGGTTAGATTAGATGATCTCAGAGGCCTCTTTCAGTTCTAACTTTCTATAATTCCTTACAGAGAACAGATATAACACCAGCCACTGGATTAGAGAAAAAGTGTAGGTGTGCATCTGTCTCTGTGGATAATGAAAATAATCTCATGGGATCCATTTCTATTCCAGTCTAGACTTTTTCTTCCGGTGGCTGTTTGACAAAGCTTCCTCTGAGACCTCAGTCAGATTGGAGTAAGTGGTACCCATAACATCTCCCCACACACATAACCCTTAGTGTTCCACCCATCTGTCTGGCATACTCCCAGGGGCAAACACCCCACAGAGGAATGGAAGCCTGCCCAGGATAAAGGGGGAACCCAGTGCAGAAGCTTTCAGGTTGAAATCTGTGCTGCAGGAAAAGACATTTTCCCTCATTTCCCCCTCTTTTCCATGCCCCCCCCCAAAAGCAAGGCCTTGGGCTTTGCTGTCCCATATTAGGATTTCAGCCACTTTGGGGGTGGGTACCTGTGGAACCTGCCTTGTCAACATGTTTCTGAGCTGACCCACTTTATACTGTGCTTATGGAATGTTATTAATTTTCTGAGGATAAAATTCAATTAGCCAGAGCCTTATTCATCCTCTGAAACTTATTTACAGCAAACCCATCCACTTGGGGGAGCAGGCACACTCGGGAAGGGAAGCAGCAGGATAATTAAACTATAATACTGAACTGGCTGTCCTTGTGGGATCTGTTTGTCGGAACAGCTCAGACATATGCTGTAAGCACACTCATACACCCACCCGCCTATTGTCCTTTCCAAGGACTCTTGCCCTGCTTGCCTTCTTGTGTTATTGGCATGATGGCATAGTTCATTTGCTTATCTCTCCAGCTCCCCCAAAAGATTATTCTCTAAAGGAGAGGTCACGCCCTCCTGCTTTCTTGTTTTTTGGGGACCTTCCCTTTCCCCCAGTCTCCTGCCTAGTCTCTATCACTGACCCTGACCCCAGCTTTCCCTTAGGTGTGTCTTCTTGCCTGACCAAGGAGCCTTCTTTGTGAACTATGTCATCGCCTCAGCCTTTATCGGCAATGGTATGGAGCTCCTGCGGCTGCCTGGGCTCATTCTCTACACCATCCGCATGATCATGGCCAAGACAGCTGCTGACCGAAGGAACCTCAAACAGGTGCTGGAACGTTTTCCGCTGTCTTCTCAATGGACTCAGCGCCCTCTCCTCTCTTGCCTTCTTCCTTTCATTGGCCAGTTAACAACAACTGAGTGGACACTCAGGGAGGAGTGAGAGATGTAGAATAGACTGACCTGGCCCTTAAGTAGCTTATAATTTGTCCAGGCAGAGTACTTATACACTCCGGAGTGTAATCAATTGCTCTCAATGCACTAGGAAGTTAGTGCTAGAGTGGGAAACAGCAATACATTTGGAATCACAGGACTTGGGTTTGCTATTTATTATCTTTTTTTTTTTTTGAGGTGATTGGGGTTAAGTGACTTGCCCAGGATCACATAGCTATTAAGGGTCAAGCGTCTGAGGCTGAATTTGAACTCAGATCCTCCTGACTCCAGGGCCAGTGCTCTATCCATTGTACCACCTAGCTGCCCCTATTTATTATCTGTGTGACTGAGCAAGTCACTTAACTTTGAGGGGGACTTCATTTTCCTCTTCTAGAAAATAAGAGAGTTGGACTTCGATCAGAGGTTCTTAACTTGGGGCTCAATTCTTAACCTTGGCCATGGTGGATACAGCACTGGACCCAGAATCTGGAAGACTTAAGAAGAGTTTAGATCCAACCTCAGCCACTTATTAGCTGCATGACCCTAGGCAAGTCACTTAATCTCTGTCCACCTCAGTTTTCTCATCTATAAAAAAGAGGATAATAATAATAATAATAACTCCCAAGATCGTTGTGAGGACAAAATGAAATATTTGTATAGTGCTTTGTGAAGCTTAAAGCCATGTAGAAATGCTCTTTGTTCAGTCATTTCAGTGGTGTCCAACTCTTCATGACCCCATTTGGGGTTTTCTTGGCAGAGATACTGCCAAGATACAGAGATCCTTCTTCAGCTTATTTTACAGATGAGGAAACTGAGGCAAACAGGGTGAAGTGACTTGCCCAGGGTCACATAGCTAGTAAGTGTCTGAGGCCAGATTTGAACTGAGGTCTTCCTGACTCCAGGCCCAATAATCTATCCGCTGTACCACCTAGCTGCCCATATAAATGCTAGCTATTCTTATTAAAGATGTTTGATAATTGCATTCCAGTGTAATTGATTTCCCTTGTAATTCTATGAATTTCATTTTATGCATTTAAAAACATTATCTGAGGATTCCATAGGCTTCACCAGAGTGCCAAAGGGGTCTCATACAAAAAAGGTTATGAACCCTTGATTTGGAGGATCTCCAAAGTCCCTTCTGGCCCTTAATTTCTATGATCTTCTGAGTTCAAAGAAGGAGGTGTCATCTGCGCAAGCTATGTGCAGAATGTGTTGTGTGTAGTCCTCAGAGACCCACAGCCGAAGTGAATTGGTATTGCCACCTTTAAGATGAGCAGATTGTCAGCATCTCAGGGTATGCTGGCTCTCAGAACAACAACAACAACAAAAACAAAAACAAAAACAAAAAACCCCCCAAAAATCCAAAGGGATACACAAAAACTTTCAAGTTTAATTTGCATTATTAACATTTTCTTCATGCTTTAAGTCTAGACATTCAATGAAATAATAAACCAAGCCCTGATTTGTCATGGTTGCCAATTTCCATCATATAAATGTTTACACTGAAGATTTAACAGCTGGTTTTCCCCAAGCCAGTTCAAGTTGGCTCCAGCATACCCATCTGCATCCCAGTTTTCCTCTCTGCTATAGATAATAGTATCTGCTCTCTATCCCACAGAAATAGGGAAGAGTATTGTAAGACAATTTGTACCCTGTTGTTTAAGATATTAGGGTGGATGGGCAGCTAGGTGACCAGTGGGTAGAGCAGCAGGCCTGGAGTCAGGAGGACCCGAGTTCAGATCTGGCCTCAGACACTTACCAGATATGTGACTGTGGGCAAGTCCCTTAATCCTGATTGGGGGGGGGGAGAGAAAAAAATATTAGAGAGTAAGGAAGAAGAGTCAGTAGTGACTTTATTACTATACCTCCATAGAGCTGTCAGAATAAAGTCATGTTTGGATATCAGTGTATGAATTATTGTGCTGTTCTTCATATGTAGGATAGCATATTCAGGAAAGACTTCATGGCAAGAGGATAAACTGATTTTAAAAGATTGGAGGGGGTGTATTTGGAGAAGGAGGGATAGTTCTAGGGACTTTCGTTCATAAAAACGTAGTTCCAGACCTGAAAGGGACCTCAGAGACAATTAGTCCAACTCCCTAGTTTTTCCAAAGAGGAAACCAGTTGGATCAAGTGACTTGCCCCAAGGTCATTCAGTTAGCATCAAAGACAAGATGTTTGTCTTCTACTTCTAAAATCCCTCATTATACATTCCTCACTTTTACCTTTTCCTTTTTTTTTTTTAACTAAACTCATTGGTGTAAGATATGTAGTTGAGTTTTGCAGTGAGGCAGCCCTATACGTTCACCTTCCCCTGTTCCTCCCACCCCTTTCCTCTCTAAAACCCTCCTTTCCTTCCAACCTCCAGCATCAGGCTTTTGAGTACGAGTTTGGAGCTATGTATGCATGGATGCTGTGTGTTTTCACCGTCATCATGGCCTACAGTATTGTCTGCCCCATCATTGTCCCTTTTGGTGAGTGCCTCCCCTCGCCCCCAACAGTATTCTTTGAAATGCTGTACCAAAGAGAATTCTCAATTATGAGTTTGGAAAGGAGTTTGTCCCAGAAAAGTCCTATTTGAGGGGAGATCCCAGAGAGAGTATAGCAGCTGCCTTTCCCCAGCAGCCATCAGAAATCACAGTCACTGCTGTTGGAGTTGAAGTGGATGTTTGTTAGTTTGTCCCTGACTGTCCCACCCTCCTGTGGTAGACAGAAAGGGGCACCAGGGACAGAACAGAGTGACACCGTGGCCATAGACCTGGCCCCTCCTGCTTCTTCATCATGGCGCCCTGATCCTTGCGCTCCCTACCCCCTTCCCATAGGTCTTATCTACATCCTCCTCAAGCACATGGTGGATCGACACAACCTCTACTTTGCCTATCTCCCTACCAAACTGGAAAAGAAGATCCATTTTGCTGCTGTGAACCAGGCTCTGGCTGCCCCCATCCTCTGCCTTTTCTGGCTGTACTTTTTCTCCTTCGTGAGGTTAGGTGAGTAGCCTTGCCAGCCTGGGCTCTGAGCACGCCTGTGCAGGAGTGAGGCTGATGTGGCACTGATACCCATACAGGTCTATCCCAACTGAAGTCAATCCAGCCCCTGCAGTCCATGAGGTGGCGGAATTGTGGCTCTGGGTGGGAAGAGCATCCCCAAAGACAAAGCAAGACAAATCAGGAGTCAAAGGACCTGGGACCAATGCCAGTTCTGTTGCTTGCCGTCTTGGTGATGTTGGGCTAGTCACTTCCCCTCAGTAGAACTCATTTCCTCATCTCTAAAATGGAGGGAATTTGACTAAGGTCCCTTCCAGCTCTGATTCTATGATAGTATGAAAAGACAAGTGGATTCAAGGCTTGTCCCTAAGCCTTTCTTTGGGAAGCCTATATAGCCTTAGTATCTAGGATTTGGACACTGCGTTGTCTATGTGAACCAGCCAAGCAACTCTCTTGCTGGTTTTAAGGCATCTAGTTGATGGTTTAGAAAACAGCTTAACTTAAGGATGGTCCTTATCTGTATTTGGATGAGGTCTTCAACAAAGTCAGCTTCCAAGCCATTTGGTACATAGAAGCATTCCATGGCGTCAAGGGCCCAGCTTGTTGGCCTATGTCTCCACTGGACAAAAGGGTGTGTGTGCATGTGTGTGTGCCTGTGCTAAATACTAAGGAGACATGTGTGTTTGTATGTACGTGCATGTGTATGTATATAGACACATATACACGTATGTATATACAAACGTGTGTATGTGTGTACACACACACACATATATTCACCCTTGTCAGCTGTCTGAACTGATAAGGGATTAGAGCCTACTAAGGGTTGAAAAAGTGGGCAGATCTGCTTCTCAATCAGCAATCATTTATTGATCAGGTATTATACTAAGCACTAAGGATTCAGGGACAAAAGCGAAACAATCCTTACCCTCAGTGAGCTTACATTCTTTTGGAAGAGATGATGTAAAATAAAAGATCATAGGATCGTAGATTTAGAGGTAGAAGGCACCTTAGAGGACATCCTGCCCAACGTCCTTACTTTACAGATGAAGAAACTGAGGCCCAGAGAGGTTAGGTGATTTACCCAAGGTCACACAGGTTGTAGGTGAGATTCAAACCAAAGACCTCTGACTCCAAATCCACAGTTTTTCGCACTGCACCACAGTATCTCCCAATATATAAGTAGGTTCAAAATTGACACAAGGTTTCTTTGGGGCAGAGTGTGTATCAGGAAAGGCTTTCACATAGGTTTCTTTGCAAGGCAAGGGGAGCAGCCCAGGAGCAAGGTCTTAGAGCTCACACATTTGGGGGATGTCCTCTGCTTTGGTTTTGTTGGGAGCATCCTGCCATTGGGAGAAGGGCTTCCTTTCTCAAGGTTGGGGAGTGCGGGGTCTCCTCCCTCCTGCCCCAGTTGGGTCAGGCCCATTCTCCAGGGCTGGGGTTTGTTTCTGATCCTCAGGTTTCCAGGCACCCACAAGCCTATTCACCCTGCTGGCAGTGCTGCTCACCATTGCCGTCTGCATAGGTTACACCTGCTTCGGCTGCTTCAAGCACCTCAGCCCCCTCAATTACAAGGTAAGAAAACTCCATCATAGTACAAGGAAGAGCAATGGAGACATGCTTAATGTCCACTATTTTTCTGCACACTCTTTTTTACCTAAAGCAGAGTAGGTAGGGAGGGATGACTTAGGTAGGGAAGAAGGGCAGTTCCCACCAAACCTTTCATTTTGCAGATGAGGAAACCGAGGCCAGGGGGACAGGGGTGGGGTGGGGTGGGTAAAGGTCACACAGCTTGGAGACGCACATGTACACAGAAGCCACAGCTGGGATTTGAATGCAGATCCTTTAAGGCTAGTGTTCTTCACGCCACCTTCTCCTGGTCCCCCATTCTTCATCACCCCTCCCCCAGTCTTCTGTCTGTACTTCAGACGAGAGTCTGGTGCCGTCTGGTGCCAGCTGGTGCCGTTATTCTGGGTGTTAATAGGCTGTCTGTTTGGAGGGTGTCAGTTCGGGATGATTGGTTTTGTTTATCGTTGCAATTTTTGTTGTCGTCTATAGACGGATGAATCGGCAAACGACAAAGGAAATGGAACAGACGGAAGCCTCCCTCCCAGAGCTGTCGTAAGTCACCCCTTTTACTAGTAGTAATAGTAAGAGTTGTCGTAGGATGGGTCATTCGCGTCATTGCTCAGATTAATGTGGTCCTGACACATCAGAAGATTCCGGGCCTTGGCTGAGTGCATAAGAATCAATCGTTATGGAGCAGACGCTTCCTGATTCTCTGATGAAACACATTTCTAAGTTAATGCTCATCAGCAGTCCCCATTTCTTTGTAGCCCAGAGAAGATAATGCGTCTTCCTGGGACAGTCCAAAGTGGTCATGTTGGTTTTTTTTCCCCTCCTCTCCCAGGCCTCTGTGCTCATTTATCTTTTTTGCAGAGTTAAGACACATAACCCTCTGGCTTGGGGGAGGAGAATCCCAGAGCTCTATAATTTTGTTCTCCTTAACTAGGATTTACTGAGTCTTTACTATGTGTGGAGCCCTGCGCTTCCTACGTTAGGGTTAGCTTTAGAGCTGGAGGGCACGGTAGGAGTCATCTGGTCCAAATCCCTCATTTTAGAGCTAAAGCAACAAGCTCAGTGACTTGCCCCAGGGATAGCTAGGTGGCTCAGTGGATAGAGTGGATTGGGCCGGGGATCAGGAAGACCTGATTTCAAATCTGGCCTCAAACTAGCTGTGTCACCCTGGGCAAGTCACTTAACCTCTTTTTGCCTTCATCCGCTGGAGAAGGAAATGCAAACTACTCAATATCTTTGTCAAGAAACCCCATGGACAGATGGTCCATGGGGTCGTGAAGAATTGGACACAACTGAACAACGACGACTTGCCCCAGGTCACCCAGGTAGCAGATAATTCCAACCATGGGTAGGATTCATTGGAGCAATGACTTCAAAGCTATTCTGCTCTCAAAGACACACCTGTCAGAGAGGGCGGAAAGGGAAGGGAAGGGAGACAAACTGTGAATCTCAATTCCTTGTTCCTCAGGCCAGGAGCCAGAGCCCCCTAGAAAGGACTATACTTGAGGTCAGTGTTGTGTTGGAATGGGAAGAGCTAGGGGCAGAGCTTTTCAAATTGCTCACAGGTCTGGTTTAAACCTTTGCACAGTTGGAAGTGTTCTCAACTTGGCGCTGGGAGTAAATAGGCAGTGAAGTGATGCATGGATTGGGGGGCTGTACCTGGAATCAGGAAGCCCTGAGTTCAAATCTGGCCTCAGATACTTATTAGCTGTGCGACCCTGGGCAAGTCACTTAACCTCTGTTTGCTGCAGGTTCCTCAACTGTAACATAAGATGAATATAACCGCATCTACTTGGCAGGATCAAATGAGATAATTAATGTTTGTAAAGTGGCCAGTACAGTCCCTGGCACACAGTAGGTGCTTATTTACCTCCCTTCCAAATTGGAGTAGGGGTTTGGATTGGGATGGGCTGCTGAGGTCTTGGACAGGTATAGAGATCTAGCCATGGAACCAAAGTGCCAACTCCTCTTTTCACCAGCAGATGTATGTGCCCAGGGTCCTGAGCAGCTTGGCCTCGGAGAGGACTTCCCTGTCCCCGCATGATCAGCAGACATACGGCGCCGTCCAGAACATCAGTGGGGCCCTCCCCGGACAGCGCTCTCCACGGCCTTCAGACTTCACTCCTTCCTTGGATGACTGAGATGAGCACGAATGGGGTGGAGCCCTCCATCTGGCTCTGGGGAGAAGGAGAAGCTGGGCACACGCAGCTTGGTTTCCAAGCACCTCAGCTTTCTCCTGTAATTTTGACTCATATTAAGCTCCATTTTCCTAGGACAGGAAAGCCAAATGGCTCACAAAGTAGAGGGTCTGCCTGGGAGGGTGGTTAAGGCTCTTGGCCCAAACTGCTCGGTGGATATCCACTAGATGGCCAGTAGGAGGGGCAACCCCAGCTTTTTGGATTCCCGATAGCCCCTTTTGAGAGGTTTTCCTCTCTAGCTCTGTTCCCTGGCAATGCTACCCCCACGATGCCAGCATCTATAGCTCGCTGTCTGCAATGAAGTACTTTAATTAAAGGTTCATGTTTAGCATTGTGGCCCTGGACAAACAATCCAGGGCACTGAGAATAAGAGACTGGGGCCAGGGCAGCCTGGAGCAGGGTTTTCTTCCTCCTGAGCCCTTGCACTAACATGTATATCCAAACACACACATGTACACCAAATACACATAATTTGTAAGCAAAGAGCCTTCGGGGCAGAGGGTGCTGGGTAAGTTTCCAGGTGGGAGGAAGGGGACTGCTCTTGGTCCAGTCTTCCCTCTGTACCATTGAATTCTACCTGTCAGGGAGTCCCAGTTTATTTGGTGCTGGGCCCAGTCTGCCAAAGACCTTCCCAGCCGCTGTCCCGGGGCCAGTGGTGATGAAGGGGAAGGTGGTTTCAAGCCCATTTCTTCTTGGGCAGAATGCCAACTCCACCCACAGCGCCGCTGCTCCCTGCCTACAATGCCTTATTGCTTGTGTTGGTTCTTGGGCTTTCCTGCTGTTGCCTCGTGATGTCAGTGACACTGCGAGCCAGGTCACTAGGGCTTGTGTCATACGGTGCAAAGATGAAGATGATGGTCCCTTAATAAAGAGTGGAACAGAGAGGGCACAGTTGGCCAGGCCAGGCCAGGTTCTCTCTCTGACTTGACTCTCCGCCTGCCCTATGACTGTTTGGAGTGTAAGACCTGTTCCCCCACAACATACACCCCTACCCTACCTTTGGCAGCTAGCTGTCCCGGTCCCTTTCATCCTTCTGCCTCTCCATCCCACCTCCCCAGGCAGCCAGCTGTTTGACTCAATATTACTGGAATGAGCGCCTACTCTGCAGTGAGATGACTTCAGCTTGAACCCAGCCATTAATTCAGCCATGTCATTGTTAACTACCTGTGTGACCTTGAGCAAATCACTCTCTAGTCCTCATTTTCCATAGCCCTAAAAAGGGCTTTGGGGACAAGATAACCTCTAGGGCCCCTTCCAGTTCTAAATCTCTATACTACACGGCTGTGTGGGTGAATGAAGGGCATCTTGCATCTTTTCCCACCCCTGGTCTCTCTGACAGCTTGCATCAGGGGCCTTCCCTGTTCTCCAAATGAATCCTGCCCCTAGCTACTATATGAGTCCATTCAGTGTTGTAATGTTAGGCCTTGGTTCCAGGCTCACCTTTGGCCTTTGTCATCTGACCTTGCTCCAAGGACTATTAAGCCCTGGGCTGTCTCTGCTACCTGGCCAGACCTGTGCTAAGATCTTCCTGGGCTTTTGTGGCTAATTAAGGGAGGAATCCATCAACCAATCTACATTTGTTAAGAGCCTATTGTGTGCTAGATGCTGGGGATGCAAAGTCCAAAATGAAACAATTGTTTTTAATATCCTGCTCCTAGTGTGGGTTTCATGGTGCAAGAGCCCTCATCTGAGTATTCCAGCCATGACTTGGGGCTACTTTCCCCCACTTTTGAGCAAAAGCATATTAAAGACAGGCAGTCGGCTGCTTTTCCGCTTTCCCTTCTGAAGTATGGCCCTGGCCCCACTTTGGGAAACCAGGTGGACAGCATTGCTGTCTTGGAAGACCCAGGGAGAAGAGATAGTCACTGGTTTTCCAGCCCTGGGCCTTTCCCACTCTAGGAGCACTGGTCAGGCAAGGGCTACTACCACCAATATCCTGTGATGGTCTCCTCCCCTGTGTGAAGGGTTGGCCAAAGAAGGGAAAGAAGATGTGTTGAGCTGTCAGATACAGCATCATCTAGACCCACCAGGAGCAGGGAAGGCGGGATGGTGATTATGCAAAGAGCATGGGAGTAGGCAGGAGACCTGGTTTTGAATTCTGGCTCTGACTTTCCCTAGATGTGTGACCTTAGGCAAGTCACTTGGCTTAGTTCTGGGCCGCAGTCCCCTCACCTATAAAAGGAAAGGTTAGACTCAATGGCCTCCAACAACTCTTATAGCTCTAAATCTATGACTTATGATCCTGTCAAGGCTGAACTTGCTCTAACAGGTTCCTCCAGGAGAGAGGAGTTGCCACTCGGGCAAGGAAGCATTCTTCTCACTGCCCTGCAGGTGGTGTCGGTGGAATATGTAGAGTTGGAAAGGACGCGGTCTCCAAACTGGACTGGGACCACGCACCCCTATTAGTAAAAGATTTTTGAGCATGTGCCCACATTATTTATAGTTATTTATACATCACAAACAAGCACTAATAATTATGTATATTGTGAAATTTACACAAAAACATAAATTAAAAAGAGGTGACAAAGATGGAAATAATATTTGGTCCAAGAGGCAATGGGGAGTCACTGGAGTAAGTGCCACAGTCAAAGCTCGTTTTAGGAAAGTCATATTGGCAGGTGTGTGGGGACGGATTTGAAAGTGGCGAGACTCTTGCCAAAGTCCAGGCAAGAGGTGAAGAAGGCCAGGACTGTAGTGGTAGCAGTATGAGGGGGAAAAAAGAATAGAAGTGAGAGATTTGGTGGAGGCAGAAATGACTCGATTTAGCAACTCACTAGATAGGAGAGGGGAGGGAGAATGAGTACCTACAAAGACTTGGGGGGCAGAAGGATAATGGTGCCCTCAACAGTGATAGGGAGGTTTGGAAGATGGTGGATCTGGGGAGAAAAATCACGTAATGAGCTTTATGATATGGATCATAACCCAAGTTCCTCTGTTTTCCCTAAAAGCAAAAAGGAAGGCAGTCTTTATAGTTTCCTGCCCTAGAGGGGAGAATCTGCCCTTCAAGGGGGTGCCTGCCATAGGCACTAGTTCATCTGGGAGGGCCAGGGGTGGGCCTACTGTGAATTTTTCCAGTGGCATTGATGCAGCTGCTGCTAGGGGTACCTGGATATGAGAGTTAATTATACGTGCCCTGAGGGACTGACATCCAGCTCAGAAGGGGTGAGGCTGGTATTCAAACTCGGGCTTTCTCTATTACACACACATGCAGAACACACGCACACAGCCAGCCAAGTCAGCATCCCAGCAGGCCTGCCTCCCTACATTAGGGGACAAGGAGCTGACTCCTGGTGACCAGGGTCGAGAGCCTCTGCTAGCCTGGCAGCAGAAAGGCAGATTTCTTTTGGCTCCCAGAGATCAAAATCATCTTTGAACTATGAACCTTTTTTTTTCCCTTTGCTAGGCAATGGGGTTAAGTGACTCGCCCAGGGTCATGCTACCTTTCTTTCTCTTTGCCTCAGCCAGGGTGAGCACCTCGGGGATAAGCAAAAGGAAGACCCGCAAGACTCTGGGGCAGAAAATTCGGTCTGCCCTCATGCCTCATTCACACCGTTTTCCTCCGCCCCTCTCCCCTTCTCTCCTTTCCTCCCTCTTGGCAGCCCAGAGGCTGTGGCAGATGGGAGTCTATGGCCAGACGCCTTCTCCCCTCCACCCTTTGGCTCCCCTTCCTTTCCTTCCTGATGAGGGAGAATGGGGTGAACCTGAGGGCAGTAACCTGGCCCCACCCTTCAGCAGCAGGCCCCACAGCTGCTATCAACAGCTCTGTAAATCAAGCCCTCCTGCGGGGCCAACATTAGCCCCCAGAGGTTGGGTACATCCACTCAGGTTGCTCACCTCCAGTCTGTTGGAGGCAGGCAAAGAACATAATCTAGCTGATCTGAGAGTCCCCAAGATCCCTCCCACTTTTATGATCCTAGTGAGAAAACAGAGGCCCAGGTTAAATGACTGGTAATAACACAGGTAATAACAGAACCTGCCGTCCTCTCAGCTCCCCCCACCAGCTGAGGACTATGGGGCTCACTCAGACCAGTGGTTTTGGGGAATGAGTCAACTAACTGGGTGACTGGGGAAGGTGGGAATGGGGTAGCATTTTATGGGACCATTGAGGGCAAGAGGTTGGGATTCGGCTTCTCAGTTTGAAATGAAGGCAAGCAAGAAGAGACCCAGAGCTGAGCACTGGAGCCTCTGAGCCCTGTCTCTCCTGGTGGTGTCTCCTCCTATGGAGAGGAGGTGACTAGATGAGATCTAGAACTAGATCCTGTGAATCAGAGTGTTTGGTAGGGTCCTAGGGAAGCCACATCCTGCTTCAGGACTGGAATGAGTTCTCCAGGATGGTCAGCCCCTGTCATACACACCCCATCCTCCTCTCCCCACCCCCAATTCTCCCTATGTCCAAGACTCAACAGCTCTTATGAAGCAAAAAAATTTATTATCAAAAGCCGTTTTCCTTTCCACAGGCCCACCCAGCCCAAATCTACCACCTCAGGACCCAAGAAAAGCTTTGAGACTTGTAGGGAGCGTGGAATTTGTGTATCGGGCTCCACCCAGCACACAGAGAGAGGGTAGAGACTCTGATTTATTCATGGTGGGATGTCCAGGATGAGCAAACTCCCTCTACCAATGTAGAGCTGCACCATCTGCAGCCTACTGAGGGAAGGCAAGCAAAATCACTCATTTGGCAGCCCTGTCCCATGACAAGCTATATAAGAAAACAAGCAACTGATAAAAGCTCCAATAACAAGTGGTAAGGGAACCAGTACCACACCTCCAAATGAAGAAAGAGCCAACCACCCTAGAAACCAATTCTGGTAGCTGGAACACACAGGAAAGTTTAACAGGATCTGGCATATGCCACAAGGACAAGATTCAATTTCCCCAGCCTAGAGCACAACCTTGGGATTCATGGCAGGAAGAGCCGGCATACTCCCCTCCCACCATCATCTCTAATAAGCTGGTTGTAGATTTACATCAGAGCCATGGTTTGGGGCAGGGGATATTGAAGGGGAGCCTGGGGCATCTGGGAGATGATGAGGGGTGGGGACACAGGTGGGTAGACTGGAACCAGTTGGGGAGGGGAAGGAAGTATTTCACTCTGAAACTCACTCCCCCTTTATTGAGCCTATGAACTTCTGGATGTCTTCTGCAAGCAGCAGAGGTTCCTCAAAGGCAGCAAAGTGGCCCCCTCGGGACATATGAGTGTAGGAGCAGAGATAGGGGTATTTTTTCCGAGCCCAAGATTCTGGGCAGTGCAGCAGCTCATAGGGAAAGGCAGACAGACCAGCAGGCACAAATACCTTCATCCTACAAAACAGGAGATCTCAGTTGACAGGGGTAGGTCACATAACTTTACCCCCATTCCTGTCCCCCAAGGAGGGTCTCAATCATTTTTCATAGGGAAACATCTCATTAACTCCTGGGGCTCACTGGGGTCAGTCAAGGGATACAAGATTTCAAATGGAAGGATTTTAGCCACCTTTCCCTTGCACCAACCATGTAAGTGTTCTCTCCAGTCCATTTGTAAGTATGATACAAGAAGGACAGGGCTGGGCAGGCAAAGAGAGAATGGCGAGGATGAGGATTAGGATTAGGATTAGGATGATAGAGAGATTCAGTCTCAAATCCTTCAAGAAGGAAAAAGCATCCCCGCCTATCCAACAGAATTCTCCATATGCCCTAAGACTCACTTTGAATGCTTGTGTACACCTATGCCTTGGCCCAGATTCTCTTTGTAGAATCGCTGTGAGGAGGTGATGCAGCCCGTCACCCAGTAAATCATGATATTGGTCAGCAGATCATCCAACGTAAATTTCCTGTACAAATCAAAGACAAAGTCCCAGATAGGATCAGGCATTACGGAGGCATCAGGATTCAGAGTCTCTTTCAGGGACTGGAGTATCATGTACAGGGCAGAGAGTATAAGTAAACATAAGTAAATACAAAGTAAATCTAAGCAATTACAAAATATTCACAAATACAAAGTTATGTGGGGGGCAGGGCACCAGCAACTGGGGAGGTCTGGACAGTCCTGGTGTAGGAGGAGGCCCCTGAGATGAACCCCAAAGGAATCCAGGGACTCTACAAGGCAGTCAGTCAATAAGCATTTATTAAGCACCTACTATGTGGCAGGCACAGTGCCAAGCACTGGGGACAGAAAGAATGGCAAAAGACAGTCCCTGCCCTCAAGAAGCTCACAGTCTAATGGGGTAGACAATATGTAAACAACTATGTGCAAATAAAATATAACAGGATAAACTGGAGATAATCAACGGAAGGATGACGTCAGCGTTGAAGAGAATGAGGAAAGGCTTCCTGTAGAAAGTAGGATTTTAGTTGGGACTTGAAGGAAGCCAGGAGATGGAAATGAGGAGAGATAGCATTCCAGGAATGGAGAAAAGCCCATGAAAATGCCTGGAGTCTGGAGATGGAATGTCTTGTGTGAAGAAGAGCAAAGAAGCCTGTGTCACTGAGTGTGTAAGGTATATGAAGTCTAGAAAGGTAAGAGGTTGTGAAGGCCTTTTGATGCTAAATGGAGGATTTTATACACAATGCTAAAGGGGTCAGGGAGCCGCTGGAGTTTACTGAGTAGGGGAGTGACACGGTCCGTGTCTTTTGGAAGTACTTTTGAAAGACTGACTTGATGGCTGAGAAAAGGATTCACTGGAAAACAGAGAAGCTTGAAGCAGGGAGACCTAACAGCAGGCTATTGTAATAGTCCAGGCATAAGTTGGTAAGAACTTTCACCAGGGTAGTGACAATGTTAGAGGAGAGAAGGGGACGTAGATGAGAGATGTTTCAAAGACAGGACAAAACAGAAGGACTTAGCAACAGATTGGATATGGGAAGTGAGGACATGAGGAGTCCAGGATGACACCTAGGTTGTGAGTCTGGGTGACTAAGAATTGTCGCAGATGCCTGCGTCCACGGCAGTGTTTATTTTCTGGTAAAGTATGAGAGAGAGCAAGTTATCACCCAATGTGGGGCCTGGGAGCCTGAAACAGTGGTTTCCCCCAGCAAGCAGCCCTGGAAACAAGGTAAGGGTGATAATTTACTCTCTCTCATACTCGATCGGAAAACAAACACTGCCATGGACGCAGGAGTCTGCGGCAAAGAATGGTGGTTCCATCAGCAGTAATAGCAAAGTTCAGTAGGGGGTAAGGTTTTGGGGTAAAGGTAATGAGTTCCATTTTGGACATGTTGAGTTTAAAAAGTCTATGGGACCTCCATTTTGAGATGTCTGATGGGCAGTTAGAGATTAGAGTCTAGAGAATGGGAGAACGGTTAGGACAAGGTAAGTAGCTCTGAGAATTATTAGCACAGAGAAAATAATGGAAACCATGGAAGCTGATGAAATCATCAAGTGAAATAGCACAGAGAATGAAAGAGAGTCTAGAAGAGAGCCCTGGGGGCTCCCTACCTTTAGTAAGCTTGACCTGAAAGAAGAGCCATCACAGGAGGCTTGAGAAGGAGCAGTCAGACAGGTAGGAGGAGAATCAGGATAGAGTAGTATCATGGAAACCCAGAGAGAAGAGGTATCAAGGAGAAAAGGATGGTAAAAAAGGCTGCAAAGACTTGGTCAGGAAGAATGAAGACTGAGAAAAGGCCATTCGATTTGGCAATGAAGAGATCCCTGATGATTCTGGGGAGAGCAGTTTTGGTTGAACGATGAGGTCAGAAGCCAGACTACATAGAGCTAGGCAGAAAACAAGAGGAAAGGAGGTAGAGGCATTGATTATGGGAAGATGAGACAATGGATAATAGCTAATAATATATAATTATTATGTAATAATATAATTATATATTTATAATGTATGTCATATGATATATAATAATATGTAATTATATAATAATAATAGCTAAAGAGATAATGGATAATAGAGGATGGATTTATCAAGTGAGACCTTTTTGAGGGTAGGGGAGACATGAATACGATTGGAGGTAGTAGGAAGCTGCTAGTAAGCAAGGAGGAATTAAACACAAATGAGAGAGTAAAGATGATGGAGGAGATGGATTGGGATCACTTGTGTAAGAAGAGGCATTTGCCTTGGTAAGGAGTAAAGCTACCTCTTCATGTGGCACAAGGATGAAGGAGGAGATAGTAGCAGAAGTCAATGGGTGATATGAAATGATGGGGGAAGGGAGAAGAGGGAATGGGAAGGAAAGAAACATTAAACGCCTACTATATGCCAGGCACTGTGCTAGGCACTTCACAATTATTATCTCATTCATCTTCACAACTTGGAAAGTAGGTGATATTACTATCTTCCTTTTAGAGTAGAGGAAACTGAGGCAGGCAGATGTTAAGTGATTTGCTCACAAAATTAGTAAGTATCTAAGGCCAGATTTGATATCCTAACTCTAGGCCCCATGCTCTATTTACTGTGCCACCTAGGGAATTCTTTGGAGAATGGCCTCAATTTTTTTCAGTGAAAAATGAGGCAAGGCAAAAGCTAGACAGTAGTGGGGGATGGGAAAGAACCACGGGAAGGTTTGAGGAGGGATGAAAAGATTTGGCAACAGGTGTTGTAGCAGAGTGGGACGGTGAGTTGATTAGGCAGTGTGAAAGGACTGCCTTGTAACAGTAACGGTCTAGATGAGGTACATAACACACATCTGTAGTGAATCCAATCGTCGTTGTTTGGAGATTTTTTTATGTGGTGAGAATGATTCAAGTCCAAGGCTTGGCAGGATGAGACTATCAATATGAGGGCAAGAGACTGAAAAGAAAAGGACAAGGTAAAGTTTAATTGCTTCATCAAAGTTTCAAGATGGGGAAGGAGAGTGCAGTTAGTGCAAGGGCGACCACCTGGGAAAGAACTGAGGAAGTGGAGGACTGGAGGTCACAGCAAGGATGAAGAACTGGTCTGGCTGCAGGGCATGGAGCATGATATTCGGAGGGCAAAGGAGGTAGGGTTACAGCCAAGAATCACCTGCCCAGCAAAACTGAGTAGAATCCTGCAGGGGGGGAAATGGGCATTCAGTGAACTAGGGGACTTTCAAGCATTCCTGAGGAAAAGACCAGAGCTGAATAGGAAATCTGACTTTCAAATACAAGATTCAAGTGGAACATGAAGAGGTAAACAGGAAAGAGAAATCATAAGAGACTTGTTAAGGTTGAACTGTTTACATTCCTGCATGGAAAGATGATATTTATAACTCATGAGACCTTTGTCAGTATCAGGGTAGTTGAAGGGAAAAAATTATATGTATGTATATAGATAGAGGGCACAGGGTGAGTTGAAGATGAAGAGGTCATATCTGGAGAATAAAATTAAGGGATGAGAGAGGATGATACTAGGATAAGGAGAAAGGGAGAGGTAGAAAGGAGTAAATTATCTGACAAAAAACAACAGAAAAGAAAAGGCTCTTATAGTAGAGGGGAAATGGAGGAAGGTGAGAGGGAATGAGTGAGTCATTTTCTCATAGGATTTGGTTTAACAAAAGAATAACATACACACTCAATGGGGTATGGAAATCTGTCTTACCCTACAGAAAAATGGGGGGGGGGAGACAAGGGAGCATGGGAATGATAGAGAGGAGGGCAGATTGGGAAAGAGGGTAATCAGAAGCAAATACTTCTGAGAAGGGACAGGGTCAAAAGAGAGAATTGAATAAATGGGAGGGCAGGATAGGATTAAGGGAAATAGAGTTCGTTTTTCACAACACGTCTGCTAAGGAAGTGTTTTGCATAACTGCACATGTACAACCTATATTGAGTTGCTTGCCTTTTCAATGAGGTTGGGTGGGGAGGGAGGAAGGGAGAAAATTTGGAACCCAAAGTTTTAAAAACACATGTTAAAAATTGTTTTCATGTGCTACTGGAAAATAAGAAATACAGGAAATGGCGTACAGAAGTCTATCCTGCCCTTCAGGAAAATAAAAGGGGAAGGGGATAAGAGAAGTGGGGGAGAGATAGAAGAGAGGGCAGACTAGTGGAAGGGATATTCAGAATGCATGCCATCTTGGGGTGGGGTGAGGGGTAAGATGGGGTGAAAATTTGGAACTCAAGATCTTGTGGAAGTAAATGTTGAAAACTAAAAATAAATAAATTTATATATAAAAAAAGAACTGGTCTGGGGGTGCAAGGCAGAAGGAGAAGTAGAATGACAATAGTGTAATCAAGTAAGGGAAATTCAGAGTTCATGAACTTGGAAGCGATATGTTTGTGGGAGATGGTAAGATTAAGGGTATAACCAACTTTGTGGCTGAAGTGGAATACAGAAGTAGATCATGTGATATGATCGAGGTAAAGAACTGTGAGTTGAAGGTGTTTGAGAGAATAGAAACATGTATGTTGAAGTCCCCTAGTATGAAGGCAAGAGTTGGGAAGGGCAGAAACTCACTGAACTCATTAAAGAAAGAAGGAGAGTGTCCTGGAGGTTGGTGGACAGTATCTCCCAGAATTTTGATTAGGTAGTAGATATGGATTGAGTGAACCTCAAAGAAGAGGTGACTGAGTAATGGTAGTAGAGGGAGAACATGGAAGTAGTGACAGAGAGCAAGGAGTATTCAAACTCCCCTACTCCAACCAGTGAGTCGGGGGTAATGGGTAAGAATGCACCAGAGCTGGAAAGGCAGAGATATGGGAGGAGTGCTACCTCCTGAATAGCCTCAGGGATACCTTTCCAATCCACCCTTCCTCTTAGCCTTGGGGAAAATCAGAAGGGACAACAACCATGTATTATTCACTAACCCTGACAGCCTGCATGCTTGAAACCTGAGGGGAGAGCTGAAATTCATGTCAGCTATCAATAATGTACATACAAGCAAAAAATGGTCCCCAGTGAAGAATAAATACCAGGGTAGGCACACATGCTCAGCCTATGATGAGAACCTTCTCTCTCTCCAGTTACCACCTCCAGCAAACACTTGGCCATGAGCTGGCTTGCTGCCTGAGTATGAGGGTCCAGGATCCAGCTGTCTGAGTAATGAATGTATCTTCAATTCAATTCAACATACTCATTTTAAGTGCCTGCAGTATACACAGAAGTTCTAGGCACTGAGAAAGACAAAGTTTACATAAGATGCATACCTAAGACTCATGTCAATATTAAACATTTAACAAACTAATTGGAGAATAAGGTCCAGAGTTGGACTTAATGGAGCATGACTGAGCATGTCAAGTCTTGGAGTCCCTGCTATTTGGAGACTTGCCTTCCTGGAAATAGAAATGGACAATGACTTCCATGTATTCTTGCCTCCTCATACACCCATATTGAGATCCTACCCACAAGAGGGATCAGTCAAATTCCCACTCCATCTTTTCGTTGAATGAAAGAACCATATGCTCTTAGACTCAGTGCTAGAAGGGACTTCAGAGATCATCAATTCCATCTCTGTCACCTTTCAGATGGGGAAACTGAGGCACTTAAATGACTTGCCCAGGGTTACCAAGGCTCACAGCTATCTGAAGTGGGATTTGAACCTAAGTCTTCCTGTCTCCAAGTCAGGCAATAGGTCAATTATGCCTCGCTGCGCCTTTCCCTATACTCTAAATGTACAGCCCTCCTTCCCCAGCAAGGTCCTGGACACATTGTGATTATCCTATTTCTGGATCCATTACTATGTATTTTGGGTAAAAAAAAATTAACCCTCTGCACCTCAGCTTCCACATACATAAAAACGGGGATAATTTCTAACGGCCCTTTCCTACCTCACAGGGTTAGGATTTGTGAGCTGGCTAAAACAGAGGACTTGTTTCCAGCCCTTCAGAGTTAAGCAGCCAGAGATAAAGATAGGGATAATGTGTGAAGAAGTAGAGGCAAGATTTCTGTTTATCTAGGTTTCTCCAAGTCTGGTATGGCTGGGGACCCATGCTCCAGAAAGAAAAAGTGGTACCCACTTCTCCAGGCCTCCATCCTCCAGGTATCGATATTCTGGATTGGTCCATGTGGAGAACTTCTCCAGGATATAGGCAGCCAATCCCACAGGGCAGTTATTCAGTGCACAGCCTAGCATAGGAAAAAAAAAAAGTCAGGTTCCCTTTTGCAAGTCAATTCACTCATCTGGGCCTCAGTTTCCTTAACTGAGAAATAATAATTCCTGCCTTATCTGCCTGATGAAGCTGGAATAAAACTTGAAAGTCATCTAGTCCAGCTCCCCACCCAATTCAAGCAAAACAGTAAGCCAACCTCTTTGCTTGCATCCCTGCAGTGGTGGGGAGCTTGCAACTTCATAAGGCAGCTTAAGGATATCTTTTTTACACTTGGCAGAAATTTGTCTCCCCGGTAACTTCCACTCACTGATCTGAGTTTTCCCTTCTGGGGCCACGGATTTTAGAAATTTAATCCTTCTTCCACATGACATCCTTTTACACAGGGTTACAAGACTGAGAGGTAGAAATGTCCCGAGAGGTAATCCACTCCAACCCTTTCATTTTACAATGGCCTCCTTTTCCTGCACCTTTGAACATGCCTAGAACACTCTCCCTCTTCACCTTTGCCTCTCAGTAACCCTTACCTGCATTCAAGGCTCATCCAAGTACTATCTCCTACATGACACCCATCCTGATTCTCTTGCATTAGCAAATCCTTTCCCTCTCCCCAACAAAAATTGTTTTATTTATTTTGCAATAATTTTGTATGCACTTGTCTATGTACAAGTTGTTTTCTCCCAGAAGAATATAAGCTCCCTGAGGGCAGAGCCTACTTTCTTTTCTATTTTTTGTATCCTTAGTGTCTAGGACAGGATCTGGTGCTTAGTAAATGCTTAGTGAACTAAGCATTGGATTGAATTGGATGAAGTCTCAGAACTGAGTTGGAATGCTGAGACCAGCCTAAGGACCACCATGTTGCTTTAAGGGCTGGGTTGGTTGGTTTTTTTTTTTTGTTTTGTTTTGCTATCTGCTAATCCTGGGCCTCTGGAAAATCCCCTCCATGAACAGGGCAGTGGGGTGACTTCTTACCTACAGTATCGGGCTTGGTGGCCTGGATGTGCAAGTAGCCAGATTCTCTAAATATGCTATGGAGGATCTTCTTGGCAGGGTACAACAGCTGCAAATCCCTCTCCTGGAAGCCAAAAAGCCATGGGAACCACCGTCCCAGCAGGACAGACGCAAAGTTGGAGAAAATTCCAGAATCACTGAAGCACATATTCACATGGATACCTTTCACTTGTCTAGGAATCCAGAGAAAGGGAATTTAGGTCAGGCCAGTGGGCCTTGAAGGAGGAGGTGGGGGCTAGAAAGGAAGGCAAAGAGAATGGGGAAAGGGAAGGGTAAAGGACAAAGTCCAGGACAAAAGAAAAAGGTGAGGTGTCAAGGAGCACAGGGAGAAAGAAGAGGTACAGCTACATTCAAATTCTGGCCATTCTAGGATCAATGTGTACTGGGCTTCATTCCAATCCCTTTAGAAGGCCATTGAGTTAGAAGGATTCTGGGATAACAGGTCATTCTACCCAGGGTCTCTCCCAAATTTCAGTAGCCTGAGCACTCCACCCAAGAGCCTAGCCCCAGGCAACCCTGTCATGGGACCTGGCTCAGGGTACATCATTGGTTTGGACCTCAGTTCACCCCTTTTTAGAATGGGGACAACCTGTGTCTCTGGTGAGTAACAGTGGTTGTATATGGAGGACAGGAAAGGAGTTAGGAAGACCTGGGTCTAAATCCCACCTCAAAAACTCAGTCTTTGTGCCAAAAGGTCCTTGGTATTAAATGGCAGCGAGCATTTATGGATACCATCACCCTCATCCCAAAACACTACTGGGCACCAGGAAGTTCACGTACTGTGGCATGGGGAGATCTGGAGCAAGAGCCAAAATCTGTATCTGGTACCAGCCAGGACTAAGGTATCTGAGATGGGGTGGAAACTGGGCTGCCACACTAGAACCCTTTGGGGGAGAAGGATGCTTCTGTTGCTATGAATGCCCCTATCCCTGCAGATAAGACCAGCCTCATCACCATAACCACCTGTATATTCACACAACACAGAGCACAGCACTCACGAGGGCGCCATCTGGGCTATGTTGGTACAGATCAGAGACCCCCAGTCACCACCCTGGACGAAGAATTCTTGGAAGCCCAGGCGCCTCATCAGCTTACAGTAGATCTGAGCAGCAGCCACACTGTTGAAGCCTGGAAAAGGGTGGGGTGGGCAGAATCTGAAAAATCATGCTTTGAGCCTAGACTTTTTTGGTTCCTCAGTCCCATGGGCTAGTTATCAGGACCTTTGTTATCCCCTGATTAGCAGGACCACAGGGCCCAGAGTGGCACTCTGTACCACTGGAGAGAACTCTCATCTACCCCCACCATCCAAGGGACCTCAGGATTCTAACTCCCTCACCCCTTCGGTCTACACTTGGGATAAAGAAAGTCTGGCAGCCTAGTGCTTTTAGCCTACGTCTCCGTCTCCTCTCCAGAAGCCAAGCACCACTTGAGAATATTAGTAGTGGGACAGAACTGATCACTCTCCCTCACTTCGCCCTCTGTTGCCATCACCAGCCAACTACACCTATTACTACCACCTCCTCTCCTGGCCACACAGCCTTTCTGCACCTCTATGATGCTGGTGCTGGTGCTAGTGTAGTGGTAAGAAGGTAGGCTGGGGAGGTTCTGGGGTTATGCAGGAACATGGTGGCAGCAGAGCCATTATAGGCAGGTAAGAAACTGATATTAGGAAGCACAGTGGCTGCCCAGTCCTCAGGGCCTTCTAACATGCTGACAAAGATGGAGACCCCCCCAAAAGAGGAGGCTAGCCAGAGAAAGAGAAATGAAGGAAGCCGGAGGGGAAACATGAATATATGTTTCCAGCATCTAGAATAGTGCCTTAAATATAGCATGCACTTCAATTATTTAATTTTAATAATAATAATTGAATTAAATTCAATAAATTGAATTAAATGTGAGTGGATCCACGTGTGTATAAAGATATGTGTGTATTGTACATATAATGGCAGGAATACAGGTATAGGACTCTGATTGGGCATGTACCCATGAAAAGCCCTTGGGCACTCAAGTCTACAGGAGAATACTTGTTCACAAATGGTTTTAAATTTACTAAGATAAAATAGTCTAGACGCAGCTAGGTGGCACAGGTGGCTACAGCACTGGTCTAGAAGTCAGGAAGACCTGACTTCAAATCTGGCTTCAGAAACTTAATAGCTGTGTGACCCTGGGCAAGTCACTTAACCCCAACTGCCATCTTCCCTCCCCGCCCCAAAAAGAGAATATTCTGATTCAATGTTCTGCCCTCTCCTGCTGCTCACCAGAAGTATGAGAATGTGATTGTGAGCTTTGAGAGTCTAACCTGTTCTTTGGAGTCTTCCCTCCCCATAGCCAATGCTTCTCAATCTTCACACAGTATCACTTATCCTTCCTATCTTCCACTTTACTCCTTGATTATAGTGTTCCTATACCTCCTCCCACTCTCTCTTTGTGGCTCCCTCCTTTCGCAGCAGCATCTTCTGGTTCTAAAGACAGTAATCCCTATCCTAGATCCCCTGGGAGGAGGACTATCCTGATGGGAGAATTTAGTCAGGACTGGATAAAGAATGTGGGTACTGTGCATGTACCAATGCCTACAGACCAGCATTCATACCTTGCTTGCGAGGTGCTTCAGAGAAGCCATAGCCAGGAATGGAAGGGCAGATGACTTCAAAGATCTGTTATAATTCAGACCATGGCTCTCGGGGTCAGTCAGGAGGGGTATGATCTTATAAAATTCATAGAAGGAGCCAGGCCAACCATGAATCATCAACAATGGTTTTACTTTGTGGCCTGCTGGCGGTTTTGTGGGCTTCACATGGATGAAGTGGATGTCAAGTCCTGGAAGGAAACATAGCAAGGTCAGGTCTAAGGTCAAACAGATCTACTTGGGTAGCCCACCACAACCCACACCACGCTCTCAGGAAACTAAGGATCTTGGCCACACTGCTTATCACTTAGTGCCCTATATTTTCTCTCATAGTTTCATGTGCTCTCATCTCATCTCCCTAGTGGGCTTTTAAACTCTCTTCAAGACAGGGACTTAATTCTATTTCTGTATCCTCCTAGCATCTACCATAGTGCTGGGCATATGACTCTATAAACATTTATTGAATAATGAATGTTAGCACTAGGGAAGGAGACCAGGAACACATGGATATGGGGTGTGAGATGAGGCAGTTCCTGGCAGTAGGGAAGGCCAGTGGGTAGATTACTGGAGATGGGGAGGTAGTTCCCTTCACCCACAAAAACAAACTGGGAGGACCAACATCTTTCTCCACCTTCAAAAATCACCTGAGGACAGGGAATCTGCTGTGGGTGGTAGAGAAGTCAGGTTACCCAGGAATTAGGTCCTATGTATGCAGGAACAAATGGGCCCCCAGGTGCTATGGAACAGCTTGTAATCTGGGCCTCCAAGGGAGCCCTGTAAGGGATTATTTCTAGGAAACCCCAGCCTTTTTTTAAAAGATTTTTTTAAAGATTTCTAGGGTTAGGGCATAAGATTTTTTTTCCCAACAAAAGGATTGTCATTTGGAATAACGAAAGGAGGAGGCCATAAATCTCTCGCTCTGAGATAGTTTGAACTTGGCTAGACTTGTTAAAGGGAGCAGGACAGATGAGATGACCTCTTCATGTCATCTTGAAGATTTCATCAGTCTCCAGGTCCAGGAGATCCATCGCTTTAAAATAACCATTACTGGAAACATGGCTAGGGAACATGAGTCTAATGTCCAAGCTATGAACACATCCTGACTCCATCACAGAACTATGGGAAGGCTAAGGTGGAGCAGTATATTTCGGGAAAATACCTTCAATCTTGGTTTTGAAATGAGGATATTGGTTGAGAATCTCCACCTGCTTCTTCCAATCAAACTGGTTCCTCCAATAGGAAACTACCTTCTTTAGGTAATTAGAGTTGAACCCATAATGGAAGCGGCTGTCCTCCAGGGACGGTGTGAATCGAGTCAAATCAATCCTCTGGTGTAAGTCCTGGGGTGGGGGGGGGGGGAAGAAGCAGGAACAAAGAGTGACTGAGGGATAGGAAACAGCTGAAAAACCCTATTCCCTGAAGACATCCACAAACGTTTAAACAGCAAATCAGGTAGTTGTTCTTCTCTTTAAAAATAAAAGGGTTTTATAAGAGAACGTTGTGCACAATAACAGCCATGTTGTGCTATGACTAATATTGATAGACTTACCCCTTCCCAGAAATACAAGGATCTAAGACATCTCCAAAGGCCTCATGATGGAAAACGCTATCCACATTCAAAGAAAGAACTATGGAGTTTGAATGCAGATCGAAGCATATTATTTGCTATTCTTTTTCTTCTGTTGAGATTTGTTTTCTCTTTCTGGTGGTTTCTCCTATTGGTTCTAATTCTTACTTACAACATCACTAATGTGAAAATATGTTTAATAGGAATGTATATGTATAGCCTATATCAGATTGTGCGCCATCTTGGGGAGGGTGGTGGGGAGGAAGGGGGAGAAAAATTTTAAACTCAAAAGCATATGGAAGTGATTGTTGATAAATCAAAATAAATTAATTTTTTAAAAAAGTACCATAGTGAGTACAGTTACTGCTTCAACATCATAGAGGTTAGGGGCACAGTACCCTCGAGATCTGGAAAATCCGCATTAAAATTTTTGGCCCTCCCTTCATACCAGAAAAAAAAAGATAAATAAAATAAGAGGGTTTTGACTAGGTGACTCAGAGGTCCCTTCCAGATCTAAGTTTCTGTGTGTGCATGCTATAGTTTGGTAGTAGCAGAACAAAGTTAAAGCAAGCACAATATGCTACTGAATTAGGAAAGCAGTATCTTAAAAAATATTTTATTTATGCCCTTTTCTTCCTTTTTTTGTCAGCTAATCACTAACTTTCTTACCCTTTCCATTCCCATACTCAATAGAAGACCTCCCTTGTAACAAAGAAGTATAGTCAAGCAAAATACTATGCTTTCACTCTTATAATGGGCCCCTCGTTTGGAATGACGTTACTATCTCTATGAAGATGACTTTCAGATCTATTTATCCAACCGTATCTCTTTCTTAACATCCAGTTTTGCATCTTCAACTGCCTACTCGACATCTCAAACTGGATGTCCTATGTCCTATAGACATCTTTTTTAAAAACTTATTTATTTTGATGAATGAAAATTCAACTTCTCTCCTTCCAACTTCCCCCAGCAATTGAAAAAGAAAGAAAAATAAAATCTTTGTAACAAATATGCATAATCAAATAAAACAAATTTCCGTGTGGTCCGTGTCCAAAAAAACAAATTTCAATCTTCAAAAAGGTCCATCATCTCTTTGTTAGGAGGTAGGAAGCATGTTCCATCATGACTCCCTTGGAATAGTGGTCAGTCATTGTGCTGATCAGAGTTTCCCTGAACCCTCTTTATATAGAAGGAGGTGAGGAGAGAGGAGTGTGCTCAGCACCAGTGCTCTAGGCTTGACACAGTCTGCTTCTGCTCCCCTACCCCTCTTCTCTTGCCGTCAACTAGAGCCCAGTCACAAGTTCTTATCCCTTTCATTCTTTCCTTTTAAACCCCTCTTAACAATCTACCCTCCATGATTACTTTGCTTCACTTAAGACTAAATTCTCCCTTAATGTATTCTCCCTCTTATACCCACCTTTCCCTTCTTCCCCATTTCCCTAAATTCAACTGTGTATTCTTCCCTCCTTTGACTAATTCAGATGAAAGTGAGGTAGGTTCAAGTGTGACCTATTTTCTCTATCTCTTCCCCTTTGTACAATCTTCTACTTATTAATCTCAATTATGTGAGATAATTTCCCCTACTCTTGCTAAATCCTTTTCCCTCAATGTATTCCTTTCCTTTCTTTTCCCTTTCTTTTCTTCTTTTTAGATCATCAAAACATAAATATAAACAACTCTTGGCCCTCTGTCTTATTAGACTCCCTCTATGACTCCTGATGATAAGATTCTGAGGGGTTACATGTGTCATCTCCTCATATTAGAATGTAAATGTTTTATGTTTCTCTTGACTTCTACGTCTGTATTTCAAACTTTCTTTGAGCAACTTTGAGCCTTTCATTACGAATGCTTAAAAGTCCTATATTTCAATAAAGATCCATTTTTCTTCTTGTTAGGATTATACTCAGTTTTGAACTCTTTGAAAGCAGGGACTGACTTTTGTCTTTCTTTGTATCCCCTGCTCTTAGCACAGTAATCGCCACACAGTAGGTGCTTAATAAATAAACATTTGCTGACTGACTAGATAAGTTATTTTTGGTTGTAAGTTCTTTGAAGGCAGAGACAGTTGCATACAATTATAGACTGAGAGCTGAAATGAGGCCTCAAAGACCATCTAGTTCATTCTCCTCATTTTAAAGACAAGGAAAATGAGGTCTGGGAAAGTAATATCTTACCCAAGGCCTCAGGGGTAGTAAGCACCAGAGATAGGATTTGAACCCAGATCACCTGAGTTGGTAATCTTTCCACTATACCATGTTGCTTTAGATGCTCAACACCTTATTTGGATGCATTAAGCATGAACACTTGAATGTATTTTTAAAAAACTAACCACTTAAAAAAACCAAACGTCTTATACTCATTTGATTTCTGGATACCAACCTGCCCCCCAACTATACATACATCCACTTCAGTGCCTCAATCAGTACACAGCACACTGTAGGAGTACAATTACTATTTGGTGATGGATTAATTCCAATCCCATCTGTACCCTCCTCCACTATAATGAAGGGGGACAAAGCCCCACATGAGCTGGGAAATTCAAGGCCAGGACCAAAACTAGCAAGGTTTGTCCAGGTGCCAGGGGTACATTTCTGGCCTGGCCTCTGGGGGACTTACAGCCATCACAGCCTCCTCCCTTAGGATCCCCTGCACAGTGGGGTAGGGTGCCCTCCTCCTCAATAAGTTATTACCACGTTCACAGTCTTTTTACCTCTCCGAATCCTGTCTTTACTCGCCTTCTGGCTTCTTGAGATTCTCACTACCCATGTACTCTTTCTCTAGTGTACTTGACCACACACAGGAATAGTCACACAACACCATCCCACCCCCTGCAACCCCAAATTCAGCCGAGTTATCCAAAGTTTCAGCTTTCCCGGTTATAGCTCTGCCATCTGGCCACAGGGAAACTCCTAGCCCTGTTCTTCACCCCTTACCTTTTTACTTCCCCATGTGTGACCAGGAAAAGGATTGGGGAGGAAGGGACAGAGGGGAGAATGGGTGTAGAAGAATCCAGAAAAGGATGAGAAGTCTCTGATACTCTGAGTAGGTTATAGAAACAGCTCCATTCTCCCCCACCTCTAAAAGCATTACCCTACTCTTCCCCCATCCTATCCTTCCCTATCAACACAAGACATGGCTACTGTGGTATCAGAGGTAGGACAGACAGCTCTCTACCCACTGCACCACACTGCTTTTTCCAACCAATCCACCAATATTACAAGTTGCAGAGGAAGTGTTCATCTACACTGGTAGAGGAAATCCTTACTCAGATCTTCCTGACTCCAGGCCCAGCACTCTAGTCACTGTACCCCCTGTCTCCTAGCTCAGTCTATCTCCTCTGTTTGGTTCTCTCCACAAAAATGCCTTACTTACCTTGATCTCCTCTTCTGAGGTTTCCACCTTGAAGGGGCGGACACTCATCTCAGGTGTTGTGGGCTTACTTCCTGGGCCCCACCATGCATCTTTCATTTCCAGTTTTTCATTATTCTTCCTGTTAATGACCCAGTAGATTAAACCGGCCAGAAAAAGGGCGACAAGCCACCACATATCTGTAAGAGAAGACACACACAAGCAAACTTAGTCAGGGACAGTCAGCCCCATAGCTAAAGACCAGTCACTAGGGCTTAAAGCTTCGAGTAGAATGTCGCATCCTTCTTCCTAGGGCCAAGCCAACCCATGCCCCCTCCAAAAACGGGGAACATTAGCTCTTCCACCCTGAAGGGCCAAGTTTCAGACCAAGCAGTTTGCAAACACCTCTGATGGTGACGTGGATGAGTCAGCATAGTGCACTGAAGAGAACCCTGAACATAAGATTCAATCTAGACCTGGGATTCAAATACAGCCTCTGATGTGCACTAACTGTGTGACCCTGGGCACTTAGTATACTTCAGCTTCATTTTCCTCATCTGTAAATGGGGATAGTAGCACCTACTTCACAGGATGTGGTGAGACTCACACAAGATAGCATATGCAAAGCTCAGCATTAAGCTACTGGAAATGAGAGTGAATTCAGGAGATGAACTTATCTATATTGCTATATAAACCTGAATCATCAGTGAACCTGTTACTGGCCTAGAGTAGATTAATTTCACAGATCATATAATGTCAAAGCTAGAAGAAACTTTCAGGATCAATCCTTTAATTTTATAGATAAGGAAACTGAGGCCCAAGTCACTAAAAGGTGACTTGCCCAAGGTCTCCCAGCTAGTAAGAAAAAGAACAGATAGTAAATCCCAGGTCCCTTGACTTCAGTTCTAGTGCATTTATATTCTATGATGCTGCTATATTATATACTTCAAAGGCTGTTTCTTTCATGTGATAAGATAGTTATTGCACATTAAACCACTAATTGAGCATGCTGCACTTGGATGGATATGGCAGGGAAAGGGAACATTGCAGGATTAACCCTCTTAGTTCAGGTTCAATGTTGGAATGAAATAAGGCACTCGAAGGTCATTCATTCAACAGTCAAGAAAAAGTTCGCCTAGCCATAGCAAACAAATGTTTATTCCCTCTCTTTCCTTTCCCCTTCCCTAATCATATTTACAGATGACACAAAGCTGGAAAGGAGAGCTTCCAGCTGGGAGAAAGAATCAGGCTCTAAAAAGATGTCGGCAGTTTAAAAACAATGGCCGGAATCTGAGAAGATGAAATTTAATAGGGATGGATAGCAGCAAAGTCCTACACTTGGATTTTTTAAAAAATCAGCTTCACAAGTACGAGATGGGAAAGGTGTGAGCTGGCAAGAGCTTGTCTGAAAAAAAGAGCTAAGGACTTTTAATAGATAGAATGAGTTCATAATATGGCATGGCAGCTGAATGAGCTAATGAAATCTTTTTTTTTCATATATTAAATTTGTTTTAATTTTTCCAAAACAACATTCAAAACATCTGCTTTGTTTCATTCAAACTATAAATGTTAAACATTTACAAACTAAAACAGGAACTGACAATATACAAGGACTTAAACAAACAAACCTTTCAAAGAATAGTTTTTAAAAATTGTTTTTCAGTTCATTGTAATCAAAGTTTAATATTGTCAAACTTTGGGTGACCTTTTTGAATCACATACCACTACCACTCCTTCTTTTAACACAAAAATGTTTAGATTTTGAGCTAATGACATCTTAAGTTGATTAATTAAAGCATCAGTGCCCATTACAAGATTACAATAACCCTGAGGAACAGGTTCTGGTCACACCCCAGATGGGGTTCAGTTCCTGATGCTAAATTGTAAGAAGGAGATGTCCAGTAAGCTGAAGAGTATGAAGAGATGGTTGACCAATCAATCAATCAATCAACATTTATTAAGCACCTACTATGTGTCAAGCACTGTGCTAAATGCTGGGGATGCAAAAAGGCAAAAGACAATCCCTGCCCTCAAGGAGTTTACAATTGAATAGGCAAGCCCACAAGCAAACAAATATATACAAACAAGTTACATACAAGATAAATAAGAAACAGTTACAAAGCCACTAGAAGTAACAAGAGTTGACAAAGACTTCCTGTAGATGGTGGGGATTTTAGTTGGGACTAGCATAGTAGATGCCATAAAAGGGTGGAACTGGGGATGTTGACTCTAGGGGAAAGAAGATGCAGAAGAACTCCATAGGTGTCTTTAAGTATTTTAAGGCCTGGCCCAAGGAAGAAGGATTACATTTACTCTGCTCAGCCCCAAAAAGCAGGAGGTAGGAGCAGTGGGGGGAAGTTTCAGAGAATCGGATTTAGGCTTGACTCAAGGAAAAACTTACAAAGTGATCTCCATACGGAGCGGATGCTCTATGTTTACTATCATAAAGAGAGAGCTAGAAGGAACCTTAGCAGTTATTTAATCCAGGCTCCAAATTTTACAGGTGAGAAAGCTGAGACCCATGAGAAGTGATGTGACTTGCCTGAGATCATAGCACGAGTAAGTGGCACAACCAGAATGTAAAAAAAAAAAACCAAAAACAATTAATTAATTAATTTTTAGTTTTCAACATCTACTTTTATAAGATTTTGAGTTCTAAACTTTTTCCCTTTCTCTTCCTTCCCTATTCTCCAAGATGGCACATAATCTGATATAGGCTATATATGTACAATCATATTAAACATATTTCCACATTAGTCATGTTGTGAAAGGAGAACCAGAACAAAAGGGGAAAATCACAAGAAAGAGAAAAAAGAGAGAAAATAGTATGCTTCCATCTGCATTCAGATTTCATAGTTCATTTCTGGATATGGATAGCATTTTCCATTATGAGTCTTTTGGAATTGTCTTAGATCACTGCATTGCTGAGCTAAGTCTATCAAGTTGGTCATCGCACAATGTTGCTGTTACTATGTACAACGTTCTCCTGGCAGAACCTGAATCTGAACTCAGGGCCTGTGACGCTCAATTCAGTACTTGGATTTCACCTCACAAAAGGTTTTTAAGGGGAAGTCAGACAACCACTTGTTCATCCTACTTGGGGCAGGGGGGAGGGGAATGGCTTATATGAGGATGGGTTAGTGGCCTCTGAGGTTCCTTTCCAACTCTGAAATTCTGTGATTTCAGGAAGGTCAAAAAACAGGGAGAAACCACAGACAGCTGGTATTGGCTCTCTTGGCTCCTAAAAGAGGGTGCCTAATGGATAGCAGATTAGCCCACTATTCATCGCAAAGACAAATGACTACAACATCCTGCTTTTCTCCACAGTCTAAAACCACCCTGCCATCTTGGTACTGAAAGAAGAGGTATTGTGGTAGAGCGGGGAAAACACTGAATTTGGAGTCAAAAGACCTAAATCCCCAGCTCTGCTGTTTACGGGGTGCCCTTCAAGCACGTCATTGAAGGATGAGTACATTAAATTAGGATTTAGAAGAGAACTGGGTCCTGCCTCAGTTACTGTGAGACTTGGGGGAAGTCACTTTTTTTCCCTCATCAGTACAATGGAAAGGATAATACTTGTAAATACCTAACTTCATAAGATCAATGAACTGGAGCAGAAGGGGACCTTACAGGTCATCCAGTCTAAACCCATCATTTTTCATTTGAGGAAAACACAGCCCAGAGGTTGAATGACTTGGCCAAGGCCACACAGATAGTAAATGGTTGTTGGATTCTATAAGAGTAAATAACAATAACTGACACAAATAATAACAATGATGATGATGATGATGGTGATAATAATAGCATTTATATATCACTTTATTAGCATATGTTGTTCAGTCCTGTCTGACTCTTCGTAACTCCATTTGGGATTTTCTTACAGGAGTGGTTTGCCATTTTCTTCTCCAGCTCATTTTACAGATGAGGAAAACAAGGCAAAGAGGTGAAGTGACTTGCCAGAGTTACACAGCTAGTAAGTGTCTGAGGCCAGATGTGAACTCAGAAAGATGAGTATTCCTGACCCCAGGCACAGCACTCTATCCACTGCACCACCCAGCTGCCCTAAGGATTTGCAAATCCCTATACATACAGTATCTAATTTCACATAGATTATTTCTTTGGGTTTTTATACCTACCCTGTAAGGTAAAAGGCTATTACTGTACCATTTTACAAATGAGTAAACTGGATCTCGAAGAAGTTAAGTGACTTACTTAAGGTAACACAGCTTGTAAGTAAGCTGGGAGGTGGGGGGGATAGGATGTGAAGCCTGTTCTTCCTGACTCCAAGTCTAACACTCTAACAAGATGCTGTCGCTTTAAAGGGTAATCAGGATCACCATCCTACTTCACTTCTCCAACTGAAATCATTCACAAACTATCCTACTTACTTCTTTTCTCCATTCCAGCACTATAGCCCATGCAAAACTAGTTCTGGGCCTGAAGGCCAGCAAGGAAGGCAGCATCAGAGCAGAGCAATGCCCCAGAAGGGTTCAGAAAACAGCCCATCCCACTGAACGTTTCTCAAAAGCTGCGACTTCACAGACCATTTTCACTTAACTCCTTCCCCTCTCTCAGAAGCTGGTAGTCAGCCCTCAGCTGGCGCTAGGTAATACTGTTCCTTTCTTCAAGGTCCCCCAGAGCTCCGAGGAACTGTGGGACTGACAAAAACAAGCAAAAATATAAGGAATGAGAGTTGTCTTTTTGAAAGTAAATACCCAGAGTAGACGCGGCAGCTTCTCTAACAAGAAAGGACTTTAATCCTTTTCAATCAGGGCAAGTGCTTTAGATTTCCCCCTAAGAAACAAAGAGAAGGAATTCTAAACTGGGCCTTTCTTGGGAGGTCTCGTCCATGGGGCTCAGTGCCAGAGCCAGCTATTTGGGGTTGGGCCTGGCAGAAGGGACTTTCTTTCTTCATCTTTCTGAGGCTTTGACAGTGACAACCAGGGATGGACCCTCCAAGTTTTGTTTGTTAAAGAAGGGAAAAAAAGCCATTACCAACAATTTCTCTTCTGCCACAAGGCCTGGGAACTGACTGGCCTCATTTGACTCACCCCTTGTTAGCCTGGGAGAAATCACACCAACAGCAGTTACCGGAAAACATCCAAATCCCTTCGTATTAAACACATCTGCACATCAAGTCACTCAGTGTCCCTGAAGTAGTTTGCTGTTCACTCGTTCCAGTGGTGTCCAACTTTCTGTGACGCCATTTGGGGTTTTCTTAGCAAAGATACTGGGGTGGTTTGCCATTTACTTCTCCAACTCATTTTATATTTATAGATGAGGAAACTGAGGCAAATAGGGTTAAGTGACTTGTCCAGGGTCACACAGCTAGTAAGCATCTGAAACCAGATTCGAACGCAGATCTGCCTGACTCTAGACTCAGCCCTCTATCCATTGGACCACCTAACTGCACCCCTCCCCCCACCTCCCATGACGAGAAGGGGGTGATTTTCATTTTCATATTGAACAGTCTTTAGTCTGGTCACTTTAGAGCAAGTAAAACCAAGATTTCACATTTATTTCTTGGGAATAAACCTGAATGCACTTATGAAACTGTAGTAAAATCCCACATGGGAATGTTTACTATTACACTGATTAGGTTCAAAATAACACAATTCCAGGGAGTAAAAGACAAATGTTTGTAATTCACTTGTTAATATAGTCTTCCAATGGCCTCCAAAAGCCAAGTGCTATAAAGAGGCTCATTTGTTCTTTCCATTAGGATTCCCTCATGGAGCTCTAACTAGGGTGTGGTGACTATGGCTTTTTTCAAGGCAATGAAATTTAGAAGGCACAATAATTAAATAATGATTTTTTGAAGACTGTACAAATTTTAAATTTGTGCTACTTATACACACACACACATGCACACACACAAACACATATATATTTTTTTTTGGCTAGGCAATGCGGTTAAGTGACTGTGTCACGTGTCTGAGGCCACATTTGAATTCAGGTCCTCCTGACTCCAGGGCTAGTGCTTTATCCACTGCACCATCCAGCTGCCCCAGTATAAGCAGCGCATTTCAGTAGTGTAGAGTTACGTCTAGTTGGTAAAAAATAATTAATCAACATTGGAAAGCTGTGCTTCAGATAAGCTCCTTCTGGATACAGCCCCACCCTGCTCTCCATCCCTAATTGCTCCCTAGAAGTGGCCTTGAGATATCCCAGGATCTTTCACCTATAGGGCTAGTATCAGAGTCTTCCCTCCAATTCAACTAAATTTGTGACAATTACTTTTTGCACGCAAGCCTCTTGGAGAGGCAGTGTGGAGTAGAAAGCTAGCCTCTGAGCCAGAAAGGCTACTGACTTGAAGACTCTGGGCCAGTCACTTAAACTCTATAAATTGCAGAGAAGGTACTGACCTGCACTAGTAGAAGGAGTTATATACTCCTGAGTTCCCTAAACCCCTGAAATTCCACGGCTTGTCCCTTCTTGTATTATTTTCATGGGAGCCACTGTGGTATGGTTAATAGGCAATCCCGGAGTCAGAAAGATCTGGGTTCAAGTCATGCCTCTGAGTCATCCTGTGTGACCCTGGGTAAGTCATTTAATCTCTCAATGCTCTACGTATTTCTTTAAGACAATAAGTTTCAAAGAAGAGAACCTGCTTTGATAGAGGAAGTCCCTCATCAGGAACTCTCTACACAGATAGAATCACAGGTCAGTTCCAAAAACAAAAATCTTCACAAAGTTGATCACAAATTACAAAGTCAATTTGAGGATACTTGCCCTGAAACTCTTCATTCTGCACATGCTTGGTACCCAAATTACTAGTTAAGGCTCAATTCAGTCTGGTTCCTTCATCCCTGGACTGGATTACACATTGAAGGGTGTATTCCAAGTTATGTGACCAACAAGATGATGGATAAAACATTTTCTCCAATCTTCATGAGCTCTCATACCTTTCCAAAATAAAGAATTATGTCCAAAAGATAATGTAACTGCAGCTATCTCCACAGCCTAAGATACCAAGAACCCCAACAAGGCAACAACTAGATGTACTAACAGCAGAAAAGGCTAATTTCTAATCTACTTACTCAGCACCCCATCTCCCAGAAGCACACATATATGCTCCGGTAGCGGGGCACAATCCAGTCTGTCAGCTTGCACTCTGGGACCCAGTCAGCAATTCCCTTGATGTTATTGTAGTCTATGCTAGCTAACTACCTCCCCCACCTGTCCTCATTCTACCATTTCAAGGCAATAAAGAACAGAATTGAATGCTACTTCCCCCCCCCACCTCAGTTGCTCAACCCTGTGCTGTGGAGGGAGAGGTACAAGAAAGAAGAAAATTTGCTCTACTTGGGTTGGCAGCACAGAATTGTACTGTGCTATAGCAGTACTCAGCCAGCCAGAGGACTAATGAAGCAAGGGAACTGCAACCAGCTCGTGTGGGGCTCCACCAGGGCTGAAGGGCACATATGCAAAAATATTTACAGCAGCTCTTGCTGTGGCAAAGAATTGGAAATTGAGGGGATGCCCATCAACTGGGGAATGGCTGAACAAGTCGTGATACATGAATGTAATGGAATACAATCGTGCTATAAGAAATGATGAGCAGGCTGACTTCAGAAAAACCTGGAAAGACTTGTATGGACTGATGCTGAGTGAAGTGAGCAGAACCAGAAGAACGTTGTACACAGTTAACAGCCACATTGTGCAATGATTAATACTGATAGACTTAATCCTTCTCAGCAATGCAAGGAAATAAGATATCTCCAAAAGACTCATGATGGAAAATGCTATTCACATCCAGAGAAAGAACTATAGAGTCTGAATGAAGGCAGATAGAAGCATACTATTTGCTCTTTTTTTTTCTTCTGTTTTGTTTTGTTTCTTCTTTCTTGTGGTTCCTCCTATTGATTCTAATTCTTATTTACAACTTGACTAATGTGAAAATATGTTTAATGGGAATGTATACATAGAGCCTATATTAGATTGCACACTGTCTTGGGGAGGGAGGAGGTGAACAAAATTTAAATTTAAAACTCAAAAGCTTATGGAAGTGAATGTTGAAAACTAAAAATAAATTAATTATTTTAAAAAACTGTGATGGGGAAAGTAAAGATGTGGAAGGGATAACTGTACATGCAAAAGGCATTGATCTTAAAGAGAGGATGGATAGAGACAACTTATAGGTCTTCCAGAAGGAACATGACAGATTAAAAACCTTAACAGTATAACGCAAAAAAAAAAAAATTATATGAAACTGCCCAGAACTTCTGAACAGAGAAAACACAATGCCAATTAAAAGAATCTACAAATTGCCTTCAGAATAAATAAAAAACCTGTGCTATAACCTTTAAGACATATAGTGGCTGAATTTAACAATTCCAATGACAAACAACAAATTTTGCAAGTAACTTGGAAAAGATCTTCAGTTATAAAGGAAAGGAAATTCAACTAACAGAAAACTATTCTCTACTGCAGAAGAGTGGAACTATGTGTCCCAAAGAGCAAAAGAGCTCTACACCCAAGATGATATACCCTGCAGCCTAAGCCTAATTAGCAATGAAAAAAGATGGACATCCAATAAAAATGAAGCATTTGAAGCCTTCCATTAAGAAAACCACTATGAATAGATTATTTGCTTGCAAACACCCTAGACAACAGATACGCAAGAAAAGTAAACTACAGTAACCAAGGAAGATACAAGCAATGAAATAAATTAGCTCGGAGGAAAAAGAACATTAAAAGATAAACACTTATGGAGTTAAAGGAGGAAAGGAAGGGGGATTTTACTTGACTACTCAATTGAAAGGGGAAAAAAGAGGAGAGGAATTAGATAAGTAGGAAAAGGAAGAAAAAAAACAACTCAGAACTAGTAAGTTAAGCAAAACTCCAAAATCAGGGAAAGGGATGACAGACAAGAGTGAAAGGCAGGGGAAGGCATATGTTTGGTTTGAGGTTGAGGGATAGAGAGCCTGTGGGAATAGAACTTATAACAGATGAAGCAAAAATAAATGAAGAAACAAAGTACTGTTTTTAGCAAAGAAAAGGAACCCAAAAATCTTAATTCAGAAAACAAAACTGGTATGAAAGACAACTGAAGGAAAATAAACTCTCACAACTTTGAATGTGAGCGGATTGAACAACTCAAAAAAAATTAAAAGTGACAAACTGGATGTGAAAGCAAAACCCACAAACTGTTGCTTACAAGAAACACACCTAAATGTGCAGGCTGGAACAAATCTAAATGAGGGGCTGAAACAAAGTTTCATCCATCAGATGAATCCAAAAAAGCAGGAGTCACAATCATTCTATCGGAAAAGGCAGAAATAAAAATTCAACAGAGATAAATGAGGAAACTACATTATGCTGAAAGGAACCATGGACAACAAAACAATATCAAACTTGTATGCTCTAAATGTCTTACTTAGAATTTCCTTTCTTTAGTTAAGGAAAAATTAACTTAATTACATGACATAGACAGTAATACAATAATAGCAAGAAACTTTAACGACCCTCTCTCGGTTTTGGACAAATCTTAAAGAAAGATACACAAAAATGAAAATATGAAATCAAACAAACTGCTTGAGAAACTAGAGGTAAGAGACTTAAGGAATTTTCTAAACAGTACTGCTAAATGTGTGTGTGTGTGTATGAATTTCTCAGCATCACACTGAACTTTCTGCAAAAATTGACCAGCCATTAGAGCAGAGTTATGGCAAATAAATGTAAAAAGGAAGAAACAGCAAACATTATTTACAGAGAGTAATGCGATACAAATAGCACTCAGTTCAGGGAGCATAAACAAAAGATATGAAGCAAAAGAAGACTAACAACGAAATCCTAAATAATGATGGATCAAAGAACAAACCATAGAAGCAAAAATTATGTCAAACACAATGATTATAATGAAATAACAACAAAATTTCTGAGATACATATAAAGAAGTCCTGGGGGAAGAGGTGAATTATATACCTAAAAGCATATATTAACACAACAGAAAAGGAGAAGATTAATAAACTAAACATACATACAAAAATCGGAAATCCAACAAATAAATCTATAATAAGCACAAAAGGAGATATTAAAAATTATAGGAGAAATAGATAAACTAGAATACTCACTGCACTGCTGAAACCCTGGCTCCCTTTCTCTTCTGGGAAACTGATAGCTTGCTCTATGAAGTCAAAAGAGTTTGTGTTTAAAGTTCAAGTTAGTCCTCTCAGGACTAAATAAAGGGCACAGATAATATGCTTAGTCACCATGAATCAACAGCTGGGATCCTAGAGATAGTGTATAGGAAGATTACAACAGGTTGAAGGTAGTCATTCTACCATTATACTCAGTGCTACTGTGGGCTTCTGAGAGTGAACTGTATCCTGGGCTGGGCTTCAACACCAGAAAGGAATAAGGAGACTTTTTAAAAATTTATTTTTAGTTTTCAACATTCACTTTTGTAAGATTTTGAGTTCTAAATTTTCCCCCTGTCTCCCCATCCCCTCCCCAAGATAGCATGCAATCTAAGCTATACATGTATAATCATATTAAACATATTTCCACATTAGTCATGTTGTTGTGAAAGAAAAACCCCGAGAAAGAGAAAACAAACAAAAAAAGAGAAAATAGTATGCTTTGATTTGTATTCAGACTCCATAGTTCTTTCTCTGGATGTGGATAGCATATTCCATCACAAGTCTTTTGAAAATGTCTTAGATCACTGTACTACTGAGAAGAGTTAAGTCTATCAAAGTTGGTCACTGAACAATGTTGCTGTTACTGTGTACAATGTTCTCCTGGTTCTGCTCACTTCACTCCGCATCAATTCATGCAAATCCTACTAGCTTTTTCTGAAGTCGGCCTGCTTATCATTTCTTATAGCACAACAGTATTCTATTACATTCATATACCACAACTTGTTCAGCCATTCCCCAACTGATGGGCATCCTCTCAATTTCCAATTCTTTACCACCACAAAAAGAGCTGCTATAAATATTTTTGTACATGTGGGTCCTTTTCCTTTTCTTGATCAATGAGGAGACTTTAGAGAGAATCCTGAAGTTAACAAAGGAAATGAGGAAAGAATAGAAAACAGAACCTATGTGGAAAGGTTAGAAGCATTGAAATAAATCTGCTAAGGAAGAGAAGCCAGAGGGAATAACCTAATAATTAATCAATAAATCAGTCAACAAGCATTTACTGACCACTTACCATGTATCAGGTCCTAGGGATATAAAGACATAAAAGAGGCCCTGTCCTCAAGAAGCTTACATTCTTTAGGGGGAGACATTTATAACTAACAATTTGGCTCATCTCAAATTTGGCTCATTCCTTCTTACTGATCTTTCTACATTTCCCTGTATTTACTATGGGATCAAAAAGTAAAAGCTGGAAAGGACCTTAGGAGCTATCTACTCCTGCTCCTTATTTTATAGGTAAGGAACTTGAAGGTCTGAGAAGTGACTTGTCCAAGGTCACACAGGCATCGACAGAGTGAAGATTCAAATCTGGGTTCACCAATGCCAAACATGGCATTTTTTTTTCATCACTACACCGTGCTACTTCTCATTTATATTTATCCTATTTTTAATATCACCATAATTCCAACATTATATTAATTATACCAGTTCATTCAGCTATGTTAGACAAACAGGTTGTTTTCCGGTTTTGTTTTTAATTTTGTTGCCATTACAAATAAATATAGCAAATAAGTGAAAGAGCACCAACTTTGGAGTTGGAAACTGGTTCAGATCTTACCTTTGATTACCTGTGTGAGCTTGGACAAATCACTTAATCTACTTGAGTGTCAATTTCCTCATTTATAAAGTAGAGATAGTGAACTTGGGGTTCTCTCAGTGAAAGAATGTTCTTGTCTTACACTGGGGCTTAACATATAATTTACTAAAACTTTAGCAGGTGGCTTCCAGAAGGAGCTTCTTCAAAGTTTGAAGCACTTGATTTTGTTTTATCTCCAATTAGACCTCTCCCCACCATCCTAGAGATGCTTCCTTAACAAGGCTGCTGAAACACTACTGGAAAACTCAGTGTACAAGACAGAGACCAGCTCTTTCTTGAGTCAGAAGTTTATCACTTCCGTATCAAAATAAGGGACCCCTAATCCTACCAGAGGGTTGTGATTCCCTCAGGGTTCAAGTAAGTCAGTAAGTCAGAGTGGTATTGCTGACCCCTTAGAGTTGAAGGGTTTCCCCATCTTCTTCCAAGAGTTCAGGAAAAATAAACAGCCCTTCTCAAGCGCTAATCCCTTTACACAGATCTCTAAACCACTCTCCAAAAGAATTTTTCGAGGCCTCTGAAATAGGAGATAGTTTGGTACAGTGGCAAGATAGCTAGATTTGGAGCTGGGGGATAACAGTTTAAATCCATGTTCCTCTTAATGACACATCTGATTGTGGGCAAGTTACTTAATCTCTGTGGGTCTTCTTCCTCATCTGTAAAGTGAAAGAGCTGAACTCAAGGTTCCTTCCGGCTCTGTTCCAAAATACCTCAGCTTTGGATGCACGGGCTTTCAAACCAACTCTTTGAGCAGCTTGGCAAAAAGCCTACATATTGTTATGGCAATTGGCATACAACATGAAATGCAAAAGATCTTTCTCAAGGAAAAAGGTCTCAAATTTTATTTCACTCCTCTTTTCTACAGTTTAGAGTAGGAAACCACAACCCATTTTTCCCCTAATCCCAATCTTGACTAATTTTCATTCTTTCCCAGCTGGGTCATGATAAAAAAACAAAGTGGCCTCTCTATGACCTCTTGTTCTTCTACGATTATATTTAGGCCAGGCCTGATTTGTTCTTCCAAAATCATTCTTCAAGGATCACAAGCCTTTAGTATTATTTTTCCAGTTGGTTTAAATACACATTTAGTCAGTAAAATTTCTAAATACAAGCTGTTAATGATAATGTGCAAAGTCAGTCAAGCTCCCCATGAATCAGAGAAAATGAAATCAAGGCAACCTCAAGGCACCATTTTATGTCCACCACAATAGCAAAAACATCAAAGGATGACCAAATCCAATAGGGAATGGGGCCTCACAACCATAAATTCTCTAACCCAATGCTGATGGGACTTTAGATTGGTACAAACATCTTGGAGAGTACATAACTGATCCCATCTCCTGATTTAGTGATTTCACTGATAGAACTTTACCCTCAAAAAATGTCATTAAAAAGAAAAAAAATTATCATATGTGCAAAAAATGTAGCTGGACAAAATATTCATCAGATAATACAGGCAGAACTGGAAGTTAAAAGACCAAGTAGTCTACCTCCTTCACTTTACAGAAAAGGAAACTGACACTCAAGTAGGTTAAGTGATTTGTACAAATTCACACAGGTAATGTATCAAAGGTGAGATCTGAACCTAGTTTCTGACTCCAAAGTTGGTGCTCTTTCACTTACTTGCTATATTTATTTGAAATGGCAACAAAATTAAAAACAAAACCCGAAAACAACCTGTTTGTATAACATAACTGAATGAATTATGGTATAATTTAATATAATGTTGTAGTATTATGGTGACATTAAAAATAAGATAATGTAAATGAGAAATAACATGGTGCAGCAGAAAAAAAGTGCCAGATTTGGCATTGGTGAACCCAGATTTGAATCTTCAATCTGCCAATGCCTGTGTGACCCTGGACAAGTCACTTCTCAGACCTTCAAGTTCCTTATCTATAAAACAAGGAGCAGGAGTAGATAGCTCCTAAGGTCCTTTCCAGCTTTTCATTTTGATCCTATGGTAGATATAGGAAAATATAGAAAGACCAGTAAGAAAGAATGCAATTTGAGATAAGCTGAATCATTAGTTATAAATATCTCCCCCTAAAGAATGTAAGCTTCTTGAGGGCAGGTCCTCTTTTATGTCTTTATATCCCTAGGACCTGGTACATAGTAAGTAGTTAATAAATGCTTGTTGACTGATTTATGGATTATTAGGTTATTCCCTCTGGCTTCTCTTCCCTAGCAGATTTATTTCAATGCCTCTAACCTTTCCACATAGGTTCTGTTTTCTAATTCTTTCCTCATTTCCTTTGTTTACTTCAGGATTCTCTCTAAAGTCTCCTCATTCTCTCTGGTGTTGAAGCCTAGCCCAGGATACAGTTCACTCTCAGAATCCCACAATGTGAGAAGCACTGAGTATAATGGTAGAATGACTAACTTCAACTTGTCATCCATCTTCCTATACACCATCCCTAGAATCCCAGCTGTTGATGCCTGCTGACTAAACCTGTTATCTGTTATCTGTGCTCTGTGTTTAATCTTCAGAGAACTAACTCGAACTTTAAGCACAAAGCCTTCTGACCTCATAAAACTATTGGATTTGGCCATGGACTACTCCACTGTGTTGACTTAGGAAAGAAACGCAAAATCAGTGAATGATAAGGACTGTCTTACCTAACTGAAAAAGGTGAAAGAGAAGGGATAGTGTTTCATGCTACCATGCTAGAATCAGGCCTTTAAGCATTAAGAATAATATACTTTCTTCCCTCAGTTCAATTCAACAATTGAAAATGTGTAAATCACTTCCTATGTGTAGATTCATCTTCCTATACACAGTGCCTAGGATTCCAGTTCTTCATGCCTGACGACTAAACGTGTTATCTGTGCCGTGTCTAATCTTGAGAGAACCAACTTGAACTTTAAGCACAAACCCTTCTGACCTCATAAAACTATTGGGTTTGGCCATGGACTACTCCACTGTGTTGACTTAGGAAAGAAATGCAAAATCAGTGAATGATAAGGAATGTCTTATCTAACTGAAAAAGGTGAAAGAGAAGGGATAGTGTTTCATGCTACTCATGCTAGAATCAGGCCTTTAAGCATTAAGAATAATATACTTTCTTCCCCAGTTCAATTCAACAATTGAGTATATATAGATCACTGTTTTAGGCTCAGGAGACATTCAGTTAAGATGAGATCTGATTACTGCCTAATGGAGCTTTCATGTCATATCTCATGAAGAATGAAAAACCATAATCAAAACAATACATGATAAGTGCACAAGAAAGATTTAAAAAAACAACAACCCGCACACTCCTTCAGGTTTTATATGAAGAAGGCTTTATAGAAGGAAAAAGCACTTGATTTAGACTTTAAAGGATAAGAGGGAATCTGACAGGCAAAGAGAGAAGGTCATTTCATTCACAGGAACAGCAGAGACAAAGGCACACCATGAAAAAGATTGTGCTGCATGCTACTGCACGTGCTCAAGGGAACAGTGAGTAATAGTACTCTGGTTGGTCTGGAATACAAAACACGTACAGACGTTCAGGAGGCAAAGTAGATAGAGTACTGAGCTTGGAGTTAGGAAGAAGTGAGTTCAAATCCGGCCCTAGACACTTGCGTGACTCTGGACAAGTCACTTAACCTGTCTCAGTTTCTCCATTTACAAAATGGGGATAATAATAGCACCTACCTCCTAAAGTTATAGTAAAGATCAAATGAGATACTATTTATAAAGTACACTGCAAACTTTAAAGCACTATGAAAATACTAGCTATTATTAGAGATGCTGTTATATAAGATGAGACAAGGTGGAAAGGTAGAGATGTATCAGATTGTGGAAAGTCCTGAATGCCAGACTAAGAATTATGAATTCCAAATGCGTCACTGAAATCATCCCCTTCTATCTCTCCCAGGAGTTTACTCTGTCAATCAGCCTCTCTCCTACCTGATTTTCAACCTTTCCAATCTGGCTTCTTTCCTGCTACCTTAGGAACATACTCAGATCTCCGCAGTTCTTAAAAATAACCTTCCCCAGACTCTACCATCCCCTTAAGCTAGCGTCCTGTATTTCTACTCTTTTTCTCAAACTCCTAGAAAAAGATGTTTATACTCCCTCACTTCCCAATCCCTTACAGTGTAGCTTCCATTTCCACCACTTGATTGAAAATGCTCTCTCCAAGGTCACCAATGCTCTCTCTAGCAGACTCTTCTTGGTGTTCATCCTTCTTGACTCTGATGCATTTGATACTGTTGACCACACCCTTCTTCTAGCTACTCTCTCCTCCCCATATCCAATCGGTGGTCAAGTCCTGTCATTTTCTCACCTCAGACATTGCCATCACCTTTGTGCAGACCCTCATTACCTCAATCACGGATAGTGCAATAGCCTGCTGGTTGGTCTCCTCACCTTGAATCTCTCCCCATTCTAGACCATCCTCTGCTCAGCTGTCAAATTATCTTCCTAAAATGCAGGTCTTTTTACTTATACATCACTTCCCACCCCGTCCCATCCCTGTGGTGCTACAGCATGTTTCTCTGATATAGGTTTCATTTCTCAGATATGTAGGGCACTGAGCCAAATTTATAAAAATAAGAGCCACTGCTCAATTGATAAATGGCCAAGGGATACGAACTGGTAGTTTTCAGAAGAAGAAATCAAAGCCATCAACAGTCATATGAAAAATGCTCTAAGTCACTAATAATTAGAGAAATGCAAATTAAAACAACTCTGAGGTACCACTGCACACTGATCAGATTGGCTAACATGACAAAAAAGTAAAATGACAAATGCTTGAGGGGATGTGGAAAAATAGGGACATGATACACTGCTGGTGGAGTTGTGAACTGGTCCAACCATTCTGGATAACAATAGCCCAAAGGCCTAAAAAACCATGCATTCCCTTTGACCACCAATACCACTACTAGGTCTACATCCTAAAGAGATCAAAGAAAAAGATAAAAGACCTATTCGTACAAAATTCATAATAGCTCTTTCTGTGGTAGAAAAGAATGAAAAATTGAGAGGATATCCATCAACTGTGGAATGACTGAACAAGTTATGGTATATAATTATGATGACTATTGTGCTATAAGAAATGACAAGCAGGATGGTTTCAGAAAAATCTGGGAAGAGTTACATGAACTGATGTAGACTGAAGTGAGCAGAACCAGAACACTGTACACTGTAACAGCAATATCGTAAAGATTATCAACCGTGAAAGACTTAGCTACTCTGATCAATACAATGATCAATGACAATTCCAAAGGACTCCTGATGAAAAATGCTATCCATCTACACAGAAAGAACTGATGAACTCTTAAGTGCAGATGGAAGCATATTTTTTCACCTTATTATTCTTTATTTCTTTATTTTTCACTTTTACTTTATTTTATTATTTATTATCTTTTTTGCAACATGGCTAATACAGAAATATATTTTATATGACTTCACATGTATAATGGATATTAATATTACTTGCCTTCTCAAGGGACGGAGGAGGGACTGGAGGAAGAGAGAGAACTTGGAATTTAAAATTTAAAAATTGATGTAAAGAAAAAGAATAAATCTGAGATTTGCATTGATTCTCCAATAAATTTTGTTTGTTTGTTTTTTTGGCTAGGCAATGGAGTTCAGTGACTTGCCCAGGGTCACACAGACAATGAGCATCATGTGTCTGAGGTCGCATTTGAACTCAGGTCCTCCTGATTCCAGGGCCAGCGCTCTATCCACTGCACCACCTAGCTGCCCCTCCAATAAGAAAATTTTTAAAATAATCTCCAGTGTCTCCCTATTGCCTCAATGTTCAAATATAAAATCCTCTATTTGACTTTCAAAGTCCTTTATAACCTGGTCCATTGTTGCTTTTTCAGTCTTCTTACACCTTACTTCCCTCTGTGTACTGTGCAATTTGGTGACGTTGGCCTCCTTATTCCTTGCACAGGACACTCCATCTCCTGACTCTGGGCATGTTCACTGGCAGTCTCTCTTGCCTGGACTGTTCTTCCTCATCTCCAACTCCTGGCTTCTTTTCAGCCTCAGCTAAAGTCCCACCTTCTGCAAGAAGCATTTCCTAGTCCTCCTTAACCTCAGGGCCTTCCCTCTGAGACTGCCTCCAGTCTATCCTGTATCTATCTTCTTTGACTACAGTTGTTTGCTTGCTGTCTCCCTTATTAGACTGTGAGCTCCTTGAGAGACAAGCTAGATTTTTTTGTTTTGATGGGGGTAGTTATTTTGGGGTTGGGTTTGTTTATTTGTTTTTTGCCTTTCTTCGTACCTCCAATGCTTAGGACAATGCCTGGTGCACTGTAGGTGCTTCATAAATGTTAGTTGACTGCTGGTGGATATTAAAGATATCAAAGTTAAACGCAGCAGAACTTCAAAAGAACATGAAAAAAAGGAAAGGGCAAATGCCTCCTTTGTCAGCTTGTTTGGTTCCATTTTGTTAAATACCGAGGTATTTATAAAACATTTTATTCTTCATTTTATAAACTTATTTGGTGATTTAGCTCCATTGGTTATAGAGGGTTGGTTTTTGGTTTTTTTGGTCTTTTGCTTTTGGAGGCAATCAGCATTAGATGACGTGCCCAGGGTCACACAGCTAATAAGTAAATCTAAGGCTACATTTGAACTGAGGTCCTCTTGACTCCCAGACCAGTGCTCTATTTTCTGTGCCACTTACTTGCCCTGAAGTTACAGAATTTTATCATAAAATTTTAAAGCACATCCATTCCTTTCTTGGATTCAATTCCTATTACATATCTACTTCAAATTCTAGGACCCTGGAGATGTGGGTTTGAATCCTGGTTCTAATACTCAACTGTTTTGTAGTCTCAAACAAGTTATTTCATCTCTCACTGCTCAGTTTCCTCATCTGTAGAATGGGGATGATAATGCCCATTCAAACTGCCATTAGAGGTTGTTTTAAGGAAAGCATTTTGTAAACTTTAAATTGTAATGTTCAAAGCATCATTACTGTTAGTATTAATCATAAACAATTTAATTTCCCTTATCAGATATTTTGCTCCAAAGACTAGCAGTTTATTGTTCTGCCTCTCCCTTCACTCCTAACTCCAAGGACTTTATTAGCAACAGGTGCAAGGTCAAAGGAACAACGCTGGGGCCATGGCCTGCAGATTATCTTCAGGGTCTGTTCCCAACCTTGTGTCACAGAAGAAAAAGTTTTTAAAGAAAGCTCCAAGCTAACATGGCTAAAGCAGAAACATGTCTTGCATGACTTCAAATACATAATCGGATTCTCAATGAGTAGGAATTCAACATAAAAATCAAAGGAAAAAAGAAATCTTCAAGCTGCAATCAGCAAAAACAACGGCTGGGAGAATTAAATGACCCTCCTACAGAGATCAGTACGACCTTCTGTGAAGTCATATGAGAAGAGTGGGCAGTCTGATCCTCAGCCCAGGTGCAAGGGAAGAAAATTACTTGTGATAGGGGTACCATGACAGGAGGGAGGGAAGCCTAGGGGTGGGTATGCCACTCAGTAGCATCAGAAGACCAGGAAGTAAGGTGATATGAAGGGATGCCCTCATCCCTGTCAGACCCCTACAGGGGGACAGAAGTAAGACGTAAGGAGATTGGAAAGGTAGGAAGGGTCCAGGTTATAAAGAGCTTTAAAAGTCCTTTTTATATTTGATCCTGGAGGCAAGAGGGAGGCACTGGAGTTGACTGATTGGGGTGGAGGGTAGTGTGGCCAGACCTGAACTTTAGGAAGATCAATTTGACAGAGAAGCAGATGTTACATTGGAGTTGGGAGAGACAAGGCAGGGAGACCACCCAGCAGGTTGGAGTGGGGTGAAGAGGGCCTGTCCCCTCCAGATACACACATCCAAGAGGGAATCTGTATCGATGATGTGTTTTCAGAAGCGTTGATAATCATCTTTTAGCTCAGTTCCTTGTCCCAAGGAAGGGGTGGCCAGCAGTAGTCATGGCATTGTGATACTCCATGAGTTCCTTCCCTTCTGCCTACAAATATGCTGTCTTAAAAAATTTTTTTAATTAAAAGCCCTCACATGACCTTATTGCCCATTAGTTACTTACCAGTCTCTCTCCTTCCACTATCTAGCAAACTCCTCTGCCTGTGATCTCTACCCACCATGTACCCGAATCCCTTTTCAACCTTCTGCAATCAGGCGCCGTCCTCATCGCTCCATTGATCACCAATGACTTCCCTTTGTTAAGCCCAATGTTTGTTGCTGGGGCTCTTTTCTCTTGTGGCATTTGAGAGCACCAGTTTAACTACCTATCCCCTCCTTAAAATGCTCCACTTTCGCCAAGAAAATAACAGACACAGTGACTACAAACACAACTATAAAACAATAAAAAGCAAAGATTGTAAAACTACAAAGAATGAGACTGGCTTCTAGTTCTTGCTTCTTTCACTGCCTCCCTTTCCTTCCCCTCCCCCACCCCATCCAGTGACTGTGCACACTTATCACAGCTTTGCCCTTGACCTTTGTTCTATCGCATATATTCCTCCAACAAACTCATTTACTCCCCCAGCTTTTTTAAATTTTTAGGCAATTGGGGTTAAGTGACTTGCCCAGGGTCACACAGCTAGTGTCAAGTTACTCCCCCAGTTTGAATTGTTTCCTTCTGTAGTTCTGGCTCTGACACACATTCCAGGCCTGCATTTTCCATCTCCCAACGGGGGATTTCTATCTACTTGGAGGTCTGTCTAACCAGACCCTGAGCATTCTAAAGCAGACACATTATCTTTCCCCTACACAGGTTCCCCCCTCCAGCTACTCCATTTCTGCCAGCTACACCCCCATTCCTTCATTAGTCACTGGGAATTACAAAGTCCAACAGACTCCCCTGAGGTTTAACCTGAGGACTTCATTCACCCAGATACCAGCAAAGAGAGTTCTTGCACTTTGGATGATTCTTTGTGTTATGAACTTTAAAAAAAATGCATTTCCTTTATTCTGAACTTGATAAATACCAAATAAAATGAGCATTGACATACACAATATAGAACATAAAAAAAGATCAAACATGAAACTGAGAATCTCTATTACACATGCTTTGCTTCTCCTCAAGCGCAATAAGTTTAACATGTAACTTTTAATGTTGTCCTTGTCAATGTTTGTTCTGTTCTCTTCTGCACATTAAAAAAAACACTTCTAAGGATTCTTTTTTTTTTCTTTTCTTTTTTTAGGGGCAACCCTATTGTTAGCCCCCTCTCCCATCCACCTCCCTACCTGCAAATTGGGAAAAAGAAAAAAAAAAGAAAAAACCCTTGTAACAGATATGCATAGTTAAGCAAAACAAATTCCACATTGGTTATGTTCAAAAATGTATGCCTCATTTTCCCCCTTGAGTCAATCCCCTCTCTATCAGGAGGTGGGTAGCAGGCTTCCTCATTAGTCCTATAGGGTCCACTGCACTGATCAGAGTTGTTGTCTTTCAAAGTTTTTCTTTCGGGTGAGGCAACTGGGGTTAAGTGACTTCCCTAGGGTCACACAGCTACTGTCAAGTGTCTGAGGCTACAAAGTTTTTCTTAACAATGTCGTTTTTGTCTACATTTTCCTCCTGGTTCAGCTCACTTGACTCTCTATTAGTGCATACAAATCTTCTCAGGTTTCTCTAAAGCCATCCCTTTTGTCACTTCCATTACATTTATATAATGTAATTTATTCAGTCATTCCTTAATTGATGCACATCTCCATAGTTTTCAATTCTTTGCTATAGGTACTGCAATATTTTTGTAAATCTGAGTCTTTTTCCTTTTGATTTCTTTGATGTATACTTGCCCTGGGGATTTTCTCCAAACTCTCTATGTCTTTCTTTGCTTATAAAGCCTAGAACTGGTTCCAGCTATCTCCAGGAAATGCACCCTCATGAGGTGAACCTCTCCTAATTTTAAATACCCCAGAAAGAGGTATTTTTACATGACCCCTTATTCTCCAGTGATGTGAAAGCTTCAAGTATCTTTTAGGAAATTTTGTCCTGAGATGGAATACAGAAGAGTTGACCATTACCCTGGAGATCATTTAAAGCCCTATCATATTATCAGTTATTATTAGGTATTTCATATACAGCTCATGTACTTGAAAGCAAGATTTTATTTCAGGAAAAGGCTACAAGCTTGCTGGGAGGGAGAGGAAAAAGGAGAGACACTGGAAGGCTACCCACCCAGCAGAGTGAACCATATCCTAGGAATAATTCATTTGCTACTGGGCTAAATCATGCAAATTATGCTCTAAACTGCGGATACTTAAAAGGCTACAAATACAATAAATTTAAATACTGACATGGTTTAAATTCATGCCTTCAATTAAAATTTTGTAAGTTATTCTCTTATCTGAACTTTAATGGTGATAAGGCAATGAGGAGCCTTTTAGAATAGGACTTTTAAAGCCTTCTATGATTCCTAGGGTGATTATTTAAGTGATGCTATGAATATGTTCTCTCCTCACTTCCACCTATTTGTGCTCAAACCAAATGGAGATCAATACAAGTTATCCGTAATGCACTTAGCAGAATGTCTGGCACACAGTAGGTGTTTAATAAATGCTCCTTCCCTTCTCCTTTGTGTAGCACTCCTTGTGGAGTTATTTTCCCAAATCATATTCACACTGACGGGCCAGGCCCCTGCTGGACCACTGCCTATTACTCCCTTAGGATTCTAGGGTTAAACCTGAAAGGGCTGGGTTTCTAATATCATTACTACTGAGTCCCTACTGGTAGGCACCTCATAAATAATCAGCTGACTCTATTTGCTTGTAGAAAAGGGATTCACTAAGATGGTATAGTGAGAACTGGTACAAAACGTCACCTTCTCAAGTCTAAGATGCACTCTCCAACAAAAATACCTGGTGGCGATAAGGTACATATACAGAAAACACATATTTAAAGAATAAACTGGAAATTGAGGGGATGCCCATCAATTGGGGAAGGGCTGAGCAAGCTGTGGTATACGAATGTAATGGAATACAATCGTGCTATAAGGAATGATGAACAGGCTGACTTCAGAAAAACCTGGAAAGACTTGTATGGACTGATGCTGAGTGAAGTGAGCAGAACCAGGAGAACGTAGTATACGGTAACAGCCACATTGTGCAGTGACTGACTTTGATAGACTTAGCTCTTCTCAGCAATGCAGGGATCTAAGACAACTCCAAAAGACTCATGACAGAAATTGCTATCCACATCCAAAGAAAGAACTATGGAGTCTGAATGCAAATGGAAGCATACTATTTGCTCTCCTTTTCTTTTGTTGTTTTGTTTTGTTTCTTCTTTCTCACGGTTCCTCCCGTTAGTTCTAATTCTTCTTTGCATTGTGACTAATGTGAAAATATGCTTAATAGGAATGTATAAGTAGAGCCTATATCAGATTGCATGCCATCTTGGGGAAGGAGGAGGAGAGGGAGGGGGAGAAAATTTAAAACTCAAAATCTTACGGAAATGAATGTTGAAAACTAAAAATAAATTAATTATTAAAAAAAAAAGCAGGTGAGGGTGAAAAAAAAATAAACTCACAACTACTAGATATTAGAAGTCCTTTTCTCCTTTTTTAAAGTCCTCATGAAATTCCCCTTAGGTATAGCTCTCTCCAGGCCTCTGAGGTCCAGTACCTCTGGTCACACTCCTTGAAATTACTTCCTCCCTTGGAAGGCTATCTGTATATCTGTCTGTCCTCAGTGTGTTCTAGATGCACTGCCTGTTATTGGTCCAGTATCATTGATAAAACAGTCCATGCCATGGAGGGAGAGGAGAGAAAGAGGGAGAAAAAGAAAGTCTCCTCCCTCACCCAATAGTGACACCCTTGGAAAGGGCCTGGCTAGAATTCTCCACATTGAAAGCTTCCACCACTGGACTCTTCCACAGCTTGACATAACTGCTAAAATTTCTCCTGCTATTTAAAGTTCCCAAGTGCATGGCTGGCTTGTTTGGTCAGTCAATCACACTATTTCCTTCTTGACCCAATTAAAAAGGGAGTCTGTACCTGATGCATACAAGTTGTATCCCCATACAGAAAAACTCCTTGAGGGCAAGAGCAATTGTATTTACAGCTCAGTATCCTAATACATAGCACACCGCCTGGACATTTAATAAGTGAGTTTTAACTGACTAATTATTAGATCATCCCTCCATCCTTTCTTCTTTGGGCAGAATTATTTCAATTCTTTTAACCTTTCCACACAGGTTTATTCTCTAATTCTTTTATCATTTTCCTTGTTCACCTCAGAATTCTAAGTTCTCATTCCTCTCTGGTTTTGAAGGCCAACCCAGAATACAGCTCACTCCAGGAAATTTGAATATGAGAAGTACACATGGTACAGTGGTAACCTAACGTAATTTTACCTATGGACCATATTTTTATATACCATTCTTGGGATCCCTGTTACTGACACATGCTGACCAGCCATGTTATCAGTGCGCTGTTTTTTCATGAGGACTGGCCTAAAGCTTAAATATATATATATTTTAAAATCTGCCACTGAAATATGCTGACTTAGAACAGAAATACAGAGCTGTTGAATGTTAAGCTATTTTTCATCTAACTGAAGGATCTGAAAAAGAAGGATCATTGTTTCACGTTACTCATGCTAGAATCTGGCTTAAATCATTCAGCGTAATACACCTTACGTTTCTTACTATATAACAAGATAGGCACCAAATAGATATATGACCTAGACACAAAGGGAGTCAGCATAATAAATTAAAGGAGCGAGAAAGAAATTATCTTTCTGATGTATGGATACGTGAGTTCATGACCAAATAAGAGATAGAAAGGATCCCAGAATGTAAAATAAGAAGTTTTATTTACATGAAATTTAACAAGTTTTTGTACAAACAAAACAAATGCAGCTAAAATTAGGAGAGAAGCAGGAAACTAGGGGAAAATCTTTACAGCAAGTTTCTCTGATAAAGGTCTTATTTCTAAGATACATAGGAAACTGGCTCAAATTTATGACTAATAACCATTTCCCACCAATAAATAGACAAAGGATATGAATAGGGCAGTTTTCAGAAGAAAACATACAAACTACCAGAGGGAGACTAAAAAAAATGTTCTAAATCATTAATAATTAAAGAAATGTAGATTAAAAACAACTTTGAGATTCCACTTCACATCTATCTGATTGGCAAAGTGGACCAAAAAAAGGAAAATGACAAATGTTTAAGAAGCTATAGAAAAACAGATACATTAATGTACTGTTGGTGGAATTGTGAACAGCCATTATGAAAAGCAATTTGGAACTACATCCCAAAAGCTACAAAACTGGGCAGAAATACCACTATTAGGTCTATACCTCAATGAGGTCAAAGAAAGAAGAAAAGGACCATACACACAAAAATATTTATAATAGCTTTTTGTGGTAGTAAAGAAGTGGAAATTGAAGAGGTGTCCATCAATTGGTGAATGACTAAATAAGTTCTGAATGTGATGGAATACTATTGTGGTGTAAGAAATGGTAAAGGAGATGATTTCAGGGAAACCTTGGAATTCTTGTATGAACTGTTGCAGAGTGAAACAAGCAAAACCATGTAAAACACCACAGGATTCAAGATGAACATTTTAACCTGACCTAATTAAAGGAATTTCAGAGTTAATAGCCCAATAATGTTGCCATGGAAAATACCATTTGCAGGGCAGACAGGAAACAGGTCAGCCAGACTGGAGATACCATTAGTCTATTAATCATCTTTGCATTATTAATTAAAAAAAGATAAAAAAGTAAGCAAAACCAGGGAAACAGCATATACAGTAACTGTTGTTATAAAAACTTGGTGCTGGGGTTACAAAAAGGCTTATCACCAGTATACTGGCTACTAGGAGATGAATTTTTTGGCCATGGCAACTCATGCCTTTGAAAGACTTAGGAACTACTGAAATAGTAACCAATAACAATTCCAGAGAACTCATGATGAAACACGCTATCCACCTCTATACAGAAAGGTGATGGGACTGAAGAGCGCAAACTGAGTGTATACTTTCCCTGGACATGGCCAACAAGGGGATTTATTTTGCTTGACTATACACTTTTGTAACTAAGGTTTATTTTTCTTGCTTTCTCAATAGGGGAAGAATGAAATGGGAGGGAAAGAAAGTAGAACTTCATTTTTAAAGAATGAATTTTTTAAAAATAATATACTTTGTCCCCCTCTAATTCAACTCAATATAATAAATATTTATTAATGTATACAGATCACTGTGCTGGGCTTTAGTCAGATTTGGTTCCCGCTTAATAGAACTTTCAGTCAAGTAGGAGGATATGACACACGTATATATGGCTATAAGATAAAACATTTAACAAATAATAACAAAAACCAATCACAATATATTATCAATATGTATTATCAACAACAAATAATCAACCCACAAGCACATGTTATGTACCTACTGTGGGCTAAACACTTTGCTAGGTACTGGGGTTATAGACAGGCTTCTCACCAATAAACTAGCTGCTGAGTGTGAATTTTTTGGCCATGGCAACTCATGAAGCACAGAAAAATACAAAATGTTGCTCAGTGCTACGTGTCCCCACGTGGCAATGTGGCGGTAATGAGGTAGCAAAGGGGCCAGAGGATGGTTTTCAGACCAGCTACAAAAATTAATTTTGTAGGACTCGAAGTGTCCAATGACCACTGAATGTGATGGACTTGTGAAGTGACACACTTCTGGAGGAACTGAATCACATCAATACCGACATTCTCATCATAAATGAAATGGAAGATACAACGAAGCTGAAGCCATACAAAAGGATGGCTCACAAGTTCTCTTCGAAAACACAAATAATGGAGTTGGTTTTGTTATGTCTCCAAAGTGAACAAGAAGTATGTATCATTGTATGAGACATTCAGTCATCTGGTATTGTGATGCTCATGATAAGTATTTGTAAAAAACAAAACAAAAAAATGAACAACCATGAAAATAATTGCAACTTATTTGCCAACAACTGTGCAGAGCACAACGAGGTAGAGGAATTTATGAAGAATTCAGTGAAGACTTCCAAATTAAATCTACCTATGTCTTAATACTCAGTGACTCCAATATAAATGCAAGCATAGGATTTGACTAGAAACAATATGTTGGAAGAAACAGCTAAGGAATCAGACACAAAAGAAAGGATATACATATATTATATATACATATATATATATATACATGCTCATATATGTGTGTGTATATATATATATATATATGCTTTTCTAGATGTATATATGCATATATATTTATATCTATGTATCATGAATACTTTCTTTAAAATACTTCCAAAAAAATACTTTCTTCTCCAGGCTATATTCTTAACTCATCTCTATAGGACTTTTGGCCCTGTTGACATTTCTTCCTCACAGACACTCTCCTCCCCGAATTTTCACAACCTTGCTCTCTTCTGATTCTCCTTCTACCTACCTGACTGCTCCTTTTCAGCACTCAGCCCCTTTAGCGGATCATCATCCATGCCCCAGTCCCTATCCCTAGGTTATACCCAACTCTGTTCTCTCGGATCCTCCTCTCTTCTTTTTCTACATTCTCAGGGATCTCATTAGCTCCAATAGCTTCAGCTATTATTTCTGTAAAATTGACCTCTCTGGCCCTCATCTTTCCCCTGAGCCTCAGTACTTTATCACAAAGTGCTCCCTGAATGTCTCTACCTGGCTGTCCCACACGTACCTCAAGTGCCATCTTGTTACTCCTTCCACAAAAATCATACTCTTCTCTCCACTCACACAGCTTGTCCTATCTCAAACCCTCATTACCTCTCCTTTGGGCTCTTGTAACAGACTCTTAACTGGTCTCCCTGACTCCAGTCTCTCCCCTCTCCAATCTATCTACCATACAGTCCTGCTTTTCTATCCTCCATAGCAAGGAGCATGCAAAAGGTCTTCAATAATCCAAAGTTAAAGCTAGAAATTTGAAACATCTGTCGACTAAAAGAGCCAAAAAAATCTGGGATTCAATTTCTGTTTCTCCATCCAACTGATGGGATATCAGTTTCTCCAACCATGGGACAGAAGCAAAACTCTGCACCAATTAATGCTATCACTCCCTCTTAAGGTGCTTTTTAAAAGTTACTTGTTGGGGGGCAGCTAGGTGGCGCAGTGGATAGACACCAGCCCCGGATTCAGGAAGACCTGAGTTGAAATTTGGTCTCACACACTTGACACTTACTAGCTGTGTGACCCTGGGGAAGTCACTTCACCTCACTGCCTCACACACACACACACACAAAAGTTACTTTTCTCTAATAAAGCCATGAAAACAGAAGAATGGTAGCAACCCCAGGTTATTCCACTTGCTCTGGGGTTGCAGGCTATGGCATGAGGGAGTAATGACAAGATGCAGTAAGAGGAAGGTGCAGGTTGAATGGGAACATGAGAACACCCTGAAAGCGATATGATATTCATCTGATCTTTTCCTCATGATGATTCAGACACAAATTAGAATGAGAACCTTATGCTCTTAAAGGAAGAAACACTGCACATGGGCTGTGAGGGGTAGAGTGAAGAGGGAAAACAAACAGGATTTTCTGCACAGATGCTAAGATGGACAAAGAGAGAAACCAGGGAAGGTAAAAGTCCAGGGGTGGGGGTGGGGCAGTAGTGTCGGCCAAGGGAGGAGCCGGGGCCCAAAATCCATCTTCTCCAACTGCTCTGGTTTTGAACGTCCAGTGAGAAAGAGAAGACAGATGGTCTTTGCTTTCATTCTTGGATGGATCTGCCAAGGCAAACAGACTGTGAACATTTCCTGCCCGCCAACTCTTCAGTTAGTAATAACTGAAGCTGGCGGTGGTGGTCTCCTGGGACTTCCAGGCAGCGCCCCGCCCCCAAATGTCACATCCATACCCACCACAACAGAAGGGATCACTCACACTAGCAGGAAGAAGAACAAATTCCCTGAGAAAAACTTCCTCTGGCATTATTCGCAGCTTGGATGGCCTAGCTAACAGCTGTCCTCTCAGCTGACCTCCAGAACGGCCAGCTACGCATGGCAGGTTGTCGAGGCAGAGGGCGGGGTGTAAGGGTGGGAAAGGGGGCTCTGAGCTTGGACACAGGCGTTCCCACACCGTGCTGAGGTCAAGGATCACGCCAATCTTTGAGGAAGGAGGTAGAATTAGGGTCCCAACAAAGGAATGAAGATAAATGACTTCCACGGGAGCAAAAGGGCTATCGGGGCGACCAGAGTAATTTTTAGATGAAAATGACAGGGAGTAAAAAGGTCACAGAAGCACAGGTTGGACCTCTCTTCTTGGGCGGCACTGAGATTGGTCAGGTCCCCTATGGAAAGGCTGAGGGAAAGCATTCTAGAGCAGTGGAGGCACCGAGTGGGTAAAGACAAAAGTCTATGGATCAGAGGTATCTGGCCCAGGCCACACACAGCCTGCAACATTCCTGAATACAGCCAAAATGGGATTAAAATGTAATTGCAAAACACTGAACAAAATAAAAACACAACACAGACAGCGTTAATGGTTTCCTAAGTCAATATTTTTGCTAATCTGAGATGTGACCTGATCAAGACAGAGACCTGGTCTTTTGCTGAATTGTTCTGGACATTACATATCTTTCAATATACCCTAAAATCATATTAGCTTTCTTGGATGCCATGGCATATTATTAATTCATGATTACTTTATAGCCCACTAAAACCCCCAGATCTTTTCCCAGGAAATATCATCTATCCACATCTCTCCAATCCTATACCTGTGTAATTGATTTTTTTTGAACCCGAGTAAAGGACTTTTCATTTATCCCTTTTATCCACTTTCTATGACTATAAATTACAGATAAACTGCTGATTTATCAATGAAAGTAGTGTCCTAGGCAGCTAGGTGCCGCAGTGGATACAGCACTGGTCCTGGAGTCAGGAAGACCTCAGTCTGAATCTAGTCATGGGCATTTACTAGCTAGGAGGCCATTTAACTTTTGCTTGCTCCCTTAACGGGAATAATAATAGCACCTATCTCTCAAAGTCGTTGTGAGGTTCAAATGAGAATATTTGGAAAGCACTTAGCAAAGTACCTGGCACACGACAGGGACGATATAAATGCTAGCTATAAAGTAATTTATTAGTTAATTTTCTTTATTCATATAAATAAATCATATAAATTATATTTACTTATTGAAAAATTAAACCAATTCTTGAAACCCAACAACATCTTTTGAGCCCAGACTCTAGCATTCTGAATATTAGCTCTCCTTCCCTGCTTTGTGTCATCTGTAAATCTGATAAGCATACTACTACCTATTCCTTCATGTCTCCAAGTCACTACCTAGCTAGAATGTCAATCTGGGAGGGTTGTACAGCTTTCTCAGAACTTAATAATTTCAGTATCTGCATTTATCATAAATTCCTTTGGGAACATCTCCCTCCTTAGATTTTCACACTGGTAAACACAAGTGGTCTTTTGGGAGAGAAAGGCTACAAGCCAATCAATAGATGAGGGGATTTTCCTACTCCTCGACATTTCATTTGTGGCCCTTGTGGTTGTCTTCTCTCCTTTGCTGCAAAGAAATGTGTACCTTCATTTTCTGTTGATTCTGAGTTCCTGAACATTTGAATTTTGCTTGTTTTTAATTTTCATAACTGCTGAGAAAATAGTCTTGTTCATAATAAGAAAAAAGCTGTACCTTCCTCAGCCTAAATATAGAATTTCAATACTTAAGACAAGCTATTCCTGGTGAAGAATAAAGTCTACCAGCAAGCAAAGAAAGGCTTAGATTTCAGGAAATAATATACTTAGGCTGTATAATCCAGTTGGTTTAATTTTCTCCCCATACCCAATACCCCACCATGAACTCATTCTATCTCTTACTTTACAATCCCTTGTTTCTTTTCTTTTCTTTTCTTATTCCTCCCCCCCCCAATCACCTAAGATCCCTGTCAACCTGAACCACTGGTTTCACATTTTGACAAGCCCTTTAACACTGTGACAAACAGCACTGCTAACTCAAGAGCACCATTTCCCATGGAATTTGCTGGCATAATTTAAGACTTATTTGGCCAAAAGAGAAATGGATAGTGTTGAGAAAGGGCCCTGGGAATGTTTATTTTCTAATGGGGCAATAATATGACCAGATTTTTTTTTCCTCCGTTTTTTTGTTTGCTTAGGTTTTTGCTTGTGGTGAACTTTTTATCATTACGCAACTTAAAGTACTGGGCTAATAAGTCCCTATGCTTCAAAGAAAATAGCTGGGAGGAATTCAGATAGTAAGGGCTCTTTACCCCTTTATGCAAAAATAAAAATTTCTCTAAGGAAGGCAAAATGGGACTGTAAATGGGCCACCTAGAACAGATGCCAGTCATTTGCACAGTTCCTTAAGCACCAGGTGATTTTCAGCCCCATCCTTTTCCTCTTCTCCCCTACCCCCATCAGGACAACCTCTCTATCAGAAGACACAAGGTATTCCAGGGTCTCAATTGCTCCTTCCACTTAAATGTAGTTCCTCTTCCCCTCCCCCGAATTTGTCTTTAAAAGCTGACTTGACGGCATGAAATATGTTGTCTGCCCTAGGTGTCAGAATTGCTAGTGACTGCTCATTCTTGCTGGAATGCTTTAAGTGTCAGACATACTGTCAGGAAGTCTGATATAATATACTACCATTTTTGACAAATTTGACAAACAGGCTGGAGCCCATTTGTGATCCTAGATTTTGCCAAAGACAAGAGTAAACAAATCATAAGTTTGGGGTGCACGGGCTTCAATATGCAATGTACATTCCACAATCATCACTTTGGTTACACTATCTGAGATAAGCATTTTGCAGTCCTCCTTAGGGTCACAGACACAGAGTTAAAAAGGACTTCAGTATTCCCCAATTGATAAATGGTCAAAGGATATGAACAGGCAGTTCTCAGATGAAGAAATTAAAGCTATCTATAGTCATATGAAAATATGCTCTACATCACTACTGATTAGAGAAATGCAAATCAAAACAACTCTGAGGTACCACATCACACCTATCAGATTGGCCAAGATGACAAAACAGGAAAATGATCAATGTTGGAGAAGATGTGGGAAAATTGGAACACTAATGCATTGTTGGTGGAGTTGTGAAATGATCCAACTATTCTGGAGAGCAATTTGGAACTACGCCCAAAGGGTTATAAAAATGTGCATATACTTTGATCCAGCAACAGCACTTCTAGGGCTCTGTCCCAAAGACATCATACAAATGGGAAAAGGACCCACATGCACAAAAATATTTATAGCAGCTCTTTTTGTGGTGGCAAAGAATTGGAAATTGAGAAGATGCCCATCAATTGGGGAATAGCTGAACAAGTTGTGATATATAAATGTAATGGAATACTATTGTGCTATAAGAAATGATGAACAGGCTGACTTCAGAAAAAACTGAAAAGACTTGTATGGTCCGATGCTGAGTGAAGTGAGCAGAACCAAGAGAATGTCGTACACAGTTAACAGCCATGTTGTACAATGACTAATATCGATAAACTTAACCCTTCCCAGCAATACAAGAATCTAAGACATCTCCAAAGGCCTTGTAATGGAAAATACTATCCACATCCAAAGAAAGAACTATGGAGTTTGAATGCAGATCAAAGCATACTATTTGCTATTTGTTTTCTTCTGTTGAGTTTTGTTTCCTCTTTCTGGTGGCTCCTCCTGTTGGTTCTAATTCTTACTTACAACATCACTAATGTGAAAATATGTTTAATAGGAATGTATATGTATGGCCTATATCAGATTGTGTGCCATCTTGGGGAGGGTGGTGGGGAAGAAGGGGAAGAAAAATTTTAAACTCAAAAGCGTATGGAAGTGATTGTTAATAAATCAAAATAAATTAATTTTTTAAAAAAATGCGTTCAAGTACCATCTAGCCCAGACTCTTCATTTTATAGTAAGTAAACTGGCACTCAAGCAGGTTAAGTGATTTGCCCAAGGTCACCCAGCTAGTAAGTGGCAGAAAAAGGATTAGAATGGAGGTCCTCCTACTCCACAGCCAATGTCATTTCCACTGGACCATGATACTTTCCATCCCTTTGTCCTTGTTGTTTCATGTTCCTGGTCACCAGAATTTCTGTCTTCTCAAGTTCAGAACAGAGTTTCAGTCGAGCAAAATGGCAGACACTATTCTTAATACCCAAAGTCTGACCTGCCCCCATTAACATATCAATCTCCTTCTCATCCCTTCCTTTCCCTTTCCATACACAACACACATCTAGAATGGTCTGGTCACCTCTCTGTCCTAGAACGTGCTGCAAACACAAGCATCAGCACATGCCATGCCTGCATCTTCATAAAACCACAGATCTAGAGCTGCAGGGATCTTAAAGGTCAACTAATTCAACCTCCACTTCTACAAATGAGGAAAACGAGGCCCAAAGAGTTAAGAGTTAAGTCTTGCCTGAGACACCCAATAAGTGATCAGGCTTCAAATTTAGGTCATAAGATCAGAGACTCAGAACTGGAAGGAATCTCACTGCACAGGTCATCTAGTCCAACCCCTTATTTTACAGATAAGGAAACTGAGGCCCAGGAAGATGAAATGACTTGTGCACAGTGACAAAGGTGATCCAATGCCTACTGGACAAACTCCAACATCAGGCTCTGCTAAAGATGCTGGAAAGCATCAGAATAAATGGATTTTTCCTTAATACAATAAATAGTATTTATCTACAATCAAAAGCAAACATTATATGTCACAGAGAAAAGTTGGACACCTTTGCAACAGGATCAAGGACAAAGCAAGTATAAAACACTACAAAAGGAAGGGAAAAAGTGTATATTACATTCCTCCTATGGGCCAGGTACTGTGTTACATTCTTTACAGATGAGATAGATTACAAATGAGATTACAGATCTTATTTGATCCCCATAACAACCCTGAGAGGCAGACGCAGTTATTATTTCCACTTTACAGAGGTTAAGGCAAACAGAGGTTAAGTGACCTGCCCAACCAAGGTCACTCAACTAGTAAGTATCTGAAAGTGGATTTGAATTCAGGTCTTCCTAACTCTAGACCCAGCACTCTAACCACTGCATCACCTAGCTGCCCCAAAAATATAGACAGACCTAAGAGCCTAAGTTTAGACAATTTATCTGACTCTGGTCTTTTCACACTATACTGTACTGGTCTTCTCTTGTCAATTTTATTTTCAACACATCTCTCGCCTCTATCCTATTCTCTCCACTAATCAAACGAGATAACATTTGTAAAGCACAGTGCCTGGCACATATGGGGTTCTTAATTAATATCTCTTCCTCCCTCCTACCATTCTCCTTCCACTAACACGGACTAACCCCCTAGTTTAGAGACTTATCACCTCTCACCTCTACTACTTCAATAGCCCAAATAGTCCCCTGCCCACCAGTCTCTACTTTCTCTAATCTATCCTTCACAAAGCTGTCGAACTGATCTTCATAAAAGCCAAGGGCTGAGCCTGTCATTCCCTGGTTGAGAAGCTTTAGCAGTTCCTTAGCGATTCAAGAATAAAACACAAACTCCAATGTTTGGCATTTAAAACCCTTCATGATATGGCTTGTACTTTAACTTTTCAGAGTGATTTCACACGACTCTCCCACATGTACTCTATGTTCCAGACAAACTGGCCTATTTGATGTGCCCTATACAAGACCTTTTGTCTCCTGTTTCCATGACTTTGCACATTCCAAGAATGCTTTCCTTTAATACCTCACAAAATCCCTACCTCCACGTAAGACTTACTAAAGTCCACCAATCTACAGAGGAAGAATTCATGAGCAAACAAAATAGAGCAGATCATAAAGATAAAATGGACCACTTTGATTACATAAAATTTTAAAGTTTTTTGCACAGACAAAAGTAATACAGTTAAAATTAAAAGGGACGTGGTAATTAGAGGCAAAAAAACCCTTTGCACTAAGTTTCTTTGGTACAGGTCTCATTTCCATCTGATTAAAATTTATAATAAGAGCCATTTTCTAATAGCTTATGTGGTCAAAGAATATGAAAAGGTAATTTTCAAAAGAAGAAATACAATCTATCAATAACCACGAGAAAAATGCTCCAAATCACTAGTAATTACAGAAATTGCAAATTAAAGCCATTCTGAGTTTCCACCTTACAGCCTTTGGATTGGCAACAATGATAAAAAGGGAAAATGACAAATGTTGGAGGGATTGTAGAAAAACAGGCACACTAATGCACTGTTGTTGGTGGAGCTGTGAATTGGAAGAGCCATTCTGGAAAGCAATTTGGAACAATGCCCCAAAAGTTACTAAACTGTGCGTACCTTTGGACTCAGAGATTTCACTACTAGGCATATATGGGCATATACTCCAAAAAGATCAAAGAAAGAGGAAAAGAAAAAAAAGAAAAAGGACCTATTTGTACAAAAATATTTATAGCAGCTCTCTTTGTGGTGGCAAAGAATTGGAAATTAAGGGGATGCCTATCATTTGGAGAATGGTTAAATAAGTTATGGTATATGATTGTGATGGAGTACTGTTGCGCTATAAGAAATGACAAGCAAGATGCTTTCAGAAAAACCTAGAAAGACTTACAAGTGCAAAGTGAAGTAAGCAGAACCAGGAGAACACTGTACACAGCAACAGTGATATTGGGGAAATGAGTTTAGCATGGGGACTTTAGCCCTTTTCTAGATTCTGCATTCCAAAGCTGACCCTAACAAATTGTCAGCTGCCTCATATGTCTTCAATGTTCCCAGCCTCCCCCTGCCTGTACCATTTTCCTCTCTTTCCATCCTGTTTAGAGGCTTAGCACTCTATGATTCATTACCAAAATTCAATTTTAGGCAACAATGAGATAAATCCATGCATATTAAAGCATAAATCATTGATGAGGCTTATTATATTATTTACCCCAAGAATATATTCATGTTAAGTAGGAAGGAAAGCAAAAGCCAAACAAATTAATCTCTAATGATGGCACTTCAAGCATCATTTTTAAAAATGAGCAAAGAATTATTCGGGGAGGCAGAGGGTTCTTCTTATACTCCCACTCCTTAAGGCAAGTATGTAGTCTACCTATGCATGTGGTGAGCCCTACTGCATGCCTAGTAGTCACTCAGAAGTACCATGGACTACTACATGGAAGTATACTTAGATGACTGGAATTTGAAGATTGGCTCTAAGTAAATTTTTAGGCCTTAGTTTTCACATCAGTAAAAGAAAGGGGTCAGACTAGATTACAGATCAAAAAATCACAGGTGTAGAGCTGGAAAGGACCCTCAGAGGCCCCATAGTTCTGACCTCTAAGATTCCTTTTGGCCCTCAGTCTTATGATCTTATGATCCCCTCCTCATCCAAGAACCTTCCCTGACCCAACTGTAAGACTCAAAGAGACAAAAGATCAGGCTGGAAAACAGTCTCTGCCTCCTCCTCCTCCGGGGCTGAGGGCAGGTGTGGCTGTTGGCATATGGGTTGTATGTTTAGGATTACTTGTTTCTTTGGGTGCCCACGTCTGTACAAGTCTGGAATACAGGTAAGAACTTGAAGGGTCCTAACTTTGGGAACACTGATGATGAAAGTGGCTTCATGTGTCTTGGCAAACAGATGATGTACTAGAGGTGCCAAAAGAGGCATATGTGTTCAGACGTATTGGTTTGTTTTGTTTGACTACGCTTATTTATTACAAGGAAAGGCTTTTATAGTATTAGGGGAAGAGTTGGGGGGTAGTGATGCAAATGGAAAAAAATCAATCCACCAAGGAAATATTAAAATTATACAAAAGAAAATAAAAAGTTCAAAAGAGAAGAGAAACAAGGCAATTTTGTTACTACTTTGTTGAATTTAGCATATAATTTTAAAAAATAAACTACATAAAAGAAGTTCAATGGTTCATATGAGAGCCTACTTTTGTTCTTGGCATACTAAAATATTTGGATTGTTGATTAAGTTCATAATAAAAAAAAGAAATTTAAAAAAATAGTTTGGGGGGATAAAAAGGGCAGAAGAACTGTGTGATATGTCTGGGAGGGAAAAGATAACCCATTTTCCCTTCAAAGAAGCAAAAGGAATGCACATTGTTATTACTGCTGGTATACATAGGGGACGTAAGACAGCCTAAAGGAGAGACAGAAGGTGCCCTCTGCCAGGTGAATCAAACCCCAATCTCAACTACTACCTCCTTCTGGACCCCAGTGGAGACATCCAAGGATTCTGACCCCAAAAGCCTCAGGAATAGCAGTACCTTAAGGAAATTAAAGCTTAGAGAGAAATAAAAGCCTGATACGTACAGTTACTAGCAAAGTGAAAAATAAAACCCAGGCCCAGGATCTTCATGGCTGGAGAGTTAGGGAATGTCTTGTACCTAGAAAATCCAAGAGAGTTTAAGAAAAAAATTATTGACAGCAATAAAAGATTTCAGTAAAGTGGTAGCATACAAAATAAACCCATAAAAATTATGCCTTCAAAGAGGAGTGAAAAGTGGAGTGAAAAGAATATTGACTTTCGATTCAGAGGGCCTATGCTGAAATGCCTGCTATTACTTGCCAGCTGTGTATAACTCTCTAAACCATAACTTTCTCATAAGAAGGCAAGATGGTCTCTAAGGCCCTTCCCTGCTCTGAGTTCGGTGATCCTATGACTCCTGGTCCAGTGGTCCTTCTACTCCATCACAATGATGAGTTTGCTGGGAATTTCCTTTCAGAAGTTTCTATCAGTGCCCCCTAAGACCTAGGGCTCTTTTCACCTGTTCTTGGGCTGGTTCACTTCTCCAGTTTGTATTATAGGAGGCTCATGCCAGGGGGCAGATGAAATTCCAGAGGCTAACTTCCTTTGGAGAGAAGAGGCTGAAAAGCTACCAGAACTTCTCCAAGGAAAAGTAAGGGACAAATATTAGCATCAGTTATGGTCTATTTTGCAAGGGTGGGGAACCTATGGCCTAGAGGCCATATGTGGCCTTTGGGTGTGGTCTTTTGACTGAGTCCGAGTTTTACAGAACAAATCCTTTTATTAAGGGGATTTGTTCCGGGAAGTTTGGATTCAGTCAAAGGGCCACACTTGAGGACCTAGAGGCCACTTGTGGCTTGGAGGCCAAAGGTTCTCCACCCCTGGTATCGGTTGCATAAATTTGTTTGACAAAAGAAAATTCTGCTTAAAACTGTTTATACAGCTTTTCTGGCTTCCAGTGAGTGGGGTCAAGGCCATTCTATTTCCAAAGCCTAAAATATGCAAACACTCCAGGGATCAAAGTTTCACTTAAGAACACAACATCAAACCTGAATCAAATTATCAGTCTGAAGGCATATTACTAATTAACAGAAACAGGTTTGTGATAAATTATGCTAAGCTCAAAGACAATTGCCCCATGGCCTGAAACTAACATGAATATCTGGGGCTCTAACTATAAGGTGAGGTGCCCTCCAGTTTTAGGGATGCTGCCAAACATCTTTGAAATCTGGGAAAACGTTCTCAAGGAAGATTTATTGAGGCATATGCCAAATGCTGTTTAGAATACTTCTTCAAGGGTTGCATGAAGTGGGGTGGTTTCTAGAGTCAATAGTTTGGACACTGAATTACTTTTTACTTGGGACCCAGAATTTTAACTCAAGCTACTTTTACATGTTCTTCAGGCAAATTTCCTGGGCTTCTCTTAAGGAAAATATTTTCCTAGCTTGCTGTGTGACTTATGGCAAGTCACTACCTTCTCTGGGCCTCAGCTTCTTCTTCTGCAAAATCAGGGGTTGATTTTCCTCTAACAAGCTATAATGTGAATAGCCCTGGAGACTAGTCAAGTGTGGGAGACTTGGGGAAGTCTAGGATGGGGAAATAAGGGCTAGAATATTGCCCACTGAGGAGAACCAAATTACGTAAGTCCTTTAAAAATAAATTATACATATATTACCTATATACATATAATTTTTTTCAGTTAATAAGTATTTATCTTCTCTCCCTCCCATCCCTGCAACTGGGAAAAAACCCTTGTAATAAATATGCACAGTAAAGCAAAACAAATTTCTACACTGGCCAAGTCCAAAAATGTGTCTCATTCCACATATTGAGTGCATCATCTCTCCGTTAGGAGATGGGTAGCAATCTTAAGAAAAGGTTTTTTGATAATTATTTAGTAACAATTGCATTTTATTAGGGTGAAACAAGGCCCCTCAAAGTGGAGTATTACTGTAGGTGACCCTAGGTAGCTCTACGGGCCATCAAAACCCCACTGCAGCGTCTCTCCCCGCGCCCCTATCCCCAGCCCTCCAGCCCTTAAGGCACACAACCTCTGGGCTTGTTTCAAGCCAGGACGCAGCACCACATTTGCACCCCCAACCTGGCACTAAGAGGGCCCGCTGACCGAGGTCTGGAAGGAGATAGATCCGCGCCAGGGTCCCTTAGGATCTCTAGCCCTGCTGACCCAGACGCTCGTCCTCGGGTTACATTCCTGCCTTGACCCTGGTGTCTCTCCCCCGAAGGGAGGAAGGAGACCGGGGGGGGGGGCGGGGGTGGACTCTTGAACCCTGGGGGCATGAGATCATGCGTGACTTAAGTGCTTACGGTTGTCCAGGTACTGCGCTAGGCCGCAGGTTGGCAGAGGCCGCTGGAACCCGGGAGGGTGACGGCAGCGATGCAACTGCGGCTGCGGCTGCAAGCTACCAGGCAGGACGCAGCAGCGCCAGACACAGCGGCTCGGGGTCAGATGTCGGGGCTCGGGAGATTCCAATATCCTTGGAGGACTGGAGGGCCCAGCAAACTCAAGCGGCCTCACTCCAGCACCTCCCCCTCCGCGTAGATCTGGCCGCAGCACGCACCGTGCGCCTCGGCGGTCCTCCACAAGAAGGCTCGGGGCTTCGGGGAAGTCTAGCCTGGCCACGCCCTACGCTGAGCCCTCCCCCGATAGCCTTGAGCCTTCTGGTCTGGGGCGTGAGCTGGGGACCCTTGCCGGGCCACCTCAAGTAAAGTCAGGAGGTGGAGAGGGGCCTGGAAATCATGTAAACAACATCTAATGCAGCCACAGTGCAGCTTCCCCAGCCCCTAACTAGCTCTTCCTGCCCGCTAACACCAAGGACTATTATTTCCATCTCCACCCTACTGCAGAGCTAGTCCCTTCAAAATACGATGTTTCTGCTTCTCATTTTCACCCTCTCCCTCGATGTCCCTCTGCCCCTGTCTTCTTCCACCACTCCAACCACTTAACAAATGAACATCAGCAGAGGTCTGAGAAGAGGGATAACTGAACGCAGAGCCTCAAACAAGGCCAATCTTTGTCCCACAGGTTTGTAACATAAATGGCCAGGATGGGTATTTTTGTGGAGTGTTGGCAAAATGGTTAGTTGTGAATGGACAGGTCAGGTGATAAGTCTGGCCAACACTGCATCATTTTCTTTCCCAATAATAGGCCTTCCCAGGACACACTAGACAAAGTCCAAATTACTTTGCCTGTTTCCACTTATCTGCAATATGAACCTTCTGCTCCAGCCAGGATGCACCTCCATGCACATTAAACACTTCCTATAAAGACTTGCCTAACCTTAAAGAATTAAATTGACCAGGAATAATTATCTATCGTGGCTATTTTTAATAATCCTATTATCTCTTCACTGTGAGAACACTAGCATCTGTAACTTCTCAGTGGGATTTAAACCCAGGTCTTCCTTATCCCAAATCCAGCATTCTGTTCCTTATAGCACATTGTATTAATTATCCTATGCTACCTAGAGAGAAGGAAAAAAAAAAGACTCATAGCAACAATGTCCAATTTGTTAAATGTGTTGTTTGAAAATCTGGGAATCCATAGGAACCAAATCAGGTTGAAGTGGCCTATGATATTAACAAATCACAGGCCAACAGTTACAGTGGGATTTGTATTTTTGCATATCATTACTATAAGTGGTAAATAGAAAGTATCAGTTTCATGACAGAACAAGAAAGAAAGAGGAAGATGTCCCAAACCAGAATTACAGAGCAATATTGAAAAAGGACAAATTGCTTGGGGAATATGGTCAGCAGTAGAATTTCAAGAATTCTTTGAATGTCCATAGAAACAAGACCAGTAAGTTACTTTCAACCTATTCAAAATATTGTTTGAATACCTTGACACTCAGGGTCTTCCCCACTCCTTTTCACTTTAATTAGCTTCCTTTAACAACATGGAATGTGGTAGAGTGGACAGTGCACTGGATTTGATTCCTGATTTTGTTTCTTATTATTTGTAATCATGGACAAGTTGTTAAACCTTTAAAAAAAATTTATCTGAATTTAAACACTTAAAAGGAACATTTCTATATACATAGCACAATATAAAAAGGATTCTCTATGAAACTAAATCTGCATTCTATAACACTCAATTTAAAATATATACATATATAGATATATAAATTTTACATGCTACTTTCAAAATTGTCCAGCTAATGTGTACTTCCTCCTAAACTTCTTTCTATTCTTTTCTATGTATTATAAAAAAAAAAGTTATAGTAGTGGATTTGGGGGCATCACCATTGCTAGCTCTTCCTTTCCCTGTCCAAACCTTCCCATTTGAAAATTAAGAGAGAGAAAAATCCTTGTAATAAATAGACAAACAAAAAGACATACGATGGCCATGTCAAAAAATGTGTGTCTCTTTCAGCATTTTGTATCCACCATCTCTGTCAGAAGGTGGGTAACACTTCATCAGAGGTCCTCTAGGGATATGGTTAGTTATTGCATTGATCAGTTCTCTTTCACAATTATTTTTCTTTACAATATTTCTGTTCTTATAAAATTTGTTCTATATCTGTTCACTTCAGTCCGCCCAGGATGCTTTGAAATTTCTTCATCATTTCTTATGGTGCAATAATATTTCATTACATGCATATATAACAATTTGTTCACTCATTCCCACTTGTCTAAGACACCAACCTATATTCGGTTTGTTTTTTCCTCCCAACCCCTCCTCCCACTTTTAATATTCCATTATGGATCAGAAGATGTGTTTTGCTTCAACAATTCCCTCCCTGGTATTATCGTCTCTTAATCCCATCCCCCCCCCCCGTCTGTCATCTGCACTTATTTCCTTGAGCTTGATACAGTTTTACACCAAATTCTGTGTTCAACCCTACTTTATAAGGTTCATCTGATGCCCATTTTCCCCCTACCCTTCTTCTATGTTTGCAAACTCTTCACCCATCCCATTTATGGGAATTAGCAAAATCTAACCCTTTCTTCCTCCTTTCTATACTAGTATTCTTTCTCTTACTCTCCCTTCTCTTTCTCCTCAGAACAGAATCATACTAACCCCAGGACCTCTTTTTCCTATTTAACTCCCTCCACATCCTTTGAAGACAGTAGGGTTCTAAAGCATCACTTGTTTCTTCTTCCTCATCAGACTATTAGTACTACATCATCATATGGCTCCTTCCAATTGATCTAATCAATATATTTTTCTAGGTTTCTCTGGACTAATGCTCTTACTCAAGCTCTTTTCATCAGATGCCTGAAAGTCCTCCATTCTTTGCTTTTTTTCCGTGTAGAATTATACTCAGTTTGGTGGGGTAAACTGTTCTTGGCTGTAAGCCTATCACCTTTGCCTTTTGAAATACTATATTCCAAGACCTTTTCTTATGTGATCCTGACTGCAGGGCCTTGGCAGATGAATTGCTTCTTTCTTGATGCTTTTGGTACTCCGACCTCAGAATTCTGGATTTTGGCAATAACATTCCTAGTACTTTTCCTTCTGGGGATTACGTTAGCAGATTATCAGTGGATTCTTTCTATCTTTACTTTGCCTTCTGGTTCTAATTGATCTGGGCAGTTTTCATTTATGACTTCTTGAAGGATAGTGTCCAGGATTTTTTTTAAAAATCATGGTTTCCAGGATATCTACTGGCTCTTAAAGAATCTCTGACCAGTTTTCCAGGCCAACTCTTTTTGGTATCAGACATCTTACATTCCCTTCTCTTTCAATCATTTGGTTTTGTTCTATTATTTCTTATGGTCTCATGGAATCATTGATTTGTTTGGTCTATTATAATTTTCAGAGAGTCTTAGTTTTTGGGTAAAGTTTACCACTTTCTCTTCTAAACTATTTGTTCTTCCAATTCTTTCCTTCAGGGCTTTTATTTCATCTTTTAAAATCTCATTTAATCTCTTGTAGGTATTCATGTTGTCCTTAAGAAGTCCACTTTTGGGGGCAGCTAGGTGTTACAGTGGATAGAGCACTGGTCCTGAAGTCAGGAGGACCCAAGTTCAAATCTAACCTCAGACCAAACATTTGACACTTACTAGCTGTGTGACCCTGGGCAAGCCACTTAACCCCAAATGCCTAAAAACAAAAAGTCCACTTTTTCCTGAGAGTTGTTATGTTACTCTTTCTTTTGGAGGATCATCTAGATGATGCAACCACTTTTTATTCTGGTAGGTGTCTTCTTTGATTTCTTTATCTTTCCAGTGTTAGTTATTGAAATGGGGCCTTGTACTAGAACCAGGAAGTCCCCGATACACTTTCAGGTGTGATGGCAAACCCTGTTTGGTCTTGCCCTAGATTCCTTCACTGATTTCCACTTCCTGAGGTTAGGTCCCCTGCCTGGATCTATGAGGTCCTGGGTGTGGGATCTTCAGGGCCCTTGTCTCAGGACAGTATTAGGGACCTCAGAGTCCTTGAGAGTAGGTCATCTAAGTCTTAGTGCTATGGCACTACATTGGTTGCTACCCATTTAAAATTCCCAAGGTCTACAAGGTCCCTATCCTGGGGTTTTCTCAAGGGATCTCTCTGATCTTGCTGCCTCTCTAGGCATGGAGCCTTAGGGGGAAGTTCTTATTGGCTTCTCGCTGACTCTTTTGATAGTTTTGAGCTGGAAGACACTGTAGTTTCTCATTGGATTTAATGACCAGCATTTAGTCTGGTGAGAACTTAAGGGTTTTGCTGGAACACTAAACTTTCATAATGAGAGTTACTTAATAATCTCAGGTTCCTTCCAGATCTAAATTCTATAAGCCACTACTATGATTCTGCAGAGCAATTACAAAAGAATGGGAATAGTCACGTGGAGTAGTGATGTCAAACTCAAACAGAATTGGAAATCACTAATCCATACATGAGGATTCCTGTATTATTGACTTAGTTTTAAAATGTTATTTATCTTTATCATATTTTCATCTATTATGGTAAATATTTCCCAATTGCATTTTAATCTGGCCATTCAATAGTGCTGGACAGCCTTGACACAGCTGATAGAGGCTATTTATCACCTTCAATCAAGCTAATTAAAATGCAGTGTCTACGGAAAACTGAGAGTGTGTGGCATACTGGGAAGTACAACATATTTGGAACTAAAAGGCCTGGGTTTGGGTCCATTTTACAACCTAGCAGCTATCTGATCTGAGGTAAAGACAACTCTCTGGGCCTCATTTTCCTAAGCTATAAAAGAAAGAAGTTGGACTAAACTATCTGTAGGGTCCCTACCAAGCCCAAAAGTTATAGTCATGATTCCAGTGCAATTAAAGAACTTTAGAGACCTCTATTGGTTACTGGAGACATTGCCTTGGTGGTTATTGACTAGGAAGGAATTTTATCCTCCCCACTCCCCTTTCTATTCAAGCTCTAAATTCCCTATCCTTTGTAAGACTTCCCCAAATCTCCTAAACAGTAAAGTCAGAACCCTTCTTTGAGAATTGTTTTCTACATCTATTAGCAATAACTCCTACTGGGTGAAAGCTAGGAACAGTTCATTTAGCAATGGGAATATATTTATTCAATACTGGGCTAGCTTCTCAATCTAAGCACGGGCTGAGAATCATCAACAGAGATGCTATCAAAATCAAGGAAACTGTGATATAGTCCATGGCTTTCTAGTTAAGTTTTGGATCATTGGATAACAGATTCAGAGCTGATGGGGCCCTTAGAGGCCTTCTAGTTCCACCCCCTCAGTTTACAGATGAGGAACAAAGGGTAAGTGTTCAAATTTTCTTGGTTCCTAGTTTCCATGAAGGGATTACTAAGGCCCCTCCAAAACCAAATTACTAAAGATGAATCCTGGTTTAAAACTATAATCTCAAAGAGTATTTCTAAATGTTCTTATGAGTATATTATTGTTAGGCACTATACAAGACCAAATTAAGCAAGCCCTCCCGTAACACGTTTCCAAAGAACAGTATAGTTCTTCAGATAAAAATGAGATAAAATTCAGTATTAAATACTTACATTTCAGTATACTTACAGTTTTAATTAATATACTTAATATATTAAGTATATATTAACATACTTAATATATAATTAATATACTCTATACTTATTCATCAACAGTAGGAAATAAGGAACTGATCAAAAAATAGTTATGAGTTGGTGGGAATATGCAAGGTCTGTATAGGACTATCTATATTTGTCCTCTTTTGTTAAAAGAAAAATCAGATTCAACTGCAAATATGTTATTATCTACTGGCCCTGATTAGTCTCCCTCCATTTGTCAAGTAGTTTTCCTCCCCACCTGAACCACTGAATCCAGAATCTGGGGACTTCATATTTAAATGAGTGGTCCTTTAACACTGTGGCCTCAGTTGTTCATCAACTCAAGTTCTACAACCTGCCTTAGACTTACTCATCCAAGACCGTTCCATTTTCATCATCTTAGACTCTAAAATTCCTTTCTGATTCTAATCTTGCATCTCTCCTCCTGCCTTTACAATTTTTCACCATTTTTCTTATGGTGATCTCCAGGCCTTCCATACTTCCCTAGTTCCCCTAGTCCATCACTCCTGCTTTAGGCTTATAGTCCCCTTGGCAATCTTGACCATATAGTTGACCAGTTCAACTACAGGTTGCCCTCCACTTTTTTGTATTCATACCTCTCCAATACTCAACTCTAGGTTACTTCTACTACTGCATTCCCCAACAAGCTATCTCTGACCACTATGTGGTTTCTCTTCCCACTCCCTCTACTGTCTCCTTTTTCATTTGTCTCACAGGAAGGGGTGGCTCTTCTTGCCAAAGCAAACCTTTTTATGTTCCCTTGATCCTATTCCATCCAGTCTTCTCCAGATTCCCCTTTAACCTTCCATCTCTTTCCATTTACTGGATGCTTACCTGCTGCTATAAATATGTCTGACTCTTCCCCATCCTAAAAAAAAAATCACTTGGTCAATCCACTTCCACTGGTGATCATCCTAATGTATTTCCTTTCATGGCTAATCTACTTGAGAAGGATGCCTACTACAATCAGTGCCACCACTTCCTTTCCCTTCACATTCTTAACTCCTCGAAGTCTGGCTTCCAACCTCATCATTTAATTGAAAATGTCTTCAGTAAAGTTACCAACAATCTCTTAATTGCCAAATCTACTGTCCTTTACTCAATCTTCTTTTTTAATCTCAGCAAAAACACTTGTGAATACTCTCCTCTCTAGGCTTTTATGGCATTGCTTTTTCCTGATTTCCTCCTACTTGTACAATCACTGCTCAGTCTCCTTTGCTATTCATCTAGACCACGATGACTAATTCTGGGTATCCCCCAAGGCTCTGCCCTGGTCCTCTTTTCTTAACTCTTATTTCACCTGTTCTTATCAGCTTCTAGGATTCAACTATCATCGCCATGCAGATGATTCTCAGACCCATTTTAGCTAGCTCTAACCTCCAGTCTCACATTTCCAACTGCTTATTAGACATTTTGAACTGGATGTCACAAAAGAAATCTTAGATTCATGAACAAAACTAAACTCTCCTTCCTCCCAAAACCCTAATCTTTTCCTAACTTCCCTATTTCTCCTGTGGACCTAGGTGTCACTTCCTATGTCCAAACATTGCAAAGTCTTGTCAATCCTACCTTCACCTCTCTCATGACTCCTATGACACTGTTACTACTTTGGTGCAGGACCCTATCAGCTCCCACCTGACCTATTACAATAGCTCTGCCTCAAGTCTTTCCCATGTAGTTGGCAAATTGATCTTATCCTCAAAACCTGGCCCCTTCCTACCTTCCAGTCTTCTTATACCTTACTCTTATCCACATATTTATGGTCTCCTTTAAGTTTCTCTCACTGTCCATCTCCTAACTCCATGAATTTTCCCTGGCTCTCTCCTATACCAGAGTGCTCTTCTTTCTCATCACCACCTCCTGCCTTCTTTCAAGTCTCAGCTAAACCCTCATTTGCAAGAAGCCTTTCCCAATCCTCAATATTAGTCTGAGTTTATCTCCAATTTATCCTTACAAATCTTGTTTGTACATAGTTGTTTGCAACTTCTTGAGAGCAAGGACTGTCTTCTTTGTATCTCCAAGCACTTAGTACATTGCCTGATACACAGCAGACACTTAACAAACGCTTGTCAATCTATGCACAAACTATTCTGTGCCTGCAATGCACTCCCTAGTATTTTCAGGGTCTATGCCTTTCCTCAAGGCTCAGATCAAGAACCATCTCCTTGCACAGTCTTCCTTGATCCCCACTCCCCCACCCCAATGAGTGCTTTCCCTCTTCACATTACCCTGAATTATGATTATGTACATGATATATCTGCCCCTAGCAGTATCCCATCACCAACCCCTTTGTGTAAGACTGTTTTTGCTTTTGTATCCACAGCACCATAGCTTTGCCTGTAATGTTTGTTGAACTGATGTTTATGCTAATTTAATGATATTGGCTGTTCCAAAATTCAGATTTGCTGATCCAAACTTAACGTTTTTTTGAATTTCTATTTTTTAGAAAGTTTATCTTCATGTTTATCCTAAAGCCCAACATGTTTATCCTAGTACCCTTGACCTGCTGTGTGCGCAATTAAATCAATTACATGAAATGACAAAGATAACTACAAATCTCTACTAAAAATTACATCACCAAATAATGGTTTCAATGTTGGCTTTATCAAAGCATTAGCTTGCGTGGCAAAATGCTGTTCTTTGGCTTCTGTTCCACAAAATGTGAACTCCCAATGACCCCCATTTACCAACCAGTAATTTTAATACAAGACTGAGGCCTGTGTGTCTTTCTTCCTTACCCTTCATAAAAAACTAGTGGGCTTTGAGGAGTTGATTTTTTTTTAAAGTAAGAACAGTTTAAAATATCGGTCATGGCTAGGGGACCTTCAGGAAGAGCACCAGACAATTTCAAAGGACTCTATTTTCTTCCTTCATTTTGACGAATGGAGAAAGCGTAGTAGCCCCTCCTCCTACTGCTGCTGTTGTGCAATTAGTTTTTCTCTGTTATATTTCATTTACTTTCAATTAGTTTCAGGATAGTTTTAAGTTGAATATAATTAAAGACTGCTGTTAAGTGCTAGGTTTTCTTAAAAGGGTAACAGAAGGTCTTATCAGCTATAAAACATTGCCAACATTGCCTCTAATGAATGACTAAGAAAAACATGAGCTGTGACTAATGCACTTAAGACAAAAAATTGGCAGGATAGGTGGGGGGGAGAGGAGGGAAATGCCATTTACATTCATGAATATATAGCCTTTAGTGGATTTTTGCTCCAAGGAGTATAAGAAAAAAATTGGAAGAAAAATGGAAATAAAAATGAAATTACTTGATTCTCCCATGTATTTATTTATACAGGTACCACAGGACCTTCTCAAAAGGGCTGCCTACAATACTGTGTCTAATATACCTGAGAGGATTCTGTGGCTATAGACATGGTTTTACTGAGGAAAAAACAAAGCATTAAAAATAAATAAATAAAAACCTTTCCAATAAAGAAGAAACTGCTCAGGTGAAGGGCATTGTGCTATTCAGAACAGATTAAAAACATTTTCACATCTTTTCTAATCTTCAAGATTAGAACTAATCTTGCTGTAAACTAATATTTGCTTTTTTTCAGTACTGCACAACTACAATGAAGAAGGAAAACTATTTAAAATAACATAAACTTAGTTTTAATCCTGTTAACCCAAGAATCTAATTGCTGAATTAAAGTTTATTATGTAATACATCTAATTTCAGGGGAAAAGGGAAGATAGGGTATAGATTAACACACTAATGCCTTTAAATTTTTTTCTTAAATTTAATGTGCTATCATGTAGAAAATAGCCAGTGTCTTCTACTGAAGTATGTGTCTATTACCACCTTGGGCTGCTTGGGGTACAAAAGAGACAAATGGTGCAATGGACCAATTTCTTTCACATAACATTTGCTAAGTTGTAAGAATGAAGTTTAAAAACAAAACTAAAGAGGACCCAAATAGCATCAAGAGTGAATCTGATAGTTTTATATTAATTTTAACCCTAGTAAAAGTATTATTCTGTATTATTTTAATGCAAGAAAATAATCTTGCCTATAACATGCAGGAAAAAACCCCAACATATAATATTTAGTACTGCGGGATGAGGACAAGGATATAAAAACACATACGTAAGTATTGTTCTAGTGGCATTACTTATCCTTTAGGCAAAATCGACTTTTAATTGATTTTTAAAAATCTGTAATTCCTGAAAAATAAAAGTTTCCAACAGAAACATTAAGATTTTTACATTGTTTTTTTCTTAATTTTTTTTATTTTTGCAGACTGCCAAAACTCAAATGGCTAATGGCACTTTACAATGCTGAAACAATAGCCAAGTTAAGTGTCTGACAAAAATATTTTAACGTGACATCTTTAAAGTTGAACCTTCATTCTGATGCTGGGCAATTATTTAAAAATTGAGGGTTTGGGGCTTTATTTTTTATTTTTTTGGGAGAGGGACAGAATACACCTGTGAATTTAATGGCATGGGGAGCTCCCTCTATACATAGCAGCATCTACTCTGTGACAGAGTCTCAGAGAGACATCAGAGGGCACCAAGACTTTAAATGGTGTACAAAGTAGGGAGATGGCCTGGGAGTCAGGAACACTGGTTTCAAATCCTGCCTCTGACACAGACTTGGCTGGGTGACCTTGGACAGGTGGCAACAATAGAGGTTACAAATACAAAAATTATCAATCCTCAGTGATTTACTTGTAGTTCATTAGCCATCACAATAGATAGTTACAAGAGCTATATCATTTTTAGCACCTCCGTTACTTCTAAGAAGTTAACAAAACCAGAAAAAAAGAGTATAAATAGGTTATACATAGCTATACTGTTCGATTCATCCTTAGCCCTCTGAGAAACTTTCTATAAGTAGACTAAGTATAACAGAGGCTTCTGTAATAACAATTTTCAGTCCTTTGGTGGATAGTGGTCACTCATATTCATTTATAAAAAAAATTTCTGATCACAGACAACTGGATTCAAAAGTTATGTTCTTATCTTGAATTATAAGTTCAATGAGATAATGGACTCTTTTAGGGTTAAAAACAGTATAAATCTGGAAAGCACATCCATATTTTAGGTATGGCTTCAAAGAAGATATATAACATTTCTACAAATAATTACCTTCATTATGATGCAAAATTAATTTCTGTTAGCATATCTTATGTTTATTGGTCAGAAATGTGTTTTATCAGACAAAATTATATCTGTAGAGAAATACATTCAATAAAAAGACCTTAAACTCTAAGTTAAAGATGAAAAACAAACTAAACAAACAATATTTAGCTTTCTTTAAAGGCCAGATGCATTTCACAGAATAAAGGTGGCCAATCTCTCCTCTTCAAATTAGTGGTACAAATTTACAAGAGATCATATTTACAAATTTTGCCCAACATCAAATAACCTGTAAAAACTTTTCAGCTTGTTTTAAATTTCAAAAATAAATAGAAGCTTTCAACTGAAAGCATATATATATTTATAGCTAGCTGAAGTTAGAATTTTTTTTAAGCTACACAGGAAAAAAATGCTCTCAGGCTTTTTAAAGGGCCCACTGAGTTATATAAAGCCTCTTCTGTCCCAACATTTTCTTGAATTCAAGTGATATTTTCTTCCTTAAAAACGTGACCACCAGAGCTTTCACTTCAAACTATTCAATCCGTTTCCATGGCAGCACTTCGGGATTCCTTAGCTACCATAAGTCGCATTAGCTGACTATGGAACTTCTCAATCTTTTTTACATCTTGGGCCTGGTCTGTCCTGTATACCAGACACTGCAAAACAAAACAAAAAGTAGAGATTAACAAAACATCAATTTGGAATGTGATTTCTTATCCTTTAATATTAGGTACTTACAACTTCCCCTTGAAAATGTAAGGTACTAACACTATATGAGATTCTGCCACTTATAATACTGCTATTCCTACTGAGGAAATATTAAGAGCTATGTACTTAAGCTTCCCCAAATTATAATCTATGCTCTCAATTCTTTTTCTTTAAATCTTGATCATCTTATAAAATTCTCAATGCCATTATAGCAAAAAAAGAGCAATCATATCCTAACACTTGAGAATACCTCCCTCAATGCTGTCCAGTTAAAAAAATTATTTAGATTTTGCTGTATCCAATGGAAAAAGGTCAATGCCCAGTTTTTCTTACCAAATCCATTAATGAGTCAGTAATGTTACCATGGGAGAAATCAGGTAAATTTTGTGACCCACTTTTCTTCTCTAAGAAATTAAGAATAGGACAAAATAACTAGAAGGTATTGGGTTCAAGCCCTAGGCCTGAGGTCAACCCAAGGCCTGAATTAAGGCAGATAAGTTGCCTATTCTACTATTTTGCCATTAGAAATTCCACAAGCTTCCTCAGGAGCCTGGATCCAGTATTTATTTCCCTGACAAAGAGTCCTAATTTTCCCTTACTATCAATTTCCTCTTATAAGTTTTCCTTTAATTAAGTTCATTTCTTTTTTTTTTTTTCATTATGGATAAAGAACTAGTTACTATTATAAGAAGTCCATCCCATATTGTATTAAGATTATCAAAACATTTCTTAGGTTTTTTCTCTTGTCCAAAATAAAAAATTCACCTTTACCTTCTGCTCAGAAAACTATTTTCTGACTCTCAGTAATTCTGAATGACCTCGTTTCCTTTGTAAGAGTAAAAACCGTGATAGGAGTGGGGAGCCTTAACTTAATTTCACCTGACCCACAAAGTGTTAGTCCCATGAATGTCTTAAGTGACAAAAAAAATTTTTTAATCTTTGGAAATCTGCTTTAAAAATTACAAGATGATACCATATACACTCAATTGGGTACAGAAATCTATCTTAACCTACAGGAAAACAGGGGGGAAGGGGATAAAAGAGTGGGGGGATGATAAAGGGGATGGCAGATTGGGGGATAGGGTAATCAGAAGCAAACACTTTTGAGGAAGGACAGGATCAAAAGAGAGAACAGAATAATGGGGGGGGCACGGAATAGGATGAAGGGAAATATAGTTAGTTTCCCACAACTTGACTACTATGGAAGTGTTTTGCATGACTACACATGTGTAACCTGTATTGAGTAGCTTGCCTTCTCAATGAAAGTGGGTAGGGAGGGAGGAGGGGAGAAACATTTGGAACCCAAAGTTTCAAAAAAAAATGTTAAAAATTGTTTTCACAAGCAACTGGGAAATAAGATATACAGGCAATGGGGTAGAGAAATCTGTCCTGCCCTGCAGGAAAATAGAAGGGGAAGGGGATGGGGGCAGAGATGGGGGGGTGATTGAAGAAAGGCGTATGTATTCAGAATGCCCCATTTTGGGGCAGGGAGAGAAAATTTGGCACTTAAAATCTTATGGAGGTGAATGTTGAAAACCAAAAATTAATTAATCAAAAATTAATTAATTAAAGAATTACCAGATGGAGGCATTATTCTATGAATGTAAAGGTCCTAGATACTGTATTCACTCCTTCCACATCCTTTCTCAAACTGGCCATAATATAAAATTTTAGCTCAAAACCAATTCATTGATCTGAGGTTATTCATCCAGCAACTTCCACCACATAGAACACGTTTGAGTATAGGGGCAACTAGCACAACCCTCATTAATAATGACTGTGGGCATTACTATGTTACAGCGTGATCTAACAAGATGATTATAATAATGATCCTTAGTCATCCCTTGATGTTATTGTCAGTATATTTTAAGAAGGCAGAGAAGCCTGTGATAGATTTTCAACAGATTTCTAACCAGAATGTTTCAAATCCCAGATCTACTGCTGAACAGCTTCTTATCTGTAAACTGAGTAGGTTGGATTAAATGATCTTTTAAGTTTTTTTCCAACCCTCAACTCTATATTCTTTTGAACATCCCAACCCTCCAACCTTCCACTCCTAAATAAGTGGTTCAACAGAAAAAAGGCTTGACACTTCTTCATGGACTCAATATAAGAAGAGTTCCCATGAGCCCTTGATCTTTTTTGTGTTATCCATCCCTTTGGCAGACTAGTGGAAACCTATGGATTCCCCCTTCTTGGCATGTTTTTAAATGCATAAAATAAAATATACAGAACTATAGAGTCAATTATATTGAAAAACAGTTATCAAAACAGTTTTGAAAAAGCTCTGGTTCAGACAATGCTGACTATACCAAGATTATTTTCAAGATGTTACAAGCCATGAACTCTGGTGCCTCTTAGTAACATCAAAACATTACCAACTCATTCAACTTTTGTTATAATATATCTCCTAAGTCTGTCATATTTTTTCTAACCAATCTCTCATGTCTATTTTGATTCCGTTCCTATTGAGTTTCATCCTGTTCCCAGAGAACAATTCTTGTCAATTAATCAAGATGCTGAATTTAATTTCTTTATTCTAAAGTGTATAGCAATTCCATTAAGTGCTATATGTAAACAATAAGCATATTATTATTTCCTTCGTTTAGGTCTCTTATACAAGTATTAAGTAACAGACTCTAGGACTAACCCTTTGGCCCACCACCTGATAGACCATACACTACTCTACCTATTGATGACCAAATGGTGTCATTCTATGTGGTTGTGCACATGCCTGGCAGGAACAGTTTCACAATTCTATCTTCTTCACTTTTTGAGAATGTCATCGAGGTACTATTGAACACTCTAATGAGGTACAAATTAAGTAAGTTATATTTATTGCTTCCCTCTTGTCTTCATAACCCAACATTCTAACCACAGAAGGAAATTAAAAACAGTGACTTAGGATTGTGCAATATTAAGCAATTTTTAAAGTACCCTGTAATTGCCATCAACTCCTGCTGACCAAGATATATTCAACTTTCTATATTGCATACATATATACTGCATAAGCAAGCACACGTGCACAAGAGTGCTCACGCATGCATGCATACGTGCGTGCGCGCACACACACACACACACACACACACACACACATACACACACACACACAGAGGATTATGACAGAAAAAGATCTTGGGACCACACAAGTCAACCACAAAAGCAAGACATTGGAATGCACAAATGAGAGTTTAGAATGACATGTAGAACTGAAAGAAATTATTCAATCTGGAAATGAAAGGCTTCAATAACAGCCATTACATATACAAAACACCACACAAGGAACTATCTGTTGGCCACTAAATCCAGAACAAAAGGAAATAGGTTTAAGTTGGATGTAGTTATTAGTAGATTTATAAGTGAGAATTGCATAAGAGTAAGAACCACTAGACAATGCATAGATTTTTATTATGCATAGATTTTTCACTGTCAGGGTCCTTTTAGGGAGATAGATTAGATATTTTTGGTTCTTTTAAATAAACAAAACCAAAACAGCATTTACATAGCACTTTTGGATTTACAAAGTGCTTTACAAATATTATCTCATTTAATTCCCACAATAATCCTATAAGATAGGTATTATTATTATCCTCTTTTTACAAATGAAGAAACTGAGGCAGAAAGAGATTAAGTGACTTGATTAGGGCCACAAAGCTAATAACTTTATCTGAAGCTGAATATGAACTTAGATCTTCCTGACTCCAAGTCAGGCACCCTATCCACTATAACAAATAGCTGCCCCAATTTGCAATACATTCCTCTGTGAATAGTTTTTAAAGTTCACTGAGAACATTAAACAGGAAAAATTCATCCTACCAAGCATGTCTTACCACATGAAACAACACATTTTCAATAAAAATCTTTTCTATATATAATACTTATATCTATAGTAGCCCTCTAGATTACTGAGATATTACATTATCATTATTAGGGGGAAAAGGTACTGCCTTTAAAGATTAAACTGTCTATATATTAATTATTTCCATGTCCATGTTCTAATTCTTATTACAGAACATATTTTTCATTCTGCTACTTATGTATCCTTGGGCTAAACATAACCTTTCATTTTCTTATCAGTAAAAAGAGATCAAAAAAGGACTTATCCAAGCTCTAAAATTCTATGCTTCCTCTTTAAGAGATGGAGCTCTTTGTTCTACAACAAATTAATCGCAAGTAACCATCAAGATTTTCTTTACATTAATATTCAAGGTTCTAATATATTCCACTTCTTGCTTTAAGGAAGTGAATCCTCCACCCCAATTTAACAGCCTGTTCTCCAAAGAGCTGATATAATCATTAAAAATACAAAACTTTGGGCATCACTGAGAAAGCATTATAAACACGAAATGTATGGTAACACACAACCAAGATAACATTAACAATAACTGAAAACTTCTAGGGGATAAGTTAGTCCCTAAGCAGAGGTTTTTAACCTTTTTTGTACCATGGACCCTTCACTTTGGTAGTCTAATGAAATCTATGGATATCATCTTAGAAGGTTTTGTTGCCTACATTCACAGTTGAAGGAAATGCTAAATTTCAGTTGGAGGTTAAAGATGTAATTTTTTTTTCCCCACCCAAATTCACAGACCACCTGAAATCTATCTAAAAGGACTATGGGACTTCAGGTTAAGAACCTCTATCATAGAGGTTAGAGAGTTCTAAGTAAGTAGAGATAAAAACCTGGTATCTGCTTCCTAACTAAATAATCTAATCCCTGTTATATGTTCTAATTACGGTGCTGCCACAGATTCTGTTCTATTTATTCTAGTGTACTTTGAGGTCTGGCTTCTACATTCCCTTACATGAAGATGGTCAAAAGACAGCAATTACTAGCATGAACGTGGCATGCTATAATAAAGAAGCAAGTTGAATTACTTTTCCAACACCCCATAAAAAAATTTCTGGAACAATGTTCTGAACTTGGAACAGAGAACAAAACAAACATCTTTACAGAGTAATTTGCATAAAGTCTATGATTAATTCTTAACAAACGGTTAACCCAGGAAACTCAAACTTGCACAATGAATAAAAATGTATACTTACAACTAAATCATCTGTTACTTTGATACACAGATTCCCATCTGAGTGCCTATATTTGAGAACCACACGTGCCTGAAACAATACAATTTTAGAAACAGTGAAGACAGTTGATTTTTTTTAATGAATTTAGCTATAATAAAACAGATCTTAAACATTATCTTTGGTACCTACTTATCACTCATAATCTCCCCTTCTCACTAAAACCAAACCATCTAAAAACGTATACTTTTTAGTAGAAACACCACCTTTTCTTATTTTAAGTAGATTTATATAATGCTGGTATCCAAATATAGCAGCTTTTTGGGGGGGTTATTTTTATTACCATAAAGACAAAAATTTTTACTGGAACAGGGAATCAAGTTTGAACTGAAAACAGACCTAACATTGCTGTGCTTTCCTAAGATTAGTGCTAATGAATGACATGGGAAATACAAAGTTTTTAAGCGGAGGATAGGTTCAGATGTCATTCTTAACCAATTCCTCCCAATTTAATGGTTGTGTGCCACATCCAAGCTCTTCTCACATTTTGCACAGCAAAGAAATAAAAAGCCAGAGATATAAATCAATTAATCAACAGCCATCCTTACTCTCATTCAGTTCTTTTAAATAAATGTTTACAGCTCTCACTCTTCCAGATTAAAGTCCCACCTAGATGATCCATCATGGCCTCAAAGTGACCCCAAATTACCCAACGGATAAATCAACTGAGCATAAATTCTGGTACACCCAAGTGGAAAGGCTTTATATGAACCCAATAATAGCCTGTATTTTTGAAGGAAAGGCTAGCTTAATTTGCAGAAGACCATTCCCAAAATGATGGCTATAAAATGAAATTTTTAAAATCAAGTTAACTAATGAACATCCTCTACCAAGGTGGAATGAGGTCATGATCCATGCCAGTGACAGTTAATAATCCTACCAAGAAACATTACTGATCTTCTGAAGTTGAAACTTTTCATTTTCTCCCATTATATATTTTATAAAATGTTAATGGAATTGTTATATTTGTATACCTATTCATGGTAATATTGTTCAATATAGTTAAGTTCTTTGAGAATTTGGATTATGCTTGCCTTAGTAAAAAATGGCATAGGTACATATATTTTAACTGAATATTATTTAACAGGTAACTGAAGCAACTATTTGGCTAGATGTTGTAACAAGCATTTATTAAACACCTACTGTATGCCAGGCACTGTGGTAAACTCCAGGGATACAAAAAAGAGAAAAATTAGCCCTGCTCATTCTAATGGGAGAGAAAACATGCAAACTATGTATATAAAGGATAAATTGGAGATAATCAATCGACAGAAAAGCACAAGATTAAGAGGGATCTGGAAAAGTTTACTGCAGAAGATGGGGCTTTAGCTGAGACTTGAAGGAAGCCAAGGAAGTTAAGAAGAGATGACCGAGAACTCTAGATATGGGAGACAACCAGTGAAAATGTCTAGAGCCAGAAATGGAGTATCTCATTCAAGGAAAAGCAGCAAGTAGGCCAATGTCCCAAAGAGTATGTGAGGGTTGTGGGGGTGTGAGAAGTAAGAAGACTAGAAAGGTAGGAAGGGGCCACATAATGGGTGGACCAATCAGAAGATTTTATACTCAATCCTGAAGACAATAGGGAGCCACTGGAGTTGACCTGAATGAGGGTAGAATTGTGAATACTTAAACCTGTGTTTTAGGAAGATCAATTTGACAGCCTGGAGTGGGAAGAGACTTGAGGCAGGGACCAAATCAATAGGCTACTGCAAAAATCCAATTGTGAGGTGATGAGGGCCTGAACCAGGGTGGTGACAGAATCAGAGGAGAGAGGAGAATACACATGAGAAACGTTTCAAAGGTAGAATCGATAGGAGTTGGCAATTAACTGGATGAGGGAGGAGGGTGAGATTGAAGAATGGAGAATCACACCTAGGTTGTAAGCCTGGCTGACTGGGAGGAGAAACAGGAAAGTTAGGAAGAGGGGAGGGTTTGGGAACTTGGGGAAGATAAGGAGTTCTATTTTGGACATGTTGAGTTTTATAAATCAGTTCAAAACATTCACTAGGCGGTTGGAAACACAAGACTAGAAGTCAGCAGAGAAGTTAGGGCTGGACAAATAAATTTGAGAATTATAAGCATAGAGACAATAGTTGGAACCCTGGGAGCTAATGGTACCACAAAGGAGAAGAGAAGAGCAGAGCACAGCCTAGGACAGAATCCATGGTGAAGAGACATGACCTGGATGAAGATCCAGTAAGTAGCAATACTTCTCAGAAAAGTAGGAAATCCAAGAGACAGCAATCTCACAAAAACCTAGAGAGAAGAGAATATCAAGGAGAAGAGGGTGATCCACAGTGTCAAAGGCTGCAGAAGGGTCAAGAAAGATAAAGATTGAGAAAAGGTCCCTTGACTTGGCAATTATGACATCATTGGTAAATGGAGAGAGTAGTAACTCCTCAGAACATGCACAATAAGCTTAGGCAATACATGAATTTTTCCAAGCAGGTAAAGCTGAAATTGGAGACAGGTCAGAAGGCTATTTCTAATACATATCCACATCAACCTAATACTGATCTTTAGGCTGGCTGTACTACAAGATGTACAATGTCAGTATATTATTTCCAAAATGAAAAAACATTCAAAATCATAATTTTCAAGAAAATTCCCAGAAGAAAAAAAAATCACTACTATGAACTCTCCCACTCATTACAGCTGACCTGCTGCTCTGTCTACTAAACACAAACATCAAAAAGAATGGAATAACTTCACTAATTTTACAGCCTACCAAAACCAATTCAAGTATGACATTCACATTTAAAGGACCCCTTTATATTTTATATATTACATTTTCTAAAGAAAACAGCTAGTGTCACATTAAGTCTATTATGTAATATATAATACTTATCGCATCAGAATTTTGAGAACTATAACCTCCAAGATTAACAACGATTTCTTTATTGCTAAATCCAGGACCCTTTTCTTAGTCCTCATCTTTCTTATCTCTTCTTTATTATTTAACACTAATCATCAATTATCTTCCTGAACACTCTCTCCTCCCAGGGTTTTCCTGATGCTGCTCTCTTCCTGGTTCTCCCCTCCTATCTGTGCAACTGCTTCTCAGCCTCTTTTGTTTTAGCATGCATTCCATGTCCCTCATCAGTAAACCTACCTCAGTTCTTTGTCCTTAGACCCTTCTTTCTTTTCTCTCCAGATATTCTTTTTTTGTTCATGTCATCAGCAACCATGAACTCAATGTGAAGTCTATAAATGACTCTCAAATTTACATATCCTGAGTTTACCTCCACATCTCACATCCATCTCAATCTCTCTACTCAGATCACCAATATCCTAGCGCAGGCCTTAGTTCTGATCACTTCTGACCTAACTGGTCTCCTTATTTCTATTTTCTCCTTTCCAATCCATCACCCATAGATAGGGCTGTCAAACTGAAACACAGTTCTGATTGTCATTCCTCCTCACGAGGCTTCAGTGTCTCCCTATTGTGCTTTAGAATAAAATGCAGGCTCGTGTCTTCTTTCACAACATGACTAATGTGGTATTGTTTTGTGTAATTGAACATGTATAACTCATACCACATTGCTTACTATCTCAGGGAGGGGGGAAGTGAGAGAAAAAGAAAATTTGAAACCTCTAAATTTTTAAACCTCCAAAATGTTAAATATGATTGCACATGTATAACCTATTATCAGATTGCTTGTCTTGGGGAAGGGGGAGGAAGAAAAATTTGGAACTCAAAATCTTATTTAAGAAATGAAAGGAAAAAAATGCTAGGGGCAGCTAGATGGGACAGTAGATAAAGCTCTGGCCTTGGAGTCAGGAGGACCTGAGTTCAAATCCAGCCTCAGATACTTGACACTTACTAAATGTGTGACCCTGGGCAAGTAGCTTAACCCCACTGCCTCATCAAAAAGAAAAAAAATGCTAGGGACGCAGTAGAAAAAGTACCCTCCCTGGAGTCAGGAGGACCTGAGTTTAAATCTGGCTTCAGACCAGACACTTGACACAAGCTGTGTGACCCTGGGCAAGTCACTTAACCCCAATTGCCTAAACAACAACAACAACAAAAGAATACTGAAAACTATCTTTACACGTAATTTGAAAAAAAAATACTATTCACACACAAAAAAATTAAAGTGTTTTGCAAACCTAAAAAAAAAGAAAATGAATGTTAAAAATTGTCTTTACTTGTAACCAGAAGAAAATAAAATATTTTAAAATAAGAATAAAATACACAAACCCCTCTATTTGGTATATAGAGCCCTTCACAATCAATATACACTCTTTCCAAACAACTGTATGTTACACCTTATGTTCCAACCATATCACCCTACTTGATATTCCTTGTACTGTTTATTCCGTCCTCCACCTCATGCCTTTCTTTGCAATGGCTGCCTGGAATGCTCCACTTCCTCATCTCTTCTGCCTCTTGCAATCTCGAGCTCCATTCAAGAGAGTTCAAACATCACCTACAAAAAGCGTTTCCTGATCTTTGCTGTATTTACTTTTTTATCTTTGCATATAGTGTATGCATGTTGTTCCATACTTTCTCTCTCAGATGCTGGCTCTTGAGCCCAGGGATTATTTGCCCCTCTCTCTTTGTACCCCAGTGTTTGGCATGAGGTGGGTGCTTAATAAATTTTTGTTGAATTGAATTAAACCTCTTAACTTAGGGAAAGGACAGAGACTGTCCTATTTTCCAAGGAACCACATACATGACAATAGGGAGTGTAGATACCATACTCGGCCTACCACCATCACACTTAGACAGGTTTTCACTAGTTCTCATCCCATCACAGGGTAATGAAATATGTGTACATGTGAAAAGACACACACACACACACACACACACACACACACACACACACACACACGTTTAATCAAAGCCCCAACTCATTCTTCAGAGCACTGTGCCAAGAAGACAGTAGGAGTGGTAATGTAATTTCATAAAAGACTAACTCAACTTTAATACAATGCTAAGGAATGTTTTCAAGTCTTTGTGAGGTAAAACAAATACAATTTGCAAGTACACTTTTACATACATATGAAGTCTTGTCTTGATAAGACATTTATCACTCTAACATCTTCAACTTCATTCCTCTATATCCAATCTAATGCTAAGTGTAATGCTTTTAACACAGTATAGTTAAGTGATCAAACTATAATTTAGATTTTGGCATGTGGCTCTAAAACGAAGCGTTTCCTACAGGAGTTCAGGATGAGCTCCACTGGTAAGGGTTAATATTCCTTGCTTTAAGCACTGCAGCAGTGCTAGTCCCATGCTTTGACTGCTTTAAATTGTTCTACATTCAGTGAGCTGTTTTTAAATTACTTAGCATCTACAAGTCAGTAACAGAATCTTTTAAAATGTATGTTACTCCAACAAAAAAAGTATAAATTGGTCTCAATGTGGATACAATAACTTTTGTAGCAATCCTAATGACTAAATTTTAAAAAATTAAGAGTATTAGAAGCTCTACATTCCTTTTTCTCCAAAGAGTGATAGCAGAAAAAGTAAGCCTTCTATGTAATTAGCACAAATACTAGCTGGAAAGCAAGAGGAGGGAAAGGAAGTAAAGAAGCAATACAGGTTAAGCACCTGAGATCTTTTAAGTGGTAAAACTATGATTTACACATGTGTTTAACACGTACTAAGTGTAAGACACTGTGCTGACGTCAAAAGACACAAGGCAAAAGGGAAACATTTCCTACTCCCTGGAGGTACTAAGCTTTTTAAAAATTTACTTAAAAATTTCCAAAACATTACACATTGTTGTTCAGTCTTACCCTATCTTTATGATCCCATTTGGCAAAGGTACTGAAATGGTTTGCCATTTCCTTCTCCAGCTCATTTTACAGATGAGGAAACTGAAGTAAACGGGTTAAGTGACTTGTCCAGAGTCACACAGCTAGGAAGTGTCTGAGGCCAGATTTGAACTCAGGGAGATAAGTCTTACAGTATTCTGTTACATTCATATATTACAACTCGTTCAGCCATTCTCCAGCTGATGGGCAACCTTCAATTTCCAATTCTTTGCCTCCACAAAAAGAGGCACTAGAAATATTTTTGTACATGTCAAAGTCAAAAGAATGAAAAAGTAGAAAATGTGAAATATCTCATTGGAAAAACAACTGACTGGAAAATAGACTGAAGAGAGATAATTTAAGAATTACTGGACTACCTGAATACCATGAAGTTGTGGGGATGCTCATCAATTGGGAAATGGCTGAACAAGCTGTGGTGTATTACTGTGCTTTAAGAAATGATGAGGGGAAAAAAAAGAAATGATGAGAGATTGGATATGGAAATCTATCTTACCCTACAGGAAAATAGGGGGCGAAGGAGACAAGAAAGCAAGGAAATGACAGAGTGGAGGGCAGATTGGGGAAGGGAGTAATCAGAAGCAAACACTTCTAAGGAGGAACAGGGTCAAAAGAGAAAACAATAAATGGGGGGGGCGGAATAGGATTAAGGGAAATATACTTAGTTTTTCACAACATGACTACTATGGAAGTGTTTTGCATGACTACACACGTATAACCTGTATTGAATTGCTTGCCTTCTCAATGAGGAAGGGAGAAAATTTGGAATCCAAAGTTTTAAAAACAAATGTTAAAAAACTGTTTTCACAAACTGGGAAATAAGATATACAGAAATCTATGCTGCCCTACAGGAAAATTGAAGGGGAAGGAGATAAGAGAAGGGGGGGAGAGATAGAAGGGAGGGCATATTAGGGGAAGGGATATTCAGAATGCATGCCAACTTGAGGTGGGGGGAGGGACGAGATGGGGAAAAAATTTTGAACTCAAAATCTTGTGGAAGTGAATGCTGAAAACCAAAAATAAATAAACAAATAAGAAATGATGAGGGGAGTGGTTTTAGAAAACACCTATATGAAGACCTACATGAACTGATGCAAAGTGAAGTGAGAAAAGCTGGGAGATCATCAAGCATAGTAACAGTAAAGTTGTAATGATGATCAATTGTGAAAGACTTGGGTACTCTGATTGATAGAATGATCCAAGACAATTCCAAAGGGCTCATGATGAAAAAATGCTTTGTTGTTATTCAGTCATGTTCAACTCTTCACGACCCCATGGACCATATAACACTAGGTTCTTCTATCATCCACTATCTCCTGAAGTCTGTCCAAGCTAGTATTCATTGTTTCCATGACACTATCTATCCAACTTATTCTCTGTCGTCCTCCTCTCCTTTTGCCTTCAATCTTTCCCAACATCAGGGTCTTTTCCAGTAAGTCCTGTCTTCTTATTATGTGGCCAAAGTATTCACACTTCGGCTTCAGTATTTGACCTTCCAATGAACAGTCTGAATTAATGCCTTAAAATATTGACTTGATCTCCTTAGGGTACAGGGGACTCTTAAGTCTCCAGCACCATAATTTAAAAGTGTCAATTTGGAGGTGCTCAGCTTTTCTTACAGTCTGGGCTCTCAAAGCCATACACTGCTACTGGAAAAATCATACCTTTTAACTATATAGACCTTTGTTGGCAAGCCAGTGCCTCTGCTTTTTAGTAAGCTGTCTAGATTTGCCATAGCTTTCCTTCCAAGGAGCAAGCATCTTTTAATTTCACAGTTGCCGCTGCCATCTGCAGCAATCTTTGAGTCCAAGAATATAAAAATTTGCCACTGCTTTCATGTCTTTTCCCCTCTATTTGCCAAAAAGTGAGGGGCCTAGTTGCTATGACCATAGTTTTTTTTGATGTTAAGCTTCAAGCCAGCTTTTATACTCTCCTCTCTCGCTCTCATCAAGGGGCTTCTTAATTTCTCTTCACTTTCTGCCATCAGAATGGTATCATCTGCACATCTGAGATTGTTATTATTTCTCCCCACAACCTTACTTCCCAGTTTTTGATTCATCCAATCTGACATTTCAAATGAATGTAAAGACATAAGTATAATATATAAGTATATATATGTAGGTATGTGTATATATGTAAAAAATGCTACCTACCTTCAAAGAGAGAACTTAGGAACTCTGAGTGCAAACTGAAGTATAAATTTTTTTTTTTTGCTTTTTAGGGAGGCAATTGGGGTTAAGCGACTTGCCCAGGGTCACACAGCTAGTAAGTGTTAAGTGTCTGAGGCTGGATTTGAATTCAGGTCCTCCTGACTCCAAGGCCAGAATTCTATTCACTGCACCACCTAGCTGCCCACAAAGTATAACTTTCTCTGGTTTTTTTGCCTTTTTTTTTTTTTTTGCAATATGGCTAATACGGAAATATGTTTTGCATTATTTCACACACATAACTGATATCAGTGTTGTCTTCTTGGTGGGTGAGGGAGAGGAAGGAGGGAGAGAATCTGGAACTCAAAATTTTTAAAAAATAGTCAAAAAATAAATTTGGGAAGGGAAAAAAGAATTAACAGCTTGGAATAACGGGTACAAAAATCTTACAAAAGAAAATAACTCCTTGAAAATTAGAATTGATCAAAGAGAATCTAATAACTGCATGAAATATCAAGAAATATTAAAACAAACTCAAAAGACTGAAAAAAAAAGAAAATGTGAGGTATCACATACCAAAAATAATTATCTGGAAAACAGACTGAGGAGAGAAAGATCATTGGACTAGGGGCAGCCAGGTGGTGTAGTGGATGGAACACCAGCCCTGGAGTCAGAAGGATCTGAGTTCAAATGTGGCCTAGACACACAACACTTACTAGCTGTGTGACTCTGGGCAAGTCACTTAACCCCAACTACCTCACCAAAAAACAAAAACAAAAAAATCATCGGACTATTTGAACTCCATGGTCCTAAAAAGAGCCTGGATATCATATTTCAAGAAATCATAAAAGAAAACTGGGAATTTTGTAGAATCCGAGGGCAAAGAAGAAAATAAAACATCTACTAGTCAACTTCCTGAAAGAAACCCCAAAATAAAAACTCCTAGGAACTCCCATTCAAATACCAAGAAGCCATAGTCAGGGTCACACAAGACTTAGCCACCACTATAAAGGAGAGAAGAACCTAGAATAAAATATTCCACAAAGCCAAAGAGCTAGGCTTACAATCAATAAAAACTTGCCTAGCAAAACTAAGTATAATGCTACAGGGAAAAAAATTTGACCTTTGATGCAAAATAGAGAACTTTCAAGTATTCCTGATGAAAATACCAGAACTGAGTAAAAACTTTGACATACATGCATAGGAGTTAAGAAAAGCATAAAAAGGTAACCATTCACAAGCAATCACAAGGAACTAAACAAAGTTAAAATGCTTACATTCTTTTACGGCAAAATGATATATGTATCCTCTCAGAACTTTTATCATAATCGGGGGTCACTGAGGGAATCTAGACAGAGAAGCTGGAAGTGACTCAGGTATGTCCTGATTAAAAGAAAATGGAAAGGGTGGGAAAGTGAAATATACTGGTAAAGGCTTAGGTAAGTTAGAGGAAGAATAGGTAAAGTTATCTAACATAAATGAAGTGCATAAACAGAAGTCAATACAATACTGAGGAGAATGTGGGGGGGAAGTAGGCAACATGAACTTCACTTTCATCCAGAAGTGGTCTAAAAAGAGTAGAATATATATAACTACAGCTGGGTAGAGAAACACATTTCACTCAAAAAGGTAACAATAGGGAAAGGGACAGAAAAAGAGAGAGCAGATTATGGAAGGGATTAGACTGAATCAAAACAATCTCTAAAAGACAGGGTGGGGGGAAAGGAAGGAAAAATACAATAGGATGGAGGAAAATGTACCAATAACAATCATAACTGTGAATGTGAATGGGATGAATTCACTCATAAAACAAAAGAGGGTAGTAGAAAATAGAATCCAATAGTATGTTGATTACAAGAAACACATTTTAATCAAAAAAATATAGTTAAAATAAGAGGCTGGAGCAGAATCTATTATACTTCAACTGAAATAAAAAAAGTAGGCACAACAGGTATGAACGTAGATAAAACAACAGTAAAAACAAACCTACTTAAAAGAGATAATAAACAAGGAAACTACACTTTGCTACAAGGTACCATAAACAATAAATTAATACCAATAATAAAAATATACGACTCAATGGCATACTGCCTGAATTCTTTTGTGTGTATGTCTGAATTCTTAAAGGAAAAGTTGAATGAGTTAAAGTGAGACAAATAATACTGAGGCCTCAATTTTTTCTTCAAACCTAGATATGATACATCTAACCAAAAGAATAAGCAAAAGAGATAAATGACTTGCATATAACTCCAGAAAAGTCAGGTATAAAAGACCTCTGGAGCATACCAAATGGGAAAAGAAAGGAGTATACACCCCTATTTCTCAGTGATGCATGTATCTTCACCAAAATTAACCACATGTTAGGACAGAGAAATTCCATAAACAAATACAGAAAAGCAAAAATTAAATACCACTTTTACCTACCACAATGCAATAAAAACTACATTCAATAAAAAGGCTTTTTAATAAAGATTAAAAATTAACTGGAAACTAAATAACTTAATCTTTAAAAAATGGATGGGTCATAAAACAAATCATAGAAACAATAATGTCATTTAAGAAATGACAAAAATGAGATACCATACCAAAATTAGGTGAAAATTTGTATTTCTAAACCCTTTCATCAATAAGAATAAGAACAAACTGGATGTGCAACTAAAAATACCTAGAAGCCCAACATATAAACACCCACCAATGTAAAAATCCTGAAAAACCAAAGGAGACAGTAACAAAAATGGAAGGGGAAAAAAAAGCACTGAATTAATAAATAAAACTAGGAGCTTGTTGGGTTTTTTTTTTTGAGAAATAAAAAAAACAAGAGAACAGATAAAGCGTTAGCTATCTTGATTAAAACAAAAACAAACTGACAATATCAAAAAATGAAAAAGGTGAATTCACAACCAGTGATGAACTAAAACAAATTAGGAGCTATTTTACCAAACTTTATGTTGACAATCTAAATTAAATGGATGACCATTTACAAAAATATAAATTGTCCAGATTAACAGAACAGAAAGAGTATTTAAATAATTCTAGAAAAAGGAATTGACTAGGGAGAAGCTAGGTGGAGCAGTGGACAGAGAACCAGCACTGGCCCCGGAGTCAGGAGGACCTGAATTCAAATCCAGCCTCAGACACATAACACTCACTAGCTGTGCGACTCTAGGCAAGTCACTTAACCTCATTGCCTAGCAAAAAGAAAAAGAAAAAAAAAGAAAAAGGAATCGAACAAGTTATACATGTAAGGTCATAAGCTAGCTACACCTGAACTAATGTGGAAGGGCAACAAAACTCGAACTGCTAGCTAGAATGCTTACCTCGATGTGTAGCTTCTCAAGTCCTATATCCCCAATAATAACGTATATATCATCATCTGTTTGCTCCTTAGGTTTTTGTAAATGCCAAGTGCCAGACTGAGCATGAGACTCCCAATGAAGTTCCCCTAGCCCCAGCACTGTCTACACTCAGAATTCATATGGAGAATTCAAGAGGAAAGTGGTAAGTCTTTAAAACAGAGGCTCTGTTGTTCCCTCTGAGGGACAAGACTCATGACCACTCCCTTCTTTGCGTAGGTCTCACAAACCTATAAAACTGGTAGAAAGCCACCACAGATACTACAACCCCCTCCAGGGACTCCTGACAGGGATTACACAAAGTACACCTAACTCAACAGAAAAAAAGTCATGGGGCACTAAAACAAATAAGTGCTTATTAACATATGATTAAAAATGATTATGAAGTAGAAATAGTTTGTTGCAGTCTGAGCTTCAACAGATTTGAGCAAAAAGGTCAATATCAACACCAAACTAGAGGGATATTGGTAATTACCAACAGCCACAAATTGACCTTTTTAAATAACAGAAAAGATATCAAAAGAGAAGTTTCCACAAAAATTAAATCAATATGTTACAAGGAGACCCAAAAAGCTGAAATGAGACATACGGCAACCAAAGACAATAATGACTTAAGAGTATAAATTCATTTGGAAAACCAAGAGCCAGCATTATCTGTAATGGGGATAAGCTAGAGACCATTTCAATAAGATCAAGGGTAAAACAAGTATTAACATTACTATTCAATATTATGCTAGAAATGTTAGCTACAACAATAAGGGAAAACAAATGAAATAAGCAGAGGCAAAGAGAAAATAAATTATCATTTTTTAAGAAAACATAAGGAAAAAAGGAAGATCATAAACAGTACCAGGAACATGCAAATGATCAATTTTGTGATTTCCTCAGGTCAGCCCAAAACTATAGCCTGAGACACATAAATTAAGTGACTTTCCCCAGGCTAATAAAGATAAGCATCTAAGGCAGGATTAGAATCCAGGTCATCTAGTCCAGCAGTCTATACACACTGCATTGTGAAGCCACATAAAAAGCAAAGAGTAGTAGAGGCAAAAACTCTTAGGAACCACAAGTCACCAACAAATCACCAACAGGAACACTTATGAGAAAACTGGAAGAACAAATTGAAGAAAAATGGAATAAATTTGCAAGCATTTTTATAATGAATTATTTTCATAATTTATTGCAATGGAATAACTATGTTTCTACTCTAACACCTTAGTCATTGATATGCTATATGAGGAAGAGAAATGTCATTTATAAAAACAAAATAAAAGCAACTTGAATGGGCTACGTATACAAACCATATTAGACACAACAATTTTAGAAAGATTGAAGGATTTTTTAAAAAATACTAATAACAAACCAAACAACTGAAATCAATGACATAATATTACTCCTGAAAAACATGATTTCTTCCTAAAGTGCAGGTACAACTATGTTACCCGCTACTGAACAAACCCCAATGGTTCCATATTGTTTCTAAAATTAGCTCCAGATTCCTACTTGGCATTTAAAGGCCTTCCCAATCTGGACCTAACCTTATAAATATATTAACTTTCTTCACACACTCTACAGTCAAGCCAAAATGGCCCATGCATAATTTAAGATAAGAAAAAATTCCTTAATAAATCACAGAAACGGCTATTCAATGATCCTTTGACAAAATCAAGGAAAGCATGAAATAAGGAAAATGTATGTTCACCCAAGGTCTTCACTTCTATCATGAAAAATGTCCTCGGTGAAGTCCAAATGGATGAAGTGCTCCCTTATAGAAAGTAAGGTTCTCTGGATACTCTTGTTCAAAGAATTACATCAAGTAATAAGTAATTATATCAAGCCCCAAAACACTATAGGACCTCATCAATGAAATTAATGACCACTCAAAAGAGATCAGTCTAACAACTTCTCCATGAAAAAATAAATGAATGAAGAATACCTACTGCCCAAATAAGCAGCTAGTTGGGAGGAATCTATGAATTAATGCAACAGTGCACCTGTCAGTTTGTTTTTGTTTTAATCAAGACAGCTAATGCTTTATCTGTTCTCTTGTTTTTTTTATTTCTCAAAAAAAAAATGGAACAAACTGAGTGAAGAAATTAACAGGAGGAAAACAGCACAGCAGGTTAGACTGCATTTGGGAAACTACAGCATAGACATTATTTAATGATACCAAGCTACTCTCCCAAAATAAAAATCAGTCATCTGATGATCGTTGAAGCTGTGTGGCTGAGTTCTGCCAGGGAGAAAGAATATAAATAGAAGACTACCAAGGACTGAGCACTGGACAATATTCTTAGGGAATAAGAAGAAAATATAACAAAGGGAACAGAAGTAGTTGGAGATGCAGGTAGAGAACTAGGAAAGAACGATGACACAAAGAACAAGGAGAATTTTTGAAACTTTTCTTCAAAACAACTTATTTAACACTTATATTCAAATGTCTGTATATCCTCAAGTTTATCAGCTTTATTTATATCTTAGATTATAGAACAGGACAGCATGTCTATATTTCTCTTTATGTGATACCTGGTACAGTGTCATTTGCAAATAGGTATTTAATAAAAGTTTTTATTAAAACTCTCAAGGCTCTTAGGCTAAAACTTAGGGAAGATGTATCAAATAATCAAACCATAAAGGTAACAAATGTTGATGCAATTGCACATTACTACACTCCCTACACCTACACTTTCTCAAGTTTGCTCCCTTACCTCTCAAATTATCATACCTTATCTACTGAACTGTTTCTTCTACTTGGAAAACAAAACTAATTGATGTGAAAGTGAGTGGTGGCACAGTGTATAGAACACCAGCCCCGGAGTCAGGAGGACCTGAGTTCAAATGTGACCTCTGACACACAACATTCACTAGCAGTGTGACTCTGGGCAAGTCACTTAACCACAATTGCCTCACGGAAAAAAAAAGTGAACACTTTTTTTTATTTTTACATATAAATTTATTTTTAGTTTTCAACATTTACTTCCACAAGATTTTGAGTTCCAAATTTTCACCCCATCTTGCCCCTCCTCCCACCCCAAGATGGCACGTATTCTGAATACCCCTTCCCCTAGTCTGTCCTCTCTTCTCTTCTATCTCTCCGCACCTTCTCTTATTCCTTTCCCTTTCTATTTTCCTGTAGGGCAGGATAGACTTCTGTACCCCATTTCCTGTATTTCTTATTTCTCAGCTGCATGTGAAAACATTTTTTTTAAACATGTGTTTTTAAAACTTTGAGTTCCAAATTTTCTCCCTTCCTCCCTCCTTACCCACCCTCACTGAAAAGGCAAGCAACTCAATATAGGTTACACATATGCAGTTATGCAAAACACTTCCATAGTAGACATGTTGTGAAAAACTAACTCTATTTCCCTTAATCCTATCCTGCCCCCCCCTATTCTATTCTTTCTTTTGACCCTGTCCCTCCTCAGGAGTATTTGCTTCTAATTACCCCCTTTCCCAATCTGCCCTCCTTTCTATCATCCCCCTCTTCTTTTCTCCTCCTATTTTCCTGTAGGGTAAGACAGATTTCCATACCCAATTGAATGTGTATGTTATTCCCTCCTTAAGCCAAATTCTAGGAGATTAAGATTCACTCCTTCCCTCTCACCTTCCTCCATTTCCCCTCCACTGTAAGACCCTTTTCTGTTTTTTTGAGATAATTTACCCCGTTCTACCTCTCCCTTTCTTCTTCTCCTAGTATAATCCTCTCTCATCCCTTAATTTTATTCTCCAGATATGACCCCTTAATCTTCAACTCACCCTGTGCCATCTATCTATCTATCTATCTATCTATCTATCTATCTATCTATCTATCTATCACATCTGTCTACATACATATAGTTTTTTCCCTCCAACTACCCTAATACTGACAAAGGTCTCATGAGTTATAAATATCATCTTTCCATGCAGGAATGTAAACAGTTCAACCTTAATAAGTCTCTTATGATTTCTCTTTCCTGTTTACCTCTTCATGTTCCACTTGAGTCTTGTATTTGAAAGTCAAATTTTCTATTCAGCTCTGGTCTTTTCATCAAGAATGCTTGAAAGTCCTCTATTTCACTGAATGGCCATTTTTTCCCCTGAAGGATTATACTCAGTTTTGCTGGGTAGGTGATTCTTGGTTATAGTCCTATCACCTTTGCCCTCCGGAATATTATATTCCATGCCCTGCAGTCCTTTAATGCAGAAGCTGCTAAATCTTGTGTTATCCTGATTGTGTTTCCACAATACTTGAATTTTTTCTTTCTGGCAGCTTGTAATATTTTCTCCTTGACCTGGGAACTCTGGAATTTGGCTACAATATTCCTGGGAGTTTTCCTTTGGTGATCTCTTTCAGGAGGCAATCAGTAGATTCTTTCAATTTCTATTCTGCCCTTTGGTTCTAAAATATAAGGGCAATTTTCCTTGATGATTTCTTGAAAGATGATGCATAGGCTCTTTTTTCTTGTTGACACAGGATGTCTTCTGTTCTGCTCCAGCCCTGGGTGGGCAAAGTCCTTAGTTTGGCATTGATCTAAGCCAACCACTCCTGCTTTGGGTCCTGGGGAATGGGCCCAGAGAGGGGGTAGTTAGAGGCAGCTTTATAGTTCTGGAGTAGGGGGCTAGGCTGCCTCCTCCCCAGCTGCTATCTTCCCAGGGCCAGGATACTCCCTGCCCCTTTCTGCTCAGTAGACAAAGGTCTCCTGGGAGGCATAAACCACATAGAGGAAACCATCTTCACCCTTCTCCTGCTCGTAGATCTCCCGAGATGGGTGTGGAGATGCTCACCATGCTGTGCTAATTCACCAGCAGGAAGAAGACCTGAGTGGGGTTAAGTTGGAGCCTGCAGAGGATGATAACTCATGTTGACATGGTCAGGGACCAGGAACTTGGTCTTGTCCAAGACAGGCAGCTGTTTTTCCCCTTTGTATCGCTCAATGATCACCAGCATCTTACTGCGGTGCTGCTCGCGGATGTGCTGCACTTCCTTGCATCTGTCGGTGAAGCTTCGCCACTGCTTGAAGGGCTGATTGGAGGGCATTGCACCGGGGTCCTGGGTCGGGGTAGGGTGGGAAGTTCAGGGCCAGGAATCTGGGTGTCGCCACTGCTGCTCCGGGTTCTCTGCTGCGCACACTCGGGCTCATTCTGGTTCTCAAACTCGAGCAGCTGTTGCCCAGAGGAGATGGTAACTGAGTTCAAGCGAATACATTTTTAAAAGTAACTATTAACACCCCTCCTCTCAATACTATCATTTCTTAGTCTCCCAAATGCTAATAAAAAACCCAGGAGACTCAGAAACAAGCTAAAAACAGCCCCGATTTTAGACCCAAAGTCCACTAGTCTCAAGAAATAACTTCTACTCTGTAGATAATCCTGGGTCTTTATAATGGCTGTAGACATTTTAACATCACACCATGTCATGTGCAAAGTAAAGCTAACTAAACTCTGGTGCCAGGTCATTATTTGTTTCCAGTTTTATCCCAAACTACGGAAGCAACAGAAACCACTTTGTTTTTCCTGACTATAGCCAGACAGCATTTACTGTCTTAGTAACCTGAAAAGATAATGCCCCCAGGCCTAGCCAATTTCATTCAGAAGGAACAACATTATATTTCTTGGGTACTAAAGAGACTTGAGTTCTATTCCCAAAAGAAATGGGCTATTGGCAGCCAAAGCTACACTCCAGCTCCTAGGAAGCCCAGAAAGTATTTTTCTACATACGCTCAAGTCCCCTCTTTGAGCCATTCCAAATTATTATTGCAGGGTATTAGAAACAAAATTTGGAATCTCTACCTGTGAATGGGAACCAATTCCATAATGTAGTATGCTGTGTTCTCATTCTTCCTTTTGTTTTAAAATCAAACCAAACCAAAACCTACCACCTTTCCAGCTTTTGAATTTGGAGGATAGCTCTTAGACCCTAAACAAATTTGCCCAGCTCTCTATAAACACCCTCAAACATACCAATCAATTAGTATTTATTATGTATGGTTCAGTCATTTGTACTTCAGTAAACACTATCTCAGAGCCAGTTAGGTGGCATAGTGGATAAAGCGCCAGGCCTGGAGTCAGGAATAATTTATTTTCCTTAACTCAAATCTGACCTCAGACACTTACTAGCTCTGTGACCCTGGGCAAGTCACTTAGCCCTGCTTGCCTCAGCTTCCTCATCTGTAAAATGATTTGGAAAAGAAAGTGGCAAACTATTCTAGTATCTTTGCTAAGAAATGGGGTCACAAAGACTCAGACATGACTGAGCGCGTGCTTGCACGCACATGCACGCACACACATTATCTCAAACAAAATATTAAAGCACTTAAAATACTTTAAAATATTATATATTAGTTATCAACATTCCTTGTTTAGAAATTTTAAGTTATTAGAACTTCTCCAATAAAGTTCTGCTCCAATGTCTCTTCCTGTAGGTGGTAACCCTGGGTTCTAGAAGGTTGTGTGCCACGGAGTACAAGTACTAGTAGATAATGGCAAAATAAAAGATCATCAAATTCCACCTGCAACAAGACTTTCTATCTTTAGTTTTAGGACTGACCTAGCTAAATTCAGAAAAGTTTATCAATAAAAAGGCTGGTCACTAAGTGATGAATTATTTTGACTACAGCAGCTAATCAAATTGTCCACAGAGAACTGCAAGTGATCTTCAAAGGTGGAGACAATAATGTGCTACCTAAAAAATGTACTACCTAAAAGGAAATCCACATCTGGAAAATGTGCTTCCTACATAAAAAGAATGAATTAATTGATCTTTCGCAATACTGAAATAGTATTATTAGAACCTAACTCATTAAGCTTAAATTTATTCTGAATAATTTTTTTTTCTTGCATAGAAACTATACTCTTAAAAAAGAGAAGAGAGGGAAGACTGGAATGTCAAATTCCCATCACCATCAAATGAAACTAGTCTTGACGACCTCTTGCTGTTTGTACTTCCTTCTCCAAGAGGACCATGACATCAAGAGATGATGCCATGACTTCCAAGTGAATTGGATTTAAGTGAGGCAGGGCTGTGCAAAGTCACCAGCCTCACTTTCTCCTCTGGAGCCATCTGGATCCAGTGGAAAGATATATATATCAGAAGGATGAGAGAGGGATGGCCCAGGATGCAGTGGGAGGCCATGGCCTTTTTAAGCTAAGGTCTTTAACAGGTCTCAGTTCGACAGAGGCAGCACCAATTCAGTGATTAGGACTAAATTAAAAAATGAGACAAAGAATGGCCTCTTTAAAAAATAAATAAATAAATCTGGGAGGGGAAGACACTCAGGGATTCTGGCCAAAACAGGAACATTTCTTATTTACAATCACTGTGAACAAATCAGGGCCCAAAGAGTGACCGAGTAGGGCTTGGTCTGGGACCAGAGTGATTTGGGGTTAAGGCTGGAGATGATCTCCTAGAACCCTTTCAACTGTAAATCATGTGATTCCAATCTGATTTTCCTGACTAGTTCAATTACTAACACTTATTAAGGTCAGTTGCTAGGCTTCTGAGAGGGATGCAAAGATTAAAATGAAACGGTTTTCCCTGAAGTAGCTTACTTACTTATTCTACTTGGGTACGCAGATAAGCACATAAAAGACCATTTGGGGAGAAATATAGCACCCACAAGAGGTGACACAGAACAGGAATATGCTTTGCCCAGGAGATGCCCCCGAGTTGTGCCTTCTGAAGGCTCATTTCGTACACTGTGCCCAGGCCTACAGAGGCAGTCTTGAAGGGCTGCGAGATATGTCTCTGGCTCTACCAACAGGAAGGGCTCCCACATCTAACGAATTGGTGGATGCGGGGCGAGGAAGGAGGACCGAACTACTGGAAGATAGACCCAAAATTAAGTAAAACCTTGTTACCGACAACAGACTTTGGGAAATAAATGCGCTCGGCCCCTGAAGGGAGTGGGGAGTGGGTGGTGGGGCTGGGGTAGGCCGCCCACCAGCATCTTCTTGAGCTGCACGGCAGAAGAGCCTTGGAGGGATGCCGCGGCAGTGGGCTCACATTACCTTCATGGGATCGGCGAGGTAGAGCTTCTCGGCCGCGCGGCTGAATTCCTCCCAGGTCTGGTATTGTGGCATAGTGGGACCGGAGCGGCACGAGTAAGAAGAAAAAAGCCAACACTCTCGAAAGCCGCTCAGCCGAGTCAGCGATTCCCCTCACAGACACTCCGCGGCAAGATGGCGACGCCACCTCTCAGTATTGGCCAGTACCAATGGACGGTGACGGAATGGGTTTGTCCAATCAAAAGGCATCATGTAAGGGGGTGGTGGTGGTGGAGAGTCACGTGTTTATATGACGTGAGACGTGTAGTACGACGAACTGCCGCAGAGGCGGGAGGAAGTAGAGAGGGAGGGGGAGAGGGAGAGAGAAGGAAGCGTTCTCACTTATTGGTCTGGAGCTGTTAAAAGTAATGTGCCATTTCCTGATTGCTTCTTTCTTAAACCTTGGTGACAGGGGACAGATTTGCCAGTTTCTCACCCTAAGGTGCTGCCGCAACCCGCAGACAGAGAAGGGTGAGACCGAGATACTGCTCTATTTAGTCATTGCGTATTTTTTTAAGCACTTGCATACAGTAGTCGCTTAATACATGTTTATTGAATTGAGTTCTCCCAATACTGTAATGAAAGAAGAAAAGAGAACTTCTTTCTCTAATGAAGCGGTTCTTCAACTTTTTGGTCTCAGGATCCTATTACACTCTCAGAAATTATTAAAATTATTACAAACCCCAGAGCTTTTATGTGAGTTATATGTATCAGTATTTACTATACTAGAAATTAAAATTTTTTAAAATAAAATTTTAAATATTAATTTAAAAGTAATCATAAACCTGTTCCATGTTAATAACACTTTTTGGTTTTTTAATATATTTTTATTTATTTCATTAAACATTTCCCAATTATATTTGAAAAAAAATTTTAACATTCATTTTTTAAAACTTTGGGTTTCAAATTCTCACCCTCCTTCCCCCAAGCAATATATCAATTAAACATGTGAAGTCATGCAAAACACATTTCCCTAAGTGTTGCAAAAGAAAACATACATACAAAAAAAAAAGAAAATGAAAAAAGTATGCTTCAATCTACATTGAGATCATCATTTTTTTACTCTGTAAGTAGATAGTGTTTTTTCATCATGGGTCCTTTGGATCAGTCATGGATCATTATATTAATCAGAATAGTTACTGAAGACTCAGAAAAGAAAATTCTCTCCATCAAAGTTCTTGGCACTGTTAAGCGGTTCAATATTAGAAAAAGAGAGAGATTTTAAATGAGTGGATTAAAGAAGACGATTTGCTTGCTGTTGTACCTTAAGAGCCATGAAACTTCATCATCTGACTTGCAGCTACGTCTGTTGTCTCCCTTTATTAGACTGAGTTCCTTGAGAGCAGAGACTATCTTGCTTTTCTATTTGTTTCTCTTACGTTTAGCACAATGTTTTACAAATTTTGTTGTTCAGTCATTTCAGTTGTGTGCAACTTTTTGTGATCCCATTTGGGGTTTTCTTGGTAAAGGACTGGTTTGCCATTTCCTTCTCCAGCTCATTTTACAGATGAGGAAACTGAGGCAAACAGTGTTAAATGACTTCCCAGGGTCACACAACCAGGAAGTGTCTAAGGCTGGATTTTAATTCAGGTCTTCATGGCCCCAAGCCCTTCCTAGCTGTCCTGTTTTATACATAGTAAGGGCTTAATAAATACTTTTTCATTCATTCTAATTCAGGCTACTCTTCTTATTTGTTTTCTTAGTATGTTAACAAATCTACTAGCTGAGGACAGAAAGATTTTGGTAGACACTCTATAATTCCCTCTGTAGCTGTTATCTAGCCTTCTTGTACCCCTAAATCTGTTGAGTACCAATATCTTGGGATTTTTATAGGTATGCAAGATGATGTGTTGGCAAAATAAATTCACAGTTTCGCCCAAGAAAATTTAATGGGAATTATCAGCACATTAGGGGGCACCTAGGTGGCACAGTGGATAGAGCGCAGGGCCTGGAGTCAGAAGGACCTGAGCTCAAATCCAACCTCAAACACTTACGGTGTGACCCTGGGCAAGTCATTTAACCGTGCTTACTTTTATTTCCTCATCTGTAAATGAGCTGGAGAAGGAAATGGCAAACCGCTCTGGTATCTTTGCCAAGAAAACCCCAAATGGGGTCACAAAGAATGAGATGCGAGTAAATAATCAATACATGACTGTTAAAGGAAACTTCCTAGCTCAATACAAATATACCAAGCTAGTAGAAGAAATATTAACTAAGTAATAAACATACAAATTTACCAAAAATGATTCCTTCATAATGAAATGCCATCCTTAACAATAAACCTAAAAATATAAGGCACAAAATTATTGCTGAAAAAAGATGACAATGGATTAGCATAATACCTGTCATCGACACAATGAGGGCTGCCTAGATGCAAGATCACATGGACTTTCTAACTTCTAACAGAGAAAAAAGAAAGAAGAAAGATACTTCTAATTATTCTGTTCACCCCCCAACCCCCACCCCATCCCTAAGGGTAGCTTTCTAACCACCTCTGTGAGCAAAGGAGGAACCTAAATAGAAAGTCTATTCAGGTTGCTACCGCCTCCTGTGTAGGCAGAAAGGAAGAGAAAAAGTAAGGTAAAGAGGAAATACTCCAGAAACTTGACATGAAACCTCACCTACAATCAAGCTGGATCCTCTTCTTCTAGAGGACCTTCTTAGCTCCTCTCTGCTAAGGGTGAGACAGTACCTCTCTGCCTTGGCAGATCTGCCAGTAGAAGGAGCTAGTTTGGAATGAGAGGACACAGACTCCAATTTTTAAAAAGCCACCTGCCCCAATTCAGTCCACATGTGTTACTGGGGTTACCACAATATTGAGTCAAGATGAACCTAGCCCATTTTACAATGGAAAATCATCCTCTCATAACCAACATGGAGCAATGAAATATTTGATCCAGGGTGCCAACATTCGAGGAGATGATGCTTTTCCTCCATACCAGTTGCATCAAGTGGCATAGTGCCAGTGGAGGACCACAAGCCATGAAGATCTACTAAGGGAGAGAAAGCACACTTTACCACATATCAGTGCCTTGGAAAAGGAAATATGCATTCCCCACTCAGGTTCTAAAGCAGTTATACTTTTATCTGTGGGCCTGCCTTTTCCTACTGGTGCTACTATACCTGAGGCAGACTACCTGCCTGACATTTGCCCCAGGTACCTACATCATATAGGACTACCAGGATTAGTAGCAACATACATACTAGCCTCAATGTATCCTTAGGGCTCTGTCTCACCTACCTCCTCTGAATTTGCTCCAGGTGCTAGAATTCTTTAGTACAACTTAATGTGACCCATTTCAGAAATATTCCTGTACTGGTGGAAGTTGTGTGAGAGAAAAAAGGGTGCTTCCTCCCTATTCAAAAAGCTGGCAAGTATTTGTTGTCGAACCTGACACCACCAGGAACGATGGGAAGTTGAGGCCCTGCTATAAGGAAATCAAGAGTTTTCTCTCTGAGATAATTGACTTTTTCATTGTTAATTTGTTTACATCAGTTAAACTCCCTTAGGGAACAATTATTGTGTGTATTGTCAGTTCTTTTAATCACTTCACATTTTTCTGTATCAATGGGATAGATAGATAACGGACTTCATTTGTTTAGGAAGCTCCCAGATTTCATGGCTCCTGGTAAGAAAAAATTGCACCTCTTCTGCAATTTATAATCTTACAGAGCTGCCTTGAGCACTGAGAAGTTAAAAGACTTTCCCAGGGCCACACAGTTCTGTCAGAGATCAAACTTGAATTCAAATTTTCCAGGCTCCAAGGCTGTCTATTATGCCAATTTGTCTCTTAGGCAGTGTGAATGGCTTGTTTAAGTAAGCTCAGTTGGAATTTTTTAAATTGTATGCCATACCTTCTAATTTTTTTTTAATTTTACGTTGATTTTGATCTTTGCTTTAAAAAGTAGATGGTCTGACTGTACACAAGTAGCTGATTCAGAAATAATTCCCACATCACTGTAACCTATTATTTCCCATCTATTAAAATATACTCTTTCATTTTGAGGAGTGTTGTGCAGTGACCCCTTGCTCTACTTCAGAAGCATATTTGTGACATATAGGCATGAAGATTCAACGCAGACATTTGGCCCTTTTTATTTCTAAACCTGAACCATATTTTCCAATATATCTTCTACCATCTTACTCTATGCCTACCTTTGCATCAAAACTGCCCTTTAAACTATATTTTGATTTAATGGGGAGAGTATTACTGACTTTCTGTATCTCTTCATGTTCTATAATGGATGTTGGCATATAAGCAGCAAATGTTGTCATGGTGATCTTCTTACAAATGTTCATCATGAACACCGCAACATTGTATTGGAATACTCCTTGCTCATCATTGTCATTTCCAGTCTCTCCCTCTACTGCCATTACTCAGTAACTTCTCCTCCCCTAAAGTTGATTCAATCCATATTTATCACCCAATCAGGATTCTGGTAGCTGTTATCTACTATCCCCTGGACATTCTGCTGGTCCCTTGAACCGTTCTCTTTCCTTCCTTGATTAGTCCTCTATCTCCTGTCTTTTGTGGCTAAACTTTTAGACAAAGACATCTACAACTGATGTCTCCACTTCCTTTTTTGCTCTTTTAAACTATCTGACTTCTAATGTCATTAGTCAACTGAAACTTGCACTGTTCAAAGTGTTAAATCAATGATCAAGTGATTAAGTAAATGAACAGAATTTATTGTCTTGCTATATGCTTGGCACCATGCTCCATGCAGAAGACAATGTCCCTGCCCTCAAGGAGCACACATTCCAAGGATGGAAATAACATGTAATCAATCAATTAATAAATATTTATTAAGCACCTACTATGTGCCAGGCACTATGCTAAGTTCTAGGGATACAAAAAGAGGCAAAAGACAGTTCCTGCCCTCAAAGACCTTGCAGTCTAATGGGAGAGACAACATGCAAACAAATATAAACAAAGCAAACTATATACAGGATAAATGTTGTTGTTCGTCCTTCCTTTTGGAAGAGGACTAATTGCAACACAGGGTGGTGTCTTGACTTACTCTCGAATTGGATTTAAGTGAGGCAGAGTTGCACAAAGTTGTCAGCCTACCTATCTCTTCCAGAGTCATCAAAGGCCAATGGAAAGACAAAAGTCAAGACAACTGATGGTGGCTCAAGATGCAGTAGATGATCTTGGTGTCTTCAATGTCAAACCCAAGCTCTAATGCCTGCTTCAGCTGCCTTAGTGATTGTTTGAACAAATTGTTCTCATCTGCCCATTTGGCCAGGGGTAGTCTTCACATGCTTGGGGTAGACATCCCTCTAACTCACTGATGTATTTGAGCCCTGTTGGTTACCTTCTACCTGGTTTAGCCCTGGGATGTGGCCACTGTACATGCTACAGCTTCTTGGACCCACAGGTAAAAGTCGAATGAAAAGTGGACACCAAAGGTGGATGAGCAAGCAGCCCTGAAAAGGGCTTAGCAAGCCCTCACACCAGTGATGATACTCTTCCCTGAACACTCCACACACTCCAGTGTTGTCTTCTAGAGTAATAGGGAGGGTAGGAGGGACAAAGGTGCAGAGGGAAAGATAATGAGTTCTATTTTGAACATATGGGGTTTAAGATGTCTACTGAACATCCATTTCAAGATGTCTGAAAGGCAGTTGGAGATGGGAAATTGCAGGTCAGTAGAGAGATTAGGGCAGGATAGAAAGATTTGGAAATCATCAACTTAGACATGGTGATTAAATCCACGGTTGCTGATCGAGATCACCAAGTGAAATAGTATAGAGGAGGAAGAGAAGAATGCCAAGGACAGAACCCTGAGGGATTGTACTATGTACAAACAAGATATATACAGGATAAATTGGAGATAATGTCAGAGGGAAGGTACTAGCAGTCAAGTGGATCAGGAAAGTCTTCTTGAAGAAGATAAGATTTTAGCTGAGGCTCAAATGAAGCCAGGGAAGTTAGGAAGTAGAGATGAGGAAGGAGAGAATTCCATGCATAGGGAACAACCAGTGAAAATGCAAAGTCAGAAGATGGAGTATCTTGTGTAATAAACAGTGAGGAGTCCAGAATTGCAGACGGATTGCAGAGGGCAGTAATATGTTAGAAGACCAGAAAGGGAGGAGGGGAGCAAGTTATAGAGGACTTTAAAATCTAAACATAGGATTTTATATTTAATCCTGGAAGTAATAGGGATCCACTGGAGTTTATTGTCTGAGGGATGTTTGGGGGGTGGGAGAGTTGACATAATCAGACTATGCTTTAGGAAGTTCACTTTTATAGCTCAGTGGAGGATGGTCTAGAGTGGAGAGAAACTTTCAAACAACTATTGTTAATAGTTGAGGTGTGAATTGATGAGGACCTGCACTAGGGTGGTAGCTGTGTGAATGGAGAGAAGGGATTATATGTCAGAGATATTGTAGAAGGTCATTTGAAAAGATTTGGCAAAAGATTGGATATGGGAGGCTGAGAGAGAGAGTGAGGAATTGAAGGTGACACCTGGGAAAATAGTTGTACCCTAGATAGAAATAGGGATGTTAGGAAATAGGATAATGAGTTCAGTTTTGGACATGTTGAGTTTAAGTTGTCTTTGAAATATCCACTTTGATATATCCTGTAGACAGATGGAGATGTGAGATTGGAGGCCGAGAAAGAGGTTAGGGCTGGATAAATAGATCTGAGAATCATCTGCCTGGAGATGATAACTGAATCCATGGGAACTGATGAGATCACCAAACAAAATAGTATAGAGGCAGAAGAGAAGAGGGCCAAAGATAGACCCTTGAGGTACATCTACCATTAGTGAATGTGACCTGGAGGCAGATTCTGCAAAGGAGACTGAGGAGTGGTGAGATATGTAAGAGGAGAACCAAGAGGGAGCAGACCAACCAAACCCTAAAAAGAAGAGAAGAAAGGAGAAAAGGTTGATCCGCAGTGATCACGAAGTCAAGAAGGGTGAGGAATGAGAAAAGGCCTTTAGATTTGGTAATTAAGAGATCATCCATAGGTAACTTAAGTGAGAGCAGTTTCAGTTGAATGGTAAAGGTGGAAACCAGACTGCTTAGAACTAAGAGAGTGAGAGGAAAGGGAGTGGAGGCCTTGATTATAGGCAGTCTTCTTAAGGAGTTTGAGAATCTTCTTCATCTTCTGGCTTCCTTCAAGTCTCAGCTAAAATCCCACCTTCTGCAAGAAGTCTTTCGTGAACCACCTTAACGCTAGTTTTTTCCCTCCAAGATTATCTCCAGTTTATCCTGTACATGTCTTGTTTGTACAAAGTTGTTTTTATGTTATCTCCTTTGTTGGACTGTGAGCTCCTCAAGGATAGGACTATGTTTTTGCCTCTTTTTGTATCCTTAGCACTTAGCAAAGTTCGGTTGTGTCTGACTCTTTGTGCCCCTATTTGGAGTTTTCTTGGCAGAGATTCTGAAGTGGTTTGCCATTTCCTTCTCCAGCTCATTTTACAGATGAGGAAACTGAGGCAAACAGGGTGAAGTGACTTGCCCAGAGTCCCACAGCTGGAGCCAGATTTGAACTCAGGAAGACTCGTCTTCCTAATTCCAGGACCTGCTCTCTATTTACTGTATCACCTAGATGCTCCTACTATATAATAAGTATTATTTAATAAATGCTTGTTGCCTGACCTAACAACAGAGATGAACAAGTATCCCATAAAGTGATGTTTTTTGTTCCATTGGACACATAAAATCAGCTATGGTTTATTTGTCTTTCCATGAAGAGTCTATAAGCCATCCTACCATTTAACTTGTCTTCTTGTTCAATTATATAGAGAGTAGCAATATTTATAAAATTAATATAATTCCTTTTCTCTAGTAGGTGTTCTTTAGGTCACTGAACAATGATCTCACATTTAGAGGACCAAGAGTTAAATTAATATTTATAGATGGCCTAAAAACTGTGATCTGTGCATAAAAATGTTTCTAGCAGGTTTCTAAAAAATAGATTGGGGCAAGGAAAGTGAAAGCTTAAAGACTTCTTAAGAGGACTAAATTAGCTCAGCAGAAAAAAGCCCTATTGAACCGACCAAATTATTCTTCTTACAGAGGAAGTGATTGAAAAAGATCATCTCAGTCTTCAGATGTGTTCCAAAAGCCAGTCTGAAGGCTAGAATACTTACCTATAAAAGCATTTCTCTGCGAGCTCTCTCCTTTGAAAATGAGGTACTTTTTTCAGTCCTATTATTGCCACAAGTGTTAGTAATTCAAATGTCTGACTCCTTGATTTTCACATGTCAGAGGGTCATGACCATTAAGGCTAAAGAGAACATAGAGATTATCATCTCTAATACCTATAATTTTACAGATGAGGAAATCAAGGCCTAGAAGGTTAAAAGACTTGCTCAACATGGCAGTTATTTATCCAATGGATTGCTTCTCTCTTCTCTGACCAGATCGCTACTGTGGCAGAAAAATATTGTTCTAAATATTATACTATTCTAAAATATTTCTCTCTTACCATTTTCCATTGTACCATTTCCTTTCCCAGTTATATATGATACAACAGTTCTTTTTCTAAGCCTACAAACAGACAAGAAGAGAAAGTTAAAAATAGTAAGAGCTGCTTCCATCTTCCTACTTCCTACTGGCATTAGTTTTTTATGGCCATAGTCACACAAAAAGTCTTTGAGGCCAAGAAGCAAGTACAGATTCTTAGTTGATTGATTTACCTTGCATCTTTTCCAGCTCTTAGAAACTTGGTGAAAGACACATGGGAAAGAAAACTGGACAATGAGACTGGGCACAAAACAAGCTTGCCTGGTAGCTTTGTCCTGTAATGGATAGGAAATGAAACAAGGTGCCCATACACAAGGAGGAAGGTCAGCTTCGGCCTTAAATTTCAGGAACAGTCTTGAAAATTCCATCCAGCAGAGGGCAGTGATACACTTGTGGTCACATTCAGACTTAGGAGTCACTGAGGACAGTGCCCTAAAGCAAACTCTCTGTATTTCTTTTATGAGTGAACCTTTGGGAGGCCTCCTTCTCCCAAGTTGTAGTCAGTGCAGAAACTCTCCAGCCATTCACAGTTTGGTTGGGGGCTTGAGAGGTTGGCAGCATCTGCATCAGTTAATTCCTTTTTCATATGAATCAATTCAATAAACATTTACTAAATACCTATTATGTATAAGGGCAGCTAGGTGGCACAGTGGATAGAGTGCCCGGTGTGGAGTCAGGAAGACCTGAGTTCAAATCTATCCTCAGACATTTCCTAACTATGTGACCCTGGGCAAGTCATTTAACCCTGTTTGACTCAGTTTCTTCATCTGTAAAATGTGCTAGAGAAGTAAATGTCAAATCATTCCAGTATCTTTGCCAAGAAGACCCCAAAATGGGTCACAAAGAGTCTGACATGACTGAAAAAAGGCTAAACAACAACAGTAAATTATATGTAGGGCTTTGTGCTAAATAGGCTATGGATACAAGATGAAATGAGATGAAGCCCTTACTTCTGAAGAGATTACAATCTAGTCAGTAGGTAAAGTAGAAACAAAAATGAACATAATATGGTTACAATATGCTAAATGCAAAGGAGGGATCCAGACATTGTCTTGAGAGATTTAAGAAGACAAATACCACTCAAGGTTGATTAGGAAAGGCTTCATGCAAGAGGAAGCTTCCATGGGCTTTGAGGCTGAGCCTTGAAGGAATGGAAAGATTTCAACAGGCAGAGCTGTGTGTGTTGAGGAGAAGGAATGACTTCATGCCTGGGAGAAAGGCACTGAATCAGGACAGGGTAGGACAAGATCAAGTAATGATGAGTAGTCCAGTTTGGCAAGAACACAGAATGCATGAAGAGAACTAATAATGATAGGGTTAGAAAGGCTATTGGAGTCTAATTGTGGTAGGCTTTAAATTTCCAGCTATAAAGTTTGGAGTAGCTTAGCAATATGGAGCCACAGGCAATTTATGAATAAGGGATTGATATGGTCAGAATAGTGCATTAAAAAAAATGTTTTGGTTTGTTTGGTTTTTTTTTAAAGTAGCAATGTGAAAAAGGACGGACTGCAGAGAGGAAAGGCTAGAGTTAGAAGTAATAATTATAGCTGTGAAAAGAAACACGTTCCCAAGGGAAGGGAAGCATTTATATAGTACCAATGATGCACCAGGCAGTGTGCCAATTGCTTTTTACAGATATCATCTTATTTGATCCTCATAACAACCCTGGGAGGTAGATGCTATTATTATTCCCATTTTTATAATCAAGGAAACCGAAGCAGACAGAGGTTAAGTGACTTGTTCAGGGTCACACAGCTAGTGTCTGAGGTCAGCTTTGAACTCAGCACCTCCTAACTCCAGGCTCAGGAACTAGTTGCCGCTGGTGGGAGAGGGCAAACCACAAGCCTACTCCTTTTGCCCTCCCCCTCCATTTAATAGTCTGGGATAGCCACCCCAGGTGGATCCTGCCCTATACAACACTGGCATTTCCACTTTTCCCAGCAGTCACCCCTTTAAGGTAAAACTGCTTTCAGTAGAAGACACACACCTTTCAAAACCTAGACAGCAACAATAACAATAACAACAACAACAACAACCACCATTTGTTTCTCAGTGGTGTTGAGAGAAATTGGCTCACGGGAAGCTTTGGGGATTTGAAAGGCCACCATCTATGTTGCCACTCCAGGAGCAGGCCAAGCCAGACCGGACTTGGCTTGAAACTGAAGCTGATCTTTGCAACAGAGACCCAGGTCTGAAGTACCAGGATTGGGAGGCTACAGGCTTTTTAGTTTCATCTGAAACTGATTAAAATGAAATGCAAAACCCAAGTAGCAGGGGAGAAAAGTTCAGAATTTTAGCCCCACATGCTATTGTCTCTTCTCCTAGTGCCCTGCTCTCTGGCCTGGGTCCCATCGCTGATCAGATTTCCCCTTGCCCAGGCAAACCCTGCCCTGCCTATAAACTCCACAGAATGGCCCCATTGTACAAAGATGAACCAAAATAGCAGCATCCTCTGTTTTCTGCCTCAGGGAGATTCACTTAAAACCCCAAAGTCCCAGATGTGAACGACAATGGAAGTTGTTGTTGCAAATTTGTGCCCTGGGAACAGATGAGAGATTCAGCAAGGCAGGTACTCGGAAAGCAGCCAGCAGGGCGGGTGGGTAGAGGAAAGAAGAGAACAATTAGGCAGTCACTCCATTAACCCAATTAGCAAACACTGGCAGGGATTCTGTTAATCACCCAAGAAGCATAATGGTGGAGGTGGGAAAAAGGGACAAAGGATTTAGGGGAAGCTGGGAGAGGCATTTCCAAGAAAAGAGGGAAAAGAATAAAGCTTATTTGGCAATTCCTATGATTTCTCAGCTGTTAAATAGGTTTGATATTTTTGAAATGTCCTGCATTCGTACCAGCGCTTGGGCGCTGGAATGAGCAATGTTTGCATTAATTAATAAATCAGATGGTGCCGTATCACTACAGCAGAGTTTTGATGTGAAAACTCTCAGGGTGGCCTGGGAAATTGTGGTTGGAGCGTTGATTGATCACAGCAGTCCTGTCATTGAGGAAAGCTTAAGTCTGTAATGAATGGGGCACAGGCTGGGGACTCCCATCAAGGCCTGTATTCTAGTCCTGCTGACTCACTATGTGGTCACGAAAAACTGAGTTTCTGCTGCCTTAGTCTTCCCATGTATATGCATACACACATATGCACATATTTTATATGTAATTATAATATGTGTATGCATACTATAATTACATATAAAATATGTGCATATGTGTGTATATGTGTATGCATATACATATGTGTGTGTGTGTGTGTGTGTGTGTGTATTTAGGATAGGACTTGAATCTGTGATTTTATTGGTGTAGGGAGCTCAGGGATGATGAACCACCTACCAATGTAGATCGGCTCCTTCTCTACAACTTAAGAATTTTGAAGTATTGCCTAGTTGAGTGGTTTGCTTAGGGTCAAAACAGCCAGTATCTGTTAGAAGTGGGACTTGAACCCAAGTTGTGGCATGCTTGAATTTGCATGCATACGTATATGTGTATGCATGTATACATACATACACACATATGTGCACATGCGCACACACACTCTCACATATATATAGATAGATATAGATAGTTATATCTATATCTATCTATATATATATAGATATATATCTGAAGCAGGTTAGATAGGTTTATGTGAGGGAGTCCCTTAATTTCTCAGTGTCCTAGGTAAATCTGTAGGACTATAAACTGCAGATGAGTTAGCTACCTGAATCAGGAAAGGAAGTTTCAGTACTAGGAATTCTCAATATCTATTGAAATCACAAGTTTCCCTTGCCCTAATGCAGAAAGTTCAGAAGATTTTTTTTTTTAGAAAGGGAAGGAGGGAATGGGTATGTTTTCATTATTGTAAGTAAAGGAAAGAAAAATCTGCCTGAAATGGGAGGGAAGGGGCAGAGGGCGAAGCAGGGAAGGGGAGCTTTAGAGAGAGGGAATGGTTAGACATTAGATTAATAGCTAAGAGAGTATCCCAGTCTTAGGGGACATGGTGAGGATGTGCCAGCCTTGTTCCTCATCTCCCTGACTCTCAACCTCCAAAGTCGTTGCCCATCAAGCTGCTTCTTTCTATTCCTCTAGCATTGTATTTACATTTGCTTACTTCCTTAACCAACTTCTCTCTTTTGTAATTCCTTTGTCATCCCCAATACACTTGAAAAGAGAAAAATTGTCAAACAGGAAGGAAGGATATAAGCATTTATTAAGTACCTACTACTCGTCAGGCACTGTGCTAAGCATTTTGAAAATATTATCTCCTTTGATCCTCACCAAGTCTCTGGGAGACAGGTACTATTATTATTCTCATTTTACAGTTGAAAAAACTGAGGCAGACAGAGGTTAAGTGATTTGCCTAGGGCTGCACAGCTAGTATTTGAACTCAGGTCCTTTCTGACTCTAGGCCCAGGACACTATACACTTGGCCACCTAGCTGTCAAACTTTTGTTTTCAATGTAAGTAATTAATGTTATGCCTCTTTTGTCAATCAATTAATCAAAAAAAATTTAAAAGCATTTATTAAATACCTACTGTATGTCAAATAATATGATAACTGTAGGGGATTGAAAGACAAAAACTAAACATTCTCTGCCCTCAAAGAGCTTACAGTCTATCAGGGGAGACCATAGGTACATATTTAAGTATTTTAAAATGTCTAAAATAAATACAGGGGTAGTTTTGGTGGAGAAGGAACTAGCAACTGGGGGATCAGGAGAAGCTTCATGTAGAAGGGGGCTCAAGCTGAGATTTGAAGGAAATTAAGGATTCCAAGAGGTAGTGGTAAGGAGGGAATGTATTCTAGGCGTGTGGACCAGTTGTACAAGGGCACAGAAATGAGAGTTGGAGTGTTGCGTGTGAGGAATAGCAGGAAAGTCAGTTGGCTAGACCATAGAGTACTTGAAGGGGAATAGTATATAGTAAGTCTGGAAGGATATATTGAGCCTGGTTGTGAAGGACATTAAATGGCTGAGTAGTTTGTATTTGATATCAAAGATAATAGGGAGCCACTGGAGTTTATAGAGCAGGGGAGCGACCTGGTTGATGCTATACTTGGAGGAAAATCAAATGGGCAGCTACCTGGGAGATAGATTAGAATAGAGACTTGAGGCAGGGAGATCAACTAAAAGGCAGTTTTAATAGTAAGCCAGAGGTGATAAATGTCTGAGCCAGGATAGTAGCCATATGAATAGAAAGAAAGGAGCAGCCTTGAGAGATGTTGTGGAGGCAGAAACAATGGTAACTGATTTGATATGTGGGGCTCAAGAGGGTGAAGAGTTGGCACTCTGGCGTACCAATCTGAGTAAATGGGAGCCCTTGACAAAAACAAGGAAGTCTGAAGAGGAGCGAGTTTGATGGGGTATTTAGGAAAGAATTTAAGATGTCTACAGGACATCTAGTTTGCAATGTTTAATAGGAAACTGAACCTCAGAGAGAGAAACAAGAGCTTCTCTGAGAGGCAGCTGGGCCATGCAGTGGATAAAGGGCTGGACCTGGAGTCAGGAAGACCTGAATTCCAGTGTGTCCTGACACCAATTGTGTATCTCTGGGAAAATCATTTACCCTGTCTGCCTCAGTTTCCTCAACTGTAAGATGAGAGTAATAATAGCACCTGCCTCCCAGGGTTGTTGTGAGGATCAGATGAGATAACATTTCTAAAGTGCCTGACACTTATTAGGTGCTTAATAAATCCTTATTTCCTTCCTCCTTTACACACAACAGTCCATCCATCTTTGGTCTCCCTCCCTTTGCATTGGTGGCCCCTTGTGGTTGAAAGGTACTCCCTCCTGATTTTTGCCTCATAAAATCCATCTATTCCTTCAAGCCCTGCTACATTAAGCCTTTCCCCGCAATTGCTTGTACCTTGCCTCCCAATCTAATTTTAGCTACTTTGTATTTATTTGCATTTATTCTTTTTGTCCTGTATTTATTTTGTTTATGTTTATTTCCCCTGGTAGAAGGTAAGCTCCTTGTGCACAGGGATTGTTTCATTCAGTGAATCCCCAGCACTGTACCAGATACACAGTAAGCACTTCATAAATGCTTGTTGATTCATTGATATATAGATGTGGGAGTCAGCTGCAGAGATGTGATAACTAAATGGTCTTTGAGAGCACCACATGTGGGCCTGATTGGTTGCTCAGTCCCTTGTGGCTCTGTCAGGCATTAATTTTAGTGAGTAAAATGCATAATGTTCTACCATCCACCCAGTTGTTTTACTATACAACCTCTAGAATAATTTTAGAATAAATAGGGAATAGAATAAAGGATGCTTTGTGGGATAATATAATTTAGCTTCCCCATTTGATGTAATAACAAAGAAAGAGAAGGCTTCTTTACCCCCAAGTTACGTTGCCCCATACCACACATGAACCTATATATATGAATAGATATCTACACATATATGTGTATGTGTGTATCTATACATACACATAAAATATACATGCACATAGATACATCTCTATATAATGGGGACTAGTATGTGTACAGAGCGCCTCTGATGGCGTCTCCCTATGTGGAAGAGGCTGGGGACCCTACTTCTGGAAGAGGTGTGATGATATGTAATGGGAATGCCTTGGAGAGACATTGGAGCAGTTAGCCGTGGTTGGCTAACCACCAACAGTGGTTTGGTTGCAGAGACATTCAGAAAGTACCAGTGACCAAATCCCCAGTGATTTTCTTCTCTGCTTCATTTTGTTTGCAGCTGCTTTGCTCTTGGTTTGATTCCTTTGCTTGTAGCATCTGGTTGAGAGGCCGTGCGAAAGCCTTGGACCCACCACACTGACGCTAACATGAGGCTTATGAAGCAGGTCTTGGTCTTTGGTCTCTGTGCTGTATGTTCTAGGAACACTGTGATCTTGGGAGTCTGGAAAGGTCAGGAGAGCAAGCCTCCATCATCATAGTGTCCCAGAGTGTCAGGTTTTGTAGCCAGTGCAGTATCCGCACCTGCACAAAGAATGATCAATCAATATTATGAAGCATGTGCTATGTGCCAGGCACTATGCTGAGTCCTGGGGATACAAAAAGAAGCAAAAGACAGTCCCTGCCCTCAAGGAGCTTACAGTCTGCTGGGGCGTGACCTGCATGAGTGACTTTCCAAATCCCATCCAGAGATACCCAGGACAGGACTCATCTAGCAGTCATGTTGCATGTGAACATGAACTTGGTGGGATCAATGTTATGCAGAAACTGTGCTAAGAGTGAGCCTAAACTCCCCAGAGTCTAAGGAGGGTGAAGAGAGTGTAGCCCTGAGGTATTGGAAGGGAATTGTACCTTTCTTATTCCTCTGTTCTTGAAATAATTTTTCCTTCCTAAAGATTTACTGATGTTGCATTCAAGGTGCTAGTCCAGGGGTGGAGAACCTTTGGCCTCGGCCTTGAGACCACTGTGACTAGTCACTATCACCTAAAGGTGAGGAAACACCGAGAACCTTAGGGGCAGATTTAGTAGGCCTCACTTTAAAAGAGTGAGGTCAAAACATGATTACTACATACAGATATACATATAGATTTAGATACAGCTATAGATGTAGATTACAATTTAGATATGAACTTTTTATGTATTTGAGGAGAGAAATAACATCAAAAATGCCATAAAACCTTTATTTTGGGTATACCTTTCACCTGGGAATCTATCATAAAGGAGGCCAAGGTGAATAGACCAGCTGTGTCATGATTTGGTTTGCCCACCACGCATGAATTTAGCCTCTGCCTCCCTGCTTCTTCAGAGGTTGGAATCAAGTTTGAGCAGGAAGGGTGGGCACCATGGTCAGGACCCAATTAAACAATACCATCCCTGTTCTCAACAAAAACACAGAATTACTACAGATTCTTCCTGCTCTTGTTTCATAACTCCCCAGTGAGCTGCACCTGGTTCTTCTACCCCTGGGGTTGTGAGGCTTGCTGCATCGTAGGTGGCCCCTGGCTACCCAAGGAAGTCTAGGCCCCCCAGGCCACTAGGGTTTGGGAACCTGACTCATTATTTTGTTGTATGATGGAGGGAGAAAGGTCTTGCAATCTATGACATCTTTAGGAGTGAGTCAGGAGAATGCAATCCAGATTTTCTTCCTTTTGTTCCAGGCAGGAGGGCTCTTAAACCCCTCACACTCACCTGTGGGCAGGCCAAGGCAGGAAGATGCTGTGGTAAGGCAGGGAGGAACATAATCCCTTGTGTGATGAATGGGCGGGAGGTCTTTCCCAGCATTCCCTGGAGTCTTCTGCCCTCCTTTCTGACTATGTATTTGTAAATGTCAGCTTTTCTGTGCCTGAGAAAAAAGGGCTCAGACTTTAAGCAAGCTGACACAAGCCATCAATGGGATTGTTCTTGTCTCTGAACCTGCATTGCTTAGGCAGTCATCTTAGCAAGAACAAATAGCCTTAAAAAAAAAGCATTTAAATATTCCTATTTTTGTTGTTGTCCGTTGTTGTTTGGTGCTGTTCCACTTTGCAGGCGCCACCTCCCCCACGTGCAGACTTTGGCTGCCTCCCTCTTTCCTCCTGGGCAAGGGGCCCAGGAGCTCCTTTGAAGCTCCCAGAATTTGAACTCTGGTGCCCTGCCATGGTGTTGAGAGTCCCTACAGCTGCTCTAGGCAGGCAGGGCCTCCCTTTCTTTTCTTTCTCCTCCTTCTTTTTCTGTCTTCTCCTCATCCTCTCTTCTCCTTCTCTTCTTCCTCCTCCCCCTCCTTCTATTCTTTCTGATGGTCCTATCCTCTTTCTCCTCTTCTGCCTCCTTCTCTTCTTCCCCCTTCTACTCTTCTTCATCTTCCTCTCTTCATCCTCCTCCTCCTCCTCTCCCTCTTTCTCCTCTTCTTCATTTTCCTTCTTCCCTTGTTTCTCCTCCTTTTTTACTCTTCTTCATCCTCTCCTCCTCCTCTTCCTCTTCCTCCTCCTCTTCACTGACTCCAGGCTTTTTGGATTAGGGTGTTGGTGGAGTGGAATTTGGCAAAAGCTATGGAAATTGCTGCCAGGGAGGAAGCTGAAAAGAGGTAATTAGACCTGGGTAATTGGTTGCTTTTTATTTTTTACAGGCAACTGTGGAGCTGAATGAGAGAGAAAAAGACATCATAATGTTCTCTCCTGGGGGACAGTGGGTAACCCACCCCTATTTGAAAGGAAGAAAAAGATGCCAGACTCTGGGCAGGCCTAAGCTTTCTGGCATATCATATCTTTCTGGAAGAGTTACATCTATCAGTACAATTGTCCTCCTCACTTCATTCCCTACAAGGCTAGTGAAGGTTCAACCTCATTTGTGTTCCTCCCCATCAAAGGAAGGAAAAAGAGCAATGCATAAAACAGTTATACCCAAGGCATTTTTAAAACTTAGTTTAAACCCTACTGTAGTTTAAATTCACATCTACCTAAATGTCTCAAAGAAGATAGTTTGCAGAATCTAATAAGGAAAAACATTTTGTTAAAGGTTATCCAGGCCCCCTTTCCCTCCTGTTTCTGTTCTGTCAGATTATGTCACCAAAACTATATATCCCATACTGGATTCAACAGACCTGATTCTCCACTTCCTGCCCCACATTTGTCACTGGTTGGAGATCCAATTCACATCATGCCTAGACTTGGAAAGATTGTGAAGTCCCTTCCACTTAATTCTGTATGCCAGTACAAAATACCATGCTGATCCAAAAGTTACTTGTTAGACTTCTGTTTTCTCCCAATGAGTGACTTTACTAAAGACTGTTATCACCAATCTTATGCCTCAGAGATAGTTCTAAGGGTAGCACTGGAGATGCCAAAGATTTACCATAGTGTGTGTGTGTGTGTGTGTGTGTGTGTGTGTGTGTGTGTGTGTGTGTGTGTGTGTGTGTATGCATTTGAGAGTATGGTCACTTCATATTTCACTCTTCATTAATGCCTCCTCCAGCTGGTGGGCAGAAGCAAGAGGGAAGAGTGGAAAGGTATAAATCAAATTAGTCAGTTTTATGGCTACTGAGCAGCTTGGATAAAGGATTTGGCAGGAGGAGGAAGTTCAAATTGATGGCCAAAATGAGCCTTCTGATTATCTATGGACTTTAATTGGACATATTCTCCTTACCTCCCACTGGGGCTCATGGGATCATGAGCACGAATAATTGAGAGTGGGCCACAGTGTCAGGAGACACATACGTGTTTGTCATTTTCAGGCAGCTGGGACCACTATGACAGTATTTTCCATATGATGCTTAATATTTTCCAGATAATTTAATCAATGATGACATAATCCTTGTGAATCCCCACCCCAAGGGGCTATTTTATTCTATGACAGAGGAAGAGACAGAAGCAGTGAGAAGCACAGGAACTGACATAGGCTTTCAGAGGAAAATCAGCTGAGAAGCTGTGTCTAGAACCAGGCTTTCACTCACTGTCCTAGACCTGGGTTTTCTCTCTTTGGTCACAGGGCTTCTGGGATTTCAGGCAATACAGTTTGTCAAGAGGGAGACCTAGCATAGACTTCTAGGCTTGATAAGATATGTAATAAGTGTTTATTGCTAGTGATAGGGAGAGGGACCTTGCAGCCAAACTGACCCAAACAGCTCAGAATCTTACGCTGCCTTTACAAGTCGGGGAATGGAATCCTTAATGAAATCTCAGAGCTTTTCTCTGACACCTCAGGACTTGTTTCCAGGGGTAGCCAGGTGGAGAAAGAGGTGGAGTGATGTCTGCTAGCAGAGAGACAAGGCTTACCTTCTCAGGAGAAATGCCAGCACTGAGACATCACCTTGTACTCTCTTCTCATTTGCCAAGAAGTTGTAAAATGAAAGTTAGAATTGAGCTTGATGGGGTTTAGCTGACAGCAAATTTCTCCAGGTGAATTGATCCTGATTTGTCTCTCTGTGGAGGTAGTTCTGCAGCTTTGCCTACAGACCATCATGGGGGAACTTTGATTTCCACAAGCTGTGTGTAGCACATGGCCTCTGGTGAATGTGGTCATAGATATCTTCAGGGTTTAGGAGAGTGATGGAGGGGTAGTCATTCACCCCAAAAGAACCCCTGAGCTAAACAACTGGAGTAAAGAAGGCAATAGTTCTTCCTAGTTGTTCCTTTAGCTTCTTTTGGACTTTTGGAACCATAGAATCTCACAGTGAGAGGGGACATTGGAGGTCAACTAGTCTACTTATTTTACAGATGGAGAAGCTGGTTATGTGATTTACCCAGGTCATAGAGCCAGGACTAGACTGCAAGTCTCTTTATTAATATTTTATTGTTCTATCCACTTGATTAAGACTCCTTTTTCTCTCCTCTTAAAAAAATAACCCTCACCTATCCCTTTGTAACAAAGACAAGTAGGTGAACAAAGTGAACTGACACAGTGACATCTGACAGTCTATGCCACATCCTGCAGCTATAGTCCCTCACCTCTCTACTGAAAGAAGGGAGTTACAGTTCCCCTTAAGTCGTTTCTTTAAGCAAGACAGCAGGGCTTTTATTTTTTTTTAAACATGGATCTCTATCATCAGCATACTGATGGTGAGTATTGCACTGTCTCATTGGAGACCTGGGTTTCATTGCCTGATGTGGCAAATTTTTCTACAGGTTACAGAGCTATAAGCCAAGCTAGGGTAGCGCTTGGATGTGATTGTTCTTATCAGTTGACCTGTAGATGCTTTTGCAACTGTTAGCTCCAAAATCTAGTCCGGTATGTCTCTGGTGGTATTAGTGCTTATCATATGAAATCCTCACTCCTTATCTAGAGTGAATTAATAATTTACTTAGGATATTTGGCACCAAAAATGGCTCTCCCAGGCTTCTTTCCCTTAATTCCAATGAATTTTTTTCATTATTCACTATCAAATAGTAGAGAAGGTAGCCTGTGATCCTCTGAATGTAAAAAGCTTGAGAAGCATTGATAATTTGATACCTTCCTTCTTCTTCATAGTAAGCATTGGCTCTCAACATAGGTATTCTGGGAAAATGGTCCTGGTCCAAAAAGGGGGGGGAAATAGCTTGGATAATTTAATCCTGTTTGGGTTTATGTAGTATTGTTCCTCCCAGAGAACTCCAAAGAATTTCACGGGTGTTATTTCATATGCTCCTTAATAGAGCAGTGGAATAGAATGCTAGGAAACATCTTCAGCAGACAAACAGACAAACCAGCAGACCACCTAGGAAAGCAGATCTCTGAAATGAGTGGCTGTTTTCTAGCAAAGATGTGAGGCAAAGAAATAGAGCCACAGCAAACAATGGACGTAGCAGCTAGAACTGAAAATCAAGGGACTGGCTATGCTTACACATACCATGTTGGAAGGATTGCTTGTTGTTCGGCCTCTAAAGCCTTTCACAATCAGACTCCATCTTACCTTTCCAGCTACATTACACAAATGACTCCCCTCTGTGGTCCAGCCAAACTGGCTTACTTCCTACATACACATATCATTCACTCTCCCACCCCTAGGCCTTTGCACTTGCTCTCCTGCATGTCTAGAATACCCTCTGATGATCATATTATAGCATCATAGATTTAGAGCTGGAAGGCCATCTTGTCCAACTCCTTTTTTTCAGATGAAAAAACTGCGACCTAGGGAGATTGGCTCACTTTTGCAAGGTCACATGGGTCACAAGCCCTCTTTACCTTTCTCTACCTGTTAGGATCTCTGGCTTCCTTCAAAGCACAGTTCAAGGGCCACTTCCAACCTGAGTCTTTGCTTCTTATATTTTATGCAAATGTAATAGTCAAAAATTTTGGCTGCCCATAACTAATTCCATCTTTTTGAATAGCATTGTGCTTACCAACCTCATAGTCATACCATGGATGGATAGAGATAGTTATAACGAATGGTCTGGTATGCTGGAGTCAGGAAGACCTGAATTCAAATCTGGCCTCAGATACTTAATAGAGTAACCCTGAGAAAGTCATTTAACTCCTGTTTGCCTCACTTTCCTCATCTATAAAATAGGAATAATAATAATAGCACCTACCTCCCAGGGTTGTTGTGAGAGTCAAATGACATAATAATGGTAAAGCAAAGCACTTAGCACAGTGCCTGGCACATGATGAGCCCTTAATAAATGGCAATTGACTGACTTACTGAGAACTATAAGATGAGGGAGGCATGACTAGCTAGTGGTTTTTCTGAAAAAAGATCTAGGGGTTTCAAAAGATTTCAAACTTAATATGAGTTAACAATATGATTGGGCTGCTAAGAAAGGTAAGGCCATCTTATACTATATTCAGAAAGGCTTAGAAAGAAGAGAGGACCATCGCATTCTACCTTTAACCATTCACATTTGAAGCATTGTGTCCAGTTCTAAAATGCACTCTGTTTTAGGAAGGACGTGGACAACCTAGAGAACATCTAGAGAAGAACAACCAGGATGGTGAAAGGTCTCAAGATGTGTCTCATGAAGATTGGCTGAAGGACCTGGGGATGTTTGGCAGGATAAGAGAAGGAAGACCATGTTAGGTGTTCGCTTCCTTTTTTTTTTTAATCAATAAACAGTAAATAGTGACCTAATGATAAGGAAAATGGAATAGAGAGGGGAGAGACGGAAGCTGGAAGACTAATTAAGATGATAATGAAGTAAGACAGTTGAGATGTGTTAAAGACTGTGAGACTAGAGAAGGTGAAGGATGTGAGATATCTTGTGAAGGTAGACTGGACAAGACTACAACTTATTGGATATAAGAAGGCAGTTAAGGTGAAAAGTTAAGGATGACTGGTATTGTGAAGCTAGAGGACTGGAAGCCCGATGGTGCTCTTGACAGGAATAAAGTTGGGAATCTTAATTCGCCTGAAAGCTCAGGCAATTAAATGGGGCATCATTGCCCCCCGAAAGTTAATGTAATCCTAATCTACATTAAGAAGGATGCATAACTTTGGTAGACTTAGCCCTTCTCAGCAATGCAAGGATCTAAAACATCACCAAAAGTATCATGATGGAAAATGCTATCCACATGCCAAAGAAAGAACTATGGAGTTTGAATGCAGATCAAAGCATACTGTTTGCTCTTTTTTTTCCCTTCTGTTTTGTTTTGTTTTCTCTTTCTTGTGGTTCCTTCTATTGGTTCTAATTATTCCTTACAACATGACTAATGTGAAAATATGTGTAATAGGAATGTGTATGTAGAGACTATGTTGGATTGCAAGCTGTGTTGGGGAGGGAGGTGGGAAAGGAGGGGGAGAAAATTTAAAACTCAAAAGCTTATGGAAGTGATTGTTGATAAATCAAAATAAATTAATAAAAAATTAAAAAATAAAAGAAGGATAGCGTCTAATGATACAAGACAATTCTAAAACACCCATGATAAAAAATGCTGTCTACCTCCAGAGAGCAAACTGATGGATCTTGAGTACAAATTAAAGCACACTTTTTTCACTTTTTTTTCTTGGAGGTTTTTGGGTATGTTTTCTTTTGCAACATAGCTAATATGGAAATGTGTTTTGCATGTCCTTGCATGTATAATCATTATCACATTGCTTGCCTTATCAAGAGGGGGAAGAAGTGGGAGGGAGAGAGAGAATTTGTATCTCAATTTTTTTTAAAAGCTAAAAACTTCTAAGTGTAATTAGGAAACATTTAATGAAATAAAAATATACATTTTTCTTCATGTATTTATTTATTTATTTTTAGTTTTCACATTCACTTTTATAAGATTTTGAGTTTTAATTTTCTCCTCCTCCTTCTCCTCCTCCCTCCCCAAAACAGTATACAGTCTGATATAGGCCATACATGTACAATCATATTAAACATATTTCCACATTAGTCATGTTGCAAAGAAGAATTAGAACCAAAGGGGGAAACCACAAGAAAAAAAAAACAAAAAAGGGAAAATAATATGTTTCGACCTGCATTCATACTCCATAGTTCTTTCTCTGGATGTGGATAGCGTTTTCCATCATGAATCTTTTGGAATTGTCTTAGATCATTGCATTGCTGAGAAGAGCTAAGTCTGTCAAAGTTAGTCATTGCATGATGCTGCTGTTACTGTGTACAATGTTCTCCTGGTTCTGCTCACTTCACTCAGCATCAGTTCATGCAAATCTTTCCAGGTTTTTCTGATGTCTGCCTGCTCATCATTACTTATGGAATAATAGTATTCCATTACATTCAAAATATGTGTTTTTGAAAAAGAAGTATGGTATCTATAACAAAGGTACCACTTATAGGCACGATGTTTATGTGTAGTCTACAAGTCCCCATACTATGTAGACTCCCAACCACTTCTGCATCACTTCAGTCCCTACCCCAGTCATAGGTGATGGAACTGGCAGCAGCAAAATTGAAATACTAGAGGGAGGAGAAGATAAATCTAACACCCTTGCACGCCATCTCTGCCATCATTGCTCCTCTTCCCTCGCCTTCTCATTGCTGATACTGCTTTCCTAGACCCAGTGCCTCACTTTCTGCCCAGGGGCCCAAATCCTGCTAATCATCCTGGAGCACTTGCTTTTGTCAATCTGATAAAACACCCAGAAAGCTTTGGGTCTAGCTTTCCCCTGAAATTTTACTTCAGTTCTTTGTATGCAAAGAAATAACATTACCATCTCTGTGTGATTTTTAATCCATTCAGAGCCTAGGAAAAGGGGGAAGAGGTAAGAGGTAAGTAGGAGCCTAAGAAGGAGTCCTTTTTTTCTTGTTTCCCTAGGTTACTAGCAGTAAAAATCCTCACCCAAGCCAAAAAGCCTGTGGATTGCCTCAAGGACTAGTGTGTAGGAGAGAAACTATGAAGTGGTGATTGGTTCACACTGCGGGAGAGAAGAGAAGCCTTAGTTGTAAGCAATAGGCTGGGGAAGTAGAACGGGAAATAGGTGTGCCAATCCCTGGAGCCCACAGAAGAAGACAAAGAGGATGACTGGGAGAAAAGGTGTGACTGGGTACATGGCCATGTGGAGAACTGCTTAAACCCTGAAAAATTGCTTACATCATTCTTTTTTTCCTTTCTAATTTCTTATATACCTCACTCATGCTTTTGTGTCGCCAAGCAATAGGGCTTTTCTCAGTTTTTCAAGTACTCTCCCCTACCCCCTTGCAACATCTTCCACTGGCAGACTCATTATCACCAGCTTTCAACTACCCTTATCCCCTCACCCACCTCCTTCTGTCTCTCTCTTCCCCTGCACACACATCTCATCTGACTGACTTGGGAGAAAGGTCCCTTGGGGCAAAGGCTTTGCTTTCTTTGCATTCTGTGTGTTTGTAAGGGGCCTTGAATGCAGTATGGTACTACATCAATTATTAACAGTAATAATGGTAACAGCAGGGGGCTGTGGGTAACAGGAGAAGGAGCTGGGGGTGGGGAAAGGAAGGCTTGGAAAAACACAAACTAACAAGATGATCATTTCTATGGCTTTGTTAGTTGGTCCTGTGTTCTGTTTTTGTTTTCTGCCCTTGACTACTTTGGCAGCAGAAAACAGGGCTGCTTCCCTGCCAGAGCCAGGGTGCTGTGGCAGATTACTGGCATCCTGGCAGCTAGATACAAGATGACTTGTATGTGGACACATACAAGGGGTCCTTCCAGGGTACAGCAATCAAGGAGATGGAGGAAATTCTGATCAGAAATGGTCCTCAGTCAATGATAGTTCTTTACAGAGAAGCCCTCCACCCTTAGCATAACAAATATTTTTTAATCCATTGGGGGAGTTTTGCCTATTTACATAAAATGCTGGATCATCAGAATATACTATTTGGGGAAGTTTGCTAAGGGGTAGGCAGGCTTCTAGCCACAAAAGGAGACTCGGGTTGGAGAAATAATACTTCACTAAGGCCTTGTTAAACTCAGACTGTATTCTTTGACCTTCATTCCAGTTTCTGCCTTTAGTACCGAGTTTATTATCCTTGCCAAAACCACACAGGGAGGAAGCCAGGGAGACAAAGGGCTTGGAAGTCAGAGTTGATTGCTATTCCTAGCCTGTTCTAGACGCCCTCCCTCCCCTAACCAAACCAAAACTTTATGACTTTCAATCACTCAAAAAACCTTTATAAGCATCTTCTATGTGCCCAGCATTGTACCAGGAGCTGTGAATGATAAAGCAGTGCTATAGATTAGGTTGTCCCCCTCAAGAGGCTTACAATCTCCTTAGGGAGATAAAATGACTGCTGAGAGATAATTAAAGAACAATTAAACCTTAAACTAGAAGCTAATAACTGTGAAGGGAAGTAAGAGTTCAGGAAAAGGAGAGCTTAGTATGGGCTAAAGAGTGGAGAGGCATCCTGAAAGAAGGGCTTTTGAACAGAATTCCCTTTACCTCTATACAAATAGGCAAGAAAGCACACATTGAGATTAATAGCTTATAACTCTATTTTCAATTAAAGTCCAAACTATTTAGCCTATCATTCGAGGCCCTCCTTATTGTTGGCCCTACCTTACCCTTTCAGCAGCCTGGCACAATGCTGGAGTCTGGGTTTTGCCTCAGTTTCCTCAACTGTAAAATGGGATAATAACAGTATATACCTTGCAGGGTTGTTGTGAGGATCAAATGAGATAATATTTGTATAAAGTGCTTAGCACAGTGCTTGACAACATATAAATGCTTATTTCCTTCCCCCTGAATCACACTTTTAAACACTTACTAGATGTGCAACCATCAGCATGCTAGCCTCTCTTATCTGAGAAAATGGGAATAATGTACCTGTCCCCGCCGTGAGACTCAAATAAGATAATGAATGTGTAAGGGTTTATGTGTAGGTTGCAATGTTTTGTTTTTTCCCATGTAGATTATATATGTCCACATGAGTCTGTTTAGACATGGCTCATAGGCAGGCAAGAATAGTTATTTCTAGCGTCTCCTTTGCTTACCCTTCTCTGAGGGAGACCTTGATTCCTGCCAGAAAGGGAATCCAAGAGGTTGGGACCAGAGCTTGGCCACTCTGGTTTCTACCAGAATTATATCTTTCTGCTCCCTTAAATATTGTTAGTGTAGGGAAAATAATTTTTAGGTTCCAACTTCACCCCTGATCCCTATTCCTTAATGAGGAAGGAGTGTCTCAAACTATATATCCAAGGCTTGGCTCCTTTCCCACCAAATGCCAGCTCCACAATGAACACACACAACAAATCACAAATAAACCCTTTTATCCGAACTCATAGCTATCAGAAACCAGAAAAAATATACATATGACACTGTATGGCAGACAATACAGATTGAATGAGCTCTCCCTTTGGGAGTGAGATAACTCAGGTCAATCAAGAGAAAGTTCCAGATCTCACCCAAGGGGAAATTCTCCAAAGTCTCTAATGTAGCAAGCTGGGAATAGATAGGAAAGAACATGTTAGAGACTGCTAGTTGCAAAAAAAAAAAAAGATTTCTAGTTCCTCTATACATTGGCGTCTTCTCAGAGTCTTTTTCTCCTTCCAGGTACCTGATAAGAGGTTAGAATGGCATATCTTCTTTCCCGCTCTCCTGCTCCAGTCTTCATGCATTGAGCAATCAGTCTCCACTAATGAGACCAATGGACTTTAAGGCTCTGATTACATATGTGAAGCATTTTGCGAATTGTAAAGTACTGTGAATTATCAGTTAACAAAATCATATCCCTCCTTCAATTCTCTACTTCATTCCCACCAACTCTAGGAGGCTTCTCCAGACTGCCTAGCCTTCTCTCTCTGTCCTTAGCTCTTTACAGGTTATCTGTACTATTCCCTTGGAAAATATTTGTACTTGCCTTGTGTATGGTCAGTCTTCTTTTCATAGTATCTAGATCGTAAGCTTCTTGACATCAGGGACCACTTATTACACTTTTTTTTGGAGGGTGGTAGTAACAGTATAGCTTCAGTATTATCCTGAATTTGGAGTCAGAAAACCTGACCATCAAATCCTATCTCTGCCCTTATTATCTCTGTGACCATAAAAAAAATCACCTAATCTCTCAAAGCTTCAGTATCCTCATCTCTAAAATGGGGATAAAATCCACCCTACTTACCTCACAGTTTTGCTGTAAGTCTCAAGTGAGATAATTTATATAACAGGGTTTTTATACCTTAAAGCAAGAGTTCTTGTGTCAGGGACCTCTTTGACAATCCAGTAAAGCCTATAGACCCAGTCTCAGAATAATGTTTTTAAATGCATAAAATAAAATACATAAGGTCACAAGAGAAACCAATTACACTGAAATAAAGATGTAATTTTTTTCTCATCCAAATTTGTAGACACCTAGGTTAAGAAGGTAGGGATAATATAAATGCCATTTATAACCCAAGAATACCCATCGTAGTACCTTGGGATACCCCATGCTAGGCTTCAAAATATATATGTTGGTTCACTGGTTTTTCCCACAGCAGAAAAAAATCACACACTTCCCTTCAGCTAATAATTCCCCACCCCCCAACTCTAAGGGATAAAAGTGGTTGGCAACTTGCAATCAGTCACCAAGTACTAGTCCATAGGTACTCTTTCAAGTGCTATCAAATTGTTTAAAAAGAGAAATAAAGTTTCTGTTTGTTCTAGGCTTGGTATTCAAATCCCTAGCCAGTGGGAAGTGGCAGATTTAGGGCAGGACCTCTAAGATCTACTCCTCTTTTTGTTTGCATTGTCTGATTTCAGCCAGAGCATGGTTTGTGCAGCTGGCTGCCAGGAGTGACTCTTGCACATAAATATTCTCTGCATTGCTTAGTTTTGTCCCCCAAGGACTGGGTTGGGTGAGTCTTGTGCTTGCATTGCAATCCCAGCAGTTGCTTGGATGCCACACTGTTTAGGGGGCATCTGGGTGGAGACAGGGCTCTGGAGTCAGAAGTGCAGAGTCATAATTTTGGCCTGGCCTCTTAAGGGAATCTCCCTTCTCCCTTGACCCATGCCCCAAAACATTTTCCCCCATATACCTGTTCTGATACCTAAAAATCCCACCAATGGAGTTATTCCTTTAGGTCTTGAAAGTGTACTAGTGCTCAGGAATCCTCTATTATGATTCCAGAGCCTCTGAAAGGGATAACGCTTTAAGCCAATTACACTGAAATAAAGATGTAATTTTTTGCATGAGCCATACCACTAATGCTTTAGGGGGCATTAGAGTTGGCAACTAAGTAGGAACTTGATTCTGCATGAACAAAACACAGAATGAATACCTGAAGCTAGGTCTCTGAGAAAGAAGTTAGAGAAAAGAGGGACAGGTTCAAGGAAGTAGAGAGGGGAGAGGAGAGTGGAAAGGAGGAAGATGAACTTTCTTCCTTCACAGTTTTGTTGAGGGTAATTCTTGATGGATAGGACCAGAAAAACAGCAGGGGATAAATCCCACAAGGGATTATAGGATCACAGATTTAGAGATGGAAGGAACTTCTGAAGCTGATTGGGTCCAACCCTTTTATTTTACAATTGAGGAAACTGAAGCCCAGAGGGGTAAAATTACTTGCCCATGGTCACAAAAGGAGCGAGTGTCAGGCCAATATATGAATGTTGGTCCTTTGAGTCCAAATCTAGGATTTGTAAACAGAGGATTACAGTCTGGAGACAGAATTGGTAGTTAAACCAAAAGTATGACTTAGGGACTGGTTGGGAAACCACAACAATGTGGGGAGAAGAATGGAACATGTCTACTCTTGTATGGGGTGGCCAAATGTTGTGGACCAGCAGTAGGAGTTTTTCCTGAATCAGGATTGTTTTATTGGTCTCAGGGTTCACAATTTTTTTTGTTAAGTCAGTTGGGGTTAAGTGACTTGCTTAGAGTCACACAGCTAGTAAGTATCAAGTGTCTGGTCTGAGGCCAGCTTTGAATTCAGGTCCTCTTCACTCCAGGGCCAGTGCCCTATCCCTTGTGCCACCTAGCTGCCCCCAGGGGTCACAATTTTAAAATTCATTCCCTAGCATATGATACCATGAGGAGCTTCCTAGTCTCAGTCTGGATCTTACAAGAGTTTGGGTTTTCTAATCATGGGGACTTTGACTATTTTTATCACAAAGGCTTCAGGTAGTGGTTCTTAACATTTTTTTGAGTATATCATGGACCATTTTGGCCACAGAGTAAAGCCTACAGACCCCTTCTCAGACTAAAGTGATATTCTTTTTGTTCTGTTTTGTTTTAAGTCATAAATAGGGCAACAATCCCTACTGCTAGGGTAGGCTGAGGCTGGTAGAATGCCTGAACTTGCTAGCTCCAGTCTGTACTATATTCTTCCCCATTAGATTGTGAGCTCCTTGAGGGCAGGCCCTGTCCTTTGCCTCTTTTTGTATCCCCAGAACTTAGCAAATAGTAGGCACTTAATAAATGTTTACTGACTGACTGACTAGTAGGACTAAAGCCAGTTGGGTGTCCAAACAGAATTCAGCACTAATATGGTGATTTCATCTGGAGTGGGGGGGGGAACCCAGCCTCAAATAATAGATGATAGATTAATAGATTATTATCTATCTATAGATAGATAGATAAATAGATGATAAATAGATAAATTTGTAATTGAAGGAGATGCTAAATTTCAGTTAGAGCTCAGGTATTTTCCCCTGTCTAAATTCACAGACCTCCCAAAACTATCCATGCACCTCAGATCAAGAACCCTTGACGTAAGGGCTTTGTGCATATCCTCACTGAGCCGTGGGCTCACTTCCTCATATCACTCAGCCCTCCCAGCAAAGGAGAGGACAGCAACCCCTTCACACAACAACATGAGCTGTTTGTCACCCGGCTTTGCTCTGTAAGCCCACGTGCAGCCTGTGTCTCAGATAACCCTCTCAGTGGGAGCCTGGTTAATATGTTTAATTAAGAAGCTTTTACATAAGGGGCTTGGGTGACTTGAAGCCTTGATAATGGGATCTTAGAGCTATTTTACTGCAGACTCAAATGCACACCGGGCATGTGGTCACTTAGTACAGTTGGTATCTGGCAGAACTTGTATAAGAGCAATTCAGTGTCTGTGTGGGGATTTTGGGGAATTCTTCTCCTCTGTCTGGAAAGAGTCTAAGGAGAGACTCAAAAGAGCAAATGGGCCTTGGGCTGACTTGGAGCTGGTTCTAAAGTCTCCTCTCACTGTTAGTGTTTTGTGGATTATCACAGAGATAGGGTATTCCCTAAAGGCAGGCACCTGTCTTTTGTTTCTTAGGAATTCCTCCACTGATTCTCCCAGGGCCTTGCCCATACACAGTGGGCATGCAGCACGTTTGATTGTTCAGAGATGTTCCATAGATATCTTGACTGAATGAGCAGGGGGGAGGACGTGAGGGCTGAAGGAGGTGTTTCTTTGCTGGATTGGAGGATTAATGTATAGATCCCCGTAGACTTCAGTAATTCCACCAGTTCCTTCCAAAGCACCCCAGTGTGCATAGCTGTCAGTCTTGCTTCTTCTCAGCAAGAGTGCCAACTGTGCTGCCTGCTGGGACAAAGGACAGGGTTCCCTAAGCAGTGCTATGGCTCATTTGGCCTGGGAACCCTTGCAACAGATGCCATGAGGTTCCCTGTCTGGCTTGTGCCCCCAGGCTGACTAACCTCTAGCTCCCATTCTTGTGGCCTCCTGTGCACCTGCTTCCCCTGAGGGTTTGGTAGTTTTTCTTGCTGCAGTCCTCCTGCATGAATTGAAAATAGTGAACAAGGTCTACTCTTCCCAGAGATCACAGCACACAGGAATTTGGGAATTATTGTTTGAATTATTCATTGTAAATCAGAGGCATTTGGAGCCTCGAGGAAACTTAGAGATCCTTTAGTTTAACCCCCTCATCTTATAGATGAGAAAAAAGTAAGATTGAGTAACTTGCTTCAGATCACTCACCTCATTAGCAACAAGATACAGCCTGCGCTCCAACGGTAGCTTCTTTTACTCTCCGCCTCAGTTATGCGCTCATCTGACACCTACCTTGAAAATCCTTTATTTCTGACATGCATGGTTTATGTTTGATGACTGTTTTGTTTTTTGGCATGTCAATGTCTTTGGCTTGTCAATCTAATTGATGATCTGCTTTTTTTCTAGGTGCTTCCAACAGAATGTGAACTCCTTGAAGGCAGGGACTATTTTGGGTTTATCTTTGTACTTCCAGTGCCCTGCACAGGATCTTGCACATAGTAGGCATTCAGTAAACACCTGTTATTGTAGCTATGAGGATAAGACAGGAATGTGCAGAGTCTGTGCCTCAGGCAAGAGGCAAGCCAACCTAATAATAATAATAACTAGTATTTGAAGCTAGCACCTTAAGAAGAAGAAACTGAAGGAGACAGAAATTAAGTGGCTTGCCCAGTTTGGAAGCATCTTTATTTGAACTCAGGTCCTACTGACTCCAAGTCTAGTACTATATCTATCCATTGAACCACCTGTCAGTCAGTAGTGATGTCCCCTCCAAATCTGACTGAATAATGGTTAGATTTGAGGATACAGAAAGACACAAACAAACAGGATCCTGACTCAACATGCCTATTTTTTCAGTCAGGGCATGGTTCCCAGGATACAAACTCCAATCGCAGGTTCACTGGGTGATGTATGTTAGTGGACAGAAGGATACCTAACATGGCTTGTATGAAGGTGCCTGGTTCATATTCCCTGGAAGCTGTTCTATCAGATCCAGGCTTCTTCACCTTTTTTATGTCATGGGCCCCTTGGGAAAGCTGGTGAAATCTGTGGACCCCTCCTCAAAATCAGTCTTAAATGCATGAAATAAAATACATAGAATAGCAAAGGAAGACAATCATGTTGAAATACAGTTATCAAAAATGTTTTTTAGAAAATAAGCTTATGGCTCCCAACTTAAAAACCTCTTCTCTAGAAGAAGCTAATGCCTGATATGGTAGATAAAGCACTGTATCTGGAGTCAGGAAAACCTGAGTTCAAATCCAGATACTTATTAGCTGTGTAATCCAGGGCAAGTCACTTAACCTCTATCAGACTCTTTTTCCTCACCTGTAAAATGGGGAAAATAACAGCACCTATATTGCACGATTATTGAGAGGGTCAGGTGAGATAGCCCAAGTAAAGCACTCTGCAAACCTTGAAGGGCTATCCAAGTACTAGCCGTTATCATCTCACAGTAATACCTTGATCTGCAACATGAAGATGGTCAGATCACCTGCTTCAGTCTTTATAGACTGCTACTCAAGGTAAGTGAATTTTGCTGCTCTTCCTCTGCAACCACACCTGTATGTCTTCACTTTCCTCCTGATTCCATGCTTGCCAGCTGACTCCACTGTGTATCTTTGTTCAAGGAGCTTAGGGGACCTTTTTATGACAGCTACATTCACTGTGAGTCATTCAGGAGGATAGTGGTTGTGTATCGCTAATGCAATAATTAACTGTGTCTCTGTTACCTGTATTGGCCCATAAACTCCTGGATGGATGGATGTAATTCTCTGATTCCTTTCGAAGGTGTTTAAATAATGAAGCACCTAAAAATGTTGATTGTGAAGGAGGAGGAAGAGGAGGAGGAGGAGGAGGAGGAGGAGGAGGAGAGATGATGGAATCAGAAGTCAGATATTTTTTGTTTCTGCTTCCTAAATTCTTGGCTCCATCTCCAGTCTCCCAGGTATCCTCACCCACATATCCAATTAGTTGCCAAATATTTCTGTTTGTACCACAATAACATCTCTCACATCTGACCCTCTCTCTCTACTCAGGTTCTGCCTCCTAATCTGTCTCTCCCCACTCAAGTCCATCCTCTGGACAGCTACCAATCTTAAGCACAGATCTGACCATTTTCCTTCCCTATTCAATAAACTCCAGTGGCTCACTATTGCTGGCAGGATCATAGAAACTCCTCTGTTTAGCTTTTAAAGCCCTCCCCAACCTGACCTGGACCTCTCTATCCAGCCCCATTGAACATTACTATCCTCTTTATACCTATGCCTGTATACCCTTCACACACAGCACTCTATCTGCACACTCAGTACCTCTGCACTGGTCATCCCCCATACCTGAAATGTACTTCTCTTTATCTCTACCTCATCAGATCCCTCTCTTCCTTTAAGAAACAGCTCAAGTATCACCTTCTACATGAAACCTTTATTCATCTGCACAAGTGTAGGGCCCTCCCTTCCTAACTATCTTATTTGTTTGCATTTATTCGCTTTATGGTGATGCCATGTATACCTCTAGAGGCACTGGTCTCCTCTGTTAGAATGTCAGCTCTTTGAGAATATAGATTGTTTTATCCTTTGTGTCTGAACCCCCCATACCTAGCGGAGTGTCTGGCATACATTAGATATTTAGCATGTACTTCTCGATTGATTGAGCTCTGACTTGGTATATATTGGCAATTAACTTGAACTGTGGTCTATTTCAGCCTTCTTATTTGTAAAACAGGAGTAATAATTCTTGGTCCTTAAGGAATTTGTGGGATAGGGTAGAAATCTATGACTAAGGATTATTAAAGTAATGTCAGAGTGTTCTACCAGCTTTTTAAAAGGAAGAACAGATGCAAATAAAAGGTATCATCATTAGTGAGTACTTTGGCCTCTTTGTACAAAAATTTCCTTCTAAATGTGTGATTATGTACTTAGGTTCTGGGAAACATCATCCCACCCTTCTCACTGGCTCTGAATAACATGTAATCAAAAGAGCCTTTCTAGTTTAATGTCTTTTAAAATTAAATGATTTGTTATAAACCTAATTTTGAACTCAGAAGAAATCAAACTTTCTGAATAACTATTTCCATGCAAATTAATGACAATGTGTAAAATCTCCTAACTTTTCAGTTATTCCCTCCAAGTTTCATCAGCATTCTTTGCCCACTCCTCATTCCCTTTCCCCCCATATCATTATAGCTAATGTGTATTCAGTTCTTCTGATTCTGCTTTTTTCCCCTCTTTTCATTATTTCCTAAAGATCTTTCCAGATTTCTTTCCATTTGTCATACTTATCAGTCTGAAATTACATTAGAGTATGCTATGCAATGTCTTTTTCATGTGTGTTTGTCTTGTCTCTCCCAGCTAGAGTGTAAAGTCCTTGAAGGAGGAAATGGGTCTTTCCATTTCTTTTATGTTCATCTAGAACCCAGTACAGTATTCAGTATATGGAGAAGCTGTTCATTAAAATGACTGACCTCTTGACTCATGCTTTGGGGTGGATGTTCATAGTTATATTTAGGATTTAAGGAAGGTACTCTGGGGGAATCTTAGCACTAGGTCTGTGCAAATACAATCCTTAGAGCTCAGGACCCAGCAAACAGCAGCTAGCCATTGGCCTAGCCAGAGGCCCTTGGGGAGGAGGCACCTAGTCCTGGTTAGACCTGGGAGTGGCAACGGGACCTCCCAGGTTGGGAATACTTTGAATTTCATTCTTTTCAGAAGCAGGATTACTTGAGCACTCCTTGCATCTGGTTTAGCTATTTGTTCGGCCCTCCAAGAAATAGAATGAGGGTTAATTACCTTCCTGCTCTGACTCAGACAGTATGTTTTCTGCCAGAGGATTCTGGCAGCCCAATACAAAATCTTGCTGTTACCTCTAGTGGGGGGGAACTGTTGTCAAGGATGTCAGGGGGAAAGCACCAGTGACAGGGAGGCCTAAATCCTCTTCTGCTGCAAGGACTGAATAGGATAGCATAGTGACAGAGGGCATGAAGGGGAAGGCACTGGTAGGTGGGAAAGAGAATGCTCTTAGAATACTCTCATTACCTGTTGATTGCCTTTCAGATAACTCACTGTGGGGGCATATTTCTCTATCAGATTGTTGATTGGGGATTTTATTCTTGATTACAGTTAATTGTCCTGTTGAATAGATCTGTTCATTTTTTTCCTTCCCCCAACAAAACGTTGGACTTAGAGTCAGGGAGACCTCCATTCAAATGCTACTTCAAACACATGGCGTGGAATCTCTCTAAGCCTCAGTTTCCTACTCTGTATGTTAGAAAAATCCGAAACAAAAATCTACTGCAGGAGTGAGTGAAGGAAAGCCTTTATTACACTTCTGGAAATAATCGGGCACGTTGCACTCTAATATGGCACAGCAGTAGAATGAACTTTTAAATGGTTAGTAAGATCCATACTCCACTCATCTGAGCCCAGGATTGCACCAACTCATCTGAGTTACACTCTTCTTGAACAGCCTATCCCATGTTCCTCCTTGTTCCTTCTTGTCATGCGTTCCATGTTCAAAAATGGTGGCTATCTCCGCCCTCCAGGTGTGTCAGTTAATATTCAATAAGCTTATTAAGCATTGAAATGGAGAAAAGCCTTTGCCCCGTCTAGGCCCCGAGGCCGTCCTTGACCTGACCGGGATGGGTTGCAACTGGTTTAGCCTCCTGGGCTCTGTCTTAAAGAACTAGTTGTTTGAAGAATGTTTGGGGTACTTTCTGATTGGTTGAGGGACTTATCCACAAGATCTTGGAAGTCCTTCTCAGAGTCCCCTTGCTCAGTTGTGGAAGCCTAACTCCTAATCCTTTATCATTTGTAGAATGGGTAGGGGCAGGTAGGTGGCGCAGTGGATAGAGCACTGTCCCTGGATTCAGAAGGACCTGAGTTCAAATCTGCTCTCAGACACATAACATTTACTAGCTGTGTGACCCTGGGCGAGTCACTTAACCCCATTGCCTAGCTAAAACAAACAAACAAAAGAACATGTAGAATGGGAATAATAATGGCACCTAGGGGTCTCTTGGGGATAGTTGGGAAGAGCAAATGAGATAATGTTTGTAAATCGATTCACAAACCTTAAAGTGAGCTGTCTTTTTCCCCCTCATTGTGTCTGTCTTTCCCCAGATGGTGTAGATTATTCATGCTATCTTCAACTTCTGAAGGCAGACGTGGCACCTCAAAGATGAAAAAAAGAAAAAACAACAACAAACAAACCTTGATACACAGGCCTGCCTTGCCCTGCAGAATAAGAATCCACCAGGCAGAGCAATCATAGGTGCCTAAAGTTTGGAGAGACACGGAGGTGGATGATCCTCTGGATTGAGGGGCACCTGGCCTAAAGGCAAGTGCAGGAGGATGGTATCTTGATAAGGACTTGGAGGGTATTTCCAACCGAAGGCTGAAAAGAGTCCTGAAAGGGAACAGAGGAAGGAAGATGGTAGGGGAAACAGTGAGGAAAAGACCGCTGAAGTGATAGAGAAGTTGTTCACACAATCACAGTTGAGAGGGGACCTTAAAGGTCATCTAGTCCAATGTACATGTGAACACGAATCTCTGCTTCAAGAACCCCAGCAAGTTCAAGAAGACAGCCTCTACCTGAAGACCTCTGGTGGAGAAAAACCCAACCTAGAATGCAGATTTAGAGATGGAAGGGACTTTAGAAGTCCAGTCTTTCTAAAGATGAGAAAACTGAGGAACTAAGGCTCAGAAAATTGAAGTAACCACCTCCCAAGACAGTCCATTTCACTTTCTGACCCCTCTGCAATTTCTGCTCGTTGTTCTTAGTTAATTGTAGTTATCATTTGATCTTTCAATGATGCTTTAAGATTTCAAAGCATTTCACTTACTTTATCTCATATCTTCTTCCCATCAATATTATGAGTTAAGCACTGTAGCTATTATTATCCCTCTTTTAAAGATGAGGAAACTGAGGTTCAGAAAAGTTAAGTAACTTGCCCAAGATTCTACTAGTAAGAGGAAAGAGTGAGATTTGAACTCAAATTTTTTTTACCTCCAGGTTCATTCTATTTCCGCCATAACACTGTAACTGCTTTTATGTGCAAGGGGAAATTATACCCTCCTCCTTCCACATAAGGGACCTTCAAATACTTGAATTGAGAAAGGATAGTTACCGTGTCCTTGTTGATTTTTTTCTTTTCCAGGCCAACTACACTTAGTTTCTTTTTCTGATTTTTGTAGAGCATGGATTACAGTCCTCTCCCCTTCCTAGTCACTGTTTCCTAAACACTCCATGTCTTGTCTACATGATCCCCAATACTGACAAGAGTACAGCAGATGGAGTCTGACCAGATCAGACTGTAATGGAACTATCGCATTCTTCATTCTGGATACTATGCCTTTCTTAATTCAGTCTAGGATTACATTTATTATATTGTTAACTTATATGGAATTTGCATTCTGCTAAAATTTTCAGATCTCTTTTGCACAGGCTGTTATCCAGCCATGCTCCTTTATTATTTTCTTCTCTGGTTGATTTTTAAAAATCTAATGGCAAGCATTTATACTTATATCTATTAAATTTATTATTAAGCTCAGCCCATTCTTCTAACCCATTGACCTCTTTTTCAATCTTGACTCTGTTCTTGGTTAGTTATCCTTCTTGGTATTGTATCATCTGCAAACTGGATAAGTATGTCATCTATGCTTTCACCTAAATCATTGATTAAAATGTTTAAGCGACAGTATAGTGTACTACACTAGAGTTTTTCCTCAGTGCTGATCCATTAATGATTACTCTTTGGATTTGGTCATTCAACCAACTTTGAACTTGTTTTGCTGCCATCTAGACCATATCTTTCCATATTGTTCATAAGAAAGGCATAAAAAACTTTGTGAAATGCTTCGCTGAAATCTAGGTACACTGTACAATATCAGCAGCATTCCACTGATCTGCCAGTCTCTTAACCTTGTCAAAAAAGGAATAAAGTTAATCTGGAGTGACCAGTTATTAATGAAACCATGTTGATCTTAGAGATCACTGTTTCCCTTTCTAAAAGCTCAAAAACTATTCCTCTAAATAATATGTTGTAGAATTTTCCAAGAGTCAGAATCAAGGGTATGCAGATTTTACCGCTTTCCTTTTTGTTGAAAATTGTTACATTTGCCTTTCTACAGTCAAGCAGCATCTTTATCAGTCTCCATAATCTTTTGAAGATCATTGGCAACGATTCAATAATTTTATTCCTCAGTTCTGTCAGTACCCTGGGATGGAATTCATTCAGGCCTGGTCGTTTAAACTCATTGATGGCAGCTAGATGCTTTCTTACCATTTCCTCCTTTTCCTTAGGTTTCCAATGTCCTTTTCATCATTTCTGTTCTGTCTTTCACAAATGAAATATCATTCTCCTCGGCAGAGAAAGAAGCAGTGGAGGTGTGAAACTTGAAACAGTGAGTGAAGGTTTGAAGTGAATGCAGGAAATTGGTTGAGACAGGGTAGAGATCTTAAAGGTCTGAAATGAAAAATGTAGACATGGCAACTGTGGGGCCAGTTGTCCAGCTGGTTAGATCACAGGTCAGATTCTTGGATTCAGTCATCCCATAGGCCAGTTAGCATTATTCTATTCCATTACCACGGACTAGAATGATAATCCTAGGCCAATTGTACTAGCAAATATGACCCCTTGGATACAAAGGGAGGCCACATGGGAGAATGTGGATGACTCACAACAAATCTATCACCATTACTTAAAAACACAGCTCCAAACACAGAGTGTATTCTTAATGGATCAATAGCATCACCTTCACATAAGGACATCATTTTTTATGAGGAAGCCAACAGAGGGTGGAAACACTATCTTGTCAGATATAATACTGAATACTAACCTAGCCCACCTCTCCCCAAAGACTCTAGAGCCCTTTGAAGACTATTACCTGGTCACAAAAAATAAGAAATCCTGTTTTGTAGAAGTTAAAACTAAAGCACCAAGAAGTGATATGATTAACTTTAATGTATAGAGGTAAATCAATCTCCTCTGACTCAGCACAAGAAATCTCATATTTCTCTTTCTGTCTCTGTCTCTGTCTCTTTCTCTGTCTCCCTCCTGAATTTTATTTTTATCTCTTTTGACCTTTCTTCTTTTCCTTTTATTCTTCTACTCCTTCTTTTGCTTTCCAACAAGGAATAGAAATAGGGAGTCTATAACATTTTGAGTTGCTACATCTCCCTGGAAGATTGGGTTCATGTTTGGACCAGAGTGAGTCCTAAAGACCCTCACCACTAAGAGTGACCCCAGGATCATTTCTAGTCATAAGGATTCTGGAGAGATGGGACAGCTCAGTTTCACCTCTCATCTTAGACCTAATAAGATACCTTGGACCTCAGGTTATTTTAAGAAGTAGGGAAACTAGAACCAACAAGTTATCATCAAACCTGGGGATGACTCAGCGCTAGTATGATGGCTTCATTGAGGCCATTGGAACATTCCCTACCTCCATCCCCTCCATCTTTCCGAACCCTATGTCCTCATCTACACACAAAGAAGGCTGAAAAGACTCATAGAGCACAAGTAGAATCACACCTTCCCCTAAATTTTTTTCTTCCTCATGAATCAGTCTTAATATCCCTGAAATATTTCTTCTTTCAAGTACACTTTTTAAAAAATGTCGCTGTAACATGGAATATCATGAGCATTTTGAAGAAAAAAATGAATGTCCCTCTAAATCACAGGCATAATTATATGGGGACATGATGCTTTTATGTAATGATTGTTGCTTCCCAGTCTGATTCCTGAAAATCAGTTCCTAGCCCAACTGGCAAAGCCACTGCTGCCATCAAAAATGGATCCTGTCATCATTTTCAGAATGCTATACCTGCTGATGACTTTGATGACCCTCTTCCCTCTATAGCATGGGTTCTTAATCTTTTTTGTTTCATGGATCCCTTTGACAGTCAGGTGAAGCTTATGTTTTTAAATGCATAAGATAAAATGTGTGAGAGTACAAAGAAAACCAATTATATTGAAATACAGGTATCAAAATAATTTTTTTTGAGGCCATTGGAATTAAGTGACTTGCCCAGGGTCAGACAGCTAGTAAGTGTCAAGTGCCTGGTCTAAGACTGGATTTAAACTCAGGTCCTCCTGACTCCAAGGCTTGTGCTCTATCCACTGTGCCACTTAGTTGCCCCCAAAATATTTTTTTAAAAAGCAGTTCATAGAACCCAGGTGTAGAACCCTGCTTAACAAATTACAAAGCCTAGCATCTAAAGTCCCCCATGATTTGCCCTTCATCTCTCTTTCCATTATTACTTCATGGTGTTTCCCTTCAGACACTCCACTTTCCATTCCAATCTAAATATTCCATTTCCCATCACTATGCCTTTGCAATGGCCCACCTCCATGACTGCAACCTGTGCTCCTTCCCCCCCTCTGCCTCTTAGAATCTCTGGCTTCCTTCAAGATTGAGCACAGGTGCCATCTCCTTTATGAGAACTTTCCTGATGTTAGTGCTCTCTCCATCATTAAATTACCTTGCAGCTACCTTTGTAGTATACTTTTTGTATCCTTCCTAATGAAATGGAAACTCCTTGAGGGCAAGAACTCTTTGGTTTTCGTCTCTGTATTCCTGAGCCTAGCACACTGCCTTGAATGTAGTGAGTGCTAAATAAATATCTGTTATTCTAGGATGCCTAAAAGGCCTTTACAAGTAGACTTTTCTAGAAAATCACATTCTTCAGACAACATTGGTTCTGGAAAATGTGTGGATAGTTCAAAATAACCTGTATTTCACTACATTTTTATTAAATTGAGTTGGGGGGGGCGGTGAGGTGTGGTCAGGGAAGTATAGTAGTGGAAACAGAAAGCGTTCAGGACCAGAGGACCAGCTAGATGTCCTAAGATATCTAGCAAAAACATCAAGAAGGCCCTCATTATTTTTGTTCGTTATAAATTATATAACATTTCTTAAAGGCTCGTAGGAAGTATTTACACTGAGAGAGAGATGACAGTGAAGCTACTTCAAGTGGCCTTTTCCCTTATTCTAACATGAGCTCCATTGTCCTTCACATTTCTACATGCACACCACAGAAATGTGAAGGACCCAACATTAATGATGATGATTATGATGATGATGATGATAATAATAATAATAATAACTCATATTTATATGGCACTTTAAAGTTTGCACAGCACTATCCTCACAACCACCCTGGGAAGTAGGTAGTACAAGATTATTATTACCATTTAACAGATGAGGAAATTAAGGCTCAAGTGACATTCCATTGATTGAATACCTGGTGTCTGGGGTAGCATTCAAATCTAGGATTTCTGTCTCTATGCCCACCACTCTAGCCACGACACCTCCACAGCCAACTTCAACAAAGTTGAACTTTGCTTTTTTCAAATGAAAGTTGAGCAAGTTTAGCTGTAGCAGGTATTACCTTTAAACTCAGTCTTTTGCAGCATTCTGGTAACGTGTATAAAATGCTCCTTGTGGAATGAGTAGCCTTGCTACCATGACTTTCAGGATGGGCCTTTAAGTCTTTCAGGGGTTGCTAGAACAATATTTGCCCAGGATTCATCCTCATGTGTTCCCAGGACTTGAATAAGAAAGACATCCCTTTCCTATTGCCCAGGGAGACAAAGTGATGGCCAGTAGCTTTACATCAAGGGTCTTCATCATAGCATGAGCAGGCATCCTGGATATCCTGACACTAGCCTGTCTGTAGTTTGATTTTTACCAAATCTGAAAGAGTCAAATGGTCAACAGTGATACCCTTGAAGAACAAACAGGGTGGAGAAGGATATAGCAGGGGGCCACAGTGAAGAATTCAGGGACAAGAAATGGGCCTTTCTCTGGATTGGAGAAATTTGCAATCCTAGCACTTGGCTAGAGCCCTGGAAAAGGAAATGGCAGCATGACCGGCTGCAGCCCTGAGACAGACCCAGCAGCCCCTGCTGAGTACATAATGGGCCACACCTATATTCAAGGGCAGGACCAGGCAGGATCACTCTCTTTGTAGTGATTTAGATACACTGCCTGGTAGGGGCCAGATTTGGACAAATATTGATTCTGTAGCTCAGAAAGTTCCCAGGCAGGAAAAGAAAATGTATTATCTTGTCATTAAGCATTTATGCCATGCATTATATTTAGCAATGAACTTTACAATTATTTTTTATTACTGTCTCCTCTGAAACCCCCTAGAAGCCATTCTCATTTTCAGAAAAAAAAGAAAGAAAGAAAGAAAGAAAAAGATAATGAAAGCCAGAAGAAGGAAAGTAATCTGTGTGACCTTGGACAAGTTAAGGGGCTGGTCTAGATGACTTCCAATGTCCTTTCCAGCTCTAATTGTCTATGATCTTAAATTACCATCAGCATGGCAGCAAATAGAAGGCATGCCTCAGTTAGAATGCCTGACTCATGAGTTTCTAGCCTGTTGCTTAACTAAGCAAAGCGTAGCTACCCTCCCCTTGCATGAATGCTAAGCAGCAGCCTTCTCCTGACCAACAGACAGAGCTCTGTGTACAGATCAGCTCTCTCACCAGTCAGTCACCAATGGAATGTTGACATGGAAAACTACTGAATGTGGAATTTATCAGTAACTCTCTTCCCAGCAACTTTGGACAAGAAGGGAAAAGTGATTATCCTACCCAAACCACTAATGGGTCTGAATGCAAGTTCATGAGCTGGAATGTTGGAATTCTTCCAGGATCCCCCAGGGTTGAGTTTAGATAGAAGCAGTGGTGATCGAGGTTTTGTATGTATGTGTGTGCTTGTGTAGTGTGTGTGTGTGTGTGTGTGTGTGTGTGTGTACATGCGCTCAAAACTTCGGGTTTGCAGGAGAGGATCAGAAAATAGAAAACAATACAAATGGAATCCCTGCCTTAACAACAGCAACAACAATATCAACAATAGCTAACATGTACAGAATGCTGTAAAGTTTGCAAAGCATTTTATATGTTATCTCATTTGAATCTTACAGCAATGCTGTCAGGTAGGTCCTTGTGGTATTATTGTCCTTTTTACCAATGAGTATCCACTATGCCATCACTTGCAAAGAAATCCTGGGTGGAATGGAGCTTTCCCGCCTTTTGGGGCTGAGGGAAGGAAGAGGGGGTAATGGCATGGTGATTTGTTTTTCCAGGGAAAAGCCAACTTACTAAAAGAGCTGTAAAACTAAAAGGGATCTCAAAGGTCATTTAGTAAGTACCCACTAATGTTATAGATGAGGAAGCAGAAGCTCAGGGTGGTTACGAATCTTGCCCAAGGTTACCAACTAGTAAGGAGCTGTTGCTGTTTGTTCTCCATTCTTGAAGAGGACCATGACATCAGGAAGGTGACTTGCAAGTGAATTGGATTTAAGTGAGGCAGGGCTGTGCAGAGTCACCAGCCTCATTCTCACCTCCAGAGCCGCCTGGGTCCAGTGGCAAGATATAGAGCAGGGAGACTGGAAATGGCCCAGAATGCCGTGGGAGACCATGGCCTTTTTAAGCTAAGGTCTTTAACAGGTCTCAGTTTGACTGAGACAATGCCCATTCAGTGATTAAACCTAAGTAAGAAATAAAGCAAAGAATGGCCTCTTTTACAGAGATGAACTTGAACCTAGGTTTCTTGACTCCCGTGCCGGTGGTCTTTCCACTAGGTTTCACTTGTCTCCTTGATGATCTGGTAAGTCCAGTGGCTTAGAGCAGAATGTTAACTAAGGGCAAGACACTCCTTCTGCATCCATTAGGGAACAACAACAACGTTACACAGAGAGATAAATGCTTTCCCCTTCCCCTTTCCCCCATCCCACAGACAGCCCCCCTAATCCTGGACACAGAGGTCTTTGTTTGATCATATCTGCATTGATCCTCATTGTGAGGGAAATAACTCAGACAGAGCCCATGTCCTACTTAGCATGTCACCTTTCAAAGCAGAGTATGGTTATTGAACTCATCTCAGGAAATCTGGAGAACACCGTCGACTTCTTAGTCCATTTTGGAGAGGACAGTTAGGAAGGCAAGTCTGTTTCATTGCTTTCCCTTCTCTGTGAAAGACAAGGAATGCATTCCACAATAATCTTTATCCTTCCCAGCACATTTTCACTGACCCAGCTAAAGTCCCAGCTAAAATCTTACATGCTGAGAAACTTTTCCCCATTCGCCTGAATGATTATGCCCTTTCCTCTGGCTGATCACCTCTAACTTTCCCTGCATATATCTTGTTTGCATGTTGTCCCCCAACCCCACCCCCTTTAGACTGTGAGCTCCTCAAAGGCATCTTTGGCTTTTCTTTCTATTCCCAGTGCTCAGCATAGTGCTTGGCACACAAGAGGCACTTAATAAATGTTTGTTGGCTTTTCCTGACCTGATCCTGTGCTAGGATGAGGTTCTCGCTCGTGTCTATACAAGAGAAAAACCTTTCATATTGCTTTGCTCTATGGCGGGGAAACTACTGCCCCAGTTCTTGAACATACAACTCTTTTTTCTTCCATCTGGCAAAATGACAGGGAACATCTGTGTCACATTACCTGCTTGGCTTTATTACCAGAGCCCACTAGCGTGTCTGATTGGGACGTCAGCTGGGATCGAAGCCTTCAGACAAAGAGACCACCTGACTTTGCTGAAGAATTGCCGCCTTGGAGTTCTGCCTCTCTCCTATTTGAATCTCCACAGATGCCAAGTTGATCTTCCTAATGCACAGGTCTGATCATGTCACCTCTCTGCTTCAGCATCTCACTATTAATTCTAGGATAAAATATAAACTCCTGTTTGGTATTTAAAGCCCATGCAATCTGGCTCTGACTTATCTAGTGATTTCATATTACTCCCCCTTACACATTTTCTTTTCCAATCATGCTGACCTACGAGCTGTTCCCCATACTCCCTCTCCCATGGCCACACTTTCCCATAGGCTCTCACCCATGCCTGGAATGCTCTCCCTCTTCATCTCTACTGCTTAGAATCCCAAGCACCCTTCAAGGCTCGGGTCACTTATCACTTTCCACACAAGGCCTTTCCTGATCCCCTAGTTTATCTGTATACATGTTATATCCCGATATAGATTTAGCAAACTCCTTGAGGACAGTAACTGTTTCATTTTTGTCTTTCTGTCCCCAACACCTCCCACAATGCCCGACACTTCTTAGGTAATTAATAAATGTTTGTTGAATTGAATTGAATTGAACCGATTACTTCTATACATCCACTAAAACTGAATAGTCATTGTAGTCAACTGAAAATATCAAATATTCATTAACCTCCTGGTCAAAAAACTCCACATAAGTTAGTTTAACTGTCACCCTTTTCCCATTGTAAACTAGGTTAGTTTACTCTAGAAGCCTTTTGAAACTAGCCTATGGTAGAAATCTTGCCTTTACCTATTATGAAAATAAGATTGATTTGCTCTTTCAACCACTCTTTCCCAGTACCAATAAATGATTGACCAGAATAGTATAAGGAAGCATACCTCAACTATTTGAGGTAGCATCTTTTAAAATGAAGTGTAAAGCCAAGGTCCTGACCCTCTGCAGAGTTCCCAGGATGCCATTTGTAAGCTTTTGTAGGTTAGCCTAGATAGATGTTTCAGCCAATTTGCAGCCGGCTGGTCCCATCATTCAGTTTTGCCTCCCCAAGGGCCCTGGCACTATCAGTTAACCTTCTGAGTCCCAAGGCTGTCTGAATGCCAGGCATGAGCTTGGCATGGTTCACTCTTGGGATGGTGACATTCCAGTGGCGTGGGAAGGGAAGCATTTTCTGCCTTTTGTAAATTAGGATGATTATAATGACAAGGTGATTTGTTTTTCCAGGGAAAAGCCAACTTACTAAAAAAGCTGTAAACTCATATTAAACCTTTTCAGAGTTATAACACCTCATTGTTTCTTGCTTCTTTAACATAATACATAGCCTCCTAAAATTGCTAGGAACTGTGGATTTATTTTAAAAATTAAAGGGAATTAAAATAAATTTTGCTTAGAGAGATATTTGAGAATTTCAAGGTATCCCTTCAGATAATAGGAAACACTTTAAGAATGTTGTGAAACTAGAGCTATAGCTAGAAATGTGGGGAGGGCGGCAAAATGGCATAAAGCACCGTCATTTGAAGCGAGGGTGTGCGTGAGAGACGAACTCCAGGAAACCAACTTGAATCAAAAATGGGGAATTTGTCATGTTAAAAGGGAGGAGAGAAGAGCTTACCTCAGCCTGCATCTGGTAGCTTCCTATTTTAATTGATTTTAATTTTAATTCATTATTCTTGCTATCTCCGAGGTAAGTTTCTAGCTACCAACAACTTAAAGTGCTATTGGCACCTTCCAAATTTTGCTGTCCTGAGGCAAGCTCAGGTGCTCTTCCTTAGTTATAGCTCTAGTGAAATCAAAACTAAAGATCCCTGCTCCAAAATGAGCTCTGGCCCTGGACAAAATTGTGGAGAAGAGAAACATTGCATCTGATATTTTTTCCATTTTCTCTTCCAATACATTTTTCTCCTTTCAGGACATCAGTATGAATGTGCCAGATGTTTTGTGCTGCCCCTTAGACACCCTTCACTGTGGAATAGTCTAATATCATTGAATTGTGGAGTTGAAAGGGATCACAGAAGCCATTTAGCCTAACTCCTACTCAAAGCATGAATTAGCATTTTTGGACAACTTGAATTTTAGGAAGTTTTTCTTTATGTTATTCAGCAACCTATCTCCCTATAATTTCTGCCTATTAGTCCTAGTTCTATCCTCTAGATTCAAAAAGAATAAATATAATTCTTCTTTCATATTATAGCCTTCAAATATTTGAATGAAGTAATAATGTCCAGTAGAATGTAAGCTCCTTGAGGGCAGAGATTATTTTTCTTTGTATTCTCAGCACCTAACCCAGTGCCTTGCTAATAGAAGACATTTGTTAGTTGGAATAGGTTAAATTTGATTAAACTTGATGGGATGTCTCTGCTAAGTCTTCTCTAGAAGACATGAGAGTTCCTCATCCAGACCTTCCCTTCCCAAAAGTATCCTATCTCTGGTCTTCCCCCTAAAATGAGTCTGATGTGTTTCATTCCTGGAATGGGCTAGTCTTAGCTAACTGTCCCATTGGAAAAGATGTTGGGACGTTAGACTGATATTGTACAATTCAAAGATAAATGAAGGCAAACTAAAATGTTAATCACTGGTAATGGCTATTAATATGGTAGACCCTTGGGAGGATGGGGGAGTTTCATTTAATGAGCCAAATCCTCAATCCAATACCACTTTGGATTTATCCATTTACTTAGAGGCAACTAGATGGTGTAGTGAATAGAGCACTGGACCTGGAGTCAGGAACACTGGAGTATAAATCCAGTCTCAGACACTTAATAGCTGAGTGACCCTGGGCAAGTCACTTAACCCTGTTTGCCTTAGTTTCCTCAGCTATAAAATGAGGATAATACCAGCACCTGCCTCCCAGAGTTGTTGTAAAAATTAAGTGAGATAATATTTGTAGAGTGCTTAGCACAGTGCCTGGAACATAGTAGACACTATATATAATGCTATTCCTTCTTTTCTTTCTAATTAATTTCTTCAGGGGAAAACTTGATTGACTTTCTATTCCCCTCCCAGCAGCTATTACAAACCTTCTCTTCTCTCCTCCTGCAACACCATCACCTTCTTTTTAGGCAAATATCCTTTCCACCTACTTTGTTAGAAAATTAAAGCTATCACTAGTGATAATCCCTATTTCCATTTTACCACACTTCAAAAATATCTACCCCTTCACCCACCTTCTCCTTTCTTCTTGTCTCTGAGGAAGAGATGGCTCTTCTCTGTGCCAAGACTAAGCTCTCTACCTGTGCTCTCAATCACATCCTCTTTTAAGCAGCTTTACTTCTTAAGCATTCCTCCTCTTCCCTGCTCCCATTTTCAGTTGCTGTCTGTTGGCTCTTTCCCTTGCTCCACAAACCATCTTTAAAAAAAAATCTCATTGCCATATCCTTAAAAGCTGTCATCCTTTCCAGATACCATGCCATATTTCTCCTTCATTTCACTGCCAAACTCTTAGAAAAAAAAATGCCTATATATGCCACCTCCCACTTCACCATTCGCTCCTCATCTCCTTGTAATCTGGCTTCACATAGTACTGCTTGAACGAAACTGTTCTCCCTAAGGTTAACAATAATCTGTGTCACGTCTGATATGTCTAATGGCCTTTTCTCTGTCCTTATCCTCTTCAGACTCTCTGCAGCTTTTGATACTGTTGACTGTTCCCTCTTCCTTTATACTCTCTGCTCTGTTGGCTTCTATAACACTACTTTCTTGGTTTACTTTCTACCTTTCTGCTGACTACTTAAGTCTCCTCTGCTGGATAATAAAATTTAAAGTTGGTCAAATGTTTACATGTGTTAGTTTATTAGGAACCCACAGTAATCTTATAAGGTAAGGTATGGTGGGCATTAATCCCCATTTTAAGGATGAAGAAAAAAAATGAAAAACAAACAAACAAACAAAAAGATAAAGAAACTGGGGCTTGGAATGGTTAAGTGACTTATCTGTGGTCACCCAGCTAATAAATGTCAAAGGTGAGACTTGAACACAGATTTACTTGATTTTGAAATACAGCCCTTTGACCCCTTTACCATACTACCTCTCTTTATCATCTATTTTACACCCTTTTAGGATGGGCATCTCCCAGGCCTCCTCTCCAGGGCCTCTGACCTTCTCGTTATATTGTCTCTACCAGGGTAATCTTATCTGGTCCCATAGGCTCAGGTATCATTCCTAATCAAATGACTCTCTAACCTATATATATCCGTGGCCCTAATTTCGTTCTTGAATGCCAACCCAAACCGTCAACTACCTGTTGGATATCTCCTAGATGTTTCAAAGGTATTTCAAATTCAGAATCCAAAATGGATCACCATCTCCCCTAAACCTCCTCCTCCCTCAAATTCTTCTATTTCTGTTGAAAAATAAAATAGTACCTTTCTCCCAGTTGCCAAGATTTATCATCTTGGAGTCATCTTTCTTTCCTCACCCTCTATATTTTATCAATTCTCAAATCTTGGCCATTCTAACTCCACATTTCTCACATCCATCCCCTTCTCTTCACTCACAGAGGTCCCATACCAGTTCAGGTCCTCATCACCTTTCATACAGGTTATTATGTTGTTGTTGTTGTTGTGCACCATTTTCAGTTGCATTTGACTCTTTATGACTGACTCTTTGTGACCCGATTTGGGTTTTCCTTGGCAAAGATACTGGAGTGCTTTGTCATTTCCTTCTCTGGTTCATTTTACAGATGAGGAAACTGAGGCAAAGAGGGTTAAGTGACTTGCCCAGGGTCACACAGCTAGGCAGAGTTTGAGTCCAGTTTTGAACTCAGGAAGATGAGTCTTCCTGTCTCCAGGCTGGGTACTCGATTCACTGTGCCACCTAGCTGCCCCTAACAACAAAAAACACTTCAGAGTTGGCGGGGAGCTCAGTGGCCATCAAGTCCAAGCTGTAATACAATAATAATCTCTCTCTACAATGGCCATCCAGCTTTTGCTTGAAGACCCCAATACTGCCTAAGGCAGACAGTTCTACTTTTGGATGGCTCTGATAGTTAGGAAGCCCAAATCTGCCCCTCTGTATCATCCACTCATAGCTCCTGGTTCTGCTCTTTGTGGCCAAAAGGAACAAATCTAATCCCTCCTCCATATATTTGAATATTTAAAGATAGCTATTATGTCCCCTCTCTTCTTCAGTGTAAACACCCCCACCTAGTCTTTTCTTTCTTGTTTATAGTATACATCACCAGTTCCTTCAAACAGTCCTCATATTATAAGATCTTCACCATCCTTCTTTCCTTCCTCTGGACACTCTCTAGCTTACCAATGTCCTTCCTACAGTCTACTACCCAAAACTCAATTTATTATTCCAGATGTTATCTAACTAAGGAAGAGTGGAACAGGACTGTTGCCTCCCTATTCCTAGACACTTTGACCCTCTTAATGCAGTCAAAGATTACATTAGATTTCTTGACTGCCATAGCAATTAACCAACAAACATTATCAAGCACTGTGTCAGTTGCTGGAAATGCAGTGAAATAATCCTTGACCTCATTGTGCTTGCAGGCTACTGAATCCCCCAGATCTTTTTCAAAACTATAGGCTAGCCATGACTCCTCTATCTTGTATTTATAAAGTTTACTTATTGAATCCAAGGATAAGACTTTAGACTTTTCTCTGTAAAATGTCATCTAGATTTGGCTCAATAGTTGAGATCTTTTCACATCCTATTATGATTATCCAGTGTTTTTGCTATCCTCCCCTTCTTAAACAGTCCAGGGCCAAGCTCAGACCCTTCCAGCACTCCACCAGACACCTTCCAAACTGACATCTAATTACTAATGAGTACTCCGAGTCACAACCATTCTATCACTCCCAAATCCACCTAGTGTTTAATTCACATCTCTCCATCTTTTCTGTAAGAACAGCATGAGAAACTTTGTTAAATGCTATGCTAAATCTAGATGACTTTTATCTACCCTGTTCTGACAATCTAATAGCTGTGTCAAAAAGGAAAAGCAATCTAAGCTGGGATGTCCTATTCTTGAAGAATCTGTATTGGCTCTTTATGAATACTACTTCCTTTTCTATGCATTCGTTAACCATTCCTTTAATAATGTTTTCTAGACTTTTGCCAGGAATAAAAAAACAAGTTCAGTAATTTATAGTTTGCAGTCTCCATTCTTTTCCCCTTTTTTGGAAAATCAATAAATTTATTTACATTTTCCAATCCTGTTCCACCCCTCTATCATCTTTCAAAGATTATTGATAGTAGCTTAGCAGTCACATCTACCCATACCAGGCAGACTTCTCCTCTCCTTATTCCAATTCCATTCTCACATAATTTCCAAAAAGTTGTTCCAAGGCACAGGTCTAACTATGTCACTGTTCTGCTAAAGCAAACAGACAAACAAAACTTCCATTGTTTCCCATCACCCCTAGGATAAAATACAAACTTCTCAGTCTAGCATTTAGGGTCTTCCATATCCTTTCCCTTACTTAGCTTTCCAACCTTTTTACATATTATTTCCCTGTCTCCACAAACTGTGTTCCAGCCAAATTTCACTACTAGCTATTCCCCAAGATGAACATTCATGCATTCACAAAGGCCATCCCTCATTCCTAGAATGTATTCCCTTTTTATATCTACCTCTCAGAATCATTGAATGGCATAGCATCTTATTATTTAAAGGAAAAGTTAAGTAATTTATAGGGAGAAATAAGCAATAAAATTCTAAAAGTTAGGAACCTCATTCTGTTGCATGCAGAACTAGACTCAGCTAACAAAAAGGATAAAGAAGTTAAAGACCTGAATAGAATTTTAGAAAAGTTAATATGACAGACCTCTGGCAATTATTGAATGAGAAAAATAATATTTCTCAGATGTACAAGATGTCTACAAAAATTGAACAGGTATTAGGGCAGAAAACCCTCATAAACAAATCAGAAAGGCAGAAATCTTAAGCACATCCTCTGTTAAACATATTGTCTACTAATCATAATGCAATAACATTTTATTTAAAAAGGACCTTTGAAGAATTAAATTAATTAGAGATTAAATAATTTATTATTAAGGGACTAGTGAGTTAGAGGGTAAATCATAAAAACAATAGATAATTTAATTAAAGTCAATGGAAACCATGGGACAGCATAACAAAATTTTAAGGATAGCCAAAGTATTCCTTAGGGGAAAATTTATATCTCTAAACATTTTCATCAACAAATGACTTAGGCATGGAAATAAGTTAGTCATCTAGCACCTACTCTATAACAGACATTTTGCTAAGTGCTGGGTATATTAAAAAAAAAAGGTGAAAAATAATCCCTACTTTCAAGAAACTCACATTCTAAAAAATACTCCGAAATCTAGAAAATCAACAGATCCAAACTACTTCCAACTAAGCATCAAAATAGAAATTCTGAAGAAATTGGCAAATGTGAACACACAAAAAAATCAACCATTGAATTGATAAATAAGACTAGGAACTACTTTAAAAAATAAAATAGATAAATTATTAGATAGTTTGCTTTTAAAAAGAGAGGAAAATGAAATTTCTAGTATCAAAAATTAAAAAGGAGAAATAAAGGAAATTTAAAAAAACTTCTATCCAATTATATGCCAAAAAAACTAATAACATAAATTAAATGGGTGAATATCTACAAAAATTTAAAACTATCGGGTTAACAGAACAAGAAATAAAAATTTAAGTAGTTTTCTCCAAATTAAATAAGCCCTAAGTGAATTGTCTAAGAAAGTAAACCCTAGAATCAGATGGATTTACAAGCAAATTCTAAATAATGTTTAAAAAAGATTGCTTTCAATATTATATAAACTATTTGCAAAAATTGGGAAAGAAAGGATCCTACTAAATTCTATTATACAAATATGATCTTGGCACCTAAATCAAGGTGAGAAAAAAAAACAGAGAAAACCATAAACCAATGTCCTTAACGAATATGAATACAAAAAATTTAAATAATATATTAACAAGTACCTATAATAACATATCAAAAAGTTTATAAACTATAACCATGTTGAATGTGTACTACGAATGAAGTTTGATTCATTATTCAGAAAAACTATGATCAGAATAGACCATTTTAATAACTAATAAAGTAAATATTATATGATTATATAAATAAATCCAGAAAATATTCTATATTTTATTGTCTAGTTTGAGAAGATATAGAATATTAAAAACACTTAAAAAAATTCCATAGGAATAAATGGACCTTCCCTTAATATGATAAATAGTATCTCCCTAAAAACCACAAGCTATCTTTGTATATGTAATGAGGATGAACCAGAGGCCTTTTCAAAGACCAGGAGTAAAATAAAGATGTCCATTACCACCACTATTATTTTATGTAGAGCTACAAGGTGCTAGCTATAGCAATAAGAAGATAAAAAGAAACTTGGTGAATAAGCACAAGCAAAGGGGAATCAAAATTATTCCTTTTTTCAGATGATATTACTGTCTACTTAGAGAATCCTAGAGAGTTGACTGAAAAATTAATTGAAACAATAATTTTAGCAAAGCAAAAGGATATAAAACAACCTTTACAAATCGTCTACTTTTCTGTATACTACCAACAAAACCTAGTAGGAAGAGTTGAAAGAAAAATTCCATTCAAAATAACTATAGAATGTATGGAGTATCTGGAAGCATGCCTACCAAGACATACACAGGAATTATGAATACAACTACAAAATACTTTTTAGACAGAATTGAATAATTGGCAAGATATTGTTTATTTTTGGACTGCACCAATATAACAAAAATGGCAATACTAACTACTTTATTTATTCAGTACTATACCAACCAAACTAGCAAAGGAATACATTATAGAACTAGAAAAAATAGTAACAAAATTCATCTGGAAGAACAAAAGTTTAGAAATCTCAAAGGAAATAATATTTTTAAATGGAAAGGGAGGGCCTATACTTATATTAGATCTCAAACTATAGTATAAAGGAGCAATCATCAAAGCAATTTTGTACTGGTAAAAAAAATGTTTGAATTTGATTAGTGAAACATACAGCAACAAAAGAACATAGCATATTTGATAAGTCCAGTGACTCCAACTATTGGAAGTCTTACTGATAACATTTCTGGAAAAACTGGAAAACAGTCTGGCAAAAATCTCATACAACATACCAAGATAAGTTCTGAATCACTACATGGCAAATGTAAAAGGTTACATCATAAAAAAATTAGAGGATCAAGAAAGAAAATACCTTGACAACTACAAATAGGGGAAGAGTTCATGACCCAGCAAGGGATAGAAGGGATCATAGAAGACAAAGTGGACTATTTTGATTATATAAAATGGAAAAGATTTTTGTGCAGACAAAGTTAATAAAATTAAAATTAGAAGGGAAATAGCTAACAAAAATATTTACAGCAAGTTTCTCTGATACAGGTCCAATATCTCAGATATATAAGAAACGGATGCAGAAATATAATAACAGCCATTTCCCAAAGGATAAACAGTCAAAGTTCCTTGGATAGAGAATGCATCTGTTGCCAGCATCATACATTCCAGTATGGTAAAACCTACCAGGGCCAGGATCTATCGGCATAGTTGTCAAGGTCCTAGGGTCATCTCCATGCTACAGTGAAATATCAGAATGGGACTTTGTGAAAGGTATATCTATCTTGATGCTGACACACAGAAGGTACTTAATAAATGTTTACTAATTAGTTATATCTGTCTGTCTGTCTGTCTGTCTGTCTATCTATCTATCTATCTATCTATCTATCTATCTATCTATTGCCTCCTGTTCTAGTGTGAGTATTGCTTTGAGGGTATAAGGTGAAAGACTACTCCCTCTTCTGGCCCCCACTTTTAGAATGTGCATATAACTGGCCAGATCCAGCCACAACCTCTTCTATTTCTTCAGGTGGCCTCATACAACCTAATTATTGACCTCTCCCCTCTTAAAGAGAGCTTTCTTTGCACATATGAAAGGGGAGGAGGCAAGGAATAAATGAGTACATGTGACCTGACAGCCCATTTTTGTTCCAAACAGCAAAATGGTGCTCTAATTAATTTTTTTTTTTAGTCTAGGACAAAGGGGGAAAAAAATTCCTTACCCATTTTAATTCTACCTTTTGGAAAATTTATCACAAATTACTAATAATCAAAACCATGAGATTATCTCTGGATTTATCTCTGCCCCCAGCCAGGAGAAAGACTGGCACTTTTGGACCAGAGTTTGAAATTTGATCCTTTCTGTATCTCTGTTTACTCATATCCAATATCAGGCCTCTCTATTACAGTCTCCCTGCCTGCAAATAAGGAAAACACACAGCTCAAAAGCAATTAGGATAAATCTTTTACATCAAATGGGCCTACTTTTATGCTAATTAAAATATTTAAAATTTTTTTAAAGAGCAGACAACTCTGAATTCAAGTATTTGTTTTCTTAGTTGGAAAGGAAGGTGGAAAGCAGGAGAAAGTTCACCCAAAATCAGATACTCCCCATGCTCTGGTTACAGATGTCCTCTCTGCTCAGGCTCAAACACGACTCATCTCCTCCACAATCTCTCTCCTGGAGCTCCTATCTCCCCTATCATGCATGTCACTCCCAAGCTGCCATAGCATGCTTGTTAAGATCCTCACCCTGACTTCAAACCTCCTTCCCAAAAGAATTTCTTATAGGGTGGAAAAAGATAATCCTCTCTCCTTGATGCTATATTTCCCAGAAATCTATGCAGTCATTCTGTGGACACTTTTCCCTGTCTGCAGAGGTCTGTCTCAGAAGTTTGGTACATATCTCTCTATGCTGGTATTGTTCAAGGAGAGTGCTTTCTTTATGCCCCCGTAATCATACAACTCTATAAGCAACCTGATTACTCAACTCACAGGTAAGGTCAGCCTTAGATCGAAACATTCAAAATTTTTGGTACAGCGGAAATAGCACTGGGTCAGGAACCCACAGTTTAGTGCCATAGCCGAAACTATGTAGTTATGTGACCTTGGGCTAAGTTGTCTGACTTCTCACTTCCATCATCTGTAAAATGGAGATCACAATATACAACTACCTCACAGAACTGAAAATCAAATGGAATAACAGTGAAAGCATTTTGAAAAATATAAAGAAGAAGTTCTTAACCTTTTTTGTGTCATGGCCTCCTTTGGCAATCTGGTGAAGCCTGTGGACTCCTCAGAATCATGTTTCTAAATGCATAAAATAAAATATATATGATTTCAAAGAAAACCAATTTTGTTCAAATACAGTTATCAAAAATTAAACACAGGGGGCAGCTAGATGGCATAGTGGACAGAGCACTGGCCCTGGAGTCAGGAGGACCTGAGTTCAAATGCGACCTCAGACACTTGACACTAGCTGTGTGACCTTGGGCAAGTCACTTAACCCCATTGCCTAGCAAAAACAAAAAACAAAACAAAACAAAAATTAAACAACACACACACACACACACACACACACACACACATATACACACACACACACTGCCCAGGTTAAAAGTATCCCAAGTAAAGTATTATCCAAATGTAAGGTGAGGAGGAGTGGGGAAGTAGTGGTTATTATTTAAAATAGGGTGAGCAAGCCTTTAGTTGTTCTTTATTCTCTTGGATGTAAATTTCTGGGCAAAGGTTTGATTTTTAAGAACTTGGTTTCCTGTGAAAGAGTCTTTGGCTGCTAACATGTTATATCTTCTCCAGCTACCACAAGCCCTCATCCTTGCCAGTGGCGTGTCAAGCCTCTGATTGGCTCTTTTTGATTGCTGTGTTTCTTCTGCCAACCAGCAGGGTGCACATGTAGACAGTCTTCAGCCCAGAGTGTAGACTAGATACCCTCAGTGGCACATGCCATCTCCCTTAGCCAGAGGTTCCCTTCCTCATGCGGAAGCTTCACTGGAGCCAAGTTTTCCATATGGTATACTGTATACAGTGCTGCTTCTGAGTCTCTGTGGAGTTAGCTCTGCATTCCCTTAAATTGTTCTTTCTTGTCTTTCTCAAGATATATATACATATATGTATGTATACATGTGTGTATATTGTGTATGTGTGCATACATACAGGCATATATATGTCTACATACACATGATATATGTCCATGTTTTTCTAAAATCAACCAACTCATCATTTCTTATAGGATAGTAGTATTCTATCATAATAATATGCCACAACTTATTTAGCCATTCCCCAGTTGATGGATATATGTGCATATTATATATACATAATATAATGTATACACTGTAGATGCTATGTATATACTATATTTATTATATGCAATGCATATATTACACACATTCTGTATAATGTTTCTATTATATACTGGGTCAGGAAACCCAGAGTTTAGTGCCATAGCCAAAACTAGATAGTTATGTGACATTGGGGTAAGTTGTCTGATTTCTCACTTTCATCATCTGTGAAATGGAGATCACAGCATGTGGCTACCTCACAGAGTTGAGAATAAAATGAGATAACAATGAAAGTATTTGAAAAATATAAAGAAGGGGTTCTTAATGTTTCTTGTGTCATAGCCCCCTTTTGGCAATCTGCTAGGGGCTAAGTACTCCTCAGAATCATGTTTCTAAATGCATAAAATAAAATATAAAGGATTGCAAAGAAAACCAATTTTGTTCAAATATAGTTATCAAAAATTAAAAACACACTTACACACAAAAAACAAGTTCACAGACCTAGAGGAGGAGACAATTTTAGCATCAATCTAGAACGGCCCACTATTGTCAGACTGAGGAACTTTTGTGTGCGTGTGTATACATACATATATATCTCATATATTGTGATGTGATATGTTTGTGTATATATCACATTATATACAAACACATATCTATATATGTTGTATATTATGTGTGTATGCATGTGTGTGTGTATATATATGCATATATATATACACACATATACACACTCATACACATATGTTCATCTCCTTGTATTGGGAATTAATTATCCTATTACTGGTTAACAGTTCCCTTGGTCAACCATAGAGTCTCATTACTGAAAATTTTTGGAAAATTGATGCTCTGAGAGAGATCCAGGCTCATCTGTAGACTGGAAATTCTATGCACTGAGGGCAAAGATGGGACACGGGTATTTCTATTGAAGAGGGAGGGGGAAGGGGGTAAGAGCATCAGAAGAGGAAAGCATTCCATAATGGCTAAGTTTTGCTTCTGGATGACTACACCAAATTTTGCAGAGTCCCTTGGTCTGTCCTCTAAAGAGATGATAGAAATCAGCTTTTTAGAGCTCAAAAGGGATCCTAGAGATCATCTAAGTCCAATTCTCTCATTTTACCAATTAGGAAACCATCTGGAAGATTTAAAGTAACTTGCTCAAGGTCACATAGGTAATAAATGGAAGAGCAAGGATTTCAACACCCAACCTCTGAAGACAAATTCAAGGGTGGAGAGCAGGGCTTTTTTTGAGGCTTTCCAAGCAAGAAGGGAAGTACCTAGGTGACATTTACATCTATGCGCTCCAGAACTACCCCATCTCCTTCCTACTCGGGGTTAAGCATCCCTCCTTTCACATTCTCCTAAGGTCCTCCCTCCTCTAAAAGTTTTTCTAAGAGTGTTGGAGTGGAAAGACCCTCAGGGACTTGGAGTCAGGAGAGCTGGGTTCAAGTTCTGCCTTTGCTTGTGCCACCTTGAGTTCATCCCTTTAACTCTCTGGGTCTCTGTTTGCTGATACATAAAATGAATGCATTAGACTTCCAGTTCTAATATCTTGTTGCTCTGTGGGAAGTCACCTAAAACCTGGTTTCTTATCCTAAAATCATCTCTGAAAATATCTCTTCTCCAGTCTTGAGCAAGTTTGCCTTCAGAAACTATGTTGCAATGTAAGGTGATCATTTTTCGTGAGAATGATCAGGTGCTGAGGTGGTAAAAATACCAGAGGGATCAAAAGAGACTGGAAAATACAGCCAGCCAGGAGGAAAAGGGGTAGAAGTTCACAGAAGAGCTAGTCTACCTTCGTCCAAAAGGGTAGCTTATTTGATGTAGAAGATACAAATAATCTTTATTATATATTTTTTTCTCTGTATATTCAGGCTAGAGGAAGAGACAATTTTGACATCAATTGAGAATGGCCCACCATGGTTAGATTGGGAAATTTTCAAAAAATTGGTTTCTTTCTGTGCCTCAGTTTTCCTTTCTGTCAAATGGGAAAATAATACCTATTTTCCATCTTGTAAAAGCCAATGAAACAATGAATCCGATTGTCCAATTTGAGATCGATCTGAGAAATGGAGACAAAGCTAGTGTAAACTTTCAGAGGATGTGTGTGTGTGTGTGTGTGTGTACCCTACTCTACCCAAGCCTGCTGCATTGTTCAGACTCATAGCCTTACTGTCTAGAGGGTGCCAGTATCCATATGTCAAGCACAATCCAATCATATCCAAATTGGGCAGCTGCAGCCCCCATTAACTTCTAAGACCAGGTTGCTAAGTAATTTTCAGAGCCTGTGTAAGCCAAGAAAGCGGAGATACTTGAGTGATTCAGTCCTAACCGGGCATAAACTGTATTCTAACAGAAAATCCAGGTTTTTGTTTCCTTTACCAGAAATGCATTCAATTCAACAACTCAATACACATTTATTATGTACCTACTGTATACAGAGCACTTTGCTTATTCTGGGGAGATACAAAGTTTTGACAAAATATAGCCCTTTGCCTCATGGAGCTTATAATCTAGGAGTAGGATACAACATATACACAAAGAAACACACCAGCCCTCTAGCTATCCAAATTCTACTTGCCCTTCAAGGCCCAGCTCATATTCTACCTCCGTTAAGAAGCCTTCCCTGGCTACTTTGTAGATCTCAGTGCCCTCCTTCTTTTAATTCTTATACCATTAATGTAACCTGTGCCGTGAGGGTAGAATACATTGTTATTGTATGTGTACTAGTGTTGTCTCCATAAGTAGATGGCAAGAAACTCCTTCAGGACAGACTTGTCATCCCCCAGAGTAACCAGCACCATTCTAAAAGCATAATAAATGCTTATTGATTACTGACTGCTTCATTTTATTATCTCTGTGGCTCTAGAACAATTGTCTCCAGACTAATTTGATCAAGCACCCTTTCAGTAAAAATTTAAGTATATATCCCATATGAATACATTTACTTATTTATAAATTATATGTTATTATGGTACTAATAATTAGATACAATAAGAGATATTGTAGAGGTAGAAATAAGATTTGGTGACTGATTGGATATATGGGGTAAGAGAGGTTAAATAGAAATGGATGATGGTTAGGTAGCACAGTGGATAGAGCATTGGGGCTGGAGTCAGGAAGACCCGAGTTCAAATGTGGTCTCAGATGCTTATTTAGCTCTATGATCCTAGGCAAGTCATTTAACTTTTGTCTTCCTCAGTTTCCTCAACTGTGAAATAGAGATCATAATGGCACCTACTTCGCAGGGTTGTCATAATAGATCATATTTTTAACTTATGTTACAAACCTTAAAGCCCTACATAAATGCTAGCTGTTCTAATTATGAACCTGGGTGATTAGGTGATAGTCCCCTTGAAAGTAACAGAATAATTTTGAAGAGGAGTTGGGTTTGGGGAATGGAAGGGGAGAGAAAACAATGTAATGAGACCTGGAATGAGGATCACAACCCATCCATCCCTGCTCATCTATGTAATTCACTCTATCTCACACAAAATAAAAAAGGAGGAGGACATTCTAACTAACAAGTCACTGACCTGGAGCAAGCTCTGAGGGTCAGTTGGAGCAGCAACTATATGATCTGAGGGGCAGAGGGTGATCAATAATGAATGTTGTTGTTCAGTTATTTCAGTTGTGTTCAATTCTTCATGACCCCATTTAGGGTCTTCTTGGCAAAGATACTGGGGTGGTTTGCCATTTCCTTCTCTAGTTCATTTTACAGATGAGGAAACTGAGGTAAACAAGGTTAAATTTTCCAGGGCCACACAGCTAATAATTGTCTGAGGACAGATTTGAACTCAGGAACATGAGTCTTCCTGACTCTAAGCCCTGCACTCTATTCACTGCGCCATTTGGCTGTTCCTGGCAATAACAATAATGATAGCATTTATACAATGCTGTAAATTTTGAAAAATATTTTATTATATTATTTCATTTGATCTTATAACAACTCAGTGAGGCAGTTGCTATTATTATCCCTATTTTACAGATGAGTAAACTGAGGCACAAAGAGGTTAAATGACTTGTCCAGAGTTACACATTCAGTACAAGTCCAGAGACCATAGAGGCCAATCCTTCCTCCCTACTCGAAGGGAAGTGACCATCTCAAGATCACATGGGAATTAATCCTAAGTCAGTCCAGCCATTATCATAAGAACAACTGTAAAGAAATACTTTCTCTTTTTCTTAGACAAAGGACAACTCTTAACAGGTCCCTTCAATTAGAACTTACCTTTATCTGTCACTTTAAGAACTGTGACTTAGCTGCAAGTTTTCTGGACTTTCAGCTTTCTACACACTCTACCACTTACCTACCTCAAGAGTGTGCTTTTCTTAAGGGGATACGACACTTGCAAAGCTGCTGCTTTGGATGCTCAGGTAGTAGTTAAGCTATAACTGCCTTTAGTGACCTATACCTGGTTGGGTCACTGACTGAGAAGTTGGAAGCTGAAACAAAGGAGGGAGAGGATAGAATGAAGGAGTACCGAGGGATAAGGGAAGGTATGGTTGTGTTGGGAACAGACCTCATGATCCATCTTCCAATCCCCTGAAAGAATAATCCTCTGGGATAAGAACTCACTCTTCCACAAAAACTGCTGGGAAAACTGGAAAAGAGTATGGCAGAAACTAGGCATAGACCAACAACTCACAATATACACCAAGATAAAGTCAGAATGGGTTCATGATTTAGATATAAAGGCTGATACTATAAGCAAACTGGGAGAGTAAGGAATAGTTTACCTATCAGAAGAATTCATGACCAAACAGAAGATAGAGAACATTACAAAAAGCAAAATGAATAACTTTGATTATAGTAAATTGAAAAGATTTGCACAAACAAAGCCAATGCAACCAAGATTAGAAGGAAGGTAGAAAATTGGGAAAGAATTTTTACAACCAGTCTCTCTGATAAGGGCCTCATTTCTAAAATATATAGAGGATTAAGTCAAATTTATAACAATACAAGTCATTCCCCAATTGATAAATGGTCAAAGGATACGAACAGGCAGTCCTCAGATGAAGAAATTAAAGCCATCTATAGTCATATGAAAAAATGCTCTAAATCACTATTGATTAGAGAAATGCAAATCAAAACAACTCTGAGATACCACCTCACACCTATCAGATTGGCCAACATGACAAAACAGGAAAATGATGAATGTTGGAGAAGATGTGAGAAAATCGTAACACTAATGCATTGTTGGTGGAGTTGTGAAATGATCCAGCCATTTTGGAGAGCAATTTGGAACTATGCCTAAAGCGCTATAAAAATGTACATACCCTTTGACCTAGCAATAGCACTTCTAGGACTGTATCCCAGAGAGATCATACAAATGGGAAAAGGACCCACATGTACAAAAATATTTATAGCAGCTCTTTTTGTGGTGGCAAAGAATTGGAAACTGAGGGGATGCGCATCAATTAGGGAATAGCTGAACAAGTTGTGGTATATGAATGTAATGGAATTCCATTGTACTACAAGAAATGATGAACAGGCTGAATTCAGAAAAACCTGGAAAGACTTGTATGGTTTGATATTGAGTGAAATGAGCAAAACCAGGAGAACGTTGTATACAGTAACAGCTATGTTGTGTGATGACTAATATTGATAGACTTAACCCTTCTAAACAGTACAAGGATCTAAGACATCTCCAAAGGCCTCATGGTGGAAAATGCTATCCACAAACAAGAAAGAACTATGGAGTTTGAATGCAGATTTGAAGCATACAATTTGCTATTTTTTTTCTTCTGTTGTGTTTTGTTTCCTCTTTCTGGTGGTTCCTCTTATTGGCTCTAATTCTTACAACACCACTAATGTGAAAATATGTTTAATAGGAATGTATATGGATAGCCTGTATCAGATTGTGTGCCATCTTGGGGAAGAAGGTAGAAAGGGAGACAGAGAAAAATATGAAACTCAGAAGCTTATGGAAGTGATTGTTGATAATTCAAAATAAATTAATTTAAAAAATAAAAAAAGAATAATCCTAGGGGCAGCTAGGTTGTGTAGTAGATAGAGTACTAGTCTTGGAGTTGGGAGGACCTGAATTTAAATTTGGCTTCAGACACTTGACATTTACTAGCTCTGTGACCCTGGGCAAGTCACTTAACCCTGATTGCCTCACCAAAAATTAAAAAAAAAAAGAAGAATCCTGTTCCCACTGGGGTCAGGTCATGGCACCCAGGGGCTAAGGGCTCCTCTTTTTGATCCCTGCTCTATAAGGCATGTTATTACGTTCTACAGAGTTAGAAAGGATAAATTAAACTGTCTGAGTATAAGAACTTTTTCTTGGTTCTAGGGAAAGAAAAAACGTTTTTAGTAATAATTAAAAACAAATCAACACAATATAAAACAGCATGTTATATCAGGTTGGGTAAAACTACAAGTCAAAACACATCCTCCCTGTAGCTGGTACCATCTTTCTCATGAGAATACCTGAAACAGTAGTTGGAAAGAGAGCTAGATTATGAATAAAAGGACCTTGACTTAAACCCTGGCTCTGCCACTTGCTACCTGACACCTTGGGTAAATCATTTCCCTTCTTTGTGCCTCAGTTTCCTCATCTATAAGAGAAGTTAGTTTAACTTTACATATGTTCAAATGAACATCTAAGGTGATAGCTTCTCTTATCCCTTGTTATTCATTGGATTTAGATAATTTCTCTTTCCAAATTCAAGCTGACCTCAGGCTAACTCACCCAGGGAGTGGTGGGTCAATTCAGCTTGACCCACATTCATTCAGCACCCACTAATTTCAAGGGACTATGCTAGGGAACTAGGAAACAAAGCAAAAACAAAGTAGTCTCTACCCTCAGGGAAGTTCCATTCTGTGGTCAGGGGTACACCATACACACAGAGAAGTACATTATGTACAAACGAACTCCAAACGGCACGGGGCAGTTACAGCTGGAAGGAATCAAGTAAAGGCCTGTAGTAAGAAATATCTGAACCATGCTTTGAAGGAATTTAATTTAGGTATTCTGAGATGTGGAGATGTGGAAGGAGTATATTGCAGGTACAGAGGACTACCTTTCCCCCAGTCCAAAAACTGATAGTGGGGAGATATAAAGTATCTTTTCAAGTTATGAGCAAAGTATTGTAAACTCAAAAGCAGAAAAAGGAGCCACAATTATCATCATTGTAGGAGTTGGTCCTAGAATACCTAGATCCAGAGAACATAGAGGCCAATCCTTCCTCCGTACTCTAAGGGAAGTGACCATCTCAAGATCACATGGGTATTAATCCTAAATCAGTCCAGCCATTATCATAAGAACAACTGTAAAGAAATACTTTCTCTTTTTCTTAGACAAAGGACAACTCTTAACAGGTCCCTTCAATTAGAGCTTACCTTTATCTGTCACTTTAAGAATTATGACTCAGCTTCAATCAATTCTTGTGAATTAGGAGGTACAAGTATTGCTATCTCTATTTTACAGATGAAGAAACCAAGGCTCAGAGAGGATTAGTGACTTGCACACAGTCACATAGTGATAGAACCTGGAATCCAATCCCCTTCTTCTGACAGCAAGTTGAGTGCCCTTTCAGTATAAATATTATCAGATGAGATAATAATTGTAAAGCACAGCGCCTGGTGCATAGTAGGTGATTAATAAATGCTTGTTCCCTTCCTTTCTTCTTTCTACTGTGCCACACTGCTTCATAGATCAGATATCATATCTACCCTAGCTGGAGGTTGGAGAGGGGAAAAAAAGAAAATATATGTGTGTCATTTTTCTCAACTCCAGTGAGGACTTGAGTCAGTTAAAATACACGCATCCTTCAAATGGTACAGAATTAAAAACTGCTGTGCTCCTGAGGTTTGATGTGATGTTGGAAATAAAATTACATAGGCTTAGCAACAAAACTGTTATTAAAACCAACGAAAAATGGTGGGTATGATCACATTGTGGGTTCTGCAGACTTTATTGTGTTGCTCCATAATTTTCCAGAACGAAGCAATATCATGTTTCTGACATGTACTCACACTGGCAGGGAACCAGCTCTTCCTCCCGCCTATCTGGAGCTGAACTGGCACTCACTGCCTCCCACCTCTACATTTCACATTCCTTCAGGTTTGGAATTGATGAAACTAGAGAGAGATGTGTAAAAAGCCAATCCCTGTGCCCTAGGCCACCATTTTCTCCACTCCTGCTCTCTAAACTCCAAGAACTGTTGAAGAGAGTTGTCAAATCTAAATGAATGGGCTGCCTCAGAATGAAGTGAGAGCCCTATCACCGGAGCACTCCCCCATTAGGCCCTACAATGTTTCTTATACTTAAGTGCATAGGATGAATGAATGAAAAAGTATTTATTAAGCACTTACTCTGTATAAGGCACTATGCAGAGTTAAACAATATCTAACTGGATGTAAATAAATGTTAAATTATAAAGTTGTAGACTATAGATGCTGTAGATTTTTAGAGGAGTAAAGATCAGTGTCAGTGAAGACCTCCCGGAGCAGGTGGGACTTGAGCAGCATCTGGAAGGATGGTTAGTACTTGGATAAGCAGAGGGAAGAAGGAGTAGCAACGTGGCGTATTTGCGGGAGAATGTTCTATTCTCTGACCTATTCTTGGATCCTTTATTCACAGTAAGGTGTAAATGGCTAAAAATAGCTTAAAGCTGGCTACCCATCCCAAGGGGATTTCTATTTTAACAGGTAAAAGTGCCTTACACTACAGGCATTGGGCTCCAACCACAAAATAAGCATTTGGTTAGCCAGTCCTGCTGATACTTAGGCCTAGCCTTGATTGGAACCCTGTGAAGATTATCATCCCCAAGCAGGGCAATTTATGTCTACTTCTGGTCTTTCCATAGAATCATAGATGAATGCCCTTAAATGACTTAAATGACTTTAAAGGTCATTTAGTCCAAACACTCATTTTTCAGATGAGGAAATTAATTGACTTACCCAAGGTCATACACATAGTAAGAGCCAGAATTCTAACCCTGGTCCTAATTCCAAATCCAGAGCACTTTGCCCTATAACATCCTGCTTTCCATATTCACTTAGGTTTATTTGAATCTCTTTCAGGCAGGGCCCCTTGAAACCAAGTTACCACCTACTGTATTTTAAATATCTTTGATTCAACCCTATAATCTTTGTGAAAGTGAATAGAGTTATGTAATCAGAAATAGCTAGCCATGAAAGTCAGACCAGCAGGGAACGGGGCAGTTTGTTGCTTCTTCTGGCCTTTTCCCTATTTTGGGGGAATTAGGTGTTTTGAAAGAGCTCTTCCTTCTCATTCCTACTCTACCATCTCCTTACACTGGAAGGAGTTGTAACAGGATAAGTAGGCAGTACCTAAGTATCCTTTGTTTCCCTAAACGGAAAGGCCGAGCAATGAAGCTTCTTGTGGAAAATACGGACATACAACACTGCATCAGAATGTGCTGTTCTCATTTATTTTTTAATACAAACCTATCTTTGCATGTGGGCACTGGCAAAGAATGCTTGGTTACGAAATATTGGGCGACAGTGGTAATATAGAAGGTGACACATAGCAAAGGAATCCTGTCTTCAAATTACATAGGACATGAAACCCTTGTGGTTCGTGACATGGGCTCCTTGCATTTTTTCCATGTTTATCCAAAGGGGCTTTAGGGAAATGGATTGTGAATTCCATTTGTTAAGTGTCTGTGTAAAAATACCAAATAAGCCAGCATTGTTACCCCTTGGAAAAATCCTCCGGGAAGGTATGATTTGACTGCTATGGAAGTCAGATATTTGTTTTCTTTTGCACTTTTTAATACTGTTGAAGACCAATAAAAATAGTATCTTCAGCATTCACAGATGAGATTCAGGAAGTCGTTGTCCAAAATGATACATGTTACAGTTACTATATTCAGCTCAGCGCCCAATCATTTCTCTTTTCAGATACATAAAAAAAGAGTGAACTCAAAGGTACTCCCTGTGACAGGGAAAACATTGTAATTCTAGACACAAGCTGTCATGAAGCCCATATGACTTCAATATAAAAGGCTTTTTAAGATTATAAGCTGTCTTTCAAGGCAAACCAGCCCTTACTAAAAATAATTCCATGAGATCAGACAAAGTGGTAAGAATGCCCCCAGCTGATATCTTAGGGACAAAGTTAGAATCAAAACAGACCATAAGCTCTCATGCCCAACAAAGGGGCCCCCGTGAAGAGTTATTTATCTGTCAAAGGGAATAGATGTGTTAAAGTCATACACATATAACTCGGGCTGCCAAATTAAAGTGTCAGATGCTGGGACGAATGGAATAATGAACATTCACTCTATGTTCTGTGAGGAGCCTGGAAGCCCATTGATGAGCTCTGATTGCAGTTTTGAATTAGAAGTGACTCTCATGTCCCTGTTGTCTTGAAATTGCTGCTGTAAATACATTTAAGAATTGCTTATTCATTATCAGAGAGCCAACCTGGTGAGCTTGCCTCAAAGCCAGGGAGACCTAGGTTCAAGACCTATCTCTGACACAAACTGGCTATGTGACCTCAGGCAAACCACTAAACCTCTTGGTCTGGAACATAACTCTCTAAAACTAAATTGACAAACAAGAGCCTGGGCACTGAAAGCCTGTATCAGTAAGCAGCAGATATAGAAGAAAGGACTATGCCAAATTTAGACCCTCTTCAAAACCAAGCAGTCAGCATTCTGAACTATGCTTGAACCTAAAATGTCCAAGGCCACTTACTCTGGACAAAATAGACTTCCTGTTTTGAAAGGTAATATTTTAACATTTTAAGTCTCAAATTTTCCATATTTACCTTGAACTCATAGTAACTTAGGCTAGATGTCCAAACAATAATCAGTAGACACAACTTCCCAAAATATGCACACATTAGGTTTTTATTCTGTTCAACTGAATTTTGAAATTGAGGAGGAAGAATGGAATAGGCCAGTAGTGGGAGGGGGGAAAGACTTCATTTTGCCCTGGAGCTGAAAGGCCAGCAAAGTATAGTAGTATTAATGAGAGCTGTTGCTAGAGTGGGGCAATAAGGACTTTGTCCTAGGGTACTGAAATTGAGAGGACACTGGCATCATCTTTACTTTAATATCATAGAAACAACTGAGCTTAGCACTTAGTGAGCAAGAATAGTTCCAATAGGAAGTTACTAGATGTCATGTTTCCTCTCCAGGTGATCTCTTCCTTCACCCTCCCCTAACCAATTCTTGGCCCACTCCCAGGAAGAGCAGCCTCCTTGTCTCCTTACCATGGAGCAATGTCCCTCAACATATCAAATGAATTTGTCTTAAAAGTAGATTTGAAGTTATGTTTTATACTGGTTGTCCCAGGCCGTTACGCTCTGTCCCAGGCTCCTGTTACGACTCTGGTGAGAGACTGGAATGGTAATCAAGTCAGGCTTGAACTAGCTTCAAGTACTCTGACTCTTAATAGCTATATGACCTTGTGTAAGCCACTTCTATGAATTTCACTTTTCTCCTCTGTAAAATGGGAGTGACAATAATATTTAGGCAACCTAGTCCTAGGGTCACTAAGAAGGAAAACATTTGGTGAAATTCTATAAAAATGTGAGTTTATGTAATGTATAAATAGTAGGAGATGAAATAGGACTGGGTTCTCATCTCTATCTGATGCTTCCAGAGAATGGCACCAGGATTCTGCCCCTTCCTCCCCAGTCTCCCAGCCAATTAGGAATTTGGGGACCAACTGCCTGGAACTATATCCATAATCTGGTGGCAGTGACTTGGGTTAACAGCTGCAGTGGTCACAGCTGCTAGTCATCAGCTTGGATGGAAGCTATTTCAGGTTTCATAGAATAGCGCAAGTTTTGAAAAACACTTTGAACTGCCCAGGCACCAAGAAGTAGCTAGAGACTCCCCCCTCTCATTTCTGGGCTCAACATAGTCCTTCGATTGACTGAATTTAGGTGCAATGGGGTAGTATTTCTCCACCTGTGTTGAGATACACTGTCTAAGCTCCTAAGGCTTAGATTTCAGAGGACAGGCACCATAAAAATATTCACTCAGAAGCCAAAGGGTATGTTCAGTATTTCTAGAGGTCTTGGAGAAGTGTGCCTGGTGTTAAGGTAGGAGTAGGAGGGACAAGATACTGTATGTCAGAAACCTAATGGAATCTTAGATTTAGAGATGGAAGGAGGTCTTACATTTTACAATGTACAAATCATTTTACAAAGGAGAAAACTGAGATCAGGAGAAGGGAAGCCATCTCTTCCATGTCACACAGGTAAGTAGCAGAGCTGGGACTTGCCCTTGCGAAGCCAGTGCCCTTGTGTATGTCACTGGTATTTGTGAATGCTGAAGACATTTCACAAGATGGCAGATTTAGAGTTAGAAGTGACCAGAAAAGCCATCAAGTCCAACTTTCTCATTTTATCTGATTAGAAAGCAAAGCTGAGTAAAGAGGTAAAGCATAATTGTCTCACAACTAATAAGTGTTTGGGTCAGAATTTGAACTCAAGTCTTCCTGACCTCAAGTCCATCTCTTTATCTCCCCCACCACCCAGATAACCTAGATTCCACAGGCATTTATTATTAAGCACTTACTATGTGTCAGGCATTGTTTCTTTTTTTGTCTTTATAGCTCTGGCACCTAGCATAGTACCTGGTACACAGCAGGTGTTTGTTTCATAAATGCTTGTTGAATGAATGAACCTGAATGTTATTTTACCGTATTATGGGAATATTTGATCTCATGTAATAATAGCTCACATTTCTATGGCATTGTTAAGATTTCCAAGCACTTTCCCTTTGAGTATCTAAAAAGAGAAGGTAATCCAAATATTATTACCCCACATCACCTTCATGTGACTTTCTCACCCAGCCCCTATTTAAACTCTTATATTAGCTCTTTATTTTTGTTGGTGTTGCTTGGCTCTGCAGAGCAGCTTCTCCAAATAATCCCACTGGCTGAGGATAGCAGCATGATTTTGAAAGGTTTCCTTTGTGTCAGGAACCAACAGCCACCCTCCCACCCTGAGCTTTCTGTCCCTACACCATTTGGGATCCATGAAACAAATGTACTTCCAGGGCTTAAAAAAAAACAACAGTAGGATGGGATAGAATATTGGCCAGAACCATATGCTCTGAATTTTTTAGTGTAAGAAGAACCCAGTGGATCCTATTATTCATTTATCATGCAGGCATCCACCAAGTAACAGCTGACAAGTGCAAAATGCCGCAGCCACCAATGGTGCTGCTGCGGCTGCTGCCGCCTCTGCTGCTGCTACTGTTGCTGCTGCATGTTAGCAAAGTGTTGGGAGGCTGAGGGGCCTGAGCCAGCAGTGCCAAAGCCCCTGACTTTCAGTCTATTTTTCTGCCTACCAGAGTCTGCTGGCTCTAGCCATCTGGGAGTCATTCCTGGTGTCTTCCTTCTCTCCCATGTAGAAGTCACGTTGACAAGACTAGATTTACAATTTCAGAAAATGGAGTGGTTTATTTTCTCTGAGATTAGTCTGAATTTTTGGCTTGTTAGAGGTTTCGTAACCACATAAATATTTATTCAGAGTTTTCCATTGCTATATAAACATAACAAATATGACACTGTGCCTGATGCTACATTAAAAAAATTCAACACATTCCTAATTAAGAAAGCGGAAGCTAAGAAAGTGCTTTGAAGCTGATTATTTTCTAGTAATGAAATATTTTTTTTGCTATTTTTGTACTGGGCTTTTAATGGACCAAAAGATATTTGTGCTCAACTTTGACTCTCTATATAAATATTCAGGCTTCACTTAATGACTGTCAGTAGGCCTGCCCAGCATACCACCAGGTCCTTGGGACATGGGAGAGAATGTGGATAGTGAAATGCAAGCCATCACCTTTATAAATAACAGAAACTAAGCCCTTCCAACAGCAGGAAGCTTAAAATAAGCTATAGTATCATTAGCACTTATCATCTTTGAATTTCAAAGGAACTTTATTGAATTCATGCACACACGAAGACCTTATTTGTTGTATGTTCACACAGAACAAAAGATGAGTAAGTACAGAGTTGAAATGTTTAGTATCATTTATCTTGATTGTTTAGGGCTGATGCAAAAATATTTAACTTTGGCTAATTCCTTCAACCATTCATTCATTTAACAACTACTTACTAAACACCTACTATGTTGAACACTGTGGTAAATTATGGGAAAGAGTTTCTTTATGCAATGTTTATTAATATCAGTGTCAAAAATCAACTGAGATTTCCAACAATTGTACAGTATCTTAAAAAAATAACCAACCATTGATGAAAATGTGTTAAGCCTACAGAATTAAGATGTATATTGTTTGCATTGGACATTTTAGCTCAAAGACAAGCATGCAAATCACTGTTCCTCATGGTGGAAATTAGTTCAAACAGTTAACCACTTTGCATGCAGAATTTACCTAACAGCCTTCTTAACCCTTTAACATATACATTTACAATTCCATACAAGTAAACCTATATATGCTAGGGATGATGTAGAACCATACACAGAGCTGGAAGAGACATTAGGAATCTTCTAATCCAGTTCCTCACATTGTAGGGAAGGAAAGGGAGGTCCAGGATATGTTTCTCTAAGTTGTTAAGAGGAGTTGTGCTTTTTCTTTTTCAACTGGTATTTTTAGGGAGAACAGAGGCAGTCTGGCTCAAGAGCTACAGTTCTGGGCTTGGAGGCAGGAAAACCTGGGTTCGAATGCTGCTTTACTAGCTGTGTGTCCCTAGGCAAACTACTGGGTCCCTGGTCTCAGATAACTACCGATATAGTTAGGTATCTAGGTTAGAGTTTTCTAAGCTGTGAGGCCCACCCTCCTCAAGCCCTTATATCCCTGAGATCGGAATCACTGTAGTAGAAAGCAGTGGCCAAAATACTAAGATATTTTCAAGTCCTACAAGAATATTCTTATATAGAGATAAAGTTCAGTGCAAACATATTTTGGCATATCTGCTTTTTTCAACGAAAAAAAGTTCAAATCAAAATAAAGAAAAGTGGGACTACCCTGTTAATTCACTCCAACAGTGAATGGAATTCAGTGATTATTTAATACAGGCTAAAGTATGTACAGGTTAAGCTATTAAGTCTTAAAATGGCACTAATACTTTTATTTTTTTTTCTTTTGGCTAGGCAATGGGGTTAAGTGACTTGCCCAAGGTCACACAGCTAACAAGTGTTATGTGTCTGAGGCCAGATTTGAACTTAGGTCCTCCTGAACCCAGGGCCAATTCTCTATCCACTGAGCCATCTAACTGCCCCCAGCACTAATACTTTAAGAACATGGAGTATACTTTGTAATTTTTTTATTAACCCATTTAAGGTAAAATGCCAACCCAGTACAAATAAAATGACATTTCTTATTAAATAATCTAAAGGATTTTCATCAATAAACAAGTGTCTGTATGTTATTTTTGTTGTATGTTTGAAATTTTTTGAGGTTACAAATTGTAATAAACTCTTAATTATATATGAATAAAATACAAGTTAAGATTATTTTATGAAAAGTGTGGGGTGGGAACGTAACAATTTTATTGTAAAAAGTGGGTGGTAGCTTTGGTACATCAAGTTTGAAAACCATTGTACTAAGCCATAGGCTTGTTACCAACCTATTAGTGAAAGGAATTCCCCACAATGACCATAGGTTTTTCTCTCTCTGATATTGATATCCTTAAGGATAGAATGTAAGACCCTTGAGGGCAAAGACTCTTTCTTTTAATTCCCTGGGCCTAGTGCACTGCTTAGCATATTGTAGGCCCTTTATAAATATTTGTTGATTGATTGGGTAGACAGACATAGTCATGACAGTATGCCTTTGGGAATGTGAACTTTTGGCAGAGATCCCTCAAAAACCCTCCCATCTCTCCACCCCCAGAGACACATGTCAAGAAAGGAAAATGAGTAAGGAAGGTCCTCTCCTGATTCATTGAAATACACTTGGGACAGGGAGAAAACAGCTGCTTGGATCTGTTCCTGCCCTTTCTTTCTTCTGTACCCTCTCCTTGACTTACGGGGAAGGGGTGTGTGTGTGTGTGTGTGTGTGTGTGTGTGTGTGTGTGTGTGTGTGTGTGTGTGTGTGTAGGTGCGGGGGTGTGAGGGGGAAATTCCCTGCCACAGCTGCTTCCCTCTTATCCAACTCTTTCTGACCAGGATTAAACAGAATCTTCTTTATTGTTTTGCCAGGGATTTGATTGAAATCAGAAAAATGGTTATTTTTCTGTATTTGAAGGTACAAAGCAAAGGGACCAGGCATGAAAACTGTAGCTCAAGGGAAATGGGACCGGCCTGCTGGCTCACTCTGCTATCTCATAATCTTTTCTGTTCCCCTAGGATGGAGATAATGCAGGCAAATACTGGAAATATTGAAGAACATTGCTTGTGTGGTACTAATAATAGTACAGAACAGCCTGACACAGCATCATATATGAAACTCCCAGGGAATAATGGTATATTCAGAAGTCTTCATTTCTTAAGGGATTTTAGTCATTAGCCAATTGGCAATTGTGTAGAATATTATTATCCTCATTCTGTATCTAGGTAAACTTTGAAAACAAGTGGTTTAATGACTCACCTAAGGTCCAATGGCATGCCCTGTGTATACCAGGTAGAAACAACATCCAGGTTTTCTGACTTTTCGGTCCTACACTTTAAGGAGACCCTCGGCTTTTTAAATAGCATGCTTTGAAGGTACATCATAACAGAGCCTGAAGGAATAATGTAGTCACAGAATTCAATATCATTTGGGACCTTTTAAATAAAGGTCCTACAGCATACTGCTGACTTTCTAACACACTGACCATTGCACCAATTGTGCAAAGTAACAAATGTGATCTCCTTTTCCTTCCCATTCTGGGAGGGATTGAGATACAGAAAGGTTAAGTCACTTGCCCAAAGTGACCTGGTAGGTCTGTTTTTGGATGTCTATTAGACCTAGAATGTACTCCTTCTTTACCTCTACCTCTCAAACCCTAATTTCCTTCAAGGCTTAGCTCAAGTACAAACTTCTGCATGAGTTCTTTCCTGATCACCCAGCTTCTGGTGCCTTCCCTCCAAATCACCTTGTATCTGTTTTGTGTGTGTGTATGTGTGTGTGTGTGTGTATATATATGTGGGTAAAGTGGTGTATGTATATGTGCGTATATGTGTGTAGACATGTGTACATATATAAGTATGTGGTCATATATGCATAAATAGGTGTGTGGGCAGGTGTATGTATGTATAGGTGCGTGTGTGTATGCACATGTGGGTAGATATATAAGTGTGTAAATGGGTATGCATACTATCATGTATATACACATATGTAGGTGTCTACACATATAAATGTGTGTACACATACATGTTGTCTTCCTCTGCCAGACTAAATTCCTTGAGAGCAGGGACTATTTTTATTTTTGTCTTTTTATTTCCAACACTTAGCACAACATCTGGCATACAGTAAGGGCTTAATGTGTATCAATTGATTAGAACAATAAAGATATGTAATAAATGCTCACTTACTTGATTGATTTTCCTCCTGGATGTAGAAGGGCTAAATGAAGTTGGGCTTAAGAGATCATCTATTGAATAAGGCCACCTCTAACCAATGCTGCCTGCCATTAATATCACTAATATATTCTCTATCAGATAGGCAGCATAGCTCAGTAGAGAGATGGCTAGGCTTTATGTCAGAAGGAGTTGGTTCAAATCCCAGGTCTGTTACTTGCTAATTATGTGACTCAGGACAAATTGCTTAATGTCTCTGGTTTTCTATCAGTAAAACAAGGATAATACTATCTATAGTATCTCCTCATGGAGTTCTTAGGAGGCTCAAATAAGGCAATGTATGTAGAGTGCTTTTTAGACTTGAAAGCCAGTTATTATTATTTTTATTATAACCAACCCCCATCAGAAAATCACAGATCTTCTCCTTAAACTCTTTGTGGCTGAATGCTCACCAGTTATCTAGTTCCCCTGGAGTTCACTGCATCCTGTAACATTACCTAATGGCTCTGTTTTCAGGTAGCTAGTGAATGCTGTCAATGGGGTATGCCCATATCCTTTAAAAGGGGATGAGGGAGGAGGAGCAATGCAGAGCCTGTCACTGGGCCCACGCCTTCCTCAGTCTAGGAAGTCTTCAGAAGGGGTGGAGTGGTGTCATGGAACTCCAGAAATTTGGCCCAGACAGCTCTTCCCCTGAGTGCCATAGCTATGTTTGGCACTCAGGAAACATTTGTTGAGTATTCTATGACATGGCTACACTCAATTCATAGAATCACAGACTAGTTTAGCTCTGAAAGGAGCCTGAGGGATGGACTCCTTTTTTTTTATAGATGAGGAAAATGAGGAATAGAGAAAGGAAATGCCTTACCCAAGATCACAAACTAAATAGTGGTAGAGACAAAACTAAAACTCTCTTTCATGAAGCTAATTTCTCATTCATTCATTCACTTTTATCAGTATTTATTGTTCTATGCCCCATATAGCTTACTGTAGGGGAGATAAATATAGGATAAAACCTAGGACTTCAGGGAGCTTAAAAATCTAGTTGAGGAACATTTATTAAGCACCTACTGTGTGTCAGGCATTGCACAAAGCATATGTACAAAGAGCAGTTAACAATATAAGGCATATATATGTATGTATGTGTAAATACATATACACATACATACATACACACACACATACAAAATGAATGATACATAAATAATCAGTATCATACCGGAGTTAGCTCGAATTGGCTCTTGCCAATTGTCAAGTTTTCAGCGGGAGCATTTACACCTTGGAAATCTGCAAATTCTACAAATCAGGGCTTGATTTATTGTTTTGTTGGTTGTCTAGGTTTAAGAAAATGGTAACACTGCAGATTAAACTTAAAAGTGGTGTATGTGTGTGTGTATGTATATTTTTTTTCCCTAGGAAGGCAGTTGTTAAACATTTACCAGAACAGTCCTGAACATATATTTTTAAGCCTACAGTGATTGGTGTCTCCTGTGCTTTTCTTTTCCTTTTACCAAACATAGGGAATTTACAGAAAAGAATCAGTCAATAAACATGTATAAAGTACCTACTATGTGCCAGGCACTATGCTAAACACTGGGGATACAAAGAAAGACAAAAGACAGTCCTTGGGGCTATTGCAATAGTGCAGGAATGAGAAGCTGAGGGGCCTTACAAGGGTAGTGAATAGTATTAGGGGAGAGAAAGGGGCATATTCAAGAAATATTGAAAAATATTGAAATCAGCACTCCTTGGCAACAGATGGAATATGATGGGTAAGAAAAAGTGAAGAATGAAGGATGACACCTGAATTGAGAACCTGGGGGACTGGGAAGGTGGTGCTACTCTCAAACAATAATAGGAAAGTTTAAAAGGGAGGAGGGTTTGGGGGGTGGTAAAGATACTAAGTTCAGTTTTGGATATGCTGACTTCAAGATGTCTAGTAGGCAGTTAAAAATGCAGGACTGGAGGTTGGCTGTTTACCCAGTTTAGGGCTAGACAAGTAGATTTGAGAATATACTTATTTATACTTCTACTATTTGAGCATAGACATGATAACTGGAAGTTCATTTCCCATATGTACTAAGGATTGGGGCAGCTAGGTGGCACAATGGATAGAGCACCGGCCCTGGATTCAGGAGGACTTGAGTTCAAATCCGGCCTCAGACACATAACACTTATTAGCTGTGTGACCCTGGGCAAGTCACTTAACCCCATTGCCTAGCCAAAAAAAAAAAGCATGATAACCCATATGTACTAAGGATGACACTGAGGAAACATCTTGAAAGCATATCCGAGTTCCAATGACTTGAAAAGATCTTTATGACTTGGCATATTCCTTGTTCAAACCCCAAGTTCCTTATTAGCACAAGGAAAGGAGGCCAGTTTCTCATGTTTCAAGTGAAATTTTTCAGTACAAATCAAAGCAGAGCTGGTCATAGAACATTTCTCATGTAGCCAACAGAAATTCCCCTGACTCTCTCTGCTTCTGTAATTTGAGTTCTGGAATTCTAGCTTTGGTTAACCAAAACCTCCTAGCCTACCCAAGATGTAAGAGATGGTTGGAGGAGTGTGTTGTTCTGGTATTGTTAGTTTCTCATTATTGTACCCTGGGCCAAGACCACTGAATTCATTTCCTCAGAAAAACTATCCCTCAGCACCCCCATGACTGCCAAAATATCTGGTAGGGGTAAGATAGGGATCAGTATGCAGAGCTGGACTTTCAAGCAATTATCATCCATCCCCAAGTTGGCTGCTGAGAGCTCCCTGGGTCACTTGGTGTGGGAGTTTGGGATTTTGGCTATGACATTCCTGTCCATTTTCAATTTGGTGTTTCTTAGAGGAAGTGATTGGTACATTCTTTCTCTTTTCACTTTGCCCTCTAGTTCTAGTAAATCTGGGTTAGGTTTTTATGTGTGACTTCTTGAAATATAATATCTAGGGTCTTTGTTTGACTATTGTTTTTAGGGAGTCTGATAAATTCTTCAATTATCTTTCTATCTTTTTTTTTTTACAGGTTGGTTGTTTTTTGATAACAGATGTCTTGTTTACATTTACTTGTATTTTCTCAGTTTTTTGACTTTGTTCTAATATTTCTGGTTGTCTCATAGAGTTACTGAATTTTGAGTACTTCATTCTATTTTCCAAGGATCTTCTATTTTGATGATGTTTTCCACCTACTGTTCTCTGCTATTCTCCTTCAAATTTTTCCTCGAGTTGTTATTTTGATTCCCGTTTCATTTTTTAAAATTTTCTGCTTCATTTCATTCAGCCATTCTCATTGTTCCTGTAGTCAAATCATTCTATTTTCTGAGGCTCCATTTAAACTTGTTGAATTTTTTTCTGGTTTTATCTCTTTTGGGTTTCTCTCAACAAATGTCAAATTGTGTTATTGCATTCAGCATCCTATCTGAGCCTCAGTTTCTGGATGGAGACTTGATTCTTAAATCAGACTCTGCTCTCTCTTATACTCTTAGATGGGGTGGTCAGTTCCTGATTAGTCCTGTACCCTAACTACTCTGCATACTGCTACCTTTGCCTTTCTGGAACTAGTGGCTAGGAGAAAGCTCTGTCCTTTTAAGGAATCCCTGGCTGCTGGCTTAGTCTCCTGTGGTTCTACTTGGCTTTTGTCTGTCTTGTCTTTTTCTGTTCTTTTTGCACTGTTCCCAGCTCAGAATTTTCTCTGTTGCTTACTATGGCCCTGGCCAGGCCTCAGTGCGATGTGATCATTTGCACTGGTAGCAGACCTCCTGAAGGCCCCCAGGGTTTGTGCTGCCCAGGTGCTCTAGCTCCCGCTATATGTCCAGCACAAGCCTCCAAGGAGCTGTGCTTGCTCTTTTGAGTGGGTTGCCTGGTCTTTTCACTGCTGCCTTCCCTGGTTTGTCTCTACCTAGGGTATCTACAGGTTTCAGGAAGTCTTTCATAGTCCTAGACTAGAAAGACCTTACAGCTAGCTACTTCTCTTTAGTTCTCTCAAGCATTGCTCCTTCTGGTGGGTTTTTTTGTTTTTGTTTTTATTTTTTTTATTTTATTTTTTTAGACAATTGGGGCTAAGTGACTTGCCCAGGGTCACACAGCTATTGTTTTTTTGTTTTTAGAACTTATCTGAAAAGTCTGTGTGAGAGTAGGCTCTTTCTCTCCCTTTCATGTCTCCCTCTTAAAGACCTAAGGTTTTCAGACTGCATTCTGCTGAATGTAAAAGGCCCCTAGGTCACTTAGACTGTCCCAGCCTTTCTCTTCACCTCAGTTTTCTATTTAAAAAACAAGGGCTCTAACTCCTACATGCTTGGGGAGTATGTGGCTTCTTCTGTATGTCTGCAGAGCTAGTTAAGATCCCTAAATGAAAGGCGATCTGTTAGTGTAGAAGTAATTTTTTTTTCCCTGTAAATCTCCAAGGAACAAAATCCAGGGACGAAAGCTACTGCAATACCTCAAACTCCCAGCTGTGGTTTACAAGCTTGAGGTTTTATTTATTTATTTTGTACATGTGTTTGTGTTGACCCTGAAGACCCAAAAATACAGTAAATGGCATCATAGGTCACAAATTAGCTCCCTGAAGCAAGGAGTTTATTTTCAGCCATGACCCCTGTTGAGTAACTGATCTGTGTTTGCCAAAGGAAAAAAGGAGAGAAAGAAAAGGAGCATGGAGTATTGAAAGAATGTGAGTGACTGATGGCATGGCTCTAAACAGCCCAGAAATGAAGCCCAATAAGGTAGTTTTCTCATTTCTTTTCAATAAGGTGCTGACAAGATATAAGAGGCTACATCCTCTTAGGCAAATACTCTGCCCTTCCCTACCAGGGGTCTTTTTATTTGAACACACAGATCTCATTTTCTAGACCGGTGTTTCCCAGACTCACAGATCTTGACCCCATTCATGGCTTGTTACACTTTTGTCCCTGGATATCCTAAGATGTGCTCTTGATTACTTTGCCCTGTTTTGGCAAGTAGGATAGACAGTGTGGTGTGGTAGAAAGAGACCTAGAAACGGAGTTAAGAGACCAGAATTCAGGGCCCTGGCTCTGTTTCTTGGGAGACTCACTTAGCAACCTTTAGCCTCATTGTGCTTATCTGTAAAATTGGGATTATAATCTTCTGCCCCCTCTCACTTCGTAAAATTATTGGGAGGAGTAAGAGAGAACATCTGCAAAGAGGTAGAAGTGAGGGAGGAAGCGGGGGCCCAAGCCAGACCAAGGGTCAGAAGAGCAGAGGCTGGGCTTGACAATTGACAAAGTCTACAAAAGTAGGCAGGGAACTAGGTGGCATAACAGGTAGAGTGCTGGGCCTGGAGTCAGGAAGCCTCACCTTCCTAAGTTCAAATCTGAATTCAGACACTTACTAGATGTGTGACCCTGGGCAAGTCAATTAACTCTATTTGTCTCAATGTCTTAAACATCTATAAAATGAGCTGGAGAAGGAAATGGCAAATCACTCCAGTATCTCTATCAAGAAAACCCCAAATGGGGTCCCAAAGAGTCAGATATGACAACCAAGCAACAACCCAAAAGTGGACAGACTCATTGTTGGCATGTTAAAGTTTGATATCTTAATTCTTGCCTGTTTCTTGTAATTTTGAAATTCTAGGAGCAGCCTAGGTAAGCAGTGTTTGAGAGTCACAGTGAGGCTATTGGAAGACAACTGGGCATGCAAAAAAAAAATATGAGAAAATCAGAAAGGAATTAGAGAAGGAAAATGTAGAAGATCAGAGAATAATTGGACCCTGAAAAAGAAGGATTTTCAAGGAAAGCAGTGCCTTGAGAATGAACAGGTGGCTAAAGAATAACAGATACAGAAACTGTTTCTATATGAACATGTCTGAATTGCAAAATTTGATTAAGCAATTCACCGTGGCTTGTTTATATAGCCAGGCTGCATGGCAGAGATCCAGAAATACCAGTCCTACTGCATGAGTGCTGTTTAATTAATCTTGAACAGATCAACCAATCAATCAAGAAACATTTATTAAGCACCTACTACACGCCAGGGACTGTGCTAATCATTAGGCATATAAAAAGAGACAAAAGACAGTCCCTGCCCTCAAGGAGCTTAGGATCTACTGTAGTGGTAGTGTGGTGTCACTGACCTAGGAGGGAAGAGACTAGTCCTAGCTTTGCCACTGTAGGCTATAAGGTAAACCCTCTGCGCTGGACTTCAGTTTTCTTATCCACCAAATAAAGGAATTGGTGTAGATTGACTCTTCATGAGATTAGCATCCCTCTGCAGGTTTTAAAGTTTAAGTAGGACATCTTTTAAGGGGTTATTGTCATCTCTAAGACCCTCTTCTCTAGGGGTTTTGACTACATGGTCATGTGACTTCTGAAAAAAGCTTAACTAAAGGGGCAGCTAGGTGGTACAGTGGATAGAGCTCTGGCCTTGGAATCAGGAGGACCTGAGTTCAAATCCAGCCTCAGACACTTGACACTTACTAGCTGTGTGACCCTGGACAAGTCACTTAGCTCCAATAGCCTCGCAAAACAAAAACAAAAAAGCTTGCCCGAGAGAATAAGGAGGAAAACAACTTTGTTTACAACAGTGTTGTCAAGGTCACAGCTGTTGCTGACCTTGGCACACAGAGCTATCACCTAAATTCCTTAGTATTTTTGTGCCCAAGACCTCAGACAACTGGTAGTACAGTCTGGTACATAAAACTCTACCTAGGATAGACACAATACAGAGGAACAAAAACACAAAGGAAAAGGCACCAAGGAGCACTAGGACCCCTGAGACCCCTGCATTGTCCTGTCATGGAGAGCTCTTACATGGCTCCACCTCCTGTCAATATAATTAGCACCATAACCACAGTACAAGGACCAGTTTGGGGAATATCAGGCCAGAAATCCTGGGTCTCTCTGCTTTTATTTGTTGCCTACAGACAGCTTGTAAGTAGGAAAGAGGCTGATCAATCAGTTAATGAATCAACAAGCATTCATTAAGTGCCTACTGTGTGGTATTGGGTATACAAAGAAAGAAATGAAATAGTCTCTACTCCTTGGGAGCTTACTTGGGGGAGAGCACATATGTAAATATATATGTGTATGTTTATATGCATATGTATATGTATACTTATCCCTTCTACATCTAGGAGTTACGGCTGCAATGCCCCTTGATCTGGAAAATCCTAGTAAAATTTTTTGGTCTTCCCTTTAGGAAGGAAAGACAAAGGAAGTCTGAATTTTTTTCTTTTTCTTTTATGGGGTGTTTACAGTACCTTATTGTAAATTTAGGGTTGGTATTATACAATACCATACATATATTTTATGTATTTCTGAGTTTCTGAACTTTTTCTGTGTCATCTGCTAGCTTTTACATGACATCAGTGGCTTCCACAAAACTCCCAAAAAATTCCCATTGAATTTATTATGCCAACCTGCAATATATTGAAACCGCAATGGGGAAAGTTGCGATGTGAAAGGGATATGTACACGTATATGTATATGTATATGTGTATGTGTATGTGTAGGTATAGGTGTAGATGTAGATATAGATGAAGATGTAGTTGTATATGCACTTGTATGTGTAGATGTATATGTATATACATACATGTATATGTATATATATGATAGACCAAGTATGTACATGCATGTAATATATGTATGTTGTGCATATATGGATGTACATGTATATGTGTATATATGGATATAGAATATAGAAACAAAGTGATTGTGGGGAAGACACTGGCAGAAGCCATTTCTAGCTTCTTACAAGTAAAATGAAATTTTATTTTTGAAATAGCTATGAATTTTCTTAGATTTTTAAAGCTCTGGGAAAAATTTTTTTCCCTCTAGTCATATTCTTCTCAGCTTAAGTCATCCAACTTTGATGTTCTCATGAGACCTGTTTCAAAGCGTGTTGATGTTGATGTTGATGTCCTTGTTAGGGCTATTGGCAGCAGCTCCTGGCTTTCTGCTCCCAGAGCCCGACTGGTCTGCCTCCTCGACTGTGATAACGTGTTTTCTCCAGTTTGTTGGAGTTCCCAGGAGAGAGAAAAGTATATACAGCCATGGTGCTCCCTCCTCTCCTCTTCTCAGGGCCTTCTTTATGACCATCCCTTTCTAACTTCTCCCCCTTTCCTTTTTTTCCTCAAAACACTCCCCCAAAACCTAAAGCTTCAAAAAAAATTAAAAGAAGCTCCTATTTACAAATAGTTGTGGGAACTATGGACTAGATACTGTCTAAAGTCATTTCCAGATGAACAGTTCTACTATTCTATAATTCCTTTCAATGTTATGGTTCCAGGCCAATTCTGTCATGGTTGACTGTCGATCAGGGAATGGTTATTCCACGGAGATCAAAGAACAGGGACAGGCTAGGAAAACCACCATGAAGGAACTGAGAAAGAAGAAACATTAGCCTTTTGGCAAACATGAGAAATGTCATGGGAAAAGGGAAAGGAAAAGTTTGTAGGTCATCAGTGGCTGCATTCTGAGGTTTCTGGTGTCTGAAAGGGATGAGGCAATTATTACCTATCCCAAATATTCCTGAAGGTTTCTATATCAGGCTGAGCTCTTGGGAGATGGGAGGTGAGGGGGAGATGCGGTAGTTAATCTGATATATAGGACCAGGGCCAGGAAAGGCAGAGTAGAGATTGGAAGCAAAGTGCAGAATCAAGCTATACAGGGAAAAGACAGCTGTCTTTGTATACTACTTGTGTGATGTGGGGCAAGTCACTTACTCTTTCTGGGCCTTTGTTCCCTGTCTGTAAAGTGAGGGGGTTGGACCACATCTCTTCTAAGGCTTTTTCCAGCTTGCTCTATATTTATGATCTTTTGATCTTCTAAACAGTCTGGAACCTCAGAAGATGCAAAAACCAGTGACCTAAAATGAGGCAGAATGTCAGAAATGCCCCCAAAGTCAAAATCTAGGAACCATATGGAATCCAGAGGTGCAACGATATGGAACAACATGAATAAGAGAAACATTCACAACGTGCCAGAAACAAGGGGACTGAGGCAAAACCTAACTTGACCAGGAAGACTCTTACTTGGATTTTCTACTTACTTGATGCTACCTAATAACTATTTGTACTATACTTCTTACTGCCTTTATATACTTGCTCAACAGTTTCTACCAAAAACATCAAATGTATTTGAACAAATAAATTCAGAGGCTTATACTACTGTGGGCCAGTGGCTCGGGCATGTGATAGGAACAGGGTGAAGGACATGACATCAACAGTTAGTGCTAAAAGAGTCTTGAGACTTATTCATAGTCTTCCAGTAAACCACCTCACACCCACAGAACTTAGGTATCAGCCCTTCCTCCCTTTCCCATAACTCCCTCATGTTTTCCTTTTGTGACTTATTTTCACCTTCAAGTCTAACGTAATTGTTTGGGAGAGACGGTAGTGAGGGACAAGTGAAAAGCAAAGAAAAATAGAGAAACAGAGGAAAAGACTTCTGCTCACAGCTAAAGTCCTTCATGAAGCCTTAAAATATTTGGATGGTTTTTATGGCTTTTTCTTTTTTTCTCCTTTTTTATATTAAAATAATATTTTATTTTCCCTCAATTACATATTAAAACTTTTTAAAAACTTTTTTTTTAAGTTTTGAGTTCCAAATTCCATCCCTCTTTTCTTTCCTTTCCTCCCCACTCCCTGAGATGGTAAGCAGATATAGGTTATACATGTGCAATCATGTAAAACATTTCCATATTAGCCATTTTGTACAAGGTGAATTTTTTAAAGAGAATGAAAGAAAGAGAGTGAAAAATAGCATGCTTCAGTTTGTATTCAGACAATATCAGTTCTTCCTCTGAAGGCAGATAGTATGCTTTATTGTTAGTTCTTTGGGATTGTCTTGCATCATTGTATTGCTGAGAATAGTAAGTCATTCACAGTTTTTCATCATACAATATTGCTGTTACTGTGTACAACGTTATCCTGGTTCTGTTCACCTCACTATGCATCAGTTCATGTAAGTCTTTCCAGGTTTTTCTGAAGTCATCCTACTTGTCATTTCTTACAGCACAATAATATTCCATTACAATCATATACCACAGCTTGTCTAGACATTCCCCAATTGATGGTCATCCCTTTGATTTCCAGTTCTTTGGTTATGGTTTTTTCTTTTCTTTTCTTTTTTTTGGTTGTGGATTTTTCTTAATGGGTTATCCCAGCACAAAAATCCAAAAGAATTGTTTTAAAGTCTCTTCTTGCTCCAGGGAAAACTATCAAGGAACTCAAATTTTTAAGAAATGGAAGTTAAAATTTTTTCACGTAATTGGGAAATGTTTTAAAAATAAATACATTTTTTAAAAGAGAAAAAGAAATAAGGAAACTTTAGAGCCATATTCCTACTGTCAAACAAAAGTCTAGTTAGTGTCTAAGATTCTCAAGAGTGGCTTCTATCCCTAGTAACCAGAACCCAGAGTCAGTCCTCTGTCTCTTTCTTGCTATCCATAGATAAAGCAGACTGTTCTGCCTTCTCTGTTATCTCAGAAACCCTGTTATCCCAGGAACATAAGAACAGGGCTGGTTGTCTAATATATAAGCTTCTCCTCTTTGATCTCTTAGAAGACCCAGAGATTCTTTTGTTTTTGTCTTTGTGTCTGCTAGTGTCTAGAAAAGTGCTTCTTACGTTAAAAAAAAAATAGGACCTGTGATTTCATCGGTGGATGGGGGTCCTCCTTGGGAACTTTAGAAGCCAATGCATATGGTCCTCTTCTCTGCAACTGATAGTCTTAGAGAGTTGTGTAGGGGGAGTGAGAAGTTAAATAATTTTTCCACAGTCATAAAGCCACAGTATGTGGTAGAATGAGGACATGAACACAGATGTTCCTGATGTCAGGTTCTCTACCCATTGCAATAGAGGTGTCAAGCACATAGCCTACAAGCTAATGAAGCCCATAAAGCTCTGGAATGTGGGCCCAAGGGGATTAAAATGTAATTGGAAAATATTTAACAAAAATATAATAAAACGTAGATAATGCTAATATGTGGTTTTCTAAGTCAATATGGGCCACAGGCTCCTTAGGTACCATTTAGTGGGCCCGCCTTTTCTATGTGAATTTGACACACACCATTCTGCCTCTTACCTTTTACAGAGTGAAAAATGGTTGTTGAATTGAATTGAGTTGACAAGGGGCTAATTGAGAAAGAAGACTCCATAGTTCCCTGAGAGCAGTACTTACATATATGAAGTACCTATGGCTCTCCTTCTTGAAAACCATGCCCTCCCTTTACTGATGGCTCCTCTTGGAATTTCCCTCTGCCCCCACTCCCCATGGAACATTCCTCCTCAAGGTCCATCCTCTTTCTCCCATTGGTGAGTTCCTCCGAGAGCTTCTATTTCTTGGAGGGGCCAGGGCTAGCTTGTCTCCATTCTGCTCCTGGCCCTATTCCTGACTTTCCCTTGAAGTTATACCCCTGCAGCCAGGTATAGTGAAGGAAGGAACATGGACTTGGAACTAGCATTTGTGTGGTGCACTGAAAGAAAGAATACTAGATATGGTGGGCCAGTTTGACCTAAAAGAAATTCAGCAAGCATGATGGAAAATGATCTGCGGAGCTTGGAAAGAATGGGTTCAAAGGAAAGGGTACAATCCATGTTTCTTAGAGAGGACAGGTAAGTAGGGCAAGTACAGAACTGGTCAGTCCTCATTTTGCTTTGAGTCTTGATTCTAATAATAACTAACATTTAAAAAAATAGCTAACATTTTTTTTTTACATAGCTCCTACTATGTGCCTGGCACTGTGCTAAGTACTTTAAAAATATTTTCTTATTTGATCCTCACAAATACCCTGTGAAAGAGATACTTAGTTACCCCCATTTTACAGATGAAAAACCTGAGGCCGAGAGGAGTTAAGTGACTCACTCAGGGTCGCACATCTAGCAAATATCTGAGGGTGGACCTGACTTCAGGCCTGGAGTATTTTCCACTGCCCTACCTAGTTACCCCCTAAGCAGGGTTTCTAAACCTGGGATCCATAAACATTTTTTTAAAAGTTTTGCAAATGTATTTCAAAGTTATTGGTTTCCTTTTTAATCCAATGTGTTTTTATTTTATGCATTAATAAACATTCTGAGAAGGAGTTCATAGATATTACATGCCTGCCAAAGTGGTTGATGAGTTGGGCGAGAAAGTCTCAGTCCTAGGCCCCCTATCCTTCCCATTAGACAGTAGTATCTACCAATTGACTTGAACAGACAGAGGAGATAGATGAAACAGTTTATAAGCCTGGCACAAAGGAATGATTTAGTAGGGGGGAGGAGTGTGTGTGGGGAGTGGAACTTTAGTTATCCAAACATCTGCTGAAGCTCTGTCTTTATCATAAAAACAGAGAAACTACTAACGAGTTCTGGAGTCAGGACCTGGGTTAAATACCCCACCGCTAATGCTTGCTATTTACATAACTTAGAATAAGTCATTTAACTTCCCTGGAACTAAGTTTCTTCCTCTGAATAAGAAGCACTTGGATTTAAGAGGGCTTCTGAGGTCCCTTCTCATTCTAGATCTATGATCTTAAGAATTTATTGATTTGCCATAATGACAATTCCATTCTTCAAAGATGGAATATTGTGAGCTAAGCTCAAATTTGACACAGTCCTTCCAAGTTCTAGGAGTTTTTAAAAATTTGTTTAAAGTGCAATCCAATTAAAACCACTTAGATAACTAGTTTAAAAACACATTACAAGAAATAAAAGAATTTAAAACAAAACTCCCAATCAACCCTCAAGAACTGAAGTGCCCTGCGTGCAGTTCAAACTGGGGGGGGGGGGTTGAGGGAGGTGGGGGTGGGGGTATATCAGACAACCTTCCTTGCCCCCACGCCAGTCCTTTTATATTCAAATCACCAACACACAAGGCAGAGAAGAGTCAAGGTCTCCCACTGCATCCTGGCTCTCCAGTCATCCTGATCAATATCAAGCTGGACCCAGATGGCTCTGGAGAAGAAAATGAGGCTGGTGACCTTGCACAACCCTCCCTCGCTCAAATCAAAGTCGATTGCCAGTCATGTTATCATCTCCCTGATGTCATGGTCCTCTTTGAGAATGAAGGACAAACCACACACAACTGGCTGAAGCCCCAACCACCGTAATAGGCTTGGGCCCCACCCTCATCATGCCCAAAATCCCACTACATAGAGGACCTAACTTGAAAGAATTCTGTTCCACATCTGAATGATAGGCAGAACCCATGGATTAAAATCCTATAGAAGAGGTCATAGCTGAAATAAAGATCCTTTTCTTATTCGCATACCTATGAGGTAAGGTCATTATTGTTTGAGGAGAATTACATTTTCTGAATCTACCTAAACGTCTACTGACTGTTGCTTTGATGAATGGCCATTTCGTTAAAGGTGTGTAGCATCTGAAATGTATTTAGAGGAGATTTAAAGGTAGGGCAGCTAGGTTGCAGTGAATAGAGTGCCATCCTGGAGTCAGGAAGACTCATCTTCCTGAGTCCAAATCTAGCCTCAGACTTACTAGCTATGTGACGCTGGGCAAGTCACTTAACCTCGTTTACTTCAGTTTCCTCATCTGTAAAACGAGCTGGAGGAGGAGATGGCAAACCACTCTAGTATCTTTGCCAAGAAAACCCCTGCCATAGAACCATGCACATTCCCACAGGAAACTGAGTACAGCAAATTCTGTGAACTCTTTATGGCGCTCAGACCCTATCTGTTATCCTTTGTTAGCCTGACTGCCCATTCTATATTTTCCCATACTGTGACATACTAGTGAGATTGAATTGGCCTATAACAGGATGTACCAGTAAATGTTTAACAACCAGCTCTCAAAAAAATAATGGTACATTTTGACATTTAATCTGCATTAATAACATTTTCTCCATCATTTTCTTAAGTTTAGACAATCAATGAAACATTAAGTCAAGCCATGCTTTGTTGCGTTTGCTGATTTCTAAAGGTATAAGTGCTTATGCTGAAAGTTTTAAGAGTGGTTCCTGAGAACCAGTTGCCCCTGCCCATATATCCCATGATGTGTGCTTAGAGTTGTCATTCCTGATTTTGGTCAGTCACGTGGGAATTTGGAGCACTGTTTCCAGCCATCAGTGACTTAGGGGTAAAAGTATTGCACTTTGAGGGAAGGAACCCCTTATCGGCTATACAGCCAGAAGAACCCATGATTCAATGGAAATATAAAAAGAAGCAACATTTCCCCAAGGCTCTGTCTTCTTTTCCAGATATGAAATGGGTCTGGGTTGTTTCAAGATGCTTCCTGAGAGGGGGTTGGGGGAAGGATTGGCTTGCCCTAACCCTTACCCTGGCCTCCATGTGGCCATGAATACATATCATCTAAAGCATAGATCCTTCACTGCTCTGGAGCTGGACGGCACAATGCTGGGCTTGGAGTCAGGAAAACCTGAGTGCAAATCCAGCCTCAGACACTTACAAACTGCGTGACCCTGGGTAAGTCACTCATCCTGTGCCACAGGGTTATAACAGCACCTACCTTCCAGGGTGGTTAACATTTGTAAAGCAGTATTATGTCTGGCATATAATAGGTTACACATAACACACACATGTATATACATACAACACATGTATGTATGTGTGTATATGTGTACACATACATATGCATGTGCATCCATCCATCCATACATCCATCCATACATACATACGGGGAGGGGGGGAGACAGGCACATAGTAAGGCCAGCTTCCATCCCCCCAGGACTGAATGCAGTTCCAGAGTTTATCCAAAGATGCTATTAACTGATTGCATTTACCTCTACCTTTGTCAGTCATCCTTGCTGACTTTAAAATGTATTACTTTGCCTGAATCTATTTTTGCAAAAGATTCTCATTTTTATCTATGGGTTGTGATAGTACAGAGTCTTTTGCAGTTTACTGGGTCCAACCTTTTTTTTTTTTTAAACAGACTTTCTGCTCTAGAGTCTAGACTCTAGACCTACTCTCTAGCCGCCTTGGTATCCATGTCCTTCTGCTTTTCTGGGATCTTCCATGTCTAGAATCTTCCTTGTTGGAAATTTCCAGGGCCATGCTATAGTACTCAACTGCGCCTTATTAACCAAAATTTGATGTCTCCATGCCTATGACATTAGTGATAGAAATCTAATTAGATTCCCCTATCAGGAACTCCAACCTTCCCTTTAAAACTCCAGGCTCTCTAAGCACACATCATGGGATATATAGGCAGGGGTGTAATGGGGCCAGGCCCAGCATTGTGGATGATAGAACCCAGATGTCCCTGCGTGTATACAGGAATGGCAAGAGTTTGGCATAGCCTGAATGCGCCAAGTCCAAAGAGCAGATTCTTGCAAGACCATTAACCCCCATCCTCCTTCTACTGTGGCCTGCTAATCATCCCATGGTAAAGCCTAGCTATAGGGCTAGGGAATCTTTGGCTTCGAGGCCACATGTGACCCTCTAGGTTCTCAAGTGTGGCCCTTTAACAGAATCCAATTTGAGTGTGTCCTCGAGGCCTAAGTTCCCCAGCCCTGCTAGCAATAACCTTCTGCCCTCCAATGACTGAGATCCAGTTATATCCTTCTTTCTCCAATGATATACCCTGTTCCTAGAATCTCTCTTCTCTTTCTTCCTCCCACACTTTCCTTTGTGTTAGCTAAAATGTACTTGTAATAAAGGCTTGTTTTGAGTGCCACTGGCTAGTCTATTCTTTGAAAGTCTCTTAAGTTTTAAAGGCAGCTGCAATGAATTGAGATATGGATAGGCTATGACTTTTATTAGGAAACACCTTTCATTTATTGCTCTCACACTTAAAATATTGAAATTTGTTACTTCTCCTTGCCCTTGAGCTAACATGACCTGTGGGACATAGGCCATGATTTTTGCTTTGAGAATCAAGCTCCACAATCTATAAAGGTAAATATATTTGCTTAGGTTGAGCCTATACTATATAGATAGTAATAGTACTAATGGGGATGGGATCTGAATCCCTAAAAGGAAAAGACCGTGTCTTTGAGATCTGGACCCCAAAAAAGAAAATCCTAGGACTTTTTTGAGGCTGTAACCCACTCAACTGGAAGTCCAGTCTCCTAATTCTATGCAATTACCTGCCAACTGCCCCTGGCCACTTCCCACCCTTAATCCCATCTGGACTGGTCCCTGGTGTTTCTATTCACCACAGCTTACTGGCCACTCCCATCCAGATCCTCCTTAGACCCCTTCTTCCAGTCACCCCAGACTACTTGGCCACTCCTGGATCCCTCCCATAGTCTTTCTGGATATAAGATTCATCTTGTTTAATTAAGGGGCTCAGATTCTTAAGATCTAGCCCGCTTGCATTAGTGAAACAAATGCTTAGATTCTTTAAGAGTCTGGCCAATATGGAGGCTGAAAGAAGGCTTGGGGCAAATTCATTGAGGCTGGACCTGCATGTAGTGATTTTGGGGTTCCAGTACCCCTAAACCTCAAGACTGCTTAAATTAATTTACACATTTAATGTAAGGCTAATCAAAATAATAATAAGATAGTTCTTTGAATTAGACAAAATGACAACAAAACATATGGAAGAAAAAATAGACAAGATATGGGGAAGAAAAGGAGAAATGGAGGCTTGTACTTAGGGATTTTGAATTATACTATAAAGTAATAATTATCTGATCTTAGATTAAAAAAGAATTAGAAAATGAGAATAATGGAACAAAGTAGGTAATTCAGAATTAGAATTAAAGGAATATGATTGACCAGTGTTTGCTAAATCCCATCACAGAACACTGGAGAAGAGAACTCAATGAGAATTCTTCAGAAAATTGGATAGCAATGGGGCAAAAAAAGAGATTAGGTCCACACCTCACACCATAGATTACAACAGATTACAACAGATGTAATTTTTTAAAAAATTACAAGTAATTAGAAGAAAATAAAATCATATACCCAAGGCAGTTGCAGAGGAGAAAATGTCTAATCTATTCAATAGGACAATGGCTAATGGAAGACAAAATAAATTTGATTGTATAGAGATAAGGAGTTTTTATACAACAAAAAACATATCCAGACTAAGAAAGGAAGAAACAAATTTGGGGGAAAAATTTGCCATAAATATTTCTGATAAAAATCTAATATCTGCACTCTAAGTAACTGGCACAAATTCTTAAGAATAAGATTCATTCAACTAACACATAAATGGTCAAAGGACCACTTTCAAAATGGCAAACAGATTTATCAATAATCATCTGAAAAACTGGCAAAGTAAGTTTAAAAATGATAAAATTCAATGTTGGCAGGACTATGGAGCACACTGTTATTGGTGGGTCTGTAATTTGGTACAATTTCTTTTGGAAAGCAACTTAGAAGTATACACTAAGAACTACAAAACTGTTCATGCCCTTTAACCTAACAATCTCATTGCTAAGACTATCATGGGGGGGAAAGTACAAAAACATTCTTTTTAAAAATTTATTTTGATTTATCAGCAATCACTTCCATAAGCTTTTGAGTTTTAAATTTTTCTCCCCTTCCCTCTTCATCTCCCTCCTCAAGAGGGCAGGCAATCTGATATAGGCCATTCATACATACATTCCTATTAAACATATTTTCACATTAGTCATGTTGTAAGGAAGAATTAAAAGCAATAGGAGGAACCACAAGAAAGACAAAACAAAATAGAAGAGAAAAAATAGCAAATAGTATGCTTCGATCTGCATTCAAACTCTATAGTTCTTTGGATGTGGATAGCATTTTCCATCATGAGACCTTTGGAGACGTCTTAGATCCTTGCATTGCTGAGAAGGGCTAAGTCTATCAAAGTTAGTCATCACACGACTTGGCTGTTACTGTATACAATGTTCTCCTGGTTCTGCTCACTTCACTCAGCATCAGTCCATTCAAGTCTTTCCAAGTTTTTCAGGAGTCCTCCTGCTCATCATTTCTTACAGTACAGTAGTATTCATTACATTCATATACCACAACTTGTTCAGCCCTTCCCCAATTGATAAGCATCCCCTCAATTTCCAATTCTTTGTCACCACAAAAGAGCTGCTATAAATATTTTTTGTACATGTGAGTCCTTTTCCCATTTTTTTTCCTTTTCCCATTTTTATGATCTCTTTGGGATACAGGCCAGGAAGTGCTATTGCTGGTCAAAGGGTATGCACATTCTTATAGCCCTTTGGGCATAGTTCTAACTTGCTCTCCAAAATGGTTGGATCATTTCACAACTCTACCAACAAAGCAAAAACATTCTTAACAGCACTATTTGTAATGGTAAAAAAAAACCCTTGAAATCACTTCTATTTGTTGAATAGATAAATAAATTGTGGCATATGAATATAACAGAATATTTTTATACCATAAAATGATAAATATGAATTTATTCAACATTTATTGAATCTCAACTATGTTCAAGGCACCCTGCTAGGTGTTGAGGATATAAAGATAAAAGGGAAACAGTTCCTGTCCTCAAGGAACTTCAGTTTGTTTGGGGAGAAACAACACAGATCTAGATAAATAAGCACAAAATAACACAAAATATATATGAAGCTATTTTGGGGTGTTGAGGTTTAGACTTGGGAGAGCTGGTTCAGGTGTGAAAGAATTCACTTAGACCTTCTCTGTAACCATTAGGAGCTTTACTTTGTGAAAGCTTCATTGGCCTGAGGTTAGCAAGGAGCTATACAAAGGTGCCAATATAGGAAAAGACCCAGGCCTATATAGACAGAAAGCTATACAGCCCATGGGATGATGATGCGATTTTTGGGTTTCTTATGGGGTTTGGAGATTAGGGATAGGATAAGGAAAAATTGTCATGACACAGGATGGGGAAGATAAATGACATGATAAGGGAGACAAAAGCAATTCTTTTGGTACAAGTTGTATGTTATTTCAAGATAAGGGAAAAGGCCTTGAGAAGCTCTTAAGTTCCAGGATCTCAAGGCACAGGATGGGCTACAGAATGAGCCACAAACCCCCTCAGGGGCCTGCAAAAGTAACCCTTAGTATTGTTTTTAATCCTAGGGCACCCTTTGTACCCACATCAGGAGTGGCAGCCAAAATCACCAGGCACTGTGGGTATCAGAATAGATCCTGTATTGGAAGGAGGGGGCACTTGAAGTGAAACATGGAAGGAAGACCCTGAAGGAAGCCAGGGGTTGGGGAGAGAGGCTAGGGTTAGGATTAGCTGGGAGAGCATTTCAGGCATGGGGAAACAGCCTGGGCCAACACTCACCAATTGGAGATGGGATGTTATTCTGTGGGGAACTCATTGGTCAGTTTGGCAGGAAGGTGATGGAAAACAACTGGTAACAAACTGGGAAAGGTAGATGTGAACCAGCTGGTGACAGGCTTGAAATGCTAACCAGAGTAATTTGTATTTTACTGTAGAAGCTAGAACCAAATATAGCTTCTTGAGTAGGGGAGTGACCTGATGAGATTTATGCTTTAGGAATATCACTCTGACCGCTGAAGCTGAATAAGGTAAGACAGAAGAGCAGAAAGACAGGAGGTAGGAAAACCAAATTGGAGGCTATAATAATAGTCCAAAAATACGAAGAAACGTAGGAAGACATACAAAACTACAAAGAAATGTAAAAAAAGCAGAGTCAGAACAATATATGCATCCACGACAAATGTACAAAAACATTTGATATTATTAGATTAGTAATAATAATTGGGGAAGCTAGGTGGTTCAGTAGATAGAACACTGGGCCTGGAAGACCTGGGTTCAAATTCAACCTTAGATATTTGTTGTGTGATCTTGGGCAAGTCACAACTTCAGTTTGCTTCTGTTTCCTTATGTGTAAAATGGGGATAATAATGCTAGCTTCCTAGGGTTGTTGTGAGGATCAAATGAGGCGATAACTTAAATTTTTTGAAATATTTTATTCTTTTCCCAATTACATGTAAAATATTTAACATTTGTTTTTTAAACTTTTGAGTTCAAAATTCCCTCCTTCCCTTCCTCCCCTCTCCCTCCAACCACCCACACTGAGAATGAAAGCAATTTGATATAGGTTATACATGTGCAATCATGCAAAACACATTTCCATGTTAGTCATGTTGCGAAAGAAAACACAGACAACAACCACAAAAAGAAAAAAAAACCAACAAGAAAAATAAAGAAAGTAATGCGAAAGAATGCTTCAATCTGTGTTCAGACTCCATCAGTTCTTTCTTTGGAGGTGGATAGCGTTTTCCATCATGAGTCCTTCAGAATTGTCTTGATCATTGTATTGCTGAGAATAGCTAAATCATTCACAGTTGATCATGATATAATATTGCTGTTACTGTGTGGGCAATAGTATGCCACAAACGAGGTAATAATTGCATAGTGCTTAGCACAGTGCCTGTCACATAGTAAGTGATGAGGATGGAAGCTAAATCCCCAAAAGGAAAAACCCTGGACTCTCCAATGGCCAAATCCCTGGCATTTGCCTGAGGCTACAATACCATCAACTGGCCTTTCTTTGTGGCTATGCTCAATCTCCCAATTCTGTTACCCTTAATCTAGCCTAAACCTCCCTATGGCCCCAGGCCATTTCCCACACTTAATCCTAGCTAGGCTCCATTGTCCAGCTCCCAGGAGTCCTGTTCACCCCTATTTACTGGCCACTCCCATTCAGAACTTCCTTAGACCCCTCCTCCAGTCACCCCAAACTACATGGCCACTCCTAGGTCTCTCCCACAGGCTTTCTGTGTATAAGGTCCATCTTGTCTCCATTAAGGTGCTCGGATTCCTAAAATCTAGCTACTGCTCTGATACTTAGAATCCAGTCAATACCTCACAGACTCTCAGATTCCTCAAGTCTTTCTTTCGGGCAGGACCCGCATATTGTGATCTCGGGGTGCCAGCACCCCTAAACGTCTAGACCTCATCAATAAGTACTACATAAATGTTAGCTATTATCATTATTAATAATAAGACACCGATAAACAAAAGTTCACGAAGGCAGCTAAAGGAAATACTCGAAAGAGTACTTGATTTTTAGCCAGAGTGCCTGAGTGTGAAAGTTACCTGTGTAACTTTCAGCGAGTCACTTACCTTTCTGGGTCTCAGTTTCCTCCTCTGTCAATTGAGGGTTCTTGGAATAGATGATCTCGAAGTTTCCATTGGGACAATCTCCTTTTCCTTCAGATAAAAGCAAATTTGTTTTGATGGATTTTTAAAAATTGGTCTGGAAACCAACAAGTGAGGTTTTTTTCTGGAAAATAAAGGTATATATCTTGTAGTCATACACCCTAATTTTACCAGTCAGTGGAAAAAAACAGAGCCAAACTACAAGAGACATTTACTGGTGACAGTGACAGAGACAGGAGAGTTAGGGAGCGTGTAAACGTGTTTATCAGTGTGGGTAGAGTGACCTTCATGAAATGCAAACATTGAACAATTAAGATTGACTTGGGCTCTAGCTTGATTTCAGAGAGAAGAAGCTTGAACTCTGTTGCTCTTGCAAAGTGCAGACAAAATTAAAGTCTTACAAAAGGCAACAAGAGAGAGAACTGTGCAGTGAAGTTTCGCGTTGTTAAGTAATGGAGTGCACCATAATATTGCAATGTTATGATTCCTTAGAGATAGAGATGGTCTTTTATAAAAAAGTGAAGAGTTCTCTGCCCAGGGACTTGAACTTCTGTTTTAAGGGAAGATGGCCATATGAGTAATGGTTATGAATAGACAAAGGCATTAATTGAGGAGTTGCTCCTGATAGAGCACTAGATAAAGATACAGTCTGGGGCTTTGGGCAGAATCCAAGTCATGCATACTAAGAAGGAAAAATTATTCTCCCTTGTTTGGTGAGAGAATCCAAGGTTAAAGGGGGATAATTTTGTGAAAAATTATGAGATATTATCAGCTTGAGAAGCAAGAACTTCCTTTCTAGTACAGAGTTTTCAATGGATTACAGGTGAGTGAATCTGTCCCTAAATCAGACCTGGCAGAAAGGGTTAGTCTACTTGAGGGTCCCTATTAGCCTGACCAAGTGTTGTAGCTGTTTCTGGAGCAAGAAGGGATCCCTTTTTAGATAATGACTCTAGGGCATAACTTGGCTCACGATGAAAATCATAGGACTATACAGATTGTTAGAATTGTAAAGGATCATAAAGACCATCTATTCTCACCCAAACCCTTACCTCCTAAAGAAAGAAACTGAGACTCAAAGAGAGGAAAGCAACTTACCCAGCATCATAGAGTGAGCTAATGGCAGATGCAAAGCTAAAAACTGGTGTTCTGATCCCCAAAGTCCACTACAATCAATCAACTAGCATCTATTAAGTGTTTATTATGTGCCAAACACTGTACTAAGAGCTAGGGATACAGGCAAAAGTAAAAAAAAAATGGTTCCTGTTATGAAGAAACATAAATTCTGCCCCCTCACCTCTCCATATCCCATTATTATTTATTTTTCTGGACCAGTGGTTTTCTTTAATTTTTTTTTATTTTCAGTTCCAAATTCTCTCCCTCCCTCCACCCTTCCCCCATCCACTGAGAAGGCAAGAAATATGATATCCATTATATGTATGAAGTCATACAAACCATTTCCACATTAGCCATATTCTAAAAAAACAATAAAGCAAGAAAAACAAAGGGGAAAAGATGCTTCAATATGTCCATCAGTTCTCTATCTGGAAGTGGGTAGCATTTTACATGAGCTTTTTGGAGTTGCAGTGGATCATTTTATTGATCAGAGTTACTAGGTGGTATAGTGGATAGCGTGCTGGGCTTGGAGTCAGGATGACTCATCTTTCTGAGTTCAAATCTGGCCTCCACACTTATTAGCTGTGCAATCCTGGGCAAGTCACAAAACCATATTTGCTTCAGTTTCCTCTTCATAAAATGATCTGGAGAAGGAAATGGGAAACCACTCCAGTATTTTTGCCAAGAAAACCCTAAATGGGGTCATGAAAAGTCAGACACGACTGAAATGACTGAATAACAACTAAGTCTTTCACAGCTGCTTTTCCTTACAATATTGGTGTTACTGTGTAGATTGTTCCCCTGATTCTGCCCACTTCATTTTGTATTAGTTCATATAATTCTTCCCAGATTTCTCTGAACCCATTCCCTTATCCTCACTTATAGTACAATAATATTCCATCACATTCATATACCATTATTTGTTCAGCCATTTCCCAGTTGATGGGCACCCCCTCAGTTTCCAATGCTTTGCTACCACAAAAAGAGCTGTTATAAATATTTTCATGCATATGGGTCCTTTTCCTTTATCTTTGATCTTCTTGGAGTATAGACCTAGTAGTGGTATTGCTGGATCAAAGGGTATGCACAGTTTTATAGTCTTTTAGGCATAGAGGAACATAAATTCCAGTGAGGGAGATACTATAGGTATCTACAAGATACTTAAAGAGAAGGTAGGAGGTAGCCTTAGAGAAAACGTAGATGAACTACACCTTAATTCCTTTTTATTGAGATTCAGACTCCCTGTAGATAAAGTGAAATCATACTAACCATTTAGGCTTCTGATGTGTTGTGAAGACTAATAGAAGATGTCTATCAAGTGCTTGAATTATAGGCACTGCTCATTCTCTCTGGTATGCCAGGCTGGACTTTTCACTTTCCATTTATGCTTTTCTATTGAGAGTCAAGATTTACTCAACTAAATGACCCCAATGCCTGGAAAAGTTTGTTTTCTCCTATCTGTTAAATTGGTGACTGTAACTATAAAAATGTATTGACTCTGAGATAAGGCCAACCTCAGCAAAGTTCTTTGGTTTTTACATAAATTCAACCCTGATGCAAGTTTCTAGATGGCAATTGTAAAGAAATCATTCTGGGAGCAGCTAGGTGGCGCAGTGGATAGAGAGCATTGGCTCTAAAGTCAGGAGGACTTGAGTTCAAAGGTGACCTCAGACCGAATACTTGATACTTACTAGTTGTGTGACCCTTGGCAAGTCACTTAGCCCCAATTGCCAAAAAATTTTTTTTATATTTTAAAAAAGTAAGAAATCAGTGGATAGAGCACTGGCCCTGAAGTCAGGAGGACCTGAGTTCAAATCTGGCCTCAGACCAAACACTTGACACTTACTAGCTGTGTGACCCTGGGCAAGTCATTTAACCTCAACTGCCTAAAAAATAAAAGAAAAAAAATTTTTTTTAAAGCTAAAAAGTAAGAAATCATTCTGCTTTTCTAGAAGTAGGCTCCTTAATCATCCACATTGCTACCAGGAAGAAAAAGCACTGCATGATTGAGGGAATGGGGCCTTTTTGGCCAATCCCCCATTTCATGAGTTTTCAGGAAAACTCCAAGTAAAGAATAAGGCCCAAGTGATCACAGGCATCCTGGCTATGGTAGGTTCCCTCATCTTCCTTCATAATTCCTTCAGCATGCCTGAGAAGGCAGTAATCTCCATGATCTCTGTGGATGATTCAGCTGTTGACTTTTTTGCTGAGGTTATCAAGTAAGAATATCAATTGCTTGTTAAAATAATATGGATCCCTTTCTATGAGGAACTGGATTGAGGTTGTAAACTTAGAACTCAGCCAGAAAACTTCCACTTGGTATCTGCTTTCAGACATAATGTGGTGCTAGGTCAAATTGGAACTGCAGAACAAGGGTAAAAATAATCTAGATCTCATTACCCCACTCTTTGGCTGCCCGTGTATATTTTAGGGTTAATTTCTTGCTTTGAAAAGGTGCTTTAAAGGGATGGTAATTTACTCCTACTGGCACAATCACAGCAAATGAATGGTTCCTTGTTCCAGGAGTCATTTCACTTCATGAGTTAATATCTCCTTCAAATAAGATTAGGAGTTTTTGGACAATCATTATAATCAAGAAAAGTGATTGTTAGTGTTATCTCATTGGGGTGTGTGTGTGTGTGTGTGTGTGTGTGTACCTGTATTATCAATTACAAAGTTTTTTTCTTGGGAGGGCCATCAATGTTATTTGTATTATGCTATTGACTAATAAGTAAATTTAAACTCAAATAATACTACCTTAATTTTTTAAAAGAGTTTAGAAACTGAGACTTTTGAAAATTCCTAGGGGGAAAAAACAGTTTTTTGATGTGAATTGCTAGCTAAGATTAAATTAGCTAGAGTTTAGGTTACCAGCATAATTGCACTATAGATCATGAGCCAAATTCTACCATCAGATATTTGAAGATATTCACTTGCAATTCCTTTTAGTTTGAATTTTTGAGATACAGGAGTAACTGATGGGATAACCAGATCCTGGAATGAGAACAAAGCTGGTTATTATTCAGGTTATACTCATAATTCAAATTCAGTAAACATTATTTTTTACTGTATGCAGGGGCTTGATGCTAGGAACTAGAGGAAATATAAGATTTAGATAAAATTCAGTCCTTGACCCCACTGAGATTATAGTCCAGTAGACTAGTAAGACATAAAAAAGACCAGCAATAGTAACTCACACTAATATGACACATTCCTCACAACTACGGCAACCGTCTGAGGTAGATAATACAGACATTGTGCCCATTTTACAGATGAAGAAGCTGAGGTTCTACAGGGTTAAGTAAGTATCTAATCATTGTGCAACTAGTAAGAGTATAAGGCAGGATTTGAACTTGTGTCCTTTATTCCAAGGCCAGCACTCTATCCACTCTGCTATATGCCATTTCTTACAATGCCTGTTTTTATAATGTAAATCTATTAGAAAGGTACACAAGAAAATGCTACACAAGTTCTCTGGGGGAAGGTCACCGCTATTAGTGAGCAACCAGAAGGATCGTGGTATTTGGACTGAGTTTTCAAGGGTGAGTGGAGATTCAACAGGCATTGAGGGTGGGGGAGAGCCTTTCATTTGTAGGAAACTGTGCTAGCAAAGACACAAAGTTGGAAAAGCATAAGGGGGCATAAGGAGCAGTGAGTCATCCAGCTTGGCCACAGCACACAAGACAAACAGAGGACAATATTACGATACAGAGTTGGAAAGGGAGGGTGGTGCCAGATTTTGGAGGGTCAGGAGGAAACGGCCAAAGTAATGTGAATAAACACCTGTCTTTAATTTCAAACATTCTGATTTGGAACTTACGCTGGTAGGAAATCAGTTTTTTTTTAAAAAAATCAGTTCTCAAAAAAAAAATACTAGGAATCCTCAAACTTTTTGTAAAGCTGAGCAGCGTTTTGATTGTCTGAACCCTTGAGATTCAATTCAACAAATGAATCCAACAAATATTTATTGCCAAGAGTAGGAAAAGATCTTGGTAAATGTTTAACAACCAGCCCTGGAGGAGATGGGGATGTACTCAGGACATGCTTTTAAGTTTAATCTACATTATTAACATTTTGTCCATCATTTTCGTAAGTCTAAAAAAATCAACAAAACAATAAAACCAAGTCCTCATTTGTAGCATTTGCCAACTTCCTTGGCATAAATGCTCAAATTTAACAATCAGCTCTTCAAAGCCAGTATACGCAGGTTCCAGCACACCCCTGGCAAAACTAAGCCTGGAGTGCCTGAGCAGAGGAAGGGAGTGGCCAACACTGGCAAGTACCAGTCAACTGTGGAGGTGGGGGTTGTGACAATGGCAACCAGCTTGGTGACAAACTGGCAGATTTCAATCACCTGGTTGAGTACTGGTGGATTGCACCTTCACTCCCACCAATAATTTTTCACAAATAACTTCCAGAACAGTCTTTAGTAGAATTAGGAGAGACAGTATGACCAGCTTGGTCTAGTCCAGTTAGGGAGTCAGTAAATGTCTGGTCCAATCCCACTTTTGCCTTTGATTTTGGCAAATTCCTACAAATGTCTTGATTCTTTTATTTAACTGTGAAATAGGATATTGTCACATTCTCTGTAAAAGGGCACAGAAGGAATTTCATAGTGTTTGGCTCACTCGGAGCTTGAACAACAAGCATGCTCTAAATAAAAATGTTATTTATTCCCATATTTCTACTCATTTGTCATGATAGTTCTTAGACCACTTTAAAAACAAATGATGTAAATTGTGGATGTGCTGGGAGGGTTGGTGATGGGGAAAAGAAAATACCACTCTCCCCTTTATCTTAATCTCATCTGCTCTTTGACCAAGCAAATTCTGTGGATGATTCATCAACCTATGACAGGTACACAGTTACCATGAAGAATGGAGTTTCCATTACAATGTTATATTTATATTAGCTCTTTAAGCCACACAAAATTCCACAAAATTATAATTTGCAAAATGCCAGGGGCTGTATGTAATGTAGAAAAACAGAATACTTTTTTCTTTTAGCCTTCCTGATTATTTCATTTTCCAGTTAAGTAGGATATATCCCATTCCCCGCTTACAAAAGAGCATACAGGGTAGAAGTAGTGTGTCATAAGGGATGGAGGACTGAAGCTGGAGTCAGGAAGATTGGGTTCAAACCTGGGTTCAAGTCTCATCACCAGACCTGTGCTTTAGGAAGATCAGTTTGTCAGTTGAGTGAAGGATTGATTGGACTGGGGAGAGACTTGAGGCAGGCCTGAGGTGATGAAGGCCTGCAGTGGGTGGCAGCAGAGTCATAGGAGAAGAGTGAGCATGTTATGAAGATAGAAAGGACAGGACGGGAAAAATGACTGGATATATTGGGAGCAAGAGAGCATGAGGATGATACTGAAGATGTGAGTCTGGGTGACTAGGAGGATGGCTGTATGGTCAACAGTAATAGAGAAATTAGGAAACGGGGAGGGTTTGTAGGGAAAGATAATAAGCTCAGTTTTAGTCTGAGGTTATACCCATACTAAAAGCATCTTAGATTCTTGATGTTTTTAAAAACAGGATAGTTGCTGATTACTCTAGATGTGTCTTCTTAAACTTTAGCTGGCCTTAGTTTCTTCCATTATGCTTTTTTTTTTCATTCCATAAAGTGGATTGAAAGATGCTTCATCTTGCATAAGGTAAAGCAGGTTATTCCACACACAGCAGTATCACACCTGGGGTCAATTTTCTTGATCTCTTTGATGCATCCAACCCTGAAAGATTACTGGGTTTGGGATCAAAAGAACTGAGCTTCTGAGAGTCACTTTCCACCACTCTCCGAAGTCTGTTTCCTCACCTACAAAATTTGAGGATTGAACTAGATAATCTCTGAGATCCCTTCCAGCTCTAAATATGTGATCCTATGGTACCATGAATTTGTGTGTTGTAGTGAAGGCTGTGTAGAGACATCCAAGGGTGGGAACATGGAGGGACAGTCAGAGACACAATAGAAAGACACTAGAATAGCATTCTCCTCAAACTGAGGCACCTCTAAAACATGAAAATGACAGACAGGGATGTTGCTAAAGTCTTGGGTCTAATTGTCTTCAGGACTTTGCAGAGGGGAATTCAAGACAGACCCTTTCAGAGAAAATCTCCCAGGACTTAATGCATCTTACCTAAGGTCTCTCCACTGTTCCATGAATAGGGCTTTTGGGTCTCTTGTGCTCTGTGTATCAGGGCGGCTGCAGAGTGCTGAATGGGAATGGGAGCTTTATAGGGAAGGATGGGGTCTCACTCAGGTTCTTTTGTTTGCCTTCCCACCTCTGGGGTCATAGAGAGTGAGGTGCCAGTCAGCAAGGTTATTTGGGAGATGGAAGCTTCCAGCATAGAAGGTCCCCAGTAGATTCTTTGGAGGCAGAGATTATTTAATTTATGTCTTTACATCACCAGTGTGGAGATCAATACCTGGCTTGTAGCAGGCACTTAATAAATACTTGCTACTCTTGCTGCTCCTTCCTTCCCTTCTGAAATGCTCACGAAGCATGTTGGATTAAATTTTGACAGAGGGACTTAGCTTCTCAGGTCTGAAAGGGACATTAAATGCTGTCTACTCCAAACTCCCTGTTTTATAGCTTCTCCAGTCAATTGTTGTGATAATTTATACCTAAAATGCTTGCCAAAACTCCTACCTTTTAATGATGCTACATATTATATAAATTGTTGTTTTGCAGATTTCTGTATTTCTAAGCAGAGGAAGAGCTGGAAAGAAATGACATTAAAGAATACTATATCAGAGGAAAAGATTTGAATGATGGTTAAAGAATGTTGTGAGGCTTATTCACACGAGCATGAATTTTCCTCCTTCAGGACCCAATACCGCAGCTGCTCAGCAAGGAACGCTCATTGATTCCAAAGGGAATATCACACACAGGGGCAGCTGCAATGTCCAGCCCTTCAGAGAGGATCAGTTGTTACAAAGAAGTGTCTGTGTACAGCTCTGCAAGAAGCCAACCAGAAATCTGGAGAGCTGTAAGCATATGCCAGCAGAGAAAATGTTGCATCATAAGCTTACATGAATGAATCTTTGCCTGAGAGACAGTAACCAAGGCAATGATACTAGTTGAGAAAAATCATGCAAGCTTGTAAGGCCTGAATTTCAGTGGTTACTCGATATCATAAACACTTTTCTAATAATACTTCAGACATTCAGGGTTGTGGGGGAATGAGATATTCCATCGAAGTGAATTTCCAGATAACTGAAACTTATTCCTTTTAAGTAATGTGTTTGTTGAATTGAATTAAGTGCCAAAATTTCAAAAAGTTTGATAATTTTTAATGCAACTTTCTCAAAGGCACATTTCCCTGCCTGCTTCAATAGTAATTCAGAATTTACCTGGTGGTTTTCCTGATGAGTCAATCTCATCATTATAAAAATTAATCATTGCATTCAGGAGCTATTTAGGGGGGTAGGAATCTTTATTTCTGCCCCAATGACCCCAAACTTTTAGGCTGAGCCCTTGTGTCTGTTTTTTATAATTTTTCTGTTTTCCTTCCACATCTATGAGGCTGTCACTTCTGGCTAATTTCAATGTGTCTGCCTTCAGAAGGCACCCCCACTTCACTCCCTTCTGATTTGGTGTTTCTAATCTAATAATACCCCTTTAGAATCGTGTCTAAATTAAGAGCGAATAGGTTTTGAGAAAGAGGATACATTACATCCTCTGATGTATAAAGGATGAGCTTTAGCAGTCTGTGACATTGATCCTAACTGCTCAGAGGCCTTTCTCAGTTAACTTCCTGATTCGTGTCTGTGTTCCAGTTAACAGGGTTACCAGGTTATTGACAAGTAGACAAGGGAGGTATTATTGTACGATGAGTTTTATTAGTATGTCTCCTTATAGACAATGGACATGTTCTTGAAAAGTATGAAAATTGCATTTTTATAAAGCTATTTCAGTGGATTTGCAATCTCACCAATGTAGTTGTTTCTTCCAAAACTAGAGATTGTAGTCCATCACATTACTGATATATCAGTGCAGCACTTGAGCTGAAAGGATTTTTCCCCCCTCTTTACCATTCTTGCTTTAGGATGATTCTATTTTCTTTTCTGAGCATCTATTTCCTGGGGAATATTTTTTACATCAGTTCTTCTGCATGTCATCACTGATAGCATGCAACCATCTATTCGTGCCCAACCAGACATCTGTCCCTTGTCTTCAGATCACTAACAATTTTCACTCTAGAGAGATTGTGTATTGTTCCAGTATTTGTAGACAGACTGATTTTTAAAAGATGGATTTTTTTGTTTTAGGGAATGGCTTTGGATCATTAAGAGTCAGTAAGTCAATCAATAAACATTTAGTAAGTGCCTGCTATGTGCCCGGCACTGTGCTAAGGCTAGGGATACAAAAATGCAAAAGACAGTTCCTGCCCTTAAGGTGCTCACAATCTAATGGGCATGATTTCTCAAATGCAGTTTAGTCTGCTCTTTTGTTCCTATTCAATCCTGAGTTCAACTCTTTGTCTCTCTGTGGCTTCTGTCTCAGATAAATATACTCATTGGTTAAGTCAATTGGCTGTCTGCCCAACTGTATCTCATGTTTAGAACAATAGGCATTATCTATCCACTTGGTTTTTCCTGAGTGGATTCTTAGGCAGAAATCATTAACAAAGTTCTAGAGAATTCTGAGACTTGTGGGAATCAGCAAAATCATCTTTAAAATGGAGCATTGGCTACTCTGGGGAATCCCTTTCCCATTTGTGCTGTGCTAGACATAAGAAAGCACTATATAAATGTCAGCTGTAATTATTATTAAGGTTTGCAAAGCACTTTAAGTATGTTACCTCATTTTATCTTTACAACAATCCTGTGAACTTAGTGCTAGAAGTATTATTCTCCCCATTTTACAGATAAGGAAATTGGGGTTTAGAGAATGGACTCTGGTTACAGAGCTAGTTAGTGTGTGAGGCAGGACTGAAATCTAGCTCTGTCTTGGTTCCAGGCTCAGAATTCTTTCCACTCTATCACTGCTTTGTGACAGTGACCAACACAATAGATGAACATATAGCTCTCTGTTTTGTATATTGATAAACAGAGGATTTTTGCACAAAGTTATCTCTGTTGTATTTATCAGCAAATGTGGCATGTTTATTATTTTAACATATGCATTGGAAACACCTTGTTTAATGAGAATCTTTAAGGCTGCATTTTGTTCTGCTGAATAATTATATTTTGTAAATCAGCAAACAATAAACATGGTCTGGTGTGTTATTCTTTGCACCCTTAGTCAATTGTGCAGCTATGAAGATATGATCTGTTGTAGCTATCTATCAATATATTCATATATCAATATCTATATGTACATGTACACATACAGACAGACATATATCTATGCATACATATATTGTGAATATGTATGATATATATTTATATATTTACAAATGCTGCCTTCTCTTTCTCACATTTTCAAGGATACTCTCAATATACATGTAAATCACTCTCATGAAAACTGTACGTAAATAAATAAAGTAGTCAAGAGTCATTGTTGCCCCATTGATGAGCTTTTTCAGTAATGTTATCATCTGGTTTTTGTTCCATTTGGTGTGTTTCCATCTTCAATATATCTTGAGAATTAATGTCTCAATGCTTTCAAAATCATGTTGTTTGTAGTGTGGAATCCATATTTATTTCATTGTATATGTGCAATGTATATATACATACATATATATATTTAGTTCGGTTCAGCCCCTCTTCTCATTTTCATATTCCTCTAACTAGTGAAACAGCAATATCATTTTGAGACGTTAGAATCTAAATGTTTCATTGTCATCAATGATGAAAATAGTTTGTTATAGAAATTCTGATGAATGTTACATTAATGGTATGTTTGTTATGTAACTTTTAGTTACATAACTAGTCAATAACTAGTAACTAGCTACATAACATAGTCAATTTTAAATGTTCTTAGAATGACCTGGTTTAACTGGGTCTCAAACAAGCTTTCTGCAGACTTGTTTTACCCTGTACCACTCTACTGTGTTTGAAGAGGCAAGGCCATTCATAATCTTCTCATTCTTTTCCATAAGGTTTTAAAAATGAGTTTATGATTTATATCAGTGTTAGCACTCTTGGTTTCCATGTCTCTTTGCTCTGCAATCAATAAATCAACCAATAAACATTTATTAAGTGCCTCCCATGTGCCAAGCACTGTGCAAAAGAGTCAAAAGACAGTCCCTACTCTCAAAGAATTTGCAATCTAATGGAGGAGACAACAGGCAAACAATATATACAAAACAAGCTATAACCAGGATGAATAGGAAATAATTATCAGAGGTAAGGCACTAGAATTAAGAAGGTTGAGGAAGGCTTGTTGTAGAAGGGAAGATTTTAGTTAGGACTTAAAGCCAGGGAGGTCAAGAGTTGGAATGGAGGAAGGAGAGCATTCCAGGCATGAAGGACAGCCAAAGAGAATGCCCAAAGGTAGGAGATCAGGAGCGTGCAGGCTGAGATAACTGCTGGGTTCTTTTGAAATTTTTGTTGTGGGTTTGCTTTATTAATTAAACTTCACAGGAAATTATAATAGGCTTTATTGATGTTTTTTCTTTTATTCATTTTCCTTTTTTTAACATTACATTTTTTTGGAGTAGGATCAAGTTGGACTTGTTGTAGTTGTCTGCTACATCTTCCTCTTATTTTTGTGTAAATAGAATCATATATGAAAGCATCAGGACTGCTTGAAAGAGACCCATGATGAATCCTTTGATAAAGTAAAGAGTCATTTTGTGAAACAATCATTCCTAATTCATTTCAATTCAATAAATACTTATTGAATGTGGTGAATTCAGATTTTATAAATATAAAGGTGTGCTCAGTTTACATTTCAATAAAGTTGAAGGTCCTGAGAAATCTAACTCCGCTTCCCATTGAAAACTCAAAAAAGAAAAAGAAAACCCTTGCCATAAATATCCATAGTCAAGCAAAATAAATCTTCATACTGTCAACTTAAGAAAATGCGTATCTCATTTTGAATCTTGAATATATCATCTCTCTGTCAGGAGGTAAGCAGCATAGTTTATCACTGGTCTTCTGGAATCATAGCTGGTCAATTCATTGATCAGAGTTCTTAAATCTTTCGAAGTTGTGTCAAGATTTTAGGAGACACCCTGTTTTCCAGAGCTGAGGCCCAGCAAGCAAGCTGTGCCCTGAGCTTGGCATAACAACAATCCCTTGTGCTCAAATGCTCTCACCCTCTGGCAAAATCATATAATTATTGTATTGCTTTGACCAGCAAAAGGTGTTCTCTGAGCTCGGACAAGTGCTGGTCATGAAGCCCTGCTATGAATCAGATTGTTGCTGTTACCCATCTTTGTCAGGGCTACAGCTCACTACACAACCATTGGTATAAGCATTGAGATTGCCCCACACTGCCTTGGGTCCCTCCAATAGGGGTGGGGCCCCGGCACATGTGTCCTTGCTTGCAAGCCATTTCCCTCACTTTGACATTAAACTTGTTTAATTCCTGACTCTTCCTGTCAGAGCCTGCTGTGTTCTGCTCCAGCCACTCACAGGTTAGAGATCCAGCTGGCAGTTGATTGTCTTTTACAATGTCATTATTACATAAATTGTTCTCCTGCTTCTGTTCATTTCATTCTGGATCAGTCCATCTTCCTAAGTTTCTCCAAAACCATCCCTTGTGACATTTCTTAAGGCACAATAGTGCTGTTCCATTATATTCATGTGCTATACTTTCGTTTAACCCTTTCCTACTTGATGAGCACTTCCTTAATTTCCAGTTCTTTGCCACTACAAAGGGAAAGAATAAGCATTTATTAAGTACCTCCTATGTGCCAGGCACTGTGATAAGCACTTTAGAAATATTATCTCGCTTGATCCTCACAACAATTCTGAGTGGTAGGTGTTTTTACATCTCCACTTTACAGTTGAGGAACTAGAGACAGAGGGTAAGTGACTTGCCTAGAGTCACATAGCTGGAAAGTATCCTTGGCTGGCTACTCAGGTCTTCATGACTCTAGGTCCAGCACTCTATCCACTGTACCCCACAGCTTCCCAAAAAAGCTGCTAGAATATTTTTGTCCATACAGGTTCTCTACCTTTTTTGAAAGAGTACAGTAGCACTCCTGTTGAACAAAGGACTATTAAACCCCAACTGAAAGAGCATGGAAACACCCAGTCAAGCTTGAAATGGGAGGTAGTGGAGAATGTGACGGCCTATCAAAGAGTGAACTCAGGGAATCTGGTAGATTGATCGCTACATCTAACATGCCATGTGCCCCCATGAGGAGCCTGCCCAAAGTCTGAGTGGCCTGCGTGGCCTAGCCCAGCGGCAATCACGTCCTTTGGGGAGCTAACCTGCCATATTTGGCAGCGATTGTATCCAGCCTAGCAGCAGACCTACATGCTCAGCCCATCCCAATAGTAAATGAGTCCATCCAGCACAGATGCCGGACTTTGCAAGCAGCAAGCCCAGCTGAACCACTTGTCCATTTGAGACTCCATGCTCTGTAGGGGGCCAATCTAGCCAGCCTAGCAGTGGAGTGACTTCTCCATTACCCAACACTCATGTCCCACCCTACAGTGAATTACATGTGGACCCTCTGAGGAAAGAAAGGATGTTAAGGCCTTGCCAGAACTGAGAATGTGACTCAGCCACGTGTATCCCCTATGCATGTTATCTCCTATCATTGTACTTTAAGTATGCACCCATTCTCCAACTCTGTGTGTCTTGGGAGAATGCCACTCAGGTTCTGGGAGGAAATGCTGCTGCTGTTGCTATGTCACTTGAGTAAATATTTGTGAATTGATCTGAATTGTTAGTAGGGAGCAGATGGGTGCAAGGTTAGTTATATTAGTGAAGAGCCAATCCCAGCCATCTTAATAAGCAGGAAAGACTTCGATTATCAGGGTAGTCACCTAGAACCCAAGATAGAAATTGTCTCTCTGGGGACCAAACTTGCAAGTAGGAATGTGAGCTGAGGAAGTAAGCCATGTGCTTGATTTTCTTAGTTACAGTTTCTTTTTTTTTCTTTTCTCTTTTTTTCTGTTTTTTTAAGAAATTGTACTTATCCTTACAAAATTTCTGAGATGTAAACAGGTGGGGTACGGATTAAACCAATTTTAGAGCTAGAGAAAAAAAGTCAGAGATGTTAAGTGTTTTCCTCAAGCTGACGTAGTAAATAACAGGTAGAGTGAGAAAAACAATGTAGACCTCTTGATTCCTAGCCATACCCATAAGACCATGATGTTATTTATAGCTATCAGTTTACTTATATCCTAAAAGAAAATGATATACAAAAAGCATATTCAATGAAGAGTAAAACAACAACAAAAAAACCCTTTTAAAATCCCTTCCTATTTCAAGAAAGTGTACAATTTGGAAAATGAAAGTAAAACATTATAGGAATTTGGTCTGGAAAAGGCCTTAGAGATCATCAAGTCTAACCTATTCATTTTATATGTGATAGAATGGCTGACCTGGAGTTAGGAAGACCTGAGTTCAAATCTACCCCCAGACACTAGCTGTGTAACTCTGGGCAAGTCTCTTAACCTCTGTCTACCTTGGTTTCCTCACCTATAAAATGGAGATAACAACAGCCCTACCTCCCAGGGTTGTTGTGGGGGTCACATGAGAGAGTAATTATAAAGCACTTACTCCATAGTAAGTGTTATGTAAATGTTAGCTATTGTCATTAGTGATGGAAAAGGCTTTCCACTGTACTTAGAGTCAGAAGACCTGGGTTGGGGTCTAATTAGCTTATTACCCTGACTTTGACAATTACCTATATGACACAAATGAATTCCAAGATCTTAGACAAGTCCTTTTCCGAGACATAGCTTTCTCAAGTCTAAAATGGAGGTAATAATACTTGTGATGCTTACTTTTTTTTTTTGGTAATTGGGGTTAAGTGACTTGCCCAGGGTCACACAGCTTGTAAGTGTCAAGTGTTTGGTCTGAGGCTGTATTTGAACTCAGGTCTTCCTGACTTCAAGGCTGGTGCTCTATCCACTATGCCACCTAGCTGCCCCCTGTGATGCTTACTTTTCAAGGATGTTGTGAGAGAAGTGCTGTGTAGACTACAAAACACTATGTAATTATGAGCCAATAATTTAATAACAGCTGATATTTATGTAGCACTTTTCCTATGTTTCATTTAATCCTTACAACAACCCTGGGAAATGAATGTTATTATTATGCCCATTTTACAAATGAGCAAACTAGGGCTAAGGGATGTGAAATGAGTTGTCTAGAATCACATAGCTAGTAAGTGTCAGAGTCAGGATTCAAACTCTGAAATCTTCCTGACACCAAATCCAGCTTTCTATCCACTATGCCATGTTGGACATCTATTATTCCAGTGTTAATTGATAGTTAATGGTAATTCTAGTGGTGTGCTGGCTTTTTCAGAACTTTTGGAACTCAAGCCTTCATGTGTGCCTTTTTGTAGAGCAGTTCATTAATTTTGGCAGCATTTGTGATCTTTCTAAAATGCTTAGGAAGGAGATTGCTGTGACTGCAGCTTTGTGCATTTTGGGTCTTAGAAATGATTTACCATTTACTAAATCTGAAATCCAACTTGTGGATTTGGCTGTGACTCTTGCCAGCTAACAAATGGTAAAATACTGGAAAGAAGTTAAGAAGCTATCATGGTCTGCTTTAATTTCTAACTTTATTTAGTCTGATCATGCGGAAAAGAAACTCCTGGATTTCCAGACCAGAAAATGTGATACAGACTAATCATTTGCATTAGTTGAAACAATTTCTGTCATTTCCCACATGGAAAAAATTCTTCATCCTATATTTATAACATAACATGCTTGAGTAAACTGAACTGCTTTTTTCTTCTTCTAGATTATAAATACAAGTTGTGACTACTTAGTCAAACAGTAGAAATAAATTTTCCTAAGTGCTTCCATTTAGTTTCCTTTTTAAAAAATATTCAATTCATCTCATTTCTCTTTATGCTCTATACATTCAAATCAAATTGGCCTATGAGGTATTCTTCAAGCTTGACATGACTTCTTCCTCCCTCCCTGTGCTTTTTTTTGTACAGGCAGTCCCCAGGACCTAGAATGCACTCCTTCCTTACCCTGCTCTTGGAATCATGACTTTCCTTCTTGGCTTAGTTCAGGAATCACATATTATAAGATATCTTTCCTGTGCTCTATGGTTGTTAGTACTCTCTCCTGGACGATACTACTTTATATTGACTGCTCTGTGTATCTGTTGTGTCCCATCCCCCAGTAGAATGTAAGTTCCCATTTTATTTTTGTTTCTGAATCCCCAAAACCTAGCACAGAGCATTCTTTGTTGATAGTAGGCATTTAATAAAATATTCATTGAATTGAGTTGAATAAAAGAATACACACACACACACACACACACACACACAAAGAGTAAAGTGAAAGAAAAGATGTATTACTTGTGAAAGAATTTAGAGGAGAATTTGCTACCATATCTTGGGTCCTTGTGGATTTAGATTAAAATGGCCTAATTCTTCCCACATCTCCTAGGAAAATTGAAGGGAGGAACATATTTGAGAAGAAAGACCAAGATAAGTCATTTTCCTCCTTTATACAAGAAATCTGATCCTTAAAAAGTCAATTATGAAAAGAATTTCATGTAATGTTCATTATCAGAGATATCTATAACTAAGTTTTATGCATTAGCAAAGGTAAGGTCAAATATACTGAATATTTTCTGCATTCTAGGTTAGCTTCATAAATTTTAATTATTTTGAAATTGTCAATACTTCCAGAATCTGTGATGTTGTTGATGGGTAACCTTCCTCCATTGACATGGGTCACAGCACCTCTGTGATTTAGGAGATAGTTTGAAGAGAGTTGTTGTGGTTGAAAAAAATTCATCAATCTGAAGCCAACATGGTGATGAACCTCTTTGAATCTAGCTAAGCTGGCCATTGGATGACAAAGAATTCATCAAGGCCCATACATGAAGCCTCTTCAGCTTATCAGAACCAGCCAGAGTTTGTTTCACTGGTATTACCTTCAAGAAACCAGGATCATCTCCAAGATAAGAGGAAGCATTAGAATAGGTCTTTGATGGAGGAATTATGTCAGGTTCAATCCAACAGATATTTATTGAATGCCTTCTATGTGGCAGGTACTGCTCTAGGCACTAAGGATAAACAATAAAAACAAAACAATCCCTTGCCCTTCAGTATTTTATACTCTGCTGGAGATAACGATATGTATACATGTAAGTACACAAAAAATGTAGAATAAATGCAAGGCAATTTCTTAGGTAGGGGGTGCAGAAGGGCAAAGAGCATTAACAGCTGGAGAGATTAGGATAGACTTCCTGAAGCAGTTGCCAACCAAGCTTTGTTTTGAAGGAAGCTAGGGACTCTAAAAAGTGTTGAAGAGGGAGGGCATTCCAGATATGGGGCAGAACTTGGACAAAGTCATAGAGGTGGGAGATGACATGTCAAGCTTGGAAAATACCTAGTAGGGCAGTTTGTCTCAAATATTTACTGACAGTAAGATGAACGAGAACATCACGAACCAGGAATGACAAGTAGTATCATTTAGCTGGAACACAGAGTACATGAGTGGGAATGATGTGTGATCATTCTGGAAAGTCAGAATGTAAAGAGCTTTAAATGTTAGGGCTGTATTTTTCTAGAGCCAATAAAATAGTTCACACTTTAAGATTTGCAAAGCACTTTACATGTGTAAAGGATGAAGGGGCATACCACTCTTAACAGCTGTGTCACTAGTAATAAATAGAGGGGGAGTAGGAGCTCCAGCTCCGAATGTAATAGAGATATATTTTAAAAAAATGCAGTCCCGCTTGTAATAGATATGGAGGAAACTTATGCAGAAACAATAGGTAACAGGTAGATGGTCCCATGTAATTCAACAAGTGTTCTTCAGGGTTTTCTAATAGCAATTACCAGGACTGAGGAATCAAAGATGAAGAAGGCGCTCTCAGGAGGGAAGCTCTTTTATTCCCCAATCCTGTCACACCAGAAGTTTCCAAAGAGAAGTTTAGCTCAAAATGTTTACTTTATGAGGTTTTTCCTGGCTGGGTTCTCCCTTGCCTCAAGGTCTTATTGGTGTTAGATCTAGGGGAATATTTAAATTATTGGATAACAGGAACTGGCACACATGCAGAGTATTTCTGACAGTGCCTCCCAAGGCTTTCGAGTCTGCTTTCAGAATTGTGATAAAGTATAACAGAAATGTCTTGGAGAGACTTAAGCATTCAGAGATATTCTGTTTGGTCTGCCAAGGTGGAGAGGATTGGCTGCATAGCTAGAACTGTGGCTACCATCAAAAAATCACTAGTAACCAGGGCCCCCACAATTTTCTCTTTAGCTGTTGGACTGATTGTTCTTGTTTGACTCCTCTAATGTCCAATGAGAGACAACCCTATGAGGAGAGAGGTCTGGAGCCTTCTACCCTCTAAGCTAGACACATGGTCCCACGAAATGGGCCTCAGTCTTTTGTCTCTGTGTTTGTTCTGTTCCATTTTAGCTGAAGGGAGTAGAGACTCTGGAACACTCTGACCTTATGAGTTTTCAAAGGCCAGGAGAGTGAGTCTCTGGACATTCAAGATTCCTGGTGTCCCTGTATCCCAAGTGGCTGGGTTTGTAGCCAACTGAGTATCAATAACCTGGGAATGAGTAGTGACCTTCAGGAGTGACCTTCGGTCACTAGTACAGGGTAGTGGAGATGGAAACTCATTTAGAAGTCATGCCTTATCTGGATATGAACTTGGTAGGATTAGGTCTATGGTGGGAACTGTGCCAAGAATAAGTAAACTCTCTCCAAAGACTGAGGAGGTATAGGGAAGAGAGAGTGCCTCAAGGAGTTGGGGAAAACATTTGTACTTCTGTTATTGCTGTGACTTTGAAGTAAATATCCTTTACTAAAATTTAATTGATGTTAAATGACTAAATGGAACTGGGATGCTAGCTAGTTGGCACTAAAATTGGGGGGAACACAATCAGTGGGGGATAAAGCCAATGGCATTTGGAAAGAGACACTTCCAAACCTCTCAGGGTACTCATCCTGGTGGAAGGCTTGGCTCTGGATGAATAAGCCAGAGCATACTCACTGCAATGTTATATGCTTGTATGGACTCTTATTTATGAAAAACTTGCCTCTGCCTAGGAATGTGATTATAGAACATCTCTCTTGTTTGGGGGCTATCCAAAATAGGTCGGTGTCCACCCTTCCTTCTGCACCAGAGCACCCAGAGAAACAATGATAACGTCTCTTTCCTCTTTAAGGGGGTCTAAGCATCTTTCCAACTCTCCTCTTATTGTTTTCTTAACTCCTCACAATTCAGCTTCTGACCTTATCATTCAACTGAAGTTTAGTTGCCAAATCCAGTGGTCTTTTCTCAATCCTCATTCTCCTTGACCTTTCTGCAGCCTTTGACACTATTGATCACTCTCCTCCTTGATACTTTCCCTCCTGGTTCTCCTCCTACCTATGTGACTGCTCCTTCTCTGTCTCCTTTACTGGAGCTTCTTCCAGATCATGCTCTGTAAGGTGTACATGTAGGTGTTTCAGGATTTGGATTCTTTTCCCTCTATTTTGCTTCACTTGGTGATCTCATCAGCTCCCATGGATTTAATTACCATCTCTATGCTGAGGATTTTCAAATCTCCCCCATTGGATTATAAGCTCCTTACGGGCAGGGACTGTCTTTTGCCTCTTCCCCCCCCCCAATTCTTAGCATAGTGCCTGGCATATAGTAGGTGCTTAATAAATGTTACTGACTGATATCTATATCCAGCACATAACAAGGGTACAGGTGGTCACCTGTTTTTTGTTTATAATCAGACATAGGACATATATGATAACACAAAGGGGGACGTGACTGAAGAAGAAACAACATAAGTGAGTACTGGTTGCTTTGCCTAGTATACAAGAAGATCACACCTCTCTCTCTTTTGTCTCATAATAGCAGCCCACCAAAGTCTGGAAGGGAATGGGTCAGGAGAGCAGACATCCAGAATTCTGACATACCTGTTCAACCCGCCTATTCTTCCTTCCCTATGGCACCAAGATGGAGGAATTCTCTCTTCTTTCTTCCTCCAAGGATTCCCTCCTTCAATAACAAGTTCCACATCACCAAAACTGATGAATTCTGGGAAAGCCTCTGCTTGTAATATCCATTTACAGAGTGACATCTCTATGGCAACATTCTCTGGGCAAAAGCCCAGGAGCCAAGTATTCCACATGTATTATCAGATTTGATCTTCAAAACAACCCTGTGAGGTAGATGTTATTCCTACCCATCCCCCCTCCCCATTTTATAGATGAAGAAACTGAGGCTTAGAAAGGTTAAATGATTTTCCCCAGATCACATATAGTAATAATAATATATTAAAATATGAGCAAATCACTGTTGAATAACAGAATTTCTTTATGTCTTAGGACAATACTGTAAAAGTTACTTTAAATTCTTAGTTCTCAAATCAGTACAAACAATAGAGCAAAGCAAAAGTTTTATGAGAAAAAAACTACATTAGTTCATTAATTTAGGGAAAAATTAGTGACATTATAAGTGTTACTTGAATAAAACAGTTGTAAAATAAATATAAAATTTGCTTTAAATGTTAAAACCAAAAAGACATAATAAATGCCAATATGGAGAAGATGAAGATTTTGATTGAATATGTTCCTTGATTTCTAAAATTAAAATAAGCATATCAGAAGAATTTGGGGGAAAACGACTTCTAAGAAGCTAGTTTGGTTCATATGAAAATAATGAGAAGACAGAATTTTTTGGGGAAATTTTGAATCTCAATTCTCAATATAACACAGAGTAATAATGGACTCAACCACAGGGAAACATTTTTAACAATATAGCAATAATCTAAAATAACTGTTTTGGCTTATTCCTGCTCAAAAGAAATATCACTCCAAAAGTATTTAATGGATGAGCTGTCCCTTGTTTTCAGAGGTGATGCTATTAATCTGAAGCAGAGCCAGTATCCTGTTCTTCTTTTTTCATAGTGGTAAAGGATTATACCAACCCATTAGTGTTTTTTTAGTCATTCCTTTTGATCAGTGATGGCTGTTGGTGATTAGGGATGAGAGCTTCCATTATAGACTACTATATAGCTAATTGGTTCATATAGAAATTGAGTCCATAGGCTTCACATCAAGGGAGAAGGAAACAGGTGTTAATTAACTTAATTAACAGGTATCATTAACCTGGTCAAGTTAGGATATTATCTGATGGGTTTTGAAAGGGCAGGTGTCTGATATAAAATATATCATTTCTTACGAATGCCAATAATCCTTTGGTTCTACCACCTTTAAAAGCATCTACTCAGTCTTGTTTTATATTGTTTTTATTTCTGGACGTGGATTATCTTCTCTCCTAAACTATGAGCCCTTTGATGTTAGAGATCATAACTTTTACATCTTGGCATCTTCTACAACTTTTAGCACAGCTCTCATGTATTGGTTATGCAATACATTTTTGGGAGGGTAGGGGAAGAAGAATGAATGAATGAATGAGGATAATCCAGACTAAATTGCTCATCCTATCTTCAGTGCCATTTTGTACTTAATCAGCTGGAAAATGGCTTCAAATTTTTCCTTTCTTTTTACTAGTTTAGACAAAATTCAAGAGAATAACATACCTTAAAAAAATCTATTTAAACCTTTCTTGGGTCAGAGTCAAAATTAACACAATTTCAAGATAAATTGAAATGAATAAAATAAATAAATAAAACTGAAAACTATAATAGATATGTTTTGAAAAAAATGATTTTCCTTTACTCTATTTTGCCATGAATTGATGTCGTATTAAGGTCACAAATTGACACAGATAGAAAACAATATAGATGGCATTCTCACTCTACCTGCCAACCAACTATTCTAGAGAAGAGGAGAGAATTTATACAATGTGAAATTCAATAGAGCAGTATAATATTTCCTTATTCCTTCATTCATTTAGAAAGGTTATTCTAACATTTATTGAGTGCCTACTATGTGTAAGACACTATTGTATAAGTTATAAAAAAGAAACAATCATATTATACTAGGCAGCACTAATGGAATTGGAAATAACTTATTCTAGGAGCTTAACACACTATTTTTCATTCATTTGAAGACATTTTTATAGTTGAATAAATGAATATAGCATTTATTAAAGGCTTACTATGAGCAAATCATTGTGCTAAGTGCTGGAACTACAAATGGAAAAAAGTAAGGCATCCTTGCTCTCAAGTTGCTCATATCTTAGTGGGAAAGACAACATGCAGATAGTTTCAGCTGCAAATCAGATGGAAAGGTCCTTGGTCCTTAAGGTGAAGCAGCAAAGCAGATGATAATATCTCCTCTTTTAATGTCATTTCTGCTGATAAAATCCTAAGTTTCTGATTTTGAACCATTTGATAGTGCCAAGGACTTTCGTGGCAAGGACTTTCTTTTTTGGGTGTTAAGTAGCCATGGCACCTGCAGGGACATTTGCCTGGTTGCTTCCCAGGTTATTGGCTGTAGTGGTCACTGGGCTGGAAGCACGGCTATGCTGAACCCATCAGAGTGTGAGGGGAGATGGTGCTTAAGGTGACAGTGGTGGTTTGACCTATTTGACATACGTTGCCTCCTGTCCCTCTTCAGGGGGACATGCTATTTCACTTAGGTTGCCTTGCCTGCCCTGTGTGTGGCAGTTGATTGGCAATTGGTAGAGATGACTGGTCCCTTCTCCAAGGGAATTGCTTCTCTGGATATAACTGAAAGGACCATGTGGGAGCAGGACCAACGGTCTGGAAGGTGCTGACACTCCCAAAGATCTTGTGCCAATATGAATCTGCCTACTGATGGCAGCTGATTAGGAGTTGTTGCTGGTGGTAATAGTTTGGGCCTCTTCTCCACAATGATTTCTCTCCTCTCAGTGATGGACATCACTGGGACAGGAACAGGGCAGGAAGCAGGTCTGGTGTGGGACACTGCTTTTCCTGAGGTTCTTAGGTTCAGGGTCCTAGGTTGGCTGCATCAGAGTCTGAGAGGAGATGGTGGTCAAGGAGGTGGTGGTAGTTCAATTTATGCTTCCTCCTGTCTCTCTTCAGGGTGTCCTGATGCTTCACTTAGGCTGCCTTGCCTGCCCTGTGATTGGCAGTTGATGGGGATGGCTGGCTCATTCTCCACAGGAGCTGGTTCCCTGGAATTTCTCTATGAGGTATAAATCAATTCATTTCTTCTTTTGTATTTAGATCTAATAAAATAATTATCTTCTAAAAGTGGCAATTTTAATATTTTTCTTTATTCCCTCTGTTATTATTCTTATCCTAATAGTTTACAAATACAGAAAAAGATAAACTCCTCACATTATTCCTCATCCCCATCCCTTCCCGTCCCCAACTCCTTCACTGGAAAGAAAGCTACCAAAACATCCTATTCACCCTCAAAACAGATTCCTTGTCTCTTAGCTTCTTCCCAGACTTATGTTCTATCCCTTCAGCCCACTTATAGACTGTTACATCTGGAAGTGGCCATAGACCTCAGCTAGTCCAACTCTTCCATTTTGCAGATGACAAAACTGAGGTTTGTGGGGGTGACATGACTTCAAGGTCACACGTGGTTTTCCCCACCCATTTAGTGCAGTCTTTTTTGCCACCCTGAATCACCATTACTGAAAGTCAAGCTCTGAAATGCTATTCTAGGATGTGTGGAGCTATTGTTGTTTTTTCATTTTCTTTCCCTCTCCTCCTAAGTTTGAGGACAAACTTTCATTATAATGCTATGGTTCTCAAGCTGAGAGGGCAAAGGCTCTAGTCCTGGTCCCAGTCTGGCACTGACATGACATGGTAATGTTGGAACCACCCACTGAGAACCCTATCCTCCATGGCTGGTGGGTACAGACCAGGAAAGGCAAAAGTAAATCTACCTGGCTGCTTGGCTTCACTTGTCTATGTGGGCTTCAGGATGAGGTGATGAACTATATACGAGTCACTGTATGTCTAAAGGAAAAGGTCAGAAAGGGAAGAGAATTTCCTGTAGGGTCAGAAAAGAGGGGTTATTATTGCATAAACACTCTCTGTAAGGCTTTCATGCTAATAAAAAGCAGGGATCATAGATTTACGGCTGGAAGGGACTTCTGAGGCTATCAAATCCTTACTTTACAGAGTTGAAAACTGAAGACCAAACAGATTAAGTCACGTGTCTGAGGTCACAGAGATAGAGAATAATGGAGGAGGTATTTGAACCTGACTCCAAAACCATCCCTTTCCACTGACCCAACCTACATTGTATTCTTAGGAGCAGTAAATTAGAGGTGGGCAGAAGGATTGCTTTCAGATGAAAAATATTAATTGAGTACCTAATGTGTGCACTGTATGTGTGTGGGGAAAGAATTTATATAACACTTTAAGGTTTGCTAACCAGTTTACAAGAATTATCTCATTTTATCCTTATAACCTCACCTGAGAAATAGGTGCTATTTTTATCTTTATTTGACAGATGAGGAAATCAGAAAGAGGTTAAGTGACTCATCCAGGGTCACACAGCTAAATAAATATCTGAGGCAGGATTTGAACTCAGGTCTTCTTGAGTCCAGGCCAGCAATTCAAGCTCGGTGCCATCTAACTAGCACATGAGAGTCACTTGATAATGCTCCCCAGATCCTCTCATATTCATCCTCGAAATCCCCTTCCTCTCATTGTCCCGCCTAGCCTCACAACAGATCTCCTTAAAGAAGCATGCACAGAGTCAAACCTAACATAAACATTGAAGTTCCCCAGTACAACAACATTCACATCTGAGAGAACCCCCAAGTACGGTATGATCGTTATGACCACGCTCCATTACACAGACTTGCCACATGCCTGAGATACCAGAATGAGATGAAGAATCCCAGGCTGGTTTCCTGCAGAATTGTTTCCTAACTTAATTTGGGCATTGCCCAGTAGGGGAAGAAGCTAAATCAGACTTGGTATTAAACAGAGGAGTGAAGACATAAAGTGATTATAAAATACATCAGGAATTACCATCTCATTAGCATTAGGAGAGAAAATTAAAGTAGAAAAATAAGAAAGAAAAGACCAGACTGTGGATGTTAGAAAGGAAATATTTGCACGCAAGAGAGACGCCGAATAAATACAGCAAGATGCTGAGTGAGAGCAATATCAAAAGCAAATAGAGGCTGCCCAAAGTCAAAATTGTTCCAAGATGACAAGTCTGCAATGGAGCTTGATTTGGAAAAGAAAACATCAGATGGGAAGCAGGCGTGCTTAAGCTCCATCATGGGTCTTTTACTGATTGTCTGGGTGACCTTAGACATGACACCTGTACTCTTTCTACCTCCAGTTTTATTTTTTTGTACGATGAGCATATAGTCCACAAGCATAGAATAACCGACTCTTTTCCCAAAGACTGAAGTAGAAGTGACCAAAAGGCATCATCATCACCAACAGGTATTTATTCACCACCTGCTCTGTGCCGGACACTTCACTAAAATCTGGAGATGTGATGATGAAGAATGAAACAAATCTCTACTATCAATGAGTTTACATTTCTGATGGGCAGCTAGGTGGTGCAGTGACCAGAGAGAGAGCTGGGCCTGGAGGCAAGAAGACTTGACTTCAAAGCTAACCTCAGACAAGTCCTGGCTGTGTGACCCTGGGCAAATAACTTAACCTTTATTTGCCTCAGTTTCCTAAACTGTGAAATGGAAAATAATGATAATAATAATAAGCACCTACCTTTCACAGTTATAAGAATCAAATGAGATAGTAATTATAAAGCACAGTACCTGGCACGAAGTAAGTACTGTATAAATGTTGTCCATTATTATTATTATTTGCCTCAGTTTCCTCAACTGCAAAATAGGGGATCAAAACAGCACCTGCCTCCAAGGGTTGTGATGATCAAATGAGGTGATAATTATAAAGCACATAGTAAATACTATATAAATATTAGCTATTATTATTATTAGGATGTAAATATATACTTTTTTTGCTGCTGAAAGACAGGACCCCATGCTGTGTCGTTTGAATGGTCCTGGGACCATAGGGTCTTAGATTTAGAGCTAGGCAGAACCTCTGAAGCCATTTGGTCTAGTCTCTTCATTTTAGAGATAAGGAAACGAATCCGAGAGAGGTCATGAGACTTGCCCCAGGTCACACCCCAGAGCAGGCATTTGAAGATTGAGATTAATTTGGGGAGCACTCTGGGCATACTGAGGAATATGGCTCTCGGGGGAGAAATGCCTAAACCCAACACAAATTTGTGTTTGGGACTGGGGAGCAGAGTAGAAGGAGGTTCATAGGGTCATAGATTTAGAGCCAGAAGGGATCTTAGAGGCCATCCCATCCACCACTCCCCACTCCTGTCTATATTTTTTGGTTGTTCAGTTGTGTCTGACTTTTTGTGACCCCACCTGGGGTTTTCTTGGCACAGATACAGCAGTAGTTTTCCATTCTTTCTCTGGATCATTTTATAGATGAGGAAACTGAAGCAAACAACGTTAAGTGATTTTCCCAGTGTCATACAGCTAGTAAATGTCTGGGGCTAGATTTGAGTCTTCTGGAGTCCAGTCCTGCCCAGAGCTCTATCCACTGTGGCACCTAGCTGCCCCTGTATTGCAGAAGAAGAAATCAAAACACAGAGATTAAGTAGGTTACCAAGAAAGAGGTCTTCTTGTCTCCAGGTCAGTGCCTTTGCCACAATACCGGTGCCCTCTGCAAGAAGAGGTAAAATCAGAAGACAGTGTGTCATTCTGGAAGTTAGCACAAAGCCTATTCCAAGTAAATCTGTATTTATGCAGAGACTGTTGGGGGCTCCCTTTTTATGTCCAATGGGTCACTCAGAATTAAATCCTCAGAAAGCACTGATCAGACTTAAATGCATAAGCACATCAAGGGTCACACCCTATGATGCTAAACCTCAAGGTGGTTTAGGAATAGGAAGAGTACACAGCCAAGCACAAAAACTCATACATGGGAGATAATGTTTCTGGGACCTGAAACAGTAGTTACACTGAGGTACTTTCCTCCTCCAAAGGTCTCACTTGACTCTTCCTTGCATTCTGTCCTTCTGTTGAGAGAAGCGGAAAGGGAACAATTTAGTGACCAGCAAAACCATATGTAAGGGATCTCTTAGAAGAGCCTGGATGACCAGTGGTCAAGGATGTTGTAGAGGGTACTCATTCAGGCTTCAGGGCTATGCTGGGGCTAGCTCTAAATGACTGGTGGAGAGATTGTTTAATTTTCAGTGTAAACATTTACGCCTTATTGTTTAGTTGTTTCAGTCATGTCTGACTCTTCATATCCTCATTTCTTGGCAGAAGTATTGGAGTAGTTTGCCTTTTCCTTCTCCAGCTCATTTTACAGATGAGGAAACTGAGGCAAACAGGGTTAAGTGACTTGCCCAGGGTTACACAGCCAGGAAGTGTCTGAGGTCACATTTGAACTCAGGAAGATGAGTTTTCTGACTTCAGACTCAACACTCTATCCACCGTGCCATCTCACTGCCCCATTTATACCTTGGAAATCAATAAATACCACAAAGCAGGGTTTGATTTATGGTTTTGTTATTGAAGATTAAGCTTGAAAGTATATCATGTAAACATCCTCCCTCTCTCCCAAAGAGCTAGTTGTTAAACATTTACTAGCACACTCCTGCCTTGGTGGGACTAGATGACCTTCAAGGTCCCCTCTATTTGTGGAGATTCTGTGATCTTAAGTTACATTGCTTCCCCCACTTAAATATGCTATCTATATACAACTCCAGCATGGGTAGAAATATCAGAAAGGGGACAGCTAGGTGGCGCAGTGAATAGAGCTCTGGTCTAGGAGTTGGGAGGACCTGAGTTCAAATCCAGCCTCAGACACTTAACACTTACTAGCTGTGTGACTCTGGGCAAGTCACTTAAGGCTGATTGCCTCACCAAAAAAAAAAAATCAGAAAGATTTATATTTTCATCATTACTGTGCACATCCTGGGCAATAAATATTGCAATAAATATTCCACTATGTTGCCTTCCCTACTGGGCTAACAAGGGTGAATCTACATATGGAAATAATAAGCTTCAACAAAGGGGAAGCCCTCAGTCTGGAACCTGATTATTAGAGCTATGAGTACTGTCTGGTAAATCCATAACCCACCATCAGACCAGATGAATTCTTAGGCTCCACCATCAACACAAAGGGTACCTCAAGAGAGTTAGAGGAGTTTTGTTCAGTTGTCTTCAGTTGTGTCGGACTCTATGATCCCACTGGGGGTTTTCTTGGCAAAGATACTAGAGTGATTTGCCATTTCCTTCTCCAGCTCATTTTACAGATGAGGAAACTGAGGCAAACAGCTGATTGACTTGCCCCAGGTCACACAGCTATTAAGTGTCTGAGGTCACATTTGAACTCAGGAAGATGAGTATTCTGCCTTCAGACTCAACACTCAATCTACTGTGCTGAGAAGCTGCCCATCTTAGAAGCCATAATTTTCTTCAAAGTTTAGCTTGAAGCACCACCTCCTACATATATGAAGCTTTTCCTGATCCCCCTTGCTGCCAATGCCTCTGCCCAAATGACCTTTATTACCTAGGGGTTGTGGGTATCATTGTGAAGGGTGCAGCTATGCAATAAATTCATGTCACCTCATCCCTACCCCAATAATCTCTGGAGATTTAACGAGACTTACTTTGTTATAACAATTAGCTTCTTTTTTTTTTTTAAGCCTAGGGATAATACAGAATGCCTAAAAGCCTTTACTATAGTAGCTTAACTGCACTAAGATTTTTGGGACACCCAGTGTAATGACCCTGAGGTTTGCCTTGGTCCCCTCTGCGGCTTTATGGAGTTTATATTAAACAAAAAGTTAAAAAGTACAATTATTATAGCTCAGAGCCCCTAGTTAGACAAGGTCCTAACATTTAGGCAAAGGTACGACTCTTTAAACTAATTTAGACTTATGGTGAATTTGGGTTACCAGGAATGTTAGAGTAAAGAAAAAAGCAGAGTACTTTTCAGTGTCTGTTAATAGACAGAGAGGGGAAATTGGGGAAACAACAGATTTCTTGGGACTTCCCTCAGTCCTAGAAAAGGTTGCTTTAGCTCCAGTCTTCTGCTCTGAGATGCCTGTAAGAATCATGGCCCTTCTTGATCTTCTCTGCCCTACTTTTCACTCTCCTTTCACCCATTGTCCTGCTTCCATCCATTCTTTCCAGTTTGGCTCCTTAAGTCCTGTGTGAGGCTGGGGCAGTTAACCTGCCCCCACCGCCGCTGCTGAACCATTGAAGTCTAGCACTTTCCTTTCAGTACTCTCAAAATCTATGTGCCACTTTGAGAACTCCTGGGAGTGACCTGATTTCTTCTTCCTATTCCAAGATCCAGATAGTCCCAAATTGGTCACATGACTGAGAGGGGAATGCTTGTCTCTCTGAACTACAAATCTCCAAGCACCAGTCAGTTCTCAAGCCCCTATTATTTTATTCTTTGTATACATTTTATGTAGCAAGGATAATCAGAAGAACCCTGATGGGGCCCTTAATCAAACAGATGAGATTGTAAAGTGTGGACCTTTGTTAGAAGGGGACACCTTCCAGGGAGCTAAATATGTAACCTGGCCACTTGCTGAGAAATAAATATCTTGGTTTCATGAAGGTAAGATATGTTGAACTCTCCTAGTTGGTTCCCCATTACTGGTGCTTCCTTGAAAATAATTGGCAACTGAGAGTCATACTAGGACACACTTTTTGGAGGAATTATCAACCTCCTTTAAGAGTCGGTTGTCCATGACTATTATGGATATGTTTTGTATGACTACACATGTACAATCTATATTGAATTGGAAGAAGGGAGAGAATTTCGAACTCAAAGTTTTAAAAACAAATGTTAAGAAGTGTTTTTCTATGTAACTGGGGAAAAATAAAATACTAAATATATATAAAATAAAAAAAAGAGATATTAGCAAGGAAAAAAAAGAGTGAGTTGTCTGCAGCCTGACCCATTTTTACCCATTGGTCTCCTCTGTCTTCCAACTGGGATGTACCAAGTGTGAGTGTGGGAGATGGGGCATTCCTTGATCCTGAGACAAGAGTTCTTGGCCTTCCTAGTTCCTGGCTGCCTTCTTTTGCTCTTATATTTCATTTTCTCAGCACAGTTCAGCCACCATCAATCCTAAGAAATGGTTGCTTCCAGCATTGGAGGTTACCTCTTGAATAACCCTGAGTTTGAGAGTTGAGCACTAGCTGACTAGAGAAAGGATTTCTTTAACAGCACATTTCTCAGAGGACATGATAACTTCCAACAGGAGGATCCCTCAACTTGGTGGACCAAGCTGTGCTGAGACTGGGCTGGAGATCTGGACCTTGCCAACCCTTCATGATAAATGCTATGACATGCTCAGACTAAGCAGGTTCTAGGTGAGTGGAAATGATTTGTTTAGTGGTCTGACAAAAGATCTTTATCTTCTGGGGCAATAAAACAAATGTAATAGGCTATCTTAAGTGTTTTATTCCTGTGTTTGTTCATGAACACCTGTGAGTCCTTTGGGTCTTAGGGAGTTAGGTGGTGCAGTGGACAGAGTACTGGGGCTTGAGGTAGGAAGACCTGAGTTTAAATGTGACTCTGAATCTTACTTGCTATGTCCTGATCTGCAAAATGTGGATGAAAGCACCCACCTCCCAGAGTTGCTAAGAGATTCAGTTGAGATATTTTGTAAAGTGCTTTGCAAACCTTAAAGTGCCATTGTTGTTACTATTTTCTGTCTCGGGCCACACCAGATATTCACACTGCACATTAAATACAGTTGTGGGAGGGGGGACTTTCTGGTAACATATGAGGAAACCCTAGACCAGAGCCACACATAACTAAGCTCTGTTTTAGAGATCGCCCTGGAGTTTTACTCTACAGTAGGGCTGATGTCAGAGATGACTCCTCCTGGCCAACTGGCCCCATTTCCAGAAAGGCAACTCTCCATTGCCATCTATAGCTTTGCTTGGTTTGGACTCTACACCCAAGGTAAACTGATTACTCGAAATCTCAACTTTATACCGATTGATTAATTTTGGCTACTACATAGTCTCAACTCCTCTCCCCTCTGATTGAAGAACTGGAGGGTGGAGCACTAAACTCCTCTCAATACCTTATTCAGAGTATTTCTCCCCCTTCCCACTCCATTCCCTGGTGGCCCACCCCTCTTTTCATTTTATATATGGTCTTCCCCCATTAGATTGTAAACTCCTTGAGGGCAGGGACTGTCTTTTTTTTTCTTGTTTGTATCACTTAGCACTGTGACTGGCACATAGTAGGTGCTTAATAAATGTCAAATAAATAAAATGTTAAATGAAATAAAATAAAATAAATGAAATAAAAACCAACTCTCTAGGATTGAACCCAGGTTCAACCTGGCTTGTGGGTAATATCTGCATACTTACTTGTCTAAAGGCTGCCTCCCTTCATCTCCCTAGGATGTAAGCTCCTCTAGGGGCTTTGTCTTATTAGCATCTATGATAATGCCTGGCACATAGCAGGCACCTGGTAAAAGCTTGTGCACCCATTTATGGATGGATCATCAACATCTAATCTTTCTGAATTTTCTGTGCCCAAGATCTTGTAAAATTTGCAGGACAGGCTTGCACATAAGATTTCCCAAGTAACATATACTATACAGGGGTAAAGCACAGGCATTACTTGAGAACACCAGCATTCTGAAGGCAGTTCTAGCCCTGGCTCTCTTGTTTTCTTTCCTTCAAATTCGGAGCAAACTTCGCCAAATGTGCCCTTCAAATATTGGAGCTCTACCCCTGCAATATAATGGACTGGCCTCAACACAAGTCAGGAGAGGCTTGTTTACTGCCCAACTGACTCTCCTTGCCTTTATATGTAAAGAAACCTAAGGCTTTTATATCCTGGCTGCCTCAAGGTGGGAAAGACATTGGTACCCTTCTTAGGGCTAATGAAAGCATCTACTGCCTTTCTGGCCCTGAAGATTATCTGCATTTTCCTTCTGATTGTATTAACTGTGTCAGGAAAAATGAAAAGATTGTGACAGCAACCTATGTAATATAGACTAATGGAGGATTCCGGAATAAGGAAATCTTAGGATGAAGAGACTTATGTGCCAAGGCTATGAGGGATACTGGGGGATTCCCAGTGTGGGACCTTGTGGGACTTGGGCCACAATTCACTTGTGGAGGATATGATAGCATTAGACTTCTTCTATTTGTCCCCAAAAGGCAGAGATAGAAGTGATAGGAGGAATCAGCACAGGGGGAAATTTAAGCTTGCTGTAAGGAAAATTTTCTAATCAATTAGAGATATACAAGTGGGCAACTTTTTTTTTTTTGGTGAGAGGTTAAGTGACTTAGGTAGGGTCATACAGCTAGTATCAGGTGTCTGAGGTTGAATTTGAACTCGGGCCCTCCTGACTCCTCCAGGGCCAGTGCTCTATGCAGTGCTCTATTCACTGTGCCACATAGCTGTCCTCCCTACTTTTTTTTTTTGCATCTGTCTATCTTAGAAGTCATCAAATTACAGGTTTTCTAGAAAAGGGTGATGACTACTTATTAGATAGGTTGTGGAGGGAATTCTTTTTCCATGTGAGATGGATTGGATAGATGCTGAGGGCCCTTCATAGAATCATAGATTTAGGGTTGGAAGGGAGGGTAGAGGTCATTTAGTCTAGGTGGTACAGTGGTTAGTGCACTGGGCCTGGAGTCAGGAAGACCTAAGTTCAAATTCAGGCTCAGATACTTACTAGCTATGTGACTCAGGGCAAGTCACTTAACCTCCATTTGCCTCTGTTTCCTCATCTGTAAAATGGGGATAATAATAGCACTTACCTCCTAGGGTTGTTGTGAGCATCAAATGAGATGATAATTGTAAAATGCTCAGCACAGTGCCTGGCACATAGTAAGTACTATAATAAGTGTTAGCTATTGTCCAATCACCTCATTTTACAGATGAGAAAATTGAGGCACACAGTGGTTAAGTGACTTACCTAGTCACACAGATAATAGGAAGCAGTGACAATGCATGGTTATAATTCTCCTACTGGCCAAATTTAATAGTTGAAAGTTCTAAGTTCAGCAGCATAGAATGTGTGTGATAGATTTTTATATATCCCAAACCCATTTTTTTTTAGTGAGCCAATTGGGGTTAAGTGATTTGCCCAGAGTCACACTGCTAGTGAGTTTTTTTATGTGTCTGAGGCTGGATTTGAACTCAGGTCCACCTGACTCCAGAGACAGTGCTCTACCCACTGTGCAACCTAGCTGCCACTCTAAATCCATTTTTTTTCCAGTCTTCCTCTCTCAGAGTTAGATGCCAAAAGTTTAGCTTCCCTATCAATCACTTTTAAAAAAATTTTTTATTAATTTATTTTGATTTATCAACAATCACTTCCATATGCTTTTGAGTTGAACATTTTTCTTCTCTTCCTCCCCACCTCCCTCCCCGAGACAGCTCACAATCTGATATAGGCGTCTAAATCCATTTTTCAACAAATACTTGGGCAAAAGACATGAACAATTTGAAAAGGATTGCAAACTATCAATAGCCATAAGAAAAATATTTCAAATTCTGAATAAGAGAATTGCAAATTAAAACAATTGTGAGGTTTTGCCTCTTACCATAAAATTGACAAAGATGACAAAAGGCAGAAATCGTCAAGGTTGGAAGGATTATGGGGAGTCAGGCACACTCTAGAATTCTGGAATTCTTTTTTTCTTCTAACAAAATTTCCTTTTGCTGTATAATTCCAGCATGTTTACAAGTCATGGGGTCTGTGGCATATTACTAACAAAGAACTGTTTAGGATAAGCAGTGAAAAGACTGTCATCAGAGACACGTGTGAATAGAAAAGAAGGTGGACTGGTCTTACAGAGAGAGTGAGGAATAACCAATGGGCAGCTGGCAGGCTCTCTCGGCACTCACACAATGCCAAGAAATCTAGAGGAAGCAGAACTGTAACTAGTAATTTCAGAAAATCAGGCAAAGGCAGGTATCCAGGTCAGGCTTCACAAAATGTGCCCTTAAATAAACTTTTTAAGACAAATTCATTTTAGGAAAGGAAGGCCCCATGATGTAAGAACCAATAAGGGGAGAAATCTTAGGGCCATTTATTGTCTTACGGTGAAGAGAAAGACATTTGGGGACACAAGCCCCCTGTAAATGAAAACCCCAGGATATGAAAAGACAGCATGTAGGGAGGCTGCTCAATCAGAGTGGGGCCTAGCTGAGAAGGAAGCTCTTCCTTGGGAAAGAAGGATGGGATGGCAGTCTACCTAGGAGCTTCCTCTTTTAACTAATTATTCCTGTCAATTAGGCTGTAAATGCCTTCTAAACGATGGTGCCCTAGGACGAAGATCTTGGTTATTTTGCCCAAGTTAGGGCTCTGAGAGGAACTCCCCTCTCCCCCACCCTCAGCATGCTGGTTGGAACTCCCATAGAGGATTTGCAGAAAAGACTTGGCTAAGAAGTCAGATAAGAAGAGAGAATGCTGGAGGGAGCACCCAAATTGATAGCATCACACACTTTTCAAAGTGTGTTTATAAGTGGGAGTTGGCACCTGCCTGCTGCACTGTCTAGTAAACAAAAAGATTTCCCCAAGTTTTCTGGGTGAGGGCACAAGGTAAATAATGTGTAAAAGCTGCTCAAAATATAACTTCCACCCTTAGTGCCATGTATAATTCTGACACAAAGTTATTGGGGAAAATCACAGGCATCACACTTCTATCTTGTCTTTAGGTTTACAAAGCCCTTTACATATATGATCTCACATAAGCAACATGATGAAGTAGGTAGTGTTATTATCCCATTTTATGGATAAGGAACCTGAGGCTTAAAGAAGCTAAAGGAATTGCTTGTTTGCACGGAGAGTAGGTGGCAAAGCTTGTACTTGGACCCAGGCCAGCTGAGTCCAAATCCAGTGTTCTATAGCAGAGTGGTGTCAAACTCAGAGAAACAGGTGGCTAGCAAACTGTACATAAGGATCTCTGTGGGCATCATATTGACTTGGAAAATCACATGTTAACACTGTCTATGTCCTATTGTATTTTTATTTATTTTGTTAAATATTTCCCAATTACTTTTTAATCTGGTTCATGTGCTACACGGCTTCACTTATGTTGCAAAGTACTTTGACAGTTTCTAAGGAAAGAAAGACATGCTATATTTGCACAAGTAATACATTTGTAGGCATGAGCGTTGGAATACTAAAAAATTTCACAAGGACAAAGAGAGATGATTGCTCTTGTCCTTCCTTTCTAGTATTTTTACATATCACTCCCCTCCTTATACTCATTATTCAGATGTACTTGCTGTCCTTCCCTGCCTCAATTTCTTTTCTTACCACTCTTTCATCTCCAATCTCTGAGACTTTGCACTGGGTGCTCCTTCCATGTATGGAATGTTTTCCCTCACCTCTGCCTCCTGGAATCTCTGATTTCCTTTAAAACACAACTAAGTACCACCTTCTTTAGTACCCAGGGGTTAGGACACTCCTTCCCCAACCTACCTTTTATTTGTATTGTATTATATATGTGCATACTGTCTCCCCCATTAGACTGTAAACCTCTTGAGGGTAGAGATTATATTGCATAGTGCCTAATTCATAGTAAATACTTAATAAATGTTTGCTGACTGATTGATTCTAAAAAATTCAGTGGTATCCCAAATAATATTTAAAAAAAGAGTTTTTTTCTACTTACTGTGCTGACATGCTTGCAGTATAGTCAATTTCTTCACCTAAAAATGAGTAATGATAATAGCTAATATTTATGTAGCACTTTATGGATTGCAAACATTTTACAAATATTGTTTCATTTTATCCTCACATCATCCCTGGGAGTTAGGTGCTATTATTATCTCTACTTTACAGATAAGGAAGCTGAGGTAGCCAGAGAGAATAAATAACTTGCCCAGGATCTCTAGCTGCCCTCCTTAAAAGAAAGTAGGGGCGCCTGATAAATTAAGGACAATCATGTGCTTTGAAACCAAATGAAAATATTATGATTACTGATGTGACCTGGGTTGATTGTTTGAATAATTATTGATTATCTTTCCTATTAGCTTCGGGGCTACATTACTAGAAGTTGAATTTTGACATTTAACAACTATACAATAGAATAAATATGTGAAGAAGACATGAATTAGAACTTGTCCAGATCACCACAGTTAATAGAAATTCTTGAACAAAAGTAACATGATCCTATGAAACGAATATCACCTAGCAGAATCTTGGTTTTGAAATTCACCTGAAATGCAAGACAGTAGCTTAAAAAGGATATGAAAATAGTGTCTGAATAAGTTGGCAGTTATAGTCAACTTACCAGAGAAGTATGTATTTTAGGTACATCTTGGGTAAAATGTTCATAACTTAGGTACACTAGTGGTCAGTGATGTCACCTTTCTCCTTCATTGTGGTTTGTCAGAAAATAGTTTCTTATTCTCTCACCCTCCTATTCTCCTTTAGGAAAATGCTTCAAGCGCATTATTGAAACCACAATGTCTATCCTTGGTATTGACTGATAATTCTTCGCTGTGTTTATAGTAAAAGCACGAAAGAGGATAAGCTAATGGCTACATCTTATCAAATGTCCTGAATAAGAAGGATTACATTTTAGATCTGGAAGGGACCTTAAAGCTTATATCTACATTGTCTTTCTGTCTAGTTCCTAAGCAATCAACCAGTAAGATTTATTAAGCACCTGTGAATACCTATGTTCTAGGCATTGTTGGGCACTGGAGATACAAAAACAAAAAAGAGCAGTCCTTCCCTCAAGGAGCTTACATTCTATAGTGAGAGATAACATGTATACATGTAAAGATATACAATGTAAATATACATGAAATATAGATACAATAAATATAAGGTAATCTGGAAAAGAAGCACTAGCCAGGAGAAGTTAGGAAAGACCTTATGTAGGAGCTGGCAATAGAACTGAGCTCTGAAGGGAAACTAAGGATTCTGACATGTAGAGCAAGCGAATCCCAGGCTTGAGGGATAGCCAGCCTGTGTAAAAAGCATGATGGAGTTGGAAGCTGAAGGGATGGTGGAGACAGGAATTGTAGTGCAGAACATTAAGAACAGTTTGACTGGACTGAAGAGTGCAGGAAGGGGATTAATAGACAATGTGCCCAAAAGGTAAACAGTATTTTGACTGCTCTTCAGAAATGGCCAAATTTTTAGTGCTTTGCATATGCATAATATTTGTGGATTGTTGAATGAATGGTCTTTAAATGGAAAACGGTATTTTTTTTTGTATGAGATTATGATGCATGTGTAAAGTCAATGATACCAGTCCAACACTGGTCAGGGATGTGGATCTTCTTGCAGTTTCAATCAGCTAAGAGCTAAGAAAAGAAAGAGAAACTAAATTAACCAAATATACCCTAATTTGTAAGACAGAAAAATAACAAAACTGAAGGAAAATCCACACAAGGACGTCTATCTGTATATCCACATATACAACTAAGGTTGAAAAGGGATGACAAAATTGTACCTTCTTGAATCCCACTGCATTAAGTTTCACATATATATTTTTTTCCATTCTTGGAAATATAGGCAAAAATCACAATGAGGCAATAGTAATAAGAAGAAACAGAACACAGAAAGTACTAGTAGCAGACAGAGCAATCCCATTCAACCCCAAACAACACCCCACCTCCCTCTGCTCCTCACTCCTACTCATGTAAACCCTAACTTTTAAAGGGAAAACCTTCTTTAGGTGAGAAGGGAGACTTTCCCAGCTATGCTCAGAACTGATTTCCAGACTGCTGAGTAGCATTAGTCATGCATCCTCCTCATGCCCATAAATGGAGGAAGGCCGACGCTGATGATATCAGACTGACTCAAACAGGGTATATTCAGAGAGAAACCTCAGATCCAGACTGACAATACTCCTGCAGCTAATCGATCTTAAACAGAAGCACACTTTGTTTCATTTTATGCCTGGTGCACACTGCTAACAGGCATTTGTAGACTGGTTCCTGATGACTGTATACACCAAGGTTATGGAGGGAGAGAGTACTCAATGCATCAGCATATTAGTGGTAGAAAAGGTTGAGGATTACTAACAGATCATGGGAACTAAGGTTTGGAAGAGACAAAACATTAGGGTGTGATGCTTCTTTCAATAGCTAAAAGAGTGCTGATCTTAGATCATATCTGATTCAGTGTCAGAATTAATTCTTAGCCAGAGAACATCTCTGATTTTGCTATTTCAACACTCATGAGATGAAAAGTTAAGTACATTCTTATGACATACCCTCTATGATCAAAGGTGTTCTCTGAATTTCCCTGCCTTTCCCTTTTTCTTTGGTTAACACTTAATATGAATGAGATGCAATAAAAAAAATAAGAAAGGTATACTTCAGCACAATACTTTGCACATAGTAAATGCTTAATAAAGGCTTTTAAATTAATTGATAATGAATAACCCAGATAAGGAAAGTATATTTAAGAAAATTGTTTTTACCATAAATAACAATGACAATAGCTAGCATTTATTTATGTACAGTATGTATTTAACCCTGTGAGGTACTGCTGTTATTATCCCAATTTTACAGTTGAGAGAACTGAGGCAAACAGAGGTTAAGTGATTAACCCAGGGTCACATAGTTGGTAAAAATAAGTGTTGTCTGAGGCTGGATTTGAACTTAGGCCTTCCTGACTCCAGCATGCTAGACCATCCATGATAGCGAATCTATATCCAACCATGGCATGACCATGAGCTGGCAAGCATGTTGCTATTCAAAAGGATGGATTTAGTTGTGAGCAGCCAAAACTTTCTGGCTATTATATAAATTATAAGAATTAAAGATAGCCATTCATATTTCCAGTGCTCACTCATCTAACTCCAGTTAATTTTTTAAACAAGAAGTAAGTTAGACAGTCTCATGAGAAGAATTTTGCCCTTTGTCCCTTGGCAGAAGGGGAAAATCAGCTTCTCTTCTGGCCCTCTCTACTGATGTCCTTTTGAACTTGAACTCTGAAGTTTTCCTTGCATTGATATGAATGGACTTAAGTCAGGTACCTGTGATTTCTTTACGATCTCCCAAGGTCTTGCTAACAAAAATACAAACTATATAGAGAGAAGCTGCCTTCAAACCCTGCCTCTGATGTTCAGATATCTATATGACCTTAGACAAGTCATATCATCTCAGTTTCCTCATCTTTAAAAGAGGGGGATGGGCTGAGCTCCCTTAGAATAACAATTCTTGTTACAACATACACCCAAAGTGCTCTTCCTGGCTTTGTTTGGAGACTTCTAGTGAGGGCTAACCCATATTAAATACTTTTCACATTAGTAGAATATTATGTGGACCCATGTTAGCAATTGTGATTTTTAATCACGCCTCTTCCACCAACTCATCTTGTGACTACCACTGTACTTTAGCATTGCCATTATATTAGAATAACAATGACATTTATTTCATTCATTCAACAAGCATTTCTCAATTACCTACTGTGTGCCAGCTGGGGAGTTAAATGCTGGGGGGACAGAATGAAAGTTCTTGCCCGCTAGGTGTTTACACTCTATTAGGGGAAACAGCATGTACATAGATAAGTACATTCAAAGAATACACAAAGTAAACACAAAGTGATTTTTTTGGGGGGGAATGACTAGCAATAGGGTGGTGGGTCAGGATTTGTGATTCAAAAGGGTATTATAAATGAATAAATGAAAAAGCATTTATTCAGCGCTTACTTTGTGTTAGGAAGTGTGTTGTAAAGATTAATAAAGGGCAGCTAGGAGGCAAAATGGATAGAGCACTGGCCCTGGAGTCAGGAAGACCTGAGTTCAAATGTGACCTCACACACTTAACTAGATGTGTAACCCTTGTCACTTAACTCCAATTGCCTCAAAAAAAAAGATTAATAATATCTCAAGTATTTTCACATCCGTTGATAAAAGATATTAGGGATGATTTGGGGGTGGGAATTGCTATAATTTAAGTAAAAAGCCAACAAGCATTTATAGTTATCACTTTCTATGTGCCAGGCACTGACCCAAGCACTGGGGACATAAAGAAAGGCAAAAACCAGTTCCCTGCCCTCAAGGAGCTCTTATTCTAATGAGGAAGATAATATGTAAACCAGTATGTACAAAGGAGATATTTACTGTGTTAATGGGTTTAAAATAGTTAAGGCACCCAAACTAGGGACTGAGACATCGGCCCTTTGCCAAGCACTCCCTGGGCATCTTGACTTAGAGGACTGTTGACCGGGAAAGGACAGGTCCCAGCATGAAAATATAATTCAGTACTCCGTGTAGAGGTTTGAAGTCAATGAAGCCCTTCAGGTTAACAGCCGAAGCAGTCCATAAGCTACACCTTTCTATTATTGACAAAGTAGAGCCACTTAAGATTGACTGCATGTGACCAATAGGCCTGCCATTTGTGAGCCTACACTCCCTCTTTTCTGACAAAAATTTCACACATCTGAGTTAAGACTAGAAATCATATTTGGCCTTCCCCTTCTCGTTACTGCTCTTAATAAGATAAACCTAGCAGCAACTAGCATTTTCTATAACCTCTTTTATTTAAAAAAAAAAGCTTTCTTAGACCTTATGAGGGCTATCATTTGTCTTGGGTTACCATGCATTTGCATAATTGTATTTGCTTTTGGACACTTTAAAACACAAAGACAAGCCCAGGTCTTCCAGGTGGCCCCCCTTCCCCTTTCAAGTTAACTTGACTTCTGTTTGCTTCCTCCACTAGTCTTTACCTATCTTTATATGGCATTGATTTCAGGCCGAGAGAATTTGAATGACTGAGATTTTAAGTCTCATATGAACACACTGCAAGAAAAAAAAAATCCCTTCAGTACAATGGTGAGATAATGGAATTTCAATTGGCTGCATTATTCTTATTCTTCGATTCTTGCCCTAAACGGTTCTATAGTGTTTCTGGGATTTGTTACACAGCTACCGTGGTTTACCCCGAGTTGGCTGCTTTTCACGTGGATGAAGTCATCTCTATACATAGTTTGCATATCAGCTTGTTAAACTGGTAAACCACTATGGGATTCTTCCGGATAGAAAGGACCCGAGCAAACAGAGATCACCACACTTCGCATTTATTTAGTGCTTTCATCTTAGAGGAAAGTAACATGCACCGTAGTGGCCAGACGGAGGGCTGGAGCAGTATGTCAATTTGTGTCTCTCGCCTGCTAATAGGGTAGCAACAGGAGATAACTCGGAGCATAAGCACAGAGAACAGAATCTTAACAAAATGATTTTAAAGGGCCGCTGCTTCTTCCAGGAGAGCATCACACAGGGAATCCCCTGTGCCTGGCCCCCGGTGACGACAGGGACCAAATTCCCAGATGCTTTAATTACACCAGCTCCACCAAGGTCGCGGGGAGAGAAGGGGGCTTTTCATCTACAATTCTGGCACGAAACCCCCCCGCCCAGTGGCGCCTGGGGTTTCTTCCCAGAGGCAGGACCAGCTGGGGGCAGAGTGGGGTGGAGTATGGAGGGGGGAAATCTCTCTTTTCATCTCCTCGTTTCGGGGAGGCCCTCGGACTGAGGTTAGACTGAGTCTCCTCCTTCCGAACGGTTTTGCCGGGGCCTCCAGCAAAGGAGGCAGAGGTTTCTTGGGCACGTCGAAGAGGAGGGAGTAATCCCACCGGGATGGGGTTGGGATAGCAACAAAGAGTCTTTAATAATCCAGCACAGCCTTTTCCCTTTCCCCAAGTCTCAATGCCCCTCCCCACTCTCGCTGCAGGGGAGAGGAGTGGAGGGAAGGGAAAAGCTGGGCCGGCCCGAGGGGGAGGGGGAGGATGGGGGTGGGGGGGGGGACGACGACGCTCTCCCACCAGCCCTTGCCCTCTCCCCGCCTCCCTCCTACCCCCACCTCCCCCCCCCGCCTCTCGGCGCTAGCCCTCCTCCCCCGGGTTGGGCTGGCGCGTGCGTGCTCCTTCGCCTCGCGCCCCGCCCCCTCCCCGGGCTCCTCGCGGCGGCGATCCTGATCCTCCTCCTCCTCCTCCTCCACCTCCTCCTCCTCCTGCTGCCGGTTGCACACGGCCTCGGTAGCGGCGGCGGGAGCGGGAGCTGCACGCAAGTCTGCCTGCCTGCGGCGTCGTCGTCCCCAGACCGGCTTCCCCAGCGGCGGCGCGAGGCCGGCGGGCTCAAGGATCCCCCGCGCCGCGTCGGGGGAGGAGGAGAAGGAGGAGGAAGAGGAGGGAGGCGGCGGTCGCCGCCGGGGGGACCGGCGCCCCCCTGTCCGCTTCTCCGCCCTCCCCCTTCCCTAGTCTCTCTCTCTTTCTCTCTCTCTCCCTCTCCCTCTCACACACACACACACACACGCACGCACATTCACCCAGACACACACGCACTCATACTCACACTCGCACTCGCACTCGCACTCGCACTCCGGCCGGCGGGCGCTTCGGCTTTGTGTACCGAAAGAGGATGGTGTAGCTTCCCCGGCAGCGCCAGAGCCCCGCCGATCCCGGACGCTGCCGGTCTCTTGTCTCCGGAGCCCGGCTCCCGCCCCACCCCGCTCCGCTCCGTCCTCGCCCTCCCTCCTCCTCCGGCCGGGGAAGCCTCCGCACCGCCCGGCACCATGAGGTGAGGGGAGCCCCGGGGGGTCGGGGGGGGGCCCTCGCGCCGTGCGCCGTCACCACCCCGCCCGGGCTGCTCCCCGGGTCCTCCTGCCTCCACCCTCCGCCCCTTCTCACGAGGGGCTTCCTCTGCTCTCCACGTTTCTTTCTCTAGCCTTTCCCCCCTCGGCCGCCTTTTCCCCATCCTTTCCATCCCCCCTTCTTCTTTATGCACCTCTGGCTTTTCCCTTCTCCCCCTCCCCTTATCCTTTATCCCCTAAACCGAGGTGTGGGGGGGAATGGGAAGGGAGAGAGTAATCTGTGCTGATCTACGTGGTCGATGGGAGAGAAGACAGTTTTGTGGTTATTTTTTACACTGTGTACATGCACTTTTCGTTTAAAAGACGTGTTGTTATCATTAAGTTTGAAAAGATATGAAATCCAAAGAGGTAATTAAGAAAAAGCTGTGGCAGGGATAGAAAGGTATAAAATCCAAAGGTGAAATTGCAAAATTGGGGGAGGGGGAGAAGTTAATTTTTCTTTTGAATCTCCTTCACCCCCCCCCATTTTTTAAACCAATACAATGCTAAAATCGCCGCTATGTTTGAGGAGACTTGGGGGTGGTATGTATCGGTTTGTTTCTCAAACCGGTTTTCTCCCCTTTCTCTGTGTCAGCTAGTGTTGCATTGCAGCAGCTGCTTTCCCCCCCTTTCTTCCTTATGTGTAATCAATAAAATAGAAGCCAAATTATCCCTCCACCGCCAATGGAGGGAATTAAATAAATATACAGTTTTTTAAGATTTAAGTCATCAGTGACAAAGAAAAAAGTGAAGCATGATAGGGTAGTGTTTTTTCTTTATATTTCTCCAATTGTGTAGGAGAATAAACCATGATGTGGGGTCTCATTCATTGAAGGAGATTTTTTTAAAAGCCATTTCTAAGCCTGTTTTGTGTCCATAGCCACCTTTTTTCCGGATTGGTGCAAGACTTCGTGAGAAATGTGACATGATAGATGGAATGCTGACCTATTCTGCGTTATCATCATCCTCATTGGCCTTTAGTTTAAATAATTGGGGATAAAGTAAATTACTCCTTTCCTTCCTTCTGAAAGAGATTGTATTACATTTGGTTGGATTTGAATATCCTTTGTGTTAAAGATTAATGGCTAACATTTGCCAAGACCTTTATAATGTAATACAGTGAGATTCGCATGATATAATCTAAAAATTCCTTTGCTTCTGCAAAAATTGTCTAGTCACTGGATTTTTTTCTTGAGTTTAAGTAGTTTCTAGTTTAAACCTGTTTTTTTCCCCCTTTTATCAAAGGTAGTTCTTGACTTGTTTTTTTTTCCACATTCATTTCCTTGTGTTGGCTTTGAGTGGTCAATCTGCAGTTATTTCTGCTTTGTTAGAGTTTTTTTCAAAGTTCTTACTTATATCCCTATAATTGGCAATGTCTTTAAAAAATTCTGTGCCCATCTTCCCTTTTAATTTCCAACTGCTGTAGTGTGACATACCAATATCTATGCATCATTTTGAGAAGTATTAGCTTTATTAAAAATGTTGACACCTGTCAGTGAGTGATTTTATTAATTTATAGGTATCCTCGTGAACACTCAACCTTCTGTTTAATGAAATAACTCGAACCTATTACTGGTTTCTGCAGTCATGCTAAAATACTATAAACAATCTTGAGAGGGAAGGAGAGTTCTGTTTGTTTTAAACCTGAAGTAAATCTATTAAGATTTTATTAACTATTTTATAAAATAGTTATTTTTAAAATATTTAAAATCCAGTAACAATGGAAAAAACAAAATTTTTTAATAGAAATACTGGTTTTTTATATTACAGTGAAGAAAGACTATTCCACTATATAGTTTTCATTCTTGTGTAGATAAAATTTTTCTGCTTACTTCAAAAGTATCCCTTGTAATAAAAAGGAAAACTTCCAAGCTCTAATTTTTCACTTCATCTTTGATTTGGAGAGACCCAGCAATTGCCTTGACGCTTTACTTGTCAGTAAGTAGTAGTACAAAGGGTAATGAAAATTCTTTCAAGTCAGTTTGGATAGACTGACTATCTTTAAATAGCTGCATTTTAGTAATTTAAGAAATTAAATAAAAATGAGTTCCAGCTTTTCTCTTTGAACCGTTGGGAAGAGAGCTGTTTGGTTGGTAGACCTTTACAAGTTGGGCATACATCTGGGTGCACTTTCTTATGTACCAATGAAACTTTCCAAACTCTAATTGGATAGAAAACTGAATATGTGTTGAGCCTTAATAATGAATGCATTGCGGGAGGCTTTGGGTGGATTTGATCCTGCTGTGAGTGACAGTTATGCCAACATTTGACTTTGTTTCAAAATGCTGCTTAAGTACTGTAGTACTACATGGCATGTTTTTCAGCCTATGAATAGCTGATAACGCAACTATTACTGTATCAGAATAGTTAAGTGTATTTTTAAAATAGTGATATTGTGGGATTGTGCTAATGTTCAAAAGTGTGTCCAGAAATAGGTGTACTTGACCAGGGAGTTCCATTTACATTAGTTAGAACTCTGAAGAGATGATACAGTCAATCTGTTGTGGTTTAAGCATTTATGACATGATATATTGGATGCCTTCCATTTGAGAAATACCATAACCACTGTTATCTTAATGTGGAAAAGCATTGTGTAATGGTTTATATATACTGAAATGATCAGAAAGCCACTTTGTAAATGTAAAATCCCATACATAGAATTGCTAACTAACACTTCATTTTTTGAGGTTGGTATCTATGTTTTGATCTTAAACTGATAACTGGATAAAAAAAATATTAAGGCTATAGGGCTCATTCTAGTCCATGTTATTTGGAATAGCTTCTTGATTCTGAAACATAACTATGTTATTGTCATTGTATATTGGACTTTTTGGTTCTGTTGTATTTATATACTATTTTATGTATGTAAACTTTGTAATGTACAGAGGATCACAAGTGAGGAAAACCTAAGCACCAAATTCTGTCAGTTGATTTTCTTTTAATAAAGATTTTAATCATGAATTCATTGTTTAATTATTGAAACTGTTTCCTGGAAAAGCTGAATAGCCAAATATCAGTAGCAGTGCTACTCTCTTAATATTGACACCATGTGTTTAAAAACTAGCTGGAATTTTGTTTTGCCATTGTATGGAAGGAGCGGAAGAGAAAGTCTAGGCAATAGTAATGGAATTTTTTGAGTTCTTGAGATTGTAGATGAGATCTGGATAGTAATGACAAAATGGCTAACGTTTGACAGACTCCCTCCAGTGCTAGTGGCTGTGGCAAATTACAAAGGAATTTGTTGTTATTCTTTACAAAGGACACGTAATGTGGTAGACAAACGTATGAATGCAACAAACATTTACTAGCACCTGTGGTGTACAGAATTTTGAGTTAGGCGCTTGTATAGGAGTTCACTTTAGTCTGGGAATTGGAATTAGAGGATGTGGGTGCAGGTCCTGGCTCTGACACACACTAGCTGTGTGCCCTTAAAGTCACTTCACTCTGAGCTTATTTCTTCATCTGAAAAATGAGGGAGTTGGAGTTGATGACCTCAAAGGCTACTCCTTTCAGTTCAAATAGCAATAAACACCTGCCCTAAAGGAGTTTACAGTTCAGTAGGGGAAAAAGACAGTAACTCACATATCACAATGTTACATGACAAGAATTAGAAATTATTAGAATTAGAAAATAAAGTGGTAACAAGTTGGGAAAATAAAATTGGGGAATATCTGAGAAGGAAGATAAATACTTTTTTGTGTTTTTTTACACCTAACAGTTCAAAAGAAAGCTGGAAACATAAAACCTTAATCCTTTTCCTGTACAGGCTCTCTCTAGGTGGATGGTGCAGTGGATAGAGCCCTGGGCATAGAATCAGGAAGACTCACATTCATAAGTTCAAATCTGGGCTCAGACACTTATTAGCTGTGTGGCCCTGGGCAAGTCACTTAACCCTGTTTGCCTCAGTTCTCATTTGTAAAGTGAGTTGGAGAAGGAAATAGCAATCCACTCCATTATCTCTGCCAAGAAAACCCCAAATAAGGTCATGAAGAGTCTGACACAACTGAAAAAACGACTAAAGAACAAAAGCATTTGTATTGTAATAAATGAGTAATTTAGAGAAAATAGTGACAGTATTCTGACATATGTAATAGAGCACAATTTTTACCCTTTCTTTTTTCTCAATATTAAAAAAAATAAACACTACAAATCTCTAAAATTGATCAATTAATCAAATATTTACTATATTAAGTGCCAATGTCCCAGACCTTGTGCTAGATGTCAGTAAGTCAGTTAAGCACTTATTTAGTGCCTACTGTTTCAAATCAACTAAGTGGAAAGGGCACTGGGCCTAGAGTCAAGAAGATAAATCATTTAGCTTCTGCTTGCCTCAATTTCCTCAGCTGTAGAATGGGGATAATAACAGCAGCTACCTTGAAAGGGTTATTGTGAGGGTCAAATAAGATCCTTGTAAAGTGCTTAGCACAGAGCCTGACACATAGTAGGCACTATGTAAATGCTTATTTCCTTCTCCTTCCACCGTGTTAACTGCTGACTTGACTAAAACTGTCAAAATGACACAAAACAAATATGAAACAGTTACTTCCCACAAGGAGCTTAAATTCCATTGGGGGAGATGTGTACGAGTAAAAATGTCTACAAAATAAATACTAGGTGACTAGGTGGTCCTAGCAGCTGGGGAGGATCAGGGAGGCCTTAGGTAGTAGGTGGTTATGCTGAACATTGAAGGAAACTAGGGATTCTGGGCATAGATTTTGTAGAGAATAGAGATGGCAGATGGAACAGCATGAAGGCCATTTTGACTATTGAAGAGTATAGGAAGGGGAGTCATGTAAAAGAACATTGTAAAGGTAGATTGGTGCTGTCTTGTGAAGGGCTTTAAATGCCAGAGTTCTTGAGTCTAGAAGGAATAGTGAGCTCCTTGAGTTTATTGAGCAAAAGAGTGGTATGGTCAGACCTGTGTTTTAGGAATAGCCCTTTGGCAACTGAGGGGAGAGAATGGAGGTAGAAAAACCAATTAGGAGGCTATTAAAACGGTTCAGCCTGTGAGGTAAGCAGGACTTGAGCTTGGATGGGGCCCTGGGCTAGGATGCTGGCCACGTAAGTGAAGACAAGCGACAGATAGAAAAGATGTGAAGATAAAATCAACAAGACTTTATAATGTAATTTTATTTGTTAAAATTAAATTCTGGTGAGCAGCACTCTTTTTGATCCTCTTATAAAAACATTGTTGCCATTAAATTGATTTTTGTGAGATTTTGTAGTTCTATCTCAGTTGCCCCTCTCCTTTTACCATTTTGTAATCCTGTAGAATTTCAGGCAAATCTCATGTCATTCTCATTTTCAGAATGGGGATATGAATATTTACTTATTGGCCTAAGTAGCCTTTAAAATATTATACTGTAAATAAGCTTTGTTACTTAATCTGTGTAATGCTTTTTCCTCCTAACAAGCAAAAAGCCAGTTTTTGAGGGCTGATAAGTATTGTTTTAGATTGGAGGCCCATGGTCCTCTTAACCTCATTGGTGCTAAATCTGGTTTCAGAATTAATTTATACAAAACGTCACACAATTTAGCCTTATGTAAAACTCTACCTTCTTGGGGCTAGTGCCTTTCCTCTGTGATTATCTTCAGTTTGTTGCTTATATTTCTTGTTAGTTATGTAATTGTTTGCTTGTCTCCCTGATTTGACTGAGAGAGCTCCTTGAGAGCAGGGACTGTTTTTTGCTATAATCACTCATATCTGAAATGAAGAGATATGTATATGTTGTTCCAGATTCTGCTTACTTCACTGCATTAGTTCTATAAAGCTAATTCCTATACATATGGAGTAGCATTACTGTACATACCTATTGATGTCCATATTATCTCCCTCATTAGAATGTAAGTGCCTTGAAGGCAGAAGCTTTTTTTTTGCTTTTTTGTATCCTTAATGCTTAGTATAGTGTCTGATAAATGTTCAGTAATGTTTATTGATTGCTTCCAGGTTGATAATATTATTAATGGCTTCTTTTTGAGGTACCCCTTTTGTACCCCTTTTTGAGTTCCATGTTTTTCTGAATTCCTCATGTATTCGTTGTTTCTTATGCCACAGTATTCTCTTACATTTATGTATCACAGTTTGTTTAGCTTTTACCCGGTTGGATACCTATTTTGCTTTCAATTCTTTTTTACCTTAGCAAGTGCTGCAGTGCATCTTTTGGCATATATTGAACCTTTCTGTTTTTGTCCTCCTTCGTGTAGAAGTTTAGTGGTAGGAGCTTTGGGTTGCAGTATATGTGCAATGTTTTAGTCCCCCTTTTTAAAATCACAATTTTGAAGTATTTTATAGAATAGTTGGATCAATTCACAGATCCACTGACAGTGTTTTTGTTAGTGTACTTGTCTTCCCATTGTCCATTACCATCTTTTGTTGTTTTTTTTTTCTAATTTGTTGGATGTAAGGGGAACAATCTGAGTTGTTTGATTTGGAGTAATCTTTAATATAATTCTTTTTTAAAAAATTTTCAATTCATCTTTTTATAATTGTTGGTATCTTTGGACTATTTGTCTATTGAGAGTGGCCTTTTTTTTTTTTGTGAGGCAGTGAGGTTAAGTGACTTGCCCAGGGTCACACAGCTAGTCACTGTCTGAGGCTGAATTTTGAATTCAGGTCCTGTTGACTTTAGGGCTGGTGCTCCATCCACTGTGCCACCCAGCCGCCTAGAAAATAGCTCTTTTTAAAAAAAGTTAAATTTATTGGTAAATTTTGTTTTGACACAGAAGATATTTTCTTGAAACATCCAAACAAACCCATCTATTAAGTATGTTACCTGAGAAAACAGTATGGGTATGAACAGAAAGGAAGGTTATACTCATTTAACTTAGGCAGTATGGTACAAACTTTGACTGAACAGTGTTTTGTTCCTGTTTTATTTTCATTGGGCAGTCATCGTGAATACTGTTCTTTTGGCCTTGTTTTCCTTTTTTATTCCTTCACACAAGTTTTCCCATGTTTTCTCTGAATTGTTATTCACTTTTATGTTGCAGTAATACTACAATCATATACTAAGTTTGTTAAGCCAATTCCCTGTCTCCCCCAATTCACAGAATTTTATTAAATTTTTTCCCATCTGAAGGATGGGTCATATAGTCTAACTCATAATGGAAAGGCATCTCCTCTATAACATACCTGAGAAGTAGTCTCCTAAGCCTGTTTGAAGACCTCTTGTTGGGCATATATTTTGTTTACTGTTTTTACAACTTTATTGTGAACATTTTTGTACATATCTGTCATTTCTTTCTGCCAGTGATCTCTTTAGGATATAGTGACAAAAGTGGAGATTTTGGTATTTAAAGATTTTAAACAGTTTACTTACTTTTCTTTCATAATTTCAACTTGTTCATCCAAATAGCTGAACCAGTTCGCAGTAGCAGTAAATTGCTGTTCCTGTATTTCCATAGCACATTTTCCAGCAAGTTTTCCCATCTTTTAGCATCTTTATTAATTGTGTTGGTGTGAGGTAAGGCACATTTTTTCAAGTGGTTATCAATATTTTGCACCCCTAGGTCCTGACTAGTGCAAACAATGAATCTCTTGAAGTGATCACATGTATTTGAATTTGCACTATTTAAAGTTATAATTATGTAGAATATGTAATTCATTCTAGGCCAATGGAAGTGTACAGCATGAATTTGAAGAATGCTAACTTCTCAGGGTATTCATTAATCTTACCAATAGATGAACACTTATCTGTTGGTAAATGGCTAGTAAGCTTATATTTGTATTTTTTCCCTATAGATTTTGGATATCAGGCTTCTGTCAGAAATATTTAATGGAAAGATTTCTTTCCCAGTGACTATAATTTTAAAAAATTCTAGCTGCATCGATTTTTTTTTCATAAAAGCTTTACATTTTATATTAATAGAGATTATTATTATTTTTTAAAAATTTGTTAATTTATTTTGATTTATCAACAATCACTTCCATATGCTTTTGAGTCGAAAATTTTTCTCCCCCCCTTCTCCCCCCCCACCCTCCCCAAGATGGTGCACAATCTGATACAGGCTTTACATTTACATTCCTATTAAACATATTTTCACATTAGTGAAGTTATAAGTAAAAATTAAAACCAATAGGAGGAACCATCAGAAAGATGAAACAAAACTCAACAGAAGGTAAAAATAAGTGATAGCGATTCAACTTCCATAGTTCTTTCTTTGGATGTGGACAGCATTTTCCATTCTGAGGCCTCTGGAGATGTCCCCAGATCCTTGCAATGCTGAGAAGGGTTCAGTTTAATAATATTAGTCATTGCATAACGTGGCTGTTATTGTGTACAAAGTCCTCTTGGTTCTGCTCACTTCACTCAGCATCAGACCATGTAATTCTTTCCAGGTTTTTCTGAAGTCAGCCTGTTCATCATTTCTTATAGCACAATAGTATTCCATTACATTCATATACCACAACTTGCTCAGCCATTCCCCAATTGATGGGCATCCTCTCAATTTCCAATTCTTTGCCACCACAAAAAGAGCTCCTATGAATATTTTTGTACATGTGGGTCCTTTTCCCATTTGTTTGATCTCTTTGGGATATAGCCCTAGAAATGCTATTGCTAGGTGAAAGGGTATGCACATTTTTGTAGTCCTTTGGGCATAGTTCCAAATTATTCTCCAAAATGGTTGTATCATTTCACAACTCCACCAACAATGTATCAGTGTTCCAATTTTCCCACATCTTTTCCAACATTTATCATTTTCCTGTTTTGTCATGTTGGCCAATCTGATAGGTGTGATGTGGTACCTCAGAGTTGTTTTGATTTGCATTTCTCTAATCAATAGAGATTATTATTAAGAGAAAGGCTTCTTGCTCTCATTCATGAATGTATAGTAGAGTTTTCCAGAGGTTACATGATTTGTGAATTAAAGATTTAGCTGCAAACATGAACACTGAATTCATACCTTTTCTACAGAATTGTACTTTTGCTTTTAAATTGCTGTTTTGACTGTATTTGTCTTGTATCAGAACCAACTAATCTTTGAAGATCTCGTTTTATGTGAATGCTTGTTTGCAAACACAAATGATGCTGAAGTATTCAAAACTTTGAATAACTTTTTTGAATCTCCTGGTTTTCCCTGGAACAAATGTGAAGACAATTACAGTGGTAGTGCAAAAGCAGTGGTGGGTGAAACTGCTGACATACTAGCCCCAAGCTGTACTTAGCAGTCATTGAATTCTTCATTGCCATTCCCCTGTAGTTAAAAAAAAAACATTTTCACTTAATGTCCTTGATGAAGCAGTACAATTATTTAGTTTTATTAAATCTTGCCCTCTGAGTACACATTTTTAAAATTTTCTGTGTGATGAAATGGAAAGTACACATTGAGCACTTCTGAATCTCAAAGTGTGTATTAAGTTGCAAGAATGACTGACCGACAAACTAGGGTTATTCAGATTGGTATTTGACATGCATTTTCTTGAAAATGAATGAAGTAAGCCTGTCATTTCATGGAAAATAACTGACAGTTTGTTGCCAATGATAAAATTCGAACTTTCAAGTGAATATTAGAATTTTGAAAAACTTATATATGTTACCTCTGAGTTTTGACACCTGACTGATATTTAAGGATTTTTCTGATGAGATCAGTGGCAATATTAATGAATGTGATTTTTTTGGGGGGGGGCAAGGGGCATTTTATCATGAAATGTGTCAACATTTGGAAGATTTGCATAACTTAGTAAACCAGTATTCTCCAAATGACCAATTCATGATGTTATAAAATCACACATGGGTAAAAAGATCCATTGAAAGTGCAAGCTAGACCAAAGATTTTAGGAAGAGTATGGAAAGTTCTTTGATATGGTTTTATTTTCCTTGTTTCAACTAAGCTGTTGTTGAAAAAACTACCACTTGTCAAATTTTGGAGTAGTATTAAAGAATATCCACAGTTAAAGGCTAATAAAATAGGCCTGGACAGCTGGGTGATGCAACAGAGTGCCGGGCGGAGCGTCAAGAAAGACTCATTTTTGTGAGTTCAGATTTGACCTCATACTCTTACTAGCTGTGTGACCCTGGGCAAGTCACTTAACTCTGTTTGCATCAGTTTCTTCACCTGTAAAATGAACTAGAGAAAAATGGTAAACCATTCCACTATCTTTGCCAAGAAAATACCAAATGGGATCCCAAAGAGTTGGACATGACTGAAATGACTGACCAACAATAACAAAATATAGCTAGTTAGCATTTATATAAATGAACAACAGTAATGAAATATAACTAGATAGCATTTATATAGCACTTCAAGGTTTGCAGACCGTTGTAATATCTTTGCCTTGGACTCTACTGAAAAATAACAACAAAAATACTCCTATCTTAAACCACATAACCGTGTGAGGCTAGACTTTCTTCATATGCTACATACTTCAACCAAAGCAACATTGAACAGCAGAGTAAATGCAGAAACAGATATGAGAATCCGGATTATCTTCTCTATTAAGCCAGATATTAAAGAGATTTACAAAAATGCAAAAGAATACCACTTTTTCTCACTAACTGTGGAAAAATTATTTTTCATAAATATTATTTATGTTAGCATAGTAAAGGTTTATTATTTTATGTATTAAGAAATATTATCTAGTAAGTTAAATATCAATAGATGTAATTCAAAAGCTCTTTGGGGTCATCAGTATTTTTGAAAGTGTAAAAGAGTTTAAGAACTGCTGTTCTATATATGTTAGCAAGTTATTGACCTTCGTTAATAGAGGGAGACTTCTCCCCTCATATATTCCCTAGGATTCCCCCCATATCAGTGAAAATCACAGATCCAGTCTTTGGATTCAGTCCTTGTCAGTATATTTGGGATTGCCTATTTTGTTTTTTACGAGAAAGCGGTGTGGCGTGGAGCTGAGGTGTCAAACTCACTGTGCACATGTTCACAAAGTGTAGCTGAACCAGATTAAAATGTAGTGGGGAAATGTTCAAGACAAATTAATAAAAATATAGTATAACACAGATAATGATAAATTGTGGTTTTCTAAGTTAATATGCCTCTTCCAGGGTTCCTTTCTATTGGAGTTTGACTCCACTGGTATAGAGGATGTTATTCTGGTCTATGAGTTAGGAAGACCTAAGTTTGTATGCTGCTTTGGATAATTATTAATTTTGTGACCCTTGGCAATTATTTAACCTCTCTGGGCTTGAGTTTCCTTATCAGTAAAATGAGAAGGTAGAACTCAATGACCTCTAAGTTCCCTCCAAACTCTATATCTATAGTCCTTGATCAACTCCTCTGGTTAGGGATTCTCCCTTTATCCATAATTGTGAAACCTTATATTCTCTTTGGTGATACTGACTTCTCCACTAGTCTTTCCTCTGCATCCTCCTCTTAAGGAGGCCTTTTCCTAATACTTTGTGTTCTTGAGTTTATCAAATAGTAGACTACTGTGTGCATTTGTTTATTCTCAGTCTTGCTTTTCTAGTATGTTCCACCAATCCCCCTTTTCTGCTTTTTACCTATTGTCATATAGTTTTGTTAATTACTGTTTTGTGCCCTTTCCTTCATTCTTTCTAGGATGTCCTAGCCATACTTGACTTTTAAGTCCTCTTAATGTTATTTTGTCTGATTCTATGAACCATCCCTTTGGTGATTTTATTGGTGAAAGCACCATAGTATGATGAATAAAGCCTGGCCTGCTAGTTAAATGGATTTAAGCTCAGGTCATGTCTGTGATGCATGTTGATTTTGTGATGCTGGCCAAGTCACATAAACTCTCAGTGTTTCAGAAAACTTCATGTTAAAAATTATGAATTTAACAGAAATGACCATTTCAGCATGAACAGAAGAGGGGATTGTATGGGAACTTATATTATGTATATAGTCCTTTTTTTAAGTGCTTATTGAATTTAATGCAGCGATGGTGACAAACCACCCTACTTGTACATATCTCCTTCTGAACTTCCTTCTGTTGTCCTCAGTGTATTTAAAAAAAATTTTATTGATGCTCTTCTTTCTTTTTTTTCCTATTCTTTTGCATTATTCTCACTACGCTTTCCCCAAATATAGGTACTCCATTGTAACAAATAAGCATAGTCAAGTCAAACAAATAGTAGATATGAGTATGTCTGAAAATGTGTCTCATTCTACACCTCTAGTCAGTGCCTGTTTTTGTTCATTTGTGCTATCATTTTAAAATAAAGTTGTATTGTTTTTGAAAGTTTAAAGACCATTCTTAGCTAGGTGCACACAAGAACAGGAAGCCAACAGGTATCTGTAGGCTACCTGGGCCTGTAGCTGTAGTCCCCCAACCTGGGGCTGTAGTTTGTAGACCCCTGCTCTAGTGGCGTACCTTTTTCTCAGAGGTTGGGAAGTTGGAAATAATGCTTCATTATCAGTCTTTTGAAGTCATGGTTGCTTAATTGGTAACTTCTATGATTAGAGTTCTTTTATCTTTCAAAGTCGCTTTACCTTAAGTCACAATGGTTGTTGTGCAAGGTGTTCTCTTGGTTCTGCTCACTTCACTCAGTATTAGTTCATACATATCTTCCCATCTCTGAGTCCATTTTATTATTTATGTCAAAATAACTGTTCCATTCCATCTACATATCATTATTATTCTTCTACTCTCCAACTGACAGTGCTGTAAATATGTTTGGTACTTAGAGATTTTTTCCCTCTGTTTTTTACCTTTTTGGGGAAGTGTGCATAGTACTGTTATGGCATGGTTGATGGATGTATTTCTGGCAACTTTCTAAGACTATATAACTTATAGAGCAGTTATCATATATTTATTGGGAGAAGAAGTTGCCTTTCTGGGAGTTCCTTACTCCAATGAAATTCCAATTCTGGCTTAAAAAAATAGATTGATGTGTCTAAATCTGTAGAGTAACTTTTATAGTATAATGATTTTTAAAAAATTTATTAATTTATTTTGATTTATCAACAATCACTTCCATATGCTTTTGAGTTGAAAATTTTTCTCCCCCTTCCTCCCCCCCACCCTCCCCAAGACGGCACACAATCTGATATAGGCTTTACATTTACATTCCCATTAAACATATTTTCACATTAGTGAAGTTGTAAGTAAAAATTAAAACCAATAGGAGGAACCATCAGAAAGAGGAAACAAAACTCAGCAGAAGAGTACAGTGATTTTTACAATATTTGTGCTGTTGTTGTTTTTCCTTCATTCTGGAAGAGGACCATGACATCAAGAAAGTGATGCCATGACTTGCCTGCAAATTGGATTTAAGTGAGGGAGGGCTGTGCAAAGTCACCAGCCTCACTTTCAACTCCAGAGCCATCTGGGTCCAGTAGCAAGATACAGATCGGGATGACTGGAGATGGCTCCTGCTACTGTATTTGTGCAGCCCAGCCATAAACATGAACATTTCTTGTTAGTTCTTATTCTTACTTATGTAAAAATCATTTTATAGTTATATTTGTGTGATTCCTTTGTGACTTTGTCAGTTAGTTTCCAGATATTTAAATAATTTTGTTGAGCACTACATTTTAGGATAGCTGTTGATAAATGGGGAGAATATCTAATAAGAGGGACGCCAGAAAGGGCCTCTCTCAGTTATGCTATATGAACATTGGATGAAGGAATGGATATATTTAGCTTAAATCTTTTTTTAGGGGGAGGGCATATTAGCCTTTTCCAGGTATTTCAAAGATTGTCACATTGAAGAGGTATTAAATTTTTTTTCTGCTTGGCTTTAAAGGGCAGAACTATTAGCAAGTATTGGAAGTTACAGAGAGGCAGATTTCAGCTCACAATTATTGCTGATAAAGTGGAATGGGTTGCTTATGGAAATAGTGGGAATCCTTATCTGGTTGCCTTTCAAGCAGAGGTTAGTGTTTTATAGAGTGTATACTTGTTCAGACATAGGTATACTAAATGGTGGCTGAGGTCTTTTTCAGTTCTGATAAAGTGATAGTGCCTATTGCTTGTAACATATCTTTGGCACTTGGATAGTTCCATATGAATAATTTTGTAAATGGGTGATGGAATAATTTAATGAAGCTGTGACAAAGAGTGTTTGGTGATAATACATTATTATGAGAACATGTTAGTCATGTCAAAATTACTCCAGACGTATCTGTATGTACTATATTTTTTTGTGTTAGGTATATTATTTCTTTTTTGGGGGGGGGAGTTAGGCAGTGGGATTAAGTGACTTGCCCAGGGTCACACAGCTAGTAAGTGTTATGTGTCTGAGACCAGATTTGAACTCAGGTCCTCTTGATTGCAGGACCAGTGCTCTATCCACTGTGCCACCTAGCTGCCCCATAGGTATGTTATTTCCCTGATTAGTTGTAAATGATTTGATTATATTTGGTGCTATTTTTCATCTCTCACAGTGCCTCAAATGGCCCTTTTTTTGGTTGTTTTTGTTTTGTTTGGCTAGGCGGTGGTGTTAAGTGACTTGCCCAGACTCACACAGCTAGTAAGTGTCAGATGTCAGAGGTCGGATTTGAACTCAGGTCCTCCTGACTCCAGGGTTGGTGCTCTATCCACTGCGCCACCTGGCTGCAAATGGCACTTTGGACATAGGTGCTTAAATGTGTGTCAGATAAACTTAGTATATGCATCAGGGAGAATAACACTCTATTCTGTACCCACAATTTCATCAACCCTTAACCAGGATATCTATGTGACTACTATGATTCTTGGATACTCATAATCACAGAATTATAAAATTTGAAAGATTTTAGGGACTTCCCTCAGTGGTTATGTAGTACAATCCATGTACAAAAAAAATCCCCACTGTAACATACAGCTTCTGCCTGAAGACCTCCTATGAGGGGAAACTACCACTTCTCAGGGTATCATGTTACATGTTTGGACAGGTTTGATTATTAGGAAGTTTTTCCTAACATCAAGCCTAAGTTAGCCTCTTTGTAACTTCTGCCAATTAGTTGCTCTTGGTTCTGCCCTCTGGGGCCAAACAGAACAATTATAATCCCTACTCCATCCACGTGACTGGCTGCTTGCCGATATTTGAAGAGAACTATCATATTCTCCTAATATTCTCTCTAGGTTAGTGATGCCCTATGCTTTCCACAGATAGTTTGATAAAGTATCGTGATATAGTAATTATAGGCTTTGAAGGAGGCACAAGTTGCATAGAATGTAACATTGCTTTAGATATCCATTGGGTAGAGCAGCTGGGTGGCGCAGTGGATAGAGCACCAGCCCTAGAGTCAGTAGGTCCTCAGTTCAAATCCAACCTTAGATGCTTGACACTTACTTAATAGCTGTGTGACCCTGGCAACGTCACTTAATCCTGATTGCCATTTCATTGGGTGAGTGGAAGTCATTTGGAGAAGATCATGACCCACTGCATTAGGGACTGATCTCATGACAAAATGATTCCTCTTAGCCATTTAATAATTTTCTGCCTCTGTGAGCATAGGCCATAGAAGAGGTAGCTAGGTAGGTTTGGCTAGGTGAAAATAATTTGTGTGACATGATTATCTGAGATGAATCTTTTTATAGCATTTTATATTATAGGTTTCACATGTTAACTTATTTGATCCTCACAATACCCCTGTGAAATAAGACCAGAAGGGAACTCAGTTGTCCAAAGTAATAGTTCTTTTGTTTCAGGTATGGGTTGGACTAGATGACTTCTGAAGTCCCTTCCAACTTTGAGATTCTTGGATTCTATGACTTAAAATGTTTTTTCCATTACCATACACTGTCACTTAGGAGTATGAGAGTATTTGATTTAGTTCCCATCTTCAAGAAACTAATCTTGTGGAAAGTAGTATTGACACTCAAAACTGCCCCCCCCATAAGTAAATGATACATGTTTATGTTTTGGATTACAGAAAAGGGAAGAGTTTTGAGTCTGAAATTGATAGGCCAGTGAACTTAACTTTGCATCCTGGGAAAATTCTAGTATGAATATTAAAGAGATGATAGCATAATAAGATCATAGATAATACAGATGTAAAGGACCTCATAGGCCACGTCTAAGAAAGAAAACACCAATTATAAATAGTCACTATGGTTTCACAAGCAGATAATGCAGATTCAACCTTTACTTTTTTGACAGGGCTGTTAAATTGGTAGGTTAAAGGAATGCTGTATATATACTTTATCTAGATTTTAGGAAAGCATTCCTGTAGAAAAGATAGAGAAATTAGGAGTAGGTGTATTTGGAACTGAAAAGAAAGGACAGACTCATAGAATATTTATTAGTTCAGTGTAAAATTGCCAAGAGGTCTCTATTGGAGTGCCCCAGGGATCTGTATTTGTTTCTGTACTATTTAACATTTTTATCAATGGCTTGGATAAAGGCATGGATGGTATGATCTGTGAAATTTTCAGATGACACAAAGCTGGGAGGAATAGCCAAAGAACTAAATGATAGATTCAGTATCTAATAAGACTTCTACAGGCTAGTACATTTCACTGAACCTCACAAGATAGAATTCAAGTGGGATAAATATAAAATCTTGGATTTGATTTGAAAAAAATCAAATTCAAAGAAAAATCAATAGTTTTCAAAAAATCTTGGGGTTTTAATGGAATTGAAGTTTAGTATGAGTTAGCAGCCCAAAAACTAGACATTATTTTGGATGGCATTAAGAGAGTTGTAGCTTGGGCTGCTTTAAGTCATCAATCCCTCTGTATTCTGTCTTGGTCACACCACGTGTGGAGTAATTTTTAGTTTGAGGCCCCATAGCTTATGAAGGAATATGAATAATCAATGGAGGACAGCATCCAGGATGGTGAAGGACCTTGAATCTATGTCATATAAAGATCAGTTCAAGAAACTGGGGAGAAGAAAAGACTTGGGATACGTGATAGCTGTATTCAAATATTTGAAAGATGAGCTTAAAGTTGGTTCTGTTTGGTTCCAGAGGCCAGAGCCAGAAGAAGGTGGGAGTTGCAAGGGATAAATTTAGGCTTAGGAAAAACTTACTTAAATGAGTTATTCCAAAGTGGAGCTTCCTCAGGAAGTAATAAGTTCTCTAGGAGGATGAGATAGCCATTGGGGTTCCCTGTAACTCAAATTTCTTGATTTTGTGATTTAAAAACCGAAGTCTGAAACCCATCACTGAGTTAGGAGGATATCTATCCCAAGCATGTGAAGAGTTCCCTGGATGGAATGAGCAGATGACAACAATTTATTTCAGAGGCCATGAGGGTGGCCTTGGAGTGATTAGAGCTTTGTCAGACATTGAAGGAGGCAAGGTCATCCACTGTATCCTGGGCTACTAGATTTGGATGACTCTTGAACTGAGAATGAGGTTGATGACTTTGCACAACTCTGCCTCACCTAAATCCAATTCATGAGCAAGTCAAGACATCATCCCATGATGTCATTGGTCCTCTTTGAAAGGGAAAGAACATTTGTCCTGTATAGGCATGATCAGAGCCAGCATAGCTTCATGAGCAGGCCTTGCTTGACTAGCCTTATTTTTTGACAGGATTACTAGACTCAGATTAGAGGAATACTGTAGATATAATTTGCCTAGATGTTAGTAAAGCATTTCACAACGTCGTCTTGTGGAAGGAGCCAGAGACTGGGTCTTCCCATCTCACTTAGGTTGGAAATGCAGCTCACTTCCAGGTCTTCCATTGCAGGTTGGTATGGAAATTTTGCCTCTCCTCAAGTAGCCTGTTATCCAATACCATGTGGGAGGTGGGAGGGGGGAGCCCCCCCCATTGGTGCTGATTAGTTTTAGTCTCACTACTGCAGTTCAGAACTCTGAAATTCAAGTGATCCACCAACAGGTATGTACAACATACCTAGGCTTCTCTTCTTTTTCGTTATTCTTGCTACAAAGATGCAGAGATGTAGCTTAGGAGATGGCGCACTTTGATGAATCTGGAGCTGGTTGGATGGCCATAAACAAAGTGTAATTGGTTCAATGTCTGCTTGAAAGCATATCCCCAGTGGAGTGACCCAGACCGTAACATTAAATCCAATGTCTTGGGTAACATTTAAATCCAGTATCTTGGGTAAGTCATAGGTGGCAGGCTTATCAGATTTGCAAATTGCACTTCACTGGGAGGAATAATTAATGCAGCTTTCCCATAGACCTTGACACAGTAGATAGACATTTTCTGGGTTACATTGAATAATAGATGAGAATGTAGAGTGCTTTGCAAGAGTTCATGTAGCAAGAGTTGCTATGTGAATGGTGGTTATTATTTATTATTGCCTAGAATGCTCTAATTTTTCCTTTAAACCTACCTATATTCATTCTACTTATAATTTAAAGCACAACTCAAGTCCCTTCATCTTAAGGAAGCCTTCTCCAAATATTGCAACACTGGTGCCCCACAGGCACAGAATCTGAAAGTAGAGGCCATTTATTCCAACCCATCGCAGAAAAAAATTTGCTATCTATGCCACTGGTATACTACCACCACTACCACTACTACGAGCAGCTAACTAACATTTATATAATACTTTAAGGTTTGTAAAATGTTTTACAAATATTATCTCATTGTATTCTTACAACAATGCTGGGATGGAAGTGTTGCTGGGAAAGTTGTCTTCTATACTTTGCTTGAAGACTTCCAGTGAGAGTAAGTAAAACTTACCTCCCTCCCACCTAAGATTGCCCATTCCACTTAGGGATAGCTCTAATTTGAAGGTTTTCCTTATGTCAAACCTAAATTTACCTCTTTACAAGGAATATCACTGGGAGAATATTAGTGTTCAAAGATGGGCCAAAACCAGAAGTTTTACATAATTAAAAGAGCAGTTGCAGACCATATTTTTATATGTTAACCTGAATGCATAGCCCAGTGCTCTAAATGCAGTAATATTTATAGTGAATACTGATTAGTTCATAAAGTAGAAAAAAATCATCAAATTATCAACGTTGCTAAAAATAGTTAAATAACAGAATTAGATAATAGAAATTTTGAATGTTACTAATGGGCAAAATTTATATTACAAATGATTTTAAAACTTAGTAGACATTAGGAGGTGGTCTTCTCACCTTAAGTAATGGAGTCCTGTGACAGAGTTGACCTGACTAAAGCCTAGCCCCAGGACTCTATTCACTGATCCCTCTTGTAACCCCCTACCTTGACCATCAGGTAGTAGGACTAAGACAGACTATCTGTCCTGCTGCCCTATCCTTTCCCACCTTGAGCCACTCCCCTTCCCCAACCTCTTTTGGAAATTGATAATTTAATTACCTTGGCTACTAGGAAGGACTTGGTGTAATTTTACTGCCCCACGATTCCACTCAGAATCTTCTGAATCGTAGGCAGTGTAGGCCACAGTTCCCTTGACTAAAACTTGCTGTTCACCTTAACATTTATCCAAGTCAGCCCCAAACATTTGATGTCCCTAATCCACAATTCCATACCCTTCTATCCTGCTCTCTGGACTGACCTCCCTCCCATGACCCCTTTTTTTTTAAAAAAAAAAATAAACTGCATAAATATGTTCTCCCTCTGTAAATTACTTTCTTTAACATTTTGTACTTAATTATGGGTACAGATGTTCTCCATCAAACCCAGTAAAATATAAACTCGTTGAGGGCAGTGCTTAGCACAGTGCAGTGAGCAGTGCTTAGCACAATTCAGTAGGCACTTAATAAATGTTTATTGACTTTTATTTTTATCTTTTTATCCCCAGGACCTTGTACATTGTAGGCATTCTTTAATGCTTATTGAACTGAATTAGGTCTGACATATATTGCCAAATCTTCATTTTAACAATTATGGCTTTTATGTGAAATAAAATTGCCAGAATGGATCACTGAATCCAAGTTCTAATGCCTGAGAGATCATTTAGTTTCCTCCAACATACACCTTAAATGGAACCCACTTGGATATGTTCCTAGCAATCTCTTAATCATTTAATGTAAGTTTTTATTGATATTTTCTGATTCTTACATCACCTTAGTGTCCCATGTATCCATCTCTCTCCCTTCCCTGAGAGCCATCTTATTTGACAAATAGTGGTTTTTTTGGAGAGGAAAAAAAAGTCAGAATAATTGATCAATATTTTGAAAAAGTCTGAAAACATGTACAATATGTATCAATTGTGGACTTCCCACTTACATGAAGGGGTGGGCTGGGAGGTGTCTTCTCATATGTTTTTATTCAAGTCCTACTTGATCTTTATAATTTTGTTTAATTTTCTTTTGATTGGTGTGGTGTTCTTTCCATTCCCATCGTTGTGGTTACTGTGTTTATTGTTTCCTTGACTCTCCTTACTTCCGATCTTTCCACGCTTCTCTGTATTCATCACATATATTATTTCTTGTAGCATACTATTACATTCATGTACCACAGTTTAGCCATTCCTCAGTTGATGGGTGTTTACTTTCCACTTCTTAACTGTCATAAAAAGCGGCTTTCTTGGGGAAGCCCAGTAATGGAATTGCCGGGTAAGGGTGTGGATATTTTGGTCACTTTAATTTGTATAATTCCAAATTGCTTTCCAAAATGGTTTACTACTATATATCTACCAGTAATGTATTAGTGTGCCTATCTTCCCAGAACCCCTCCAACATTGACTGTTGCCATTTTTTTGTCCTTTTTCCCAATTTGCAAGAGGTTGTTTCGATTTGCATTTTTCTTATTTGTGATTTAGAGCATTTTTTCATGTGGTTTTGAATACTTTTTAGTTCTTTTGAGAATTGTTCATATCCTTTCATCATTTATCTATTGCGGAGTGGCTGTTAGTCTTATATGTGTTGATTGATTGTTTATCGTAGATACCAATTTTTTATCAGAGAAATTTGATATTAAGTTTTTTTTCCCCATTCAACCAATTCCCTTCTTATCCTAGACATTAATGTGTCTGTGTAGAAGAAGCTTTTCATTTTCAAGTATCAAAGTTATCTATTTTATCTTTTGTAATTGCCTCTATACCTTGTTTAAGAATGTATTTCTTTTCTTTGTCTGTGAGAGGTCTGTGATTTGTTTCTCTTATAATTTTTAATAGTATGATCTTTAATATTAAGGTTGTGTATCCCTTTAGAATTGTGGAATGTGGTGTTAAGTTACTGATCTAAGCATAATTTCTGCCAGACTGCTTTACAGTTTATCAGTTTTTATCAAATAGGGAGTTTTTCCCTAGGTAACTTTATGTGCTATTCTCTTAGTCCTTAATTCTTTTCATCTTTTCCCTTGCTATTCTAGGTCTTTTGTTTTTTCAGATGAATTTTGTTATTATTTTTATCAAGCTCTGTATAATTTGATTGGTATAGCTTTAAAAGTATAAATTAATTTTGATAGTATTGTCATTTTTATTATATTGGCGCTACCTAGCCATGATGACTGAATGTTCCCTTAGCTGTTCAGGTTTTTTTTTTTAATTCTTTAAGGGGTGCTTTCTAATTAGGTCTTTATCTAAAGTCTTTTGTGTTTTTCAGGAGGTTGATCTCCAGATATTTTATGCATTGTGTGATTATTTGGAATGTAATTTCCCTTTCTATTATTGCTTCTTGTGTTTTGTTATGTAATTTATAAAAAATGCTGTCGATTTTTGAGGATTTATTTTGTAGAGTGTAACTTTGCTGAAGCTATTATCTCTTATGCCTTATTGCTATTGATAGCATTTCCAAAACTATATCAAATAATATTGGGGAGAATAGGCATCCTTTCTTCACTCCCATATTTACTGGAAAAGTTTCTTTTAGTGTCTCCCATTGCATATGATGCTTGTTTTTGGTTTTAGATAGATGCTTTTTATAGTGTTAAAGAAAGATCCCTCAGTGCCTATACCTGGTAGGATTTTTAGCATAAAGGGGTTTTGTACTTTGTTAAAGACTTTTTCCTGTATCTATTGAGATGATTTAATATGATTAATTATGTTGATTGTTTTCCTAATGTTGAACCATTTTTTCATTCCTGTTTTAAATTCTACTTAATCATAATGATTTCTCGGAGAAATCACTGATTGTCTGTTAGGATTTTATTGAAAATTTTTGCGTCAGTGTTCATTAATAATTTAAACATACGGTTTTAAGTGCTTTATATTTCTCTGGTTTAGGTATTAGGAATAAAGTTATCTCACAAAAGGATTCTGTTATGATATTTTCTTCCTCAGTAGCAATAATTTGTAAAGCACGAGTATGATTCTTGAAATGTTTTATAGATTTTCAAGGTTTCTTTTTCTTTTGTCAGTTCTTTTACAGCTAGATCTATTTCCATTTCTGAATTTGGGTTATTTAAAATATCTCTTTTTTTCCTGATAGTTTGGGTATTTTGTATTTTTGGAGATATTGCTCTTTTATGTTCTCAATTTTTTTGGGCATATAACTGAGCATAATCTGTTCTGATAATTCTTTGTATTTCTTCTGGTTTGGCTGTGATTTTATCAATTTTATTAGTCTTTTCAGAGAACCAGCTTTTATTTTACTTTTATTCATCATTTCTGTGTTTTCCCCCAATTCATCTATTTCCCCTCCAATTTTTAATATCTCCTCTTTTGTGCTTATTTTAGGTTTATTTTTCTAATTTAAAAAATGCATATTTAGTTTATTAATCTTCTCAGTCATTTTTAATATTTATTTGTTCTTTGTTTTATAGTGTTATTTAGGCATTTCAATGTGGAAATTTCCTGAAAATATGGAGCAAAATTCCTTGTGGAATTATGAAATTAAAATTTCAGAATGAAAAATACTTGTGAAGTGAATTTTTCTAAAAATAATATTTATATTAATGTTTGGAAAATAAACAGGTGAAAAATCTGTAATTTCTTTAGTGTGAGGAACTCCCAATGAATGATTATAACCTGTCTTTGATTTAATAGCTAGGTTCCAATTAGTTGCCTGAGACATATAGGCTAAGTGATTTGTTTGGTCACATGGCTAGTGTCAGAGGTAGGTTTTGAACCCAGATCTTCTTGACTTCAAGCCCAACTCTCTTTCCATTATGCCAAGCTTTTAGTCTGGAAAATATTTTTGTTAAAATTTTGCTCCATTATTGAGAAAAATATAAAATGCCATCAGTTTAATCTAACTTTGATGTAAAGTAAGGCTATTTGAGACTAAAAAGTTGAAATAAATGTGGTCCAGATGTATTTTATTAAGAAGTTTCTGAATATGATGGACAGTGGTAATTAACACCAAAAACATTCCATAGCAAATGCTGTTTTGTAACCTTTGGTCTAAAAAGTTTGCAAATATAGTTTAGGTCAATAAAATTCATTATTTGACTTGCATAGTACTCATTGTGACTTTATTTGTCTAACCTGTTTATACTTCAAGGACCAACTTACTTTCCAAATTCATATCATCCGCTGCACCTCCTAAACCCGTCACAGGCACTGATTTCTCTTTCCTAAATTGTAGTAAGTATTTTGCAGTTTGAAAGTCTTTATTCTCCCATCTAGGCTGGGGAAGGAACAATAACTTAAATATTTTTTGTATTCCACCTAAGACTTGGGACTTCTTTTGTATCCTTTATTGTGAGTAGGATAGTGTTAAGAATATAGTAGGCTTCAGTAAGTTATGGTTCAATCAATTTGTAAGTAATGAAAAATTGCATTGATAAGCAGTTGCAGTTGTTGCTCTTTGCAAGAAAATTTGTCAGAGTTAAATTTTATAATTCTTAATTATTATTAAGAAAGATCAAGTAAAATTCAAAACAATCTTAATTTGTTTTATTCTTATTTCTTTCATTTTAGAAAACTTTTGCTTTTCATGCAGAGAATTTCCTCCACATCCCAAACCATGCATATAGGTATAGGTATAAATGAACCTTTTTAGTGAATGTCCAATTACTGAAAATGGCAGTGTTAGTAAAAACAAACAGACATCAAATATAGTTTTCTGGAACATGCTGTGGAATGAAAGGTCTACTTTTTCTGTCTGGTGCTATTGCTTAGGCAGTGTGGTATAGTAAATAAAGCACTGGACTTAGAGTAAGAGAAACCTAGGTTCTAATCTTACTTCTTATTAGCTATATATGATCCCATGGTCGTATGTAGTAACTTGGCAAGTCATTTAACCTCTGAGTCCCAGTCTCTTTATCTGTAAAATAGGAATGATAATATTTACTATATTTAACTTTAAGGATTATTGTGAGGCTCAAGTAAAGAAAAACAGATGCAAAGCAAACTTTGCAATTCTTAAAGCAGACATTTGTCAGCTATTAATGTAATGTAAGAGAGAGCCTTCTGAGACTGGTCAGACATGTTGACCTACTGTCTACTTCAGATCATTCACATGGGGACAGATGATACTACTAATTTGAAAGGAAGCCAGACAGCATTAATGAATGGTCTGTGCAAGAAACTGAGGACCTGAAAGGATGGGTAGATACCTGTTGAAGGCAGGGTCTTCAGAAGAGAGGTGCAAATGTACAAAGTGAAAGCGGGTTAAGAAAATGGTACCTGAGAATAGAATTTTTAATTTCTAGACCTTGGCTTATGTTACATTTTTCCTTTTTGTTAATTAAAAAAATTTTTATGTAGCAAATTTATAAGGTTTTTAATTACTTTTCCAGTTTTTAACATTTTTATTTAAAGTTTTGAGTTCTAAAATCTCTCTTCTTCCTCTTGCTAGATGGTAAGCAATCAGATATAGGTGATACATGTGCAATTATGTATTGCATATTAGTCATTTTGTATAAGAAGACTCAAATGAAAGAAAAAAATGAAAGTGAAAAATGTCATGCTTCTGTCTGTATGCAGTCAATATCAGTTCTTTTTCTGGAGGCCAATAGTATGCTTCATCATTAGTTCTTTGGAATTGTCTTACTTCGTTGCATTGCTGAGAATAGCTAGGTCATTCACAGTTCTTCATCAAACAGTATTGCTGTTACATTGTACAGTGTTCTGGTTCTCTTCATTTCGCATCAGTTCATATAAGTCTTTCCAGGTTTTTCTAAAATCATCCTGCTTATCATTTCTTATAGCATAGTAATATTCCTTTACAGTCATATACCATAGCTTATTTAGCCATTCCCTGTTTGATGGGCCATACCTTTGATTTCCAATTCTTAGCCACCAAAAAAAAGCTTGTATAAATATCTTTGCGTGTATATGTCTTTCCCTGTTTTTTGGGTGTCTTTGGGATATAGACCTAGCGGTGGTTCAATATGTATTTGTTAAGGACTTACTATGCATTAGATACTGTGTTATAGGTGATGGCGGTGAAAAAAAACCTCAAAATAAACAAAAGTTCCATCTCTCAATGAACTTATTAACATTCTACTGAATGGGCTACCATGTACAGATCATAAGTATATTCTCATACTCAAATGGATCTGAAATCTTATTGACTTAGTCATTCCCTCTAATGATATCAGTCAAAACTCATCCATCACTACACATCCTGTGTATGACTTTCATCCTTTTTCTCCTGAGGATTCGCCGCAGGGGATCCACCCAGTGTCCTGGAGGCCATCCTTGCTTTCCCTGGACATTTTAAGAGTACTAGTGGAGTCCTAGTTATTCAGTTGTCCCAGTGTCCCTCCCTAGTTGTAGGATTCTATGTTGTTCTCTCCCTCTTCCTTCCCCCTCAAGATGATTTCAAAGTGGGCCCCCCTTTGCCTCATTTCTTATTTAGGCTTAATCACTGAATTGAGATTATATGAGATTATAAATGTAAAGATTTTCCCCAGATGACTACTTTCTAGTTGTGGGTTTTTGTTGTTGTTGTTGTTGTTTTGCAAAAGCTTTGTGATTTCATGTAATGAAATTATCTATTTTACCTTTTATAATCACTTCTTTTCCTGCTTTGATTCAGAAATTCTTTCCCAACTGGTAGCTGCAAAAAGAACCTGATCATATTTTTTTCTAGTTTTTTAATGCTGTGATCCTGTTTATGTACCTAATTTTTGGTTTTCCTGCTACAGTGTGTAACATGTTGACCTCCCAAACTGCTTTGGGAAGTTTGTTTTCTCAGCTCTTATCCAGTGCCAACATTGGTTGTTATGATTTTATGTGGCTCAGAATTTCATTTTTTTCCCCTTTTATATCTGGTAGTTATTGGGCATACTATTTTCCTTCATCTGCTTACTGAACATCAGTATTCTGCATCAATTTATATAAGTCTTCTGGTGCTTCTATGAACTTATATTAGTTATTTCTTAGAATACAGTAATATTTGATTAATATACCATGCTTTTTTTCCCATTTCTGAATTGTTGGGCATTTACTTTTTAATATATAGTACTTGTTCCAGTTTTCCACAACTCCATTAGTATTTTGCACAGTAGAGTTATTAAACTGTCATAGAAGCAAATTTTTATAGTTTTGAGTAAAATGGGGCATATATTGTTAGTACAGTAAAAATCTTGTAGTAAATATACTCTGAATTCAATAAGCAATGTGCTAGGCACTGTGCTAAGGGTTGGGAATACAAATAACTAATAGAAATAAAGTCTCTGCCCTCAAGGAGCTTACATTCTTTTGGGGAAAAGACAACCATAACAAGAAGCTGGGGTTGGGGTAGTTAGGTAGAGATGAAGGTACTCAGGTGGGAGGGCATGGTGGAGAAAAATGCTCTGCACCCAGGAGATGAACAAATCAGGGCTGGTGTAATGGAGGTTCTGAGAGTAGCCATCCAGTCAGAGGGGGAAACACTCAGGGTGGAGGGTACTTTTAACTTGTGAATTCAGAGGTAGGAGTGAGCTTTAGGATGAAGAGTTGGGGAAATTTGGTAGAGGAAGTCCAGAATTCATCTCATAGAGGAATGAGAGTTAGCAGCATAAGTTTAGCTTTCATTTGATTTTTTTTCCTTCCAGTTGCATCAGCTTGTGAAGATAACTTAAGATATATGTCCATTGGAAACCACAGATTTTTGAAGTGTTGAAGGCATTTACTTTTTGTATCAGCACTTTATTTGTAGTTATCTGAATCACATATGGTGCAAAGTTTTTTACAGTTTGTTTCATGTTGGGACAGATTAGTTAATTTATACATTTTTTGTGCTTGATTTGCTTTCCTCTTTTTGAAATTTGTAAGGAATATGATAATGCTTTAAAATAATTTAATTTCATAGTAAGTAAAACTTGTGTAGCAAATACCAAGCATTAAATGACAACAGAGCAATAAGAATGATTGATTGATTGCTTTAAACCTGCATCTGTCCTCTTTTGTTTGTCTCTTGAAATTTGTGTCCACGTTTAAATTGATTAAAATAAACACTTTAAGAAACTTTCGAGTCATTTTGGAGAAATTTGTAATAAGCCTAAATCAGCTTTACTGTTACTTATAGAATTAAAATACTATTCTGCAAAAATAACTGAAAGCCCTTATTATAATAAGAATGAACTTTAGTAACAGAGAAGTTTAGAAACTACTTTTTAAAATTACATGTTGAATAGCTTGACTCTTTTTAGGCAAAGCCTGGTTTTTTGTCTTAGATAAATATGAATGGTTAGAATAAACTAATAGAAGGTGCATATGGCTTTATGATCATTAATATATTAGCTAAGAGTAGTCTTAAAAATATTTTTAGACATTAGTTTGCAGTGGAAAGAACACTAGTCTAGAAATCATGAGACATTGATTCTGGCTGTGCTTCATAATTTAGTAGCATTGCAAGTTTCTTCATCTGTAAAATGGGATGATTATATTAGCTGTTTACCTCATAGAATGAAGGGTCCAGTGAGATACTGTTATGTGAAAACTTTGAAAACTAAAAAGCATTCTGCAAATTAAAAGTAGTACTATACGATTTAAAGTTCTGTACACCTGTTGTTTTGTTATTTTACTACTTAATATGTTGATCTGGACATGTCACTCTTGCTCAAAAAATTTTAATGGCTTCATATTAACTAGTAAGTAATGACAGCTAGGTAACACAACTGGTTAAGAGTGCTGGACTTAGAATTAGGAAGACATGAGTTCAAATTCCATCTCTGACAGTTATTAGGTTTGTGACCCATAAAGTCATTTAACCTCTTTGCCTCTGTTTCCTTATCCATAAAATGGGGATAATATAGAAGCAACCTCTTAAGGTTATTGTAAGAATAAAATGAGATATGTACAGCACTTTGCAAACCTTAAAGCATCATGCAAATGCTAATCATTATTACTGAGTTTAGCCCTTGTCATTTGGGGTTTTCTACAATTTGCTGTCTTTGGTAGAAACACAGAATGTTAGAGTTGGAAGTGACTGTAATATCTCTGTGACCTAATGCTTAGTTTTTGTTAAACTTCCATGAAATGCTTGTGATATGCAGGTTCTTTGGAAATACCATGTAGAAGAAATCATAAATCTTTTTAACTCTAGTTTTTCTAGCAATTTATTCAATTCCATAATTTCCCCTTTATTTGTCATTCTCTTAGATTTACTTAAAACTGAGAGAGGGACATTAAATCTACTATTGTGTTATTCTCTATAGCTTCTTGTAATTTAGTTAATTTTTCCTTTAGGAATTTAGATGCTGAGGCATTTGGAACATAAACGATTTGTTTTGTTGTCTATGGTTTCTTTTAGCATAATGTAGTTCCTCTTTTAATAATGAATTTTTGTTTTGCTTTATCTGATAGCATGATTTCAATTCCTGCTTTATAAATTTTTTTTTTCTTATCCAGTCTCTTTCATTTCCCCCCTCCACATAATAGTATTTTATTTTTTCCAATTACATGTAAAAATAATTTTCAGCATTTACTTTTATGAGATTTTGAGTTCCAAATTTTTTTTCCTCTCCCTCCTTCCCCTCTTTATGTTTCCTTGATCCTCACCTTCTTACTCCTGCCACATCCTTCAAGGGAAGGACCTCAAAGCTATCTCAGCCTCCTAATTTTTGATGCTTTTATTCCTTTCCAAAGTATAACACAGTTAAGATGTTCTAGGGAGACAGGCTTACTGGCTTGGTAATGGGTTAATTATTTTGAGACATTGTAAATGTAAGTAAGAAAACTGCCCATTTCATGTGTTTTCCTTGGGCTTATAAGTACACATTCAAACATTTTGACATATTCATATATTGTCACCTGGTCACATTAAAGAGAAGGGATGATTACTTTTCTCTTTGAAGTATTAATGTACCAGTGTTAAGTTACTCAAAGTGTTACTGCATGTATCAAGAAATGTAAATATTTTTAATGACAGAGACTTTATAATCTAATTCAAAATCATAATAATACAGTGAGCACTTTAATGAATAATTCAATGCTCTGGCTCATTTATTCATTCAGAAAATTTTTAATGATATCCTTTTTATAAACTGTAAGTCCTCTTGTGTCATAAAAAGCAGGGAGACATGATTCCTACTGTACAGAAGATTATAATCTAGTTTAGAAACAAGATCACTGATCCTGAAAAATAATAAAGCAAAGAATACAGCTGAAAGAGTGAAATGCAAAATAAATACCATTCTTCTATATTAAAAAAATGAACTATATAAATTTGTAAAGCTTTGATGAAAAAGAAAAAAACAGTATTTGTGGAGTTGTGTATTTGTGGAGTTGTATATGTGGAAATCTGTGAAGAATAAAAATGTGTAGATAGCTATGAACAGTTTTTTTTAACTTACAGTTATTGTGAGTTATATAGATATTTCATCCAGTCTTATTTCAAAGTGTAGGGTAAAGTTACAAATCATTTTTAAAAGTATATAGCCGATTGTGAAAAGAATCATAGCTTGGTTGATAGAGAGCCAGCCTTGAATAACCAGTCAAGGGCTCATCATTTAACCTCTCAATGCTCTAGGTAATTGTTTAGAATGTATGTTTCAGAAGAGGTTCTGACTTTCACTGGTAGACCTGGGAGTTTGTTACTAGTTCAATTACAGGTCAAGTCCCTGTTTTGGTAATTACTTGCAGGTTATGTTCCCCCTCACCCCCAAGATATAGCATATTATGATTAAAAAGAAAACCCTCCAAAACAACTGTGCCAAAGTAATTTTTTTTTGTTATAAAAAACATGTGCAGGTATAATGAATGGATGCTGCAGCTTGTAGTGTGTGTGTGTGTGTGTGTGTGTGTGTGTGTGTGTGTTTGTGTGTGTGTGTGAGAGAGAGAGAGAGAGGAGAGAGGAGAGAGAGAGAATTGTATGTTATTAAGCAGAGCTTTTATTAAATACCTAATTGTACATGATGCTATTATAATAGAAATTCTAGGAGTTCTATAATTTGTTTAAAGGCAGTGAAGTATTTCAGAGACTTGGAAAATATAAATAGGCTGAGATTATGAGTCTCCAAGTTTGTAGGTTTAGGATTTTTAGGATTAGAAAGATTTCTGATGTCAGGGGTCTGTGTACTTGTAGATGTTATGTATTTTGCAAGCCTGATGGGGTTAATTGTTGCTTGGCAAATCAAGAAAAGGCATTGTGTACTGTTTTCAGGAAGCAGATCCTTGTTGCTATGCAACAAGCATTGTCACTTGGCACTGGGTGTAGTAAATTGGTATTCTTGGTACCCTTTATCCTCATATTCTTTATATTCTGAGAGAAATGGTTTGGAGTATCCATCTTAAATTTTATTTTAAAACATACGTTTTAAGTTTTCTGTTATTGGTAATTGGTAATGGTTACATGATTTCATTGCCTTTATTTTCATATATTAAGGACACACATAATATTCTTATGTTAAAAATAAGTGGGGTCACTTAACCTCCCTGGACATCTCATGTTAACAGAATTTCACATTTCAAGGAAAAAGGCTAATTTCTGATAAAAATTTATTAAACACCAAAATAAAAATAAAGAAGTCAAAGGAGATTATGGTAATTAAGGAAGTTATAAAATAAAAAATTTAAAAAAAAACTTGGTTTTGACACTGGTGAGTGATATTGCCAAATACCCATATATTCGAAAGAAAGATGTTTTGTTTGAAAATTGTGTAAAAATGTTAAGCTATTTTGTAAGTCACAGATTCCTAATCTGGTTTCCAAAAATTTATTTTTAAACTATTTTGTAATTCTATGTATTTTATTTTACATATTCACAAAACATTCTGAGAAGAGGCCTATAGGTTAAATTGTATTCCATTATGGGGTCCATGATGCAAAAAATGTTGAAAACCTCCGCTTTGAGTGATGTGTACATCAAAGCTTTGTATATTTTTTTGTTGTATATTATATACTGTCCCTTAGAATTTGATATATTATTATATTGTAAGAAAAATCTCAGTTTGTTAAGGAGTGTTTGAAATCAGGTCCTCAGACTCACAATCATTTCAGTGACTTTTTCTATCACAACGTGTTGCTTTTCTTGTAGCAAAAGGGAAGAACTAATAAAAAAAGACACTGAAGAAGCATTTAGAGAGAAAAATGGGAAGATAATATGACAGTATTTTTAGTCTTAATTTTAAGATACTATTGGATTACGTCTTGGATGAGATAGTTCTTAAATCTGATGGCTTTGGAAAGTTGTCATTTTCTTCCAGGGGCACATATAAGTGAAGATGAAGACTTTGATCATAAACTTAACAGCTAACTGAATTCTTTCTAGTGGTTCCTGAAATTGTATTTCTACAGCATCTGAAATGCTTTATTGCTCATATAGCTCCGTTCATTCAGTCTTTCTAGTTAGCTCTTAAAGAGGGTTTCTTTAAAAGTATCTGTGGCAGTTATTACTAAGTGATTAAAAAGAGCTTTTTCTCTGAACTTGATCATTAATTCTTGTAAACCTCAAGATTGTTGCAACTACATTTTAATGAAAATGTGTGGATTTTAAAAACAATGCAGTTGATTCAAGATCTGTTTAGAAAAGGAGTGTTCTGATTTAGTCTCTTTAGATCTGTGTAGCTGCAGATTTACAGAATTTATAACTATGTATTTACTTATTTTGATATTCTCATGTGAATTTTCCCTAGGGTATGAGAACCTTCTCAGTTATTCTCCTAGTTGGTTAAATAATGCCTTTCCAACTAGAGTCATCAGTAATCGGTGTTGGAATTACAGTTATTCATATCAGTGTAATTTTATTAGTTAAGAATTTCTGTTGGATGCCAGTTGGTTTCAATACAGTTTGTAGAAGTTGCATTTATAAGTCAGCTGGTCTGTCAGACTGGTGGTATATGAGAAGAGCTTGAATCAGTTGTTAGTCCAGAATTATTCCTTAACACAGTTCTAGATGGAGCTGTTTGTCCTAGTATGTTCCAGTTGCTTGCTGCAAGCTTTTGTCTTTATAATGCTGAGAAGCTATTCTCTGAGTGAGTCAGATACTGAGACTAAAAATGCATTTTCTGAAGCAAGCTGAGTGGCCACTAGCCTGTTATGTTTACATGGATAGATTCTGAACCCCGGGTACTGGTTTTTGATAAATTTGGCTTTAGGTTTGGGTTCTTTGCAGCTAGTACAACCCAATGTTGGTTTAAATGGCACTTGGAAGAAGACTCCCTTTCATATTACCTTGCCTGTTAGTTTGCAGATGTATGTACTGAATTAAAAAAAAAAAACCCTTGGTAATTGTTTCTAGAGCTGGAAGGGACTCCAAAAGCCATCTCAACCAACTACTTATTTTCAAAATGAGGAAACTGAGGCCTGTGATTGGTGAAATATACTGTTAAAGGTACAATTTTCTTTCTCACTACAATCACACACTGTCAGGTTGAGGCCAATAAGTTCTAGTAGTTAGATTGCTCTCTGTTGATTTTGATTGAGTTGCTAGGTTAAATTTTAGAGGCACTAGTAGAAATATGGTAACTGTAGACCTTTAACTTTGATAAGCACATATTTCTTTAATGAGGTTTGTATTAGTTCTCCTGCTCTTCTTCCCCTACTCCACATTTCAGATTGACTTTATAGTTCTTCCTGACAGTGTTACGTCTGATTCTTGTCCATTTTATTAGTCTTTCTCTTAGGTACACTTCAGATTTTGTATGTGGTTACAATACAGATGTAAATACTTTTTAATTCTGTAAACTAACATAAAAAAATATAGCTAAGAAAGGTTCCTACTGGTGTTCATCCCAGTGATGATCAGTCAGACTTAATCCGCTTTTAGAAAGGGGGTTTACTAAGTAGATAGCTAGGACGATTGTTACAGAAAAAACCTCCTAAACTGGGGGGGGGGGTATATTTTGACCTTTTGCATGCAAGATCTCTTGTGATAGTGGGATCAGGCATAAAAATATATGACCAAAGTTTTGAATTCATAGCCCTTTTTGCTGGAAATCTTTCTTCTCCCTTTTGTAGAATTCTAATAACATCCCTCATCTGTAACTCTGCTGGACTCTACTTGTCCGTATCCTTGTAGAGTTCTGAAATTACTTTTCCTTGATGTATTGTTTTTCTTTCCTGTGTCTCAGAGCCCTCACTATCATTCTGAGGACGTTGGTAGTGGACCCTATTTGTCTAATCCATTGGTTCTGATCGATCTCCAGTATCATAGATTTCGAGGATGAGGTGGGTGAGGAGTTGTTGAAGAGGAGGGAAACTCATTTCTCTCTCTGACCCCTTTCAATTCCTTCTTAGGAGTCCTTCATCTTTGGATTCAACCATAACTTTGCTGTTAGGATGGACAGTTCTGAAAAATCTCACTATGTTATGCATAGGCCCAGAGATGTTATTTTTTCAGCCAGTCATAAGACATTTGTTGCATGGTGTTTTATTCAGTGAACCAAAGGTAGTAGGATCCTTTCAGATTGATTAAGGACTTATTCACACCTAGTTTATTTTATTTTTTGGGTTTGATTAAATATCTTTTACCATATTATTTAAAAAATTCCTTAATCTATTTTTTCAGTTAAACATTTTTTTCTCCTCCATTGAGGGGGGGACAGCTAAATTCGTGTAAGATTTATGCATAGACAAGCAAAAAAAATTTACATGTTGACCATGGAACTGTTTCCTTCTGTTATCTTTATTTCATTACTACTCTGCAAGGAGTGGATAGCATTTTTCATCATCAGTTTTCTATTTGGTTATTGCATAGATCAGAATTCTTAAGTGTTTCAGAGTTGTTTGTCTTTACAATGTTTCTGTAAAAATTGTTCTCCTGATTATTTCTCACTTCACTCTGGATTAATTCATACAAGTCTTCTCAAGTTACTCTAAAAATATCCTTTCTTAATAATGTCTGTTGCAATGGTGTTCCATTATATTTATATAACACAGTTTGTTCAGTCATTCCCCAATTGCCATACGGGACATTTCTCTTTTAAGATTCCAGTTCTTTGCTACCATAAAGAGAAGTTATAAAAGACTTTTGTACATGTAGGTCCTTTTCCTTTTTCTTTGATCTCTTTGGAGATATAGGCTTAGTAGCAATATCTGAATGACTAGTAGCAATGACTAAGGTTAAACAAAGTTTAGTAACATTTTGTACATAGTTCCAAATTCCTTTCCAGAATGACTTGGACCAATTCACAGCTCTACCAGCAGTGCCTTAATGTGCATTCTTTCCAGTAACTCCCCTTGACGTTTTTCATTTTCCTTTTTTGGTCAGCTTTGCCAATCTGAGAGGTATGAGGTAAGACTTAAGGTTTGCTTTAATTTGCATTTCTGTAATTGTTAGTACTGTGTAGAGCGGTTTTTTCCCCCACATGGCTATTGGTAGATTCTGTGTTTCTTCCTTTGAAAACTGCCTATTCATATCCTTTGCTAATTTATCAATAACGACTTATTTATGTAGATTTGAATTACTTCCTTATGTATCTTGGAGATGAGACTTCTGTCAGATATTTGTTGCAAAGATTTTTTTCCAGTTACTATTTCCCTTATCTTAATAATCTTAACTGCATTCAACTTAACCCTTCTTTTTCTAAACTTTATTTTTTTCAATTAATGAAAATTCTTCCTCCTACTTCTCTTCCTCTATTGAAAGAAAAACAAAACCCTTGCAAAACATGCATAGTCAAAACAAATTCCGTCATTGGCTATATCCAAAAATACATGTGAAAATTTATTTTGCTTGATTATACATGTTTTCTACAGTGATTTTGTTTCTCTTTCCTTCTCAAATGAGAGAGTAGGAGGGGAAGAAGAGAAGGAAGATTTTTGCTGATTTAAAAAAAAAAAGCCTTATTCCCTACCCTGAGTATATCATCTCTGTGTCTGGAGGGTAGGTAGCATGTATCATCAGGAGTCCTCTGATCAATTGCCCACCTATTCTTTTATGAAGAAGCTTGTGAGAAAAAGGAAGGAGGCTGCTTTAGCACTGGTGCTCTAGGCTTGATGCAGTCTATTTCTGCTTCTGGTCCCTCTTTTCTTTTTCTCACCCAGAGCCCAATCACAGGTTCTTAAGTGGTTTTTTTTTTCCACGTTTTGTTAGAATTTTTCATTAGGCCTACTTCTTCCCTGAAACCACCCTCTCTCTTACTCTTCTGCCTACCTCCCACTTTCCCATTTGGGTGAAGTGTGTTTATACATACAGCTGTGTTCTCTCCTTTGACTACTTCAGATGACAGTGTGAGGTTCAAGCGTCGCCTGTTTCCCTCACTTTTTCCTTGTTTTTTGTTGTCTTTCCATTGTTGTTGTTGTTATAAAGTCATTTCAGTTGTGTCTGACTCTTCATGACTCCATTTGCTGTCTTCTTGGCAAAGATATTGGAGCGGTTTGCCATTTCTTTTTCGAGCTCATTTTACAGATGAGGAAACCGGATTAAGTGACTTGCCCTGGTCACATACCTAGTAAGTGTCTGAGGCCAGAATTGAACTCAGGTCTTCCCTGACTCTAGATCTGGTGCTATATCTACTATGTCACCTGGTTACCTTTTCTTTCCATTATGTAACCCGAATTATGAGATTAATTTTTCACACTCTTTTCCATTTTCCCACTAATGTTTTCCTTTCCCTTTCCTTTTTTTAAAAAGATCATCACAATGGAAAACTATTGTTCTATAAGAACTGACAAGCAGAATGCTTTCAGAAAAACCTAGGAAGACTTTACATGAACTGATGCAAAGTGAAATGAGCAGAACTAGGAGAACATGGTATGCAGTAATAGCAGTATTGTATGATGACCAACTATGAATGACCCAGCAATACTAAGATCCAGATAAAGAACCAATGATATGTGAATGCAGGTTGAAGCATAGTTTTAAAGCTTTCTTTATTATTTTTGCTTTTTTTAGTGTGTTTTCTTTTGCAACATGGCTAATAAGCAAATATTTTATAGGGCTACTATAATCTGTATCAAATTGCTTTCCTTCTCAAGGAGAGAGAGAATTTGGAACTCGGTTTTGAAAACTGTTAAAATTTTTTGTTTACATGTAATTGAGGAAAAATAAAATAAAAAGTGAAAAAAAAGATCATTACAACATTAAAACAAATAAACATCTGCAGGTTCACAGTGACTAAACTGCTGGTTTCTCTTTGATCTGGGTTTCTAGCCTTGGTTTTAATGTTGCTGAGACTCTCCTACGCTTCCAGCTGTTGGTTGCTTTTGTACTTATTCCTTACTTCGTACACAATCTATAGTTGGCCACTGTTCCTTTTCCTGGATATGTCATCCCAGTTTCCCTCCTTCAGCACCTACTGGGACTGTGACCCACAAGTGGTTTAGTGATGGAGTGTCCAGTTGCTACCTGTTCTTGTTCTCTGTACAAGATCAGGCATCACTCTGCCAGACTCAGTTTCCCTTTTTGCCCCGATGCATAGCTTTGGGCAGATCTTGGTTCATTTCTTCCATTGGAAGAGTTTGTGTGTTTGATTTTGAGTAGATCCAGTCTCTAGAGTTCAAAGATCTCTTTTAAATTGATCTCAAGCTTATATATGAATCTAGTCACTCATAATATGCTCTTTTGGCAAAAAATTATTGTATCTAATTGCCAGTTATCTAAGAATACCTTAAAAACTATTTTATAGAATATCAAGCAGTAGAAATGTAGTCACTTTAGTATAAACCATGATACAGTGTTAAGTTACTGCTTTTGTATAAGGTAACTACAACAGCTATTTGGATTGTTCTTAAATTTTGGGTTTACTGCAGAATGGAGAGAGTTGTCATTTAAAAATTAGTGCTTCAGTTTTTTCTTTTGATTAAAAAATTATTTTCTCTGTGCCTATTATGAGAAATAAAACTTGTAAATTGTACGGCATTGTATAGATGAAAATTGTTGCTTGTGTTCCTTAGTAATCAACAGTCTCATTAATCTACAAAAATGTTACATGAATGGTAAATTTTGTTTCTGATCTTTGTTTTATAAATAGACAGTGCATTTATAACTTGATTATTTAGATGTAATTACTACTTTTCATGGTATAGCTGTATTAGTTGCTTGATAAGAAAGATGTAGTAGCTTATACTTTTTGGAAACTTTCATAATCTTTATGTGCTTTAATAGTATGTTGTTATTTAGTTCAAAAGGAATATAAATGCTATAGATCTCTAATTGTGTGTTTTAATATTTCACATTTCCCATCTTGCATATCAGATATATGTCTAGAATAATTTTTGGCACATTAAATGCCTAACAAATATTTGTTGACTGAATTTCAAATCTTGATGAATGTTTGTAGTATTATTATCTTTCTAGTCCAAGGGATTGGAAAAAATCACAACATTATTTGGTGTCAGCAGTGCTAAAATTTGATGCAGAAGACCTAAGTAAATATTTTGGCTCAGTCCCTTTATTGGAATGCATAGAGGAGGCTGTCTCTATAAAATAAGATTTTGGAAAGGGCAAAAAATGTTAAGTATATGGTGAAAAACAGCAATGATTATAGGAAGGAAGGAAACAAACATTAAGTACTTATGTGATAAACAGTTTAGAAATACTGTTTCATTTTTTTCTCACAACAACCTAGGGAGGTAGGTGCTATCATTTTCATAGTTTAAATTGAGGAAACCGAGGCAAGCAGAATCACTGATTTGCCCAGGGCCATGCAGCTAGTGAACATCTGGGGCTGGATTTGAATCCAGATTTTCCTGATACCAGACTTGGCTTGCTGTCTATTACATCATAAACATAGGTTTTCAATAGGCTAGCTGTAGGAAGAGGAAGTATGATTTGGTATTTTGAATTTTAAGTCCGTTTCCTAGTAGGTATAATGGTGATATAAGATATATATGACATATCCCTGTAAGATATTTGAGTATACATGGGAAGACTAAATGTGTGGACAATGCTTGAGGATAGAATGGATATCTATGGATTCTGTTTTACTCTTACCTAAATCTGCTGATTTCTGCCCTAATTAGGAGAAGGGCTATGGCTGGACACTCCTGTCTCTAAGATGGATATTAGGTTAAAATTACATCTATCTGTTCTCCTCAAATATTGCTGGTCTAGAGTTTGACAGGTTAAAAAGGAAAGCTGCCTGCCTGGTAGCATTTAGCTTACATTTGCAATCTCAGCCCCTTCCCACTAAAATACTGGTTATACAAAAGATGATTCCACGTAGTAAATAGTGAGTAAATTGTAAACCCGTTTAATTAAGCAAACCACAAAAAAAGAGTTGGAGAAGTCGTATTAACTAGAATTAGTGTAAAGTATGCAAGAATGAGTGAGCTCTTTTCCTGGGAGTGATAAGAGATCTCATCTTAAGCAAAAAGAGAAACAACACTTTTAAAAAGAGAAGGTTCATTCAAGTAGTTTCTAGACCACTCTAGTAGACTCCAGAGACATAATTGGATGAGCTTTCCTTGCATTCTTGCAGTTTTCAAGTTTTTCTACTCCATTGCCCTAGAGTATATTCTGTCTTCCTTGAAAGAACTCTAGAAAGAACTATATTTCTTAGGAACAGTCACTTCTTCCTCTGTTTGCAGCACTGCACAGGAGAGCCTGTCCTCCACCCTGCTTGGGTGGGAGCTGCTTTATAGTTTGCCAGTTTTTTATATATTTGCATTACCTATCTCAGACTTGTGAGTGGCCCTGAAGGTCATCTAGTAGTTTTAATTTATTCCTGAACAGGAATCTCTGACAGATTGCTCATACTGCCTCTGCATGAAGACCTCCATTGATTGAGGAACTCCCTAACTCTGAAACCTTTGCATGTTACACTCAGTACTCTAGTTCTGCCCTCTGGGACCAAGCTAAAAGGCTAATCCTTCTCTCACATTACATTTTTAAATGCCTGAAAACAGCAATTTTTTCTTCCATAGGTCTTCTCTAGGCTTATTTGGAGCCATGGTTAACAACAACAACAACAATATCCATAACAATAATGATATCAACAGTTTATAAAACATAGTATTTTAAAGTTTGCGAAGTATAGATTGTTATCTGATTTTCATAGCAACCCTGTTAGGTTTGTTCTCCAGATATTATTATCCTCATTTTCTCAGGGAGTAAAATCAAGACTCAGAGTGAATAAGTAATTTATCCATTTTCCCATAGCTAGTATTACAGAGCAGAATTTGAACCCAAATCTCTCGATTCCAGGTTTAGCACTCTGAATCCACTATTCTTGCTTCTGTCTTCTTAACATTTTATTTTGTTTTTGGTTTTTTTTTTTGGCTAGGCCATGGGGTTAAGTGACTTGCCTGAATTGAACACCCTACTACAGATGTGGTCTGATCAGGGCAAATTACATAGGATTATTCCATCCACCATGCTATAAGCAATACTTTTCTTTATTTTTTTTTTCCTCCCCTTCCGTACAATGGATTCATAGTTCCTGAAATATTTTATGGAGTAGAAATGAAAGAAAATAAAGATGGGAAGAGCATAGGGCTCTTAGCAAAAGGCAAGAACCATATGCAATTTTAATGGTGTTCAGGGTTTTATTCTCAAGATAATATTTGAAAGAAGGTATGATACCAAATACTTAAAAAAAAAGGATTTTCATACTAAAAAAGAGCAACTGAGAAAATAACAGTACTGTCCCTACTTTCCCATCTCTACAAAATCTTTGAGAATAATGTTCCCGTACATTGAAGGTTATCCTTGAAGAAGTAATGAACAGGGAAAAAAGAAGACTTTTCCAAATAATACCCTATGACAGACCAACTTTTGTAATGATACAATTGATTGAAAGTTATAGACAATGTGCATACCCTTTGATTCAGCAATATTACTACTAGGTCTGTATCCCAAAGAGATCCAGAAAGAAAAAAAAAAGGGAAAAGGATCTATTTGTAAGGTCAGGTGTGAAACAAGGATGCCTGCTGTTGCCAGTATATTCAATATATATTGAAAATCCTAGCAGTAGCAAAAAGAAGAAAAAGAAATAGAAGGAATCAGAATATAAAAATATTTATAGAAGATCTTTTTGTGGTGGCTAAGAATTGGAAATCAAGGGGATGCCCTTCAATTGGGGAATGGTTGAATAAGTTGTGGTATATGATTTTAATGGAATACTATTTTGTTATAAGAATTAACAAGCAGGATGATGAGACAAACCTGGGAAGGCTTATGGGACCTGATGCTGAAGTGAATGGAACCAGGAGAACCTTTGAACTACTTATTTTCAGCAGTGCAGTGATCCAAGACAATCCCCAAGGACTCATGATGAAAAATGCTATCTGCCTCCAGAGAAAGAATTGATGGCATCTGAATACAGACTGAAGCTTCCTTCCTTCCTTCCTTCCTTCCTTCCTTCCTTCCTTCCTTCCTTCCTTCCTTCCTTCCTTCCTTCCTTCCTTCCTTCCTTCCTTCCTTCCTTCCTTCCTTCCTTCCTTCCTCTCTCACAAAATGACTAATGTGGAAATATGTTTTATGTGATTGCACATGTATAATCTATATCAGATTGCTTCCCACCTCAGGGAGGGAAGGATAGAATTCAGAACTCAAAACTTAAAAAAAAAAAAAGAATGTTAAGAATAGTTATCATACATAATTAGGGGGAAATATTATTTTAAAAAAATCATAGGCAGTATCAGACTCCACTGTTCATACAGTTAGATGTTTTAAAATCCCATTAATTTTCTAGAGCAAAATGCCTTGTTAAAGATTCTGATCTCCAAAAAGGTATCTAACGGTTTTGTCAAAATCATCTAAGATTCCTTGAATAATGTACAGGAGCAGCTTGGTATGAATCGTATTCCAATTATGCCTAATCAAGCCCTCAGCCTTGAATCACGCCCACCATTTCTTTCCTTCCCTTCTACACGTGCTACTGAACAGATGTGGAGAACATCACTCAACCGTTTTGACTCGGTCCACTGCAAATTTATGTTACTTAACTGCAATTGGCTTCCCATTTTTTTTTTTTTGGTGAGGTGATTGGAGTTAAGCGACTTGCCCAGGGTCACATAGCTAGTAAGTGTTAAATGTCTGAGGCCAGATTTGTACTCAGGTCCTCCTGACTCCAAGGCTGGAGCTTTATCCATTGCGCCACCTAGCTGCCCTGGCTTCCCACTTCTACTAGGCAATCTTACCATTCCCCTCTTATCACTATCTCATTCTTTACAGTGGCAACCCTCTGCAAACATCCCATATCTCTCACTGTCTCTGCTGAGGACCTTACTTTGTACTTTACAGAAAAAACTGAGGCCCTTTCACCATGCAATCCGTCTTCTCCCCTCTTCCTCCTCTTGCTCAGGTGCCTTTTGCCACTCTCTCTTCCTTCACTCCTGTCTTAAATGATGAAGTGGCCTTACTCCTTATGAAGGATTATGCCTTTACTTGTTCAAGCTGTCCCGTTCTGTCTGTCCTATCTTCTTCAAAAGATTGTCCCCTCACATCCTCACTATTTAGCTTGTTTTCAGTCTCTCCTTCTTTACTGGCTCGTTTCCTACTGCCTGCAAACATGCATGTGTCTCCCCTATCCTGAAAAAACCCTCGCTTGATCCTTTGGTTGCTGCCAATTATTTTCCTATATCTCTTCTGCCCTTTGAGGCTAAACTTCTTGAAAAGGCCTACGATACAATGCCTTCAACTTCTCTATTCTCACTCTCTTCTTAACCTCTTACAATCTAGTTTCCAACCTGCCTTGTCTTCCTCTTTAAAAAACAAGACAAAGCAAAAAACTAATGATTTTACTAAGTTACTAATGGTTTCTTAATTATCAAATTCAATGACCTTTTCTTAGTCCTCATACTCCATGACCTCTCTACAGCCTGTGACACCGTTGATCACTCTCTCCTCTTTGATACTCTCTTTTCTCTAGGTTTTTGGTGGATACCACCCTCTTCTGGTTTTCCTCCTATCTAGTTGACTTCATGATTTCTTAAACATCTCCTTTGTTGGATCTTTCTCCAGAGCACACCTTCTACAGGTGTCTCTCAGGGTTTTGTCCTGGGCCCTACTCTCTTCTCCCTCTGTGCTACTTCACTTGGTGATCTCATCAGCCCCTGTGGATTTAATTACTGTCTCTATGCTGATTTTCAAATCTACCTTTTCTGCTCCAATCTCACGTATCCTATCTTGAACAGTATTTCCAGTAGACATCTTGAACAGTATTTCTAGTAGACATCTGAAATCCAACATGTCTAAAACAGAACTCCCTTATTTTTCTTCCTACCTCCTCTCTTCCTACTTACTCCCTTTTAAAAAAAAATTATTAATTTATTTTTAGTTTTCAGCAATCACTTCCATACCCTTTTGAATTTTAAATTTTTCTCTCCCTACCCAAGATTGCATGCAGTCTGATATAGGCTCTACATATACATTCCTATTAAACATATTTTCACATTAGTCATGTTGTAAAGAAGATTTAGAACCAAAAGGAGGAACCACAAGAAAGAAGAAATAAAACAGAAGGAAAAAAAGCAAATAGTATGCTTTGATCTGCATTCAAATTCCATAGTTCTTTCTTTGGATGATAGCATTTTCCATCATGAGACCTTTGGCGATGTCTTAGATCCTTGCATTCCTGAGAAGAGCTAAGTCTATCAGAGTTAGTTATCGTACAATGTGACCGTTACTGTGTACAATGTTCTCCTGGTTCTGCTCACTTTATTCAGCATCAGTCCATACAAGTCTTTCCAGGTTTTTCTGAAGTCTGCTTGCTCCTCATTTCTTATAGCACGATAGTATTCTATTACATTCATATACCATAACTTGTTCAGCCATTTCCCACCTGATACGCATCCCTTCAATTTCCAATTCTTGGCCACCACAAAAAGAGCTGCTATAAATAATTTTGTACATGTAGATCCTTTTCCCATTTTTATGATCTCTTTGGGATACAGCCCTAGAAGTGCTATTGCTGGGTCAAAGACTATGCACATTTTTATAGCTCTCTGGGCATAGTTCCAAATTGTTCTCCAAAATGGTTGGATCATTTCACAACTCCACCAACAATACATTAGTGTTACAGTTTTCCCGCATCTTCTCCAACATTGATCATTTTCCTGTTTTGTCATGTTAGCCAATCTGATAGGTGTGGTGTGGTACCTCAGAGTCGTTTTGATTTGCATGTCTCTAATCAATAGTGATTTAGAGTATTTTTTTTCCATATGAGTATAGATAGCTTTAATTTCTTCATCTGAAAATTGCCTGTTCATATTCTTTGACCATTTATCAATTGGGGAATTCCTACTTTCTCTATTACTTTCAAGGATTACACCATGCTCCCTGTCCCTTAGAGTCATGACCACATCATCCTGGTTTCCTCACTTTTTCTCCACCTTTATATCCAGTGTGTTGCCAAGGCCTGTGAACATCTCAAATCTGTTCCCTTCTCTAACACTGTCATCACTCTAGTGCATGCCTCATCGCCTCATGCCTAGATTATTGTAGTAACCTTCTGGTGGGTCTGCCCGCCTCATCACTCCTCATTCCAATTCATCCTCCGTTCAGCCACTCAAATGATTTTCCTAAAGTTACAGGTCCCAAAATCTTGTCATCCTTATATTCCAGAGTAAATTCCAGGGGCTTTCTGTTGCCTCTAAAAGCAAATACAAAATTCTTGTTTCAGCATTCAAAGCCCTTTGTAACATAGCCCCTTCCTACCTTTCTAGTTTTCTTAAAACTTAGTACCTGTCAGGTATTCTTTTAATCAGTGACTTTGGCCTCCTGGCTGTTTGAAAAATAAGACTCCCATCTCTGAACTCTCAGCATTTTCTCCAGCTGTCCACTATACCCTGAATACTCTTTCTCCTCTGCTTTGAATACCGACCTCCCTAACTTCTTTTTAAGATTCAACTAAAATCCCACTTTATACAGAAATTCTTTCTCAAGCCTTTTAATTCCATTGCCTTTCCTCTGTTAATTATTTTCTGTTTATGCTGTATGAAGCTTGCTTTGTATGTGTTTACATATTGTTTCTCCCATTAAACTGTTCCTTGAAGGGTAGGGACAGTCTTTTCTCTTGCTCTTTTTTGAATCGCCAGAATTTAGCACAGCACCTGGCATGTAGTAGGTTTCTAATAAATCTTTATTAAGTTATTGATATTCAAGGAGACATAAATGACAGACATATATGATTATTTGTAGTGTTTGCCACTGTTGTGGAAGGTGTCCTGCAGAGTATAAATTGAAGATTGAGTCTCCATTTTTTGAGGTCCAAACATTTGTTTCTCTTTGTAGATAACATTGTACCAACTACATCAAGCTAAGAAAATTGCTGAGCCACCTACATGAGATCTATAATCACAGTTTGGCTTACTAAATAAGTAGATGGAAAATGCTTATTATAGACTACGATATGAAGTTTGTATAACAAGCAAGCTCATCATCTCATAGATCTTGGACAGATATGGGGTTAAAATAATGACCTGGACCAAAGAGGGAGCAGGTGGATGGCCTTTTGGAAATTGTGCAGTTCTGTTTTTTCAGGCTTCTCCTTGAAACAGTGACCTATCTTTTTAACAACAGTGATCTTCCAAGGATATATGGCTGCAAGTTATGGAATACCACAGTCTCCAAAGAATTAAAGTTACGGGGACACTAAGGGCAGTGGAGAGGTAGATTGGTACTCAGGTGTGAATAGACTGCAACCATGTCTCTCTTTTTTGAAAATACGGTTCATTTTGCCATTGTCCATTCCCACTGTATTTCTGTTCAGTAAGATTCCTCAGATCATTGCTGATAATAATATTAAACTTCTCTGTCATGAGCAACAAGATAGCAAGCAGATTATACATTTTCTCTGATCCTCATGACTTCTCAAACCTCTCCAAAATCGAAATTATGTACCAGAGGTAAAGCAGTTTCAGCTGTCTGCGTGGTCTGTGTAGAATATCAAGAGCCTAAACAAGGGAAAACCTCAGTGAACCAGATAACAGCTCATATTCCCTAACACCTAATCATTGCTTACTGTGCACCTCACCCACCACTCAGCACACTTGGGCAATAAGACTGCTTGAGCTGATCCATAGGCTTGCAACAGATTCCACATCACAAATCACATCTTCCTTCTTCATCCCGCCTTCTTCAGAGTTGCAGGCATCCAAACTCTATAAACGGCAGAAATTTGCTCAGGCCACAATAGTCACAAGGCAGTGTTGTTCTCTTTCATAGTAGAGTTCTTTAGGAGAGGTGAGAAACAGAGGGAGTGGGGCAGGGCGCACCTCTTGCTTGTAAGAGAGATCAAATCCACACCTTGAGGACCTCTCCTCACTCTCAACTCCAAATGGCAGAAATTTGCTCAGACTGCGATAGCAGCATGACAACTCTCTGTGCCATGACCAGAGAACTGAGAAACAGAAGGAACAGGGCAGGGCAAGTATGTAGAAGTCTGTATTGTATGCCATGAAGTTTGAGGGACGGATCTCAGCATCAAGCATTGTCACTTTATCCTCCTTAGAAGGAAGTATTTTAGTTACTTGCCAGGGCTAATTCTTCTAGTATGCATTTGGACTTCATTTAGGAACTTGATCTTTTCTCTTATGCTTTTAAATAGCACTTTTGCCACTGTCTTTGTGCCCTCTACTCCAATCGTGTTCAGGGTCTTACTTGATCCTATAGAAGCCTTCTTTTGAACTTTGTGTCCTTTGTGGTTCTCATCAGCTGCGAATAATTTGAGAGGCAGTAATTGTTTTGAATTACACATGGGGTTGGAGTTGATTGCATCTCCTTAGGAGTCAACAGTATGAGATGGCAGCCAAAAAAGCTCATATAATTTCAGGCTGCATTAAAAAGTAAAGGGCAAATGATTAGGTATGTGGTAGTCCTGATATATTTTGTCCTGGTTAGACCACATCATATGGAATATTTTGTTCCATTTTGGATGTTGTATTTTAGGAAGAAAAGTCAGTGCTGAATTGAACAGTGGCCAGAGCAGGGTGATCAGGCTGATGGACCTCAAGGTCATTGCACGAAAGCTTCTTTTGAAGGAATTGTTGATGTTGAGTCTGGAGAAGAGAAGACTTAGAGGGTTGCATTAACTATGTTCAAATATTTGATGGGTTGTCAAATAAAAGGAATTAAGTAGCATAATACAATAGACAGAACACTAGATTCAGAGTAGAAATCAAAGAATTTAGGTTTAATTCCTGGCTCTGTTTAGGCAACAGTCTAGGCTAGAGTCCTTGCCTAGCCCTTTAGGCTACAGCCCCTCATCTGTAAAATGAGGGGTTTGGACGAGATGGCCTCTTGAGGTCCCTTTCAACTTCACTATCCTGTCACTTATCCTTGTCCCACAAGAGGAAACTAGAAACAGTGCGGAGAAGTTGCAGAGAGCCAGTTGTCATCTGCCTGTATGGGGAAATTTTCTAAAAATTTTTGTTGTTGTTTAGTTGTTTCTCAATCATGTCTAACTTTTGTGGCTTTCTTGGCCAGGATACTGGAGTGATTTGCCATTTTTTTCTCCAGCTCATTTTACAGATGAGGAAACAGGCAAATGGGAGTAAAGTGACTTGCTGAGGGTCGCACAGCTAGTGCTGGATTTTAATTCAGGAAGAAGAGTCTTAGAATTTTTTAAATGTGTAATAGCTTGGGGAGGTAGTGGATTCTTCCTCATTGAAAGAAGTCTTGAGGTTGGAAGACCATTTATTGGATGTGTTGTACAGGGGATTCTTAGGTCCCTTCCAACTCTAGAATCATATTTTCTGTTTTGCTTTTTGGTGATAGAATCATATTTTCTATGATTGCATTTTAAAATTAGCCTTTATTGTTAACATCCTTTAGCAAGTATAATGCTCAAGAATTCTCCAGGGACTTCATTTGCCTCTTGAGCAAAGTTCAGACTCTTCTGCCTGCCATTTAAATCCTTTCATAAACTGATGTCACTTTATCTTTCCAACCTTATCTTTTTTTTGAATATAAATTTTTTTATTTTTAGTTTTCAATATTTACTTCTACAAGATTTTGAGTTCCAAATTTTCACCCTGTCTTGCCCCTTCCCTCACCCCAAGATTTCATGCATTCTGAATACCCCTTCCCCTAGTCTTCCCTTTCTTCTATCTCTCCCCTTCCTTCTCTTATCCCCTTCCCCTTCTATTTTCCTGTAGGGCAGGATAGAGTTCTGTACCTCATTTCCTGTATTTCTTATTTCCCAGTTGCACATGAAAACTTTTTTTTAAACATGTCTTTTTAAAACTTTGGGTTCCAAATTTTCTCCCTTCCTCCCTCCCCACCTACCTTCATTGAAAAGGCAAGCAACTCAATATAGGTTATACATGTGCAGTTATACAAAACACTTCCATAGTAGACATGTTGTGAAAAACTAACTCTGTTTCCCTTAATCCTATCCTGCCCTCCCATTTATTCTGTTCTTTCTTTTGACCCTGTCCCTCCTCAGAAGTATTTACTTCTGATTACCCCCTTTCCCAATCTGCCCTCCTTTCTATCATCCCCCTGCTCTCTTGTCCCCTTCTCCACCTATTTTCCTGTAGGGTAAGACAGATTTCCATACCCCATTGAGTGTGTATGTTATTCTTTCCTTAAACCAAATCCTATGAGAAAAAGACTCACTCATTCCCTCTCACCTTCCTCCATTTCCCCTCTACTATAAGAGCCTTTTCTTTTCTGTTTTTTTTTTGTGAGATAATTTACTCCATTCTACCTCTCCCTTTCTCCTTATCCTAGTGTAATCCTCTGTCATCCCTTAATTTTGTTCTCCAGATATCACTCCTTCATCTTCAAATCATCCTGTGCCCTCTGTCTATCTGGTCTGTCTGTCTGTCTGTCTATCTGTCTGTCTGTCTGTCTGTCTATCTATCTGTCTGTCTATCTATCTATTTATCTATCTATCTATCCATACATATAATTTTTTCCCTCCAACTGCCCTAATACTGACAAAGGCCTTATGAGTTGTAAATATTATCTTTCCATGCAGTAATGTGAACAGTTCAACCTTAATAAGTCTCATGATTTCTCTTTCCTGTTTACCTCTTCATGTTCCACTTGAGTACTGTATTTGAAAGTCAGATTTTCTATTCAGCTCTGGTCTTTTCATCAAGAATGCTTGAAAGTCCTCTATTTCACTGAATGACCATTTTTTCCCCTAAAGGATTATACTCAGTTTTGCTGGGTAGATGATTCTTGGTTGTAGTGCTATCTCCTTTGCCCTCCAGAATATTATATTCCATGCCCTGCAGTCCTTTTAATGCAGAAGCTGCTAAATCTTGTGTTATCCTGATTGTGTTTCCACAGTACTTGAATTTTTTCTTTCAGGTAGCTTATAATATTTTCTCCTTGACCTGGGAATTCTGGAATTTGGCTACAGTATTCCTAGGAGTTTTCCTTTGGTGATCTCTTTCAGGAGGCGATTGGTCGATTCTTTCAATTTCTATTTTGCGCTCTGGTTCTGAAATATCAGGGCAGTTTTCCTTGACAATTTCTTGAAAGATGATGTCTGGACTCTTTTTTTTTGACCATGTCTTTCAGATAGTCCAATAAGTTTAAAATTCTCTCTCCTGGACCTGTTTTCCAGGTCAGTTGTTTTTTCCGGTGAGATATTTCACATTGTCTTCTATTTTTTCATTCTTTTGGATTTGTTTTACAGTGTCTTGATTTCTCATAAAGTCACTAGCTTCCAATTGCTCTAGTCTAATTTTTAAGGAAGCATTTTATTCAGTAATCTTTTGGACTTCCCTTTCTATTTGGCCAATTTTGCTTTTTAAAGCATTCTTCTCCTCGTTGGCCTTTTGGACCTCTTTTGCCATTTGGGTTAAGGCTATTTTCTTCAGTATTTTTTTGGGTCTCCTTTAGCAAGCTGTCGACTTGTTTTTCACATGATTTTCTTGCATCACTCTCATTTCTCTTCCCAGTTTTTCCTCTACTTCTCTTAACTTGCTTCTCAAAATCCCTCTTGAGCTCTTCCAAGGCCTGGGACTGATTCACATTTTTCTTGGAGGCTTTGGATGTAGAAGCTGTGACTTTGTTGTCTTCTTCTGGTTGTATGTTTTGATCTTCTTTGTCACCAAAGTAAGATAATATATAGTCTGACTCTTTTTGCGCTGCTTGCTTAACTATCCCAGCCAATTACTTGAGTTTTAAACTCTTTGTTAAGGTAAGAGTCTGCTTCCAATGTGGAGAATGTACTGTCCCAAGCTTTGGGGGTTTGTACAGCTGTTTTCAGAGGTACTTCTAGGGACCTGTAAATTTTCAGTTCGTCCAAGGTGGTATAATAAGGGGCGAGGTGTTTATTCCTTTCCTGGCCTGTGCTCTGGTTTGTTAATGACCATAAGCACTCCTTTCTGTCCTGGAACTGTGAGGAGGGTTTTCTTTGCACAGCCACGACAAGCTCCACCACACCAGCACTCCTGCTTACCCCAGGACTGTCCAGAACTGTGACCCAGATCCAAGCACGGGCAAAGCAAGAGATTCATGCTTCAGTACTGGCAAAGAGATCCCTGCAGTCTCCCTCTGATCAGCCACTGGATTCCCCCTCAGTCTGTGGGCCAAGCTCAGGAGGCAACCTCTGCCCCAGGCCATGCTTGGGGAATGGAGCTGAGACCACCTCGTTTCTCTCTCAGCACTGCAGAAACAGACTTTTCCCACTGACCTTCTACATTGTCTTTGGTGTTCGTGAGTTGAGAAGTCTGGAAACCGCCACAGTTTCCCCCATTCAATCCTCTGAGGCCTGCTCCAGGTTCGCTGAGGCTTGTGGGCCACGCCAAACTGCGTTCCTCACCCAGCCCGGTGCAGTATACCTTTCTGATCAACCATCCAGGTTGTCTTGGGCTGGAAATTTGCTTCACTCTGTCTTTTTGTGGGTTCTGCTGCTTTAGAATTTGTTTAGAGACATTTTTTATGGGTTTTTGGAGGGGTTTGGGGGAGAGCTTAAGCAAGTCACTGCTTTCAGTCTGTCATCTTGGCTCCACCCCAACCTTATCTTTTATTGCGCTGATCTCATCCTTTAGCAGAGCTGAATAACTTTTCTACCTCTGAACAAGGATTGTGTTCTCTGGCCTCCATACCTTTGCCCAAACTGTTCTCTGTGCTTAGTACTGTCACTCTCATTTTAAAAAAAAAAAAGGTCTTTGCTTTCTAAATTCCTACATGAATTTTAAAGCCTAGTTCCTCCAGGAAGCCTTCCAGTGAGACTACTCTCCTCTACCTCCATGTACTTGGTGGTGGTAATGTTCTTCCTTCTCAGAGCTCATGGTAGTTTACTTTATAAATGTACTGCATTTGTTATGCAATATTCTGTTTTGTAGTTATCTGTCTCTTACTCACCAACTCCAGGTGGGTATATGATCTTTGTATCTCCTAAGTGCTCCACATACAGTAGAATTTTTTTTTTTGGTGGTGTGAGGCAATTTGGATTAAATGACTTGCCCAGGGTCACACAGCTAGTACTTGTCAAGTGTCTGAGGCGGGATTTGAATTCGGGTCCTCTTGACTCCAAGGCTGGAGCTCTATCCACTGTGCCACTTATCTGCCCCAGTAGATTTTTAGTAAATGTCTCTTTATCTTTGACTTTTTTCTTTTCTCCTATTAGGGAGTCTGTTAGTATTCCACTATTCCTGTTCATCTCCCTTTCCCTAAATCACTGCCCTTCCTAATTGTTGTTTTTGTTTTTGATATCTATCACCCTCATCCTGATTCTTTCTTACTTTTTTGTATTTTACTACTTTCTCTTTCCTTCTGAGTCAAAAATGACAAATTGCAATAAGTATGGTAAAATACTTCGATCTTATTTTTCCTTAGTAGATTGCCACTTTCACCTTCTTATTCAGTGGTTCTTTTGTCACAGACCTTTTCTTTTCTTCTAGGTTTGGAGTTGTTTCTGACACTGAGGGTGCCAAATACCTGGTGGTTGTATTTTTTCTATATGTTATATGTGTTTGATATTTGTGATAATTTGGATGGAAATTTACCTTTATATTCTGTCTATGCAAAAGGGTTTGTTAAATACAATTAATAGTATGAACAAGATTACAGAATGTTTAAAACTAAACTTTTTTTAGTACCCTCAAATAGTTTAGATTGTAACTACTTATAGTTGGTGTGCTCATTAGCCTTTAACAAATATTAATTTTTTTGATCATTAAAACAATTTCCTCTAGGAATTCTGCTAACAGTAGCTGTTAGCTTAGCTCTACTTAGTAAATATATTGTTCTTTGTAGTTGAAATAATAAAAAAAGTTTGTAGAAAATGAAGTTCTAAAACCTGGTGAACAAAGTAAGTTGAAAGGGAGGAGAATTTTTCTTGACTAACTGAAGAAAAAGGGAAGAGTTAAATAATTAGGTTAAAGGAAGAATGAAAAATGAACTTACAAGTAAGGAAAAATATTAAAACCTAGAGAAAAGAAAGTATTAGGGTTTTTTAGGGTGAAAGAAAGTTGCTGGAAATTATGTTGCCTTAAAGTAGATTAAAATAACTGAAGATACAAAGCACTGTGGTAATAGAGGAACAAGGGGAAAATATTAATACGTGAAAGATATGGAGGATTAGTATGTGGAGAGACATGGAAGAAAACAAATTGAACTTTTTATAGCTTTAATTGTGAGTGGATTAAACAGTCCAAAAAATGGCTGAGTTTATATTGGATAAGAAAATAAAGCCCTTTGAGCTATTTCTTATAAGAAACACACCTAAAGGGACTGGAAATTTTTAAAAACCTGTTTATCAGGGAAATTAAAAGAAATAGTAGTTAGAATCATGCTGTCAGAACAAAAATAAACATGTACAACATAAAAAGGGATAAACTAAGATATCAGATTGCTGAAAGAAGCCATCTTCAACAAACCAGTATGAATATTAAACTTACATGCTGCAAATACTTTAGCATCTAAATTCAAAAAGTAGAAATTAATTGACTACAAGAAAACATAGACAGTAAGATAATAGTGGCAGAAGATTGGAATGTTTTTTGTGTGGTAATTTAAGTAACAAATCTGAACAAAAAGGAAAATAAAGAATTGAACAAATTGCTGGAGACATAGAGTCAAAGACCCAGTTAACATCCTCTAAATAGGATTACTAAAGCATCAGTATGTTCTTTGCACCACATGGAGCCTCATCACCACATGAAAGCTCCATTCTGACTGAATTCCTCCAACTTAGTGATCAGCTTCATATCTCTCTTCTTCAGTCATATGGTGTCTTTAATGGCCTTATGTTGATGTAATGTTGCCAATTGTAAATCTATCATTTGTGTTCTAAAGAAATTCAGACATTACTTTATTACTTATCCTGAAAAGTATTTTCATAGAGGTATAATTAATGATCTTATAATACATTGACTGTGTATCAGTGCACAGAGATTTTGTAAACAAATGCAAAAAGACATATTAAATACATTATTTGCAGACTGTTATTCAGTAAAAATAGTAATCATTTGGCGGAGGAGAAAAGGTGGAGAAACCCTGTGCACCCAAATGGACACTTAACAATGAAACTCTAATGTGTGTCAAAGAACAAATCATAGAAACAATTAAGAATTACGTGAAAGAAAATGATAATGATTAAAAGCACACCAAAATTTATGACATGCTGCTAAAGCAATCCTACAGTGGAAAATCATTGACAAAACCTACAAATTACAAAATAGAAAAATAATGTATTTAATATACATTTTTAAAAGTTAGGAAGCCAGTAAGCACAAAAGAAGAGATATTAAAAATTAGAGGAAGAACAGTTAAACTAAAACAAAAAACAACTATAAAAATGATAAAACTAAAAGCCGCTTCTTTGAAAAGAGTAGTAAAATTAATAAATTTTTAGCCAATATAATGAAAAAGAGGGCAGAAAAATAAAAGCATTGAACCAGCAAATGATATCAGAACAAATCAAAAAGAACTTGCTCTGTACTAATAATCCTGAGAACAGAAATGTTTTAAACATTGTGTCCAGACTAACTGAACACCAAATAGAGATCTTCAACAACCCAGTCTCAGAAGAGATAGTAGAAGTAGCTGTAAATGAAAAATCTGTAAAAGAAAGAGTTTCTAGTCCTGATGGATTGATGGGACCAAATTCTATCAAATTAAGAAAAAATAATTAGTACCAGTAGTTGAGAAATTATTCTAAAAATTGAAAAAGAAAGCACATTACTAGATAACCTTTACATATGTAGTCCTAGTACCCAAACCAGGGAAGAATGAAAGATAGATGGAGAATCAACAGAACTGTTGACCAATACTATGAATGAATATTCAAAAATTTTAAATAAAATCCTGTCCGACTACATAGATAATTCATTATGACAAAGTTGGATTTATACCAGGGATTCAGGTTTGGGTCAACATTTGTAAGATAATTGATATAATTATTATATTAATTAAATACGGTTATCCCTTTCACATTGCGACTTTTCCCATCACAGTTATGTTATGTTGCAGATCGGCATAAGAAATTAAATGGGAATTTTTTGGGAGTCTTGGCGGAAGCCGCAGATGACGCAGAAGCCAGTAGATGACACAGAAAAAATTTAAAAACTCAGAAATGCATAAAGTATGTGTATATTATTGTACAGTATCAACATATTTTATCTCTTAATACGATAATAATTCAGACTTCTTCTGTGGTATGGAGGGAAGACCAGAAAAATTTACGTGGACTTTCCAGATTGCAGAGGTGCCACACCCCTGACCCTTGTAATGTAGAAGGAATAACTATTACATTATAACATTAATTAATTAATCATTAAAAACAGCAATCAAAACAATAGCTAATAATAATAGCATGTTATGCTTTATGGTTTGCAAAGAGCTTTACAAAAGCCTCATTTTTATTTTCACAACAATCCTGGGGCATAGGTATTATTATTATCATTATGCACATTTTACAGATGAGGAAACTGAGACAGAGGTTATATAACTTTCTGACAGTTACACAGCTGTGTGAGTGTCAGAGAATTCAGTTCTTCCTGATTCCAAATCCAGGGCCACCTAGCTGTGCCACCATGCCACTAAGCCAAAAGATTATCTCCATTGATCACTATCTGTGGTGCCACAGAGTTGCCTCTAATGCACGTGATTATGTCAGTAGGTGTGGGAAGGACCTTTGATAATAAGCAATCCACAATTTATGCTAAAAAAATTTTCCTGCAAACTTACAGGCATAGTTTTAGGCATCTATTTGTTTTCAAACATAAAAAGCATGTCACTAAAATGGAGAAGTAAGCAATGTATACAATGAGGATACACTAGAACCTTTTCCAGCAAATATAGAAGTAAAGCAAGGATAATTAAATAATCATTCCTGTTTTTATTTAATATTTTTGGAAATATTGTCAGTACATACCCTTTGACCCAGCAATAGCACTTCTAGGCTATATCCCAAAGATTTACAAATGGGAAAAGGAACTACATGTACAAAAACATTTATAGCAGCTCTTTTTGTGGTGGCAAAGAATTGGAAGTTGAGAGGATGCCCATCAATTGGGGAATAGCTGAACAAGTTGTGGTATATGAATGTAATGGAATACTATTCAGCTATAAGAAATGATGAACAGGCTAACATTAGAAAAACCTGGAAAGACTTGTATGGTCTTGTGCTGAGTGAAATGAGCAGAACCAGGAGAACGTTGTACGCAGTAACAGCCACGTTGTGCGATGACTAATATTGATAGACTTAGCCCTTCTCAGCAATACAAGGATCTATGACATCTCCAAAGGCCTCATGTTGGAAAATGCTATCCACATCCAAAGAAAGAACTATGGAATTTGAATGCAGATTGAAGCATACTATTTGCTATTTTTTTCTTCTGCTGTGTTTTATTTCCTCTTTCTGGTGGTTCCTCCTATTGGTTCTAATTCTTACTTACAATATTGGTAATGTGAAGATGTGTTTAATAGGAGTATAGCCTGTATCAGATTGCATGCTGTCTTGGGGAGGGAGGTGGGGAAGGAAAGGGAGAAAAATTTAAAACTCAAAAGCTTTTGGGAGTGATTGTTGATAATTCAAAGTAAAATAATTCAAAGTTTTAAAAAAAGAAATATTGGCAGTAGCTAGATGATAAAAAAAAAATTATAAAATTAAAAGCCATTATAGAAAGATACGCAAAGAGGGGTTAAAACTGTTTCTAATTGCTTAGAAAATACTTAGTATCTTTTCTGGTACCCTAGGATTTTCTAAAATAGTGGCTTCAAACTCTTAAAAATCAGTGGCATCTATATGACGGTAACAGTATTCAAAAGGCAATGATAGAAAGGGAATTCACATTCCAAATAATTACAGAATTATAAAATATCTGGGCATCAGGTCATCAAAGCACACAAAAGACATATACATTAAATAAGTGCTCCTTCAAGAAATAAAGAACAAATTAAATATCTTGGAATATTCAGTGCCTATGTCTGGGCCATACAATATAATAAAAATGACAATACCACCCAAGTTAATTTAGAATTTTAATGTTATACTAATCAAATTATCAAGGAGATACTTACTAGAACTCTTTATAAATAATTAGAATTTATTTGGAAAAATACAGTGAATTTTTTGCTGGACTATAAAGGGAAGTAATGAAAAGAGGTAGAGATGAAGGGGAAATAACACAAAGATAATGCTGTTAAAACAAATTAGGAGCAGATAATACCTGTCACAGCTATGGGTAGGAGATATATTCTTAACCAAACAGGAGACAGAGGTAATTACAGAGGATAAAATAGATAACTTGGATTACATGAAACTGAAAAGTTTCTGCAAAAACAAAATTAGTATATCTAGGATAAAAAGAGATGTGGTGATATGGGAAAATTCCTTGTCCTATCCTTGTCACATATCATTTATTAAGCATCTACTGTGTGCCAGGTACAATACTAAGGGCTGGAGATGCAAAGAAAGGCAAAAAAAAATCAGTCCTTGCTATCAAAGGACTCAGTCTAATTTATATCAGATTTCTATGAAAGAATTTTGTATCCATTCATATCCACACACACAAAGTCCCCAGTGGATAAGTGGTCAGAGGGTAAGAACAAATAGTTGTCAGTTAACAGGCCTTTATTAATTACCTGCTGTGTGCCTGGTCCTGTGCAAAGTGCTGAGGAAATAAAGGCAAAAACCCCCCAAAACATATCTGTATACAAGCAGGATATATACAGGGAAAGCTGGAGATAACTTTCAGAGGAAAGGCAAAGGCACTAAGATTTAGGAGGACTGTGAAAGGCTAAGATTTTAGCTGAGACTTAAAGGAAGCCACGGAAGCTGGAATGTGAAGTATTGAAGTTTACTGTCCTTTCCCAAAATCCCGAACAGCTTCCCTTTGAATCTTGAATTTCAGAATATGAATCATCTTTTTAATTCCTCTGCAAACTGAGCATCCTTATTTTCTTGCATGTGCTTTCTAGTTTGCTTATGATTGCAGAAATGTTATGCCATTCTTAATGACCAGACTGTCACAAATAACTGTCCTTCAAAGAATACCTTCTCCTTAAAAGTGTGTCACCCGTAGCAACCGGTCAATAATCAATAAGTAGCTTTATTTTGAAACTAAGACAGAGTGCAATCTGATATAGGCTGTACTTACACATTCCTACTAAACATGTTTTCTCATTAGTCATGTTATAAAGAAGAATTAGAACCAATAGGAGGAACCAGTAGAAGGAAGAAACAAAACAAAACAGAAGAAGAAAAAGCAAATAGTACGCTCCGATCTGCATTCAAACTCCATAGTTCTTTCTTTGGATATGGATGGCATTTTCCATCATGAGACTTTTGAAGAGGTCAGATCCTTGTATTACTGAGAAGAGCTAAGTCTATCAGAGTTAGTCATCGCACAGTGTGGCTGTTACTGTGTACAACATTTGCCCGGTTCTGCTCACATCACTTGTTATCAGTCCATACAAGTCTTTTTAGGTTTTTCTGAAGTCAGCCTGCTTATCATTTCTTATAGCACAATAGTATTCCATTACATTCATATACCACAACTTGTTCTGCCCTTCCCCAATTGATGGGGAATCTCCAATTCTTTGCCTCCACAAAAAGAGCTGCTATAAATATTTTTTGTGCATATGGGTCCTTTTCCCATTTTTATGATCTCTTTGGGATACAGCCCTAGAAGTGCTATTGCTGGGTCAGAGGTCTAGTAAACTTTTCAGTCTAATAAAGAATGGAGTCTAAGATAGGGACAAAATAATTATGAAAGAAATAATGTAGAATTTGATAGTAAACATTTATTAAGTACCTATTATGTCAGCCTTTATGCTGAGTACTAGGGTTTTATTTTTGTGAAGAGGACCAGTCACATCACAGAGTGATGTCTTGACTTGCATGTCAATTGTATTCAAGTAAGGCAGAATTGAGCAAAGTTGTCAGCCTCACTCTTTCTTGCTGAGTTGTTGAAGTCCAATGGCAGGACAAAAGTCAAGATGATTGGCAAAGGTCTGTGATGCAGTGGAGGACCTTGGTGTCTTTGATTCCTGACCAAGCTGTAAAAGCTCCACAGCACCTGCTTTAGCTGCCTTCATAGACATCCCTCCCTCCTTACCAACTGATGGGTTTTGAGGCCTTTGGTTACTTTCAACCTGGTTTAACCTATTGGCTAAGATGGTTTAACCAGGGTGTGGCTACTTCACATGCTACAGCTCTTGGAACTTGGGATGTAGGGGGTATTCAGAGAGGACTAACACTTAGTGTAAGTCCCCATCCACCTTTGGTGCCTGCCAACTTTCAGGCAATAGATAAAGATGGTGAAGGAGACAACCAGTGGAAGTGCCCTGCCTAAGAGATATAGTATCTTGTTTGAGGAACAGCAGGGAGGCCAGTGTCACTGGATTGAAGAACAAGACATGGAGATAAGGGGGCATAAGGTATAAGAAGGCTGTAAAGGTTTGAGGGGTGGGGCTAGGTTATAAAGGACTTTGGTATTTGATCATGGTTACATTAGGGAGCCACTAGTTTATTGAGTAGGGGGAAGGGTTTGACATGGTTGGACCTGTGCTTTAGGACGATTTATTTGACAGCTATATAGAAGATGGATTGAAATAAAAAACTTATGGCAAGCGGACAAACCAGTAAGCAGTTCCAGTGGTTGAGGCTTGAAGTGATGAAGACCTGTACCAGGATAGTGGCAGTGTCAGATGAGAGAAGGGGATACACTTGAGAGAAGTTTTGGTTAAAATTGACAGATCTAGCCAGTAGATTGGATGATCAGATGAGTTCCCAGCCCATTGAAGGTTATTGATCTTTTGGATACACTTTTTAATGGTTAGTTAGATGTGGCATTGTGCACGATTGTGTTGTGGGGGGGGGCAGGCAGCTAGGTGGCTCAGTGGATAGAGCACTGTCCTGGAGTCAGGAGGAGCTGAGTTCAAATCCAGACTCAAACACTTGATACTAGCTGTGTGAACCTAGGCAAGTCATATAACCTCATTTGCCTTGCCGAGAGAAAGAAAAAAAGATTGTGTTTTGGTATTCTATCTCCATTTGGTAATTCTGTGATTCTCGAAAAATACTACTTATAATTACATTGGTATATATCTCAGAGCTCTAGTTTTTTAATTTACCCATTACCACCCCTATAATAACAATTTCCCACTACTTAACTTTTTCCATATTCCTGTATTCAATCTAGATAGGAGAAAACTATCCTCAACCTCTACCTCTTGCTCTTTTATCATGATCCTCTTTAATTATCCCACCTCTTCTACTCCAGTTCTGCCTTCCTCCCCTGCTGTACCCTCTGAAATTCACATTCCATAATGAACAAACTTGTCTTCATTCTCATCTTCTTTCTCTCATGTTCCTTCCATCTGTTAGTTCTCCCAGAGACCTGACTCCTTTCTGATGACATCACACACCTGGCCCTTCCTGCCACCGCTGACTTTGCCTTCACTCACACCCCTAGATATCACCAACACCAAAAACCTCTGTTCTTTTGAGGTTCTCAGTATCTATTTTTTTTGTACAACCCAGATTATGATGGCTGTTATATACTGACCCTTAGTCAGTTCTTCCTTCCCTCCCCAACTCCTTCCCTTGTACTTTCAACATAATTTCAACATCTCTTAAACTTGATAACCTACCAATTCCTCATTCTTTTAAAATCCTGTAATCTTCGTTCCACCTCAACCTTATGTAGAGATGGACATACTTTGGACCTCCCCATTTACTCATAAGTGTTCCATTTCCCTAATGGTAAATTCTGTCGTTCTTATATGTGACCATAACTTACCTACTTCATCTTATTCTGTCTTTCCTTATGCATAGCTCCTCAACCCATTCTTAGTTCTCACAGAGACCTCTAGTACATCAGTGCCTCTGACCATTCATTACTCCTGGTTTGACTTCACTTTCCTCTTTCTTCAGTCATGACTCTGTTATGACTGCTACTCCTTTCAACCCTTGGCTGTTTTCAACTCTAGAAACCCTTTTGTCTTGTTGTATTGCACTCAACCCTTGTGAAACCTTAGTTAAGATTACTCCCTTCTTCTGCTTCTTCCATTTCTACTGATTTCTTGATTGCCAGATTTGCTGAGCTTTCCCCAGTCATTATAGTTCTTAACCTATCTGCTGCATTTGACAGTTTGTCACCCTTTTCAGTATACTATCTTTTCCTCCAGGCTTGTTGGGAACTAGTTTCTCCTACTTGTCCTCCTCCCTACTTGTCTAATCTCTCCTGAGTTTCTTTTGCTGGTTCATCATGCTGGTGCATCATCCATATCACATACCCCTAGTTGTTGGTTTGTTTCAATGCTTTGTGTTAAACTCTCTGGACTCTTCTTTCCCTACATCTTCTTGGGGTGACCTTATTAGCTGATGTGTTTAACTGTCATCTCTATGCTAATTATTCCTAGATCTGTGGCCAACATTAGTCTCTCCCCATCTTCAGTCATACATCAGCAGTTGCCTATTTGTTATTCCAAACTGTTTATCCTAGGGATATCTTAACAAATTCTGTTTTAAACATATTAATTTTAAGTCAGGCCTATACCTCTTGCAAACTTCCTTTTTTCTGTTAAAGGCACCACCTTTCTGGGCTTCTAGGTTGGTGGCCTTAGTGACCTTGACTATTTACTCTCCTTCACCCTACATAGCCAGTCAACTGTTAGATGTTTTTCTTTGTGTATGCACAATGTTTCTTCCATCTGACACCTCCTCTGTACCACTTAGCTCAGCTCTTCGGTTTCTGCCTAGATTATTACAGTGGCCTCTTAATTGGTCTTCATGCCTCAAAGTTCTCCCTACTTCAATCTATCCTTTAAACTGTTTACAGTCATCCTCATAATTCTAGCAAACCTATATCCCTGACCTTCATAGTCCTTTATAATCTGACTCCTCCTTATACTGCCAGTGTTTTCTTAACAAGGACTCTACTTTTATCCCAGCTTCCTTTGTATTCTGGATATGCCATGCTTCTCCTGCTTTCAAGTGTTCTCCTTTTAATGTCTTTAGGTAGATGAGAGGTTAAAGGGAGAATTAAATCTGAGGAAGGACTAGATTTAGGAGGTTTTCATTTCACTTGTTTCCACCTTCACTTCACCAAGCAGAATAGAGAAACCACCTAGGAAATCAAGGGAGAACATTTCTCCTGGAAAAGGGATAGGAAGCACTGTGGAGTAGTATAACACGTTTTGAACTTGGGACTCATAGAACCTGAGTTTGAATCATTTTTCTGCCACATGCCACATAAAGGCCTCAGTCAAGGCCTTTAATTTTCCTGGGCCTCATCTGTCAACTCAAGGGGTTAAAACAGATAATTCCTAAAATTTCTTCCAGCTTTGATCCTGTGATCCTATAATTAGATTATGGGGGTACCCACATTTTTAATGTGGCCTTTGTTCTGGTTAATAATATAAGCCTCTTCATTACTCATACATATATATCTACTTGCTTTTTATTCCCCTTCACTAAAGGTAACATTCCTTCAGGTCACCTCCCAGAGGACAATTTCCTAGTCCCCCAGTCATCAGACTCAATGCTCTAGGCATAAGCCTCTCCATATTGGTATCTTCCCTTATTCTTTTGTCTCCACATTACCTGTAGATATACCACCTGGCATAATTCTGTGTTCTTCCCCAGTTTCCTTTTCTCTCCCACCTGCTCTCTCCCACTTTGCCTTTGACAATTCCTTGCATTGTTAAATTCTTCATCTCACCTTTGACACTAGCCATGTGACTTGTGATAAACTGTTTAACCTCATCCCTCATTTTCTTGACCTCTCTGCAGCCTGTGACACTGTTAATAACCTCCCTTCTCCTTGATAATCTTTTGTCTTTAGGTTTTAGGGACACCACTCTTTCCTTGTTTTCTTCTTTCCTATCTGACTACTACTTCTCATTCTCCTTTGCTTGATCTTCTGCCAGATCACAGCTCTTACTACTGCTGTAGGTGTCCCATAGTGTTCTGTCCTGGGCCTTCTCTTCTCTCTCTGTCTACTACCTCATTTGGTGATACCATCAGCTCCTATAGTTTTAATTACCATCTCTATACTAATGATTCTCAAATCTCTCTATTCTGCCCTAACCTTTCCGCTGATCTCCAGTCTGGCTTCTCTAACTTCCTAGATATTTGGAACTGAGTATCCACTAGATATCTTAAACTCAGTATCTTTACCTCCAAATTGTCATCCCTCAGCACCTTCCTTTCATTTCCTCAGGCTTGTAACCTAAGTGTCATCCTCAGCTTTTTACTATCTCTCACCCTCCGTATCCATTCTGTTGCTAAGACTTGCCACTTTCACCTGTCCAACATCTCTGGAATACATCCCATTCTGTCCTCTGACACTGTCACCCCTGTAGTTTAGGCCCTTCACCTCATGCCTAGACTGTTGCAGTAGCCTGCTGCTGGTTCTGCCTGCCTTAAATCTCTCTTCAGTCCAATCAGTCCTCCATTCAGCCTCCAAAATGATTTTCCTAAAGCACCAAAGTGCCAGTCTGACCATGTCAAACCCTGCCACCACAAAAAACCCCACCAAACCAAAACCCAAAACTAAACTAAACTCCAGTGGCTCCCTGTTGCCTCTAGGATCAAATACAAAATCCTCTCTAGGATTTAAAGGCCTTTGTAAACTAGTCCCCTCCTACCTTTCCAGTCTTCTTACACTTTACTCCTTTCCAGAATGTTGTCACTGTTTTGTTCCTTGAATGAGACTCTCCATCTCTTGGCTCTGAAAATTTTCTTTGGCTGTCCTCCATGCCTGAAGTGCTCCCCCTTTTCATCTCTGCCTGCTGCCTTCCCTGACTTCCTTTTAAGTCCCAACTAAAATCCTGTCTTTCATAGGATGTCTTTCCCAACTCTTCTTAATTATAGTGCCTTCCCTGTTGATTATTTCTTTATCCTGTATTGCAGCTTGTTTGTACATATTTGTTTCCTTATAGTCTTCCCATTTAATTGTGAAGTCCTTGAGGGCTAGAATTGTCTTTTGTCTCTTTTTGTATCCCCAGTGCTTAGCACACTACCTGGCATATAATAGGTACTTAAAAATGTTATTGACTAGGAAAGGTATGATCTTTGAATTCCCTTTCAGCTCTTAATCTAAGATCTATATCCTGCTTCATTTCCATTCCTCTGATCTTCTCTGTCCTCGTTCTGGCTCAGCTTTCTCACTTGTTAAAGCTAACTTTTCCACCTGTGCCATTCATTCAATGCCCTTCCATTTCCTCTGTTACCTCATTTCTTCTGTCATCCCCTCTTGTGTACCTTCAGTGTCTTTTTGCTCTTAAAAACATAGCCAAGTCTCATCATCATTAAAATTAAGTCTTATCTTGCTATGATTTGTTACTCTGCAAACTATTGCTTTATTTCTTACCTGCAGTTAACTTTGATCTTTTTGCATTTAACTTTGCATTTCCCTCTTACATGATTAAATTTTAACTTTTCACGTACAAGTAATTTTGTATTTAAAATCATTAGGAAAATTGAAATTTATGATGTCTACATGATGTGTTTTTAAAAAAATTTCAATAAATAGTATTCTTCTTAGTAGCATTCTTTATTTTTAATAATGAAATTGTCCGTAGGGTAGATCAGTATGGTTCTGGGCAGGGAAACGTTAAAAAATATTTGCAGATGCCAGTTCTCCATCCTCTTGTTTTTTCAGGTGTTCTGTATTTTCACTGTAGGTACAAGAAGGTTATAGAACCAATTCAGGAAAAAAAAAAATTCCAACCATTTGTTAGGTTGTGCTCAGGAAACAGTAAATTAATGTGAGCGGATTTTCTAGTTATCAAAGAATGTATTTATGGAAATCTTCAGCAGTAGCCCTAAAAAGAGTCACCCTCTCTGTGTTTTCCTTATTGTGGGGAAAAGGTAGAGGCATGTCACTGGAGTCTCTTAGGGTTATAGTTGACAAGTAGTTAAAAAAACAGGTTTTTTTTTTTAAAGCATGGCTAGAATTGGTAGCATTTAGTACAAAGACTTTGTCCTGACCCTCAATAGCTGTGTGAGCAAATAATTTAACCACTCCGATAATGTAAAAAACAGAAATGTATTGTAAATGTGTGCTGATATCATTAATCAGCAGTGATTTTTCTGAAAAAGCCATTAGGAGTCCTCTTGCAGTGTCATGCTTTGTAAATGGTTTCTCATCATAGATCATTTCCTCTCCTGGCTTCTTTGGCTTTTTTAAAAGTTCCAGCTAAAATCCCACCTCTTACAGGAAGCCTATTAAACCACCCTTTGTGATCTATCATTAATGGTTAGAGTTTTTCCTTAGGGCTCTCTCGCCTCTGCCCCCAAGTGCATTCAACTGTGTTTATATTCTATCCTTTCACTACTTTTTCACCTGCTTTCCTCACCCAACTTATGTGACATTAATTTCCCCTACCCTTTTCATTTAACTAATAGGTTTTCCTTTCTACTAAAAAAAAAAAAAGATTATTGCTACATTAAAAAAACAAAAAACAAACAACATTTCTAGTCTTAATAGTCTCTTTCTTTGACCCTTGATAATGATACGGTTCTTCAGGGACAAATATATCATCTCTATATTTGCACGTATATACTTTATCCTTGTTTAGTCCCCAGTGATTGCTCTCATTTAACTTTCTATGTTTTTTTTGACTTATGTTTGTATTTCTAAGTTTCTATTCTCTCTCTCTCTCTCTCTCTCTCTCTCTAAATCAGAAATACTTGGAAGGCCTTTATTTGTTTCCCCCCCCAATTTTATTAATTTATTGATTTATCAACAATCACTTCCATATGCTTTTGAGTTGAAAATTTTCCTCTCCCCCCCACCCTCCCCAAGACGGTGCACAGTCTGATATAGGTTTTACATTTACATTCCTATTAAACATATTTTCACATTAGTGAAGTTGTAAGTAAAAATTAAAACCAATAGGAGGAACCATCAGAAAGATGAAACAAAACTCAACAGAAGGTAAAAATAAGTGATAGCAATTCAACTTCCATAGTTCCTTCTTTGGATGTGGACAGCATTTTCCATCCTGAGTCCTCTGGAGATGTCTTAGATCCTTGTAATGCTGAGAAGGGTTCAGTTTAATAATATTAGCCATCACATAATGTGGCTATTATTGTGTACAAAGTCCTCTTGGTTCTGCTCACTTCACTCAGCATCAGACCATATAGGTCTTTCCAGGTTTTTCTGAAGTCAGCCTGTTCATCATTTCTTATAGCACGATAGTATTCTATTACATTCATATACCACAACTTGCTCAGCCATTCCCCAATTGAGGAAGGCCTTTATTTGATTAAAATATAAAACGTCCTCTTCATGTCCCCACCCCTTAGGGTTGTAAATTTATATTTTGCTTTGTGGAATATCATATTCCAAGCTCTCTCCATCTTATGTAGTGGTAGCTGCTGCATCCTTTGCAATCTTGACTTTTGCTCTTTGTTTGAATTCTTTCTAGCTGCTTTCAGTATTTTTCCTTTGACCTGGAAGCTTCCAATTTTGGCCCTGATGTTCCTGAGGGTTTTCATTTTAGGATTTCTTTCAGGAAGTGACTCATGGAGTCTTTCTATTCTTACTTTGTCCTCTGGTTCCAAGAGTTCTGGGCAGTCTTCTTTTATGATTTCTTGAAATATGAAGTCTAGATCTTCTTTGCTCATGTCTTTCGGGTAGGCCTGTCATTTCTTAAATTCTCTCTCCTTAACCTGTTTGTGTGGTCAGTTTTTGCTTTGAGATTGTTCATACTTTCTTGTATTTCTTCAATCTTTTGGCTTTCCTGTAATATTTCTTCTTGTCTCATGGAGTCATTGGCTTCTATTTGGTCCATTCTCATTTTTAGAAGTTCAGTGCTTGTATAAGGTTTTATTCCTTTTCTTGCCAAACCTTTGTTTTCTTTCCAATTTTTTGTTTTACAGCTCTCATTTCTGTTCCAGCTTTCCCCCTTGGCATTCTCATAATATATAATCTTTTCTTAGCTCACTAAATTCTAGCTTTTATCTCTTCTGGGAATTCAATTTTAACTTGTGCCTAAGCTGTGCTTTTCTTTGAAGCTTTTCTTGTAGATGTTTTGAAATTATTCTCTTCTTTGTTTCCCTCTTTATTATCCTTGATAATGTGCTACCTCTTTGTGATTGGATTCTTTTTGTTGTTGTTGTTGTTGTTCATTCTTTCATTTTTACTTTTTGACCTTGGACTTTGTGTTAGGACCAGTCTCAGTGCATTTCTGGAGGGCAATATCTTGGCCATGCTTGGTCATATTTTGTGTCATTTTTTTTCTTGCTGCTGCTTTATCAGAAATTGGATAGTGTGTTATTCCAGAATCTCAAAGACAGCTCATGTTACAAACTTGGAAGCTTTTTGTGTACCCAAAGTTGTTTGATCCAGGAAGTCTAAGCACTGATCTCTTAGTCTTAGCTTTGCAAGTTTCTGACCTGGGTTTGAGACTAAGTGTCTGTGGATCTGCCACTGCTTGCTTGCACCGTCAGGAGGCCGCTTACTAGACTGGCTAGAAAGCTCCATAGGTTCGTAGTGACTGAACTGCTGGCTCCTCTTGACCTAGGATTCCTGCTTTGGTTACAGTGCTGCCAGTTGCTACCAGTTTTTGCTCTTTGCACAAGATAAGGGCTCTCTGTGCCAGACCCTTTTTGCCCTGATGCATAGCTTTGGGCAGACCTTGGTTCATTCCTTCCATTGGAAGAATCTGTGTGTTTGATTCTTACCCAGTCTCTAGTGTTCAAAGACTGTTCGACCCTTTTTCTTTTGCTGAGCTAGGCTGGAAGAATGACTCGTGATTTTTTTCTTGGATTTCTTGACCAAGACTTTTTTTTTTTAAGCTTCCTTCTAGTCATGCTGCATGGCTAAAAGTCAGTGAAGTACATGCTCATACATATAAATAGGATGTAAACACATTACTGGTGAGGAAATAGGCAAAATAATGGATACAAATGATATCTGAATTATGAGTAACTAGAAAAGTAGATAGTCTGGTTATGGAGCAGAAGTGAAGATGAAGACCTGAATTCATGTCCAGCCTTAGCCGTTAGTCGTGTGACCCTGGTCAAGTCATTTGACCTATTAGCCTCAATTTTCTTAACTTTAAAGTGGAGGGTAACAATAGTACCTACCCCCTGGGATTGTCGTGGGGATCGAATGAGATAATATTTGTAAAAAGCGTTTAGCATAATATATCTGGCACATAGTAGGTACTTAATAAGTGTTTGTTCCCTTTCCTGCCTTTGAAACACTGGAGTTACAGATATTACCTAACTCTTGCTCCACATTATTCTTTAATGGTAAAACATTGAGTTAAATCCTAGGAGACTTGGAATTCTACTTTAGGAAGGAGTAAAATTTAAATGAAGTGATATAACCTCAGTTAACTTCTGTAACTGAAGATGTAACTAATCTACTTACCTAAAATAACTGCCCTCATGTCTAAAACGCAACTTGAGGTGATCCGTAGATTTGAACTAGTCATGCTAACTTAGTAGTATGTCACAGTGAATACTTATTTCAGTTACACAGTCTGTTTCACACGACTAGCTTTTCTGTCTTTTGTTACCTTGATGGCTTCTTCTAGGTTTGTCAACTCTTAAGTGCTTCATGTGTCATTAAGTATGAAAGGAAGAAAATACAGTAAAACAAACAGATTTATAAAAAATAAATTAGCTTTCATGTATAGTTAAATACATGTATAAATAATGTAAAAAGAGTCTTCATGTTCATTTTGGTAAATGAATTAGATATTTAAATTTTGTAGAAAAGTCATTTTCCACTTTCATCAGTGGCCTTGATAAAATTTGAGTTCCTTCCTTGGTGAGGTTCACAATCCTGTATACTCTTTTCTATAACTTTGTATCAACTGTTTTATAAATCTTAAATATCTGAATTTTGTTCTTCCAGTGAACAGAGTATCTGCCAAGCAAGAGCTGCAGTGATGGTTTATGATGATGCCAATAAGAAATGGGTGCCGGCTGGTGGCTCAACTGGGTTTAGCCGAGTTCATATATATCACCATACGGGTAATAACACTTTTCGAGTTGTGGGAAGGAAGATTCAGGACCATCAGGTAAGGACCTTTAAAAAAAAATAAAGGTTTTTGTCTCTTATTTGATGTTGAAATTACTTAATTATTTTATTGAGTACATGTAAAGATTCTAATTGAAGTAATAACCTGTACTCTATCAACAATTCTTAAACTTTTTGGTCCCACCATCCCTTTACATTCTTAAAAGTTGAGGATTTTCCATAGAGTTTTTGTTTATGTGGATTATGTCTGTTGATATTTGCCCTATTCAAAATTTAAACATGTTGGCATTATTATGAAACTAGTTTTAATCTTGTGGATGCCCTGAAGGGGTCTCTGGAACCCCAAGAAGTACTTACACTACTCTTTGAGGACCATTTTCCTAAATTTATTTTGGCTACAGAGCTGTACTTAGTAATGTATGATCTGTGTTTTCAAGTAAAAAATTAACCATAATATCATATACAAATTAAACTATTATTGACATTCTTCTAGAGCTAACCAAGCCACTCATTAGCTGCATGATCTTAAATAAATTTTCACTCCTTTTGAAAAAAAATTACTCTTTAAAAAAAATTCTGAACTTAATATATAAATATGTATATATAAACTTTATATATATATATACACACATATGTATATTATACATTTTCATATGTAAAGTAGAACTCAAAAATAGGACTGTACATAAAATTATTCCCCTCCATTTTATTTACACAGCTTGCTTTTTTCCAGAAACATATAATAAAATCATCAGGTTACTTTCAAAGCCATCCTTCTTGTCTGTGCCCCTCCTTCTTTTCTCTTCTATACATTTTAAAAAGTAGCAAAGGTCTCTCTCTTTTTTTTTTTTTGGGCATCACTACTGCTAATTCCCCATACCTCTTAAATCCTCATTTCCCATAATTTGAGGAACAGATCGCAGGCTTCACTGGAAAAGCACTTTTATATGAAGTGTAGTTAATAATTTCTTGGACTGCTTTAATAATAATTTAGTTTTTTGTTTAAGAGTTAGAGGACATCAGAGAGGAGGAGCCAGTTGCTACAGTGGAAATGGTACTCCTTCCTTGAGGTAGGGAAGTGATCATTAATCTTATCATAACAAAGGAGATAATAGTTGGCTATAGTCTGACATGCACTCTAGAGTTGAGAGTAAATTTTCGAAGGTCTAGCGATAGAATAAGTAGGAGGATCCCATGGCCTAAAATTCGTTAGGGGAAATGAGCCCAGGAGGAATGGGAAGCTTTCAAGACTGATTTTCTGAAGATTCCATGGGCATTGTTTCTATTAAGAAAAGAGAAAATTTTAAAAAGAGTGTGAAGGAAAGGCAGGTAACAGAGTAAATACAAACACATGGCAATCCTGTAAGAAGGTTTTTTTTGAAACTGGTGGGGAAAGGGAGTATCAGAGAAAGGGGGAGGGGACAGAATTATGGTACTTGATAATGGAAAAAAAGGAAGTTCTAGTCAATTGTTATTTTGCTTCTATTTTCCATTCTGTGTATAAATAAGTAAAGGGATAATCAGAGATTAATTACTGTCCTTAATGAGTTCAATTTATCAGATCTAGATGAAAAACACGCTAGCATTCTGGCAGATGTTTACTTAGTCACTGTCTCTGTTTTTTTTAAATATTAGAGAAAATGGGAAGTGCTTCAGGATTGGAGAACAGTAAATGCTATCTGTATTCATTTTCAGAAGAGGTAAAAGTAGAGCAATTTTTACTTAGATTTCTGACAAAATTATAAGGTGGTTTGTTTTAAATAAACAGCAAGGCCTTTTTTCCATGAGTATGTCATACTATACTAACCTCAGTTCCTTTTTTAATAACATAATTAAACTGGTAGATGAAGGAAATACTTACCTAGATTTCAGTCAGACATTTCGAAAAGGCTTTTATGGCCAGCCTGGGCATTATGGAGAAATTTCATCTATTTTTTTTTTCAAGGCCCTTGTGCTATCATTGTGGAGATGTAGTTGGAGAGATGTGGACTTGCCACTATTAGAATCTGGATTCAGTACTGGTTGAATGGTTGGACCCAAAGAGTAGTCATTAATGGGTTAATTTAAATGTAGAGTGCCCCCAAGAAGGTTTCCTGACCTTGTTCTTTTTAACATTTTCTTCAGTGTTTTGGATAAAGGCATAGATGACAAGCTTATATGGAAGTTTATGTAGTCTCCACTTCTTGCTGTGAGCATTTATTGAAGGGATTATTGATGTTTAGATGGAAATAGAGAAGACATGAGGGTGTAGTCAGGTATTTGAAGAAATAAAATGTGTCCCTAGTGACTGGAGAATACAAAAAAAATTATGGCATGATTATTGTATAATTTAAAAAATGGCAACAATAAGGAATTCAGGGAAGATCTTCCTGGAATTTCATAGGAAGATTTTAAATACTGTTGGTGAATGAAATAAGCAGAATCAAGAGAACAGTGTATTCAAAATTATAACAATAAAAATGAATAAATCTCTAAAAGGAACTTGGAGTAACTGATTAATGAAGTGAAAGTCCAAGTGAATTCATAATCAGCTCTTCCCCCCCCATATAAGTGGGAGGGGATTATACATATTTACAATACAGATATGGTCTCTGTATTGGATATTTTACTTATAAAGGAAGGTTCAGAGGGGAAGTTTGTAAAAACTGATGTAAAAACTACCAAGAGTTAAATAAGAGTATAAAATGTTAGCCTTTCAAAAAGATTTTTTGTAAAGTAATGGATGACAGATCTATGCAACATTATCAGGAAACTAGCGTTTATTAGTAGTGTTCTGAGATTGATGACTAGGAGGACTGCTCTGGTCTTGAATGTAGGTCTATCAGAGAGAGATTATTAGACTTCACATTCTGTAGGTTGGTTAGAACTAGAAGGGTCCTTAGTTATCTAAGGTTTGGTATGTAAGAATTTGTATGTTCAAATTCATGAAAGGTCTTAAAAATATAAAAATTTCTATCCAGAAAACTTGAAGGTGTGATCTTAGTATAGAAATGAATTCCTTGCTCATTATAAGTAATAAAACCGTATTTTGAAAGATTATCTTAGTTATTCTGTGATTTTCCCTTACCTCCTTCACCAACCCACTGAAAATCATTGTCATTCCTGGAAAAGATTTTAGGTCAAATTTTCAAACAAGACATTCATTCCATCTTTCAACTCTCTCGACTGTCGAGCATTTTAACTGGCTGTCTTCCATGCATGGAATACTCTCGAACATTCTACCTTCTATAGTAAGCTTTTCCTGGTGTCTCTTAATTCTTTTGCCTTTCTTGTGCTGATTATGTCCTATTTATCCTGCATATAGCGAATTTGTTCATAGTTATCTGCATGCTGTTTCTGCCCTTAGATTGTGAGCTTTTCAAGGGTAGGGGCTACCTTTTTCCTTTCTTTGGATCTCTTGTGATTAGCACAGTGCCTGAAACATAATAGATGCTTAATAGATATTTATCGACTGACTTCAGGTGAATCAGGGTTACACAGGATTTAATTCCACAGAAATGATGTTTTAAATTTGATTAAATTTAGCCCTTATTCTTTGTATCATATAGCTTAGTAGTAATCTTGGATAAATTATACACCTGAGGTATGAGCATTTTATGTTGACATGTCATTAGAAATACCTCCAAGATTTGTAGATGACCAATTGGAGGAGTTTTGTCTCTTTCCTGCTTACTTCACTGGACTGCTTTGGGACTTAATCTGACTTCTCTACTACCCTTTTCATCATCTTTTTGTATGTTGTCTACCTTCATTAGATTGTAAACTCTGTGAGGGTACGGGCTGTCTTTCAGAGATTAGCACCGTGTCTGCCACATAGTAGGTTGATGGAGCTGGTGTGGCTGCTTCAGAACAGTATGAAAGAATAAAAAAGATATTTTGGAAAGGGGACAAGAAGAGAAACTTCACTTTACACCCTACAAATTTGCCCTAACCTTTAGTTTGAGAAGTAGCTAGTGAAGAGAAACCAAGTCTAATTCTGCAACTGTAGACTGCTAAGAGGTGGAAGTCATGTGTCCATTATCAATCTTCTGGAGTCATGATTGGTCATACATTGATCATGGTTCTTAAGTCCTTCAAAGTTGTTTTCCATTACAGGCTTGTGTTCATCGTATGTATTTTTCTTCTGGTTCTGCTGACTTTCACTTTGTATTAGTCCACACGTCTTCACAGGTTTCTCTGTATCTGTTTCTTTCTCATCACATGTCTTGTTGTAAGTAATATTCCATTGCATTCATATACCGTGATTTGTTCTGCCATTCTCTAGCTGACAGATATTCACTTTGTTCCTAGTTTTTTGCCGTTACAATAATTGGCAGCTATGAATGTTTTCTTCTTCCTTTGATGTCTTTGGATATAGGCCAAATGGTATGTCACAGCTGAGTGAATTTTGTGGTATAGTTCCAAATTGCTTTCTAGAGTGGTTGGAATATTATACCTTTCCAATAGTACATTAGTGTGCCTTTCCTCTAACAGTTGCCATTTTCCTTTTTCATCATCTTTTCCATTTGATGAGTGTGAAGTTTAAACAGAGTTGTTTTAATTTATTATTCCCGTTGTTATTAGTGATTTGAAGCATTTTTTCATATGGTTATTGTTAGGCTAGATTTCTTCCTCTGAGAGCTACCTGTTGTGCAGTGAATCTTGTTTTTATAAATTTGAATCAGTTTCCTATACACCTTGGATATTGGGCTCCTTCCTTTGAAATATTATTTGTAACCTTTGACTGCTTGTTTACTGGGAAATAGCTCTTTGGTGTTCTTCTAGTACCCTGTATATTTTGGATATCAGGCTCTTAATAGTTAATTAATTGGTGCATTGGTTAATAATTGGTGCAAATATTTTTCCCAACTCTATTACTGCTCTTTTGTGAAAAACTTTTAAATTTTATTTAATCAAAATTATTTGATAATCTCTGTTCCTTGATTCTTAAATTTCCCAGAACATTAAGTATCTCTTTCTCTGTCACAGTCTCCTTGCTAAGTAATTATCTGGTGTCAAGGAGGACTATGAACCTTTTCCTCTTCCATATGTTCTGATTTGTAGCCTTTGCGGATTTCCAAGATGTAAATGCTCACACTGAAAATTTAACAATGGTTCAAGCTGTCAGCACACCCCTGCACAGTTATCTTTTCTTCCTAATATAGTCTACCTTGTATTGTGCTTTTCTGTGTATCTATCGTTATATCATCAGTATAAACTTCATTTTTATCTTTGTATTCCCAGTTCCCCGTACAACCTCTTGTTCATAGCAAGCATTTAATAAATGTTTGCATTGAAGTGAAGTGATTGATCAAACTCACACAGTAAATCAAGGAAGTAAGTAATGTTATAGAACCTTGCAAAGAGTAGTAAGATCCATTGATCCTACTGTTTTGCGTCCTCATCCATTAGGATATAAGCTCCTTAAGGGTGTGAACTGTTTTTTCTTTTTGCTTTTATTTGTATCTCCAGCACTTAGTACAGTTTTGGCATGTAGTATAAGCTAGTGATAAATGCATATTTCCTTCCTTCCTTCTTTGCACACAATATTCTTTCCCACATCTGTTCTTTTGCGCATTTTGTCCTCAGTGGCTGAAATGCACTCTCAACTTAAATCTAGGAATTCCTACCCACATGCAAGGCTTAGCTCAGGTGCTATTCCTACCTGAGATCTTGCTTGATTTCCTCTAGGTGACAGTGCTTCCTGTTCTTGCCCCTGAATTTTTATCTTTGTCTTCTTCATATTTACGTGTCTGTGTATGATTTTCACTTTCTCCCCTATCAGAATGTAAATTTGTTGAGGGTAGGGTCGTTTGGTCTCTGTCTTTGTATCCCTTCTATTTGGAATAGTGTCTTTTCCACATTAGACACATTTAAATCCTTGCTAAATTACACTGAATTAATTGTACCAATTATTGTATTTTTAGGTCGTGATAAATTGTGCCATTCCTAAAGGATTGAAGTACAATCAAGCTACACAGACCTTCCACCAATGGCGAGATGCTAGACAGGTGTATGGTCTCAACTTTGGCAGTAAAGAAGATGCCAACGTCTTTGCAAGTGCCATGATGCATGCCTTAGAAGTGTTAAATTCACAGGAAGCAGGTAAAGTTTCTAAGTGGTTTTTCACTTGTAGCTAGGCTCAATTTAGGAGGTGAAATTTACATTAAATTATCCCTAAAATAGTGAATTATGGTTTTAAAAACAGCTTCATTTTTGGTAGTGAAAATTTTATTTTGATAAATTGTTTTGATTACATGTTTATAGTTAGATAAACTTTGATTTGCTAATTGATTCTAGAGAAATATGAACTTGTGTTTGTTAATGGATATATAGCATATGGGTCATTTGTTCCTATCATTTAAATCATTTTGAGTATGTTTTAATGTTTCAAGACTTCAGCGTTTTGTTACAATATTGGTGTGGGACTGGAGGGCCAAAAAATAAACAAAAATTAAGCAGGTTTCTTTGCTTGCACTTTCTTCAAGAGATGCTTTGTGGAATAAAATGTATAAACCACAGAATAAATTTAATCCCTTACTTTCATACAGGAAGAAACCTAAAAATTTCACACATAAATGACATATTCCTTGCAAAGACAATGGTAGTAGAATCATCTGGTTCATACAGTGATCTACATCCATTTTTTTTTAGGAAGTTAACTATAAAGGATATAAAAAAATTCCCTTATGTGCGATTACTTCTGTGTCTGTTACATTTTTAAAATTAGACTATAAACTTAATGTTGCAAATTTGTCAGAGGTAGGCTAGAAAATGAAAATAATCATTACTGGATCTTAATTTTAATATTTGATGAATACCATAAAATCTTAAAACAAATTGTAAGAGATTCATTTGTGTGTCTTTGTACCTAGCACTGCTGTGTGGTCCTCCATTATGTTCCGTCTGACTTAATAAAAGTTTTGTAACTAGTATAAGTCACAGGTAATTAAATTGTATTATGGACTCCATGTAGTCATATATTTTCACAAAAACCCCTTATGTTAAGAAAAATAGTCTCACTTTGATTACTTTTCTGTAGTATAACTTTAAACCTTAAAGGTGATCCTGCTTGAAAAAGATGTTTATAAACTATCTTTTATTAAACTCTGGCCATAAATGTTTTATATACGTCTTCTGACAAATGAAGAGTTAAATACAGTAGACATCTTTAATAGAAAAATAAATAATTATCATTCACTTCATTTTGAAAAAAAATGAATTGTATGACCAAGATGCCAGTAGCTAAAGTGAGAAGCAAAGAAAAATATGCTTGGACTTTTATATTTTTAGAGTACATTAAAATCTAAATCTCCCCCCCCCATATTCTTCAGTATTTTCTTAGCTAAGGAAGTATTGTCTTGTCATATGTAATAGCCTTTTGTGGTCACAGATATTTTCTTCTTTGTTGGCATTATGTTATCACTATAGGAAGAGAATATGATATTATGTGTGTCTTCATGAAAAGGCTCATTTACATAGTACTTTGAGATTTATACAATGCTTTCCTCACAATTATCATTTGAGATAGTTATTACAGTACTATTATCATCCCTATTTTAGAGGTGGGGGATGAGAAGTTAAGTGATTTGCTCATGATTGGAAATTGAACCCAGCCCTTCTTATTCTTGATTCTAGTATACTTTTCACGTACTGTACTATTTCTTTATTAATATGGTTTATAAAATTTCTAGATAAATTAGTGAGTTTTTAGAGGCTTAAGTTCAGTGTATATATTAACACCCTCCTTGCCCCCACATTGACTCTGCCAGGTCCAGGAGGAAAATCTTTGACTAATAGCTTTTTTTCGTATCTAAACAAATATACATAAAAATACTGTTGAATAACTGAAAGTAAGGCACAATTCAGTAATAAAGGAATAACTGTTTAAATCTTAAAAAGTTCTCTCTCAATACCATTGAGACTAATTTAATTATGGTAATTTACGACTGAGGAAAAATAATTCATTGCTACTACTTTAGTAATTGGGCATACTTTCCTGTAGTTTTTTTTAATAAGCAGAAGTGCTACTTAACTGTGAAATTTCTGTTCCATACTTACATCAACAGGTAGAAAGTTTTTATTGAAGAAACTGTATTAAAACAATTTTCCCCTAGCTATTTTAAAGTATTCTTCATTTCAGCTTCCATTTAAGGCAACAAAATAGTACCTATTTCTTATTAAAAATTTTTTTTGATCTGGATTTCCTCAGTGTGTAGAAACTCCTTTTACCATATAGATCAACTCCTCTGTGATTTATAATCTGAGAGAGAATTTCCAGGGGACTGAGATGTTAAGTGACTTGCCAATGATCACATAGCTCCTATTTATTTGTCAAAGGATGTGAACCCAGGTTTTCCTGATTGTATATCTGGCCAACTAATTGCTCTGCTTTTCTTTGCCACTTTGGAATATATAGTGGGATATATAGCTATATTAAATTATTCTTTCTATCCTGCTTAGATCTGATTAGCAAAGATCCTGATTCTAATGTAATCATTGTCAGAAATCTTTGTTATTCTTATTTTTCTTTAGGGCAAGTGATAATCTTTTTTTATGAATTGAGCCCCTTTGGTGGTCTGGTAGAGCTTATGTATGGACTCCTTCTCAAGGATAAAATGTTTAGGATTGCAAAGGAAGCCAATTATAGTGAAATAGTTATCAAAACAGTAAAAAAAAATCATTGACCTTGCTTTTATAAAAGGTGTATTAGTAAGGATATAATTTTAAAATTTTCTCTTTACTTCTCAATCATAAACTTAGGATTGATTCTTAATAAGAACATGTCTTAAAAGTTTGTTGTTTTTACACACCAACATTTCTTAAAGCTGCTTTACAGATGAGTGTGATGAAGGAGCAGTGATAAGAGCAGTGGAGATTATTATGGATGGAGACAAGCATCATATCTTACTTTCTGACACCATACACACATTCCTCAAGAACAACGTCTTGATACTGTCTTATCCTAGTCCTCAGAATTGGGAATGTGGCAGCCATAATTCTGGATATTTAAATTGGGATGGGGAATATATTCATAGATAGATTATGAAACTTAATTTACTTGTAATTGTCCTCAAATGTAAGTTATGGGAGGAACAGGTTATGTAGCAAACTAGAGCATAGGTCAAATTTATGCCTGGGAAAATTTGGACCAGGATTTAAGATGTAGATGACCACAGTGAAAATGGGAAGGGAGAAGGAACAGGTGGAAGTCTGTGTTTCTAGCATGGGCAAGTTAGTTATGTTGTCTTTTTTTTTCCTGTTCCCAAGAATTTATTGTGTCCAGAGCTTACCTCTTGCTCGATCCACTGTTAGAAATGTCTGCTCTGTTACATGCTTTGAGACGTTTACCAACTTGTTGCTAATTATCCATTCAGTGATAGCCTACCAAAACTGATTTGAAAAAGTTTAACATGCTTTCTAATTTCTGACCTTTTCTCTACCCACCAAACAAAAAAATTGCCTAGTTAATACACAGGAGTTACTATATTAGATACCAATTTTTACTATTAGTATTTTTTTTTCATGGTGTAAGTGAAAATGTTGCATGTTTGTGTGTCTTTTTTTGTTAAACTTGGCATTATCTCAACTCTTCTGCTTTCTTAAATTGAGCCTTAGCTCTCTTTACCTTTTGGGCTAACTATAACATTACCGAGGTATTAAGTGAACTCAGGCTGGCATTCAGTCTAGACATAGATATGAACACATGATAGAATCTCTACCACTATATCCCAAAAAGAAAAAAAGAGACAAATCAAAAAATAATTTTAAGTTAAGACCCATAAAGAATGTTTTACTACTCTTAAAAAGAAAACTGATTGGAAAGGGTCACATTATAGAATTATTTTTCAATCTTTCATTTTATTTTTGAAAGATAAGTAGCCAAGAATATTTTCTTTTATTTAGTTTTGAACTTGGCATATAAGTCCATCTAGTATATTCTGGAATTCACTGAAGGTGCTAAATATAGTAGGTGATATTTGCAATTTAAAGGCATAGACCCTACATTTTTATCATTTTTGAAAGAGAGTAAATTAGTATTCTTTTTTGTATCAGATACTTTGGTATTCTATTTAAAAAGTATTTTGAAAGAGAGTAAATTAGTATTCTTTTTTGTATCAGATACTTTGGTATTCTATTTAAAAAGTATAATGGAAGCTGGTCTTGATTTTGAATGTGAAAAAATATATAGTAGTCAGACAAGCTTTTATAGCATTTCCTTTCTATATTATTTATCAAGTCAAATCTAATAGTTAGCTGGAGATGATAATACATTAAATGTGTAACTCCTAATGGTGCTTCAAATAATTTGTTTAATTTTTTATTTTAAAGAGATTTGAAGAGGAACAGAAAATTACTTATAAAAATACCATGCTCATGGTAAAATTTTTGACAAAAATTTTTTTTGAGAGAATCGTAGGTAACATTCAGAATTATTTTTATTTTCCCCTATTCTGGTGCCACCAGTCCAAAGAATTACTTAATTAAGATTTTTTAAAAAGTAGGTATTGATCTTTTGAGGTTATATCACCTCCTGGTCCCCATTGTATCTTTCCCCCATTCCAGACATCCTTTTAAAGAAAGCTGTGATCTAGTTTTTAATGCATTTTTATAATATAAATTAAAGACCATTTATCCTATTGAAATTTTGTTTCAGCAACCATAGGAATATCTACGGAAATTAAGATGGAAATACCCAGATCATTTCCATTTTATTCTAATTATGTCTGTCATATACTTAAAATATGCAGTTCCTTTTGTTGTTCTCTATAGGTTTTACAATGAATGTTGGAAGAACAGCTTTTTATTACCTAAAAAGTGTAGTCTGAATAAGTTGTCATTCAGATATTTTGCATAAATCATATTTTAGGACTTTGTAGGTTCAGATACCTTTTTTTGTGGGGTAGGGGAGTAGTTTAAGGAAGAAGTAAGAGATGAAGGAAGTAACTCTTGGTTAGTAGGAAATCTAAAAAAAAAAAAATCTAGAAATATCCAATGTCAGTTTTGAGGATTTTCTCTTTCAATTTAACAAATTGCCCATGGTGGGGGAATTTGTTTCTAAGAGTAAGACAAATATGTGTATGCAACAACAGATTTGTGTAGCACTTTTTATTGTTTGAAACATTTTCTTATATGTTATCTCATTTCTCAAAACACAGTACTTTGATGTCATAACCCCATTTTACATATGAGGAAACCAAGTTACACTGACTTGCTCAAAGTTAGAATTACAGAGTCCCAAGAAGATCTGTATCCCCCAACTCTTATGTCTTTGGTGTTTTAGTTACTTAATATTAGTCTACACTCTTGAGAAGTCTTTTATCTTTCAAGATGCTTGACTGACTCAATTTATGATGTTGAATAGCCCATATTAACCTGAATGAACAAGACAATCAATGCATTATTTCAAATTTAGAGATATAAAGAAGGATGTAAATGAAAGGCTTGTAGTTTTGGGACAAAAGCAGGGCTTACTGGAAGAACACACAAAAGCAGATGCCAGTTCGTTAAAATTTTTTTGTTAGGAAATGCAGCCTCAGCAGCTGGGTGGCACAGTGGATAGAGCTCTGGCCGTGGAGTCAGGAGGACCTGAGTTCAAATCCAACCTCAGACACTTGACACTTACTAGCCGTGAGACTCTGGGCAAGTCACTTAATCCCAATTGCCGAAAGAAAAGAAAAAGAAAGAAAGAAATGCATTCTCAACAGATCCTGAATCAGAAGCCCAATCATAACTCCAAAATCCTGATTTATAGAGGACCTGCCAAACAAATCTATAATGCAGATGACAGTATGCTTATTTTCCTTTAGGGCAAGTCATCTTAATTTTTTTTATGTGCAGTGGTCACATTTAGCAGTCTGGTGAAATCACATGTAAGAATATTTTTAACGTCATAAAATATATAGGATTACAAAGGAAACCAGTTATGTTGAAATAAAGTTATCTAAATAAAAACCTAAAAAGAAAAAGTTTATGGGCCCCAGTTTAGGAGCCCTTGCTTTTGTGAAATGTTCATTAGTAAAAACTTAAAATTTTTTTACTTCTCCTAATCATAAGCTTGGAACTGACTCTTAATAAGAGCAAATATTCAACTACAGTTGGTTATTTTCACTGACAGTTTACCCATAGTGGACAAAAGCATTTCTTAAAGTTATTTCCCAGACTGATGTGATAAGGGAATGGACATGATGACAGATATTGCTTGTGCTTAGTGACTTAATGGAGTTAGTATGATCTCTTGGTGCTGCCGTTTACAGTCAGTGTTATTTTAAGCCAGTTGCTTAAACTCTTTGATTAGCATATGTAAATGTCCATAATAAATAATACCTGCACTATTGTTGTGAGGACAGTTCTTTGTAAACCATATAGCATTGAAGAAGGGTGAGTTGTTATTGTCATTGTCCCTATTATGGAGGTTGAGCTTTATATTTGTTATATTTATTAGTAGCTGATAGGATGTCTGAAAATTTTCTTGCGTGTCAGAAATTGTTTCAGGCAACCCAGTAATTAGGGGGAAGTATGTAAAAGAAATAGGCAAAGAACTATCTCTTACACTTCTCATATGCCCAGGTGAAAGGTGACTAGGGTTTGAACTAGTGTGGTAGCTGTGTATGGGGGAAGAGAGGAATGTCCATAAGAAATACTGTCCTGATGGAAACAACAAGATTTGGCAGCTGATTAATATTCCATTATGTTTATGTACTACAATTTGTTCAGCAATTAAACAGCTGATGGTTATCTACTTTTCCACCAATTCTTTACTACTATGGGAAGTGCTGCCATGAGTACTTGACTGCTTTGGGGCTATATAACTAGCCAAAGGAGCTCTGGGCCAAATTTCTCAATTTCTTAGCATAATTACAAAATGTTTTGAACTTTCCAAAATGTTTGGATCAATTCACAGTTTCGGCAACAATGCACATTCTCATTTTTTGGTCATCTTTACAAATTTGCCGGATATGAAGCAAAACCTTAGAATTGTTTTGCTTTGTATTTTCTTACTGTTAGGGATTTAGAGCAATCTTTCATATGGTTAAGCTCAGGGTTTTTTTTTTGAGAACTGTTTGTTCATATCTTTTGATTATGTACATATTGGATGATGTTTTCTCTGTTGTGTATTCGTGTTAATTCCTTTCAACTGAAACTGCTCTTTCCAAAGTTACTAGTGATCAGTTAATTACCAAAACTAATGGTCTTTTCTCAGTCCTCATTCTTGACTTCTTTTGCTGGCTTTGACCAAAACTCAGGCATTTGCTTTGCCTTTATATTCTCTTCTCTAGGTTTTTATGCTGGATTTCATGTGGTGGAGGTGGGGAGTGGGGAGGATCTCTCAAAGCTATATCATGAGCTCCCTTCTCTTCTCCTAAATTTCACTTGGTGATCTCTCAGCTCCCACGGATTCAATTATTATCTCTGTGCTGATGATTCTTAAATCTACTTGTCCTGCCTTAATCTCTCTTCTGACCTCTAGTCTTACATCTCCAAATGCCTGTTGGACAACTTAAACTGGATGTCCCAAAGACAGCTTAAACTCATCATGCTCAAAATGGAATTTATTATTTGCCCCCAAAAAAACCTTCCCTCCTTCCTACCTTATAACTGTCATTCTTATATCTTATATTATCATTTTACAAGTCACTTGGGATAACAGCTGGGGTGTTTATCTTCCACCCCCCCATCCTCCTGTATTCAATCAGTTGACAAATCCTACCTTTTAAATATTTCTTGTGTGTGCCCCTTGACGCTGCCACCATCTTGGTAGAGGCCCTCATCAACTCATATCTGGACTGTTGTAGTAGCCTGATGGTTGGTCTCTTTGTTTTAAGTCTTATCATCTTCCACTTTTCTGTCAAATTGATCTTCCTAAAGCACAAGTTTGACCATATTTCCCTCTTTGCTTCCTTACTCCCATTCAATAGCTACCTCTTACCTTCAGGATTAAATATACATCACTTTTAAAAACTGTCCTCTTCCTACCTTTCTAGCCCTCATGCACCTTACTTCCCTCCATGCCCCCTTGATATTCCTAGCACAATATACTCCCCATCTCTAGACTCCTTGAATTTTCATTGGTTGTCCTCCAGTTCCTGGGATTCTCTCCCTCTGCATCTTCATCTCCGGGCTTCCTTTGATTCTCAGATAAAATCTCAACTTCTTCCAGAAGCCTTTCCTAATAATACTTTTAAGTGCTTCCCTCTGAGGTTATCTCCAGTTTATCTAATCTTGTTTTTACGTAATTATTTGCATAAAAATATTAATTGACTTGATTTGATTTGACTATTGTAGACCAGGTTGAGAGATGGTAAACCTTTGAACTAGGGTGGTAGCTGTGTCCTTCCCATACACTTTACTCTTGTTTTGGTGTGACAAGACTAGGATATATACTATCTCCTTTCTTATTACTACAACATATGCCACTCTTACTGGTGGCTAGGTTTTACATTAGCATTCTTGGTTGCCATGTCTTACTGTCAACTTTTCTTGATGGTTACAGTTCAACAAAACTGTCTTTTTCAGATGAGCTATCCATCCGCATTTCCATTTGTTCTTGTAAAGTTGATGTTTTAATTAAGTCTGAGACTATATTTATCCCAGCTAAATTTCATTTTATTAGACTTTGTTCAATGTGTGAGCTGAGCTCCCCCCTTAGCTTTGTTTTTGCTTTCTCTGTAACTTTATCTTAAGTCATTTCTGAGTCTATTTAATTGTCCTGTCACCTGCCTCATCTTTCTCATCTTTTCCACCAAGATACCATGGGGAAATTTGTCAGACGCTTTGATAAGATTTAAGTAAACAATAATTACGGTATCCCTTTTATTTGCTAGTCTTGTAACCATTTCAGAAAAGGAAATGAAGTTATTCCAACAAGATCTGTTAATTGGCCTTTCTCATTGTCTTAGATATTAGTGCTGCTACCCCCCCCCACTTGTGTTCCTTTTGTATGTATTTACATGTGCAAGCTGTCTGCCTCCATAAAATGTGCGCTTCCCAAGAGTAAGAACTGTTAAGCAACTCCCACAGAGCCTGATACATAGTAGGCACTTAATAAATATTGTTTGATTGATAAAGCCATGCTCTCTGTGTTCACCATTTCCTTTTCTAGATTATCCCTAACCCTCCCTTAATAATAGGCTCTAGAATTTTACCAGAAATCAAATGCAAGCTCACTCCATTCTTTTTCCTGTTTTGAAAATTAGACCAACATAAGATGCCCATCTCCAATTCTGAGGTAGTGATTCAGAGATCATTAACAATGGCTCAGTAGTCATATCCAATGACTCTTTTAATTCCCTGAATTGTTTATCTGGGCCAGATGACTTGAATTCATCTAGGGTAGGTAGGTTTTTTCTTACTGTCTCCTTAATTTGGGTACCAAATCCACATTAGCCATTTTTGTTCTGTCTTTCCATCAGATATAATTTTTCTGAGGAAGATTCTCTTTCTGGTTGGCTATAATCATGACAGTATACTCTAAGCAGTGATCTAGTCCTTTTGTGATTTTACTCCTTTCCTCAAATAGCTAAAAACAATAGCACTTGTTTTGTTATCTGTAGCTCTTTACTAGTCTCAGCTTTGGCACTCCTGACATTCTTATAAAATCATACCATACTTTACTGTTCCGTCTTATATACTTTTTTAAATTCTAATTTAAATTTTAAATTCTAATTGATTAGTGAGTTCTCTTTCCATTCACATCAGTTTCTTTAGTTATCTCCATTTCCCTTTTTATCTTGAAGGTTATAAAATATTTTTCATAAATTATGTGCAGTACAGTATATGACAAAAATGTCTCTGTACATATATGTCTCTTTTGTCCCTGCCCAGTTGAAGGTGAAGATTGTCAATCTAGACATTTAATTCTTCCAGGTTTTTTTTAATCTCTTGTTTTTCTTTCTTGTATTCTTTTATTCTTCATCAACCCCTCACCCTTCTTAGAAGCAAGTAACCTCCCTGACAAAGATTGTTTGGTTATGCATATTGTAATAAGTCCTTAATAAATGTGTGTTAAATTGACCTGAATCCTGGTCACATTCCTTTATTGACACAGGAAATATTGTCATTACATTTATTGAATGATTTTGGAGTGAACTTGTCAGTGTATCACATAATATTTCATGTCTAAATGTGCACTGAAGCAGCTTTGCTACCTGTTAAAGAGATTATAGAAATCAACAAACATCAGCAATTTGGACTGTCAGGTCTTTAAAATCATAATAGATCTTTTCATAAAAATCAAAGGTCTATTTCAGGAAAGTCATTGGAGTGAAAGTTTGTATTCCTTTGTCACTGACTGCTTCTAGGATTTAGTACCCACTGAGTTCTACCAGTCATCTATTTTTCCTCCGGTTATTTCTCCCTACTTCCTCTTCTGCCATTGTGAAGAAAGGTTAGGTCCCTTTTCTTATCCCGTAATGCAGTCTTTCCACTACTTTCCCCAAGAAAAGAGCTGCATACTTTATGATTTCAGACACAGGTCCAATCTATCTAGTTAACATTTGATAATATTTTTGAGGGGTGGGGGTTGATCAATTGCATCCAACTCTTTGTGACCCCATTGGTTTTGTTTTGGATTTTTTTGGGCCAAGATACTGGAGTGGTTTGCTATTTCCTTCTCCAACTCATTTTACAGATGAGGATATTGAAGCAGACTGGGTGAAGTGACTTGCCCAGGGTCACATAGATAGTAAATGTCTCAGGCTGGATTTGAACTTTGGTCCTCCTGACTCCAAGTCTGCCACTCCATCCACTGTGCCACCTAACTGCCCCATATTGTAATGAACTGTAATTTTTTTAGATGTTTTTGTCATCCTATTTTATTTTTACCTTTGACAGTAGAGCTTCTGACGAAGAATACCCTGTCATAGGAATACATTTTAGTCATTAATAGAAACATTTCTGTGCACCAAATGTTTGTTTTATGTAAATCAGTTAAAAATATAATGTGAAACCCTCTTCTACACTAGACCAGCAGGCCTCCATTTTAACAGCTTTTATTCAGAAAGCTTAGACACAGTATATGCTGAATCACAGTATAATTTGAAATTCAATAAAAATTTAAAATCAGATCTTACCTGTATAAGACATTATCTTTAAATAAATGTATAATACTTTAGTGAGTTATGATTTCATCTCCATAGATAGTCCTAGTGCAGATTATAACCTGTTCCTGTCTGGAAAATGACCCTCTCCTCTCCATTTAGCTATCCCATATCTCTTCTCCCCTCTGAAGGACTATACTCAGTTTCTGTGGGTAGGTGGTTCTTGGTTGTAGTCCTAGCTCCTTTGCCTTCCAAAATACTCTACTCCAAGCCCTGTGATTGCTTAATGTAGAAGCTGTGTTATCTTGACTGTGGCGCCATGATATGTGAATTGTTTCTTTCTGGTTGCTCGCAGTATTTTCTTCTTGGCCTTGGAGCTCTGGTATTTGGCTGTAATATTCCTCCAGATTTTCATTTTGGGATCTCTTTCAGGAGGTGATTGGTGGATTCTTTCAGTTTCTATTTTATCCTCTGGATCTAAGATATCAGGGCAATTTTCCTTTATAATTTCTGGAAATATGATGTCTGTGCTCTTTTTTGATCATGGCTTTCATGTAGTCCAGTAATTCTTAAATTATCTCTCCTTTATTTTCCAGTTGTTTTTCCAATTTTCTTTCCTTTATCTGTTTTCCATTGTTTTTCCAATTTTCTATTTTTTTCATTCTTTTAATTTCATTTTATTTTTTCTTCATGTCTCATGTAATCCTTAGCTTCCACTTAACCAATTCTAATTTTTAAGGAATTATTTTTGTCAGTGAGCTTTTATACCTACTTTTCCATTTGGCCAATTTTACTTTTTAAGGAATTGTTTTCTTCAGTCAATTTTTATATATCTTTTTTCCATTTTTTGGTGTTACCTTTACCAAGTGGTTGATTCTTTTTTTATGGTTCTCTAGTATCACTCTAATTTCTTTTCCCAATTTTATTCTAGCTCTTTTATTTGATTTTTAAAATCCTTTTTGAGCTTTTCAGGAATTCTTTGGGGCCTGACACCAGTTTTTGTTCTTCTTTGAGCTTCATATGTAGCCTTTTTGATAATGTTATCATCTGAGTTTGTGTTTTTATCTTCCCTGTCATAGAAACTTTCTGTGGTAAGAGTCTTTTTTTGTTTCTTGCTCATTTTTTGAGCCTATTTCTTGACTTTTAATTTTATGTTAAAGTTGGACTCTGCTCCTGGGGTGGAGGGGGCACTGTCCCAGGCTTCAGATTTTTCATGTAGCTATTTTCAGAGGTAATTCTGGGAACCTGTAAGTTTTCAGTTCTTCCAGAGTGGTATGAAGTAAGGAGAGATGTGGTCACTGCTCTCCTAGCCTGTGCTCTGCTCTGTAAGAGACCACAGGTACTCTTTCCTACCCTGGACTGATGACTAGGGTCCCTGCTCCATTGTGGCTTCATGCTCTACTGTGCTTAATGTTCCTCCTTACTATGGGATTGTGACCTGGGTCTGTGACTCAGATCCCTGTTTGGGCAGTGTGACAAGAGTCCTGCAAGCAGTACTAGCAGAGGGCCCCTGTAATCTCATTCTGACCAGTTGTCCCTGGGGGCTGAGAGCACACTGCTGCTGATTCAGTTGCCCCCAAGGCCTGCATAGTCTCTTTCTATTTGAGTTTGACATTGCAGTTTAGTTGAAATGTAAATTACATGAAAGAAGTATGATTCTGATTAGAATTCTAAGATGGAAGCAGAATGAGTCCCTTCCTTGTCCTCTAATCTCTTACTTCCCTTTACAGTCTTTTTCTGTTAATGGGGTTTGGGGTGGTCAGGAAAAAGATAAGAATTTTACTCTGATTTTCCCATACTGCTGAATGGAGACTGTGAAGGTTGTAGAAGGGAGTCATTGGGACATCTTCACTCATAGCCTTCTTTTCACTGCAATCACCCACTTCAAGCCCCTATCATCTCTGCTTTAGACTGTTGTATTTGCCTTCTAATTTCTCTGCCACTACCCTTTCACTTCTCTAATTTGACCTTCACACAGCTGCCAGAATTATTTTCCTAATATATAGTTCTCACTGTATCATTCCCCTGATTGAATAGCTTCAGTGGTTCTTAGTGTCTTTAGGCCAAAAGATAACTAACTCAATCTGGCTTATAAGGTACTCTCAGTCAGGCTTCATCTTACCTTCCTAGCATTATTTGATCCTATTCTACTGTACATTACTGCCAGACTAAACCTGTTGCTCATCTCCTTTTGCTTTTTCTTGCCTCTCTATATATTCATGTAAGCCATCTTTTTACCTAGAACACACTACCTCCTCATTTGCCTATAAAAAATTCTTCTTGTCCTTTAAGATATAGTTCAGATGAAACTGCCTCCATAAAACCTTCTGATTACCCTCAGTTCAAAGTCATCTCTCTCCTTCTACCCGCGTCAAATTTTTTTCTTTTTTTTGGGGGGGGGGAGGTTCTAGGCAGTGGGGTTAAGTGACTTGCCTGGGGTCACACAGCTAGTAAGTGCCAAGAGTCTGAGGCTGGATTTGAACTCAGGTCCTCCTGACTCCAGGGCTAGTGCTCTATCCACTGCCATACCTACTTGCCCTACCCCCCCATCAAATTTCTTAAAGAACTTTTATCTATAGATTTCTGCTTTGTTCTTGTCATACTTGTCACTTTATACCTTATATCACAGTTAATTATGTGTTCTATCCTTATTCGATTTTAATCTTGAAAACTGGGACATCCTATCGTGTACCCAGTGCTTAATGATAATAATTATTATAATAAAACCAAAATTTATGTAGCACATTGAGGTTTCCAAACTGCTTTACAAATGTTTCATTTTATCTTTACAATAACCTTGTAAGGTAAGTACTTTTATCTCTATTTTGCAGGTGAGGAAACTGAGACAGAGGTTAGGTGACTTGCCCACATACCTAGTGTCTGAGTGTCTGAGGCAGGATTTGAACTAGATCATCCTGACTCCAGTCCCAGTTCTTCACTGTACACTTAGCTGTTTCTAGCAGCTTAGCACATTTTTGTACATAGTAGACACTGAATAAATGTTTGTTGAATTGGATTAAATAAAATTGTTGGGTGTTGAAACTGTAGTGGGCCAATTTTGGCAACATGATGAATTGAAACAGGAAAATGGGAATGAGGAAAAGGAATTCCATAGCAGCAGCATGTAATTTACTGGAGCTGAGTCTTCCTGGGATATCCCTTCTTATTTAAAGTTCAGTTTTAAGTCAGGGTTTGCCTTGGGTGGCAAAACTAGGCTTCTAGCTATTTTCCTAGGCTTCTTGTCTAGTGTTAATATTTTGAAGCAGTATGTATTTGAGAGAGGAAGTGATTGTGGGTTGATTTCCTCTTTTTTCCTTGCCTACCTAAATATAACTAAAATCTGCAATTAATAAAAATTCACACATAACCTGTGATACTGTGGATTTTCAGACTAATACTATACTAACTTTTGACAGTATTGGGTGCTTTTGTGGTAGGATTTGTATATTATATTGTGTGTGTGTACATATACAAATATGTATTTTTCTATCAGATTCTGAGGTATTGAATATTAATGAAGTTTTTACACTACATTAGAGATTCTTAATCTCTCTTAATTGAACTATTTTCTTAATTGTTACCATGACACTGATCCCCTGTATATTTCTTTTAAGAATTCAGTTCAGCTCAGTAAACATTCATTTAGTGCCTACTATGTGCCAAGCACATTGTGTGGCATTAGAGTACGATGATAAAATAAAACAGATTTTATATTCTACTGAAGAGGACATAAAATGTGAACAGACAAGTGAATGCAAAATATGTGTGCCATAAAGACAAAATAATTTGACTGGATAGGGACCTGGGGGATGGAATAAGAAAGAGCTTGGTGTAGGACATGACAGTTGAGCCAAGCTTTGAAGGGGGAGCTAGGAATTCCAAGAGGAGGGAGTGGAGAGTGTTCCAAAAATGGGGGACAGCAAAGGCATGGAAGACTGCAAGTTGGCTAGTTTGGCTGCAATGTAGAATTGTAAGAGGGAGTAATATGAAGTCAATCTAGAAAGATATTCTGGAGGCAGATTTGAAGAACTTTAATCTCAGGCATTTAAATTAAACATAGGTACCTGTATTTTATCCTGGAGGAAAGGGTGAACCACTGAAACTTCTTGAGGAGAGTTAGACCCATGTTTTAGGAATATCTTAAAGGATGAAGGATGTGTTGATAAAGGGAACCTCCAATTAATTAGTAGGCTATTACTGTAGTTTTGGAGGCTGAATTAGGGAGATAAATGAGGAAAAGGGATTGTAATGCAAGGGTAGAGTTAGAATTAAGATAAAGTATGTGAAGCAAAGTCAAGATTTGAATATCACTTTGGAGTTGTGAACCTGAGTCTTTGGAAAGATGAGGAAATTAGGAAGAATGGTAGGCTAATGGGGGAAAGATAGAATTCTGTTTTGGACATTCATTTGTTAAAACAAGCATGTTGAGTTTGAGATGCCTGTGGGAAATCCGGATAGAGATGTCTAACAGGCAGGTGTTGATGTGGGACTGGAGCTTAAGAGAAAGCTGAGGTCTAGATTAGTAGATTTGGTTGTCCACCTTCACAGAAATGATATATTAAATCCATGGAAGCTGATGATGTTGTTAAAAAAGAATGTAGAACGAGAAAATGGCGCAGGATTCACCTAGCATGGGGGTGGGGGGGGGTGGGGAACATACATGGATGTCGATCAAACAAAGAAGATTGAGTAGGAATACTCTGGAAGGTAGAAGGAGGAGCCAGAGGACTGTGTCACAAAACCCCAGGTAGGAAAGAGTATGTGAGTAGAGAGAACATGGTCAACAGTATGAGATGATGATACAGAGGGGTCCTGAATAAGTAGAGCCAGATCTTATTCTAATGAGAAGATTTTAAAAGTCTAGCAAGAATATTAACCACAAAAATATGAGGGAGAGACTGCTGAAGCTCTTCCCCAAATTGAGGATAGGGCCCCAAATTACCATTTTAGCACCAGCACCTTGTATTCTGAATGAACAGTTAGAAAACCTGAGTTCTAGTCTTGGCTTGACCCATGTGACCTTTGGCAAATGATTTAGCCACTCTGAAACTTAGGTTTTTGATTTGCAAAATGAGTAAAATAATTTCCTTGTCTATCTGACATCTTGTAACAATCAAATGAGATAACAAATGAGAAAGATTCAAAAATATTAAAGTGCCATACAAATATGATATAATTATTTTGCAGTCACCTTTTAGAGGAGCTCTAATTTGCTTTTGACTACATTTCAATATTTATTAGCTCATTTATGTTGCGTAGAATCATTAAATCTTAGTATTGTAAGGGAATATTTCCAACATTTTTTTCTTTAAAATTCTTTTTACTGAATTAATGCTTGGTGTAAAAGTTATTATCAAATGACCAGAAATTTGTCTCCCAGGTTAGATGTTATTATAAAATGGCTTTTATTGAAATTTGTCATTTTAGTGTCTTTTCCCCTTGCACTTTTGTATTTTTAATCTTTTTTAGCAAAGAAAGAGTTAATAGCATCAAGGATGTTAAGCAGGAAATGCTGTTATCCTTATGCATATGATGGCATGAATAATTTAGTATCTTCGGGAAATGCAAACTGCAGTAAGAATTCAAGCAACCTTTATCAGAGTAGTAAGCAGTATTTTGCTTGACAGGATGAAGTGAAAATTCTTATCAGAAAAGGAAGGCTTAAACTGTTCATTGTAAGAATATTATATGGCAGTTTAAATTATAATATGGATCCAGATTTTTTTTGATCTAAAAACAGTAAGACTGCGTAAGAGAAATCATGGCTTACCTGCATTCTGACAATTCTCAGGAGGTAATTGGCAACTGTCCTTGCCAGTTTGGTTGGTAACAGGATGTGGCAGTTTCTGTGCTGTCAGAAGCGGGATAATTTCTCAAGTTTTTCTTGTAAGTGTTTATTTTTCTTATGCTTCTTTACTTGTAGATTGTTTAAAAAAAATGGCTAAAACATCAGCCTTTATCCTTTTTAATTTAAATCTAGTCTCTATAAAACATTTTTAAAAATTGTCAAGTAATATTCCAAAATAAAATGAGATTTGTAATTTTAATTGAAAAATTACTCTGTAAGTTTGTTTATACACAGTCTAATCTTAGACTTAGTTTGATAGATTTTTCCTTTTATATGATAATGTATATTATAATTTGTAACATTATTGTAAATGTCATCACTATATGTTTAATCATATTTTGAGAGCCTTGCAGTATTGATACCCTTGGCTTTCATCCTCAATTTAATTTTTTTTTAAATGTTGTGTTTTGAGTGTTAAAATTGTTTAATAAGATCTCCTTAAAAATAGGAATGTCAGAAATATTCCTGCTTAAAGAAACAAGACATATAAAATTGAGTTATCTTAAATTAAGCCTTCTAAAAATGGTCTAGATTTGTTGTATTATACTGTGTTTTAAACACTTTTAGATGTGTTCTCTTCTACTAAATATAAGTTGGTTTTATTCTGTTCTTAGGAAACAACATTTTTAGGTAGTACAAGCTGTACTCTAAAGTATCACTTTTTTTGCCTTTGAAAAGAAAGTCTTGATTTTGGTAGTGGTTGCTTTAAAAGTTATTCTTTTTCTTTTGGCGATATTTAAACCAGATTATTTTTAACTCACTAAATGTTTCTTGGTTACTACAAATGAGAACAGAGAACATCTCCCAAGAATTTAGATCTTGTATGGATCATATAGATGTAGAAGTCAGATAAAGACATATGTATATATAATCATCCCCCCCCCAGCCCCACCAACTTCATACCTGATTTTGAGTGTTGCACATAGTCTTTGTTAGTCCTCCAAATTTTCATATTTTTCTGGGATATAATCAGTGATACTTGGTCTTTTAAAAGTTCTGTGTAATAATTTAAATGTATTTAGTAATGTACATGAGTTTATTTCATGGATATTCAGTGTTCTAGTTAATTTTTTCACTTCCTCTCTTTGGCACATAAACATATGTTGATTAACTTTCGCAAATGGTTTTGAGGGGAAGGGAGGAAACAACAGAATAAAACACTCAGAGACAATGTGTTACTATAATTTTGTTTCAATACGAATGAAATATGTTAATTTCATGTTGTAATATAAAACTCATTTGCTGTAGGCTTTTTTCATGTTGATGGGATCTTTTTGACAAATAGAAATCAGAAAAAAACCATTTCAAATGTTCTTATCAAAATATATCTTGCTCATTCAGAGTATTTTCAAGTGAAAATTATCTTAAACAATAGGGCACAAGTTTATTAGGGTACATATCGAAAAATATTTGATCATAAAAAAGATATATATATACATATACATATATATCTCACAGAGTACCAAATTCTTAATAGGACTTATAGGGAAAGGTGGAATAACCAAGAAATATGTATAAATACACACTAAGCATTTAAAACCACCTTTTAGTCTACTATGAAGTCCCTGGACTAATCATTTACAGATGGCCCCTTTGTCCTTTGAAGCTTCTAACACCAAGGTGTCTGTTGCAGCCCAGAGCAAGGTTACTGCTACCCAGGACAGCACTAATTTGCGATGTATTTTCTGTGGTAAGCAACATTATGTTTACATTATTTTTTTCAAGCTGTGGTACATACTGCTTGCACTTTTCATAAGTCTTATTAACCCTAGGCCATGGTCTAATTTTTGGTAATTGGAATTTATTATAAGCTACTGTTATTATATTGTGATCAATGTTGTTGTATTACTTTGATAGCTTTTGAACCTGCTCATTAGGAGGGGTACAGAATCACTCTTTGGGAAATCCTGATCATGATCAACTCTTTGTACTCATATACATAAAATTTTTTAAATTAAAAAAAAAGTTATGTTTAGGAGAGAACTGTCTTTTCTCATTAGAAATTCTTTCAGTGATTATAACTCTTAAGGTATACTGGGACCTAAAAAATGTCTCCTCATACACTACTTTTTATCTAAATTGTATTACCTCCAGTTACTGGATGGCTGTGAAGGCAATAGAAGCTTCTATTTCAAGATCAATAGGATGGTGTCCTGGATACACTTTATTAAAAAAAAAAAGCTCAAGTAATTGTGACTTAGGTGTAAACTTAGGCTTTTAGAGAATGCACATATAAGCCCACTTCATTTTGGTGCCCTAATAAGACAAATTATGAAAAAAAAAAGCATCCAAGCGAAAGATTGGTATTGTGTCTTGGGTATTTAGTTAGGCTTTTTCATTTTGGTTTCCTTTTATTTCCCTTTATTCTAAAGTACTATCATTTTGAAACTCTAAACTCTAAAAAAGCAGGCTTAATTTGACAGTTTCTAGAGTGCCAAGTAATTTGAAAAAGTTGGTTATTTAATAAAAAAAGTATTATAAATTTTATGCTATCAATATAAATTCACTTAAGGTTGTATTCATTGCTATTATTATTTCAGAATATTTCAACTTTTGCTGCTTTGTATCCAAGGCAATCAGAGCATAGCATTTTAAATATTAATGTTGTTAATTTACTAGAAGGAGATTAAGGATAAAGGAAAATTATTTTAAATTTGTGAATATTTGCTTGTTTGTAATTAGCAAGGAAATATTTATTGTATTCTTCCAAAATAAAAACTAAATTAGAACATTAGCGTTTAATTGTTGTAGTATTCACATATCAGTTGCATTGTTTACAGATTTTCATATAGTGACTGAGACATGATAGCTGAATCAGGTTATCCATCATCAGCATTTATCAGGTGGAGCAAAATTTCCTTAGAATGTTATGTTTTGGTACTATAGGACATATATTTCTGATTTTCTTCCCTAGAGAGGCCATCCAGGCTGTCTTTTGAGTCAGTCTTATGTTAATATTCTATCCTAAATTGTAAACCACTATGTTTATGTCCATTTAAAGGTCATCCTAATTCTTGTTTCCTTTGAAAATTTCTTGCATTTTTGGTACATTGCTATTTGTCTTTCATGTTAAGACCTATGAACAGAAGATAGTGCTTGCAAATTGGCCAGCCCTTCTGTAAATTAAGAAGGGATTGACCATCTGCAGAAAGACTAATTCATCTTCTGTCAATCAAAATAATTCTATAAAAAGTTGACAGTGAAGTGGGAAAAAAAACACTAGTTGATTAAAATAAAAGCTACTCTTTTTTGAGTCTCCTCTGAATTAGATTTTGAAATGAATGCTTAGAGCTTCCATTGAGAGTAAAAAGTATAACATTTATTACCTTACTAACTAGTTCTCATGAAATAGAGATGACTCTGGCTTCTTTGAAGAATTTGCCAGTTGAGTGTGAAGTGGGAGGAAGGGAGGAGAAAGGTTTGAGTGATAGCCTGATAATGAATTTTGTGTCTCTTGTCCAGTGGCCAAGCCAGCTAAGTTAGCTTCCAGGAGTGATGAATTTTTTTGGTTGTAGGAGCATAAAAAACCTTCTAAGCTGTAGAGGGGTTGTTACATTTGTCAGCGAGGCAAGTACCCTCACTGATGAAATGACAGTTATCTTTTTTGAAGAAAATTTTATTAGCTTAATTTTTTGGTATATGTATGAAATTCTCCACTGATATCCTAATTACCATATGATGATGTGGAGATGACCCTAATTTCTTAGCTATAGACCAGTTGAGCTTAAGCTCCGTCAGAGCATATCAAGTTTAGAATAGTTTCAAACCCAAGTGATGAACTGTATGCCTGTCATTTAAGGACCAACCTAGCTAATTCTAGAGAGGTTTCTCATCAGATTTGGCCATATAGGCAAACAGATTTTTTCAGTCATAGACTCTCTGCCAAATTATGGAAAATTTCAAAAAATGTAAGTGGAAGGAGTGGCCACACCAATGAAATCACAGAAACAGTACTGTTGCATTTTGAAGTGAGTGAAATATATACTCTTTTAATGGTGTAGTGAAATAATTTAATTTGTATCTAGAGAATGAAAATAGTATAATTAGTGGAATAGATACGTGATGTTAACAAGAGAATGATTTTTGGCAACTTGACAATTAAAAAGACAAAAATATTCAAAGGAGATTTTTCTGTAATAAAATAATCAGAAAAATCAGTTGCTTTAGTAAAGAATAGTAAGGAGTTTTTGGTAATCCCTCTACCATGCATTCTCTTCAGCCATCACCAGCCAGGATAGGTTAACATTTACTAAACGTGTTTGTAACAATCTATGGGAAGGTAAAAACAAAAGGACAAGACAACCAAGAACAAAGAGCACTCCTTCATTAACCTTTTTTCCTCATTAATTCCCTTTGTCAGATCCTACTAATAAATAACTTTTATTCTTTAAAATTACCTTTATAATTAGAAATCTCATTATGAGAGGGTAGATTTTTAGGTATATCATAGCTATGGCTATCTCTTAAAATATATGTTGATAGACAAAGCCAGAGTTCAAATGATCATTTCCCTGCTGTTTAGGAGATTTGATGACATTGTTTTACTTTTGGCATTTTTAAATACTTTAAATATTCTGAGACATGTAATTGCCTTCCCCACAACCTCTTCCCCTCTCCTTTATTTGAGTTCTATAATGACCATGATATTTTAAGAAAAGAAGTGATGGTTAAGAGAATACATAGCCTTAAGTATTCTCAGTGGGCATCTTTATGTTTTAGGTCCCCATCTTTATTTTAAGTTGAGCAGAAACCTAATTCCAACTTTTTTTTTTAAACCACTGAATAGTCTCATTAAAAAAAAGGACAATTATGTGACCACATTTTGGTTATTTTCCTTCAATATGTTCATCCTTTTTAATCCTGCTCTGTTAATACTTTCGGAATGCTTATGCATTACAATTGACAATGCATACAGAATGCTTTGTGGTCGCAGTATTTAAAATTTGACAGCAAGCCATCATATGGTAGCTTTAAATAAAACTCAACACAGACTAAATGCAGTTTTTTTCCCTAAATTCAGAAACTTAGAGTGAACAGCATTCAGATAACTGTGATAGATTTTTCTAGATTATAGCTGTACAAGCCATTGAATGATTTTTTAAAAATAGAAGTCTACTTAATGGAGAAAAAAAAAAAGACTGCCTTTTGCCAGAACAGATTAGAAGAGTCAAGAGAGCTACTTGTTTTTCACAATCTTTTTATTATTTTAAAAAGACTTTGAAATTATTCTTATCTCTTCAAGGTTTCTTATATAAATATAGTAAACTTAATTTTATCAAAGATGAAATCACTCACAAAGTTCTGCTGTGCTTTCTTCTGTAGAATCAAAAGTTATTTCTTCTCTTATTTTCTCCAAAGAAAATTTGTCATGTCCGTTTTGACTTTCCTCAATTAAAATACATTTTCTCTTTGCTTTTCTTAAAATTCAGTCCTATGGTTTTTACTCAGTAGTTTTGCTTTTTAAAATAAAAACATCATGCTTGAAGTATGATAGACTTTACTTTTGCTTCCCCCCGAAAAAATTGAGTAAAAATTATAAGATTGAATCCAGCCTCTGTCTTGGTCTGTTACATTTGCCTTAAAATGGATTGTTTTAGTAACTAAGTAGCAAATATAGTAAATTGATGTGATTTCTATATAGGAGATGTGAATTAATGTAGCTTTAAAAGTTTAGGGCAGTCCTGATGTGGACACATAGAAGGAGCATGTTTCTTTGGAATGGAGAGGTAAATAAAATCACAAACTCCCACCTTTCACATTTTCTTTTTTCAGGTTGCATTCAGTATGTGATACTCAGTTGACAGACGTAAGCTTTCACAACTATTTTGTAGACAGTGTCTTTAAAATTCACATATTTAGTTTTTGCTCATTTTAAAAAAACTCTGTATAATTGGATAGTTCTGTTGCTAAAGAACTAAATAACTGTTGAATGAATGAAAGAAAACTAAAGTTTAGTGACATCTTTAGTCTTCCAGTTTTTTTTTTTGTTGTTTTACAAAAATGCCTTTTCTGATATCAAATGACCAGGTATTCATAAATTTATTAGTGTAAGAAACCAAATCATGATGAAAAGAAGAGTTCAAGCATATTAGCATGTTATAGACGTATTTTTATTAAAAAAACTTAATAAGATAATGATATTTATTTTCATTAGATACATCATTGCTTTGACATTAGTGAATGTAGGAAGAGTTATGTGAAAACTTGTAGGAGTATTAAAATTTATAGGACTGGTTAGAATTTTTCAATACTTAAAACCTAAACTCATGAAATTAGGTTTCTAAAAAGCAAAGTTTTGCAGTATTTTAAAGTTTTTAGTTAGAAAGAATTAGCATTATGACATCAGTCTTCCTGATCTATTTATTTCAAAGGTAATAAATACTTTCTTCTTGAAAGAGTACATAGTTTTAAGCTGATATCAAATTATTAGGCAAGCTATTTTTAATAGACTGTAATTTAATAAGCTTTTGGACTATCATGTTAAAGTAGTCTGTAAAAACGATAACCATTACCAAATAATTATTCATGGCTTAGTGGCCTTACAAATTCACAAGTTTCAGTTAGATTACCAAAATGTTTACCCAGAATATTTAAATGGTTTTTGGCAGCCTTAAGTGTTCTTTAAGGGTTTTATATTACTAATTAGGATTTAGTATTCACTCTTAGAAAGTTTTTTGAGCCTTTAGTTTTTCAACATGTACCTTGATATGTGGTGTAGTGAGAAAACATTCAACTTACACTGGAGACCTGGGTTCCAGTGTGATCTCTGTGCAAGCATGGACTAGGCTCATAATATGGCACTACTGAATTCGCAGAGATGTAGTAAACAAAGCACTATGCAAACTTTAAAGTGCCATAGAAATATGAATTAATAAATATTGTTATTACTGGAATCATCAGATCATTGCATTTTGGAACTGGAAAAAGAATTAGAGGTCATCTAGTTCAACACTTCTTTTTACAGATAAGGAGCCTGAGCCCAGAAGCATGAGTGACATCCCCAAGAGTCACAGAACTTAAGTAATGAGAGTTAGGACTAGGATCCAGGTCTCCTAATTCCTTAGCCCAATGTTCTACCTGAAATTGAATTTATTTCTTTTAACTGTTTCCGTTTTAATTTCTATTACTTAAAAAAGATTTCATCTGCAGGCATTTCATCATGTTATTTTGTACATGCCATGAACTAATATTGGAGCAAAATTTCTTCCTTTTATATGCTCTTAAGAACTTTACTACCAGCATATCAGAAAGCTTGGCTACCTCTAAAAAAATCTTTCTGATAGACTAGTAAATGATTTTGCATTTAAAATTAAAAATATACCAGATATTGTAAATAAATGCTACCTCAAACTATTTAACCTATAAAAGATGACCACTGTATAAGACTCATAACAGTATGAATTTTCACATTTAATTTACACTAGATAAAAGTTGTTCTTACACATTCTTGGAAGTAGGTTAATTACAATGACGATGTCAATTACTAAAGCTAATTGCCTATTTGGAGTAGTTAGATAAGAATGGCCTGGCACCACCTTTAGATACAGACTTTTTAAAAATTGTTTCTTAAATTTATCCATGCACTTGTACCTGCTTTTCTAAGAAAGCCTAACAACTACCTGTTATACCCATTCTTCCCCCAAAGTGTTAGAGTTAATAATGCAAGATGTTAACATAATAGTAACAGACTATATTCGTATTTTTATTAGGGGGTGTGGGTGTGTGTGTGTGTGTGTGTGTGTAGTTGGTATATTTTAAGATACTTATACTGTATCTGAATGATATGCACTCCAGCCTGCAAAATTGTTCAGCTATTCATAGTGTGCTGCTTAGGTGAGAGTAATAGATTTTTTAAAAACAGAGAATAGTAGTTTTTAAATGTCCTTTAGTTGAAGGCTTAAAATTGATTACCTTTGGAAATTTAAAGAAATGCACCACCAAATTTATGTTAGCTGATTACTCTGCAATTTACAAGAAAATACAAATTATTTTATATCAAATAATTATTGAAAGTGCATTATATAAGGGGAAAAATAGAATTAAGGTAAATAATCATGATCCTTTGCTGCTGGATCTATTAGCTCAGAATTCTAATGAACTTGATCCTTTCAAGTATGAAATCTAAACCTGGCTATTACCTAGATATTTAATCATTTGAACTTTTAGATCACAAAAATTTGATTTAGTATGTAGAAACATTTACTTTTGTATGTGAGTAGTCTAGTGGCTTTTCAGAAGATCTCAAAAAAATGCCTTTATTGGTAAACATGTTACCGTTTTTATTGTTGAATATGTTACCCTTTTGACAAGTTTTGGCATGTTAAGTTTCAATATTTTCATATTCAAGAGTAGAAGGTGACCATTATTTCTTTTACTGGACTAAGTTTTAAGATTGAAATGTTTTGGCTCCTAAATATGGTATGTAGGAATAGTTCCAATATTTATTGATCTCATTTTTAAAAATTTTAAATTTGTCTTACTATTATCATTGTCACTAATTTGGGGAGCAGTTCTATAGTTTTCAGCAGAAATTGCCCCAACAATCGATTGCTGGAATGATGGTTGATTAACGATAGACTTGGAACATTAGGATATGTAGTAAGTAATGTGGACCTACGAAAAAGCCTATTGGTAGCTGTGGAAGATGCTTTTTATACACAAAAGTCTTTGAAGATTAACTATGTTAAAAATTCAGGTAGCTAGGTTAATTATAATGGTTACATTTAGTATCTATTCTGTTCAGTGCCAGAAATGCTGAGCCATTGAACAAAAAAGTCATTTTTCAATTGGCCAACAGATTTATAATGCGTCCTTAAATTTGCAGTAACATCATAAATCAGTATTAGTAACAAGGTTCTCATGCTCTTTTTCTCCTGTTTTTCATTTCCAGTGTTCTATTTAGGTGAGTTTTCAATTCTAATTTTTCCTTTTGAGTCTCTTTACACCCTTATCATCCTTCCCCTCTCCCTCTTCAACCATGAGTAATTACTTCAAAGATAATGTTTCTTCATTGTCTTAAAGAATGTCAAGTTAGGTGCCTCTTCAGATTCTCATTGAGTACTTGTTTTACTATTATGCTCTTCATGTATAAATTTTTATTTTTTCTTTATTCCTGAAGTTTTCCCCATTTGTTTCAAGTAAGTCTTCTGGAAATAATGACAGTATTTTGTTGCAGTCTTCTTTTATTTGCTGTGTGTTATGAAGCTTATGTTTTGTTTTGCTACAAAAGGAAGATACATTTGTAAATATTTGTGATGATTTTGTATTATTTTCCTGATTTTATATATTTTATCAACTTTAATCTAAAAGTAATACTCATTTATAATCTTGTTTTCCCCTTTTATAGGTCCTACATTACCTAGACAAAATTCACAGCTGCCTTCCCAGGTGCAGAATGGTCCATCACAAGAAGAATTGGAAATTCAAAGAAGGTAAATTCATTCACATTGGGAATTTATAATTTTCTGTCTTATGTACTACCATTGAAGAATTGAAATGTGGAGAAATCCTAACATTGACATTTTGAATGTGTTAGGTACAATTTGCCTTGTCAGTTTTTCTTGGAAAAAATTTTTCTTACTACCAAAACGTTTGGTATAACTTTTATGTAATCATCAAATATATTTTAACTCCCTAGTATATATGAGGTACTAAAGTGGGCTGTAGAAAGAACCATAAGACATGGTCCAAAGTCTCAGTGATTTTATCTGGTTTAGATGGTAGGGCACATAAATGAAAAATTAACTAGTATTAACTAATCAGTAGTAAAAATAGGAAATGTTATGACAATTCAGAGAAGCAAAATATAACAATAAGCTGAGATGGTCAGAAAAGATTTCAGTAAGAACGGATAGAGGCACTTGACCTACATTCAGAGGAGTTTTTAGGTAGTAAGGAAGAAGAGCATCCTGGGTATGAAAACTGATATGAGCAGTATCATGGTCTTAGAAGGTGATTGGTCAAGTGCTTAGAATAATTAGTAGTAAGTGAAGGTGTGGCTGGAGTGATAGCCAGGGACAAAACTGTGGAGAGTTTCAATATTAGGCTAAGTATTTGGATTTAAATATAGAGTCAAATACAAAGGCAAGCTCATTATTCCCCAGATTCTCTTCTACCCTTGCCAAGTGGGTTTTGGCTAGCAGTTAAAAGCACAGACAAGCATAAAATGATATGGTTTATAGTTTACAATACTGACAGGAACTCAGAACCAGTCAATCACCATCAAAATAAGGAACATGCAGGTAGTATGAGTTCAGAGACCAGAATTGAAGTCATAGTCTTAAGTGTTGGGCCAAATAAGCCGGGAACAAATCAAATTCAAAATTTCATTAAGTGTTAAGGAATTATTGTTTAGAAATTCAGATAGGAAAAGAGGTTACAAGCAGAGACTTTTGAGACTGGATATGAGGGAGTAGGTGAGATAGGGAACCTGGGAATAGCCTCTCAGGATATGATGTAGCAACAAAGGTATGACCAGTGATCCTAGGATGGTGCTGATCTTTCTCTTGCATTTGTTTTAAGCACTCCTCTCTGTGTGTTCATAGAAGAAGTGGCAAATGTGTGCTGCTCTTTAGAGGATAATAAAAGCTCTGCAGGTACTTCTGTGTAGTAATGGTAGCATAGGGAGTGGGCTAGGCTCCTGTAGAGAAACCTCACAGTTCTTTTTCTTCCTGTACATATGTATCATGGCCAGATGAATTTCCTGCTATTCCATTGGTCAAAAGTTTTTAATAGCTCCCTAATACTTACAGGATATATCAGTTTGTCAAAATTATTTATCAAGCTCCTATGTGCAGAGAATTGTTTTAGGAGTATCAGCATAGATAGAGTTGTATAGGATGTATTGGAGGGAAAAGAGAATCAAGATAGGATCACTGATTAGGAGGTGTTAATGAAGGCCTGATTTGTGCTAAAGGCTTGAGCAAGAAAGAATGGAAAGGAAGGATGGACTGCAACAGATATCTCAGAAGACAAACCAGAACTTAATCAGTTATAAGAGTGAGAAGTTAAAACAAAATAATATTAAAAAAATAAAATAAAATAAATGTAAATATTTAAATATATTTCATATATTATTTATATTCTATAATATATAATTAATAAATAAAAATTAATAGAAATAAAAATATAAAATAAAACCCAAAAAAATCCTGAACTTAGAATCACAATATTCCTTCAACTCACATTCTAGGGAAGTTGGTTTGCTAAAATAGCTCCTGTGTAGTGAAAGAGATGTCAAGGAATCTGGATCATGGTCAGGGAAACTTCTGTCCTGTTTTTTTTTTTTTCTGGCAAAGCCAGGGATCTCTAACTGTAAACATTTTTTTATCTAATTTTGAAATTTCCACTTAACAGATTTATGTTGGTAACAAAGTTGGGGAAGCGGGGCACAGGGAGGAGGAAAGAGAAAGGGGAAGAAAAAAGAGGAGAAGGAGGGGAAGAAAGAAGAGAAGATAGTGTTTAGAAGAATGATGGTGTTTCATTGACCAAAAAAACAAAGTATGAAGAATAAGCTTGTTTTGAGAAATGGTCAAAGTTATGGTTTTTGACACACTCACCTTAAAGTTTCACCAGGATAGTTAATTGGAAATGACAAGAATATATTTGGAGACAAGGAAAGAGCAGAGCAAGAGATTATAGGTTTGTAAATAGTCTAAGTAGAAGCGGTAGTTGAAACTATAATGTAACAACATCTCTGAGTAAAAAAAAAAATGGGACAAAGGCTGAACTTCTGGAAGCATCCAGTTAAGAATGAAAAAAGGAAGTCACGTTAGAAAAGTAGGATAATCAGTATAGTATGTCATAAACTTCAGAAAGTGGTGTTTTGTTTTTTTTAAACAATGTTCGTGTAATTCTGTTCAAGAAGCCAAGATTTCAGGATGATGGTTAACTTGTACATGTTTCCTGTTAGTGTATCATATCCTCCTTATTTGCTGAGAGTTGGGAGTATCTTGTAATTTCTAAAAATCAGTTGTTTGGTAAATTAATAATACTACCATCTTTTACCTTTGAACTATGCTTGTCTTATTTATCTTTGTTCTGTTGTAAATTGGACCAGTGAGATTGAACATTGGCTTTGGTGAATAGAAGATATATTAATGATGAATTAAGGGAAGACTCAACTCTTCTAGATACTTGCTAGAGATTCTTGTTGTTTTTTAAAAACTAACTTTTTATTGACCTATTTTGTTTTTACACTGTCCACGCTTCTGAGTGTGATTCCCCCACCACCCCTAACTGTGTATATCTCTCTTTTGGTGATCTATTTTGTTCATTTATTTAGCAAGCAAAGGGATCTACATTAAAAAAATGTTGGGTGGTTGTTGTTAATCCTTTGTTCTCAAAGAGGACTTATTTGCGCATGAATTAGATTTGAGTGGGGCAGTCCTGTACAAAGTTGTCAGCCTCACTTTGTCCTTTAGAGTCATCTAAGTTTAGTGGCAAGGCAACAGGATGACTGGCGATGCCCCAGGTTGCAGTGAGTGACCTTGGACAAAAGACCTAAATTTTAGTCTTGGTTCTTACGCTAATTAGCTCAATGACCTTGACTCAAGCCATTTAACCTTATATGGTGTCAAAGTCCTCATCTCTAACTCCTGAAGTAGAAGTAAATAATCTCTAGGAGCCCTTTTCATCCTTAACAGTAATGTAGAATAGAATATGAAAACACAAGAGAGAGAAAGTGATTACTTAGAGGGGGTGGTGGTAGTGGATCAAAGCCAGGTTTAGATGAAAGAAATTGTGTGTATATGTGTATATATACACACATATATACATATACATATGAGCTAGGTGGTGCTGTGAATGGAGCTCTGGGGTCAGGAAGACCTGCCTGTGTTCAAATTTGGCCTCATATACTTACTAGCTCTTACCTGGTCAAGTTACTTAACCTCTTTGTACTTCAGTTTCCTCAACTATAAAATGGGGATAATAATCATACCAATCAGGGTTATCGTTAAGGTTAAAATGAAAAAAAATTTATAAAATGTTTGTCAATATTAAAGCACTATATAAATGATCAGCTGTTAGCTCAAGGGTTAGGTAAAAATTGGATAGAAGAAGCTTTGAGTGAGGGAGGAAGGAATTCAGTCTAGGCATTGAGGAACTTCTTTGAAAATAGCAAGTAGCCCAGTTAGATTGCAGTTCCAGAGTTATAAACTGTGAGGCCACACTTGGACCAGATCAAAATGTTACTGGAATGGTAATTTGTGGTTTTCAAAGTTAGCATGCAGTTGGCATATTAATCCTTTTCTAATTGAGTTTGACACTAGTAGTTTATATCATTTACCCCCTTACAGAATTCTCTTACTTCCTCTCTATCCATAAGGATCCTATTTGAAGTTCAGAGTCACCCTTACCCTCATTCTAATCCATGAATTTTTCTCCCAACTTCTCTAGGTATATTAATCTTTTCTTTTTTCTGATATCAATAGAAGTCATTCAGCTTTATATAATACTTTATTGTGAACTCACTTGTATTTTTTTTATAATTGCTTCTTGCTTATTAATCTTGCCCCCTCAACTAGATATTAAAATATTTGAGGGCGGAATTGATAAATTTTCAGGTGATAAGCACTTTTTAGCATTGAATAGATTTCTTTGTCTGCAGTCAGTAGTTCCCATTTGGGTCCAATTTTTTATTGGTACCTCAAGCAGTAAATAATTGTCCAATTATGTGAAAAATAAAATTTCCCTCTGACAGCAAGTATGTGAATATTTGGAGCATTCTAGGTTTAGGTGGCTATATGAAACTGTTATGATCATGCACATAGTGATTTTAGTGTTCATGCACCAGTCACATCAAACTTCTGCTTCTGAGTAAAACATATTCTTGAAATTTCTCAGTCTGATCAGATTATTTCCAAATTGCCACAAGAAATCAGTATTTGAGCACAAACTGATTCCCAGTGGATAGTCAGATGCATACATGTACCCTCTTTTATGTCCTGTACACTGCTCCAGTGTAGCATTCTCTTATCTTTCTGTTGTCTGATAATCACATGATCAAGATATTAGGAACATTTTTGTTCTTGAATTGCAAATGTCAGAATTTTTGGAAACCACGATCAGTGGACTTGTGCATTACATGCATTATAAGCCATCTTGACACATATCCTGCACCATCACAAACATTCTGGAGAAACAAACCTTGTATTGCTTCTCATTGAATATTAACCCTGTTTTCTGCTTGTGTTACTGTTTTATCTGGATGATTTTCCTGTTGTCGGTATCTTTGGTCAGTTGCATTCAGTAGTTTCTGCGAAAGTGTAGTTGGTGTACCAGTGGTGGAAGAGAAGAGAGTCAGGAAGTAACATCTGAATAGAGTCTTTCCTTGCAAACATTGGTTTATATATAAACATTGTTAAAAATGGAGTAATATATGTAATTGCACCATAAGTACATTTATAATTTAATACAGTGTTGTCATTAGCTAATATGAAATATTTTATATCATGACATGCTATTCACTTTGTTGGTTGGTTAGGTGGCTAAAATAAAAAATTTTTATCTCTTTGTAAGATTTGTGTGAATGAGTATTTTAACTTTATTCTTGTTTTAAATAAAAATACAGAAATAAACGTGATGGGGAAACATTTAAAACTATCTTTGGTGTTGAGCCACATATTGCAAAACTTTCTTTTAAAAAGTCCAATATAGAAATCATTTCTGTATGATTATTGTTATATTAAACATCTTCAGGTTGTAACTTTTTTCATTAAAGATGTTATTTAAGTTCAACAAAACTTGTAAAATAAGAAATTTAATAGGAAGTCTTATAGATAGTAAGCATATGCGATCTTGCTCAATAATCTTTTTAATTCCTATAGAATGTTCAGACTATCTGTAATTTTCAAATTTTATACTAACTAGAAAAAATTTTATACTTTGTAGTTAATGTACGTTTTAATTTGGAATTTTAGGGGGCAAAAGTTGCTGTAGTTATTAGCATTTAATGAATATATCTAAAAGTATATTATGAATAATATATTGAATTACCCTAGTTCACAGCACCTTTTTTTTGTTGTGAAAAGCGTTCATGGAACAAAATACATTGGGGAAACACAATGCCGTCTGTAATCTGGCATTTTCCTTCCTTCCCAGTCTTCTCATGTACTCTGTGATTGAGTGATACTGACCGCCTTGCTGTTCTGCTCCATCTTCTGACTGGGCATTTTCACTAAGTCCCCCATGCCTGGAATGTTCTCCTTCTTCATCTCTGCCTCCTAGCTTCTCTGGCTTCCTTCAGATTTCAACTAAAATCCCATCTTCTAAAGGAATCCTTTCCCTATTGCTCCTAATTTGAGTCCTTTTTTTGTTGATTATTTCCAATTTATCCTGTAACGTAGTTTGTTTATAGTTTGCATTTTCTCTCCCCCACTAGACTATGAGTTCCTTGAAGGCCGGGACTGTCTTTTATCATTCTTTGTATCCTCAGTGCTTAGTATAACTCTTGGCATGTAGTAGATGCTTTAACAAATGTGACCAGCTTCTCAGTCTTCTGCAAAGCATGCGTTTCCCTGTCTGTGTTGGTAATCATAGCCATGACATGCTTCTTAAAGAAGGCTCCCTTGGATCCTTTTGATTACCGTTTCCAAAAGTCTGTAGGCCTGTACCCATCTAAGTGCTACAGTGGCTAGAGGGCTGGGCTTGGATTCAGGAAGATCTGAGATCAAATCTGTCCTCGGACACTGGCTGCGAGACCCCTTCAATGCTTTTTAAACTGTGGTAATCACTCATGGGGCCTTGACTCACAGTTTAAGAAGCGCTGAGGACCAAGTGAGATAATATGTGTAAAGTGCTAAGGTGAGTAAGTGCTTAATTATTATTGAGTATTATACTTATTGAGTAGGTGCTTAATAAGTACTTTTCCTTCCCCTGTCCACTCTGATATTATAGCCTTGAGGCATTGATTCACATATAATATTAGAGCCTTACACTGGACATCATCCAGGCCAACTCTTCCTTTTATAGTTCAGCAGAATAAGGCCAAGAGAAATGGCCATTCTAAAAAACTGTCAGTGCCAGGGTGCCGGACTCCAAATGAACTTAACCTTGAGCTTACTCAGCTTTGAAGTTGGACAACATTCTAAAGTATGATTGTGTGAAGAGGAAGACAGAAGGAGATGGAATCTTGAGTAGAATAATTTTTAAAAATCTTTTTTGTGGGGTGGCAGTAGATGTTGGGGGTATGGAGCTAAGGAAAATGGAGAAAGAAGGGGCGAGGGATGCCTGAGTAAATACTCTATAGTGCTTAAAAAACTCTGTTGAAAAGATACTTTGTTTATGTAGTATAATTTTCTAAGACTGGTTTTTCTGAGTTTCTTTTATACTGATTATCTCTTTATTTTCTATACACCTGAGGTAAAATGTAGAATTAAACATGATTTTATAGCTATATGAATTATATTTTTGACTACAAAATAACTTTCTTCTTCCTGTCTTTTGATATATGTGTGTGTATGTGTGTGTGTGTGTGTGTGTGTGTGTGTGTGTGTATATGAGAAATAAATGAACTCAAAGAACAATACTCTAATGGTGGATGAATGTTCTCATACCTTTATGAATTAGGAAAGACATCAAAGACATATAGAAGTATATGGCTAGAGACAAAAGGTGTGATTTCATTAGTATAAAGAACGCTCTTGTAAGGCAATTCCATCTACCATTGTTGATTTCCTACCTTCTCTGCAACTTATATTCTTAGATTTCCCTAGTGCACCCAGAGGTTATGTGCCTTGTGCAAGGTCACACAGTGAGTATATACCAGGTCTTCCTGGCTCTCAAACCAGCTCTTTAGCCTTTTTGCCATGCTATCTCTCTGAATAGGCAGTTAGGTGGCTTAGTAGATAAGAGTACTGTGCCTGAGTCAAGAATAGTTCAAATCTGGCTTCAGACAAAGTATTTGTATATAGAGTATTTGTCCCAATGGACAGTATTGGCATACTATAGTCCGTGGAGTTACAGAGTAGTCAGACGTGACTAAACAACTGAAGAACATCTCCTCTGAATTGAAATATGTTCAGAATCAATGTAAAGGGAATAATAACTGTTAACAAGTATAAAATAGCTAAAAAAGAGATAATTTAAAAGACAGGACATTAGTGGTTGAGGGATCAGGGAAGCCCTTATGTAAATTAAATGTGATATTTTTAATGGGCTTGGCATAATGCCTGATATATATATAGTAGGCATTTAATAAATGCATATTCGACTCCCCACCCTCACCCTTTGCCTTCCCCTCCCCATTCCAGGGTGGTTACTTCTTAAAAGAAGAGATTCTTTGATGTAGAGGTGAAGAGAGTACATTACAGATAAGATGAATTGGATATGATATGTGAGGAACAGAGAGAAAGCTTATTTGCCTGGATGGTAGCTTATAGGAGGAGTAATGCATAGTGAGCCTGGAAAGATAGGTTGGAGAAAAGTTGACAGGGGTTTTAAAAGCTAAATAGAGAAGTGTATATTTTATTTTATTTTTTTTTGTGTGTGAGGCAGTTGGGATTAAGTGACTTGCCCAGGGTCACACAGCTAGTAGGAGTGTATATTTAGAGGCAGTAGAGGTTGACAAACTCAAGCCTGAGAGCCAAATCAGACTGCAGTTTGCTTTTGTAGGGCCCTGGGAACTAAGCATGATTTAAAAAAAATTTTAAATACAGCAAAGCTTTATTTTAAAACGTAAAAGCCATTTTGGGCTTGCTGCTATATGAATATTGGCTGTGAGGCCTAGTGTGATTGGAAACCTATCCCCTATGTGATAGGAAACTGCTAGAGTTGGTTGAATAGGGAATGATGTGGTCAGAGATCTGTGCTTAAGGAAAATCACTTGGACTGAAGTGTGTAAGATATACTCAAATGGAGAGATAGATACTTGAGGTAAAGAGACCAATGGGGAGGCTATCATAGTAATCTAAAAAATAAAGGTTATAAGGGCTCGAATTAAGGTAGCAGCTATGTGAATTGAGAGAAGGTGTTAGATATCTGAGATGATGGGGTATAAATATGGTAAATTTGCTACGCATGCCACCATTCATAAAATATTATAAATACACACAATAAAACGCTATATATACATGTATAAATCTTTTCGTGCTGCAGAATTTCATGAGTTCCTCCTTGTGGATACTTCCTTAATGGTGATCCTAACCCTCAAAAATTTCATCATCTCTCATTGACTAACTTCTCTAAAATTACCTTGTTTTCAAGAGACACACATGTGGTTTATCATCAGGTCTGTATTCAAAACCTTTTTAGGTTGGTAAGACCTGCCAAAACTTGTGTTCCACTGGTATAACTTTTAAAATAAATTCTAATGGCTCCCTGTCACCTCTAGGATCAAATATAAAATCTTTGGGGCCCTTCTTGTTCTTTCTAATTTTGCAGCATTCACTTTGTATTCTTTTGTAGTTAAGCTTTTCCATTTACATTGTTGTCAGTGTGCATATTTTCGTGATCTGCTTGGTTCACTCTGTATCAGATCGTATAAATCTTTCCATGCTTCTCTGTAGTCTCATATTCATCATTTCTACTTGAAGCATGTTAGTATTATGTGCTACAATTTGTTGTTTAGCCAATCCCAATCAGCTAGCATTCACTTTGTTTCAAAATGTTACATAATTCTAAATTGTTTTCCAAAATAGTGATACCGACTGACAGTTCTACCAGCAATGTACTAGTGTGCTTGTCTCCTCACAGCCCCTCCAGCATTGACTATTTCCATCTTACTAAATTGTAGATGTGAAGTTAAAACCCTCAGGGCTCTTTTAATTTTCCTAGCCTCTCCTTCCATTTAATTCTTGAAATTGTCCCTGTTATGTATTTGGTTAAGCCGTTCTTATCCATAGCTGTGAAAGGCATATGATCTGTTCTTCTAAAGTTTTTCTTTTCCCATCGCATGGTCTTTAATATTAAAGCCATGTATTCATTTTGAATTTATTGTGCAATATGACATAAGATAGAGGCTTAAGCCAGAGTTTTTTCCTAAGTAATTTATGTTTTCTAGTTTAACACTGAACTATTGAGTTCCATTGTTTCTGATTCTTCCTTCCTTATCTAGCCTATTCAGAGAGGTAGCATGGCAAAAAGGCTAGAGAGCTGGTTTGAGAGCCAGGAAGATCTAGTATATATTGACTGTGTGACCTTGGGCAAGGCACATAACCTCTGGGTGCACTAGGGAAATCTAAGAATATAAGTTGCAGGGAAGGTAAGAAACCAGCAATGGTAGTTGGAGTTTCCTTACAAGACAGTTCTTTACACTAATGAAATCACACCTTTTGTCTCTAGCCATATAGTTCTATATGTCTTTGTTGTCTTTCCTAATTCATAAAAGTACGAGAACTTTCATCCACCATTAGAGTTTACCTCTTTTTTTAACTCATACTTTATGGGTTTTTTGTTGTTTTTTTATTTTTTATTTTTTTAATACTTTATGGTTTTGATTGATGACTGCTGTTTTACAGTATAAATTAAGTAAATGCTTTTCTCCCTTTAAACCCCTACTTTTCATTGTTTCCTTTGAAATTCGTTGTCTTTTGCTTCTTCAAATAAATTTTCTCCCCTTTTTATACCTATGATTTCTTTTTCTTGTCTTATTGCTATTGTTTTTTGGGTAGAGTGGGCATCCTTTGCTTTACTCTGTATTTATTGAGAAAGCTTATAGTGTATCTCCAGTGTATATGGTATTTACTTTGGGGTTTAGGTCGATATTTTGTGTAACATTTTTAAAAAAGGTCCTTTCATACTAATATTTTGTAGGCTTTAAGATTGTAGTTTATCAAAGGTCCATCATCTATTCGTCATTGTGTTGTTTTAGATCTCTGGGTTTAATATGGTTAATTATGTTAATTATTTTTCTGATGTTGGAATACCTTTATCTCCATGGCCTAAATCCAATATGATCATGATGATATTTGGATATATTTCTGTAGTCTGTTTGACCAGATTTAAATATTTTAAAGTTGAACTACATTAATTTATATTGGTCTTTGATTTTCTTGTGCTTTATCCTTCCCTGTTTTAGGTATTAATACTATTTTATCTCATAAAAAGAATGTGTTAGTATGTTCTTTCTAAGTTTTTTGAACTAATTTGTATGGCATTGATACTATTTGTTCTTTAGAACTTTAATACAATTCTGTCACTCTGTTTGGACTAGAGTTTGTCTGTCTCTCCCTCCCGCCCCCTCTTCCGGTCCTCCCATCCTGTCTCCTCCCAGGTTTGATAGATACTTTTTTGCTGGTTCTGTTTCTTTGTCTGAGATTAAATTTTTATTGAAATTCTCTGTTTGCTCTCTTGTTAATAGTTTATATTTTTGAAGTTATTCCTCTGTTTCTTTTGTGTTTTTAACTGTCAGTGTTTAACTGCCTAATAAATTCAGATAATTTTTTTCTTTTTGTGATTTCCTCTATCTGCTTGCTATTTTGTTGATTTGATTTTCTCTTCTATTTAATCAGGTTTTGTCTTTTCAAAGAACCAGATTTTAGTTTTATTTTTCATTTCTATAATATTTTTGGTTTCCAGTTGATCTTTTAATGTCTGATACCTTTTAATGCCTTTTTTTGATGGCCATGTAATTTATTGACAGATTGATAGTCATGTAATAAATTCTTACAATGATTGATTTTGTTTTTATATTTCCAGTATAACAGTTAATGTCATTCTTTGGTGTCCTCTTCACATTATTAATCCTGCTTCCTCTCCTAGTTGTGATGTATCCAAAGAATGTGAGTCAGCTCCTATTAACTAGGATATTGTGTCATTGTGAGCAAAGAGCTTAGTAAATATCTATAAATAGTTTATAAATCACCATTACTGTGTATAAGAGTTGTAAAAGGGAAATACTTATCTCAGACAGAAGAAGAAAGTTAAGGAGAGTTGGAACAATGAAAGTCTATAGTTCTCCACTTGTCCTTCAGAGGCACAATGGACCAAAGGTTGACCGTCTTCTCTCGTGAGTACTGTCTCTTGATAGAGCAACACTAAATGCTGCTGTGTTAAAACTTAACATTTTTCTAATTTTGTGTACTTTGATTCATGAGTATTCATTTAAAGATATGACGACTAGCGTCAAACCACTAAAGAACAGTAGAGATCTGCTTTTATTTGATGGCAAATGTAAGCTGCCATCTCTTAGTTTTCAGATTGTTATTCTGAGTTTTAAAAAAAAAATCAGTAATAGCTTTCCAAATGAATCCACAGATTTTTTCAGCTATTGTTTTTAACCAAATTTGTTTAACCTCTGGGAGATAGGACGCATAGGATACATAAAATTAGCATCCGTAAGTAATTTGACCAATAGTAGTCATTTTCTCTTACAGATAAGGAAGTATTCAGTGTTAAAGAGCTGATACATTTATTTATTCATTCCTCTATTAAGTATTTAGGATTTATATCTTGCTTTCTTAATATTTGAAATATATAATCCTAATTCTAGAGGCAATAAGAGTAACTTTTGTTTTTCACAGAGTATTTACCAGTAATACATGTGGATCGTTGGTCTAGACTAAAGAATATTCATTACTACCTATTCTAAGCACATTGTAGCATTCAGCACTGCATATTGATTTCTACCCCTAAAAATGACATTTTTGTTGCATTTTTTGAATTAAAGAATGTTGAAGATATCAGATTTTCATTACTAATCTCTCTAAATTAAAAAATGTTGGCGTCTTTGATTTTATAAGACATTTGTCTTTTGAAGGATATCTCTCTAACAGTAGAAGGAGTTATGCTTGGGAAAGTTTTTTGTTGTTGGCATTGTTCTTTGGTAGAATTCATATTTATATGGTGCTGGAAGCTTTTCAGAATGCTTTCTTTACAACAAGTGACTTAGAAAGACTTGTTTCTTCTGAATAATGTTTGGGCAACTGTGGGTCATCCTTGACTCCTCACTCTCATCCTCTATGTCCAGTCAATGGTCAAGTCCTGTCATTTTCACCTCTATAACATTTCTTACATAGACCTTTTCTTTTCTTTGACACTGTTACCACCCTGATACAGGTGCTTTTACAACCTAACACCCTGTTGAAGTGGTCTATGGTAATATTGTAATTTTTTATCTCCTTGCCTCAGGTCTCTCCCCATTCCTGTCTGTCCTCTATGCTGCTGTGAAATTGATCTAGCTAAATCACTTATCTGACCATACCACCTTCTTTTACTCCCAAACCCCTATTCAGTAAGCTCTGGTGGCTTCCTAATTGCCTCCAGGATCAAATATGAAATCCTCTGTTAATGTTCAAAGCATTTTGTAACTTGGCTCCTTCCTACATTTCTAGTCTTTTTATACCTTACTTTAACCATGTACTCTGTGATCCACTGATGCTGGCCTCTTTGCTGTTCCTCAAAGAAGATGCTCTGTCTCCTGACTTTAGCCATTTTCACTAATAGTCCCCCATACCTGGATTGCTCTTCCTCTTCTTCTCTGCCTCTTAGCTTCCCTGGCTTCCTTCAAGACCTAGATAAAAATCTCACCTTCTACAGAATTCCTTAATCTCTATTTATTCTAGTGCTTTCTCTTTGTTGGTTGTTTCTAATTAATCCTGTAACATAGCTCATTTAAATTTCTCTCCCCTTTAATTGTGAACTCCTTGAAGGCAGGGACTGTCTTCTGTCTTTCTTTGTATCCACAGAGCTTAGCACAGTGCTTGGCCATAGGAGGTGCTTCATAAATTCTAGGTGACTGAGTGACTGACTAGTAGACTTTTAACTAAAAGATCTCAGTTGTTGAGTTGATAGTGACATAAGAAAGTGTGCGTAGGGGAGAGCCCTAGGTATAATTTTTTATGGACAATTCTAACTTATTTCAGGCTTTTTTTTCCCTTTAGTTACCTCGGCAATAGAATATAAACTTCAGGTTATTTGAGTAAGAGCTACAAACTGCCTCTTATTTTTGCTTCCTTTTTGTTGTTATTCAGTCATTTTAATTGTGTCTCACTCTGTCGTGACCCCATTTGGAGTTTTCTTTGCAAAGATACTAGAGTGATTTGCCATTTCCTTCTCTAGCTCTTTTTACAGATGAAGAAACTGAAGCGAAAAGGGTTAAATAACTTGCCCAGGATCACTCAGTGTCTGAGGCCACATTTGAACTCAGGAAGATGAGTCTTCCTGACTCCATGCCAAGTGCTCTATCTACTGCTCCACCTAGCTCCCCCTTTTACCACATGATTAAAATGACAAGGACAAAGACATACCTCTCCTAATAGGTTAGTTATCTGTAGGACCAATGATTTAATGGTTCAGTTTACTAAATTACTTTAAAAGAGTTATAAAAAATGTTAATCTTTGCTTCTTCCCTTTGAAGTGGACAGGTGGTTACTGTTCTAGGCAAAATTTTTATTTCTTTGGAGTAGCTAAATGAACTAAATTTAGCAAATGCTAAATGAATTAAATTAGCAGATGTTCTAAAAATCTGATTTTGCCACTAGTTTGAAACTCCTTGTACCATTGGAGAGGGTATGCACACCAGTATCTTTTGCTGTCTCATAATCCATATCAAAAACTCCCAAATTGTGGGTTTTCTTCAGTTTTTCTAGGCCCTCTTTCATTCTCCTTCTACACTCACTTTTTTGGTAACTTCATCAGCTCTGTACAGATGAGTCAGATGTATATATCCAGCCCTACTCTTCCTACTGTAGTCTGTCATTTGCCTGTTGGACTTTTCAAACTAGATGTCCTGTAGGCATCTTAAGCTTAACATGTCCAGAACTGAACCCTTTATCCCCTAGCCTCCCAGAATTCTACATAACTTCTCTGTTTTTGTCCATGATGCTGTCATTATCCCAGTCAAAAGGTAAGGCCCAATTTAGTGATGTTTTGATCATAGTTCCAAATTACTTAACAAAATAGATGGACCAAATTCACAGTTCCACCAACAGTAGATAAATATACCTCCTTTCTCTCAGCCCCTCCAAAATTTGTCACTTTCTTCTTTTTCGGCTTTGCCAATGGGATGGCTATGGGATGGAACCTCAGAGTTGGCTTTGACTTGCATTTTTTTAAATATGAGAGATTTGGAGCATTTTAAAGAATGTTTATGTAGATAATGTGGATTTTATTCCCTGGAGAACTGCTTGTTTTTTATGCTGCTTCTTGAATCAAAATCATTGTTGGTAATATGTTACAGCCTACTTAACACCCACCATGAGGATTCCTTTGACTCATCTGCAGTTTTTATTCTGGTTTGCAAAGCATTTTCCTCACAAAATTTTTGTGAGGGTAGAACAAGCATTATCCCCGTTTTATGTTAAAAATGAGGCTTGGGTACCTTGTTCCTTGCCCGTTGTCATATAGCTAGTTAGTATTCCTGGTGAGAGAGGTAAGATTTGGAAGTAATTTGTATAGAGGTCATTATTAAAGGTATGAAAGTAGATGAGAGCTCTGAGGAAAGAATGTAAAGAAAGGGGAAAAGGCTAAGGACAGGGCTTTGGGGAAGCAGGTGGGAAGAATGAACAAAAGGAGCAGTTAGGAGACAAAGTGCTCTCTAGTGTCAGATGTACAGGTTTTATAACCTTTTAGAAAGGAGTTTCAGTAAAATGATAGTGTGGAGCCAGCCATTCATATCACTACACATTCATTCTATGCTAAGAACATTATTAAATAATATACATATACAAGGTCAAAAGGATAAAGTAGTTTCTGTTTAGGGGAGAAGTCAGGGAAAAATGGAGGTGGTATTTGAGTTGTTTATAATAATAACCATAATTAGCATTTGTATAGTGCTTTTAAAGTTCACAAAATGATTTAGATGTTATCTGATCCATATAACAATCCTGTAAGGTAGATGCTGTTATTATCCACATTTTACAGAAGAGAAAACTGAGAATTTAAATGATTTGCCCGGGGTCACAGTAAATGTATGTTATTACTAAATTGTAAGTTCTTCACTGGAAATTCTTTTGAATTTCTCTTCCCTATATAACCTCCACCAAGTGCCTAATAACTGTCCTTGGCAGAGAATAAATAATACATTTAAAACATGTTAACAAACTGGTAAGAGTGACAGAAAGGACACTGACAAGCTCAGACCTATAACTATCACATCTCCTACAAAAATTCTTAGTATTTCTTAAGTATAAAAGATTTAGTTCTTTATTGAGAATTTTTACATGTATTTTTTCTCATTTGCATTTTTGAAACCAGTTTTAACATTTACACTTTATAGAAGCAACATTCGTTGTTTAGGTTTCTCTGCATCACCCCCATTCCCCCATTGTATTTTTGTCATTCTCCCCAGCTGATTTAGACTCATTTAGATGCTCTATAAGCCATCTCCCCTTCTGCTAATATTTTTCTCTTGGTGTATCTGCTTATGCTCAAAGTCTTTAACTGCATTTTTTTCTTCCTGGATCTTTGGTGATTTCCATTTCCGTTCCTTCTTTCCCCCTATTGCTTACTTTTTGACTCCTTCCCCTTTTATATGGGATCCGTAGGAGTTGGCTGTACCTTAAAGCCATCTCAGCCTCCTCCCACACTGGAGAATTCATTTTTCACTGTCTTTGGTCTCTGAACCAAGTGACTTTATGGGGATAGAATTGGCTCCACTTGGATACCAACGTCCCTTACTTCTGGCTGGGTGGATCTCTTTGTCTCTGTCTGTCTCTGTCTCTCACTCTCTTGTAGCACAGAGGGAGTAGAGTTGAGTTCTATTGCAAAGCCATGAGTAAAGTCATTCAGCCTTGCTAGAGCTTGGTTGCTATAAGACGAGATCTACCTTTTCTTTTTTTTTTGCTGATAACTTTTGATAACCTTTTTAGGGTTTTTGGTGTCTTAGATCATGGAGACAACTGAAATTATTTTATCTCTTGAACATAATTATGATTTTGCAAAGTTTTGAGAAATTGAGGGTCAGAGAAAGTGTCTAGCTTTTCATCTTGTTTGTCACTTTAAATGTCATTTTAGGGGCAGCTAGGTGGCGCAGTGGATAGAGCACCAGCCTTGAAGTCAGGAGGACCTGAGTTCGAATCCGGCCTCAGACAAAACATTTGACACTAGCTGTGTGACCCTGGGCAAGTCACTTAACCCCAATTGCCTGAAAAAATAAAAAATAAATAAAATAAGTGTCATTTTAACTATGTCCAATTCCAAAATTGAGTTCACTCATTATAGCATTATTTAGTCTGTTGTTAGAGCTCAGTCCAGGTCAGTTCTGGTATGTGATTTGATTCTTTGTTCTGCCATTTAAAAAAAAAAGTTATTTCCAGGACTTAATAGAACCCTTGTATGTACAGTGAGTACTCAGTAAGCACTTCTTTGATTCATCCATATAAAATTAGAAAGTGGTCAGTTTCCCTTACCTTGCCAAAATTTACTTTTAAATTTTGCTGAAATAATTAAGGTTCTAGAGGATACAAAAATCCAAGGCTTTAAATCTGGACATGCTGTTTAAATGCAGGTTTTTGCTATCATTGCCTCTGGTTGCTATGTATTTATTTATTGTTTATATATATCTTATCTGGACTTTTTTTTAAAAAACAATTTCTTTCATAGTACGGCCAGTTTTTGAAAGTTTTTCAAGAAAGTTGATCTTGGAAATTTCAGAGTTAATTAGATTTGTTATTTATTATCATTTGTCTCACATTTATGCCTTCTTTTATCAAACAGGGGCCTTTCATTCGCTCCCTTTTTTAAGTCTTCTACTTAATCTTGTCCTCATTACTGTCATCTATTTGTGACACAAATACTTCCTATTGTCTCAAAAATATTTGTAAAGCCCTCAGCACATGATGGGTGCTCTGTAATGTTTATTTTCTTCCCTTCCTTTTCTCTCTCCTTCCCCCTTTAATGGGATACGAACTCTATATTTGGAGAGTCACAATTCTAGTTTCTGATATTTACAGTGAGTTTAAGTGCTTTGGTTACATAAACAGAACAGGATCTAAATAACAGTGTCACACTACAGTGCATTGGGAGAAAGATTTGAACAGAGTTCAAACAGAGTTCAAATCCGGGTTCATGAGAGAATGATTATATGTATGCTGTAAAATTAGGATATTGGGCTAGATGATCTCTAAGCTTCTTTCAAGCTCTAAAAACAATTTTGCAATTCTGTGTACTTCCGCCATTACCTTTGAGCATTATCAGTGCTTATTCCCCATTACCACCCTTTCTCTGATCTACTAAGGCTAAACCGTATCATATTTCATGAGGATTTCATCACATCCACAGGCTTTAAATACAATTTTCTTAATGAATTAAAACAAATAAAGTTTTATTGCATATACTAAGAAATAGTTACTTTCTGGGGCCTTCCAGATAACTCATTGTATCACCAACAGGATTTCTCTTTTACTTATTGAAGACCCCAGTTTGTTTCCAAGATGTGAAAAGATTGAGGGTTATTTGGGGAGGGGTTTTTTGGGTTTTTTTGGCAATTGGGGTTAAGTGACTTGCCCAGGGTTACACAGTTAGTGTCACAGGTTTGGTCTGAGGCCAGATTTGAACTCGGGTATTCCTGGCATCATGGCCAGTGCTCTATCCACTATGCCACCTAGCTGCCCCCGGTTTTGTTTTTTAAAAGAAAACTAGTATGTTAGGGTTTTTTTTTTAATATAAATCAGATCACTAGTATGTGTTTCGTATGCTTTTTTGCTAATTTTGCATTAATACATTGAAATGTGTGTCAGAAATAATCTGATGTTAAAAATCTGTGTCACAAGTTAAATTGACTTTCTCTTAGGGGGGAAATACCAGTAATTACGTTTTAAAACTTTAAAACTACTACAAATTTTTTTTAACCTTGAACAATCAAAATGATCTCAAGATTCTCAGCTTCTCTTGGTAGACTTGTATGAGGTTGACTGACAAAAAGTTCTTCATTTTGTATAGTGAATTATTTCTTCATTACTACAGAATATGTACTATGATTCTATGCTGCGTGTTAATTGCAAAGCTGTTTCACAACCCTAAGCTCCCCATGTTTGCAAAGTCCCATTTTAAAAAATATTAAAATTGTATTGTTATTGGTGTATAGCAATTAAAAATTAGTAACACCATAGAAAGGTAGAGAGGTTGTTAGATATAATTAATGAGGTTCTAGAAAGAACAAGAGTAAAGAAGGAATTGTGTATGATAAATTCCGTGGGGGTTGGGATTGTTTCATTCTTTGTTTGTGTATTTCCAGTGCCTAACTGTCTGACAAGCATTTAAGTTATATCACCAAAATACGTACATATTAAATTTTTCGTTTGATAAAATGTAATCATTAATCTTACCTGCTGGATGCTGTATGGTCCAGTCACTTTTCTGGGAATATGAAAGCCAAACATTATGCAGCTTCTGGTCTCAAAATTACATTTTATTAGAGGAGACAGGAAATATGTATTTAGTGTGGAAAGGCACTAGAGGTTGGGGTAAACAGAAAAGTCTTCACATAGAAGGTAATAGGATTTGAGTTCTTTGTTGAAAGAAGTATGGGATTCTATGAGATAAAAATAATAATTAGCATTCATATAATACTTAAAGGTTTGCAAAGTGCTTTACAAACACCTTATTTCATCTACCACAACCCTGGAGGTAAGTGCTATTATTATCACTGACATGTTAGAAATCAGGAAACTGAGGCAAAAAAAGGTTAAGTAATTTGTTCAGGCTCAATACTGCTAGTCTGAAGTTGAATTTGAACTCAAGTCTTCCTGATTCCAGGTCCAGCACTGTATTGCTTGTGCCACATAGGAAGGGTATGCATTCCAGACGTGAGTGATGGGAGGTGAATTGCTGAGTGTAAACAGAGAAAAGGTCATCAAAGAAAGATGGGCTGTTCCTGTGATTAGAGCAAGGGACGATCAATGGCAGCCAGAGTGCTTCACTGGGCATGCAAATACCCTTGCATATCAAGGGAAAAGTAAGGAAGTCCTCCAGCACATTTGGTTATCCCCATACCCCAAACACCCCACACCTCCTGTGCTGAATTTCTGTGTAGATACTGAGTTGTGGTCTTCATTGTTGGTGGGAACTTCCAAAATCCTGGGGTCACAGATGAATTTAAATTCAGAGAAAGGCTATTTTTTTGGGCAAGGAAGTAAAATGATAGGTAGATATCATTGTATGTAGTTCCAGGAAAAGTTCAAATACTGGTATATTCGTTGCATAAATCATCCAAGTAAGCATGTGTTTCAGGCCTCTCTAGGTCCTGAGCCAAAATCCACTCTATCCAGAAGTCTCCTTGTGAGTCTAAAATGATGATTAGTAGCAGTTATCTTTGTGTGGCTCTACCCTGCTGAAGTGATATGACTAATTTTTATTTTAATGAATATATACAATTAATTAACAAATGTATTGATAACATGACATAATTATTTACCATATTTTCACTTTGCAAACAGTCACAGCCAGAATCACTTAAAAACCTCACTATATTGTAGGTTTATTCCTCTGTTTGTAAAAACTCTCTATTTCGAGACTATCTAGATTCTCTCATGATATTAAGTAAATTCTCTTTTCAGAATTCTTGTTCACAAGATAAAAATGAATACAGCTTTATCAGCAAAGATCTCTGCATCGCCCTTCTCTATATTTATCATCTATTCATTTTCTCCCATTGCATCTTCAGAACTGAATAAGAGACTACAAAAGGCCTCACAATATGTATAATACAGTAAAACAAATTTCCAAATTGACCATATTTAAAAATATATTTTCATTCTCCATTTTAATTCCATCATGAGGTCATATAACTTTTAAGGGAATTTTTCAAAAATTGGTCCAGTGAAAAACATGAATTACATTGAATTTTTTTTTGCCAGTTTATTTCTCTGATAAATTCAAGGTCCTACTTACGATACATATATATTGGCTGTATAATGCCAGGCAAGTAACTTCATCCTTCAATGCTCTAAGCAACTCTATAAAACTCTTAAGTTTCAGAGAAGGTAATGACTTTCATTATTAGAAGGAGCTTTTTCACCAAGGAGATTTGGAAGGGGAGGTACTCTTAAAATCACAGTTCTAGTCCCTGACCCTTAGCCTATAAATTGAAATCTAATCTGTATGAATAGTGATTCTCTTGCTGATGGGGGTGGGGTGGAAGGACGGGAGAATTTAGTACAGTTTTTTTGGGGGGGCATTTTTGTGAATAATGCATCATATGCATGATATGAAGTAAACTAAAGTTTTTCAAAATCATGAACTTGGTAATTTGTTTCACTGAAATTTAAGAGACTTGTAAGACCTAAATTCAGATGTGGCTTCAGACGCTTATTAGCGGTATGATTCTGGGCAAGTCATTTAACCTGTGTCTGCCTCAAAATGTGGATAATAACGGCATGTGCCTTAAAGGGTTGTTGTAAGGATCAAATGACATAATATTTGTCAAGTACTTCCCTTCCTGTCTTCCCTCCCTGCATCCTTCTCTCCTTCCTTTCTTACTTTCCTCCCCTGTCTGGAACTAGTTCACAGAATAATTGCCGGGTCAAAATGGTGGAAAATGTTGTACTTCTAATGGAGTACCTCTGTTTGATTATTGTCCTCATTCCTTTTCTTCCATTTTCTCCCTCTCAAATCTGTCATTAGGTAGTTTAGCCTCAATACATTATCACCAATCATCAGCTTAGTTGTTAGTTAGTTTCACTTTTTTTGGTTTCTCTTCCAGGCAACTACAAGAACAGCAGCGTCAGAAGGAGATGGAACGGGAGAGGCTGGAGCGTGAAAGAATTGAGCGAGAGAGGTTGGAAAGAGAGAGGTTAGAAAGGGAAAGACTTGAAAGGGAGAGAATGGAGCAAGAACAGCTCGAAAGAGAGCGGCAAGAACGCCTAGAACGAGAAAGGCAAGATCGAGAGAGGCTTGAACGGGAGAGACAAGAAAGAGAGCGGCAAGAACAGTTAGAAAGGGAACAGTTGGAATGGGAAAGAGAGAGAAGAATATCAAATGCTGGTAAGAAGTTTATGCACTAGCCTGTTCTTTGAGACTTGACTATTTTTGGAATATTTGGCGTCTCGTCATTTGAAATTAACTTGGGAATAAATAGCTTAGTGGAGAGTTTTTTAAAAATATAAATTAGGAGTTTGAACATCATCTTTTTTCCTTTTATATTGTTAAGAGATTGGAATAAGCCATATAGAAAGTTTTAGTCTGGTGTTGTCCTAACTTGGATTCCTGATTTGGATATAAGATGTTACTGTGTTATAGAGGACCATTTTGGATTGGTTAAGCTGGTCATAAATTTCCTGTCGGTGAAACTGAACTAGATCTTCTTGGGCACCATGATATCGGGGTTAAGTGTGGTGGGAAATGTAGTTTGGCTTGGTACAATGTAGATTGTACCACGGTATCTCTGAAAGTGACCTCAACTTAAGAGTGAGAAATGTATTTACTGTATTAATAGTTATGGATGTAGCTCCCTAAATATTTTCCAGGATTGTGTTTTTAGTAAAAATAAGTGTTTCATATTATAAATCCAGAGTTGTGGTAGCTAGCTCAAGTTTAAAATATATAGGTATAGGTAAATACCAGGGATCCCAAAAGTTCTTAGTACAGTTTTAAACTGTTGTTTTGTGGGCATCCCGCCATACATATGTAATAAAAATTCTTAGAATTCATCGCAATACTCAATATTTCCTGATAAAGAATAATAATATGTTGAAATCATTTAAAATTCAGAATGCAGTGCATTTTAGAACAATTGTATTATAGATGTAATAAGGTTTCACAAAATTAATTTTAAAAATTGTATTCAGAGATATTTTGTTACTGTCAGTTTTGCTGCTGTTAGCAATGATAGCTTAGAAAACTCAAGGAATTATACATAAACATTGAGAAGAAAATTTCTCTTTGTGCAAATTTTTGCTAATTTACTGGGGGTTTTTTGGTTTGTTTTTTGTTTGAGAAAGAGCTTATTTTTACTTCTATAATTTTTCTATTCTTTTGGTAGACTTCATAATGACTGTTAAGTTCAGAATTTTTAACTAAAAAAGAGAAAAAGGTCTTATAGAAGGACCAGGTAAATCAATTTATATAGATTTCAAAATTTGTTTATAAATTAAAATACCAAAAGTTGCTAAAAAGTAAAAGTAGCTGTTGATAAACTTTCTAATAATAACTTTCACATATGCCTAATCCTCTGGTACTAACTATAGTCTACATTTATACATTTTGTTTGAATGCTGGTTTTGTTGCTTCATTAGCTCCCTTTTTCTCTCTCTCTCTCTCTCTCTCTCTCCTTTTTTATCCTGTCTTTTGCTGCTGCTTTCCATCTTCTGTCCAGCTCCATCTTTCGACAACTCCCTGTATAGTGCTCCACTTCCTGAATATTCCAGTTGCCAGCCTCCTTCAGCACCTCCTCCATCATATGCTAAAGTCATCTCAGCTCCAGTGTCAGATGCCACTCCTGATTATGCTGTAGTGACCTCTATACCACCTACTTCCACACCCCCTACACCACCACTACGACACTCAGCGACACGTTTTGCAACCTCTTTAGGTTCAGCCTTCCACCCTGTTTTGCCCCATTATGCTACAGTTCCTCGTCCTCTGAACAAAAACTCTCGACCTTCTTCTCCTGTGAATGCACCCCCTTCTCAGCCTCCAGCTACGAAGCCTTTTGCCTGGTCTGCTTCAAACTTTGCACCCCTCCCTCCATCGCCTCCAGTTATGATTAGCAGCCCTCCAGGCAAAGCTACTGGTCCAAGGCCTGTTCTCCCTGTTTGTGTTTCTAATCCGTTGCCCCAAATGCCTCCGTCACCTACTGCACCCAATGGGCTTCCTGATTCTGTAACATATCCAGCACCTTCACCGTCTACCTCAGGTCCAGCAGCTCCACCTCCGCCACCACCACCTCCAGCACCTCCACTGCCTTCCCTTCCGCCACTGTCCCACTCTGGACCTCAAGCTTCTCCTCCTCCAAGCACCCCTATTGCCTCAACTCCCTCATCCAAGCCTAGTGTTCTCCCTTCTCCCTCTGCAGCTGCCCCTGCCTCTGTTGAGACTTCTCTAAACTCTGTGCTGGGAGACTCCTCTGCTTCTGAGCCAGCCTTGCAGGCAGCCTCTCAGCCGATCGAAACTCCGACCCAGCAGGGTAAGGCTTTATTTTTTTGCTGCTAATTAACTAATCACTGGATATCAACAACTTTAATAATTGCCTTGAAGGATGAGGAGAATGCTTTCTTAAAATGTTACAGCTTGATGAAATGTTAAAGAGATTATCTAGTCAACCTCCATCACTACCACCCCACGTTACCCCACTAGTTTACAGATAAGCAAACTTGGCTTGCCCCAAAACACAAGCAAATTAAGTAGCAGGCCTGGTACACAGATATTGTGATTCCTATCCCAGTGTTATTTCCACCATGCTGCGCAGTAGAAATGACTACAATGAGCTGGTAGCAGTAATAATAATGTTTTATTTAGATATAAGATATAAATATGAATTAGGAGATTTTTTTACATGTTATAAGTGGGTACTCATACCTGAATGTTGAAATAGCAGATTATTCTGTATGCCATTTGTTAACTTATATTAATTATTCACACTTAAGTCCCAACTTGTCTGTCTACATTAAAATAAATTTTGGAGGTTTTATGTATTATAAAAATAACCTGTAATGTGAACCGGAAGGCAGGCTTTTGTGGCGTTATATGACTGAGTAAATCTAGGCTTTAGTTATACTGCTGAAGTGCCATTGTCCCCATTTACATTTTCATGTTTAATATATATGCTTATATTTTTTAAAGTACATATAAAGTTATAAACTATGAAACTTGCTTCTTGTGGTTTTTTTTTTTAATTTTTTAAATTTTTTTTGTTTTTGTTTTTAGGCAGTTGGGTTTAAGTGACTTGCCCAGGGTCACACGGCTAGTGTCAAGTGTTTGGTCTGAGACCAGATTTGAACTCGGGTCCTCCTGACTTCAGGGCCAGTGCTCCATCCACTGCGCCACCTAGCTGTCCCCTTTCTTATGGTTTTTATAAGAAAAATTATGGATATATCCATTAGATATAAAAATTAAGCTGTCATAGATTAGAATATTTTTAGTTATGAAGTATAGCAAAAAGGCAGCATGGCATAGTTCAAGAGCTAACTTCAGAGCGAAGACAACCTGAGTTCACATTCTGCTTCTGATTTGTCATGGTTATTGGACCTTGGAAAAGTTACTTTGCCACTCCCCCCCCCTCTGGCTACAAGCTGTAAATAAGGTGCTATAGAGGGAATGTCCTCAGCAGGTTCCTTCTACCAGTGAAATCACAGATCCAGTGTCTGTCTCTGTCCCTGCAAAGTATATTAAGTAAATTCAAAATATATGTTGACCTAAATTGTTCAGTAGGTTTGCAGTGAAGATGCTTACAGTAAAATTTTAGTTTCAAAATTCAGCTTTATAGCATGAGTTTGAAAATGTCTATAAAAAGCAAGCAACTTGCATTCCTGTGTCTTTTGTGACATGCATATATTTATTTTGATTAGTTTATTCATTAATGTCTTTAAAAAACCCATAAGCAGGGCTGTACAGTCAGTCTAATCAACCCTGTATCCTGTCATGGGCAAGAATATTTGTCCCAGGGGCAGCTAGGTGGCGCAGTGGATGGAGCACCGGCCCTGAAGTCAGGAGGACCTGAGTTCAAATCTGGCCTCAGACCAAACACTTGACACTTACTAGCTGTGTGACCCTGGGCAAGTCACTCAACCCCAATTGCCTAAAAAAAAAAAAATTTTTCCTGTCACCAAAAGTATGCTTTGAGTGAAGGGTACATTACATTTGCTCTCCATGTCAGCTACAGAAAGTTGGAGATCTGCCTCAAACTTACTAATTTCCACAATATGTTATGTATTGATCCATGAATTTATCTTCCATTTCATTATAACATTCCCTTATAACCTCTTGGAAGCAATGATATTCACAAATTTTCATTAATTGTATCAATTATAACTTGTCAGCTATCTTAAAATATGCCTCTTTAGATCTGAAGGGGCATTATTATAATCTTGTATTCTGTGATTATATGCCTAGGTGCCCTGTCAATGTGCTTCATGATTTTATAAACTTAAAATGTCACTTTAACCCTGTTCTTTCAGACTGAAAAGTATTTTTAAAAAAGTTAGTCTTTACACTCATCCCTTTGTTTAATTTCTTTGTTGTTGTTGTTGTTGTGGTGGTGGTGGTGTATTGTTGTTAAATAACCATTAGCAGATTTCTTTACAAGATTCAGATGATTCTTATTGCTCATTTCAGACATTTAGATTAGGGCTATATGAGACAGCCTTAATGTTTCATTTGGTTCCAAAATGTTGTGTTTTGTTTGCTCTGCTTTTAGTTTTCTTATGGAGCATTGAAAAGAAGCAGGAAGTATTTGAGGCCAGATTATACTTTGGGTAGTCAAAAATTAGTTGCTAGGGCATTCTGTATTGTGTTTTAGGTGTCCACTATGATTTTCACCCTAGGTGTGGATATAGTTAGGCTTGAAGGGAGATGGACAAGTTTGTCTTTAAGAACAAGACTTCAAGTAGCATTCTTTGTTGCTTCAGCAAGTGGCAATTAAAGCACTATTCCTCTTATTAAATCCCCAGTAAATCCTCAGTGACCTACATTTAAGTAAATGATAAATAGCTGTATTGAGTTTGTGTAGAATCAAATAAAAGATACTCTTCTACCCTGGGACCACTAGTCTCGGTCATGAATTCACTCCCAGGGTTTGAGCCTAAGTCTTCTTGAACACGTTGTAAGAACATCGCCAAAGCAATGACATGACAACCCCTGTTGCCTTACCATGTAGCTTTAATCAGGTCGTTTTGGCTATCTGTATAAAACCCTTCCCTCCCGGATGAAAACTGGCTAAAAAAATCGTTTTGGATGCTTCTGCAGATAGTTTGAGTTTAGACACTACTGCCTACAGCTCACTGGTAGTTTTTCATTTTGGCATCAGATAGACATATCTTTTTCAAAATTCTCATTCACAAAATGTTTATTTAGATAACTTCTGTTGTACTAGTATTATTGGGAGTCTGCTTTATGTAATAGAAGTTTTTGACTATTAATAAAGGCTTTTCCTAATTACAACATTGCACACATATGTATAAATTTAATTTTTCATTTTAGTTTTTATTACATTCTAGACACTTGCAAATAACAGTTCTTATTAACCTTCTTACTTATATCCTTTTGTAATATTTCTTTTTATTAGGTGTTGTCCTGGGACCACCTGCACCTCCTCCCCCTCCACCACTTCCGCCTGGTCCAGCCCAGACTTCAGGAGCACTCCCACCTCCTCCTGGTCCCCCACCCCCACCCCCACTTCCATCTTCTGGGCCACCTCCTCCCCCGCCTCCACCACCCCTTCCTAATCAAGTGCCCCTTCCTGTTCCTCTACCACCCCCTGCCCCTCCACTTCCTGCCTCAGGATTTTCTGTGGCATACATATCAGAAGACAATCGCCCTTTAACTGGACTTGCAGCTGCAATTGCTGGAGCCAAACTTAGGAAAGTTTCACGGGTAAATGCATCTTCAAGTTTTTTTTTTTCCTTATTATCAAACACTGATTGTTATTCGTAAATAATTATGTCAAATCATTGACTTTGTGTATAAGGAATGATTCCAGTAGTTGTCAGTAAGAGTCACTGATGCCTCACTCTGCTTGTTAAACGGTGTCCAAAATATACTTGATTCTGATGTGCTGTTGTTAAATGTTGTCACTTGTTCTGTTTTGTAACTAGATCATGAACAAATATAACGCTCAGAAATTTGTTATATACCTATGTGTATATGTATATATTTTCATTAAGATTGAGGACTCCTCTAGTCCAAGTGGAGGAAGTGCCACTGGAGTGAATTCGACTTCAGCTAAAACAGACACAGGTCGTGGAAATGGACCACTTCCTTTAGGTGGTAGTGGCTTAATGGAAGAAATGAGCGCCCTGCTGGCCAGGAGGTAAGTTGAGAACTTGATCATTTAATGCCAATGCCTAGAATAGAGAATTTGAAAATGAGATTTATTACAATTGCTATTTTTTACTGGATAGAACCTCCTTTATTTGAGAGAGAATGTTCTTTATATTAAGAGATGGATGATTTTGTTTGGTTTTGGTTCATTCTAGAAGAAGAATTGCTGAAAAGGGATCAACAATAGAAACAGAACCAAAAGAGGATAAAACTGTAAGTTGGTTAACATTTTGTCTTAATACCTGAAATCAAGAAAATATTGTAGTTAAAGGAGTCATCTTAAAGATGATTTAATATGAGTCAATTAGAAATGGATTTTATCAGATACTATTTGTTTTTTAATACGTCAGTAATGTTTTAAATGTTGGATGTTATTTCTTAGTTCTTGTTAAATTTATAATGAATTGTTGGCTGTCTAGTGTTAATTGTCAGTATGACACAAAAACAGAAGATTGAGAGTCTCAAAACTTCAGTTCTACCATTGTTTAGCAATGGTGGTCAAGTAATTTAACCTTCCTCTGCTTCAGTTCCTTTATCTTACTTAGCATTAATGCTAAAACTACCTTAGCTCTTCCTCTTGTGTTTGACTTTGCCACCACTGGAGTCAGATAATTAGGTCTGAACCAAAGCCATGAGAACACATAGGAAGGGAAGAGGAAGAATGTAGAAATGGGACTAAGAGATAATGAGGCTCAACAAAAATAAAGGAAAGATGAGATGAAACGAGACAAGTGAGAAGAAAATAAAGTGTAATCAGAGGATTTTTAAAGGCTGTGTTTTCAGTAGATTTGATAAGTGATATACACTTTCCATTTTATTCAGGAAGATGCAGAACCTTCAGCTTCTAAGACCTCTTCGACAAGCACACCTGGTAAGTGTCAGTTAAATATCTCTATTTCTTTCTAGAAGTCTTTGAAACCTTACATGTTGACTGGTTGGGGGTGGGACAAGGTAACAAAGATTTCCAAATTAAAACCTCAATAGAAAAAGAAAGTTGTGATTTATATCTGTTTGCTTGACTCCAAATAGAAACTATAGAAATGAACTTTTGAACTTGAGACTAAAAATTCATCTTAAGAAGGGTTTTCATTTCCTTTTCATCTACCTAGTTTTTAGCGAAGTGGTTAATAAAGAGTTTACTATGCAGGAAACATTAGTCTGAATATTTAGGTTTGGATTGATGATTGACTTGTAACATTTCTCCCTTCCAATCTAGCACTCTCTCTTTACTACCTATTTAGATTCTATACTTCAAGACCCCATTGAAGTTTTAACTCCTATGAAGCATTCTCTAAATATCCTAAGCTAAATGGTCTCAAATGAAAAATTGACTGTTTTAAGTTTAAGCACCCATCCATTTATACTACTATCTAAATCTTTACTACATAAAATTTCAAGAAGTTCTTTGCAAATATTCACAGAGATGTCTTAGTTTTAGATCTTTACTCTTGGCCATAGTATACTATGTCTAATATCCCACTAATCTTACCCTACCAAAAAAGGGAAATCTTTTGTGATGATGAGAATATTGGGTTTAGAGTCAGAGGAGTCAAATCCTCCCTCTGCTTCTTGCTACCTTTGTGACTTTGGTGAAGTCACTTCTACCTCCCACCCCTATAAAATGAAGAATAATATAAGTATTATTCTTTTAAGCACAAGATAAGGAATTAAAGCCATAAATTACACTTAAAAACTGAGAATTATACTTGGGAGTTTATGTTAAAATAATCTTATTTTCTTTTTCTCTCTAAATGTATGATGTTGTGAAATGAAGTCTGGTATTACTTGTATTTAATGAAGTTATACTGGCTTTTAATGATCATTACCTCCCTTTCTAATTGCTCACAAAGCGTACCTTTAACACTGTGTTCTAGAATTTTGCCAGGAGTTCAAGTAAACTGGTTTATACTTTTCAAACTCCACCTTTTTCCTTTTTTTGAAAATTGGGACATTTTTTCTTCTTTAGCCCTGTGTGACTTACCCTGTTCTCCAAGGTCATTTGAAGATTGTCAACAGTGACTCTAATCACATTTACCAGTTCTTTCAGTATCTTAAATGTAGTTTTTCTGGGTCTAATGACTTGAGCTTATTGAGGGCAACAAGATACTGTCTCCTCACTTCTCTTGACTTTCCATTCTCTGCTAACCCATTTTGTGATCTGTCCTTCCTGGTCCACAGATCATTTTCCTTAGAAAACAGAAACAGAATAATTGTTGAACATCGCCACCATTCTTGTTCATTACTGTGCCCCCTACTCAGCATTATTTCTGTCCTTTCTTTGATTCTCCTCTTGCCAACTCCCATGTACATAGTAAAAGCAATTAAAAAAAATTCTCTCCCCCCCCATTTATTGCCAGTCTCACTTCATTCTAGCTCTCAGTACTTCTGGCATAATTCTTCCCAGAATCTCTTATGTTTTTGTCTTCATCCCCATTAATTGTCTTTCTATCTAATACCATTTTTTAAAAAATCTGAATTGCCTAGTAAATTTCCTATACATCCGTATTAGTAACTCCCCCCTTTTCATTAAAATAAATTCTCCTTGTTTGTTCAGAATTTTATTCTTGAGAGCTTTTTTGGTTTCCTTTTTAACAGACTTCTCCATGAAATCTTCTCTTACAAATCTAAGACACATCCGATTATGCCTGGCTCTCCTTTCTTCTGTCACATTCTATAATACAATGATTACTGACCCTTTAGGTTCCTGACATTTCTAAAGACCTAATTCCTCCAACTCATTACTTGAGGTGAGGAGTTCCTACCCCACCATCTTCTTGCTTCCAGCAAGACCCTTAGCCCAATTCTCCTTCCATTTCTCAGTTCCCTTATTTCTAACCCCCTCAACCCTACTTCTCCAGTGTCCTCCACATCTGTCCATCCCTTACCCTACACCCTGTGGAATGCCTGCTCCATAATTAACAAATTTGATTTTCTTTCATCTTAAACCTTTACCTTTCTCACTTCTTCCAACTTCTGGGACTCATTGAGATCTGTCTTCCTCCTGACGACATTATTTCCCTTTCTTAGCACAAGCTTCATTTTTTTCTCATCTTCATCTGCTCCCCAGCCATCTTCAATAGCCGTATTGAGGGAGTCACAATATTCCTTGTTCCCAATTGATACTTCCAGACTCTCCCAATAACTCTTAGCAACTTCTCCTCATTAAGAATGTCTAAATATCTAGACCGTGGTAGCTATTATCTTACGTGTCCCAAGTCATTCTCCCTTTTTTCTCAGTGAATTCAGTTGCTTGTTACCTGCCTTTCTCTCCACTGACTCCTGCCTTCATATTAGGGTTCTTCAACATACATATTCATTTTACTTCAAATGCTTTATTTCCTAGTTCCTAATCTACTGAATTTCCATTAATTGCTCTTCTTTTCCAACTCAGCTACACACAGAAATGATCCTAACCTTGATCTTGATCTTGCCATCACTTATAAATGTTCTGCTTCTATGTTCATGAATTCTGAGGTTGCTTTCTCTCATCATTATCTGTTATCATTCGATCTTTCCCTATGCCTGGCCAACCCCTAACCATAACAGGCTGTTCTCTTCTCTGGTCCCAGTTTTAACCCCTTGGTGAACCAGTTCAACCCTGCACCATTCCCTGCTCTCAAATCCCACCCCTCTCCCCAGTCTAGTCACTAGTCATAATTTGTTAAATGTCAGCCCTGAATTACTTTCAGTATCTATTTCTTTTACTTCTCTACACATGCTACTGAATGGAGATGGAGGAAGCCACAAAATTGTGCTAATTAGATTATAAATTTTGTTCTTTAATCTTAGCTAGACCCTCATTACAGCAAGACAAACCTTCACTTCTTTCTAATTGATTCTTTGTCTCACCTTCCACAGTGGCTGTTCCACACATTCTTATCATTTCAAGCCTCTCATGGCACTCCTTACTCCCACCCTCTCAGCTTAGGACCTTACTTCATACTTCACCAGAAGGGGGGTGGGGGTGGAAGTTTGAGGCCATCCCTGTCTTCCACTTCTGTCTTTCCTCTTTTAATTATTTTCTATCAATCTTGCATGTGGCTTGTTTGTTTTCTCACCCATTAGATTTTGAGCTCCTTGAGGGTAGGTACTATCTGTTGCCTCTTTTTATATCCCCCAAACTTAGCACCATGCCTGGTTTAAGGCACTTAATAAATACTTAATTGATTGACTGACTCCTCATCTTGCATCCCCTTGACGTCATTGCCCATTATTCCTCTGTCCATTCAGTCTTGTGCATAAAATCGTTTGTCTTGTTCCCTCTTGTCTTTAGCAGATTGTGCCTGTCACCATACCCACTGTCTTCTGATCTTCAATTTCTCTCCATTTAGTGGCTCTTTACTTGATATCAACAAACGTGTCTGTGGCTTTCTCAGCCCCCCAAAAATTAGTACTTAATTCTAACATCTTTGGTAGCTATTGTTCTGTCTTTCCCTGATTTTTCTGGTAACTTTTTTGAAAAACTCATCTTTATGTTTCTTCACCACTTTCTTGTAAACCTTGTGCAGTATAGCTTTGAAATTTTAACATTCAATTTGAACTGCTCTCCAGAATAACTAATGATCTGTTAATTGCTAAATCTAAGACTTTTCTTAAGCCTCACCCTTCATGAGCTCTTCATAGCATGTGACACTGTTGATTACCTTCACCTCCTGGATCATCATCATCTTGCTACTTCTCAGTTTCCTTTTCTGGATCTTCATCCTTGTCACAATTCCTCAATGAGGATATCTTCCAAGACTTGGTCTTAGATCCTTGGTTGGTTTTTTTTTCCCCCTCTTCATATTCTCTCTCCATATGGTGCCTGAATCTGTTTAGTCCTGGTTTTCTTTCTCTACAGCATCCCTCCTTTACATTTCCTTCTCTCCATTTACATTCCCATCACTCCAGCTTATGTCCTCATAACCTCTTGCCTGGATTATTCCAATAGCTTCTTGATTGGTCTCCTTGCCTCATCTCTCCCCACATTAGTCTGTCCTCCACAGGGTTGCCAAAGTGTTGGTCTGATTGTAGTCTCCCCTCTACTCACATCCCCACCCCGCCACACCTCCACTCTATAAATTCCCCTGGCTCCCTACTACCTCTGGGATCAAATATGAAGTTCTCTGTTGACATTTAAGGGTCTTTACATCTTGGCCTTTCCTTCTTTTCAAGTATTTTCATACTTTACTTCCCTCTGCTCTCTTGAACAGTGATACTGTCCTACTAGCTCTTCCTCACGCACTATTTCCTGTCTCTGCACCTTTGTCCTGACATACCCCAGGCCTGAATTGCTCTCTTTCAAGACTCAGTTCAAATACCACTTGCTGCAGGAGGTTTTTCCCTCTCCCTCCATACACTTGAGCCTTGCCTTTTATCTACACTTGTCTTGAGTGCACCTATTTATGTATTCACATGTTGTCTTTCCCATTAGTATATAAGCTTCTAGGGGACAGTGACTGTTTTTGCCTTTGTTCAGCTTTTAACACAGTACTTGGAACCAACCAACCAAGCTCTTAATAAATGTGATTGATTGATCCATATTGGCCAGAATCAGGTCAAATCCAGCATACCATAGTTTCCTTAGTTACATCCTCTGCCTTTTGAAGGCAAAAATTATCAGTAAAGCAAATTTTTAAAAATTGTTAGCAGACAAAGATCTCTAATAAGATTTTCAGATATTTGAAGTCTGCCCCAGTATATGCTTTGTGATCTGTTTTCCAAACACCTCATCAAATTCCTCTTTTTGTCTAGATAGCCTGTAGTATATAACCCTATAAAAATATTGCTTCTGCTCCTTTTTGCCCCTAGTGCTTTCTATCATGCTTTCTATTACTCTCCTTGGATATCTTTTAAGACCACTCAACCCTCATCCTCATATTCTTCCAGAGCCATATTCCAGTCATGTCTCAGACTAACAAGTCTCATTGATACCTGTCAGATCACATTTGACTTGTTGTAAAAGGCTTTCTAATTCACTTTGTTTTTTGCCTATGCTTTATATATTTTGTGTATTGCTAGGTGTTGCTATAGATTTCATTATTGGATCATTTCTTGGATATTATTGTCCTTATATTATCAATCTTCCTTTCTTTTCCAGTTTCTGTGTTGTACTTGGTACTTTCTTTAGTACCTGGCTTCCATATATTAAGTAATTTTCTCTTACTCATTCCTTATTTTAAAGTTTCCTCCTTTCCTTGTACCATAATGGAAATGATTTATCATTATCCTTCCTTGGAAATTGCATTTCTCTAGTGAAGAGCTTAGAATCAATTTAAGATAGACATTCTCCTGCTAATAGTCCCCTAACTGCATGTTCAAGAATCAGAAGCAGGGCATTTTCATGGGATATTTATAATTCTTAGTCTTTTTTTTTTTTTGGTTGGGCAGTGGGGGTTAAGTGACTTGCCCAGGGTCAAACAGCTAGTAATTATTACATGTCTGAGGCCGTATTTGAACTCAGGTCCTCCTGAATCCAAGGCTGGTACTCTATCCGCTGCACCACCTAGCTGCTGCCTTATAATTCTTAGTCTTAAGGAAGTCTTGTTTGTTCATCTTTAGGGATGACATCAAACCACTATGCCTGTAGGAGAAGACATTTCAATAACTGTATTTCAATATAATTGTTTTCCTTTGTAATTATATGTATATAAAATGCATTTTAAAAACATCTTATTCTAAGAAGGGATCTGTGACCCAAAAATTAAGAACCCCTACTCTAAAGCTGATTTTAGTTCTCCATCCAACATTAATTTTAAGTTTGGATTAAGTTTTTTGGTGTTACTGTTGGGCAGTGTGCATTTTGGGTTAGTTAACTTAAGTCATTGATGGCATAAAGTATTTTAAATTGAGATAAGTATCAACTTTTGAATTGAGTAACTTAATCAGAGCTTAATTAATTTGATAGCTGCATCAGCAGGAGAACAGCATTACAGCAGGTCCCAAGATTCTCCATCTTTAGTGGGACGACAGCCCCTTTTATTGTGCTTTATTCAAATACTGTTCTGATAAAAGTAACTAGAACTATCTGTATAATTGAAAAGATTCAAGAAAATTGTAGCTATGTGTGGTAAAACCAGTAAAAATAACTTTTAAAATTTTAACATATATCTTGTATCTGTTGTCACATTTAATTTATTCTGAGTTCTAGTCTTAAATGGGAACAGCAAAATAATCAGTAGGATCATAGGATTTAGAGGGAGAGGAACCTTATGAAAGGATCTTCCAACTCCTTGATTTTACAGATATGAAAATTATGTTATAAGTCTTAATCAGAATGGAAATCTTGCCTTTTGACTTATGTCGAATTAAAACACGGTTTTCATTTTTGCATGAATATGGTGAGTAATTTGTATTTAAAATTTTTAAATGTTTCTGAAAACTTAAGTATTTTATATTTTGGTTGTATGTCTCTCTCCTTTTTAAAGAACCAACAAGAAAACCTTGGGAGAGAACTAATACGATGAATGGCAGCAAGTCACCTGTTATCTCCAGGTACATTATTTGTATAAGTGACAGTTTAAAAATGGCACGTCATACTGCCTGAGAAATTTTAAAAGTAGTTTTGTAAAAACTTCTGTTTAAAACGTGAAAGCCTTTTAGTTTAAACAGTTTTTAGTGATGTGGATAATGAGAGGAAAGCAATCAATTGATACTTGTCCCAGAAGTTAGTCTGTTACTTCATTATATATACCTCATAAATGCTTATTTTCATCATTTCCTCTCTCTCCCCTCACCTTCCAAAAATTGACATTATTTTTCTGTGCGATTCTAGCTAGTAGTGTCTTGCAGCTTTCATCCTGAAAAAATGAAATTCCCTTGGCTGTAATGGAGTTCTAGTTCTGTTACCTCTGTCTGAAAACAGAATTCCTTGAAAGATATTATTCTTTCACAAAATACTTTGTTGTAGCCTTTCTGTATGTAAAGTCTGGAGCTTTTTGCCTAATTTTACTCCAGGTTAGACACACTTGACTTCTGAATTTAGAAATCTAGGTGATAGGAAAGTATAAGTCGGATATCTTGAAATCTCCATGAATCTGGTATGTGTTAAGCCTGGACCCATATTCTTAATTTGGCTTTTTTTGTAAGTGGTTTCTTTTGCAAGAGGCAGGTTGATATTATTGTCTGACACAATTGTTGAAGTTATCAGAAACCTTACATTATTTTATTATGATTAAAATGCTTTTGCCCAAATTTTTTTTCTGTTTTAAGTCTCTGCATCATAATTAATCAGCATATTCATTATATTTGTATGACTGTCGGATGGTGTCCTATTTTATTAAGAATATCAAGATCTGGTTCCATATCACATAGCAAATCTTGTTGTTTATAAATCTTTTTAGTATACAATCTTAGTACATTTATGTTTTCTGAGATATTTTAAAGTGCCTACATTTAAGTATAGTAATTAAAAGATCAGATATTATAATATTCCTACCCAGTGCTAGAAACTGTTCCACTTATTTTCCAGGTGTCTTATTGAAGTATTTTCTAGGTAATTTATATGCTTTTTGTAATAATGTATGAGTCTAGTGGGATTTTCTTGATTTCAAGAAAATAAAGTGATCTTTTAAAAGACAATGCCAAAAGGCTATCAGTTGTTAAACTGTGTCCTGATTATTGGTTTTGAAAGTATGGTCATTGTACTTTTAAGAGATGCATTACTAGATTGCATGCCAGAGAATGAACTGTCCTAAGTCAGTAGAGGACCACTTCTGAAGATTCATCTCATGTGGGTGAAGTCCTCTCTCCATGTGTGGGACTGGAGGTTTCCATACAGTCCATCTTCTTGATTTTCATAGGTAGCATGGGGCCTTCTGTGCGTACTTGAGTTTTTCTACCAGGAAGCTTAGTTATTTCTCCTTAATTCTTTGTGAAGTGCTCTGATTGACAAATGCAGTCGAAGGACATTAAGATAATTATTTTGCTTGAAATTGAGCATAATTTGATTCCTGTGAAATTTAGGATGAGGCATTGAAAGCTGCCCCTCTGATCACCGTAAGTGGTATAACTAGGTTCATTAAACCTAAGAAAAATTTATTTTCATACATTTTTGAGAGTATTTAGACTGTTTCTTTTAAAGTCTTGATAGATACTTTAAAAATTCACCGTTTAGAGAAGTGTTATTATAGTTTTTTCATTAGATATGTTAACATGTGAGACATGATCTAGAAATGAAATTTAGCTGTAATGCAAATGGGAACTTCACAAATATGTGTTGTATTGAATTAGATTATTCCTTTTCCTCCATTTCATGCACACACGCAATTGTGTGTGCATTCATGTGTATGTAGTAGTTGTTTCTTGGCCACTAAGATAATGACTTATGTTTTCTCACAGAACCCCTGTGAAGTAGGTAGTATAGTTACTATATGCCTCATTTTACAAACTAGGAAACTAAAGCTTAAAGCTAAGAAAGGTCCTCTGCCATTAGAATTACAGGACTAGTGTTGTATTTTGTTTTGTTTCTTAAAATTGTTCTACTGACTTAAGAGATGTCGTGGTAGGTAATAGATTTAATTAAAAGGCGTTTTCAGCTATTAATAGATTTGGGGCCTTTACTTTTTTTCTTTTTCTTAAATTTTCCTTTGGAAAATCAGGGTTTTCTTTTTCCTGGCATAGTGGAAGAATGTGCTACATCTGGGAGCCAAGAGAAGCCCAAGTTCAAGTTCTATCTTTGGCTATAGACCTATTGCTTTTAGGCCAGTCTGCCAGCCTATATTTCCTTCTCACCTATAACACAGTATTGTAAAGGGGGATTAAGTTCTAAAGTCAGCATGTAAGACTAGTCAGAGTTACCTTTGAAATGACTTTGAATCAGGGGATTAAGTTCTAAAGTCAGCATGTAAGACTAGTCAGAGTTACCTTTGAAATGACTTTGAATCAATCACCCATAAAGTACAGAACAATCTCTTTAAAGCTACAGTTGGAAAGGGGGTTAGGTTCTTTTTAAAAGAAGTCAGTCTGTATCAGAGAGTAGAGGGATCCAAGGTCATTGCCGTGGTAATAATTAAATATAAATTGTATTTTTTGAGATGTCCTTCTTAGTAAACAATCAGGCAGCAGGTTAGAACCAGGACTTCTACTCAGAGATGAAAATAAGAATAGATAAATACTTAGCTGTGAGGAATGGCTTCCTACATGAATTTGATTCTATTCAAGGATGCCGACTGCCTCATAATTATTTCTTCTTCCAGGACGCAGCAGGGGCTTTCTGGCTGGCCAGAGTCTTTAGGAAGGCCAGTTCTGGTTTCTCCTCTCAGTAGCGTCACTAGTCTGAAAAGACTTTCCGTGGCAGTGATGAAAAGAGGGGTCTAGAGTCATACCTCACACAGCAAAGTACACTGGGAGCAAAACAGGAGCACTGATACTGGCTGGGGGTTCTGCAGATGAGCACTTCCCGTGCTCTTTGGAGCATGTGCTTATTGAGTAGATGGATTCCCTGGACTATTGTTGCTCTCTCCCACCTATTATTCTCCCCACCCTCTGCCTCTTCCACTTCTCTTCCTTTTCCTCTCTTTCCCCATTTTGTCCTCTTTTACCTTCCTGCCCCTTTACACAAGTAGTTCATGAACACATAATGCTGTTGCCTTATAATTAATTTCCGAGGATCAAATGAGATAATGTAGGCAAAGTGCTGTGTAAACCTGAAAGAGCCATCTAAGTGTCAGATATTTTATATATAATATATATATATATATATATAATATATATATATATATATATATATATATATATATATATATATATATATATATATATATATATATATATATATATATATATAGTTGCGTCTTATCTTTTTGCAGTACAGGGAAATAGTGACCTTTTTCGTGTGTGCAAGTGCACATTTGCATGTGTGTGTTGTGTGTGTGTGTGTGTGTGTATAAGGTGATTTAACATGTTACCTAAGCCTGCATTTTGTCACATACATCAAACCAGAATGTCAACCAACAACAGTAAAAATTGAAGGGGAAAAATGCTTTAGAATAAAACTGCTTTTGCTTTGTTGACTTGAGTTTAAGGTCCCTAAAACAACTTACAGATTCTTTAATACGTAGTCATTCACTTGATTTTTATCAAGTGTTTTACTTAGTAATATGTTCAGAATGTGATGAAAATGGGACCTGTGCCTTTTGTTAAAGATAATTTTGCCTCATTGAATTCATGTTTAAAGGATTCTTGACTGGTACTTTAAAGTGTAGAGCTTTGTACTTAATTATTTGGAAAGATCTATCTGTAAACAGTTTTTATTTTGGTTGATCTATGGTGGTGTTGGGTTGCTTTCTTAAGGCAATGTGCCATAAAGATAATCTCTAGGATTTTTTGCTTTACTAAAATTGAAAAGTAAATAGATTTTCTTCAGTGTTTATAAAAATTTTTTAAGTTCTGATTTTTGTTGAAAGGCTGTATTAAAGTTATTGCCTTCTGTTACTTCTTACTTTATTTGACATAACTTGCAAAAAGCAAGACCTGTAAAACAGTACCATGACAAAAACTTTCAGAACATACTATTGTATACCCTTTTAAATGGTTTTTCCCCTTCATAGACGGGATTCTCCAAGGAAAAATCAGATTGTTTTTGACAACAGGTCCTATGATTCATTACACAGGTATCATCCTGATGTGACTTTGTGATTTGAGACCCATTAATAACATGCATTCAGGATAGGGCTGAGCTTTTTTTACATGGACTGGTAATCACCACACAAAAAAAAATTACAAAGTTTGACTTTATAACTTCTTTAAAAATTCATTTTTAAGAGTGGTAGAGCTCAAAAGCTTAATTAAAAACTTACAGTTGTATTTCTTCTCCTGTAGTCAACCTCACTGATGAATAAGCTGATGTCTACTGTGTTGTGATAGTAATTTCAGCATAGTCAAACCAGTGGTCATCCATATTCATACCTCACACTGCTTATTATTCCAGAGAATTATTTAAAAGTGTATATTTTGGCCCACTTTCTTTCTGTATGTAGCCAAGACCCTAGTTTGAGAATGGCTCCATAGGAACTTAGGAAAACCAAAGCCTTATGAATCAGATGACTTAGTGCTCCTAGCCCTTCTTTCAAGCAATGATGGAGGTATTTCTTACAACTAGTTTCCATAAAGTGTTGTCCCTAGCAATATGTATCTGAAGCTGCTCTTTTTATAGTGGACTTCATTTACGTGAGAAACAAAGCCAGAGATCTTAAGAAGAGGGCTATCAAAATTAAGTGAACTTTGTTAGTATTAACGAGAAATGCATTACTACATTTGTAGAATAACTTCAGAAGTTGAATGCAGGCCAGTATTTGACATATTTACTTTTTGATGAGAATCTCAATTTCTAAGTTGCTTAGTGGTAAATATGGTGTTTTAATTTAGCAGTTAACATTACACACTAAATTCTGAATTGGCTTATTTCATTTGACCCATTTAAAATAATAGAGACTAATGTTTAATTCAAGTTTTGCCTTTTGATGATGAATTATATTGATTTTAATGGCTCACACAGATCATTGAGCTTTGAAAGATAGTTTAATCTCTCTTTAACTGATTCTAGCAACAAATTGCACTCCTCGTAAGTGTAATAGCATAAGTAGCTTATGGGAAACTACCCTGACATACCTCTTCCTTTCCCATAAAATGGGAATAATCCCTGAAACCTAACAATTATTTTTCCTTTGTCCTCATGCAAGTGAAGGTAAGAATCCAGCACCTCAGAACAGCTAATTTAGCCACATTATTAGACATATTTTTTCTTTGTTTAGAACATTTACCAAAGCTGTTGAGAACAGATATTTGAAACCATTTTGTGGCATTAGGTGGCATTTAAGGTGTTCTGTAACCAAATTCACACATTTTGTGTTACTATTAAAATGATTTTCCAGTAATTTTTGGTCATAAAGACCAGTAGTAGTTTTTTCTTATTAAGCAATATGGTTTAATTTATAATTTTTTAACTTAGTTCCGATTAAATCTCATTTGCTAGCCTCATGGAATTTTAAATAGGCATAGTAAAGTGCATTTAACATTTAATCATTGTTAAGTAAATAAATGTTCGCTACATTCTTCAGTAGCACATTTCCCTAAAAAAATTGTTTGATACTTTGGTTGAAACATTTTTTTCCAGAAAGTGGTGATTACTTCTTTCCTTCAGTATGAAAAGTTCCCCCCTTTAGCTAATTATCCTGGTGGTGCTGGTGGTGGATTGCATGTTAGCATGAGTTAAGTCTTTTAAAACTGCATGTTTCAACCATAGTTTACTATATAACAATATAATTGATCTGTTGTTCAGTAGATAAATCTGTGGCCTATTTCATAATCCTTATTACACCAGGATGTTGTCTATTTGGTGAAGTTAATTCAGATATTAATTTTGCAAGTTAGGTGAGAAAAAATGATGACCTAATCCTAGTAGATGAAGATATGCTACCAACACAAATAAGAGAATTTTTAAAAATACAGTTGATGATTAATTATTTTATACTAATTGTAGACACTAGGAATAGCAGAGGTGAACGAATTCCCATATATGCACATTACAGTGTTCTACATACCATGGGCAGCCCAGTAAATATTTAGTGGTATAGTGAACAGAGGGTTGAATTTGGAGTTAGAGCACCTGGGTTCAAATCCCAGCTCTGCTGCTTCCTACCTTTGTGACGTTGGTAAGTCACATAACCACGCTAGGCCTTCCTTCGTTTCTTCAGCTGTACAATGAGGGGTTTGGGTTAGATATCCTTCCAGATCTCAAGCTATGAGCCTGTTTGTATATGGCACAAACACTGGAAATAGAGGGACAAAACCTCTTATCAGAGAGAATGAACATGCATTTTCTTATCCAAAAGAATCATATTTCTTTTTTTTTTCCTTGTATTTCATTCCAGCTTGCATTGGTGGGTATGTAAGGGTGCAAAATTTGGCTGATTTGATGTCATAAAACTGTAAACTGAAATAAGTATCATCTAATTACACCAAAAGATTCAAAGCTTAATAACACTCTATGAAAAGCTATTTTTATTGAATAGACCTTGTGGTTCACAGAGTTTCTAACATCATTTTAATAACTTATTAAATTGAAAGTGTGTGATTTATCTTTTTACTTGAATTTGTTTTTCATATGTGGAACTCTTAGGTTAATTTACTATTTTGACTTTTAAAATAGATGTTACCAACTACAATTGAATTTTGTATTGAAGGTTTTTCTCTTCTTGCCAGATTTGGAAAGAGAGGCAAAGTAATTTATTTTGGAATAGTTTGGCTTAAGATGTATTTAATCACCAGAGGTTATATGTCCATATATTTGTCAACAGATTCTGTATTTTAAACATATTTTTAAAAAAAAAACGAAATATTTTAAAGTGAATATTTTTCTAAAAGTGAATATTTGTAGAGTGGCTAGCCTAAAAAACAAAGCTAGAGGACATGTTTTTTAAGCTTTTTTTCTATGTCCCAGAGTTAAAGTGCAGTTCAAGTAATATCTGCACCATGCGCAAAGGTTATTAATTTACCAATATTCTTTGTTAAGAAAATGGTATTTTAATTTAAAAGCTTGGTTTATTATAGCAGAAATGTGCAGTTTCATAAGCTTATTTTATGAGTTCTCCACTAAAATCCTAATCTGGTGTTTCACTGTGGCATGGCAGTGACCCTAGGTTTTCACGCTGTGCCAGTGAATCACAAGCCAGTCTGGAGAGTCTGCCAAACTGGAGAGGGTCAGGTGACAGCCATTATCCAGAGATCAGACTTTAAGTACAAAAAAATCTTGTCAGTGAAACAGTTTCCACTAGGTGATGAATATTGGGTCACATTGGATCCTGTCCACAAAAGTAAATACCCACATCATTAAAATAATAGATTTTGTGAAATATTAAACTATTTTATCAGGTGAGTTTTCCCAAAAATTTTTGTGTAGAAGAAGTTGGATAATTACCCACAAATATACCTGAACCTAAGCGTCTGTCTTTGCTTCTCAAAATCTAGCCTGTAGTATTGTCAGCACTTTTTTGAATCAATAAGCATTTATTTTGAAAACTTTCTTTTAATGTTCCTTTTTTGTGGGACATAGAATTTCCAAGTCAAAGTCATGGTATCCATTCTGTCACTTTGCTACACACCTGGTAGAGAAGAAAACAAGAATCTGATGAAGCTGCCAAATGGGCCACTTTGTTGATTTAAATGGCCCTGTTAGGGATGTTTGTCTTGTTGGCATGCTGTACATTCTTTTCCTTATTGTGTTCTGAAAGAACTACTTTCTACTCTTCTTTTCCCTCTCCATTTGTTATTATTTTCTAGCCCATTAGCAAATAACAGGTAGTCCTGAGAGAAAAAAATGGAAAAACTTTTTTTAAAAATTAGTTTTCTTATTTTTGGTGGCTAATTTTCAACCAGATCTATTTTCTTTTTTTAAAAATGTAATTTAAATTTAGTATTTGGTTTTAAATAATTCCGTTGTTAACCATTTAAAATTTTAAGCAAAATTCACCTTTGTTTTTTCCCAATTTTTCCTTTCTATAGACCAAAATCTACACCATCTGCGCAACCCAGTGCCAATGGAGTGCAGTCAGAAGGGCTAGACTATAACAGGTTGAAGCAGGTATAATGTATTTACTGGCAGTTATTCATAATTTGTGTCTGTTTCTACTTCTAATATCAATTGTACTTTATTCTAGAGTAGCTTCTGGGGTAATCTATATGTGAAAATAAACAAAGCTAAAAATTGTATTTAATTAAACAATGAAATAACTCTTTTTGCAAATTCATTTTCATATGATGAAGAGAGAACAGTTTAATTAATCTTCAGGAAAAAAAATCAACATCTATATTATGTTAAACAGAGAAATCAGGTTTTTAAAAATGCAGCCATAATGTGGTTTTAATAGTAAACATAGAGTTATCAAAGGGTTGGAAGTATAGATATGAGAATGAGGTTATTTAATTTTTCACAGTACATTTGCTTCTGAAAGTTTTGTAAACTGAGGATTTTTCCTAATTGAATTCCATTTTTCCACTTAATCTAAATTGCCTTATTTCTGAGATGATTTTTATTTGCTCATTTATTTTGGGGCTAGAATTTTAAAGAAAATTCAGTTATGCACTTCTTCACTTCCCTATTTCTATATCCTATAATAAATTTAGTTATTTAAATGTCTTAGGGAAGTTATTATTTGAGACAACCTGGTAGTGAATCATTTTGCAAAGAGGATCATTTTGTTGTGTTAATAATCATTCCCTAATTTCTGTAGTATTCCATAGTTTCCAAGTCTCACATCTTGGATTTTCAAAATATGGGGTATCCCCAAAGTCTTAAAACTGCACTAAGATTTGGGACACCCTCTGTAGTAATCTCTTAATTCTTGGTAATAATGGAGTGGAGTCAGTTGTTCAAACATTTCTACTTGGATTTGAAAAAATGGTTTTTGTTATTGGTTGTCTTCTGTGTGTACGTAAAACTATAACCTCCATGGACCTCACCTTTTTGTAAAATGAAGTTTGAACTGGGATGTTCGCACAGGTCCCTTTGAGCTTTAATGCTATGAATATTTCCAACTAAATGATGTTCTTAAGATCCAACAGTTTGGCTATCCTACCTTGCTTCTTTACTTGGTCATTTTCCTCCTTCCCATCACTTTTTTAACTAATTCAATGAACTAAACCAAGGAAGAGCTGGACTCTTTCCAGAAATCTGCTGATTCATGCCTTTCTTAGGGCAAGGAAGTAATTGTTTTAGTTTAAAATATCATCTCTTCCACTTCATGCTACGTTCCAATAAGGAAAGATTCTGTTTATGTTAATTATTTATCGAAGTACCTGTGGCTGTGATTTATTTTCCTCTTTCTTTTTTCTCTGCTTATTTTAGGATATTTTAGATGAAATGAGAAAAGAATTAACAAAACTAAAAGAAGAGCTCATTGACGGTGAGTTTCTAAATGTATATGCTACTTACATCAGAAGAAAACAATTTGTAAAAATAAATGAATAAATGTATAACCATTTAAATGTTATTTTAGAACTACAACTGCTTTTGAATTGACTTCGATGCTCATTCACCTCCAGACTTAGGCTAACCTTGGAGGCAGAGGCTTATGTCCCAAAGAGAGGGACATAAAAAGTGTGTGAGAGTTAGATATAATTTGTGATATACAAGCTTATTGGATCTCATACGTAGTAGAGTAAAGAGAAAAATCAAATGAGTAAGAGCTTCTCAAAGATGATGCCATTCTTCATTCTTATTCCTTTAAAGTTAAGCCTTCACATGGATTTTTTCATCTGCATGTTCACACAAAAATTAAAATAATAGTAGCATTTTTAATTTGAAATGAAATGATATATGTATTCTCTATCTGGAAACTTAGTTTTCATAAAAAAACACATCATTTTTTATTGTCTCTCCTTAATAAGATGGCTTGATAAATTCATCATTGTCTGTAGTTGTGAGAGTCATCATTTCATTTGCGATAATAACTAATGGATTTTCTTTCTTTTTTTTTTCCCCCTTTTTCTAATCAGCAATCAGACAGGAACTCAGCAAATCAAATACTGCATAAAAAAAAGTAAAACTAAGGATAAGACTTTGACCCGAAAACATAAAGTAACTACATTTTGTGGGCTGTTAGAAGAAAATGGAAACAAACACTTGGAATGAGGGAAAATCAACATATTATAAAAGCTGTCACACATCTACAATGACCTGCTATTATTTCCCTCCCAGTTTGCTGCTTTTTTCTGACCTTTACAACAGGATGGAAAAGAGTCTAAGAATTACTGTAATGATTATGCAGAAAATCCTATACCTGTCAGGCAAGATCACAGTGCATTGAAATATTCTCATGTCAAGATAAAATTGCACATTTTTCAGAATTCATTGTTAAAACAAAGAGGAGAAAAGTTCAAGAAGGCTTTTCAGAGAGGTTTTCAGTGTTAATGAAGGATTTAGCAAGTTATTTTGTTGTACTGCAAATGTTTCTCAGGTTTTGTCTTCCTGTCACATTTGATATTCCATGAATTATTACATGTATAGGTTCAGATCACAAAACATGGAACAAGTGGAAATGTATGTGTTTATGAGAAGGAGTTATTTGTAAGAAAGTGACCTAAACATTGACTTGTCCAGTTTGGGGAATTCTAGAATGATAGGAAGCCTCTCTAGTTAGCCTTCATGCAGTTTTGTAGATTAAAAACAAAAAGTACAGTCCAAAATTCAAAAATGTAGATGCCTTCCTAAATTGTTAAAATGCTTTACCAAATCTACATGATACAATCAGTGGTCAAATGTTAAAAATAGTATGTTATAGGTTTACTGTAGGTTTCCAAGCTTTTTTTAGATTTATGCATGTGGACATGTAACAACCACCACAAAATTTGTTTTTTGTTTTTATTACATAAATCAGTGCACATCACAAACATTAAGTAGTCTTTCCACACCCAGCCCCAGGAAAAAAAAAATTATTTGTGGGAGGAAAGGGGGGAATTATTTTTCATTTAAAATTAATTATTTTTCTGCAATATATTTTTTCTCAGACATTTTGTGCATGAATAATAATGAGGAATATTTTGTGACTTTAATCAGTAACCATGTTAATAGAACAAAGTACTTAATCTTTCTTTACAGTTACTTGTATCTTAGGTAACTTCATGGGTCTGAGTTTCACATCATCTAGCTTATCCCTGTGGAACTCAAAAAGTTCGATCACTGAATTTGGGAATCATTACATCCATGTCCTTGCTACAGTAATAAAGAGTACAAACATCCAGGTACATATTCCTGGCTCTCTCTTTGAGGCTACTTTTGAAATTTGCTTTGATAAACTAACAAGGAAAAGAATTGTGATAATACTAGGTTCACAGAAATACTGGGGATAGAGAAGATAATGAAGAATTCTACATCATTTTCTTTAGGGAATGAAGTGAGATTTTACTGGTGGAAAGAAGAAACAATTATTCTGCGTCTGTGTCTGTGTGTGTGTGTGTGTGTGTGTTAAATCCACCTTCTCTTTCTTGCCTTTTTAATTTGAAGCTGGTAAGATTAAGTGGGAAAAAGATTCCTGTGAATGGCTACCAATAGAAATATAATTCTTGGGAAGTTTTAGTAAGTCAAATTCCACTATACACAACCCCCCTGCACCCCTCGCACCACCAGCTCCTCACCTCCCACCCCTACGTCCTCCTGCCATATCTTGATTTATGCTAAGCAGTTTTAGTGCCACATTTGTTTTCAGGTCTGTAGGGATCAGAAATTTTACTAGAATTTGGAAAAATACTCACATTTTAATTTGCCTTTTAGATTCTTTGAGTCTCAGTTTATAGGACAAAAAGCTTTTACATAGCATATTCCCCTATGGTTAACCAAAGTAGATCCACAGCACTTACCACTTCAAGGAAGGTTGATAAGGGATGTTCACCCCTTTCCCCCCCACCCCCTTTAAAATGTTTCTTGCTTCTGTAGAGATTCCATTTTAAAGACTAGACTGTGGTGGAACTTATCATAATAGTATACAGTTCTTCTTTCCAGTGACTGTTCATTGTTCTGCATGTGATAGTGAAGGCATTAAAGATAAAAAGCAAGCTTTTAAAGTACTGTTCTCTGTAAAAAAGTAATAGGAGGCATTTCATCTTTGTTCACATAATTTTTTTAAGCACACATTTTATCATTGAGATTGTTTACACCCCCACCAATCTGATCAGAAATCATGTTTGATTTTGTTAGAAAAGTTCAATAGCCTGGTGGAATAGTATATTGGGTACAAGTAGTCCAAGAGACTAAAATACTGAATCCTGAAAGAAACTGGTTTATGCACTAAACGTTTTGTGCCTTGGTCAAAAATTAACATGATTTCTGTATAAAAGAAAAAAAACACCCAATGTTTATTCATGCTACTTTTCATCTATCTTTTATGTTATCCCAGGTTGCTGAATTTGTTTTTTAAAGGAAATTTGATTGAATTAAGGTTTACTGTAAACATTTGCTGTCATACTGACAGTTATGTCATTGCCAGAGATTTCAGTAATTAAAGTGAGACATAGAAGCTAAGGTTATTTTCCTTATTGTTAAAAATTAATGTCCTTAAAACCAGAATATTACAGTTTTTGTGCTTTTGTAAATTGGATGTCTTAAGCTGAGTACAGTTTAGGGGATCCTTTCTAATTCCAGGAAGGTACTGCTTTCTCAACACTGTGATCTGATCTGTGACAAATCTGTACTATACACTCTGTAAATGGCTAACAAGTCAATCGCAAACAAACTGAATGTACAAATCTTAGTGCTGGTGCTGAAATCTCTTCAGAAGAGTCATCATGATTTAAAAGTTTGTTGTTTAAAAAATTTTTTTCCACATTAAGTGTCAATCAAAACTGAAGATGAAACACTAATGAATGTTGAATTTTCATGCTTTAGGTGTACCTCCTTTTTAGATTTTATTTTTCAATTTGTTCTCTGCTATTTTTACCATACTGTGTCATTTAAATTTCCTACATGCTAACTTTTCATTTGTGCGATTAAAATAAAATTGCAATATATACATGTTGCAATCACTTGTTTGTGACCCTTAGATAACCTGGATTAATCCATTAATTTTAAAATAAGCTCCAGAGAATGTGAAATACCTTTGAAGTCCCATGATTTCACTAGTTGATGGTTTATGTGTTATTGTCCCTACTCTTTGAAGGAAAAGTTTTATAGTAAATACCAAGATTGTAAATGAAGGGAATATTTAACAGTCAGAAATGAAATCTAACAACTGCTTTTGAATCAGACATGGATGTCTGTACTTGTCTGGCCTTTTCTTCCAGTGTATCTTGACACAGTGTTTTACTCAAACAGCCTAAAGATTTGTGCATATATACTATTCATTTTAATTAATCCTCATTTTGTGCTAGTGTTTTTTGCTTGTGTATATTTTTAAACTTCTAAAACTCAGTTATCACCACAAATTTACATTTTCAAGTTCAGAGGGAAAAATTAGTTTCGTAGAAAGAACATTGTTAAGTAATATTCTAGTGAAACCTGTATGTAGAAAGTTTTTCCATTTAATATGCTTTTTCTTTAAAAATCCAACATTAATATTTTTGCTTTCACTTTTTTCAGGCCTTTGGAGAGTGTCACTGTGGGGTTTCCTTGTTATTTTTTAATTTCTTCCATTTGTACCTAATGAACTCTGTTAGAAATATAATTATAGTATTTGTACATTTCTTTTTGTCAGACCCATATTTTTTGCTTCTTTAATTTTGTTCACATCCATTTTTTACAGGAGGGAGAGTCTCTACAATTCCATTCTGACTATGTGAGCTCAGTAGCATTAGTAATAACTGAATCTGCTACCATCCTAAAGAATAAGGCTTATTGACAAATCAGTCTTGTCTTAAATGTCTGCCTGTATAGATAAATTGAATCCATAAACAAAATATCTTTCAGTTTCCAAATGTGAGCATAGATAAATTTACCATCAAGCTTTAAAGCCTCCTAAAAAACATTTTGTGCAAGAACTTGAGTATAACTCCAAAAATTATAGTATTTTGTAAGCATAAAAATTCTGGTTCTGAAAGCACAATGTGCAGAGGCATCATACAATATCTCAGAATCCCTTAAATAGCCCTTATTACTCCACTTTCTTAAAGACATTTACTCAGCAACCATTCACACAATTGTTTCTGAAAAACTGAGATCCCGTTTTTGTTTTTAATATATGGACTTGTATCTGCCCGTCTCACAGAACATGGAAGGAAATTTAAAGTTGAATAATTTCATGGGTGGTTGACTCCAGACGTGATTCTGGAAATTCCCTTTAAAAAAAAAAGGTAGACGAATTCTTGGAAGAAGATGTTCGATTGTCAAGACTAAGTTTATCTGGAATTTTTCCTTCAAGGTTGTAGATTAAAAATCCAGTGAACACAGTTACTTTCTCCTCTGTTGGCCACCCAAAGAATTTAGAAATGAATGCTCTTTTAAGTTGGTGTTTTAAGGATATTCTTAGTCATATGAGTCTGAATAAATTGGACTGTGATAGAAAAGCTGCTATTTTCATAACTTCTCAGGAAAGATTGTTGATTGACATGAGCCATATACAATGTTGGAGTTATGCAGTATAACTATTCCAAGGTAGGAAATCTGTATTATTGTGGGTTAATTAGGAGAGTTAAAATTACTGTTGTCGGTTTATTCAACTGTGGAGTGACCCCTTTCTCTCTCTTCCCACATTGATTCTGTCATTTTTGGTCATCTGAGGAATGTTTTGACTATGTTAATGAATAAGAGTAAAATTGGCATCATCTCACATATGTGATAAGAAGAAGAAACAAAACCAGGACTATAAATCAAATTCAGAATTAATAGAAAAGGCTCAAGTAAGCATCCAATTTAGTCAGATTATTTGAGCCAAAAGAGATTAAATTCTTTATAAATATAAATGTTAAGGGTCAAGCCATGCAAGAAGAAAATTTGGTTTCATGATAGATAAGGTAGGTGAAACTAGTGGTGATTCTAATATCAGTAAGGATATAAGTTGCTTACAAGTTAATATCTATTTTTCCAAGCATTTTCCATGTTAAAATAATAAAGACCTTGAGAAAATTGCCCATTTCTTTTGAAATTTTTTTTTGGAGGGAAGAAGGGTTTTTTATATCTTCATTGACGTAGGTAGCTTTGAGTAAGGAAGCTCTTTTGGCCAGTGTAGATTATCAGCTAGTTGTTATGAAGTTTGTGATAGTTGAGAATTTAGTTGGGGTTGCTGAGAGGCTTAATGATTTACCTATGGTCACACAGCCAGTATCGCTAACAAGTGAGATTTGAACCCAATTTTTATGAACTGTAAGTTGATCTGTCTACCCACTGTTAAGGTTTTTTGGTTTTTTTAACCCTCTTTTTTGGAAAAGACAGAATGGAAAATAGATGAAAAAAAGTTTATAAATGTCACTTATTCTAAGTAAATTTTATAAAATGAATTTTTAAGTACCTGTCACAGAAGTAGAGCAGAGAGGACCTTGGAAAACCAGGGATGCTGTATCATTTGCACAAGGTTACACAAGTAGTAAGTGTCAGAAGTAGGATTAGAACTCAGTTTCTCTTGACTTTATAGCCTGTTCTCTCTGCAGTGTACCGAGCAGCAAGTACTCAATAAATGCCAAACTACAGAATAAAATAGCTTGGAAATTAATTATATATAAACCTTTCAATGTTAGGGATTTTGAATATCACATTCATTGGCATAATGTGCGATTGCAATCTAAGCCTGTTAGACATAAAAAAGGGAGAAGCAAAGCTAAGATAAATGAATGTTTTTACTAGTCTAACCTTGAGGACAGAGACCTTGTCTCACCTAAATTTTTTGTTTCCTCCCAGCACTTAATAGGGCTCCGCATACAGTAGGCAGTAAACGTTCAAAAGAATAAATGAAGTCAAGGGAAAAGTCCAGGGCCACCAGTGTTTTGGCCAGTTGTGAACAAGTAATTCCAGATTGAAGAAAGCATTAACAAAGAAAAAAAATCACAGGATAACCAGTTCCCTACATTTAAGTATTGTTTGTGTACTATGATGCTTAAGATAACATGGAGTTGGCTACTATGTAAGTGCCTTCAGCTCTTGAGTGGTTCTCCTTACATGCCGTTATGGAACTCACTGAAAATGAATATTTCTTTTTACAGCCAACTTTGCTGAACAATATTCATTCCATAAAGACAAGAATATGTGTAAAATAAATTTTGGCAATCTAAAATTTCATCCTTCTTTTTAAATCTAAGATTATCAGGGACTAAATGAGGAAACTATATCTAAATAGCTGAGTAGTGTTACATGTTTCTTACTGTGGGTGGTTCCCCCCCCCCCGCCCCAGAAGGGAAGGGATATTGATAATTTGGTAGTGGAAATAACATTTAAGTGAAAAAAAGAGGGTTAACATAAAATATGTTTAAGAATACTAAATGTGAGTCCTGTCACACTTAACACTGGGATTATATATTGAAAACGTTTTTCCTTTTTGTGTTTTTGCATAGATAAGTTATTCCATGTTCATTCTGAAGCAAGGTGGCCATCTAGGACTTCCTAAGACCAACCCTAGAGGTTAGGATTAAGATAACATAATGCCGAGGAAAGCATGTTCTTGTGGTTCACAGTTCTTCCCCTCCTCTTCCTAAAAAAAGACCATAGTGATTATATCACCAATAAAATACTAATTAAAGAGGCTTTTTTAGTTTTGGAAAATTTAAAAGTTGAACATTCCAGATTATTAATCTTTTGTAGTTGAATATAGAAGACTTAAAGACTGTGACATTTTTACCTTTTTGAATATACCTTCAACTTCTCTTTGTATTTTATGATCAAAGATTGTCAACAGATAGGAAAGATTCCTGAATAGAGCAGGCATTGTGAAAGGTGTGGTAAAGAAGTCTTATAGTCATAGCCTTCATTTATTGAAAAGAATAACTTCAGTTGTGAGTTGGTTTGTTAATGAGGTCAATTGGAGCATCGTTCCTGAAACATCTTAGATTTCTTTTGTTGTTTTATAGTTGTGGGTGTTGTTTGCCTTTTTGTTTTTTCCTTGTCACTTAAACATCACTATAGCCTTGTCTTCTTAATCTGGCAGGTTATTTTGTCTCAGGAAGCATTCTAAGAGGAAAGTCAAACCTGGCTATTGTGAAAATAAACTAATTCACCCAAGGGTTAGTGCCACATTATCAAAAAGAAGTCAGGTCCAAGATCCTGAGCTGTGTGTGTGTGTGTGTGTGTGTGTGTGTGTGTGTGTGTGTGTGTGTGTGTGTGTGTGTGTGTGTATACATATATATGTATATATATGTGTGTGTGCGTGCGTGTGTATATGTATACACACGCACGCACACACACACATACCTAGGCTCATTTAGAGTAAGCATTTGGCAAGTGTAATTCAGTTTTAATAGGTACAGAGTTTATAGGTAAATTTTCGAAAGAATAATTCAAGTACCTGGTGTAAAGCTTTTACTTTGAAAGGTTAAGACAGTCCCCACTGTTCTGAAATTTGGGCTGGCCTTTATGTTTAGTGTGGGAGGGAAGTTGAGTTTTATTTCCTTTTTTTCCCTTCAGATACTGCTTTTTAGGTATCAGAATTGAACTTCAATATGATGTAGCATAGGTCACAGGGGTGGGGAACCTGCAGCTTTGAGCTATGTGTGGCCCTCTAGGTCCTCAAGTTCGGCCGTTTGAATCCAAACTTCATGGAACAAATCCCTTTAATAAAAGGATTTGTTTTGTAAAACTTAGACTCAAGTCAGAAGGCTGCTTGGGACCTAGAAAGTTGCATGTATCCTCAAGGCCACAAGTTCCCTACCCCGGCACAGGATCATAGATTTAAAGAAGGAAGAGAACTCAGGTTATCTAGTCCAAGTTCCTTATTTAAAGATGAGGAAATTGAGGCAAAAAGGACTTTGCCCAAGATTATACAGGTGGTAACAGGTAGAATTTGAATCCACAACCTCTCACGTCCAAAGTCGGTTGGTATCTGCTGAAATACCATTCTTTCTGGAAGAAACATTCATTTCTTTTCTTGATACCTCTTGTCATTAGATCTATTTCTTTTTTGGTTGTCATCAGTTCTGCTGTCTTTATGATATCTGCTCCCTAATCTTATTTTCTCACATTTTATTGCGGGTTAGTGGAAAAAAGGGAGCAAATGGATGAAAAGCTTAGCTTGCAACTGGGAAGATCTTGGTTCAAAATCTGCCTCTGATAAACATCCTGACTGTGTGACCTGGGACAACTCACTTAAACTTCCCAGAGCTCTAGGTAAATCTCTAAGGACTACAAGATGCTAACCTGTATTGGTAGCAATTTCCATTCCTGGGAGTTCCCTCTTCCAGTGAAATCACAAGTGTAGCTCCTCCTACCTTCTGTCCCTTACTGAAAAGAGCTGTGAGTCTCGAGACCTAACTTCTTTTCCTAGTTACCCCATTATTGATATGGTTTTGGAGAAGTCTTTTTCTTCAGGCTACAATTTTCTCAGTTTAAAAAATAAGAAGACTGGACCAGATGACTTTTTGGGGCCCTTTCATTTCTGGTTTTCCAAGAGTTTTTTTCCCATACAATAGAATTTGTTACACGTTAATCTGATAAAATTGAGCTCCATGTTTTACTGTTAATTTTATCTGTTCCACGTCTGTGGGGTTTTAAAAATTTAAACATTCACAGAAGAGTATGTTAGGTAAGAAAAAAAATTGAATCTTAGTCCAATGATAAGGGAAAAAATCTATAGCAATATAAGTAATGTTATATAATATCATGGATAACATGTTTTGAGGCAGTTTGCCACAGGTTTTTCCCTTAATTTTTAGTCACATGTATGTATACCTGCACATAACATATGTTAAGATATGCATGATTTCATTGGTATGTAAACTCCTTCATCAACATACATTGCCAGCCCTCTGTTTCATATGATATGGTGACTGAAAAAACTAGTTACCTGGTAGCCTCTGCATATTTGGGTTGGTCTTTGGTTGATAGACCAAAGTTGCCTTTCCAACCTGACAAGATTTTATCAGACCCTGCTTGTATGCTCTTGGTGCATGCTTCTTTGAAAACCCGGGTTATTTTCAAATCATGACAAGGCTTTGGCATAGAACTTTTCATGCAGGGTAGATTTAAAAATAGTCCCTTGACACCTTTACCTGTCTATCACGCCATTTACCTAAAACTATCCTTTGTTACTCAGAACCTTATTTACTTTTTTGCTCACATTCACTTATTCATTCACTTTTAAGTTTAAGGCCATATTGGGAGTTTTTAATAGAAAAAACTAGGAAGACCAGTGTTATACTTTGGACCTTTTGCTGACCCAAAGTCATTTTGCTACCATGCCTGGTGAAGGAGCTGTTGGGGCAATGGTGAGGAAGAGGGGAGAGGAGGGTGTAGAGTTGTATATCCAAGACAAGGAGTGTTATTTGTTCTTTCTAATCCATCTTGGGAGATCATAAAACTCTTCCCTACCCACCCCTCTCCTCATTCCCCCATCCCTATCCCAGCCTTCAGAGTAAAATTATATTCCATCTATCAGGCACAACTAAGGAGAATTGTCATTCAGACCCTTTTCTGTTTCCCTGCTTAGCTCCAGAGTTAGAGAATAAGTTCAGACAAGCAGACAGGGTGGGTTTATCCATGGTGCAAGTTGGTATGTTGTATCATACTAAACATAGGCCTGCCCTGAAAAACCTGGCTTCAGTAAAATCGTCAATTTACGACCCTTGTGTTGGGTGTTAGCACGAACTAACCTGCGTGTGTATATGTTAATGTGATTTTTTAATGAATGTGATTTGCCCTGTGGTATATTTGGATCCAAGACAAGCTGTGTTTAATGAGATTTTATTAAAAAAAGGTTATGAAACCACTAGTCTGTTACCAAGAATAGTTGTAGGTTCTCTATGTTGGATAGATATCTTAAATAATTTGAATGTAAGTGTACTCATTAATATCCCCATGCAATTAAGGCATAGCTGAGGGTTGAAATAGTTGACTTTGTGAATCTCTCACCATATCAATGATAGATGCTTCCATTTTTCTTGGAGGCCCTTAAAAACCTTAGAATTCCAAGTATCCAAGTTGCCATGTTTTCACCTTACACATTTCTTTTGTTAATGAATTAATTTTTCTGTTCTTTCTCTGGACCATTTGCCATGCCATACATCCTTATAAGACCATCTGGGAGTGCATGATCATAGCATTTAGAACTGGAAGAAACCCTAGAGGTGATCTAGTCTTATTTCACAGATGAGGAATGTGAGGCCCAAAGAAATTGACTAAGGTTATATGGGTCTTAAGTAGCAGAAACAGGATTTGAACCCAGACTTTACCCATTGACTCCAATTCTAATGTTCTTTCCAACGAAGAAAGTGGGATAGAGTGTTGCTTTCTACCTCAAAAGACCCTTACCTTTCTTTTACTTATCTTCTGAATCCAGGGGAATGTATCACAAGATCTCTGCTGTTTCATAGTTTTTGGTTAGTATACTACTCAAATGTCTTAATCCCCCATTTTTTCTTAAGATTTAGATAAACAATAGAAGAAATTGGAGTATGGCATGATTTATTTTGTCTTAAGAAGTTAGATCCTGTTTTATCTAATTCTGTACCGTTCAATAGATATTAGGCTCCTGCTATATGCAAGATTTGTTTGTTAAAACCATGTTATTGTGCTTCCGTAGTAATGAATTTATGTCTTTTACTTGAAACATCTGGTTGATAGGCAAAACGAGAGGTTTTTGTCCATAGTGAATATAAATGTCTCATCTTTTGAGATGTCTTTAATCCAAAAGTTTCCACAATTTTCACTTGAAATACGTGGTTGCATAGAAGTTATTTTTTGGCTTGCTTTATAACGCTAAGAAAGCGTTTTTGTAATCTATAATTATAGGAATGTGTTGTTGTAAGCCTCCAATCTCTACCTTATTGGTACACTGTGTGAAAGAAAATGTCCATAGTAGGGATAAGAATTGTCTAGGAAGCAAAGCAAAATTTTAAGTGTTTCTCTTCCATATGCATTAGTTTAAACCCTTCTCATTTCTAATATCTGTTAAGAGCTCTCAGTGTCTCTGTTCCTTAGTTTCAACCAGCTAGTTTGATTATATATTTCCTGTACTCTAAACCACTCAGAATGAACATGTCAGTAGTAGGAGAACTTAATAATTAAGCCTTGTGGGCCAATGTAACTAACTCTTCTATACTCACAGCCCTACTAGATTTTATAAGGCCAAGTGTAGGTTTTCCCTTTAAGGTTTGCTAAAGTATAATGCTGTCTAAAAGGGTAGACCGACATTGTCACCCAAGGATGATTCTCTGGCTGACCAAATGGTTGGTTTTGGCTTGTGGCTTCTTACGGTGTACTGCCATTGCTCAGAATTGGAATCTCATCATCTTGCTTTGTTGCTTACTATATTACTGTAACCATGCATGTGTGACCAATGATTTCTGTGCTAAACATCCACAAAACACATGCAATACAGTCAATCACAGCCTCTAAAAATCTTATAGGTTAACCTTTGAGGACCTTTAATGGGATCACAGTTTTAAAGTGAAGTAAATTAGACTGATAATATTGCAAGGTTATATTTTAATTAATAGGAATTTAATTTTAGCATGGAAATTTCATTTACTCTTTTCTATGGTAAGTTTGATAAATTACCATTAAATCTTTATTAAACTCAACAGTAGTTGAGTTGACCCCTGGGAACTACTTATTTTAAATTAAAACTACAGATTGTAAATTGCTGCCTATTTTAAATAGTTTGAAAATGTAAATAAAGTGGGACTTTATTGTCCAGACACATTCTCTTAACTGTACTATCATCTAAGCTTAGCATCTGAAAGTGACTGGGATGAAGAAGGAGTAAAACCAAATCAGTTGCAAGAATGGGATTAGTTGGTACCTGTTTTTTCACCAAAGTTTCAAATAAGAATGAATTAAATGAAAATGAGGACCACTTGCAAGCAATCTATGAAGTGACTTGCCAGAAAGTAGCAGCTCTTGCTGCACAAAACAGTGCCTTCAAAATGATTCTCTGTGTAAATTGCATGCAATTTCATGTAAACAGTGTAACTTGTATGCGCATGACATTATTAGAATGTGTAGTGCTCAGCAAATTAAGGGCTCAGCCCTTCCATTTTGATGCATCAGCAAGCCTACTGAAGTCATTGGAACTAATGTGACTTAAGGTTTGCAGCATCAGAACCCTCTATATTTGCATTAAGCAACATCATAACTGAACTGATGCATTCTGTTCTTACTTTTTCCTTTTCCCACTTTGCAGCTTTGTTGGTTTTAATTGCTTCATTCTTCTGCTTCTTGATATCTTTACAAATAAAAGATGAAATACTTAAGACTAATGAGATTTGTATTTATTTTAGCAATTATGCTCTAGCAACGAAAAGAATGAGACTTGTGAAAAAATATTTGCCACTTCCTAACTTTGAACATCCTAGTTCCAGAAGCCAGTTTCAAACCCAAACATGAAGGAGAATATCTTTACCTAAAGACTTCTAGTAATCTTATGCTCTCATTGAATAATTTAGATATCACAAAACAGGAGGGTTAGCTATGTCCTAGACTCACAGATTCAACCGTAGTGATTGTCTCCAGAGAAGAATATATTCAGACTTACAGGTGGAGAATTTCAAGTGCATTGTCAACTGCCTTTTCAGAAACCTTTTGAAAGTGATAGATCACACAGTTGGATATTCTTGAATATCAGATATGTTTATTTGAAGAAGATAAGTTGTACAATGGATAGGTTACTGGACCTGGAGTAAAAAGTACTCAAGTTCAAATTCGGCCTCAGACACAACTAGCTGGACCCGGGGCTGGACAAGTCAGCCTTTGTCTTCCTATTTCGTCATCTATACAATGAGAATAATAACACCTATCTTGCTATTGTTTGTTATGATTGTTGTGAGGATAAAAAGATATTTGCAAAGTGCTTTGCAAACCTTAGAGTGATACATATCTGCATGTACTCCCATAAGTTCTAGCTACATTATTATTATTATTGTTTCTTAAGCTACAGAGGTTGCAGTGGTATTACCACTTTATGGTGATGCTGTAAAACACTTGCAATTATGGGCCTGAAGAAAGATATGTTACTATTAGCCTTTCTCTATTTCAAATTCCCATTTTTCACTTTGGAATATCATGGAGGGCAGGAATCTGCAGAGTGATGGAATAAATAGGAACTTTGGAATGTATGTTGATTTTTTACTATCCTCTGTGTCCAATGTTAAGAAGTCGGTATTAGGAGAAATTATGACACTCCTCAGTGTGATGAGAAAAGGATGGTGATTGACCATATCTTTGCCATAGTTACATTGAATTTGAACTGATCGTACCCTCTTCTTTCATGTTAGTACCATTTACAAGTAAATTCACTCCTCTCTTCTTAGAGACAAATTATTGTGAAATGAATGCTTTGAGTGTCTTCTAAGTGAAAATATTTAAGCCCCCCCCTTTTAAGATCCCCTTCTTATAGATGAGGAAACTGAGGCTGATAGAGATTTAAGTTTGCCCAGGGTTACACAGCAGTACAGTAGCTGAGGCAGGATTCAAACTGAGATCTTAAAACTCCAAGCCATGAGTTCCATTCACTAAGCCAAGCTGCTTCTCATCAAAAAGTTAAAAGTAAAAATTTATAATAAAAAGATCTCTAAGGCCTACCTGGTGACACAAAATGTCAAATGATGTTTCATGCGACCAGTATGAAATAAGCTCTCCCCATGGGGGTTGATTGTTTTAGAGATATGTGGCAGAAAGATTATTGAATTAGTAATTAGAAGTCTTGGTTCAAATACTGGATCCACACTTACTATGACTTTGGTTAAGTCACAACCTTTCTTATCCTTTTTTCTTTCATTTTTAAGATAATATAGCTGTTGTACCAACTTTACGGAGTTGTGTGAGAATTGAATGAAGTAATATATGTGAAAACACTTTGTAGGTTCTGAAGTACTAGACAAATACTCTTAATGTTCTACATGGATGATATAACAAGTAATTTCTGGAGTGGGGGTAGGGCCCGACAAGATAGACAAAAGAACAATCCCAGCCAGAAAAAAGAAGAGTCTAATGGAAATGGCACTCAGGAGTCAGGAGGCCTGGGTTCTGACAATAAGGACAAAATGTTACCCTCTCTGGACCTCAACTTTCCTCACCTGTAAAATGAAGGGACTGGAACAAGATTTTCTCTATGTTCTCTTCGGTTAGAACAGCCTATGATTTTAAGTTTCTGTATGATGTGCTGTAGATGGGAGGCTTAGCACCTTGGCCTGGGGTAACCAAATGGGAAACAAGGTGGAAAAGACTGAGAGGGAGTTTCCAAAGTCTCACGCATCATAAAGGAACTGCTAGTCAAATGTGTGTCCTCTCAGGCACAGAGACATACATAGCAATAACTGCCCTTAGGGAGGGACGATGAATTAATCCACCACTAAATGTTATGAGATTGAGTCACTGATAGGTTAGCCTGGGGGGAAGAGGGAGCAGTCCAGAGTTTTGTCATCTCTATGACAAGCTTCTGATGGAGAAATTAGCCTGTAGTCACATGGCTACTACCTGTTAGGGGCCAACTTGAACCCAGATCTTGACTCCAAGGCTGGCCATATACGGCCATATTGCCTCTTTTTTAGTATTTATGGGGATAGGGACTACCCCTATGATTTTATTAGTATCAGGTGAGGGAACTCCTTTGCCCATCACTGCGTTTCTTAGAGCAGAGAAGGGTCAAACACTGGCAGCTTGAGGCCCACACAATAACGGGGAAATAAAATTCAACAAAATAAAAATATAATAAAGCATTGTTCAGTCACTTCAGTCACATCAGACTCTCTGTGACCCCATTTAGGGTTTTCTTGTTGAAAATCCTGGAGTGGTTTGCTATTTCCTTCCGTAATGAAACATAGATTGTATTAACGCATGGCTTCCGACATCAATGTGTGACCCACAGGGATCATTAGGTATAACTTAGTTCTCTCCGTTTCTATTTGACATTACTAGTCTAGAGCACCTCAGTTAAGTGATTTGCCCAGAGTCACACTACCAGGCATATGTCAAGAGACAGAACTTGAACCCAGATCTTCCTGGTTTCAAAGCCAGCCCTTTTTGCTTCCATCAGAAAAATAAATAAAAAAGAGTCCCTGCTCCCAATAAATTCAGAGCATTCTCTCTGTCTTTCCCTCTCTTACTCTTTAGCATTACACTTCTGGAAAATAAAATTTGGTCATGAGGAGGGTCAAGGAGGAAAGAACTGAGGAGGAATTTCCACAATGAAATTTCCCCAAAGGATGTGAATGGGCTTTTTAAATTGGTATTAACAGCTTATGTTTTTATAGGGAGCTTTATAGACATTTTGACTTGATCCTCATAACAACCTTGGAATGTGAGGCAGGGCCAAGTATTCTCCCATTTTGACAAGTGAGACATGATCAGAAACGTCCAGTACACCAGGACACAAACTCAGGTCTCTCTACTCCTAGTCCAGTTGTTTTTTCCTACTCTCCCAAACCACCTCCTTACGCAATGAAGAAAAAGCTATTAATAGTGAAACTATGGACTATGAAAATATCCGGAGTGGCGTCTTTTAGTGCCAAGGCCTCTGTGACCAGGTTGAACAGTTAAGCCACCATATGTAAGTGCACGTAGCCAGGAGGCGTGGGAGTTTTTTGGTGTTTTAAGAGGCAAGTGATTGCCAATGCCAAGGTTGGAGCCTAGGGACGGCCCTCCTGTGCTTGTTGTAGTCTTCTCATTTACAGTTATTAAACCATCGCAGCATGGATTCCTGGCTGTGACTCAAGGAAGAAATATTTCAGGGTTGAAGGGAGCCTCCTGGAGCAGAAGCCCAAGCCATTCGCATGTCTGTGGTCCCAGCTGGCCTCACTGTCGGAGCCTGAGCACAAGTGTCTCCTCGGCTGGGATTCTCCGGCTCACTTTTTTGCCCATTTATAACTACACTAATGGAAACAGAGAACTCCAGTCATGCACACAGTCCTCTTGACAAAACCCTGTGCGCTGTTACTTGCTTGAAGGCTTTGCTCAGCCTAGGATGAGGTTTTCAGCAGAGACTCAACTCCCAGCAGACCATTTATCTTTGAGTCTAGAGTCAATATCAGAGATAGACTAGAATTTTGAAATAAAACTCCCTCTTTCTTCTTGTTTCCACACATTGAAGATCTGTGGAAAGATCTCTGCCTTTGAAGTCAAAAGCCACAGGTTCAAATCTTGGCTCAGCTATTGATTACTTGTGTAACCCTGAGTTATTTAACACTTGGATTTGGGGTTCCTCTGTCCAGAAGGGGTGGATTAGGTTATCTCTAAGGTCTGTTCTAACACCAAACCTTGTGATCCTACATTTGAGTACTGCTGATTTCTATATATCTAGCTATGGTTAATCAGAACTGTGTCTTTTTTTTTTTTAAAGAAGGCAGCCAGGTGGCTCAGTGGATAGAGTGCTGGGCCTGCAGTCAGGAAGACCTGAGTTCAAATCCGACCTCAGACACTTACTAGCTATGTGACCATGGACAAGTCACTTAACCTAAGTTTGCCTTAATCCGCTGGAGAAGGAAATGGTAAACCATTCCAGTATCTTTGCCAAGAGAACCTCATGCACATTGTGGTCCACCAGGTCAAAAAGAGTTGGACATGACCAAACAACAAAAAAATTTTTAAACATACTTCTTGACACATCTTTGTTTTAAATATTTTTTCCAAGTGATGTTAGCTTATCCTTCTAAACTCTTGAAATGTACACTTTGGCAAGAAACTGGAGTTGAGAAGGAAGCTTCTTAAAGCTTTTTGTATAACTTTTTTTAGATGGGTGCAGGAGAGGGGAGGAGGGAGAAAGAAGCAAGGGCCCATCTTCCCTGGAAACTGGTGAGTTTTTTGCATGGGGATTTTTAGGGGGACCCTGCTTTAGGGAGTTTCACATTCTCAGTCCAAGGAGTCACTGTTTTTGGACATAAAGTTAGTTCACCAAGTTAGAAACCTCCCAACTAAATTTGCCTTGTTCTGTGAGAAAAAGAGGGCTTTTGCATTCCTCAAAACACATCATAACCATTGCATGTTGTTATTTATGCTACTATTAAAAAGCTGTATGTATTCAGCAGTTTATTTTATTTTATTTTAAAAAATTAATTTATTTTTAGTTTTCAACATTCACTTCCATAAGCTTTTGAGTTTTAAATTTTCTTCCCTTCCTCCCTCCCCAAGATGACATGCAATCTGATATAGGCTCTACACATACGTTCCTATTAAACATATTTTCACATTAGTCATGTTTTAAAGGAGCATTAGAACCAAAAGGAGAAACCATAAGAAAGAAGAAACAAAACAAAAGAAAAAAAAATGAGCAAATAGTGTGCTTCAATCTGCATTCGGACTCCACAGTTCTCTCTCTGGATGTAGATAGCATTTTCCATCATGAGACTTTTGGAGATGTCTTAGATCATTGCATTGCTGAGAAGAGCTAAGTCTATCAAAGTTAGTCATCACACAATGTGGCTGTTACTGTGTCCAATGTTTTCCTGGTTAGCAGACAGGTTTTTTTAAGCAGTAGATGGACCTACTTTTGCAACACCATGAGCATTTGCTATGGAAGGTAAAGTTGGCCAACCAGCATTCTTCCTTTCTATTCTTCCTTTCCCCTTGAGGGTGTAACCTCTACTGGTGACTCTTCTCTCCTTCCCATTCCTCTTTTTTTCTCTGGAGATTGAATCCTTCCCACCCAGATACAACAAATAGCTAGTTTTTAGCTGAGAGGTAATATGTAAGGACCCTCAGGTCCATATATTCCTGTTTTCTATTTTAAAGAATTTCTATCAGAAGGAAAGTTAATATAATCACAATAACTTGGAGCTCACAGTTCTTCAGACTGAGGGTTCTTTGCCCTAATTAAATTTTTTTTTTTTAGTTAGAGATCACCTACCCTGCCAGGTACCATGTGCTAAATTCTAGGGATAGGAAAGCCCCCAAAAAAGTTATGTACAAATAATTATGTACAAACCAAATATATACTGGATAAATTAGAGATAATCATCTGAGGGAAGGCACTAGTATTAAAGAAGGAGGGGCAGGGAAAGGCTTCTTGTAGAAGGTGAGATTTTAACTGGGACTTGAAGGAAGCCTGAGAGGGCAGGAATCCTAGATAAGGGAAAGAATTCCAGGCATGTGGAAGATGCTACCCACCCACCCCTTTAGGTTTGAGTAAAAATCGATATACAGGAAACATTTAGGTCAAAGAAGCAAACAAATGATATTAGAATATCTCTTACTCTTCAGGCTTGGGGAGAAGTTGGGTCAAGAGCAGACCCCCCCCCTTTTTAAATTTCCCTTATTCCTTGAAAAGGTAGGTATAAATGACTTCAGCTAGAATCACAGGATCATAGATTTAGAGCTGGAAGGGACCTTATTTTACAGATGAGGAAACTGAGACTCAGTTTAAAGTGATTTATTCAGAGTTACAGAAATAGTCAAGTGGAAGATCTGGGATTTGAGCCCATGTCTTCTAAGGCAGAAGTGACCCTTCGTCCTGCCAAGGTCAACCCCTCTACCTGGACCCTCCATTACATCTTCTCCCAGTTTCTACGATCAGACCTATGCCTTAGGAAGGTTATTTTAGCAGCTATGTGGAGGATTGATTTTAGAGGGTAGACACTGGAAGGAGCATAATTAGGACAATACTTGGATAAGGGCTGTGTAAATGGAGAAAAGGGGAAAGATACCGGAGCTAGAGGAAGAATAGACAAGAATCAATTGATAACTGACTGTATGGGGAATGAAGGAGAAGGAAGAATTGAGGATGGTTTCAGTGTTGAGAACCTAGGTGACTGGATGGCAGTTCCTTCTGTGGAAATAGTCAATAAACATTTACTAAGTGCCTACTATGTGCTAGGCACTATGCTAAGCACTGAGGATACAAAAAAAGGTAAAAGACATTCCCTTAGCCTTGCGGGAGTTCACAATCTAATGAAGGAGACAAAATGCAAACAACGAAGTACAAACAAGCTACGTATAAGATAAATTAGAAACAATCAAAAGAAGGGATTTAGAGGGATTAGCAAAAGGTGGGATTGTAGCTGGGACTTAAAGGTAGTGGGGAGGTAGCAATGAGGAGGGAAAGCATTCCATAGATGAGGGACAGACAGTACAAAACCCTCGAGTCAGGAGATGGAGTCTCTTATGGGAATAACAAGAAGGCTAGGATCAGCGTGGTGTGTGTGTGTGTGTGTGTGTGTGTGTAAGAAGATGGGGGGGCAGGTTATAAAGGTCTTTGAATGTCAAACAGAGGATTTCATATTTTATCCTGAAGATGATAGAAACCCATCAGAATTTATTGATTGGAGTGTAGCCAGGGAGATCAGCACTTTAAGAAGATTACTTTGAAAGCTAAGGGGAGAGAAGCTTGAAGGGAAAGGGACAGGGATTATGAGTTTGGTTTTGAGCATGTTGAGTTTGACACATCTGTAAGGCATCCAGGAGAAGTCCAGTAGGCAGATGATGATGAATGATGAGAGCACAGGAGAGAAAATAGTGATGGGTATATAGATTAAAGAGTTTCATCCAAAGAGAAGATATGTGAACCAATGGAAACTGAGATTTTCAAGAGATAAAGCCCCACCAGAGAGAGATGCTAAATGGGCAAGAGAAAGGTGATGATACAGCAAAAGAGACTGAATAAGAGGTCAGATAGTTAGGAAGAAAATAGATACTAGAGCATATTAGGGAATAGAGAAGAATACAGCAGTGTCGAAGAAGCCAAGGGTGGAGAGTGCATCCAGGAGGAAAGGAATAGTCAACAGTACCAGAATTTTCAGAGAATTTAAGAGGCATGGGGATTGAGGAAAGCCCATTAGATCAGCAATTAAGAGATTTTTGGGTGACCTTAGCTTTGGTTTCAGTCAGATGATGGGGGCACTGAACAGACCACAGGGCTTTGAGAAGTGAGTGAGTGGTGTGGAAGCAGAGGCAGGAAATGTGGATTGGAGACAACTCTTTCTAGGAGTTTGGCAGTGAATGGGAAGAGATAATATTCAGGATGACAGGTTTGGTTTTGGTTTTTTTTTTTTTGGCTGCCATGTCAGACTAGTGACTCACTGAGTTTGTGGTTTACTGAAGTTCATGTGAAAAGCTTCTGCAAGTTTCAGGGGACTGCACTAAAAGGCTGACTAGATTAACTTTAAGCTCTTTCTGGCAGCTAGATAGTACCTTGGATAGAGCACTGGGCTTGGAATCAGGAAGATTCATCTTCACGACTTCAAATCCAGCCTCAGACACTAGCTATATGACCCTGGGCAAATCACTTAACCCTGTTTACCTCAGTTCTTCATTTGTAAAATGAGCTGGAGAAGGTAATGCAAGTCATTCTAGTACCTTTGCCAAGAAAATTCCAAATGAGGTCACAAAGAGTTGGACAGGACTGAAAAAACAACAACGAAGTTTTTTCCAGATCTAGGATTCTTTGGCTTTACATTTAGGTAAGGAATCTAAGCCCAAACAGAATTAGGATTTGATCCTCCAAGATAGTGAATAAATTTAATGACATTTTTAAACAAGGGTTTTTAATCTGGAGTCCCACCGCCTCTTAGTCTGGGGTAAATTTCAGGGATTTAGACTGAAAAGTCTACCTGACTCTCTCCAAAGGTTGGCTAATGGTTTATTAAATGGGGGAAGATATAGGCCATGTAACCAACAAGATGGAGGACAAGACATTTCTTCAGTTCTCACAAACTCTCAAAACTCCCCCAAATAAGGATTATATACAAGAGGTAGAGTAATTGTAGTTATCTGCACAAGTCAAGACACCAAGAAGTCAATGAGGTAATAACCTGATGACTTAACAGCAGAGAAAGCTAAACCTTAATCCCTAATGGACTCTCACAATACCCCCTCTCCTATCAGCCCCCCACTTTGGCAGAATGAATGGCACAAGATTATGCTTTGGGATCTAGTGAACAATTTCCTCGCTGTCCCTGAAGAATCTGCCAGCACCCTGCATCCTGCCAGCATTCCACATTCTGTGCCAAGAAGCAAAAGACCACAACTCCACCTCTTCCATTAGCCCCAGGGGGAGTTGGAGACATAATAGGAAAGCCTGGGGAAACAGTAAGCTACAGCAGCAAGCACTCAATGACTTTGGAGTAGAAAGGACAGGCTGCCCTAGGACTGAACAAAAGGGTTCTAGCATCCAGATTTGGTCAGTTCTTGTCCTCCAGTCCCCAGAAGTCACTGCGGGGTGGGAACTGAGGCCAGTGAAAAGTGAATTTCCACCTTGGGAGGAGGCTGAGACAGCTTTGAAGTCTAGCCCTTGGGACCACCAAAAGAGGAGTCAGAAAATCAGTGATAGAGAATATAAAGTGCTTAGCACAGTGCCTGGCACATGGTAGGCACTTAACAAGTGTTAATTGGTTGATTGAAGAAAAAAGGCTGAAATTACCAAAAATCTAAGGAGGAAGAAAACAGCTAAAAAGCTTGATAAATTGATAGGGAAGACATTAAAACAGAAGGGTGATGGCCAGCAGGGCATTTAAACGAGTCCATAATCAGTACTAAATAAGTATAATAAGTACTGAATATTTAAATAAGTACTGGAAAAGTACTGAAAGATGAAAGAAATTCAACCAACACCTGAAAAATTAGAGGACCCTGTGGATTCCCAAGAGAACATGGGAGTACAACAGGCTATTCCTGAATAGTTGGAGAGAAAAATAAGGATTGTGAAAGCAGAATTTATGGCCTGTACAACAGAAATAATTGGCAGAATAGAAAAAACTTGAACCCATGGTAGTGTCTCTGCAGCAAAACAAAAAGAAAACTGATTTGGAGTTACAAGCATACTTAAGTGGGGGAACAATCTGGAAGAAGAGCAAAAAGAAATAACATTAAAAGAATACATGATCCCTATACAAAGAAAATATATTGATCTCTAAAACAGGATGTACAGAGACAACTTCATTATCATGGATCTCCCCAGAAAAACATGCCAAGTCAAAAAAATTGAACTCCATGATGTAAGACATAACAAAACTGGTTAGAATGCTTAAATACAAAAAGTGCCAGCTGAAAGACTGCATATTGCCGCTAAACAAAAACCCTTATGGTGCAAACTCCAAGACATGTTATGGTTAAATTTAAAAATTCCAATGACAACAAATTCTAAGTGACCAGGAGAAAGACCTTGATTATATAAAGGAATGGAAATTTGAATAATACAAGGCCATTCTGCACCATTAGGAAATACAGAAAGAAATAGAATTACATGCTTCAAAAAGCAAAAGAAATCAATATACAACCCGAAATAACCAACCCATGCCTAATCATCAATAAAGAAAAGATAGACATTCAATAAAAGAGAGGCATTTGAAGGATTTCTACCAAAACAACAACAAAAGAAGTGAACAAATTCAATTTATTAATTTTATAGACACCTCAAACAACAGAAATACAATAAAGATAACAAATACAACTACTAAGGAAAGCACAAATAGTAAAATAAGTTACTCCATCTATAGAGACTATTAAAAGGAAAAAAAAACTAGAAAGAGAAAGACACTGGTTTAAAAACCAGTAACAACAAGAAAATAACAACAGGAAACTAAAAGATTTCTTTCTAAAAGTACATAAGGAGACAAGAGTGAAAGAGAAAACTTAAAAAGAAGAGATGATGGTGGAAGATAGTCCAGAAATGTAATGGACTAAATCCCACAACCTCCCCAGCTAAAAGTGAATTATTATTTTTATTTTTTTTGTTGTGGTGCTAAACTGTAGAATGAAAGCCAACTCTTCAAGAAAAAAGGATGAACAACAATAACAAAAAGGGAGAGAGGAGGTAGAAAAAAGAGGGGAATGTATGATGTACCCTAATCAAATCAATGGTAAACAATGAAGAGAAAAAACCTCCTGCAGTCTCTAGGAAGAAGAAGGGTTATAGGAGAATAGGTGAGTCAGCAAAAAAAGAAAGAAATAGGGACAAAAGAAGTTAAATCTCAAATCAGTGGTGAGTGGGGTTCCCTCTAAGAGCACTCCCATGTGGGGAGACATATTCTGTAAGGGGAGATGTGGACCTTACGATGGATGCAATGTATAAGGTGTTAGCACTCAGAAACACCACTGACTCTGAGAGAGTAATACAGAGAATGAGGTAAAGAGATCCTTTATAGAAAACAAAAAACTAAAAACCAATGAAGTTGAAGGGGAAGAGAGGAAGTGGATTTTAATTAACTGAGAAAAGAATTAGATAACTAGAAAAAGGAAGGAAAAAAAAGGAATAAGTAAAACTCCAAAGCTAGAGAAAGTGATGACAATGGTGACTTGAGGGTCATGGGAAGAGAGACTGGGTTCCCTTAAAGTAAATTAAGCAAAAATAACCAAAGAGAAAAAGTGCTGTCTTTAAAGAAGAGAAGGAACAAAATAAAAAATCCTAATTCAGAAAAAGTAATATTAGAGACAAATGGAAAGAAATACAAACAATTCTCATAACTTTAAATGTGAATGGATTGAACAGTCCAATGAAACAGAATGACAGATTGAATAAGAAAATAAAACCCCCCAATCTCTTGCTTACAAGAAGCATAGATAAAAAGCAAAGACATACACAGAATATAAATAGGGGCTAAAACAAAATTCACTTAGCATCAGGTGAATCAAAACAAGCAAAAGCTATCATGTTATCAGATAGAACAAAAACAAACTAACAATATAAACAAGGACATTACATTATGCCGAAAGCATCTATACACAACAAATACTAATATTAAATTTGTATTCTCTAAAAATATAAATTTATATTCTCCTTAGCATCTAAATTTTTTAAAAGAAAAAATTAACTGAATTACATGAAAACAGACAGTAACTTAGTAATTATAGGAGACTTTAATGTTCTTCTCTCAGTTCTGGACAAATATAACAGAAAAATAAACAAAAGGAGAAGTCTAGAATTATACAAATTTCTGGAAAAACTCGAGCTAAGACATTCATGGCATCTTCTAAATGGGACTGCTAAAGAAGATAAGTATTTCTCAGTAGTGTATGGAATTTTTGCAGAAATTGACCTCATATTAGGTCACAGAGATATCAGAACTAAATTAAAAAGGCAGAAATAATAAACACATCCTTTACAGACTATAATGTGATAAAATCAATAATTAGTTCAGTGAGCACAAACAAAAGACACAGGCCTAAACAGAGATTTAACAAAGAAATTATAAATAATAAGCATGTCAGAGAATAAACATAGAAACAATAATTATGTGAAGGAAAATTATAATGATTAAACAACATAAAATTTCTGGGATACAGCTAAAGCAGTCTGCAGGGGAAAATTATATCCCTAAAAACAAATAGAGAAAGAATATTAATGAATTGAATACGCATTTTTAAAAAAAAATTGTAAATAGTTAACAAGCAGTTATTAAGTACTTACTACGTGCCAGGCCAGACAGCTAGGTGACACAGTGGATAGAACATGGGACCTGAAGACAGGAAGATCTGAGTTCCAATCTAGCCTCAGACAATTACTAGCTATGTGACCCTGGGCAAGTCACTTAACCCTTTTGCCTCAGTTTCCTCATCTATAAATATAAAATGAGCTGGAGAAGGAAATGGCAAACCACCCCAGTATCTTTCCAAGAAAACCCCAAATGGGGCACAAACAGTTGGATATGCCTGAAATGACTAAACAACAACATGTGATGGGCACTGTGCTAAGTAAGCACTGGAGATACAAAGAAAGGCAAAAATGTCCCCTTGTCCTCAAGGAGGGCAGCTAGTGGTACAGTGGAGAGATGCTGGGTTGGAGTCAGGAGGGTCTGATTTCAAATCCAGCCTCAGACACTTATTAGCTGTGTGACCCTGGGCAAATCATTTAACCCCTATTTGTCTCAGTTCCTCTACTGTAAATGGGAGCGCATTGGAAAAGGAAATGGCAAATCACTCCAGCATCTTTGCCAAGAAAATCCCGTGGACAAAAATCCATGGGTCACATAGAGTTGCACACAAATGAACAACAACCCTCAAGGAATTCACAGTCTAATGGGGGAATACAATATCCAAGCAACTATATATGCATACAAGATACATGCAGGGTAAACAGGATGTGATCTTCAAAAGCAGGCATGGAAGGAGGGAGGCTGAGGGGGCAGTAGGACTTTTAGAAAGTGAGATTTTAGTCAAATCTTGAAGGAAACCAAAAGGTAGAGATAAAGAGGGAAAGCATATTTAGTTCTGAGGTAATGGGGAGTCTTTGGATATTATTGGGTGGAGTGGGTGACGTGGTCAGAATTGCCATTTTTAAAAAAATTACTTGGCAGCTGAGCAAAGAAAGGATTAGAGTGGGGAAAGACTTGAGGCAGGAAAAATATTGAAAACTAGCAGATTTTGTTTTTTCTTTCTTGTGTTTTTTCCTTTGGTTTGGATTCTTCTTTCACAACATGACTAATATGGAAATATATTTAATATGATTGTACATGTATAGCCTATATCAGATTGCATGCTGTCTTGGGGAGGGGGGGAAGGGGGGAGGGCAGGGAGGGAGGGAGGAAAATTAAGAACTCAAAATCTTATAAAAGTGAATGCTGAAAACTAAAAATTAATTAATTGATTTTTAAAAAGAAAACTAGCAGAGAAATGGATAAATTGCAAACCAAAAAAATTATATTGATAATAAAGCTAAAAACTGGTTCTTCCAAAGGACCATAAGATTTATAAATCTTTAGAAAATTTAATTAAAAACAAGAGGGAAGAAAATCAGATCCATGAGTAAAAAAAGAAATAGTAAGTGAACTATGTGAAATCACAACAAAACTGGAAGAAATCAAAAGAATTATCAGATCTTCTATGCCAAAGTTATATGCTAATAAAACTAATGAAACTATTTAATTTAATTTTTTTTTTTAGGCAATTGGGGTTAAGTGACTTGCCCAGGGTCACACAGCTAGTAAGTGTCAAGTGTTTGGTCTGAGGCTGGATTTGAACTCAGGTCCTCCTGACATCAGGGCCGGTGCTCTATCTGCTGAGCCACCTAGCTGCCCCCTAATGAAACTATTTCAAAAGAAATAAAGGAATACCTTCAAAAATATAAAATACTCAAAGTAACAGAACACCAAAATGGAAATCTTAACTAATCTTATTTAAGTAAAGGAAATAGAACTTGCCAAAAAGGAACTACAAAAAAAAAAATTCCTGGTCCTGATGGATTCATGGGAGAGTTCTATCAAACTTTTTTGTGATTTAATATTTTATTCCCCCCCAATTACATGTGAATAATTTTTAACATTCTTTTAAAAATGTTGAGTTCCAAATTCTTTCTCTTTCTCCCTCTCTTCCCCCCTCATTGAGAAGGCAAGCAATTTGATATAGATTATACATGTGCAGTCATGCAAAATATATTTCCATGTTAGTCATGTTGTGAAAGAAAGTACAAACAAAAATACCCAAGAAAAATAAAGAAAGTAAAGAAAAAGTATGCTTTGATCTACATTCAGACTCCATCAATTCTTTCTCTGGAGGTGGATAGCATTTTTCATCCTAAGTTCTTTTGAATTGTCTAGGATCACTATATTGCTGAGAATAACTAAGTTATTCACAGTTGAGTGTTGTACAATGTTGCTATTATTGTATATGATGTTCTCCTGGTTCTGCTCATTTCACTTTGCATCAGTTCATGTAAGTCTTTCCAGGTTTTTCTGAGAGCATCCTGCTCATCATTTCTTCAAGCCCAATAGTATTCTATCACAATCATATACAAGTTGTTCAACCATTCCCCAACTAATGGACATCCCCTCAATTTCCAATTCTTTGCCACCACTAAAAGAGCTACTATAAATATTTTTGTACATATTGGTCCTTTTCCTTTTTTTTTTTTTAATAACTTTGGGGCATAGACCTAGTAATGGTATTGCTTGGCCAAAGGGTAAACATGGTTTTATAGCCCTCTGGGCATATCAGTTGCTCTACAGAATGGTTGAATCAGTATCCGACTTCACTAACATTGCATTAGTATCTCAATTTTTCCCAAGCCCCTCCAACATTTGTCATTTTCCTTTTCTATCCTATTAGTAAATTTGATAGGTGTGGAGTGGTAGCTCAGAGTCTATCAAACTTTTAAAGAACAATGAGTATCAATACTTCACAAATTGTTTTCAAAAATTGAGAAAGAATGCACTATATAAGATTCCTTTTATCATCCTAATACCTAAATCAAAGAAGGATAAAGCACAGAGGAAAACTAAAGATCAGTATAATTAATGACTGTTGTTTCAAAATTTTAAAATACTATTCTGTCAAGCATCTGGGAAGTAATTCCTTATGACCAAGTCAGATTTGGTTCAACATTGGGAAAATAATGAAAAAAAGGTAGAAATGAAGGGAGAATAGCCCTTTCATACCTCAGATTATATTATAAAATGGCAATCATCAAAATCATTTTTTATTGGTTAAAAGCTAGAGAAGTAGAACAATGGAACAGACTAGATAAAGAAGAATCAAAAACAATGGAACTTAATAACTCAGTGTTTAATAAACCAGAAAACATTAATTATTTAGGAAAGAACTCTCCCTTTGATAAAAACTCCTGGGAAAACTAGAAAGAAGGTTATCAGAAGTTGCTATTGTTTTTTGTGACCCCATGGACTTGTCTGTGGGTGGTTTGCCATTCCCTTCTCCAGTGTGTCCCATTTTAAAGATGGGGAGCTGAGGCAGATAGGGGTTAAATGACTTGCCCAGGATCATCCAGCTACTAAGTGTCTGAGGCCATATTTGGACTCAGACCTTCCTGACTCTAGGCCTGGTGCTCTATCCAATATACCACCTACCTGCCCTTATAAGAAGTTAGGTTTAGACAAACATCTTACTCCATATTTCATAATAAAATTTACATGAATACATAACTTTAATATTAAAGATAATAATTTCAATAATAACTTCAATATCAAATACTGTATCAATGAAACTATTAGAAGAGAAGAGGATCACCAAAGGTGATCCTATGGTTAGGACATTTTTTTTGAAATTAAATTAAATTTTAATTTAATATTTTATTTTTCTTTATTTCTCTATATTTATTTTTCTCCAATTACATGTAAAAATTAAATTAACATTTAACATTTTAAAATTTTTTTAAAATTTAATTTAAAAATTCTTGAGTTAGGACATATGTTCTTAACCAAACAAGTGAGAGAGGCAATTAGAAAGCATAAAATAGATCATTTTAATTACATGAAATTGAAAAACAAAACTAATGCAGTTAGGTTAAGATGAGTAGCAGTCAAATGGGAAACAAAAATCTTTATCAAATTTTTCAGATAAGGGTTTGATATCCAAGATATGTAGACAACTGGCAGATAGAGAAAGCCAAAAGCCATTCCCCAAGAGATAAGCAGTCAAGAGTTATAAATAATTCTCAAAAGAATTATGATTAATAAAATATAAAAGAATGCCTGAAATTACTAATAAGAGAAACTCAAATCAAAACAACCCTTAAGTTTCATCTCAAACTTAGGAAATGGGCAAAGATGACAAAAGATGGGAATCACCAATGTTGGAAGTGACCTGTGAATCAGTAAAACCATTCTGAAAAGCAATTTGGAATTATGCAAATGAAGTGATCAAACTATACATACCCTTTGTATGTATTCCACTAGTAGGCATATACCCCCAAGGAGGTCACTGAGTTATTTATAGTAATACTTTTTTTTGTGGTAGCAAAGAGTAGCAAACCAAGTAGCTGCTCATTGATTGGGGAATAGTGAAACAAACCTTGGTATGTGAATGTAAAGGAATATTACTGTCCTTTAAAATGAAAAATATGATAGAAATAGATAAATGAAGAGCTCTACTTAACTACACAGTAAAGGAAGCAAAGCCAGGAAAACTGGTGGCTGGATGAGAGGATAAGGTGGTTTTGAACCTGTGGGTAGAGGACCTCCGGGGGCTCCCCAAGACCTTTCCAGGGTGTCCACAAGGTTCAAATTATTTTATAATAATTCTAAGATGTTATTTGCTTATTAAAATACCCCTCCCCTTTCCAAACATATGTGTGAGGCTGGATTTTCTTCCTATACCTTAACCAAAACAACAATCACAACAAAATGAATGCAGAAGAACATATGGGAATCCAACTGTCTTCTATTAAGCCAGACATAAATAAGATTACATATTACTAAAAGGAGAAAATATAGTTATTTTCCTAGTTATCGGAGTATTTTATTTTTGGAGTAGAAAAGAAACTGAAAGGGAAGTGGGTGCCCATTGACTGAAGAGTGGATGAACAAACTGGTGTGTGAAATGAAACTGTCCTCCACCATTAGCAATGGTCTCTTAAGTGCCAAACCTAATTTTCTCAGTCCTTAGCTGTCTGGACCTCTCTGCAGTGTTTGACGCTGTTGACTTCCTTCCCCTCTAACTCTCTCCTCTTGGGATTTTTGTGTTACTTCTCTCTCTTGTTTCTCCTCCTACATGTCTGATTACTCCTCAGTCTCCTTTGCTCATTCGTCTTCCATGTCATGCCCGGTAACTGTGAGTGTACCCTAAAGCTGTGTCTTGGATCCTCTTTCTTTTTTTCTTTATGCTCTCTCACTAGGTTCTCTCATCAGCTCCCATGATTTAACAATAACTATGCATATGACTGTATAGTCTATATATCCAGTCCTAGTCTCTCTACTGAGCTTCCGTTCTGCATCACAAGGTATTTATTGGATACTTGTCTGGAGACATCTCAAACTCACCACACCCAACACCAGAACTGTTTCCTCCCTTCTTCGAATTTCCCTGCTGCTGTTGATAAGTGTAGGGGGAAGGAAAATAAGCATTTCCGTAACACCTGTTATGTGCCAGGCATGTCCTACTTTACTATCATCTCATCTGATCTGCGTGACACCCTGCAAGACAGGTGCTATTATTATGCCCATTTTTACAGTTGAAGAAACTGAGATTAAATGACTTGCCCAAAGTTGCACAGCTAAGTAAGTATCTGAGGCTGAGTTTGAACTCAGATCTTCCTGACTTTAGGTCTAGCATGCTCTCCACTGTTACTTTTTAGCTGCCTTTACGAATAGAGTTTTTTACTGCCTCGTTAAGGGCACCACTATCCTCCAGTCGCCCAAGTGCATACCTGGTGTCATCCTTAACTCCTTAACTCTCACTAACCCCAGTGCAATCAGCTGCCAAATCCTATCATTTTTATCTCCGAAATATCTCTGTCATATATTCCTCTTCACCACTTACACTGCTCTCAGACTAACTCAGGCCCTCATCGTCTCTCACCTGGGCTACCGTAATCGCTTCTTGCCTCAAGCCTGTCACCATAGCCAACAAAATGATTTTCCTAAAGTTCCCAATCATGTTGCCCCACCAACCCAATAAATTCCAGGGATTTCCTATTAGTTCTAGGATCAAATACATACGTTTCTCCGTTTGACATCTAAAGCTCCTCTGGCTTCTAACCACTTTTCAGTCTTTGTACACCTTATTCCATCCAGACACACTAGGCTTCAGCCACACTGGCTTGCTTGCTCTTCAGTCCAGTCAGTGTCTCTCTATAAGAAAAACGCCCTTTCAGCATTTCCAGCTCTTTCTAACCTGGCCCTTTTCTGGATTTCTAGCCTTCTTAAACTTTACTCAGTGCCTGGCACAGAGCAGGCGCTTCATGGATGTTTATTGACTGACTCTCTATGCACTCTGTCATCCAGCCACCCTATGCTATTTTCGATTCTCTGAATAGGATCCTCTATTTCCCATCGCCTGACCTTTGCACTAGTTGTTTTCCATACCTGGAAAGCTCTCCCTCCCAACCTCATTCTTAGTTTTCTTGGCTTCCTTCAGGATCAGTCAAATCCCACCTCCTACAAGAGACCTTTCCCAGTGCCTCAGCAGCTAATGCTTTCCCCTTTCAGATTACCTTCCTCTGCTTTGTAAGCGCAATGGAGGTGTTATCTCTTCCATTAGAATGTAAGGTCCTTGAGGGCAGGGACCAATTTTTTGCCTTTCTTTATATCTGTAGAGTAGACACTTAACAAATTAATACTTGTTAGTTGACTGACTTCCTTCTAAGCTTATTCCTGTCGTTAGATTTTTTTTTTTACTTTGGAATTAGGATTCCATCCTGTGGCCATTTTAGGTATCACAACTACCTCTTAATAAATTGTTTTGTTGTTGAATTATTTCAGTCCTGTCCAACTCTCTGTGACCCCATTTGGTATTTTTTTTGCAAAGATGCTGGAGTAGTTTGTCATTTCCTTCTCCATCTCATTTTACAGATGAGGAAACTGAAGCAAACAGGGTTAAGTGACTTGCCCAGTGTTGCACAGCTACTAAATGTCTAAGTTCGCATTTGAACTCAGGTTCTCCTGATTCCAGGTCTGGCACTCCAACCACTGTGCTACCTAGCTATACCTCTTAATAAGGAAGTCAGTCAACAGTCAATAAACATTTATAAAGCACCTATGTATCAGCACTGTGCTAAGCACTGGGGATACAAAAAGAGGCAAAAAAAAAATTCCTCAAGGAATTCACACTCTAATGAGGGAGACAGTAAGTAAAAAATTATGTACAAACAAGTTATATGTGAGATAAACAAGAAAAAAAAATTGAAGAGGGAAGGCATTAGTATTAAGAGGGGCTGGGAAAGGCTTCCTGTAGAAGATGGGATTTTAGTTAGGATTTAAAAGAAGCCAGAGAAGGCAGTGGATGGAGGTGAGGAGGGAGAATATTCCAGGCATGAGGAGCAGTCAGGGAAAATTCCCAGGATGTTTTGATTAGGGAGCATCAAGGCAGCCAGTGTCAGTGGAAGAGTATGGGGTGGGTGGAGGGGTTTGATGTAAGAGAGTGTAAGAAGACTGAAAAGGCTGGGCTCTGAAGGGCTCTGAAGGCCAAACAGGATTTTGTATTTGATCCTGGAGGCTACAGGAAGCCACTGGACTTTATTGAGTTTGTGTGTGTGTGTGTGTGTGTGTGTGTGTGTGTGTGTGTGTGTGTGTGTGTGTGTGTGTGTGTGTGGTGGTGGTGGGGAGGGAGGAGGTGACATGGTCAGACCTATGTTTTAGGAAAATCACTTTAGTGGCTGAATGAAGAATGGATTGGAGAGGTGAGAGACTTGAAGCAGGCAGACCCCTGGGCAGATGCAATAGTCCAGGTGTGAGTTCAAAAGGCCTGCATCCGGGTAATGGCAGTATCAGAGAAAAGGGAACTTCCCTGAGAAATGGCACACAGGTGAAATGGACAGATTTGGCATCAGCTTGGACGTGGAAGATGAGAGATAGTGAGGAGTAGAGGATGACTCCTAGGTTGGGAGCCTGAGGGATTGGGAGAATGGCGTCGCCCTCTACCGTGAGAGTGAAGGTAAGAGGCAGTGGAGCATTTAGGAGAAAAGAGGAGAATGAGTTCTGTTTTGGACATAGTGAGCTTAAGACATCTACTGGACAGCCAGATGAAGGTGTCTGAAAGAGATTGGAAGGCAGCAGAAAGGTTTGGGCAGGATAGGTAGTTAGAGAATCGTGAGCATAAAAGTGCTCATTAAATTCATGGGAGCTGATAAGGTCACCAAGTGAAGTAGCATAGAGGGAGAGGAAAGGAAAACAGAACCCTGAGGGACACCTATGGTTAGAGATGTGATCTCAATGAGGATACAGTAAAGGTGACTAAGAAGCAGCAGTCCAACAGGTAAGAGAAAAGCCAAGAGAGAGCGGTGTCCTGAAGACCTAGAGAAGGGAGTATCAAGGAGGAGAAAGGGGATCGAAAGTGTCAAAGGCTGCAAAGAGGTCAAGGAGAATGAGGACTGAGAAGAGTCATTGGATTAGGCAATTAAGAGACAGATCACTGGTAATTTTGGAGAGAGCAGTCTCAATGCAATGATGAGGTTGGGAGCCAGATTGCAAAGGGTTAAGAAGAGAGTGAGAAGAGAAACACTGGAGTCCCCTACTATAGAAGCCTTCTCAAGGAGTTTAGCCACAAAGGGCAAAAGAGATGTAGGATGAAAGTTAGTGGGGATGGAAGGATCAAATCAGGGTTTTGAGAGGATGGGGAAGACTTGAGCATCAAAAACAGGAAGCAGGGCAGAGGAGGCTGGCCGACCAGAGGCGAGAAAAATCCTGTCCCCAGGCTGGATTCCCACGCAGGCCAGGAAGAGCATGGCTGGAGAAGGTAAGGAAGCAACTGAGAGTTTCTTCACTTTCTGCCTGCACACGGAGGAATAACTCCCCAGCTCTAACAAGCCAGGGAGAGACTCTGCGAAATCTTCATTGTGAACATTTACACCTTGTAATTGGCAAACACTACAAATGAGGGCTTGATTTATTGTTCTAGTAATTTATCTAGACAAGAAAGTAATGGAGAAAATGTTATTAATGCAGATCAAACTTAAAAGTGTGTTGCAGTACATTTTGTTTTCTGAGGGGAGAGCAGGTTGTTAAAAATTTATCAGCATATTCTTACCCCCACCCTTCCTTCATTCAGTTGTCCTGGAGAGGTTTTTTCCTCCATCTCTTACCCTGGGAAGTGTGGCATATGCTGCACGTTTTTTAATGGGGCAGAGAAGAATTTCACTACTTGAGATTTCCTCATATTCTAATTGTTATTATGTCTGTGAGAGGCAGGTAGGGGTGGAGTGGAGAGGATGCTGGGCCCGGGATCAGAGAGACCCAGAGTCCTAATCTTTCTTCAGACATTTACAAGCTATGAGATCTTAGACAAGTCATTTAACCTTTCAACCTCAGTTTGTTCATCTGTAAAATGGGTGTAATAATAGTACCTAACTTACAGAGTTGCTGTGAGGTTCTTGCAAATCAAAGGAAGTATGTGTGAAGTGCTTTACAAACCTTAAAAATGAAGACTTAGTTACTTTAATGTCAAAATTTAATTTTTTTGTTTTTTGCTTTTAAATATTATTTATTTTTAATTTATTTTAAAAATTTTGAATTCCAAATTCTCTTTCTCCCTTTAGTTCCTTACCCACCTACTGAAAAGGCAAGCAATATGATGTCAATTATCCATGTGAAATCATACAAAACATATTTACATATTAGCCAGATCATGCAAAAAAAAAAAAAAGCAAGAAAAGTAAAGTGAGAAAATTACACTTCAATTTCCTCTCAGAGCTTATCTGTTCTTTCTCTGGAGGTGGATAACATTTTTCATCATGAGTCCTTTGGAATTTTTTTAGATCATTTTATTGATCAGAGTAGCTAATTCTTTCACAGTTGATCATCATCATAATATTACTATTACTGTGTACAATAATCTTCTGGTTCTGCTCACTACACTCTGCATCAGTTGATGTAGATCTTCCCAGGTTTTCTGAAACTATGCCCCTTGTCATGTCATTTCTTATAGCACAATAGTATTTCATCACAATCATAAGATGCAACATTTTCAGCCTTTCCAATGGGTATCCTCTCAATTTCTAATTCTTTGTCACCATGAAAAGAGTTGCTATAAATATTTTTGTACGTATAAGTCCTTTTCCTTTTCCTTTGACCTTGTTAAGGTACAGAACTAGTAGCAGTATTACTGGATCAAAGGGTATGCACAATTTTGTAGCCCTTTAGGCATAGTTCCAAATTGTTTTCTAGAAAGGTTGGACTAGTTCAGAACTCTACCAACAGTTCATTAATGTACCTATTTTCCCTCATCCCTTCCAGCATTTTGTCATTTCTGATAGGTGTGAAGTGTTGTTTTAATTTGCATTTCTCCAATCATTAGTGATTTAAAGCATTTTTTCATGTGACTATAGATAACTTTGATGTCTTTTTCTGAAAACTGCCTGTTCATATTCCTTGACAACTGATCAGTTGGAGAATGGCTCTTATTTTTTAAAAATTTTTTATTAATTTATTTTGATTTGTCAACAATCACTTCCATAAGCTTTTGAGTTTTACATTTTTCTACCCCTCCCTCCTCACTTCCCTCCCCAAGATGGCATGCAATCTGATATAGGCTATACATATACATTGCTATTAAACATATTTTTACATTAGTCATGTTACAAGGAAGAATTAGAACCAATAGGAGGAACCACCAGAAAGAAGAAACAAAACAAAACAGAAGAAAAAAAAGAGCAAATAGCATGCTTTGATCTGCATTCAAATTCCATAGTTCTTTCTCTGGATGTGGATAGCATTTTCCATCATGAGACTTTTGGAATTGTCTTAGATCCTTGCATTGCTGAGAAGGGCTAGGTCTATCAGAGTTAGTCATCGCACAATGTGGCTGTTACTGTGTACAATGTTTTCCTGGTTTTGCTCACTCACTCAGCATCAGTCCATACAAGTCTTTCCAGGTTTTTCTGAAGTCTGCCTGCTCATCATTTCTCATAGCACAATAGTATTCCATTATATTCATATACCACAACTATGGCTCTTATTTTTGTAAATTTGATTCAGTTTCCTATATATTTGAGAAAAGAGGTATTTGTTAGAAAAACTTGCTGTAAAATTTTTTATATTACTTCATTGTCTATGATACCTTTTATCAAAATGTAGTTTCCCTGATTATCTTTTTTAATTAGGTCTATTTCTGCTTTTTCTTTGTCTGAGATTGTGATTGCTACCCCTGCCTTTTTTTTTTTACTTCAGCTGAAGCATAATATATTCTGTTCCATCTCTTAATTTTAATTCTGTGTGTGTGTCTTTCAGTTTCGAATATGTCTCTTATAAATAACATGTTGTTGGACAATCCATTCTGTGATCCACTTCCATTTTATGGGTGAGCTCATCCCATTCATATTCGCAGTTATGATTACTAACTGTGTGTTTCCCTTCCATTTTCTTCTGTTTATCCTTCTCTCTCTCTTTTCATCCTGTCCCTCTTCAAAAGTCTGCCCTCCTTAATCTCCTTTTTAGCATCCCTCCTTTCTCTTATATCCTTCCTTTCCTATTTCCCTGTTGGGTAACCAATTCCAATGACAGTGAGATTCAGGCATTGCCTGCCACCCCACTCTCTATTTTCCCCTCCACTGTAAAAGCTCTTCCTTGTTTACCTCTTTTATGTGAGAAAAATTTTCCCATTTTACCTCTCCCTTCCCTGTTCGCCCAGTTGCCCAATTCTAATTTTTAGGGAATTATTTTCTTCAGCAAACTTTTGTACCTCTTTTTCCATTTGGCCAATTCTGCTTTTTAAGCAGTTTTTTTCTTCAGTGAACTTTTGTGCCTTTTTTTTTTTACCATTAAGCCAATTCTATTTTTTAAGATATTATTTTTTTCAGTATTTTTGTGCCTCTTTTATCAAGTTATTAATTGTCTTTTCATAATTTTCTTGTATCACTTTCATTTCCCCTCTCCACTTTTTCCTCTACCATTCTTATCTCTTTCTTTAATTCTTCCAGGAATTCTTGTTGGTCTGGGGTTCAATTAGCATTTTTCTTTGAGCTTTGGTTGTAACTGTTTTTACCTTGTCTTCTGTGTCTTGGTCTTCCCTGCCACTATAGTAGCTTTTTTATGGTCATATCCTTTTTTGTTGTTGTTTGTTGATTTTCCCAGCTTATGTCTTTGAACTTTATGTTAAAGTTGGTCTCTGCGCACCTGGCAGTGGGGAGGCACCGTCCCGAGCTTCAGGTTTTTGTGTGCTATTGTTTTCAGAGCTAGTTCTGGGGCAGTCTGCAAATTTTCAGTACTTCCAAGGTGGTTTGATCTGTAAAGAGGCATGGTCACTGCTCTCTGGCCTTTACTCAGGAAGGGCTATTGCTCCCTTGCATTGCATGTCCTAGTGATCCTCTTGACCCTGGAACTTGCTTTCTGCAGTCACAGGCACTAGCACTCCTCTTAGTTCTGGAATTGTGACCCAGAATTGCATATGGCAATAGAGGTGCCAATCAGGGCCAGCTGCACCCAGTACCAGAGAAGAGTCCTCTATAATCTTTTTCTGAACAGTTGTCTGACTCCCTTACTTTCTCTAGGACTGACAGCTCGCAAAGCTGATGCTGTTGCCTCAGCTTCTAGGACCTGCTATTGGTGCTGAGGCTTATATGCTCAGGGTTGGTCCCCACCCTGGAGTCATAGACCTCTTCTGCGGACCTCCTAAGTTGTCATAGGCTGGGAAAATGTCCCACCTTGATCTTTTGCTGGTTCTGGTCTCCAAAATTCAATTTCAGACATTATTTTAAAGTTGTTTGGAGGGAAATACTGAGAGAGGTAAGCTGGATGGCTGCCTCTCCTCTGCCATCTTGACTTCACCAAGATCTTTTTTTTTTTTCAAAATTTAATTTGTGGCTTTATGGCTTGATATATAGATGGAGAATGTTGGGAGACGGGGTTTAGCCCATGATTTTCAAAATTGTTAATTCAAAACAGCCACATTGAATGTGGAGCAAGACCAGAGCCAGAGCCAGAGCCCTGATTTTTTTTTTTGGAGGGCAATGTTAATAGTACATTTGAATTTCGTTAATTCTAGTTTATTTTTGTCACTCTCTTGTCTTGTATTTTTAAAGAGGATATGGCATTTTTTTTGCCTTATCACCTTGAGGGCCAAGGAATTCTCCCTTGTGCCCAAGTAACAATTGTCCATTTCTTCTAGTGGCTGGCCTGATTTATTCTGACACAGAGAACAGTTGATCAGTGCCTGCTTCATAAAACCCTTTCCGTATTGAATGACCAAAAAAAAAAAAATCAAGTCAGTCTTAGCCATTTCTACTTTAGGAGTGTGAAACCCAATTCTTTTGACCTTCCTTTGTAGCATCTATTTCAAATCTTTTTGATCATTTTTTATCAATTTCAGGATGGTCCCAGTGGGGACCCAAACCCTGCTTGCTAAAACCTGGAAAGATTTCAGCTTGGATACAATCCAGTTGTCATACGAAGATACCTCAGAAAGGGTGGTGAAATGCAAAACCTGCTTATTGAAAGCCATTGACGTAGCTTTGATGCAGTTCTGTTTCCCTCCTACTTTTCCTTTTTTTTTTTCCTATCTCAGGCTTTTAAGTGACCTCTTTGGGCACTGCTTAAACCTACTAGTCAAAGAGTCCATGGTGAAAATAGGACTTCTCTAAATGTTAAGAGCTCCCCCAAGTTCCTCCTTTAGTACCTGAGAATCAAGTAAGGGTGACCTTGGCTTCTTAAAGACTACAGCAGCAAAGAGTGTAAACTTCTGCCAACTTTACAAAGCTGCAAAGGCTTTGAATAAGAATGTACCCATTGGATGGACTGTCTGTCTGTCGTGGAAGGACTAGCTGAATTCATTCTGGAAAGGCACCTGTCGAAGACAGACTACAGATGAATGGTAATATAAGGTGTACCCACACCTAAGTCAAGAGCACACTAAAATCTAGCTGATCTCCCTCCTTGGAAAAGAAATTCAAAACACTTGAAGCAACATCATGTTGAACTTAACCGAGTGCAGAGCCAAGAGAGGAGAGGAGGATTCTGGGTATTTTCAAAGGTCATTGCTTTCCTCTGTTTGGTGCTCATGGGCATTCTAAACGTTTACTTGAAGTTCAGGGGCCTAGCCTCATACTCATCAGGTTGGCAAAGATGAAAAAAAGTGAATGCTAGATGAACCATGGGAACACAAGTACACTAAACCCATTGATGGGGCTGTGAATTGGTCCCACTGTACTAGAAAATAACTTAGAATTATTCTAACGCAGTTACTAAGCTGTTTGTGCTCTTTGACCCAGCAAAAGCATGAACAGGTGCTAATAGGTGCCCAAGGAGGTTAAAGGAAGCAGGAAAGGCTGCATATATGCAATGATATTTATAGTAGAACTTTTGAAGTAAAAAATAGAGAAGCAAAGTGAGATTCCATATGTTGCAGAATGCTTAATCTAATTGGGATGGTTGTTGTTTCAGCTGTGTCTAACTCTGTGTGACCCCATTTGGGGTTTTCTTGGCAAGTATACTAGATGCTACTATTTCCTTCTCCAGCTCATTTCAGAGGAGGAAACTGAGGCAAACAGGGTTAAGTGACTTGCCTAGGGTCATACAGCTAGTAAGCGTCTGAGGCCACATTTGAACTCAGGTCTTCCTGACTCCAGGCCTGGTACTCTATCTGCTGTACCACTTAGTTGCCCCTCATTGGGGTACATGAGTGTAAAAAACAAAAACCAGACAGTTCTTGTCCTCAAGATGTTTATATTCTCTTATGTTTGGCATTTAAAGGTCTTCACAACCTGTCTCCAGCCTACTTTCCATACTTGTTCTATATTACTCCCTTTCCAATTCAACCCAACTGGCTTCCTTACTGCTCTTCTTAGGTGACATTCCTTCTCCCATCTCCACGCCTTTGAATAGGCTGACCCCCATGCCTGGAATGCTTTTTCTCCTCACCTCCACCTCCGAGAATCTGAACATAGTGTGATGAGAGGTAGCAACGTGGCTATCACAAGTAAAGAACGTCTAAGAAAAGGGAAAAGTCATCCTATGTTATTGTTTCTCCCACATTCACATTCTTTTTTTGTCTGGCCCTGTGATTTTATTGGCACAGGGAAACTTTCCACCAATGCATATAAACATAACTTGTCATCTTAGGGAGGTGCTTGGGGCATTGAGAGGACAGATGACTTGCCCAGAATCACCCAGCAAGTGCTTATAGAAGCTGACTATAAGTCTGGCCCCATGTCCCCTAAGCTATGCTGCCTGTCATCTATGTAACACAGACCACCCTGACTCCCACTGCCTGAAGGCCAGGTGGCTTAGATTTCACCATTTCTCCCCAGGTTTTTCTGGTTCATTTAAAAGGGTTTTGGGGAGGGGGTGACTAGGCTTTCTGTGAAGGGAGAAAAACCCCACTGATGTTGTTCCCTCAGTTATAGGGGGTGTCCCCTTGCACCCCAGTTCCATTTAGCCAGTAACAGTCAGATTAGGTTTTACATAGACATAGCTGCTTCAGAAGGTATAATCATACATATACAAACTTACTCCCCCCACATGTGGGAGGCATCATTCCCCTCCTCCCTTTGCCCTGCCTCAGTCTCTGGAAGGGAGAAGGGGATTCATATCCCTGTGTAGTTCCTGTAGAGCACATTCTCAGTTCCAAGTCCCAGGACCTGAGTTTCTCAGGGCTGCCCTGCCCAGCTGGCTTCACTACCACTGGCCTGCATACCTGGCTCCAAGGTCGCCATGGGGATTACCTCAGACACCGGGACATGAGGAGGAAAAACACCACAGAACAGAAACAAATACCCCTAGGTCCATTTCTCCAAGGGGGTTAAAAAAGATGGAGTAGGGGAAGACAAGACCTTTTGGTCTCACTGGTTTAATTCATGGTGTCTTTGCTGTGTGTGAAGTGGGATCTTCACCCTCTGGACTCAGCAGATAAGAGATACTGAAAAGAGCCCAGCAGAAAATGTGGAAAAGAGAAGGACCAGCTGGGTCTCACCAGTTTTAAAGATGTAGGCAGCCAATGAAAGGAGGCCACCCTCACACATGTGGTAGTAGACACAGTGGACTTCATATCAGGCAAACTGAGCAGGCTGAAAAGGCCCCTCAGTAGGGGCAGGTAGGTGGTACAGTGGATAGAGCACGGGTCCTGGATTCAAGAGAATCTGAGTTCAAATCTGGCCTCAGACACATCATACTTATTAGCTGTGTGACCCTGGGCAAGTTACTTAACCCCATTACCTAGCCAAAAAAAAAAAAAGGGCCCCTCAATGGTGTCTCCATGTTAGAATAGGTCTGCCCAAAGATGCCTGGGTAACACATATATACTTATTAATTAACTAATACATACTAAGACCACCATAGATCAGCAAGGAAGAACAGTCTTGGTTGGGGTGGGCTGGCAAGGCTAGTCCCTTTCTTTTGGGGGAGTAAGATGACCTGAGGTTATCTTAACCTTGCCTAAACATGGGGCCTGAGAACATCAGGCTTTGATTTATATATGTAACTTCATGCTTGTTTTATTCCACAAATTAAAAATAAAAAATATTTAAATAAATTCATTTAATAGGTTGGAAACAACCAACTTTGCCCTGAGGAGTAGATAGTGTCAGAGGAAGAGGGTGACACAAGTGTGTTTTCCAGTCCCTTGTCAATCGTGAGAAAAGGCAAAACAAGCCAGGAACATGGCATTACTTTCTTAAGTTTTTTTTTTTTCATGAATTGTACGGATGTTATGAGTCATTTGTAGAGTATTTTTACTCGGTCACATTGGTTCCTTTTTAGGCTTTCTTAGAATGGTGCCTGGTTTGATTTGGGGTGGGGAGGGCAATACTAGTTTCTGTTTTTCTTACAGTGACTCAACCTTCTCCTTCCTCCCAGAAGTCTCTGTGCCACCCCATCCCCCCACCCATGAGCCTCACCTCTTGTGGTATTCTTGGTTGACACCAAACTGGGAAGCTCCCTCCCCTTCATTTTATTCAGCCCGAACACTGAAAGAAATGGGAAGAAACACTGGGGAAGCCTTCCTCTACATCCTCTTCATCTTCAACCTCATTTCATTTATTGAGGACTTAAGAAAAGGCATCAGCCCCTTGGATGTGGGGAGGGATAGAGAGGCGGCCCTGGGAGTAAGGAAAAGGGTACCACCAGATTTTAACCTAGTCTCAAATCTGGCCTCTCAGACCTACAATCTGTGTGACTTTGGACATGAATTTGGCCACCCTAGCCCTGGTTTCTTTCTCTACAGAATTAAGGGATTGGACTAGAAGACCCCTAAGAAGAAAGGAATCAAAAGATATTGGAGAGAGCTGTGGATTTAGAGTGAGAAGCGGGTGTGGATCTTGGCCTGGCCATCTCCTTGCTGTGTGATCTCCAGTGAATCCTGACCCCTCTGAATGTCTCCTCATCTGTAAATTGAGGAGGTTGGGGTAGGCGACCTCTCAGGTCCCTCCCAGCTCTGCAGCTGCAGTACGAGGATCTCTTCAACTCTAATTCTTGGACCCAATTATTCCTATTTTTCTGGCATGGAGACCAAGGAAAGATTTTCCTCAGTCCACGTGAGTGAGGAAGCTCAGATATAGAGCCAGACACATCTTTTTGCTTCACAGCTGTCTGTGCTTCCTTCATATCCTCAATCTTTTTGGAAATCAATGGTCTGTGACTCAGGGGTGGGGAACCACCACATGTGGCCCTCTAGGTCCTCAAGTGTGGCCCTTTGCCTGAATCTTGGCTTCAGATTGATCCAACTTGTCAATTCACCGATAAACATTTATTAAATTCATCATTGCCTATCATGTGTCAGGCACTGGGCTAAGCACCCAGGATACAAGAAGAGACAAAAGACAGCTCTTGTCCTCAGGGAGCTTACACTCCACCCTAGGATTAGTCTCAGTGGTAGTAGTTTTTTCTCCTCCTGCCTGGCTTGGACTTCAGGATTACATATGCAGGGGTGTGCTGGTCAATTTAAGTGGCATATCCACAAAGTCCTGTTAAATTTAATCTCCATTTTTAACACTTTCCCAACCGCTTTCTTAAGTCTAGACTGTCAACAATGCAGTAACTCAAGCCCTGATTTGTAGCATTTGTCAGTTTCTGAAGCGTGAATCCTTACGTTGAAAATTTAACCATTGGATGTTTTAGGCTGGTTTGAGCTGGGCTCAGCCCTGTGTGTATAGTTCAGGTACAAGGACAACCTCTTCACTGTTGGGTTGGGCTTTTTTTTTTTAGGTTTTTGTTGTTTAGGTTTTTTTTTTTTAAGGCAATTAGGGTTAAGTGACTTGCCCAGGGTCACATTAAGTGTCTGAGGCCAGATTTGAACTTAGGTCCTCCTGAGTCCAGAGCAGGCACTCTATCCACTGTGCCACCTAGCTGTCCTTTTGGGCATTTTTTTCCCCCTTTACCTGTGATTTTCTTCAGTGTAGGAAACTTCCTGGTGTGGAAACTTCTACTGAAACAGAGCAGTTACTCATCTGTCTTAGGATTACCTGGGGACCTGAGAAATGAGGTGATGTGCTTGGGGGTGGTGGGAGTGAACAAGTGTTTATATAGTACCTACTGTGTGCCAGGCACTGTATTATCTCATTTGATCCTTACAACAACCCTGTAAGATAGGTGCCATTATTAAACCCATTTTACAGTTGAGGCAAACAGATGTTAAGTGACTTGCCCAAGGTCATATAAGTGTCTGAGGCTGGATTTGAACTCAGAGCTTCTTGACTGCAGGCCCAGTGTTCTAACCACTGTACCACCAGCTGCCTCTATATACACAGCTAGTATATATCAGAAGCAGGTCAGGAACTCAGGTCTTCCTGCGTCCCAGGCTTTCCCTCTATCCAAGGCATCATGAATTGATGCATTGCCTCTCCTAGTCTTTCTTTAACCACTGAAAAATTTCAAGTAGCAGGCATTGATGTTGGGTTTTGTCTGCCCTAGAGCATCTTCTTGGATTCCATCACTCATGATTGGAAAATTTTAACATTCTGTAGTGACCTTTCAGTTTCATCTCTGGCCACCTGGCTCCCTTCCGCTAGGGACTTTGAAGGGCAACCCAGATTGTTTGAAAACTTGTATGAATGTTCACTCTGTTCCCTTGGTTTCGTTCTTCAAGGAGGGTTATCTAAGAGTGAGGTCACTTTGGAAGCTGTGTCTCTGCGTGAGAAATCTAGGGCTATTCTAGTGTATGAGAACATTAAAACTCAGAACACTGGTAACCTCCCTCCTTGATTTCTCTCTGACCAGTTCACTTACTAAGACTCTGGTTCTCAGCCTTTTTTATTTCATGGACCCCTTTGGCAGTCTGGTAAAACCTATGGATCCATCTCAGAATAATTTTTTTTTTTGGCAGTTGGTTAAATGACTTGCCCAGGGTCACACAGCTAGTAAGTGTCAAGTGTTTGGTCTGAGGCTGGATTTGAACTCAGGTCTTCCTGACTCCAGGGCCAGTGGTCTATCCACTTCACCACCTAGCTGCCCCCAGAATAATGTTTTTAAATAACTGAAGGAAATGCCAAATTTCAGTTAGAAGTCAGTGAAAATGAAAACATAATTTTTTCCCTCAATCTAATTTTACTTATGACCTGAAGTCTATCCACAGACTGCCAGGTTAAAAAAACAAAAAACAAAAAACTTTGTTTTAGATATTTTCCTGTAGTTCTCTTAGTATAAAGCCTCTGCTGTGCCTATTACTTCTCAGTTACTCTGTTGTAGTATTTCTTAGCCAGCTGGAGGTGATAAGCAGAAGCAAAAATGATAGCTAACATTTATATAGCACTTACTATGTGCCCGGCACTGGGCTTAGCACTTCACAATCATTATCTCAATTGATTTTCATAATAATCTTGGGAGGTAGGTGCTATTATTATCCCCCATCTTACAGATGAGGAAACTGAGCAAACAGAAGTTAAGCTACTTGCCCAAGGTCACACAGCTAATTAGTGTCTGGATCTGGATTTGAACTCAGGTCTTTATGACTCCAGGCCTGACACTCTATCCACTGTGCCACCTAGCTGCTCCAGTAAACAAAGAGACTTTTAACCTGAGTTAAATAAAAAATCCCAATGGATTTTTGGAAGCCTGCCTAGGGCAAAGAAGGAGAGAAGAATTATTTTTGGCGTTATTTAACAATGCACACTTGGTTTCACCTCCTATGATGGGTAAAGATATCTGCAAAATGAGGGACTTTCCTCAGTCCCCCCACTCAACACTTCCACTCATCACTGGTTTTTGTATTACAAGTAGAAGCTATTTCCCAAGACTAGTATGGGAAAAGCTTATCTGAGGGAGGAACCTAATGCATGAATCTTTCTCATTATTCATGTTATACATGGGATGCCAAGCCCCTTATTTCCTTATATATTTACATATATATGCTACACTATGTTATATAGTCACTTAACTACTGTCTGCCTCAGTTCCCTCAACTCTAACATGGGAATACTAATAGCAGCTACCTTACAATGTTATTATGAGGATCAAATGAGTTAAAATGTGTAAAAAAAAAAAAAGCTCTTAGCACAGTGCCTGGTACATAGCAGGCACTATATAAAGGCTCACTCCTTCCCCCATATAGTATAATAAACACACTATATTATATATACATATACATGTAAATGTGTATGTGTGTATATATAATATGGTATAAGTACTGTGTAGGGTATTCAGCTTTAAGCTTTAATAACTTAAAATTTCACTAAGATTTTTCAAACACATTATATTGTATGTTTATTATATACATATACATACATACATAAGAAAGTGACATACAGTAATATACATACATACTATATATACACATATATAGTATAGACATATATATGTATAATAATAGCCAGCATTTATATAGCACATAAGTTTTGCCAAGCTCTTTGAAAATATTATCTTATTTGAATCTCATCTTATTTGAATAGATACAATTATTATTCCCATTTTACAGTTGAGGCAACTGAGGCAGACAGAGGTAAAGTAAGTGTCTGAGGCAGGATTTGAACTTACATCTTCCTGACTCATATGCGCACATGTGGGTATATATACAGATGGATATGTATGTGTGCATATGTACATACACATGTGTGTATACATGTACACCTGCTAGCTCCTTCATTAGAATGTGTAAGCCCCTTGTGACTGGGGATTATTTCATTCTTTGTTCTTGCATCTCCAACATCTAGCATGGTACCTGGCAAATGGGAAGACTAAATAATTACTTGCTGCTTAATTGATTGATTGATAAGGACTTCTTGAGAACGCTGAAAATTTGGCTGCATGTGCTCCTCTCTGAAGAGCCACGTTAATGGAAATAAGGACCAGAGGGAGAAAAATTAATATAGTTTTGAAAAGATACTTAAAAACAACCAACTTGAAGGCAGAATTTCTGGTTTAGGAGTTAGTCTCTGTCCCCACTGGAATGATAGGTTGAGACTAGGTTATGAAGGACTTTTCTCTGCTCCACCCTTAGGACCCCTCTGGGCTTTGATAGGCCAGCTTTGGCTTTAGCTTGCTCAGATCCAGGACTCCACAGCAATTTCTGGACATCTCTAGTCATATGGACCCTCCCCCTCTTCCAGCTTCCTTTTGTATGTGTCTTCTGGAATTAGAATGTAAGCTCCTTGAGGGAAGGAACATTTTGCTTACTTTTCCTGTGCTTAGCACAGTACCTGGCACAGAGTAAGCACTTAATAAATCATCATCATCATCATAGGGCGGAGCCAAGATGGCGGAGTGAAAGCAGTGACTTGCTTGAGCTCTCCCCAAACCCCTCCAAATACTCATAAAAAATGGCTCTAAACAAATTCTGAAGCAGCAGAACCCACAAAAAGACAGAGTGAAACGAATTTCCAGCCCAAGACAACCTGGATGATTGATCAGAAAGGTGTATCGCACCGGGCTGGGAGCGCAGCGCAGCGTGGGCGCACAGGCAGCAGCAAATCTGGAGCAGGCCTCAGAGGACTGAATCCGGGCAGCTGTGGAGGTTCCCAGACTCCTCAATCCACGAATGTCAAAGACAACTTAGAAGGTCAGTGGGAAAAGTCTGTGTCTGTCGGTGGTCAGAGAGGAAGGCGGGGTCTCAGCTCCATTCCCCAAGAGCCTGGTCCTAGGGGGGCAGCTGCTTCCCGAGCTTCCGGCCCACGGACGGAGGGGGAATCCAGTGGCTGATCAGAGAGGGACTGCAAGGATCTCTTTGCCAGTGCTGAGGCAGGAATCTCTTGCTTTGCCCGTGTGTGGATCTGGGTCACAGTTCTGGGAGGCAGTGCTGGGTGAGGAGGAGCGCTGGCGTGGTGGAGCTTGTAGTGGCTGTGGAGAGGAACCCCTCCTCACAGTTACAGGACAGAAAGGAATACCTGTGCTCACAGGCCAGGAAAGGAGTAAACACCTCGCCCTTATCATACCACCTTGGAAGAACTGAAAATTTACAGGTCCCTACAAGTATCTCTGAAAACAGCTACACAAACCCCTGAAGCTTGGGACAGCACACTCTCCACATTGGAAGCAGACTCTTACCTTAACAAGAGTTTAAAACTCAAGTAATTGGCTGGGATCATGAGCAAGCAGCGCAAAAAGAGTCAGACTATATTATCTTACTTTGGTGAAAAAGAAGATCAAAATATACAACCAGAAGAAGACAACAAAGTCAAAGCTCCTACATCCAAAGCCTCCAAGAAAAATATGAATCAGTCCCAGGCCTTGGAAGAGCTCAAAAGGGATTTTGAGAAGCAAGTAAGGGAAGTAGAGGAAAAACTGGGAAGAGAAATGAGAGTGATGCAAGAAAATCATGAAAAACAAGTCAACAGCTTGCTAAAGGAGACCCAAAAAATACTGAAGAAAATAACACCTTAAAAAACAGCCTAACCCAAATGGCAAAAGAGGTCCAAAAAGCCAATGAGGAGAAAAATGCCCTAAAAAGAAAAATTGGCCAAATGGAAAAGGAAGTCCAAAAGATTACTGAAGAAAATACTTCCTTAAAAATTAGAATAGAGCAATTGGAAGACAGTGACTTTATGAGAAATCAAGACACTGTAAAACAAATCCAAAAGAATGAAAAATTAGAAAACAATGTGAAATATCTCATTGGAAAAACAACTGACCTGGAAAATAGATCCAGGAGAGAGAATTTAAAAATTATTGGACTATCTGAAAGCCATGATCAAAAAAAGAGCCTAGACATCATCTTTCAAGAAATTATCAAGGAAAACTGCCCTGATATTTTAGAACCAGAGGGCAAAATAGAAATTGAAAGAATCCACAGATCTCTACTGAAAGAGATCCCCAAAGGAAAACTCCTAGGAATATGTAGCCAAATTCCAGAGTTCCCAGGTCAAGGAGAAAATATTACAAGCTGCCAGAAGGAAACAATTCAAGTACTGTGGAAACACAATCAGGATAACACAAGATTTAGCAGCTTCTACATTAAAGGACCGCAGGGCATGGAATATAATATTCTGGAGGGCAAAGGAGATAGGATTACAACCAAGAATCACCTACCAGCAAAATTGAGTATAATCCTTCAGGGGAAAAAATGGTCATTCAGTGAAATAGAGGACTTTCAAGCATTCCTGATGAAAAGACCAGAGCTAAACAGAAAATTTGACTTTCAAATACAGGACTCCAGTGGAACATGAAGAGGTAAACAGGAAAGAGAAATCATAAGAGACTTATTAAGATTGAACTGTTTACATTCCTGATGGAAAGATGATATTTGTAACTCATGAGAATTTGTCAGTATTAGGGTAGTTGAAGGAAAAAAATTGTATGTATGTATATATAGAGAGATATAGAGGGCACAGGGTGAGTTGAAAATTAAGGGGTCATATCTGGAGAATAAAATTAAGGGATGAGAGAGGATGATACTCGGAGAAGAAAGGGAGAGGTAGAATGGGGTAAATTATCTCACAAAAAAAAAAACAGAAAAGTCTCTCACAGTGGAGGGGAAACAGGGGAAGGTGAGAGGGAATGAGGGAATCTTATTCTCATAGGATTTGGCTTAAGGAGAGAATAACATACACATTCAATTGGGTATGGAAATCTGTCTTACCCTGCAGGAAAATAGGGGGAGAAGGGACAAGAGAGCAGGGGGTGATAGAGAGGAGGGCAGATTGGGAAAGAGGGTAATCAGAAGCAAATACTTCTGAGGAGGGACAGGATCAAAAGAAAGAATATAATAAATGGGAAGGCAGGATAGGATTAAGGGAAATAGAGTTAGTTTTTTACAACATGTCTACTAAGGAAGTGTTTTGCATAACTGCACATGTACAACCTATATTGAGTTACTTGCCTTTTCAATGAGGATGGGTGGGGAGAGAGGAAGGGAGAAAATTTGGAACCCAAAGTTTTAAAAACACATGTTTAAAAAAAAGTTTTCACATGCAACTGGGAAATAAGAAATGCAGGAAATGGGGTTCAGAAGTCTATCCTGCTCTACAGGAAAATAGAAGGGGAAGGGGATAAGAGAAGGGAGGGGGGAGAGATAGAAGAGAAGGCAGACCAGGGGAAGGGGTATTCAGAATGCATGCCATCTTGGGGTGGGGGAGGGGTGAGAAATTTGGAACTCAAAAACTTGTGGAAGTGAATATTGAACACTAAAAATAAATAAATTCATATTAAGAAATAAAAAAAGAAGAGGAGTTATAAATTACCTCATTAGAATGTCACTTGCAGTTATATTTATACTGAGGATCACAGAAAATTGGGGAAAAATTATTACCATTTTGCAGATAAGAAAACTAAGACTTGGCATGGTTAAATTACAGTATTGGTACGTTAAGACTCAGAATCAGGAAAATATGTTCAAATCCTGTCTCTTACATTCAATGGCAGTTGCTGTATCTATAAAATGGAGATAATAATAACCCCTATCTCATGGAGCTGTTGTAAGAATCTAATAAGATAATGCATATAAAGTACTTTGGCAACTTTAAAGTTCTACATAAATACGAGCTCTTATTATTCTTAAGGTTATATAGTTGGAATTTGAACCCAAGTTTTCTGACTATAAGTCAGTCTCTTTCCACTGTGCCATGTTGCTGCCTTGAACATTTTTTAAAGTTAGAATAAGACATATTTTAAAGATTTTGTTTCTATGTTTTTTATAATCCCTTTTAAAAATCCTTTAAAAATTTCCTTTTGAAAAATTCTAACCCTATGTTCAATGAAATGTGTGTTTGTGTAGGGTGGGGGAAGGAGAACTCTCCAAACCTTGGTCAGCATGATGAAGGCATTAATGTGTGGGTATGCTGAAGCTAGTTCAAAGTAGTTCCAGAAAGTCAATTGTTAAATGTTTACTATGTCTTTATATCTTAGAAATAGGTAAATGCTACAAATCAAGCCTTAAATTATTAATTGTTTAGACTCAAGAAAGTGATGGAGAAAATCTGAACAATGCAGATTAAACTTAAAAGAGTAAAAAAAAATAAATCATCATCATCATCTCTCTCTCCCTCTTTCTCTCTCTCTCTCTCTCTTTCTCCATATCTATCTATATATCTCCAAATCTATCATCTGTCTCTCTGGCTATTTGTCTATCCATCTATCTAGAAGAGTTTATACTTGATCACAGAGTCAATAGAGAGCTGCTGAAATGTATTAAGTAAGGGAGTGATGTGACTGGATCCAAGCTTATGGAAAATTAACTTTGGCAGCTACATAGAGGGTGGACTGGAGTGGAGAGAGTCTTGAGGCGGGGGGATCAGTTTTGTGTGCTCTCCATACCTGTCCCAACAGTCCTAATAACAGCTGACATTTATAAGACACCTTGACGTTTGCCAAGCACTTTATATAGACTCATGATGGCCCTGTGGTGTGAGGGCTATGGATGTCATCAGGGGAGTGAAATAACTTGCCTGTGTTCCCACAGCTTGTGAGGGATAAGAAGTAAGAATTGAGCCTAGGTCTTCTTGACTCTAAGTCCAGCATCCTGCCTGCCTGCCAGGTTACATTCCTTCCTGATTCACAATTAGGTTGGGTACAATACAAACAAGTGACCTAGTTTGCTCAGAGTGGATCTCAAGACCTGCATCGCTTGCTGAGGTGAAGATAAATGTGCCTAACCCATGGAAGAAGACAACCCAAGATCCCCCGAGCCATAGGAGAAAAATGTCCTTTTGAGACTTAATGTCAACTCAATAATGGGGTAAATCCCCAATGACAGCCTACCTTGTGACCTACTACGAGCTAGTTGAACTATAGCTAAGTAGGCATGGGATGCCGACCAAATAGTAGCATGGTATTAGTAGAGAGAGGGGCAGTGGAGTAGACAGAGTGCTAGGCTGAGAGTCAGGAAGATATGAGTTCAAATCTGGCCTCAGACACTTACTAGCTATGTGACCCTGGGCAAGTCACTTAACCCTGTTTGCCTCAATTTCCTCATGACCTGGAGAAGAAAATGGCAAACCACTACAGTACCTTTGCCAAGAAAACTCCAAATGGGGTCACGAAGAGGGGGACATGTTTGCACAACAACAAAATAGTAGAGAGAATTATGTCTTTTATTCAGAAAATTTGAATTTGAGTTCTGAACCTAATATTTAATAGCTATGTGCCTGGTTCATATCATTTGACTTCTCCTTGGTTTTTTCATGTGTCAAATAAGGATAATAAAATATGTCTGGGGAGATAGGGGCTGGTCTCTGGGGTATAACACCTCCCCAAAATTCTGTACCTGAGTTCAGTAGGTGATATTAACCAGGAACTCACAAGGGAGCTTAGCATGCAAGATGCAAAGATTTTACAGAGACTTGAGTAGGTGCAAACTACAAGAGGTGTAGAAAAGGGGAAAAAAATGGCCACAGAACAAGGGGCTGCCCCTGGCTGGCATCTCCTCCTCCCTTGATTTCTGCCTGGAGCACACTGAGGTGTTTCTTCACGTCAATGCCAGACCTGAGGCATTGATGCTGCAACACTTTGGCAGCCCATTGGAACGTTGTAGCCATCACCCTCCTCCCCCTTCCTACCCCCATTCGTGCCAACCCTACATTTTCATACTTCAGCACATTAACACGTTGGTAATGTGTTAAATGAAGCTCTTTCCCTTCCATGCTGGGAAACAAGCTACAGAATCCTGAGGATTTATTGACCAATGCACGGAGCCCAATTCCACGCAAAGAGATGCAGGACTTTCAGTGTTCATCTCATGGGCAAGATGCTAACAGCTGCCTGAGATTGAGCAGAGATTTAGTGCTTCAGAGTGAGAATGCACTGGATTTGTAATCTTTTATCCCTGAATGTTGGGAAGAAAAATTTCTTTGTGGAAATGGGCGGTAAGGGTAATTGCTGCTGATTGTAATTTTCTTATTACTTATTTTGCATTTATGTTTTAGGTAAATAATATTTTGCATCACTTTACTGTGATGGGGTTCTGGCTGGTCAAGATTCAGAAAGAAAATGGGAACTCGTGAACAATTAAAGGTGGAGTCAAATAAGCTCTAGAGATGTACCTATTTCCTAGGATCATTGTGAGTAAATCTCTTTGTACAATGCAAAGTATTATGTGAATATAGACTTTGAGAATTACATGTGTATCTAGCACCTGGGGATAGGTTTCAAGTGATCCACAACTCAATCCTGCCCTCTTTTTGTGGGCCCACCCCTTCTCAGGGTTATCTTTCTGGGGCCACCCTTCTCCTCAAGTATAGGGCCTCAATCTTCTGCCTGTCATAGGACCCTGTACTCTGGGTCCTCAATATATCATATTGAGTCAATCAAGGGGAGTTTGATAATTTTTAGTTTTCTGGCCACTTTCCCACTGTCGGCACTTTTGATATTTTGCACAGGAGGTGGGGCTAGCAGGAAAAACTCTCCCTGGCTCTCTGACTTCTCAAGAGCTTAACCATCTCCTCTAGTGAGCCAGTAGACGGCTATTGACTTCTGCTGCCACATAAGTAGGAAAGCTCTTACAGGAAGAAGGAAGGGTACTAAATTTCACAAACATTTTTCAAGCACCTATTTCATGGAGGGCACTGCCCTAGGCTCTTGGGGGTGCAAAGACAAACATGATAGTGTCCATGCCAGCAAAGAGCAAGACCACTCAGAGCTGAGAAGGTATCACAGACAAGGTGGCCCCTGATTTGGGCCTGAAGGAGGATGAGAATTCTGAAAAGTAGCATGAAGGAGGGGAAGAGGAGGGACCTTCCAAGCTTGGGGGAGAACCTGTATTAACACATAGTGCTGGGAAATGGCTGGTAGAGTTCAGGACACAGTGAGTGATCCACTTTGGCTTAAAAAAATGGAGTGCAAAAAAAAAAAAAATAGAGTACCTGGAGGGGAATCTAGTGCCTGGAAAATAAGGCCATGAAATAGGACTGGAGAGGCAGGAGTCAAATTGTGGAGTGCTTTATATAGCACTGGAGAAGCAGGAAGTTTGGGCTCCTCATGAGTTTCGCAAAGGGCCGCTCTTCCCTTTTTGGTCATTGCAAAACATCTCCAGAAAGAGCTACAGGAAGGGTGTGTGGGGGGGTGTGGGGGCGGGGTTGGGGGATCCTTACTTAAATGGCATTTGCAGCTTTGGAGGGAGAAAAGAAAAGCTTGAAGCAGTGATGCCTGGCCTCTTGCTTCTAATCCACCTGTTATTAACTGCTCTGTAGCTAATGCAGGGATGACTGGGTTTTGTGTTTGAGTCTTGAACATGATTATATGTGATCATGGGCAAGTCAGGATCATAGAATTTTTAGAGCTAGAGGCCCAACATTTCTATAACCCTTTAAGGTTTACAAAAAACTTTCCTTCCGATGAGCTATTAACCCCCTTTGATAGACACAGAAGCTGAGGTTCATAGCGGTTAAGAGACTTGCCCAGGGTCACATAGCTGAGACAAGATTCAAACCCAGGTCTTCCTGGCTCCAAGTCCGGCCCTCTATCTACTATGCCAGGCTGTCCTTAAAGCATCATCAAGATGTGAGCTATTTATTTTGCACTTTCCCCATATGGAGAGAATTCCTGAGCTGAGTAATTGATTTTCACTTGGAGAGTTTAGCTGCAAGCAGTTTCATACATGAATACAGTGTTTTGGAACTAGCTATTGAGGCAGCTGGTAGCTAGGTGGCTCTGGATCGAGTGCTGGGCCTGGAGTCAGGAAGACCTGAGTTTAAATCTGGCCTCAGATACTTACTAGCCGTGTGATCTTGGGTGAGTCACTTAACCTCTGTTTGTCTTAATCCATTGGAGAATGAAATGGCTTACGAAGAGTCAGACATGACTGAACAAAAACAAAATTCTAAGACAGAAATGGCTTAGATATTGATTAATGATAAATTAATCTGTTTCTGGCAGACTTGTATCTGAATGCAGAATACAATATTAGTATTTTTCTTTGACACCAGCCCCTTTGAACCTCCAATTTGACTGTGCATTTTACGGACCACAGTTGGCATCATAGGGCTGGAAAGGAGTTGAAAACAAGTTTTTCACCTGAAAGTCAAATAAATGTATCAACAGAGAGACCTCCAAGTACATAAAGGAAAAGGGAGTTCAGCTAAGTTGGCTGGGGCATAATGTTTGGAAGGAGCTCAAATAGTCCAAAGTTATAAGCTTTATAGAGCTGGGACCATAGTAGTTATCCAAGAAGCTGCATTAGAAGACCAGCAGATGGCAGCAGAAATCACCTTAGCACCTAGCTAAGTTGGAAGCAGTGCGTGATTAGAGGACATCAGTAGTTCTGCGGCATTGAAGGTATAATTTGTGCTGGCCACGTTTTTCTCCCTGCCCTGCACATTGTGTCCCCTCCCCTGCTAGTGCTGTGGTAACTGGTGGGAAGGGGAACTCTCATAAATATGAGAGGCAATCTTTCAAGTAACTTACTCTACTGTGCTGTTTTTTTCCCGTGAGGCTTGCAGTATCCTCGACAGAAATGAAAGTTTCGGGCTGGGCTGGGATTGGGGAAAAGATGATGAATTCCATTTCTGACATATTGAGTTTGATACGCAAGAAGGAGAGCCAAGTGAAAATGATCAACAAAAGACAGATAGAAATGCTGGACTAGATTTCAGGAAAGATAAGGGTTAAAAAAATAGGTCTGGAAGTCATTTGTGTAGAGATGATTGAAGATGATGGCATCTTTGAGAAAGAGAGTGTAGAGACAGAAGAGGGCTTGGCACTGGGACAGACAAGAAAGAATCAGAAATAATGGAACTCAATAATGCACTGTTAGATGAACCAGCAATCATTAATTACTTGGAAATTGATTAAAAAAAAAAGGACTAGTCCATCCAGAGAAGATTCAAGATTCTTTATTTTCCTTTCTTTTTGTGAGGGAATGGGGTGAAGTGACTTGCCCAGGGTCACACACCTAGTAAGTGTCAAGCGTCTGAGGCCAGATTTGAACTCAGGTCTTCCTCAATCCAGGGCCGGTGCTCTATCTACTGCGTCATCTAGCTTCCCTAGAAGATTAAAGATTCTACTTTGCTCCTTGTTTCTTAGGGCATCAAAGCTGAGATTGCTTCCAAACCCAACCTGGATTCTGACCCCCAGATTCCTATGGCTCTTACAGCAAGCCAGGGTTGAAGACTACACTTTCTTTACCTAAGATGGAAAAGACCACATAGACCATGTTTTTCAGGGATACATATAGCCTTAGCCAAGGGATGCCGGCCAGAAGTCCATCCTGTAGTGTCTCACTGGACCACTGGCTGCCCATCACACCACCAGAGTGGTGCTGAAGACAATGAGGCAAAGAACATCAAAGAGGAAGTAGCCAAAGTGACAGGTATTTTTGAATGCCTCCAAAGCCAACCAGAGAGCCTCCTCTTTTGCCACGTGGTTGGACGACTAGAACCAGTTAACAGAATTCTTCCTCCAGAAGTGGCTTCTTAGCGTCTTCCACGTGGAGACGTCATCAGAGGCACTCTGAGCATATTCCAGACTCCCATTAACTGAGAGGAGACTTGGGCTTGTTTGTTTGATTTACTGTTTAAGTTTCAGAAAAGAGAAAGCATCTTCGCCATCTCCTATTTGTTGACATGGAATGAAGTAAGAGCAGTAGTCTTGTGAATAACTCATGCCCCACATAACATTGCCCTGACAAGGTCATGTGACATACGGTGTGCCCCACACTACTTCCAGCCATGCATGCTTGCTGCTGCCTCCGTTTCTATCATGCATCCTCCCAAATTGATCTCTCTCTCTCTCCATCCTTGCCCGTTGCTGGTTGGTAAGAGTTCCCTACATCTAATAGGACTAGCCACTTGGCCACTCCATTTTCCTACCACACTACATCTTGCATATCCCCAGTCGCATCCCCCCTTCCACCTGCTCCCCTTTCCACCTCTTGGTCTGGGAACAACAATCAATCAATGATACCACTGCTCATGGAAAAGGTACATTGTATTATTATCTGATGTCTCGGCTCACTAACCCTGTTATTTCAGCCTTCCCTGGTCACTGCTCCCCTATAAAGTGGTCATCTTGAGGGTAGGAACGATTTCTCTTTATTTCTTCAGCATTTAACACAGTGCTTGGCATATAGTTAACATTTACCTGTGTTTTCATGTTTTCATTACCCACTGCACTTAAAAGTAACTCACTTGGTCAGTTGGGAATATTTATTTCTTGGTTGAACTAATCAATCAGAACTAGGCTTGGGGGGCAGCTGGGTGGCTCAGTGGATAGAGCACTGGCCCTGTATTCAGGAGGACCTGAGTTCAAATTCGGCCTCAGACACATAACACTTACTAGCTGTGTGACCCTGGGCAAGTCACTCAACCCCATTGCCTAGCCAAAAAAAAAGAACAACAACAACAACAAAAAACTAGGCTTGGACACCTCCTTGAATCAAAGATATTTTAACTACTTTGTTCTGGTTGGTTGAGAGATTTGGCAATGCCCATTGAAACCTCTATAAAACTAGGGCGCTGGTCTACAACCCAAGAAGTTCAAGTGTCTGTTGTCAGAAAGGAGAGAGAGCCACCTCTGAGAAGGAATCTCTTAGGAGAGTGGTGAGGAAAATGCTTTGGCCTTAGGTTAGGTCCTCTCCCCTCTCCCTTGGTTGGACAGTGACCTTTTGAGTTTCAAGGGGTCTGGAGGACTTTAAACTTCCCATCTACCAACTGGTGGCCTAGCAGTGTTCCTGAATGCATTGCCTGCATGGGGAAGTAAGGACAAACTGGATGCAGATTTAAGGCTCTACAAAAAGGTCATCAGAAAAGCTACATCATACCTCAGGGCAATATATTGAAGACTCCAGCAAAAGGACTTCCAGGAGCTGAGGTACCCCTTTGCCACATATGCTTTCAAGGCTTGAGCCTTCTTTTCCTGGACTCTGTCCATACTTGTGACAGAGTATGTCACAGATTTTTAGGCAGACATTTTTTATCATTGTTCTTACTCTACCACCTTAGAAAATATCTTTTTCAAAAGGCTAATTGTCTGCTTGACTAATTGATACCAACCAATAAGAACAGGGTAAGTTCACCAGTGGGGGCTCATGAACATTGGAAAGACAACTGCTCAGGTCTAACCCAAGAGCGCTGAAGAGACAGAGTAACCATACTCAGAGGACCTGAGTTATCAGTATGAGTGAGAATTGGGATAATATATCCAAAGTATGTACTGCACGTTCATTTTTGCACTCATCCTTCAGCTCCTGGAGCAAGCCCCTATGCAATGCAAACTTTCCTTTTCTATTCCATGGGAAAGACAGAGATACAAATGCAAAAGATATGAAACAAATAACAAAGAAGAGAATCAGATAAAACAGGTTCATACACAAAAGGATTGCAATATTTTACACTTCCAAGAGTTATAATCTAATCCCATATAATCCCTTGTATTCTCGTCATATCAGGAGGTCACAATCCCTTTCAGAATTTATAACCCTAGTGGTAAAAGTTTAGAAGGTGGTATTTTAGGTGCTTCTTGGAGTTTCCTTCCCAGGATAACCTCTTAGCTGAAACCTCTTAGCTCTGGAATATTGTGGTTCATAACTGCATCCAGGGACAACATGACCACATTTTTTACAAGTTTTTTCTCGGAAGCTCCAAAACTTGCTTTCTGGTGCCTGCTTGAATCAGCCCCACTTTTTAAAATTCCCACTTTATAGAGTACTCCCCATAAAGAAAAGTTATTGCCTGGTGACTTTACTATACAGTGAGCTCATGCACAATGATCTGGGAAGTGTTGTCTAGAGAATTTCTCCTAGTGAATGATGCTTTCTTGGCCCTAAGCATTGTGGGAAATAAAGTCCTAGGTTCATGTCCGCTACAAATGTTTATTTTACATATTGTGATGAAAGCTCACAGTAACTTTGTTGGACTCTCTGTCCAAGCTGATCTGACCCATGTTCCCCACTTTTTGCCAGGTAATTCCAGCTCTGATCCTGCTCTGCCCTGTCCCTCCAAAACTAATCCCCTTTCAATCCTATATCACTGTTTTTTTTATATATAGTAGAGTTTACATGCAGCCAGTGAAAAACATTGTTGTTCAGTTGCATGTGACTCTTCATGACCCCATTTGGGGTTTTCTTGGCAAAGATTCTAGAGTAGTTTGCCATTTCCTTCTCCAGTTCATTTTACAGATGAAGAACTGAGGCAAACAGGGTGGTGACTTGTCCAAGGTCACACATCTAGTAAGTGTCTGAGGCCAGATTTGAAATCATGAAGATGAGTCTTCCTGTCTCCAAGCTCAGCACTCTATCTACCTTACCACCTAGCAGCAGTGGGAACCATTAGTTAGAGTAGCCACAAATGCCATGATCTATTTCACCTTTGCAAGCCTCAGTTTCCTAATCTATAAAATGGAAGAGTTGGATTGGATGGCATCTGAGCTCTGTCCAGCTCTAGATTTGCCTTTCTTTGCTAGCTTTTAGAAGAATATCTTGTACACTGTAGATGCCTAGTGAAAGCTTGTTGACTGATTCAACTAGAATTTACTGTCTTCTTCCTCTCCCTCTTCTTCCTCAGTCTTGTACTTCCTCTTTTTCTTCCCCTCCCTTCTCCCCCCACCCCAGAGTGGGAGGCAAATTTATTTGAATGAATGCATGAATGAATGAATGAATGCAACTGCCAAACTTTGTCACCTGTCCTGACACATGGGGGTCCATTTGGGTGGGCCCTCTGCTATGTTTACTTTTGGGTTCCCTTTAGCCCTATCAGGCTTCCTAGTTGAGGACAAATGATAAGACCATAGATTTTTGTGCTGTAAGGTAATGTTTATCTACCAGGACCACCAGGGACATCAGTGACCTGAGGCAAAAGGGAAATGCACCATTGATAGAAGATAGAAACGTGAGTCCCTCCAGATCACAAAGTCAGCAGGCTCTGGTCTTCCCCACCCAATAAGCTCTACATTATGGAGACACAATAGGGGGGAATCATCCCTACTGAGCTCTGAAGAAGTTACAGAATGTTTCCAAGAAAGCCTTGGTCCTATCGACCCTACCTGCTCCCTTCTCCCTGCTGCTCTCCAAGGTATCCACCTCCCCTAAGACTCCTCTCCAGCTGAGCTGGTAGGCTGCAAACAAGTCCCCTGTTTAGTTGTACCCGCAGCATTACTGAAGGGAGGAGCTGATGGAGGAAATGATCTCAAATGTCCAAGCCACAAACCTGGGCGGGTCCTGGCAGGCTCTGCAGATCATGTTTGTTGTTTCTGAGCCACTGAAGCAGTGAAACCTTGCCCTTGAACCAACCTCCCCTTCCTTCCCCCTCTCCCCGCCCCGCCCCATCCCCCAGACTACACATCTTGGCCGGGTAAGGAACGAGCTTATGTATGGACTGGATTCAAAACCTGATGCAGACACTTAACTAGCTGTGTAAGCTTGGAAAAGTCATTTAAAGGCTCTGCTCAGTTTCCTTATCTGCAAAATGAGAATAATAATAGCACCAACCTAATAGGTTATTGTGAGGACCAAATTACATAATTTATATAAAAAGCTTTGCAAATATAGGAGTGAGTTGTTACTATTACATATATAGGTCCTCAGAAATTTATTTGAATGAATGAATGAATGCAACTGCCAAACTTTGTCACCTGTCCTGACACATGGGGGTCCATTTGGGTGGGCCCTCTGCTATGTTTACTTTTGGGTTCCCTTTAGCCCTGTCAGGCTTCCTAGTTGGGGACAAATGATAAGACCATAGATTTTTGTGCTGTAAGGTAAGTTATAGGTCAATGAGTCAAACCCCCTCATTTTATAGATGGGGAAACTACATCCCCGAGAAGTTATAAGACTTGTTCATGGTCACATAGCTAGTAAATCTGTGGTAAGCTTTGAACCCAAATCTTTCTAACTCATGCCATCCCAAATCCTGACATTCAATCCTCTCTTCCATTCTAGTCTGTTGAGTTCTTTTTTTGGAACCTGGCTTTGATACCAACATTTTAAATATCGCTTTAGCTTTGTGTCTTGTGCAAGTTTGATAAGCAATACTATCTGTATCTTCATCCAAATTGGAGATAAACACGTTCAACTGCAGAGGGCCAAGCACAGACACCACGAGAGACTGCCTTCCAACCTCAGATTGAATCCTTAAGGACTCCTTTTTGGATTTGGCCACTCAGCCAGTTCCAAATCCACCCTCACTGCTCTGTTTTCTAGTTCCACATCTTTCTAGCTTATCTGAGAGGACAGCATAAAAGATTTCCATGCTTTAATGAAATCTAGGTAAATTATTTAACAAATCAAAGCCATCTGGAGAGGGTCCTGCCTGGATAGAAAAGGGTTAACTCTGTGACCTCTCAGGCTATCCTTTCCAGGTTTGAAGACCTAAGGAGTGTGAAGTGGTCAAAATCTTCATCTACTTCTGCTGAGTCATTGGCTATAGCTTCATGTTCATCATATTGTCTTAACTTTACATATTATTTTGCAGTCACACAGTATAGTACTTCTTATACTCAGTATCTCATTTGATAGGTGGCCCAGTGGATAGAGTGCCAGGCAGGCCTGGAGTCAGAAAGGCTCATCTCACTGAGTTCAAATCTGACCTCAGACACTTAACAACACTTAATAAGTCACTTAACCTTGTTTACCTCAGTTTCCTCATCTGTAAAATGACCTGGAGAAGGAAATGGCAAACCCCTGCAGTATCTTTGCCAAGAAAAACCCCAAATGGGGTCACAGAGAGTTGGACACAACCGAAAAATGACTCAACAATAAACATGAAGTCATGTAAAAATATTTCCATATTATCCATTTTTCCAAAAAAAAAAGCAAGAAAAATAAAGTGAAAAAATTATCTTCCATTTGCACTCAGAGCTCATCAGTTCTGTTTCTGGGGGTGGATAGTGTTTTTCATTATAAGTTCTTCATAACTGTCTTGGATCATTGTCTCGATCAGAAGCTAAGTTGTTCACAGTTGGTCATCATAATTTTGCTGTTACTGTGTACAATGATCTCCTGGTTCTACTCATTTCAATCTGCATCAGTTCATGTAAATCTTTCCAGGTTTTTCTGAAATCATCCTGCTTGTGATCCACGTTTGGTGTCCACCTCTCACCTGTGGCTCCAAGAGACTGTAGTATGTGCAGTGGCCACACCCTGGTAAACTGTCTTGGCAGAACACTTTGTTCTAATGGCCACAAAAGTGACCGAAACAGGCACTCTGGAGCACTTAGAGCTTGGTCAGACATCAAAGATGCTGGTCATCTGCTGCATCCCTGGCCATTACCAGTCATCCTGATTTTTGTCTTGCTATTGGATTTTGATGACTCTGGAAAAGAGAATGAGGCTGACGACTTTCCACAGCTGTGCCTCACTTAAATCCAATTCACATGCAAGTCAAGACATTACCCCAAGATGTCATTGGTCCCCTTTAGAAAATGAAGGATGAACAACAATACCACAATTTGTTTAGCCATTCCCCAATTAATGGACATTCCTCTCAATTTCCATTTCTTTGCCATCCCAAAAAGAGCTGTTATAAATATTTTTGTATAAATAGGTCATTTTCCTTTTCCTTTGATCTCTTTGGGATACAGACCTTGTAGTGGTATTGCTAGGTCAAAGAGTATGCACAGCTTTGTAGCCCTTTGGGTGTAGTTCCAAACTGCTCTCCAGAATGGCTGGACCAGTTTATAACCAGTTCAGACTAGAAGTTCTAAACTCAATCACCCAAATTCTCTTGTCCTGTCTTGCCTTACAACCAGCATTTACTCATCTGTAAGATAACTGGCAAGGGGCAGAGGCTTCCTTGATTCCCACTAACTGTGAATGAAGCCCTGTCTTTGCATGAGCTGTATAAGTATGGACAAGCAGGCAGCTTGCCTCACCTCCAAGATTTTGTGTCAGGTTGGCCTCAACCAAGCAGGCAGAAGGCGGTTGAGAAAGCGTATTGCAACAGACTGGGTTTCTATGCTGAGTCAAATAGAAGTCAGATCTGGTAAAGCAATGAACCCAGGCAGGAAGTTTTCAGGGTCATTGCAAAGACAGGCCTACCTGACATGTTTTCTTTTCTTTTTTTTCCCACTTAAAAAAAAATAAACAAAAACCCCCCCAAACCTCAGAGGGCTGGGCCTGGAGTCAGGAAGATAATGAGTTCAAATCAGGCTTCAGACACTTATTAGCAGTATGACTTTGGGCAAGTCAGTTGATCTCTATTTCTCTCAGTGTCTTCAACCTGTAGAATGGAGATAATAATAGCACCTAGCTTGAAGGGTTGTTGGGGGAATCAAGTGAGCTAATATTTGTAAAAAGCACTTAGCACAGTGCCTGGCACATAACAGGTGCTATATAAATGCTCATTCCCTTGCTTTCCCTTAGCTCCCGGGTAGTGGACACTTCTATCCCTTTTCAGTGGCTCTGACTCCTAGAAGTCTGATTGTTATTGAGGCTCATGTCAGCCCCAATTATGGGCAGGTTTTTATATTTACCTTAGTTCACAAAGATTGGGGTTTTCAGAAAGACTAGTAACTATGGGGAAAAAGTAAAAATAAAGGGAAAATAAATGTACAGAAGTGCAACGTTAACAAAAGATAGATCCCTGACTTGGTCACCTCACGGCTGGCTCAGCTTGCTGGGCTAAGTAGCCCTCATCTAACCAGCTGCTAGGCCAAGTGGATGACATCCTGGGTTTTTGGGCCAAGTCCTCAGTTCCTGTCTGTTTCAGAACTGTCAGACTTTCTCATCCTTCCCACTAAACCAAAGTCAGTGGGCTTCCAAGGTAGTTCTCACTTGTTTCCATAGGGAAACAAGGGAATGACCCTCTCTCCTGTCTTCTAGTTTTACAGCACTGTAGTGCTTTTGACATCATGACTCAGCTGCTTCGTTATCATAGAACTTCCCTCAGTAGCTAGGGTCTTCTTACCTTGCAATATCCCTCTGTGGTACTGGTCCCCTCCTCTCTTGGCGAGTTCTTTTCAGGGCCTCCATTTGGGGTATAGGCCTAGGGTAGCCATTCTTCATTCTCCTCCTGGCTGTGCTTGTGACTGGAAGGACTCTGCCAATATATCCTCCCCCAGGTATCCCTTGTTATCCATCCCCAACCTCCTCTTTCCAGCTCTTTTTTAATATTATCTTTTCCTATTAGAATGTAAGTTCTTTGAAGCCAGGGAGTATCTTTCTTTTTGTTTGTGTCCCCAGTGCTTAGCATAGTGCCTGGTACATAGTAGGAGCTTCATAAATGCTTGTTGCCTTTTTGCTAAGCAATAAAAAGTTTCCACTAAAACTAAGAGTCAGTTCCTTCCTGATCTGATTACAACCAAAACCATGACACCAAAAGCTACTCTGTACAGCAGAGAAAGTTCCCTCAGGCTTAGCTGATGGCTCACCAGTATGGCGGAAAGAACGGTAAATTTAGAGTCAGAGGATCTGGATTCAAACCCTACCTCTACAACTGTGTGTTTCGTGTGACCTTGGGCAAAGCCCTTTATTAATCTAGGTTTCAGAGGGACTTGGGTTTGATGATACCTAGGCTTCTTCCTTCTAAATACATGAATCTATGATTCTATCAGGGAAGCTAGGTGCTACAGTAGGTAGAGTGCCAGACTTGGACTCAGGAGGACCTACCCTTAAATCCAGCCTCAGACACTTACTAGCTGTGTGACCCTGGGCAAGTCATTTCACCCTATTTGCCTCAGTTTCCTCATCTGTAAAATGAGCTGGAAAAGAAAATGGCAAACCACTCCAGTATCTCTGCCAAGAAAACCCCAAATGGGGTCATGAAGAGTCAGACATGACTGAACAACAAAGAACAAAAAATGATCAGATGATCACGGCGTGTTCCATTGGTACCTATGCAATGGCAAGAGATCTCTAGGGAGGCGCCCGTCAAGTTGGATGGAATACCTATGGAAGATTTATGGGAGGACGTGGACTTGAGTGACTTTGGATAAGAAGACTCTGGATACATCGTAATCTGCATTGTTGGAGGGTATACCTGGATGAGATCACAAATCCATTAAAATATCATAGTAATATCTTATATGACACAATTCCTTTATTTAAAATTATTTTTATTTAAAAAAATTTTTTTGACACAATTCCTTTTTAGTAAGACTGTTGGAGATTGTCTCCTGTAGCTTTTTTGTGGATGGATTTCATCTTAACAACTAAAGTAAAACACCTGAATCCATCTTCTAACACAGCTCTAAGAAAGGGGAAATCCAAACTGTTAAAGTCAATGGCCTTTGAAATCATGGAAACTGATGAGATGTGGGTCCTCTTTTGTGATGGAATTTGTTCCTCTGGCTAAGGAGCTGCTTATCCATCCTAAATGATTCTTTTTACTTGAAGGCCATGGGGTCAAATTCTACTCACCCCTTAAAAGTGCAAAGAGTGGTAGGGAAAACTGGTAATTCCAGCTCCTGAAGAAGCCAAAGCTGGTGGATCTCTTCAGTTTAGGAGTTCAGAGCTATAGGGAATGAAAGCCAATTGGGTGTGTGTATCAAGTTTGGCATCGATATGATAAGTCCCTGGAAACAGGGGTCACTAGCCTGCCTAAGGAGGGATAAACTGGCCCAGGTATGAAATGGAACAGTTTAAAGTTCCCATCCCAATCAGATTGGGCCCTGAGTGGTATGTGTACTTCTAGCAAGTCTCAGTTTAAAAAAGAAACAAAAAGATAAAAAAAAAAAAACACAAGAGTTTAGGATGAGAGTCATGCTATCCTTCAGGTGTCTGAATTGATGTCTGGGGCATCTATATGATATATAGTATATAAGTATAGTTATATACTTATATAGTATATTTAAGTTATATAGTATATAGTAAGTATAGCATAAATAACTATAAGTACAGTTATTTATATATAGTATATAAGCATGTTATTTAGATAATCTATAATACTATATCATCTAATCTATAATATTATTTATGCAATAAGCTATAATATTATGTTATCTAATCCATAATAGTATATATCCAACAATCTATAATATAGTGATATAATATATAACTGTATTATATTTATTGTATATATTCTATTGTGTTAATTATATCCATTATAATTACAGATAATTATAATAATCTAAAATATCATGTTATCCTTCATCTGTAAAATGATCTGGAGAAGGAAATGGCAAACCACTTCAGTATCTTTGCCAAGAAAACCCCAAATGGGGTCATGAAGAGTTGGGTATGACTGAAAGGACTTAACAATATCAACAGATTATCTTTAATAAAGGTCATCTAGTCCAATCCTTTCATTTTATAGAAAAGGAAATTGAGGCCCAGAAGAAGTCACTTAAGAGGCTGCTTAGGTAGTGTGTGGTAGAATCAAGATTTGAACCCTGGTCTTCTGACTGAAAATCCAATGCTCTGTCCATTAAACTACTTTTGTTTAGATTACTTAAAGTTTTCAGTCTGTACCACTTCTGGTAGGAATAAGTTAACTACTCTTGGTTCAAGAAAGCACTTGCTTTTATATGTTCTAAATTTACTTTTTTAAAGCCTGACAGGTTATGCCCATGTCCTGCAAAGATCCGGCATAAAGAAGAGGACAGGAAGATGTTAGTAGGTCTGGCATAAGCCTGGTGTTGACTGTGCATGATTATACTATTTCATCAGCCTTTGTAATCCCCTATCACTAGCAGAGTCTGTCTTGTGGGAGAGTAGGCCTAGGCAGTGAGATGAGCACTGGAAACATCCGTCCCCTTCACCCTCATCCTCCATCTGTCTGTTTATATAGCTAATAAATTAAAAAGCATTTAAGTGCTTATTGTGCCATGAACTATGGTATATGATGGGGATATAGATAGAAGTAAGCAGTACAACCCCTGCCTTCAAGCAGCTTATAGTCTAATAGGGCAGGGGCTACATACTCCTCCAATGAGTCCACGGATAGATTTTAGGGAGTCCGTTAACTTGGATGGGGAAAAATACATCTTTATTTCAATATATTTGGTTTCCTTTGTAATCCTATTGTGTTTTTTTTTGTGCATTAAAAACCTCATTTTGAGAAGGGGTTTATAGGGCTTCACCAGCCTGCTAATGGTGGGGTCTGTGACACACAAAAAGGTTAAGAACTGCTGTAATAAGAGAAGGAAACACACACAGAGGAGACAGAGAAGGAAAAGAGGAGTGGGGTGAGGATGGGAAAAGTAGTTTGATGGTCAGGACACGTTGTGGTGGTGCTAGATTTGAATGTAGGTCCTCCTGACTCCAGGTCTGGCACTTTGTCCACTGCAGTACCTAGCTCCAGAAAAGAAGATGCAAGCTCGTCAGCTGGAATAAGGCAGAAGGAAAGATGGGATGATAACAGATTATGATCAGATAAAGGAACATCAGAGTTTGTGAATGTGGAAGTGGTGCATTTGTGGGTGGTGGCAAGATCAAGGCAATGGCTACTTTTGTGTGTGTCTGAGACAGGGTAGATGAACCAGAAGGTCAGGGAAATGAGTAGCTTGAGGAACTGGGAGTGAGTATCAGTGTCTATGCTGAAGTCCTTAAGTATAAGCACAGGAATTGGGAAGGAGAGAAAAACTATGAGCCAGGCATTGAACTTATCAAGGAAAGAAAGAGAATGTCTGGGAGGTCTGTAGATAACAGTTACCAGAATCTGGAAATAAGGCTTCATTTGAAATGCAAATCCTTCAGGAGGTGTTAACACTTTTTAAAGTTAAAAGTTCAGTCATTTTTTCGGTCCTGTCCACTCTTTGTGACCCCATTTAGGGTTTCCTTGGCAAAGATGCTGGAGTGGTTTGCCATTTCCTTCTCCAGTTCATTTTATAGATGAGGAAACTGAGACAAACTGGATGACGTGACTTGCCCAGTATCACACAGCTAGAAAGTGTCTGAGGCCAGATTTGAAGTCAGGAAGTGAGTCTTCTTGACTTCAGGCCTGGCACTCTGTTCACTAGTCACCTAGATGCCCCTTTTAAAGTGAAAAGGATTAAAATAAATGTGAGCTATCATTATTATTAGTTGATCATTGTTCATTGATAAGAGGTCTTTTCAAAAGAATAGCTAGGAGAGTCCCATAACAAGTAAATGTTTTATGTTGAGAAGTTGCATAGTGGAAAGGGAGCTTGATGAGGAAGGAGGAATACTGATTCTGCCATTTTGTGTAACCTTGTTAAGTGACTTGGCCAGTTTATTCACCTGTAAAATGAGGAGGGTTGCACTAGATAACTTCTATCATCCCTTCCAACTTAAACTCAATGATTTTATGACCATTAGCAAATCACTTGACCTTTTGAGTCTCAGTTCTTCCATTTCTCCATCTGTAAAATGTGGATAATTTGTAGTCTATCTATATTGATCCACCCAACTAAATTCTTTTAGTGAGAGAGATAGAGAGAGGAGAGAGAGAGAGAGAGAGAGAGAGAGAGAGAGAGAGAGTCAGAGCCTCAACAGGGATGACATTTAATAGCAAGAGGAAGAAAAGGATGCACAGGATTATCTCATTGGCAGTAGTTGTTCCAGGATTCCCAAGTCTGGGATATTTAGCCAAATAAGACGGATTTAGAGCTAGACAACAAACCAGAGTTGAAGGACCCACCTGACCTTTGTTTGTCTATCATTTTTATAGACTCGGCAGAGGAAGAAGTATAATGCGAGGGCAGACCACTTTGGTCAGCAAGGATCATTTTTCTCAGGCTACATATTCCCTGTGTGTTCCTATACTTAGCACAGTGCCTGGTAAAAGGTAGGTGCTTAATAAATTTTTATTGATTGTACCTACTCCCTTTTAGGCTTGTGTCTAGAATGAAGCCAATAAGGACAGATGTGTTCTCTTCTCACTTCATTCTGGATGGCCTGATGGATACATGCATGAGTTAAATTTTGCCACTGCCGATTAATACTAGTCTCTAAAACAGAAGAACAATTTATATCATGGCGCCCATCTGGAGTTCGCTGTCTGCTCCTTGGCTGGGGTTGAACGCCAATGAGTCTAGGTACTTACTTGTCTCTCCTAACAAACTGTTGTGTTTCAAGGATTATCAGGCTATCTCACAGGGCTGTGGGAAGGAAACATTGCTATTGATGGGAGAAAGATGTCTTGGTGTCTTGGACACCAAAATGAGAGATCCTGGGTGGTCAGGGGAACACTGAAGCGACAGTACCAGAAACATGGAATATGAATCAGTCAACAAGCATTTTTAAAGTGCTTACTATGTGCTATCCATTCTGCTAAGCACTGCTCATGGATCATAAATCTAGAGGTGGAAGGGATCTAAGCCCAATCTCCATTTTACAGATGAGGAAACTGAGACCCAGAGGAGTCACTTACCAAAGGTAACACAAATAGTAAGGCTGGGAATTGAACCAAGGTGCTCTAACTAAATCCAGTGTCCTTTCCACCATACCATGTTGGAATGATAGCTCAAAATTTATGTGGCTCCTTATATCTGTGTAAATGAAGCATTTTCACATCCATTATCTCATTTGATCATCACTACAACCTATGAGTCGGGCAGTGTAAGTGTTACCATTCCTGAGTTACATAAAAGGAAACTGAGGCTCACTTAGATGAAGTAACTTTCCCAAGGGGGGTTGGGGTTACCCAGCTAGCAAATGGCAGAGCTGGGATTTGAACCCATCTCTTGGAATCTAGAGTCAGATAACTTGGCTTTAAATACGGGCTCTGCTGTGACTGTCCCTGTGGCATTGGACAAATTATTTCCCTCTCTCTGCTTCCCTATTTTTTTTCTAAAACAAATGGTCCTGCAGCTCCAGACAAACTTCATCTGTTTCAAAATGTTGCCCAGGGCTGGTTCTGTCCTCCTGACTCTGCCTTGTAGGACTGCTGAATGAAACACATGGGACAGGAATGCTAATGACCCCAGAACATTACTCTATTTGACTTTCTCCCATGGAGGTGAAGATACAGCCCCACAGCCATCCTTTACTCTGACAGCCTCTGACAGCCAGACACTCCTGCTTAGCCCAGGGGAGTAAACAGACCCACAGCTGCCTATAAAAAGCCGGAAATGGTTTTGTTTCCATTCAAGGTTGATTGCTGGGTGTGGGGAATGGGGTGGGGCGGGGGGGGGAAGGGGAGGAGGAGAAAATCTGGCTGACGGAGGTGGGAGGGGAGAAGCAAAGCCCTTGAGAAGATCCATTTGCCTCTGATGCTTACGTTATTATTCTGGAGAGAGGCTTTCTTCATCTAGAGACTCAGATTCTTTGTTTCCTTGTGGTATGGAGGGAAGGGAAAGAGAGAAGGGAAAGCAGGAGCCCCCCAAATTGCATTTCTCCACATTTCTGCTTTGGGAGTCTGGGCAGGCCTATGTTGAGAGCAGGACAGGAAAAACTTTAGCTCTGAAATCCAGACTGGTCTCCCCTTGAGCCAACCGACGGCCAAAATACACAAAGGCTAATTTTAGCCTGAATAAATTGCTGCACTCTTGTGGTTGGAATGAGCCAGCAGAGTTCTCTATCAAGCCCAAAGGACTGTCAGGCTGAAAATTATGATCCATTTGTCATCCAGAGCTAATGAATAATAGATCAGACCCTGTACCAGTCTCAGGCCAGGGTTTTCTGTTGATTGGTTTCTTTTAAGGAGTAATTCCCACTCAGATAGTATTTCTGAACCAACCCAATGGTGCATAGCCCAATAGAATAAATGCTCCCTGCTCAAAAAGCAAGCCCATCTCTTCATCTGATAATTATGACTGATGTCTGCATAGTGCTTTAAGGTTTGCAAGGTTCTTTACATAAATTGTCTTATTTGAGCCTCACAAAGACCTGCGTTTCAGATATTATCCCCATTTTACAGATGAGGAAGCAAGCTGGGAGAGGTTAAACAATTTGTCCAAGCTCATGTAATTATTGTGTGAAACAGGATTCAAACACATGTGCAGTCTGCTTAGTGTCTCTCATTTGGTATGTGTATTCATATGTGAAAGGCCCTGAGTAGGCTGGGGACTCCAGGAAGGCAGCCTGGGTCAGGAGCTCAATACCTACTACATAGACACTACATACATGCTGTTGTTGCTCAGTCATTCCGTACTGTCCAACTCTTTGAGACCCTGTGGACCATATTGTCCATGGAGTTTTCTTGTCAAAGATACTGGAGTGGTTTGCCATTTCCTTCTCCTATGGATTAAGGCAAACAGAGGTGAAATGACTTGCCCAGGGTTACACAGTTAGTATCTGAGGCCAAGTTTGAACTCAGGTCTTTTTGATTCTAGACCCAGTGCTCTAGCCATTGAGCTATCAAGTTGCTTTATACACATAGTATATGTATATATACATATATACACACACACACAGACATACAATTTTATAAATGTATATATATGTGTACCATGAAGCAAGAACAAGAGAAACCAATGGACAGCCCATGTACTTCACTGGCAACCACGTAATATTAAAAGACCTAGAAGAAAGGCCCTTTGCACATTAGGTGGACCACCTATGGAAAGTTTATGGAAGGACATGGACAGGATTCATGCAAGAGGAGAAGACGTGGATGAGTTGTGTTCTCTGTTGTTGGAGGTAATAACCACAATGATAAGATCATAGGTCCATCCATACACACAAACACATACACACACACACGTGCTGAAAGTATGGCATAGTGGATAAAAGGGTGTTTATGTATACACACACATATACACACATATATGTGTGTGTGTATATAAACATACACATATCCACACATATATACAGAAAGCCTCACTATATACACACTATACACACACATACACAATTGTACTGTTCACACACATATATGAAGCAGCATGGCCATGGCATTGTCGATAGAGAGTCTGGAAGAGTTGGGAAGCCTTGGGTTCAAGTCCTAGCCTTGACAAATACAAGGGGTTGGGGGGTAAGGGAAGGAATAAGTATTTATATAGCACCTACTATGTGCCAGGCACTGTCCTAAGCAAATATCTCATTTGGTCCTCACAACAATCCTGGGAGGTAGGCGCTGTTATTCCTATTTAACAGTTGAGAACATTGAGGCAAACAGAGGTTATGTGACTTGCCTAGGGTCACACAGCTAGTAAGTTGGATTTGAACTCAGGTCTTCCTGACTCCAGGCCCAACCCTCTAGCCACTGTGCTGCCTGGCTAGTCATTTAATCCCTCAGTACCTCAGATATCTCTGAGACCAAAGGGCAGAGAAGATGCTGGCTTGTACTGGTGGAGGTAGTCTTCTCCCTGGTTGTTTTGTTCCCTGTACTGATAAAAGGTCCAAAATAAAACCCAACATATTTCTATATCAATGTCTACATGTGTCTGGACATTTGATTTCTTCAGTGTCAGAAACTTTCAATGTGGAAACACCCTCTACTGCCACTTATCTATAATTTAAAACTTTAAAAAAGTTGGCTGGGGGCATGGAGATGCTAAGTAACTCATCCAGGCTCACATAGCTGGTACAGATCAGAGCAAGACTTGTCTGACTTGAAGGCTGGCCTTCTTTCCATTACAACATACTGCATCTCAGCATGGATAGCACATAAACATGCACACGTTTGGGCAGATTTAAGTTTTAAATAGCAGAAAACTGAGAGCAGCTAGCTGGTGCAACAGATAGAGCATCAGGCCTGGGATCAGGAAGATGAATCTTCCTGCATTCAAATCCAGCCTCAGGCACTCACTAGCTGTGTGACCTTGGGCAAGTCACTTAAACCTGTTTGTAAAATAAGCTGGAGAAGGAAATGGGAAACCACTGCAGTATCTTTGCCAAGAAAACTCCAAATGGGGTCATGAAGAGTTGAACACAACTGAAATGAGTGAGCAACTGCACAAAGACTTTTGTCTATACACATCTACATTAATATTTTGAAAGATCTATGACATCAATGATGCAGGCATTCTCTCCCATCAGTGCAGATAGCAACCCATCTGTGTATCTGTAAACACAAAGGGTCCATCCAACGTGAAGTGGAGCTGTCCTCTAGGTTTCTTAATGCATAGATACCAGCTGAGCATAGGAGCTGTCCATTGGTACTACCTGACTCTCATGCAGCCTCCTGCATCTCTTTGATGGCATCCTTGTACACAACTTCTTTTTAATAATTTCTCATTGGTAATCTGTTATAATCTACTCACACCCATTATGTGTTCCTCCATTGTCTTTTGGGTGACCTGGAATTTTAATTCCTCAGGAACTATGGCATTCCATGACCTAGAGCCAAAAAGTATCGTGAAGAAAAATAATGAGTCTTTTAATAAAATAAAACAAAACTAAACACTGTGTAATTATAATGATCAAGCTTGTCCATGGCTCAGACCCCTGGGTCCTGTGAAGATCATCTCTGGCACCTGAAACTGAGGAGGACAAACAACACACCACAGAAACAAATGTCCCTCATGCCCATTTCTTCAAGCTGGGGTAAAAGGAAGGAAGCAGTGGAAGGAAAGTCTTTCCCCTCTCACTAGTTCAGTTCATGGCATCCTGGCTGTGGGTGAACTGGGATCTTCATCTTCTGGAAGCAGCCAAAAGCAGAGCATCAGAAAAGGGTGAACAGCTTTGTCTAGTCAGTTTTAAAGATGAAGGCGGCCAGTCAGATGAGGCTTCCCCCTACCCCTGTGGTAGGGAATGAAGATACCTCCATGTTAGACAAGCCAGTCATGCTCCAAAGGCTCCTGACCAAAGAACTCTGAACCTAGTAGAGCTTTGGGAACCCACCATGGGAGCTGGAGAGCATCTCTCAGATTCTATATAATCATATGGAGGCAGCTAGGTACTATGGGGTACAGAATGCTTGGCCCAGCGTCTCAGGAAGGCCCAAGTTCAAATCCAACTTCATATACTAGCTGTGTAACCCTGGGGAAGTCACTTAACTACTGTTTAACTCAGTTTCCTCAACTGTAAAGCGAAGATAATAATAGCATCTACTTTGAAAGGTTATTGTGAGGATCAAATGATATAATGTTTGTAAAAAAGTGTTTAGCACAGCATGTGGCATGTAGTAGGAGTTATATAAATGCCTATTCCTTTCTGTTTCCTTCATATATGATTTATAGTTGGACTCTGGTAGCATTTTGTACATCTCTTATATTCATATTTTTATACTTTGCATTACAGATGTATGCTTTTAAGCTTTATACTAGACAGTAAACTCTTTGAGGGTAGCCAATGCCTTTATTCATCTTTATATCACACTACAACCCCACTAGAGGGAAGGAGGAAGGAAGGAAGGAAGGAAGGAAGGAAGGAAGGAAGGAAGGAAGGAAGGAAGGAAGGAAGGAAGGAAGGAAAGAATGAGCTATATTGGATAAGCAGGGATGGCAAAAACTGCATGGAAACAGGGCATAGAAACTGGGGCTGGAGAAGACAGATTAGGGAGGCTGCCATTGAGTCCTTCCCATGTTCGGTTTGGGGAAGTATTCTTCTATGTTGAGAACCCTTTCCTTCAGAGCTTCTCTTTTGATTGTAATGCTGCTGTTATTAATTCTGCTGCTCCCACTTTTGGGTAGACAGAGGCAGGAGCCCTTCTCTTGCTCAACTCCAAAGTCAAAGCTCTTAGGACTCAGACCAAACAGATATAAAAAAAATTCAAAATGGAACCCTCTGGGGGTTCATCCCAGTTCCCCTTTCCAGGAGCTTTTCATGGAACCTCTTCCCAGACCATGTTTGGCAAGAAGGCACAATTTAGCTTAAACTGTGTCCACAGTGCAATGTGACTAATCTAAAGGGTTTCTTAAGGACTCACCTTTGGAATTGTTCTTTTAATTACTCAAGGGATTTTATGGCTATAATAAAGTTTGATTCTGAACTAGTCTAGACTCCCTGGGATTGTTCTAGTTTAAGATATCCAGTCAATGCTGGTTACCCTCACCCATCTCTGAAACTGTACCCAAAGGCTTTCTCACAATTTTGCAGAGGAATTGGTGGTAGCTCTAAAGTTTTTTTTTTGTATTACCCAGTAAATGGAATGGAAACCCTCCCCATCCCCAATTTAATTATTCTATTCTCAAAGCTCAATTCAGATGCCACCTCCTTCACAAAGCCTCCAAGAACACACGATTTGGAGTCTGAGAACCTGGATTTGAATACTGGCTCTCCTTCCAACCTAGGTGGTTTGAGGTAAGTAATTTCCTCCCTTTGGGACTTCATTTCCTCACCTGTAAAATGTGTGTGTGTTGGGGGGGGAGGAAGGTAATCTTTAATGTCACTTTTTATTCTAAACCTTGCAAAGGTCACAAAGCCTTCCTTAATCTGGTCATCCTCCCCCTCTGCTGAAAATAATCTTTCCCATCTCAAATTTCTAATCATGTTTTATTTTCCTGAATCACCTTTTCATTTCTTTCTCTCTGCTTTGTTATCATAGGTATGTATATATTCCCCTACTTAGATTGTAAGCTCCCAGAGGGCAGGGTATGTTATATCTATGTACCCACAGTGGCTTCACATTGTAAGTATTTAATAATAAAAGTTTGTTGAATTGAATTAGCCGATTTCAACCCCATCAATTTAGCAACAAGAAGTCACTATTGGAGGCTGAGAAACCATAGCTTGTTCTTTCTTCCTTCTTCTTTCTTTCTTTCTTTCTTTCTTTCTTTCTTTCTTCTTTCTTTCTTTCTTTCTTTCTTTCTTTCTTTCTTTCTTTCTTTTCTTTCTTTCTTTCTTTCTTTTTTCTTTCTTTCTTTCTTTCTTTCTTTCCTTCTTTCCTTCTTTCTTTCTTTCTTTCTTTTTCTTTTTCTTTCTTTCTTTCTTTCTTTCTTTCTTTCTTTCTTTCTTTCTTTCTAAAGGTCAAGTGAGATAATGTTCTGTGCTTACAAAGGAGTCTTTCAGCTACCCGTCTCTGAGAGGTTCTTATTACAATGCTCAATTCTCCCCACAGCCCTCTTGAGTAGGGTAACCAGACGTGACCCCAAAGGGCTAATGCATAGTGGGTGATGGGGGATGGAGAATTTTCTCTACATATTTGCAGTTCAAGTGGCGTGTTGTTATAGAATAACCAAGTCCAGTATACTGAGGAAACAGTTTAAAATCAACCAGCCACATCCCTTTCTATAGTCTATGTGCAACACGTTTCTTTCCTAACAGAGCCTGAAGAGGTCTTCTGGTATAAAGTACTAGGCTTGGGTTCTGATGTGTGAGCTCAAGCCTTGCCTCAGACACAGGAGCTGTGTGACTCCTGGGCAAATGATATAACCTCTCTGGGCCTCAGTGTCCTTATCAAAAAATGAGGGAAAATAATAGCACCAGTGTCATGAATTGTTTTGAGCAAGCAATTAGACAATGTGTAATATATAGTGAATGATAATCAACCGCCTGGCAATGGGCGTCTCAGAACTGACTTGGGCTTGTCCTCAAATGGGGCGTACAGTTTTTGTTGCCAGATTGTACTTGAAGCCCTGCCAGTGCTTATCTTCTGCTGGCATAGCTTTCAAGAGCCCAGCATCAGCTCCATACCGTAATAAGATATCAAAGGAGTACTTTACGGAGGCAGTGTGGTGGAGTGGGAAGAATGTTGGATCTGGGGTCAGAGGGTCTTTGTTTGAATCCTGACTCAAGGGCTATGTGTTCTTGGGTAGATTAGTTAAGCTCTCTGGGCTTCGGCTTTCTCACCTGTAAAAAACAAAGGGATTGGACTCTGATGACCTTTCTAGCTCTAAAATTATCATTCTGCTGGAGGTGAACTGCTACTTTCATTACTATTATTTTTAAACCTGGTGTGGTGCAATGAGAAAAACACTGGACCTGGAGTTAGAAAGATGAATTCAGATCCAGTATCAGATACTAGCTAGGTGATCTGGGCAAGTCTCTTAACCCTTGTCTGCCTCAGTTTCCTCACTTGTAAAATGGGGAAAATAATAGCACTTTCCTCCCAGGGTTGTTGTGAGGATCAAATGAAATAACATTTGTAAAGCACTTGGAAAACCTTAAAGTGATCTATAAATGTAGCTATTACAAGCCAATCAGAGATAGTTTTACACAGAGTCTCTGTTGTAAGTAGGATTACATAAGGTATTTGTTGTATGTAGTTGTTCGGTTTCCAAGGACATAATTCAGCCCAGAAGATATTATGTCAGATAGGTCAAGGGCCTGTGGTTTTGTTGGTGTGGTAACTCCCCCTGTTGGATCTCTCTCCCCTGGGACAGATCCCAACTCCCCAATTACATAGAGAAAGAATTACCTGAAGCTCAGGGAGTTAATGTACTTGTTTGTGGGTGCACAGTTCGTAACAGCTAATAATTATCAGAGGATTTCATCCCAGGTCTCACTGACTCCGACTTTGAAAGCCTATGTATGTCTGTATACCACCTCTTAGAAGACAGCATCAACCGTGTTCTACTGCATCTTGCTACCACAGGGTTCTTTTGTCCTTTGTTTTAGACAAGAGAAAACTTTGGACTCTGTGTCTAAGGAGACATATGTCTACAACCAAATGAAACACTCTTGCTGGAAGGCCCAGGAGAAGAGGCAAAGACCCAAACAGGCCAGGAATACCCCATGAACATCCAGAGCTTTCTCGTGACACAAGGCCCATTCACTTTCACAGGAAGACTAGATGTTTTGAAAAAACACAGTAGAACTTGATATATCTGGGTTAATGGGGACCGGGGCCTCTCTGAAGTTCCAGATGACCAGATGACCAGGTGAGGAGTCTTGGGATCCCTCCCCTGCCTGAGAGAGGGGCCAGAAGGGTCAAATACAGTGGGTGCCATCCAGCCATGGGAATTGCCACCTTGGGACTCACCAGGAAGCTTTCCCCTCTAAGAAAATGGGGGCCTCTCAGGCAAGCTAGTTTTCCCAGATACAGAAAAACCCGAGGGCCTTACCAGCAGAAGACATAAAAGCCAAGTTACCCCATACTTTCCCTTAATTATAGAACTGTAACAGTTCAGGACCAATTTAATAAATGTCTGTCTAAGAGTAGGGCACTGTGGTAGGCTTGAGAGCATTACATTTCATTTAATTTCCTTTTGTTTCCCTTCCTTCCTTCCTTCCTTCCTTCCTTCCTTCCTTCCTTCCTTCCTTCCTTCCTTCCTTCCTTCCTTCCTTCCTTCCTTCCTTCCTTCTTCCCTCCTTCCCTCCCTTTCTTTCTTTCTTTCCCCTTTTTTTTGGGAGAAGAGTTATGGGTTGATAGATTTAGTGACTCAGTGGCTGAAGAGGGATACAAGATAGCAGAGAGCAAAGAGCACTGAACTTGGACTCATGAAAGCTGTATTCAAATTCTGGCACTGACACTGCTACATGACCAGGGACAAGTCACTTCTCTGCTCTGAGCCTTGGTTTCCTCATCTGAAAAATGGAGATGATATTTGGTCACAGGGTGTTCATATTGTTGCCCATAACAATGTGGGCAAAGTGCTTTGTAAACCCTGAAGTGCTGTAGGAATGTGACTGTAATCATTTGTTTCATAATGATGGTTCAGACAGCCCTTGACTCTCCATGGATGGAGTAATAGCAAAGAAAGCCAACATCCTCAGATTTTGTAGGACTAAGAGACTTAGGGACTTTTTCTTCCAAGTCCCTCATTTTAAAGATACGTAGAAAGGACAGAGAACCGTTGAAGATGCCAGCACTACCACGTAGCAGTTAGGAATGACCTCAAGTCTTCTGGTTCTTTCTTATTTATTTATTTATTTTTGCTAGGCAATGGGGTTAAGTGACTTGCCCAGGGTCACATAGCTAGTAAGTGGAAAATGTCTAAGGCCAGATTTGAATTCAGGTCTTCCTGACTCCAAGGTTGGAGCTCTAGCCACTGTGCCACCTAGCTGCCGCCAGCTCCTTTGGTTCTAAATCCAGTGGCTTCAAGTTCTCTCTCTGCCCTTGATTTGAAACTTTATTTTTGTTCTTATTGCTAATCTATCCTAAAATCTGCTTTACTGATGATAAAACTGTCTAGGTGGAGTTTCTATTTCCCTCTGTTTCTATAACACCTGTGGCAAAAGTGATAACCTGTATCAGGGTGTCAAAAGCAGAGATTGTCTGAAGTAAGAAAAATCACAATATCCTCATTGTCCAGAAGCTGATGATCAATGCTCTAATGGCTCTAAGGGTTGTTGAAAATCTGTGGTTTTTGGGGGGAGCTAGGTGGTGCAGAGGATAGAGCACTGGTTTGGGAGTTCAAATCTGGCCTCAGACATACACAGAAGCTGTGTGACCCTGAGCAAGTCACTTAACCCTGCTTGGCTTCAGTTTTCTCATCTGTAAAATGAACTGAAGAAGGAAAGGGCAAACCACTCCAGTATCTCTGCCAAAGCGGGTCATGAAGACTTGCACACAAGAACAACAATAATAATGTGTTCTTTTTATCAGGGTTCAGGAAAAAGTATCTGAAGGCTCTACGTATTGGACCCCATTTCTCAGATAATAGCTTTCACTGTCTACTTATGGTACAATCTATGTGAAGGAATAGCAAGTCATTGCTTCCAGCCCTAAATCTATGAATCTTTTTTAGCCTCAGTCTCCTCATCTGCAGAATGATACTATGAGGGGGTCTTTATAGTATGAGGCAGCTAGTATAAGCATTGTTGTGATGAAAGAGCTTTGTGAATTGTAAAATACCATGTAAGAGATGAAGCTAAGAGGGCAGGTTAGGAAGAAACAGTCCAATTCAGTCTCCTCCTCCCAATTACTCCAACAATGATCTAAGAAGAACACCAGACTGAGCAGTGGTCAGGAAATCAAAGAAGAAATTAAAATGGTCATCTAGAGCAGCTAGGTGGCCCAATGGATAGAGAACAGGGCACGAAGTCAGGAAAACTCATCTTCCTGAGTTCAAATCTGGCCCCAAACATTTAATTGCTATGTGACCCTGGACAAGTCATTTCACCCTGTTTGCCTCAGTTTCCTCATCTGTCAAATGACCAGGAGAAGGAAATGGCAAACCACTCCAGAATCTTTGTCAAGAAAACCCCAAAAGGGGTCATGAAAAGTTGGACACAACTGAAAATGACTGAACACCAACAACAGCATAGAGAAATAATAATTGTGAAAGAGCTTTCTGGGCATAAGAATATTGTGGGTTACTTGAACTGTGCTGTTAGTTAATTAGCTTAGTTAATGATAATTCACTGGCAAATGCTCATCTTAACAGGATATTGTCAAGGTGGACAGGTAGCAAATTAAATGAACAAGCAGTTATTGGTAGGTTTTACTGATCAGGAAGCGTTGTGAATATTCCAGGACACTTGTGAAGCTATTTCTAGGTTGCCCCAGTATAAGAGTTAAATAGTACATGGGTTTCTAAAACTAGAAATATTTTATCGAATGGTGATGGTAACTGTCCTTTGTGACTCTGGCAGTACTGCTAATAAATTCCTTAATCTTCAGGAAGAGAGGGAAAGTGTAGAGGGAGAAGAAGTTTAGAAATATATGACTATCATGCAGAGCTCCTGAATGATTGACCTTTAATGGAGGGGAAATCTATCACTGCCGAGACTTACATCTGGTTATGAAATAGAATCATAGGATATCAGAGATGAAAAGGTTCATTCTCAGACCAGGCATCCTTCACTCCCTTTCTGGCTCTGCTCTTGACTCCCTGGACTTCTCTGCCACTCCTCGACTGCCTTCTCACCCTGGAAGGAACTTCCACCCCTGGTACCCCTTCCTCCCATTGCTGAAGTTTCTCCTAGAGCCTCCATGTTGAGGAAATGCCCAGGTCAGTCATGGTCACTTCTCTCCTCTCTTAGCTCTACTCCTAACTCTCCGGACTTTTCCGCACCACACCTCATCTGCCTTTTCACCCTGAAGAACCCTCTATCCTTACAGCATTGTCTCTATTGGTGAGTTTTCTTGGAACCTCCGTTTTGAGGAAGTGCCCAGGAGGGTCTCTCTCCCTCTCTCTCTCACCTTCCCACAGCTTAGTGTAGTACCTGGTGCATAGAAAACACTTAATAGATATTTGTTGATCATTTAGGTCATAAATTCTACCTGGTCTACTTTGGTTTTTTTGGTCTGTTTCTTCTTTCACAACATGATTAATATGGAAATCTGTTAAAAAAAGGCAAGTGACCAGGGCAGGAACTGTGGAACAGGGGAAAGCTTGGATCATTGACTCAGTGTCCAAAATTCTGAGCTAATCCAGCAGCACCAGAACACTCAGAGCTGATTGCAATCAAGATCCCCAGTCAACATCTATAATCCAAGGAGAGAGGAAAAGAAAGAGAAAAAATGTCCTACACATACTAAAGAATTTTTAACAGATTTTTTTTCTAGTGGTGTGATCGAAAGGATTACGGACTGTGCGGTACTTTCACTTTAGGTTCGGATCTCAAGATATAATGACACGTACTCAGTATAAATTTAACAAATTATCACATTTATTTCACAATGATTAATAACTATTAAGGCAAAACACACACACAAATAAAGATGAGAGAATAACATTCAATACAATAAGTAATAATCAAAATAAAGAAAAGGGGGAATAAGAAAAGAAAGGATACACACTCACTAACCAGGCAAGCTCAAATCCTACTGGACTGGGGAAACTGAAGAATGGTCAGAGGTCTGGTCAGGGAGGCAACGGGGCAGCATCCTGCTCCAACTCAATAGAGGCCGTGCACGTGATCCACCTCTGATCAATAGAGATTCGGCGTCCCTATCTCTGGCATCCAGGTACTCCAAAAATCCCTTCCAAATGACTCCTTTTATATTTATGTAAACCAGGGAAAAACAATCTTGGTGTTTTATTTTGTGTACGTAGCCTTGGTGAGCGCTCAGGTCCAGGACACGCACACATCTTAACAAAGGCTGGAGCTTGATCAGAGCCCCAAATACCTATTGTGGTAATCTCCAAGGAGTGATCAGTTCCTTGGACTAACAGTTACACTCTTTTCTCAAGGAAAATGTTCTTTGAGATGAATTGCTTTCCCAGGTAACATAGTTTGTTGGTTACTTACTGTTCTGTCTCCTTGGTAACTATTGGCCATGCATGTTAACTCCAATTTACATTCTTTAAGTCAGGTCATAAGGTGGTTACACCAGGGGGCTGGGGAGGATCTCCTCAGGGGCTGGGGAGAATCTCCTCAGTTTCCCTTACAAGTTGTCAAGAACAGGAAACTAAGGAAGAGCTGAACTGATTATGGCACATGAATGGAATAGAAGAGTATTTTGTTGTAAGAAGTGAAAAGACTGTTTCAAAGAGACATGAAAAGACCTGCGTGAGCTGATATAAAGTGAAGCAAGCTATTATGTGCAACTTGGTACTTTTTCACTTCTGTGGAATCAGTGTGAAGACCTATGTCCAAATCTTGCCTGTGACAGGATATAGGAGTTTGGTCAAGTCACTTCTCTCTCTGGGCCTAATTTTCCTCCTCTGTAAAATGAGAAGGTTGGACTCAAGACCTCTGATGTCCTCCCAGCTCTAGGGTAATAATGATATGGATCAGATGAAAGGAAGATTTTTCTTGAAACTGAGGACTTTGAGAACGTTATGGGCTACTTTGATCCAGCAATATAACTACTAGGTCTGTATCCCAAAGAGATTAAAAAAAGGGAAAAGGACATATTTGTACAAAAATATTTATAACAGCTTTTTGTGATGGCAAAGAATTGGAAATTGAGGGGATACCTATCAGTTGGGGAATGGCTGAACTACTTGTGGTATATGATTATGATGGAATACTATTGTGCAATAAGAAATGACAAGCCAGTTGATTTCAGAAAACCTGGAAAGACTTACATGAACTGATGCAAGTGAAATGAGCAGAACCAGGAGAACATCATATACACTAACAGCAATATTGTATGACGATCAACTGTGAACAACTAAGGTATTCTCAGTAATACAATGATCCAAGACAATTCCAAAGAACTCATAATGAATAATGCTAGTTATCTCCAGAAAAAGAAATGATAGAGTCTGAATGCAGATTGAAGCACACTTTTTCACTTTATTTTTTTCATTGTGTTTTTTTTTGGTCTGTTTCTTCTTTCACAACATGATTAATATGGAAATCTGTTTTGAAAAAAGAAAAGAAAGTTATGGGCTACATTTACAAAGGCCAGCCTAAGCTATGAGGCCCTTCCCTGTGTGTCCTGGTACACTTAACTAGGACAATTTTACAAGAGCTCCTTGAATTTGGCTCTTTTTCTCTGATATGCACTTCAGTGGAAGGCTGCAGTGCCTCTTAGGATTCAGATAGTGGCAAAGGAGAGCCTTGTCATGCTGGGTTAGGGTAATTGAAGCTTTGGCCACATGCCTGGGAGTTTTCATGGAGTCCTTCCCCTCAAATGAGACCCTATTCAATTAATGAAACAAAAGAAAAGCCATCCCATTTGAAGGGCCAGCTCTGAGTGAGCCCTTGTTGTTAAGACAGCTTCTAGACTAGGGGTATTCTAATGCTGCACTCCAGGGCATCTATTAACAAATGCTTTAGGAGGGGAAGCTCGGATATAAGGAGGAAGTCAGCTAGTACATTATCCTCATTTTACAGATGTGGATAATAAGACCATAGATTTAGAGCCGGAAGGGACCTTACAGGTCATCTGGTCCAAGTCCTTCAGGGGGGTGATGTATATTTCCCTTCCTTCCAGCATGTGGTTAATCCAGAACACAGCCCTTAATCCAGCAAAACAGATAGCATAGCACACAGGGGAAGGAGCAAGGAGGTGTGTGTGGACAGCTGGTTTCTGAGAGGCAGAAAACCCTGAAAGGAAGAGTAGAGAATGGCAACCTAGTGTTGATAGGAAAAAAAAGGGGAGGCCTGCAAGTTGAGGGAGGATGAGAGATAGGAGACAAGGATGGAAGAGAGAAAAAGAGGATGAGAGAGATGAGGATGGTGTGTAAGAAAAGAAGAAGAGAGAGAAGAAAAGATTAAAAGAGAAGCAGACAGTAAGAGGCAGGGAAAATGAGGAGAAAAGTAAGAATTAGATTGAGAAAAGTAAGACTTAGATTGAGGAAGGGAAGAGAGCAGAGAGCAAGGAAAGAGGCAGAATAATTTTTGTCCACCACTGGACAATATAATATATAAGCCTTCTTTTCTTTTTTTAAAAATTAATTTATTTTTAATTATCAATAATCACTTCTATAGGCTTTTGAGTTTTAAATTTTTCACCTCCTCCCTCCCCATCTTCCTCCCCAAGACGGCATGCAATCTGATATAATAAGCCATCTTTTCTAACGCCCTAGAACATATCCCTGTTCCTTCCCCATATTATTTTTATTTATGACAAACTTTTGCCAGTGAAGTATACCATTAGAGGGAGCTAAGTGTCATCATGGATAAAGCACTGAGCCTAGAATTAGGAATATCCAAATTTGGATGTGATCTTGGACACTTACTAGCTGTGTGACTATAGGCATGTCATGTAATTGCTGTCTGCCTCAGTTTCCTCAACTTTAAAATGTGGACCATGATAGTACTTGCCTAACAGGATTGTTGTGAGGATCAAATGAGATAATATTTGTAAAGTGCTTAGAACAATGCTCGGCACATAGTAGGTAATTATGAAACAGTTGTTCCCTTCCGTTTTCACCATTCTGTTCATGCTCCTCTAAGTCCAGAACCCCACCTTGGGCTTGAGACCTAGGTACCCTGGCTTCTCAGGGCTTCCCTGCTGGGTTAGCTACAATGTCCTTCTTGGAAACCTGGGTCCAAGAACTCCATGGCTTGAACTGTTGGGTCCAGTGGGGTTTAGCACCACCACTAGCACCTGGAACTGAGGAGAAATAACACAGAACAGAGACCTGGGGCCCATTTCTTGGAGCCGGGGTAAAAGAAAGAACAAGTAATGGGAGTTGATGAGATCACCAAGAAAGATCATAGATGGAAAGGAGTGCTCAGGACAGAGCTTTGGGTATACCTGCAGATGTGACATGAACGATGATCTTGCAAAAAGAAGGAGTAGTCAGAGAGATAGGAAGAGAACAAAGAGAATGGAAACAAGAAAACCCAAAGGGGAAAGAGTATCTAGGAAGAAAAGGTGGTCAACAGGGTCAAATGTTGCAGAGAGGTCAACAAGGATAAGATTGAGAAGAGGCCATTAGATTTGGCAACTGGTTCATTGGTAACTTTGGAGAGGGCAGTTTTAGTGGAATGATGAGGTTGAAAATCAGATTACAGAGGATTCAGGAGAGAGTGAGAAGGAAGTGAAAATATGATTGTAGATGGCTTTCAGAGTTGAGAAGTGGATGAGATATAGGTTAATACTTGATGGTGAGATTCTAGTGAGTTTTTTTGGGGATGGGAGAGTCTTGGGCTTCAGGGAAATGGCCAATAGATAGGGAGAGAGTCAAGATTAAAGAGAAAGTGGAGACAGTCTTCTGAGAAGATTGTCATCAAAAGCACATACAGCAGGACTGACTTTGGTAATCAGAATGGCCACCTCATAATCAGAGGCTGTAATAAAGGAGGATGTAGTGAGGGATGGTGTCAGCAAGACCTTTGATAGAATGGCCTCAGTTTTTTCAGTGAAGTATGAGGCAAAATATTCCACAGAGAAAGTTGGGGAGGGAGTGACCTGGGAAGCTTGAGGAGAGAATGAAATAATAGGAATAGCTGTTGTGGTGAATTAGATATGGAATCAGGAAGGAGTAGTAGGCTTGCCTTCCTGAAGTGAGGGAGTTGAGATTAGGTAGCATAAATTTGTTAGTTCTTAGACATTAAACCCTGTGAAAACTCAGGAGAGAGACTTCCAGGAAACATGTATAGTGACCTTCACTCTACTTATCTGAGTAGTTCCCTTTAATTATGTCAGATGGTCTGTACATCAGGCATTACTATCTTGCTGGCATACTGTCTGCCTTGTGTATTTAGATATGTTAATGTGTTGGATAAATTTTAATTAGGATCAAAGAGTCTCTGAAAATTTTCCCCTGGTTATTTTAGTCTGGAATGGTGTTCTACAGGTCCTATCATGTAGTGATGCTAATAACTCATGTTTATATAGATTTATATGGGCTTTGAGGTTAGTAAAGTACTTTTGTGATGGATGGACATTAAATTATTTGCTCAGGGTCACACAGTTAAGTGACATAGCCAGATCTCAATCTTGGGTTTACTGACCCCAAGTCTGGCATTCTTTCTCACTCTTCATACTAATCTTGGCACCTTCCCAGAGCCTGCGGTTGGTTTTCTATTGGAGAATGTTGGGGGAGGAGTGGTTCTCATGGTTAGGTAATCTACTTTACAGAACTGCAATGTGAGGTTCAATTAACAGTAAGTATTAAATTAAAGCCTCCAGAGAAAATATGTTGACAAATACTAAATAAATATTTATTCAAGTAGAAAAAATGACTTCCCTGCCCACTCTTCTGATTTATGATATCTGCATGACTTGAAGTAAGAGGCAAAGTAGGGGGCTGTCTATAACATGTAAGATGAAAGAGAGAGAGAGAAAGAGAGAGAGAGAGAGAGAGAGAGAAGAGAGAGAGAGAGAGAGAGAGAGAGAGAGAGAGAAACTACCTAGTAGAGGTGAGCTATTCTCCTACCACTCTATCTTTCCTCTGAATGGATCAAAAGATGGCCAAGAAACCCTGGGAACCATTAATGAGAAAAGGTGTGGTTTCCTTCCAGGCAGTTTTTCAGTATAGTTGTATTCATGTTGATTTTTTTTCCCCCACCTGTTCCTTCTAATCCTTCCAAAGTAGCACTGATCAGATCCCCTACAACAATGGTTCTCAAACATTTTGGTTCACTTTGCATTCTCAAAAATTATTGAGGACCCTTTCCGCCAAGAGCTATTGTTTATGTGATCTCTGTCTATTGATTCTTACTGTATTAGAAACTAAGACATCTTAGGGGCAGCTAGGTGGCGCAGTGGGTAGAGTACCGGCCCTGAAGTCGGGAGGACCTGAATTCAAATCTGCCCTCAGCCAAACACTTGACACTTACTAGCTGTGTGACCCTGGGCAAGTCACTTAATCCCAAATGCCTAAAAAGGAAAAAAAGATACAAAAAACAAAGAAACTAAAGCATCTTAATATTATTATGAATAGTCTTGACCTTAGGGATTTCCCAAGAATCTCAGGACCGCACATTGAAAACTACTGCCCTACAGCGTAGTATACAGAAAGGGTTTTTTTTTTCTCTTGGGAATTTGGAGGTAATCTACTAAATTATTCTGATTTTTTTTTTAGATGTTGGAAATTTGTCTATTTTACCTGTTCTTGGTTTCTTTTAAAACAGGAGAGGAAGAAGAAAGTAAGTTAGCCTAGGGATTATATAGGAATGTGGGTAACAATAGAAAAAGGGGCCATGCTAACAGGAAGTTTCCTTGGATGAAAATAGGACCAGATGTGTAAAATAGATCCAGTGGACTAATTCTAAATTTGCTTTAGGAATGTTCTAGAAAGAAAGATGCTTTTCTTCACTGGGGAGGGGGTAGCAAGAAGGGTTTGATGATCTGGTCTGAATTCTGGATGGACCATGCTATGTTAGCAGAAGATGGCATGACACAGTGCAAAGAGCACTAGTTTTGAAGTTCTGCAGCCCAAATTTGAATCCTAGGTTCTTCTCCTTAATTTCTGTGTGATTTTTGGCAAACCATTTCATCCTTCTGGGCCCTGGTTTCCCCATCTGTAATGCAATGAGACCACAGAGTTGTCAGGTAGCTGGTATTAGTAACAAAGTCAGGAATTTAGAAAAATGGATTTAATAGCCCAGAAGACTTCCACTAATCCTTTTTGGTTTTGTTCTCAGGTTAATTTGCATGCTCTTATCAGAAGCATTATGGAAGGTGAAGGAAGCCTCATTACTTCAACCCCATATGTCTTCCTTTTTGTTGGGTGAAGTCACCATACTGGTTTTAGGGGATAAAGACTGATAATTATGGACTTGAGAAGAATTAAAAGACAATTTTCTATTTTGGAGTTAGAGTGTTGGCTGGGGCCAGAGACTTTGAGTAAAAATAGCACATGGGGACTCTTGTTTGCTCTGGCTATACATGTTCCTTACATAACTATGCCATACATGTTCCTTTGTGTATGGTCATTCTTTCCACTGGTAGTGGCAACCCATTCGAAAATATAACTCTCGTATGGAGAGATTTTTAGCTTGTCACTTAATTTGCTATGCTATTTGAATAAAAGTCTTTTGCTTTGAACTAATACATCCTTCCTGTTTGGCTTTGGCCCAAGGAAGGCAAAGACAGAAAGAAAGGTCTCATAAATATAAAAATATTCATAGTAGTCCTTTTATTGTAGTAGCAAAGAACTTGAAGAAAGTAGGTGCTCATTCTTTGGGAATGGCTAAACAAATTGTGATATATGAATGCAATGGAATATGATTATACTGTGAAGATTGAACAAATGTGAGGAATTTGGAAAAACTTGGAAAGGCTTGTATGAACTAATATAGACTAAAGTAAGTAGAACCTGGAAAACAACATACATAATAGTTACACCAATGTAAATGAAAAGGACAACGAAATGAAGCTGAATGTTGAACAATTATGGTGACTATTCTTGGCCCTGGAGAAAAGAAGAGCAAATGCATCTCCTTCCTTTTTCTTGTTAAGAGGAAGAAATTTAGTTTAGGAACTATGGAATGTTCCCATGGCCATAAATGTTCAGACATCAGACACAGTTGACATATCAGTTGGTTTTGCTTAACTATTTCTTTGTTACAAGGGAAGTCTGACTGATGGGAGTGGGAGGTGGAAAAAGGGATATATATTCCAAAATAACTGTGATGTTGAAATAAAAGCAAAAAAAAAGGTGGATTCATCAATGGTAACTCATGAACTCTGGCTTTTTTGAATATTTTCCCCCAATTACATGTAAAAACAATTTTAACATTTTTTTCAAAAATTTTGAGTTCTAAATTCTCTTTCCCTTTCTCCCTTCTTCCTTCCTTGAGACAGTAAGCAGTTAGATACAGATTATACATACGTAATCATTCAAAACATGTTTCTATATCAGTCATGTTGTGAAGGAAAACACAGACCAAGAAAAAAAACCACACACAAAAAACTCCCAAAAAGTGAAAAATAGTATGCTTTGATCGCATTCAGACTCCATCAGTTCTTTCTCTGGAGATGGATAACATTTTTCATGAATCCTTTGAAATTGTCTTGGATCACTGTATTGCTGGGAATAACTAAGTCATTCACAGTTGATCATGATAGAATATTGCTGTTACTCTGTAAATTGATGAGCATCCCCTCATTTTCCAATTCTTTGCCACCAAAAAAGAGCTGTTATAAGTATTTTTGTACAAATGTGTCCTTCCCCCCTCTTTAAAAAAAATCTCTTTGGAGCAGATATCTACCAGTGGTATTGCCGGATCAAAGGGTATGCACAATTTTTTTTAGCCCTTTGGGTATAGTTCCAAATTGCTCTCCAGAAAGGTTGAATTAGTTTGCAACTCTACCAACAGTGTATTAGTGTTCCAATTTTCTCACATTTCCCACATTTATCATTTTCCTTTTTTATTAACCAATCTAATAGGTATGAGGCAGTACCTTGGAGTTATTTTAATTTGTATTTCTCTGATGAATAGTGATTTAGAGAATTTTTTCATATTACTATAGATAGCTTTGATTTTTTCTTCTGAAAACTGCTTGTTCATGTTCTTCGACCATTTATCAGTTGGGGAATGATTTGTATTCTTATAAATTTGACTCAGTTCTCTATATATTTAAGAAATGAGGCCTTTATCAGAGACACTTGCTATAAAACTTTTTCTCCAGCTTTCTGCTTTCCTTCTAATCTTGGTTGCATTGGTTTTATTTGTGCAAAACCTTTTAAATTTAACATAATCAAATTATCCATGTGACATCTTGTAATACTCTCTATCTCTTGTTTGGTCATAAATTCTTCCCTTATCCATCATGACCTCTGTTTTTGGTTAGTATTGAACCACTGAATGCTTCAAACCTGGGGTGGTTATTTGATGGCCCACATGTGAGAAGGTCTCAGCAGGAAAACATTGGGCTAGCTAGATCAGCGGTTTTTGACCTTTTTTGGTGTCATGCATGACTTTGGCAATTTGATGAAATCTATGAACTTCTTTTCAGAATAATTAAAAAAAATCATAACTGAAGGAAATGTGAAATTTCAGTTAAGTGATTAGTAAAAATAATGACATCACTTTTTTCCTATCCAACTTCATGGACCCCCAAAAACTATCCACAGAAACTCAAGGACCATGGATTCCAGTTAAGAACTCCTGGCCTATAGGAAATCTGAGGTCAGTTAAGAACCACTGGCCTATAGGAAATCTGAGGTCCTTCCCAATGGTAAATCCTATAATTTAGTTAAAGTTTAGATTAGGAATCTTAGGTGCCAGTCTATAAATAAGTAGACTTAAAAAAAATTTTTTTTGGTCTGGACCTCTGATTTCACTGAAGTAGGCTCTCTTTTGAGGAAACTCGATAAGCATTGCAAATCTTCATTGTCCTCCAATTTATCACCTTGGAGAGTTGCCTAGAGCCCAGAGTTTAGAGGCTTGCCCAGAGTTAGCTGACTAGTATGTGATGGTGGCTAAACTTGAATCCAGGTCCTTCTGACCGCAAGGACGATTTTCTATCCATTATGCTAGTGTGCCTCTCAGATTTCTTTTATCTTTAGTTCTAAGTGCCTTACTATTGGTATAAGTATTACTTCTCTATTTTCCTTGTAAATAAACCCTATAAAAGGCAATCAAGCAGTATGGTGTTTGTGCAGACAAAGGGTAGAAGGGAAACAGGGAGAAGATACCAAATCAGAGGATAAAATTACAGCAGCCATGTCTGAAGAGGAGGGAAATATGATTAAGCATCCATCAGGTACAGAAGATCTCTGGCCCCAAGGAGCTGAGCAGATTTATGGCACCCAAAAGGAAAGATACCTTGGAGACTTAAGTCACTAGTCATTGATAGTGTTAGACTCAAATAGGAATGGATCTCTGCTGGCTGCATAGTGACTTAGAAACCACAAATTAACATTATGTATGTTGTGTTGTATTTTTGTTTATTTCGTTAAACATTTTCCAACCACATTTTGATCTGGTTCTAGTCCCATTCAAGAGCTTTGTTTGCTTTCAGTACTGTTAGCTCTGATACCTCTATTTGGAAAATAGTAAAAAGTCTTTATTTTTCTCATAGCTTTTTTCCCTTTTGTTCTGTTTCTTCTTTCACAACATGACTAATGTGGAAATATATTTTATATTACGACACATATACAACCTATAACAACTTGCTTAATGTCTTAGGGAGGAGGGAGGGGAGGGAGAGAGAGGGAAAAAATTCAGAACTGAAAATCTTATAAAAATGAATATTAAAAAATTAAAATAAAAATAAAAACATTTTTCAGAAGAAAAAAATAGGAAATAGTGAAAAGTTAGAGCCCCTGGGGCCAAAGACAAGGTCCTTTGGATATTTCTCAGGGGGCTGGTCTAAGGTCAAGACAGGGGATCCTTCACACAGGGGTTCTACCTAATTCTGCTTCAAAGCTAAGTAGATTGATCATTGGCTTTGGAAAATAACCTTGAGTAGTAGAATAATCCTTTCCAACTCCTTCACTCTTCTTGTCATTCCTGGCATCTTCCTGATGCCTGGAAGAATGGATTGGAGGAAGACTGGTCCTACTGGGTGGGCAATCTACCTTCAAATACTTCTAAAGAGGAAGCACTGGGCCTGGAGCACTTTTGGATTTCCCCACCACATAGAGTTGAACCTAGAATAAATGCTTCATTAATGTATGTGGGGTTAAATTGAATGAACACTTTGTCCTCTAGGCTAATAATGCCTGGGAAGAGTAGTGGCCAAACTCTAAGCTTCTGGCAACTTCCCAGAGCCCCTTTTTTCTTCCTCTGCCTCTGCCTCTGGTTCTCCTCTCGTTTCTGCTGTTTCGGCACCCAGACTTTTTTCAGTGGAGGAGACCCCTTTCCATTTCCTTTAAATGCGGTAGGGAGGAATGAGATGGAAAGATGATAACATGATATTGGTGGGATAAAATCTTGCCACTTGGAACTATGCCCAGTGCCTAGCTCATTAAGTACCAAGTTCAGCTCAAATAAGTGCTGGCAACCTGTTACTTGGGGGAGACACTCCAAAGGTAAATTTGGGGATAGGGATCATGGCTTTAGGGCTAAAAGGAACCTCAGAGACCATCTTTTTCAACCCCTTCATTTTATAGATGAGGAACCTTCACCTTAAAGTGGACTTGCCCAGAGTTATACAGGGGGTAACTGACAGGAGGGATTTGATCCCAGGGGCTCTGACTCCTGACCCACTACTTTTTCTCCTCTATCATACAACTCTTGAGAGAAGTGACCCTGGTATACAGTATCACTGATTTGAAATCAGTTAACTGGGCTTGCCCATGGTTATTCACATGACTAGTATGTGTCAGAAATAGGACTTAAGTACTTGAAGTACCTTCAAGCTACTAGACACCCTATGCTCCAACTGGACAAGTTAGGGTCAAGGGGAAAGGAGCAAACATTTATTAAGCACTTGGTTGTTCAGTCGTGTCAGACTCTTCAGGACCCCACTTGGGCTTTTCTTGGCAAAAATGCTATAGTGGTTTGCCCTTTTCTTCTTCAGATCATTTTACAGATGAGGACACTGAGGCAGAGTAAGTGACAGAGAGTAAGTGACTTGCACAGGGTCACACAACTAGTAAGTATCTAAGGTCACATTTGAACTCGGGTCTTCCTGATTCCAGGCCCAGTGTTCTATCCACTGCACCCACCTAGTTGCCTACTAAGCTACTTATTAAGCACCTAGTATGTACCAAGCACAGTGCTAAGCATTTTGCAAATATTATCTCATTTGATCCTTACAAGAACCCTGGGAGACAGGTGCTATTATTATGTCCGTTTCATAGTTGAGGGAACTGAGACTGACAGGGGTTAGTTGAGTGACTTCCCCAGGGTCACACAACTAGTAAGTATCTGAGGCTGGATCTGAACTCAGGTCTTTCTGACTTCTGGCCTACTATCCACTGTTCCTCCTAGCTGCCAATAGTAATGATACAGCAGTGTGATCTTTGCTTAAGGCAGAACAAATAGTGAGTTTTCTTTAAAAAGTCAGCCACTGAGAAGCAATTATATGTAGTTGGCATACTATAAAAGAAAGCCAGCCTAGGAATCAGGAAGACAAGAGTCCAAGCCACTTCTGACACCTACTGGCTGTGTGATGGGGCAAATCCCCTAACTTTTCATGCACCAGGCCACCTTTTCTTCTTTAAAATTTTATTTATTTTTCTTTTTTGGAAATTGGGGTTAAGTGACTTGCACAGAGTCACACAGCTAGTAAGTGTCAAGTGTTTGGTCTGAGGCCGGATGTTGAACTCAGGTCCTCCTGACTTCAGGGCGGGTGCTCTATCCACTGCGCCACCTAGCTGCCCCTCCCAGCCACCTTTTAAGGCAGAGGTGGGGAACCTGTGGCCTGGAGACCACATGTGGCCCTCTAGGTCTTCAAGTGAGGCCCTTTGACTGAATCCAAACTTCACAGAACAAATCCATATAATACATTAAATCGGTAATACTGTACACCACGGTCACTTCTTTCAAAAGACTGTATGATAGAGTGGAGAAGTAGTGGGTCAGGAGTCAGAGTCACTGAGATCAAATCCTGCCTGTCAGTTACCCCTTTGTAACTCTGGGCAAGTGTCTCCACTTTGAGCCTTGGGTGCCTCAAAGGGGATTTGTCCTGTGAAGTTTGGATTCAGTCAAAGGGCTGTACTTGAGGACCTACAGGGCCACATGTGGCCTCGAGGTCACAGGTTCATCACCCCTCCTCTAAAGATTATAGACCTGTATAGGTGGAGGGAAGGCCTGGGAGTTCCTAGCACCAAGGCAAACACAAATCCGTCCCCAAAATGTCAACTGTTCTTTGTTGTATATTCTTTATTACAAGGGATAGGTCTCTGGGGTGGGGAAGAGAGTGGAATATAAATAAGTGAAGTAGATATAAAAACAAATGATACCAGTAAAAATCTTTTAAGGGGAAAAGTCAAATACTACAGCTTTATGAAACTTCACCTTGTTAAGTCTAGATGGGACCTGAAGACTATCTTCCCTCTCTGTACTGATGGCTTTATTCCCTTAACTTAGAATATTACTAGCTAACATTGTTTCTAATGCTTTAAGATTTGCAAATAGCTTTACATGTGGAGTACTACTGCACTGTAAGAAAAAACGATCAGATTAGTTTTAGAAAAATGTGGAAAGACTTGCATGAAATAAAGTGAAATGAGCAGAACCAAGAGAACATTGTATACAGTAACAGCAATATTGTTCAAAGGGTAACTGTGAATGACCAATATTCTGAGTAATAGGACCACTGAAATCAAGTACAAAGGACTTATGGAGGAAAATGCTCTCCACCTCCAGAGAAAGAACTGGTGTATGGATGTATAGATTGTATGCTTCCATATATGTATATGTATTGTACATGTGTGCATGTATGTATATATGTGCGTATATAGGTGTGCATTACACTGTATATACACATATGAACACAATGCATGTGCATGTTGTGTATATGTCCACATATGTGTATACATATACACACATATATAATGTTGCTGTTCTCTAATTTGGAGTTGGGAGTGATGAAGGGAGACAACTTGGAACTTAAAATGTAACCAAAAAATAAATAAAAGTAATTTTAAAAAGAGCTTTACATGTATTATCTCATTTGGACCTCACAATAATCCTATGACCTAAGGGCTAAGGGGTTTTATTATAATTCCCATTTTGCAAGTGGAGAAAATGAGGCCCAGAGAGAGTTCAAGGGCCTTGCTCATCATCACATAGCTAGCGTTAACGATAGGATTTAAAACTGCATCTTCCTGACTCCAAGTCCAGTATGCTATCACAATGCCTTACTGCCTAGATATGGCTCCTCACTCAGCTCATGCAACCATTCAGGTCCACAGAGGCAAAGAATCAAGGTTTATTTTCACGTGTGAATTGAAACGTTGCAGATAATCTTCAGGACTTTCCGTTGTGATGATGTTATTCCCTTTGGGGAGCATTTCCAACTCTCCACGATTTAATAAACAGCTGTGAAATCTGGGGTTGAATTACGTGGTGGGAAAGCAGAGGCTGCAGTTATAGCAATGTTCTTCAGAGGGAGTAGCCCATTTTCTATGCTTTCCCACCAATCACTTACGTGCTTCACTTATTGGTTTTCACATTACCGCCTCAACTCAAACCACAGATGGAAGGACTGTACTTAGCATCTCTTCTTACACAGACCCCTGCATGGGTTGGCCCCAGGCCCAGTCCTTCCCACTTCCTGTTGTGCATGTTCTGTTGACAGTGATGGTTTAGTTCAGGATGTAAAGACTGAACTGAATCCAAAAGTAAAGCTTTGAAAACGGCAAAGCTAAGTTCTTGAGCTTCCATCACTCAGCCTAAGGGGTAAATGTAGGTCAGAGCCACTCGTTCAAGCCTGAGAATGAACTGCAGCCTCTTATAGAATGCCTTGAATTATTTCTCTCTTGAGCAATGCCTTCTCTGTCAATGAGGAGGCCAGATAAGATGGTCTAGGAAGACTTTTCCAGCCCTGATATTCCATGATTCTGTGGTTCCATAAACTTAGAACCTTTGAAATTTAATACAGAAGCTCATTAGTGATTCCACACTTAATATCAACCAAGCAACAAGCATTTAGTGCATACTAGGCACTGAACTCCAGATTGAAGATAACAAAGACAAAAGTGAGTCCCTGCCCTCAAGGAGTTTATATTCTATCACCCCTTTTGGGGGGCTTTCTTGGCAAAATTTCTGGATAGTTTGCCATTTCCTTCTCCAGCTTATTTTACAGATGAGGAACTGAGGCAAATAGGATTAAGTGACTTACTCAGGGTCACGCAGCTAATAGGTGTCTGAGGCCAGATTTGAACTCATGAAGATGAGTTTTCCTGATTCCAAGTCCAGTGCTCTATCCACTGCACCACCTAGCTGCCCATACGTAACATACACACACAGTAAATATAAGGCCATTTTTATGGGGAGGCTTTACCGGGGGTCGAGGGCTTAGGAAAGTTCTTGTGAAGGAGATAGCTTTTTTTTTTTTCAAGTCAAGTCAATAAGCATTTATTAGGCATGGCTAATTTGGGCCCTTCCTCAAAATGGAGTTTCTGGGAGGAATTTGCCAATGGAAAAAGGGTATCATGGGGTAGAAGAAGAAGCTAAAACATAATGGCAAAGTCTGCAGACTTTATGCAAACATAGTTTTGAATGAAACTAGGAATAATAAGAGAGGGAGGTAAGGAAGAAGAACATTCTAGGCATGGGAGACAGTCCATTCTCTCCTCCTTTCACCCGGATCCCTTGATATGTTCTTCCTGGTGGGATAGCTATCCAAGACACTAGGGTTAACTGTTTGGGGGGAGTATGGGTCTCATGTTTTTTTTTTTCTTTTAGGCAATTGGGGTTAAGTGACTTGCCCAGGGTCACACAGCTAGTAAGTGTCAAGTGTTTGATCTGAGGCCGATTTGAACTCAGGTCCTCCTGACTTCAGGCCCGGTGCTCTATCCACTGCGCCACCTAGCTGCCCCATATGGGTCTCATGTTAAGAGAACCAGACACCCCAGGAGGGATCTCTTTCCTATTGTTATCATACAGAACATCACAGGAAGTCTCTAGCTGGGTCAAATACAACAATCACCCAGTCTACCAAGCCAAACAACTATTGAATGCTCAACTTGGAAGGATCTTTAGAGATTGGCTCCCTGTTTATCATACAGATGAAGACACTTAAGCCCAGAGAGGGAGCTGACTTGCCCATACCATACAGCTTGTTAGTGGGAGAGTCAGGACTAGAACCCATCATTAGTGGTTTATTGAAACTCCCTCCCATCCTCCTTATTTGTACTTAGCACTTTTCTAGAGCAGTGAGGGACACAAAGGACTTTAGATCACACCCTCAGAGAACTCATGATCACATGATCATTATCCTTCCAATACCTTATGGATGGTATTCTTGGTTTATTTTAAGATTGTCCTCATACTGATAGTTCCTGAATATCATGTGAGATATATATGTGTGTGTGTGTGTATACATATATATGTATGTATGTATGAATGAATGAAAAAAAATTCATTGAATGCTATGTGCCAAACTGTTCTAAATGCTAGAGATACAAATAGAAAAATCAAAACTCTCTCTGTTGTCAAGGAGATAACCCTCTAAATGAGGGAAACAACATATAAAAGAAAGTCCAGCTGCAGGGAAATAGAAAGACCCAGAAGTCCTAAGGGATCAGAGGCAGAGGGGATGTCAAAGCCCAGGAATCTTAGGTGTAATCAGTAGGTCAGATGACAGTGCCAGGAGTGTGGCCCCAGAATCATAGATTTGGAGCAGGAAAGGATCTGAAAGGTCATCTGCTTCAACCCCCTGATTTTATGGATGTAGAAACTGATGCCTAGAGTAAGGAAATGACTTGCTCAAGGTCACAGAGATAGTAAGTGGCAGCGTCAGGATTTGAAATCACGTTCTCTGTTGCCAGATCCAGTGTCCTTTCCACCGCTTCCATTCCCTGTAGTAGTAGCTCATTACTTCTTAATGACCCCATAACATTCATAATGATCTTTCATTCAAACATTTCATATAACTTTAAAACATGATTTAGAACCACACCTCATCCCATGATTTTCAGAATGAGAAACTGATACAGAGACCAGGGTGTTCGAGGTCACCAGAATGCCATCGGCAGACCTTTATGGGAACTGATACTGGCGATCGCACCTGCAGGCTCATTGCTTAGTCTTGTTATAAAGGCACAACTGCCATTTTTTGAACGTTGAAATCTTCTGAAAGCCGGAGAGAAATGCACGCTCTACGTGTTTGTTTTAACGCTTCAGTCTGTGGTGCTCTCCAGAACTCCTGCGCTGCGAGAGAGAGGATGCTTTAAAAAAAAAAAGTAGAGGGAGGTTCTCATTCTTCGGCAGAAGGGTGGTGAGCGCTCCAGCTTACAGCGTCGTCCCCAGACCAAGAGAGCACAGCTGGCGAGATGCTGCTTTTTGTTGTTGTTGGGTGTGTAATGCCAGAATCGTCTGGCAGATGGTAGAGGCAGGGAGGCCCCTTGAAAGGCTATTGTGAGAACTTAGAGGGATGTCAATGAGGAACTGAAGTAGGGTAGTGATAACGGGAAAAGAAGAAATGCTGTGAAGATAGAATTGGCAGGGCTTGATCACCTTGTACATAAGAAGTGAAGGAGAGGGAATAGTCAAAAATAAACCCAAAGTTGCAAATATGGGCAATGGAGGGGATGGTTTTGCTATAAATAGAAAGAGCAGAGTCAGAAGGGTGAACAAGTTTAGGGAGAAATATGATAACTTGTTTGTTTGTTTTATAAGCCTGGGGAGTGGAAAGAGCCTTGCATTGGGTAGTGCACCTGGGCGTGAAGCTTGCAGCTGATAACTACCTGGGTAACCTTGAGCAAGTCAAGGAACATGAGGACTGAAAAAGAGTCAGAGCATCCAGATTTAATTCCTGTGTCTGTCGCTTTGTGCAAGTCACTTAACCACTGTGGGTCTTAGAGCCTTCATCTGTACAGTGAGAGGGTTGGACTAGGTGTCCTATAAAGTCCCTTTGCAGCACTAAATCTACGAGCCAACGAAAGAAGCCATTGGATTCGGCTGTTAGGTTGGAGGTCATTGGGTGGTCTTTGAGAGAATAGTTTCTATAGTGTGATGGGGAAACAAAACAGACTACAAAGATTTAAGAATTCAGTGGGAAAGAAGGAAGTTGAGCCAACAGTTATCCACACATTTTTAAATGATATATTATGACCTTAACATTGAATATCATTACAATTAATTAAAAGTACTTTGCAACAATTTTTAAATTTCAATGCATGATGTTTCATCACAACTTTTCAGTTACTCCTTCTGAGTCTCCAACAAGATTCTTTGATTGTCCACTCATTTCCTTTTGTTTTTTCTCTTCTGTGTTAGCATATACCCTGGACTTAGGGTTATGCTTTTTAAAAATTTTTGTATTATTTAATAAAAGCCTCTCCACATTTCTATATATTCCTCATACTTGTCACCCTTCGTTCAGAGGCAAGTCAAACATCTAGGTGCTATAATGACTAGAGTGTTGGACTTGGAGTCAGGAAGCCCTGAGTTGGAATCTGGTCTTAGATAGGCACTAATTATGTGGCCTTTCAGCAAGTCACTCAGCCTCAGTTTCCTTATCTTTAAAATGGGGATAATAAAAGTACTTTCCTCACTGGGCTGCTGTGAGGGTCAAATGAGATGACATATATAAAGTAATTTTGCACCATATAAATGTTATTATAATACATAATATATGGTAATTACATGTGGTTTAATAATATTAATATAAAATTGTTATATTACATATTATTATTAATTGCAGTGTAATCTTTTATTACATGTATGTGCCAAAATGTATTTAGATATTCCCCTGCTGCTGCATATTTTGGTTTCTTTCTTTTTTTTTTTTGTTATTACAAATAATGCTCCTATGAAAATCTTTGAACAGAGAGCTCTTTTTTATTATTGTTTTTATAACAATTTAAGGGTATATTCCAAAACAAGTTTGATCGTAAAGCAGAGACAGTGATGATGGCATCAGGACAGGCTAGAAGACTCGGGAAAAGGCATTGGAGTAGGAAAATGTGAGGATGTTCATAGGAAGATGAGAATGAACCAGAGGAGACGAAGATTGAAGCTCCCTGAAAGAGAGAGGATTGTTACTGCTGTGAGAGCTCAGATAGAAGGGTTAACCTTAATGAGGAGGAAAATGCCTCCTTCTGAGAAGAGGAAGAGAGGTGAGAACCAGTATAAACCTGAGACATTTTAAGCAATGGGAGATTGGAGCTTAGAGAGTTGATGGAAGGTGGCCCCAGTCTTCTCAGGGAAGTAAGAGTCTGTAAAGAAGAGGTCTGGAATGGACACTTGGTAAATCAGAGGCATTAAGGGTAAAGTCAGGCTGTTGAATAGCAGCAAGGGTCCAGGTGAATTATATAAAATAAAACTGCAGTGGGTGACATGATCTCAGTTTTGTGATTTTTCTCCATTCACACTCAACATCTCTTGGGAAAGAGAAGAGAAATCATATGATGGAGGTTATTGCATAGGTAGAAAGTTATGGACTTGGGATAAAGCCCAAGACCTCTGATTCCAAATTCAGTCCTCTATTCACTGTACCAGACAGTCTCTTTAATCTCTTTGGAAAAATAAGAATACATGTATTCTTTATTACACAGGATTATGAGAAAAATGCTTTGTAAATATTAAAAGTAACACATAAATGTGAAATGCTATAGGGTAAGTTGAATAATTTGATGATTTTTCTCAGCCAACTTGAGGTGACAGTGAATACCAACTTCCTGTCAAGATGGTGGAGGGAATAGAAGTGGAATAGGCAGGCAACCAGCATTTTTTAAGCATTTACTATATGCCAGGCACTGGGAATACAAATACAAGGAAAAAGAAAATTAGTCCTTGCCCTCAAGGAACTTCCATTCTAGTGGGAAGAAGATAATGCATAGAAAGAAGCTGAAAAGGAGGTGGGCAGAAAGATGTATCTATGTGAAGGCATAGTGGCAATGTCTATGGATTAGGAAGCTAGGGAATGAAGCCTGGGCCCATCTGGAAAATGAAGGCCCCAGAAAGAACTCACCAATGGGAAAAGGGGCAGCATGGCTGAGGAAAATTTCAGGGTGAGAAAGAAGTCAGCTGAGTCATGGTGGCAAAGTTTGGAAAAGTCTAATTACCACACATGTACTCAAAGAAAGATAAATCAAAATCATGCCAGACTGAGTAATGATTAAGAAACAAAGACACATCTTGCAGCCTAGGAGGGCAAAGGGGGCACACAGAAGCCTGCAGGCACTAAGGAGGGAGGCCCAGATTGAGGAACCTGGGCAAGGCAATCACAATGCTAGGAAGCCTTCCAATTCTAACAGCCTCAGAGCACTCTGGCCAGGAAGCCTCAGGGTCCTCAGGTGAAAGACCTGAGTGTGTGCTCCAAAGAGGAGGCCCCAGGGTGGTTGAGAACCCAGGAAGTTCTGAGCCCAGATGTGGAGAAAAGAGTTGGCCTAGCAGTGAAACTCCTACTGAGAGTTCACTCCTTATGTCCTAGGGCTCTCATTTTTTTGGCTAGCTGCCATGAGCTTGATATTCTTGAAAAGTACAAAGCTATAGGGGGCAGCTAGGTGTCACAGTGGATAGAGCATTGGCTCTGGAGTCAGGAGGACCTGAGTTCAAGTCTGGCCTCAGACACTTAACTAGCTATGTGATTCTGGGCAAGTCATTTAACTCCAATTGCCTCACCAAAAAAAAAAAAAGTACAAAGCTGTGCATCCTTAGGATATGGGCAAGCCTGGGACCTGCCAGAACTCTGTGCCCAGCAGACACCAGAGGGCCACAGATAAGATGTCAGAAAAGACAGAAACTAAGTAAGAGCCTATCATCACATTGGAACCTGGCCCTGGCAAAATGGGCCAATTCAGGAAGTAAGCTAGAAATATGAATAAACAGAAGTCACTGAGGATAAAGAAATTTTGTGGATCCAGGGATGACTTGGCCTAGAGGAAGAGAATATGTTCATGGTGACTGTGTGGGAGCTAGAGGGTACAGTGGATAGAGCACTGGGTCTACAGTCAGGATAGACCTGAGTTCAAATCTGCCCGTATACACTTATCAGTTGAGTGACCCTGGGTATGTCATTTAACTTTGGTTTGCCTTGGTTTCCTTACCTGTAAAATGGGTATAGAACCTGTCTCTCACGGTTTTGTGAGGATCAAACAAAATAACAATTGTAAAGAGCTTAGTACCGTGCCAGGCACATAATGCTCTCTACATGTAATTATTAGTATGATGTACAGTCTTAAACAAAGGTAAGGAACGGCTACAAGTTCTACCTGAACTCCTAGAAGAGACAAAATGTGATTTAAAAAGGGATATTACAAATGAAATGAGCACTCCAAAAGAACCAGAAGGAGACTACACAGTTGAGTACAGGAGGTGTAAAATATCATCCAAGTCATGAACTACCTGAAAAACAGATGAACCAAACAGAAATAAATGACTCCATGAGACAAGAAATATGAGAACAAAATCAAAATAGGAAAAAAAATTATGTCTTATCGAAAACAATTGACCTAGAAAACAGCAGAGTCTAAGAGTAGTGGAACTGCTCCTTGAAAACCACCATAACAACAATGACAAAAAAATAGCCTAAATATGGTATTTCAAGAAATCCTAACTGAAGATTACCCAAACCAATTAGAATCAGAGTACAAAGTGAAAAGAGAAGGAGTATGCTAATCACCTCCTGAAAGAAACCCTAAATTAACAATCCAGGCATGTCAGAGCCAAAATCCAGATCTTCCAGGATAAAGAAAAAAATATTGCATGGGTTCAGAAGTAAATAATTCAAATGCCAAGGATCCAGTCAGCATTACACAAAACTTGGCAGCTAACATGGTAAAGAGCAGGAGATCCTGGATATTCTAAAAGACAGAAGATTACAACCAAGAATAATTTACTTGGCAAAACTGAATATAATTCCACAGGACAAAAATGGATTTTTAACAAAATGGAAGACTCTTAAGTATTCTTGATAAAAAGACCAGAGCTGAATAGAAACTTTGAAATGTCAGCAACAGAGAGCCAAGAGAAATGCAAAAAGGTAAACACATTTGAACAATAGGAAGGTACTAAAATATGAGGAAGTATTTATATATTAATAAGAGGAGAAGTAACAGATATCCCTTAAGAACTCTAATGTCTTTAAGGGTCATTCATACGGGGAGCTAAATAAGACAAACAGAGGCCCTGGGGATAGTTTTGTTCTGTTTTGATTATTTTAAGTGAAGAAAGAAAAGGTTGGGAAAAGAATATGCTGCAGGAGAGGAATTGGGAGTGGGTCATGGGGGAAGAGGGCATGATGTGAAATTTGCTATTTCACATAATCAGAGGCAGACAGAAAAACAACAACAACAACAACAACAACCACAAACCTATTACAAACATGGAGAAAGTGGTGGAGGAAGTAGAACCTCTTCATCTGAACCAGACAAAGGCTTGAAAACACACACTACACACATACACACACACACACACACACACACACGAGTTTAGTTTAGAAAAGCACTAAAATCAGCAGGTAAATAGGAATCAAGAAAAGGGAAAGGTGTTGGAGAGAGGATAAAATACAAGCCTTTCCAGGTTTTTCTGAAGTCCGTCTGCTCATCATTTCTTATAGCACAATAGTATTCCATTACATTCATATACCACAACTTGTTCAGCCATTCTCCCATTGATGGGCATCCCCTCAATCTTGATTAACAATCACAACTTTGGCCATTATTTGGATAAACATACAAAATAGAAGAGGATAGCAGAATAGATTTGAAAGCAAAGTACAACAATATATTGCTTATAAGAGACACACTTGACACATTTTTTAAAAACCCACATAAAGTTAAAATAAGGGGCTTGAACAGAATTTATTATGCTTCAGGCGAGCTCAAAATAAAAGGAGGGGTGGCCATCATGAACTTGGACAAAGCAATAGTAAAAATAGATAAGATTAAAGGAGATGAAAAACTAAACTTAAAGGCACCAAAATCAATAAACTGATACAAGTACTTATTATATATGCACTAAAAGATGTACATCTAAAGATATAAAGAGAAAGTCAATTTGCTTATACAGAGAAATGGTAAAACTATCTTCTTGGATCAATAAGGTTAGAGACTTTAATGCGCCTCCTTCTAATACAGATAAATGTAACAAAAGGATAAACAAAAAATAAGTTAAAGCCTTGAATTGAATTTTAGAAAAGTTAGATATGTTAATCTTTGCTAATTACAAATTTAGAATAAAAAGAAATATGAATATAGCTAAGTTTATGGTACTTTTACAAAAAATGACCATGTGTTATAGCACAAAAGCCTCATAAACAAATTCATAAAAGGAGAAATGTTAAACTCTTCCTTTACTGACCATGACACGATAAAAATGTATTTAATGAAATGACTTTGAAAAAAAGTATTAAAAATTAATTGAAGACTAAAATTTTAATCCTAAAGAATTGGTGATTCAAAGAATAAGTCACAGAAACAATAGATAATTTTATCAAAGAAAATTACAACAATGAGACAATATTCTAAAACTTTGGAGGTAATTGAAAAGGTCTTTAGGGGAAAATTTGTATTGATAAACACCTTAATCAATCAACAAAGGGAAAAAAACCATAAATTGAGTAGGAAATGTAAAAAAAAAATCTTTTTCAGAGAAGCAATAAGTCCACAACTCCCAACTTAATACCAAGTTTTGGAAATCAAAGAAATGGAGTGGTCAGACCACAGGAAGAGCATTCCAGGAATGCAGGATAGCCAGAGAGAATGCCCAAAGCCAAGAGATGGAGTGGAAGAAATTTCAAGGCCAAGCCAGGAACTTTGGAAGCACAGTATACTAATGAATTGTTGGTGGAACTGTGAACTGCTCTGACCATTCTAGAGAACAAAGTGGAACTATGCACAAAGGACAATAAAATTGTGCATATCCTTTGACCCAGCAATACCACTACTAAGTCTGTACCCCCAAGAAGATCAAAGGAAAAGGAAAAGGACCCATATGTGTAAAAACATTTATAGGAGCTCTTTTGTGGTGGCAAAGAATTAGAAAACATGTCCACCAAGTGGAGAATGGCTGAACAAGTTGTGGTACACGATTGTGATGAAATGTTATTGTACTGCAAGAAATGATAAAGGGGATGATTTCAGAAAAAGAAAACCTAGGAAGACTTATATAAACTGATGCAAAGTGAAGTGATCAAAACTAGGAAAACATTTCACATAGTAACAGCAATATGTAACAATAAATCAGCTGTGGAATACTTAGCTACACTGATCAATACAAAGATCTATGACATTTCCAAAGGTTTCATGATGAAAAACGCTATCCACCTTTAGGGAGAGAACTGATGGATTGCAAGTATAGATTAAAGCATACTTTTTCTTTCTTTATTTCTCTTGCTTTTTTTTTTTGACAACGTGGCTAATGTGGAAATATGTTTTGCGTGATTTCACATGTATGATGGGTATCTTGCCTTCTCAGTGTGTGTGTGTGGGAGAGAATTTGAAAATAAAAATAAAAATTAATTTAAAAAATCTTTTGAAAAAATTGGAGATGAACAAAATTGAAAGTAATATTTTACCAAATTGATATGTAATAAAGCTAGCAGCTGTTTAAAAAAACTAATAAATATATTTATATAACAACCACATTATAAAGAAAAGTAACTTTGAAAGACATAAGAAATTTAACCAATTAAATGACCAACCATGGCTGCAGAGGCATGAATATGATGCATGCTACCAATCTCCTGACAAAGAGGACATGATCTCAGGATGCTGAATAAGATGTATAGTTGAGATAGTTAATGTGTGAATTTACTTTTCTCAACTGTGCATATTTGCCGCAAGTTTTTGTTTTTCTCTCCTTTTTTTCCAATTTGGAGGAAGAAGATGTGGAGAGACAGGAGTTAGCAATAGCATTATCAAAAGTAAAGAAAATGTCATTGAAGCATTTTAAAAAATACACAGAAACAAACAGAAGGAAGGTCAAAAGGAAACACAGATGAGCAGGACAGCTTGGAAAGTAACACTACATTTTATCTATACTTAAAAGGAAAAGTCAGCCGTATATAATACAGATTTGTGGTGATGTATACAATCTGCATTCCTATATGACAATGCTACTTTTACTTGGTGTTTGTTAAATTGAGAATTCTAAAAAAATAATTTTTTAAAAAGATAAAAATTTTTTAAAAAGATTACAAAGCATGAGCCTTTTGATGATGGCTTGCGAGGAGCAATTCGCATGGCCACTGATGCCTCAGAGAGAGGACAAAGAACCTCTAATTGGTTCCCAATGACTAGGGCTGCCTCCAAAGTGCTGGGTTGGCCGGAACTCTTATTGAAGGAGCTGCCTTCTCAGTGCGGTCTATAAAAGTGAACTGACAAATCAGTCACTTTTGGACTTCCTTAACTTTCCCTGTTCAGATCCTTACAGCAAATCAGGGCTAGTCTTGAGGGGAAGGAAGTTTGGGTACAATTACAGTTCCTTCCAATAGGAAATGGCTCTTTTGGGGCAGGGCCACAGAGGAGGTATGTGCTTACAGAAGATCTGAAGGGAGAGATACTGAAAGTGAACTTTCCCACTCCACGAGATAACAGCAATCCAGCCCCTGATAGATTTCCTGCAGAAGCACATGGCACAGACAGATATATGTATACCCACCTGGCCTAAGAGCACTGTCACGGACAATATTCATTAACTCCAAACTCCTGGGTGGAGGAAGGTATTTTTTAAAATTCCCTATGCAGTTTAATCTTGGAATCTAGACTTCTAGCCGGAAAGGGAAGATTTCTTGGATAGTATCAGCCTTAGCTGTTGCCTTGCGGACAACCCCTCCACCACCACCCCACCTTCCCCTTCAAGAGTTTTTAAGTTCAAGATTTTTAAGGATCTAGACCTTTTATAGAGAATAAAGGGGCTTCTGAGTTCTCCTTGGAGAAAGAAGATTGCCCATATAGTTCCTGAGCAGCATCCTAGCAGGAGAACAAAGCCAATGAGTTCTTTGGGTAGTTCAGTCAGGTATCACAGAAAGGGGAGGATTGCTTGTTCAGTTCAGTAGCCCCAGAGTGCATTTATCTTCAAGAGGGGAGAATCCAAACATTAGGTTGACACTACATTGCAGGAAGGGACTAGGGAGCATCCTACGGGACAGCTAGAAATCCATCAGAATGTCAGAGTATTGGCTCATGGCAACCCCAAGTTGTGTTCTCTTCCAAGGGGAGCTGATAAGCTATTTGAATGCTTTATGTGTTTCTACAATTGTTTATGGCCTCCTGTGAATTCTTTGCATCTTTTTCATTTTCTGCGAGGTGAAATACCGTCCTACTATATGCAATGTTCCCTTCAGTGCCTCTATTAGAACATGGACCTTGTTACCCACATTTGGAGAAGGAGAGACAAAGAACAAATATAAAATATATTTAGAGATTTTCTAAACCAAATGGGAGAAATGAGACAAAAAGAAAAAAATTACCCTCTTGGGTTTACCCCCTGGGATCAGACATAATCCATGTGAGCCCAGCATCTTGGTGGCTACTGGTCCGTGGATTATATTAGTATTAAAGGAGGAGCGGTCAGGCATATATTCCAAGAAGGTCACTGACAACAAATAAAGGCTCTTTATACACCAAAATATTCATAGCAGTACTTTTTGTGATAGCAAAGAATTGGAAACAAAATGAATGTTTATCAACTGGGGAATGGAAAAACAAATTGTAGCGCATAAATGCAATGAGATATTACTATATTGAAATAGAAAGGATGAATATGATGACTACAGAGAAGCATGGAAAGATGTACATGGACTGATGCAAGGTGAAGTAAGCAGAGCCAGGAAAAAAGTATGCACAATGATAACAGCAATGCAAATGGAAAGAGCATTTGCCACAAAACAAGTGAGTATAAATGTTGCAGAACTACAAAGTGCAAACTTGGCCCCAAATGAGAGGTACGAGAAGACATTTTTCCTCACTCCTTTGGAGATGTGGTAGTAGCAATGGTGGGGTCCGTGTGTATGGAACATTGTAAGTAAAGCAGGCTGTTTCCCCCCAATTGCTCAGTTTTACTGATTTGTTTTCTCTTTTTTAACTTTCTCTTTTGTCTTTTAAAAACTTATTTGTTATTAGGGATAGCTTTTTGGGTGGGGAAGGGGCAGGATACAAGGGTAAATCTAGACAATATTAAAGCAAAATATATCAATAAAATATATTTTTTAAAGAGAGAATCAGCTAGAATATCGAAGGAAATGGCCTCCTTTGACAATGACAGCCTTTGTTGATTTTTCATAATTCTCTTCTGAGACAGATGAGGAGAATGAAGAGAAGAGGAAGAGGCACAGTGGGGGGTTGGGACTCCCCAGTGAATTAAAAGTGACTGCTCTTCTATTTAGCTGGTTTTAATAGAAAACAAGAAAGTCCTATTATTTATCTTCTTCTTTGAACTCCTCAGGTGCATACCAAGCCTAAAAGATGTCTAAACAAAGCTGCCAAAAGATTGTAGCTCTTATACCATCTGTGAAAGCTGGTGGGAAAGATAAGGTTCTTGGACACTTTCCCAGGCTCTACACCATCTGTAAACAATGCACACAGTTCACACTCTCTGGGAGAAGACCGAGCAGGGCAGGTCTTGTAATTTACTTCTAGGGCAGGCCTCAATTTTGATGTGCCTTTTAGCTCTAATATTTCACTGGGAAGCAGCCATCAGACTACAAATATTTTCGCCTTTTCTGTTCTCCAGCCCTGTTTTCTCTTTGTGGCTGTAAATGATCCGTTTTCTCAGACACAATGACAGCCTTCAGAATTGCTCTAATTTGCAGTCACTGCTGTTCATACCAGCAGAGGGAGCCTAGGGAAGGGATCAATGATTAATTTATTCTTCTAACAGTTGATAATCGGGGTACTTAATCCAAACATTTTCTTTTGAAGTGGCCAATGGGTCGCTTAAAACTTGAATGAGACATCTGATACCTAGTTATCTTCTGACTTAGTCACTGAGTCACCAAAATGCAAATTTAATCAAGCAACTGCGGTGTAACCAAAAAGCCAGCGTTTACACCAAGGGCAGAGTCAATTATCTGAACTGCTGTACCCCAAGGTTGAAATCAGTCCCTCATCCCTGAGGGAAAACAGGGCTGTAGACTATGCAACTATAAGCTGGGTAAAGAATCTCCCCTGACTTCATCTATAGTCTTGGGACAAGGCGCTCCTTGAGTTAGTTTTCTGTATTTTAAGAAATGTTATGGTGTGGACCAGGGCTAGGAGGTGGAGAAGTGAGAAGAGTTGTCAGGCATCTCATTTCCCCATTTGAAAGGATTTTTTGCTCTTTGGGCACTGGCCTTTCACAATTGCATGGTGGCCCCACAGTCCAGAAATCCTAGGTGTTTTCAAAGGTTAGAAAAACTGCCTTCTGATCTGCATTTGGCTAGGCAGTTAAAGATTCCTTTCCTCTAATTCGGGTGGTAACCAAAGACTAGATGAGTCCAATTTTCCATGACAGTAATAGTTGGAGAGGCAACATAATCAGTTTGGTATAATGGATAGAAGGATAATCTTGGGGAATGGAAAACCAAATTGTAATGCATAAATGCAATGAAATATTACTATATTGAAATAGAAAGGATGAATATGATGAATACTAAGAAGTCCTCGGTTCTCATAACACCTTTGACAGAAACTAGCTATGGGGCCATGAGCAAATCTTTTAAATTCTCAGAGTCCCAGGAAATTCCTAAGACATCAGTGGAGGAAGTTGCCACACCTGGGAGTTCTCTACACTAGTGAAACTACACCCAGACAAATAATAAGGGATAGATAGATAATGGACCCATGATTTCACTGAGAGAGAAAACTTCCTGAAGAAGGAATTCCCTTTACCAACGCAGATGGTACTTTCTCTCTAATGTATAGTCTTTGAAAGTTGCCTAGAACTTGAAGAGGTTAAGTGACTTGCTCAGAGTCACATAGCTGGCATATGCCAGAGGTAGGACTTGAATCCAATCTTTGGGGCTCTGAGGCCAGCTCTATTTACTATGCCAATCTGCCTCTAACAGCTGAGGGTTTGCATTGCATGTTAAGATTTAGAAGATCCTTCCTGTATTTTATCTTATTTGATCCATCCTTTCTTCCATCATGTCGGTTGGATTAGAAGAATTTAATTCCTTCTGAGGACTAGTTATACTGATCATTTTGTTGGATATGGTCAGTACAGTCACTCTGACCCATCTGCTGGCTAATTAATCCAACAACTTATTTGGTGCTTAATGAGACATAGTGCTGCAGTGAAAAGAGAAATAAGGATCTGGAGTTGGGAGGCCTGGGTTCAAATCTCTGCTCTGTTGCTTCTTTGTATGTTATCTTGACCAGTCATTTGACTTGTTAGGGCCTCAATTTTCTTCTGTTCAAGGGAGTTAAGACCAAATGTTCTCTAATATCCCTTCCAGCTCTAAATCTTAGGTCTTTGTTGTTCAGTCCTGTCCAACTCTTTGTGAATCCATTTGGGGTTTTCTCGGCAAAGATGCTGGAGTAGTTTGCCATTTCCTTCTCTAGTTCATTTTATAGATGAGGAAATGAGGCAAACAGGGTTAAGCAACTTGCCCAGAGTCACACAGCCAGTAAGTGTCTGAGGCTGAATTTGAACTCAGGAAGATGAGTCTTACTGACTCTAGGTCTGGCACTCTGTCCACTGTACCATCTAGCTGCCCCTAAAAAAAAAAAAATCTTATGTGTTAGTAAGTACCAAATATATGCAAGGCATTGTGCAAAACCATGAAGGAGATACAAAGGTAAATGAGAAGGGGTTCCCTGTCCTCAGGGAGCCTATACACATTTCAAGGACTAGCAGGGAGTTAGTTGTAGGGAAAAAACAGCCACTGCTTCTTTCTTTTCAAACACCTGCTAATTGGCTTCACAAAACTGAAATCAGCTATTAGAGGTCTGTGGACATTACAGTGATACACAGAGGGTAGAGCAGGAACCACAACAGGAAGTGGTGAAGAGAATGAGGACCCGGACATCTGCAGAGGGCAACACAGAGAACAGCAGGCCGAGAGTTAAGCCAGAGGAATGATGGAGAACAGTACCAAGGAGCCTTTATCAGAGCCACAGGAGGAGGTTCAGGCCAAGGAGCCATCTTAGAGACAGTACCTCCAGGGAGCCCACCCAAGGCGCGATCCTTGAGTGGCTGAGGCTGTGTAAGCCCCGGCGGAATGCAATCATGGGCTGCATTGTGTTCTTATTTCCCATGAATTATGAAGGACTCTTAATCGTTTTCCTTGACTTCTCTATATTGTGAACCTGTACGTTCTTTGAGCGTTGTGATTTTGCAAGGGAATTTGGTGCCAATACCTTTAACGATATCCTATCAAAGTTCCCAGATTGTCTGGATGAAGGCATTGAGAGAGAGTAAAAAAATTCCCCAAAGTATATGCAAGCCCTTTAATGTCATATGTGAACCTCAGACACAAGGGTTACAATTATGTATTAATTCCACCTAGTTTTTGTAACTTCTTTATTTTTTAAAATTAGGAATAAAATTTTAATAGGTAAGGCTAATATGAGAAGACCAGTATCTACCAGGACTCCTATTCCCTCCACATGGTTAGGCTAGATTTTTTTTCCTAAAAGGTGACAAAGCCTGGATTTGATTGACTTGAGTCGGGCAAGGCTCAAGCTGCCTTTCTCTCTATGCAGTTTCCAGTGGCCCCTGGCTGAGATGATGGGGCATCCTACTCACCTAGGAGCATAGAAGGTCTTCCTAACTGGTGGATATCTGAAGACAATATGAGTCACCACACCGTGTCCTCTTGAACAGATGTGGGGTTACCTCTTCCACCAAAGCTTAGTGCCATTATATCCTTGATGCATATTCTTGCAATATTTTAGTGCTAAGTAAATGTCCTTTGTTAGCATTTCAATGACTTATAAATATCTAATTTCATTCCAACATAAAATCTGGACTAACAAAGATGCCAGTTGTAGGCCCACAACTAACAGCTAAGGAGGATACCAGCTAGTCAGTAAGTCAAAAATACATGTTGAGTGACCATCCCCACTGCTATAGGATCAGAAGATCTTAATTCTAATCCAGATGCTGTCCTAGGCTACTTGTGTGAACTTGAACAAATTCTTTGATCTCTTTGAGGCTCTTTTTATTCGTTTGTAAAATGAGGCAGTTGAACTAAATTACCTCTACTTTTCCTTCCCAGCTTGATCGCTATGATCCTATGACATGATCCCATCTCTAAAGAAGCTTACAATCTATTTATAATCTATAAAGTATAATTTGGGTCACACATCATTGACTGAAGAACACTTAAAGAGTAAAATATTAGGCAAATTAATACTCTATCAAAATGCCCCTCAGTGACCCAGGCCAGGACAATGTTCCGATCAGGGGGAGGAAGGAAGGGGAGACTTCAATTGCAAAATATTTTTTTTTCACCTTTAAAAAGCAAGAGCAAAAACACTTACTGAGTGTGTTCGTATGGGCAGATGCCAATAGAACAATAGAAGGGTTCCAGCTGAGTTTCAGAGGAGGAAATGAATGCTGGAAGATGCATTTGCTGTTAACAGCTATAGGGCACTTTGTTGTAAATCCTCATGTACAATGCACAGATCCTTCTGAGGTATAGAAAATAACATGGGAAGTAAAATGATGACTAGGAAGGAGAAGGCAGTCTGGATGAAGTGTCTAAGGCATAAATGTTGACAGTGGGAGGATTGGGAGAAACTGTATTTTTCAGTTATTTCAGTCATGTCTGATTCTTGGTGACCCCATTTGGGGTTTTCTTGATAGAGATATTGGAGAGGTTTACTTTTTCCTTCTCCAGCTTATTTTACACAGGAGGAACTGAGGCAAAAAGGATTAAATGACTTGTCCAGGGTCACACGGGTAGGTTGGATTTGAACTCATTAAGATGAGTCTTCCTGGTACCAGGTTCAACACTGCTGTTAAAAAAAGTCTATAAAATTTTTGTGTAATTTTTGTTCTGAGTACGACTTTCTATAACTACCTCTAGTATCAAGGCACTTTTGGAAGCTATTATATAAGAAGTGAGTTCAAATTCAGCCTTAGACACTTGCTAGCTGTGTGACAGATCATTCAACAGTTAACAAAAGATTTATTTTGCTATAACAGGAAAAGGATATTCCATAAGGATAGGCATTGAGGACACCTTGAGTTGATGCATCTGAGGATAGCTTCCTTGCCTGAATTGCCTCTAGTTCATGTAAAAGAGCATGTTTTGGGTAGATGAATGAAAGATGTTACATAACAGAAGTCATGATAGGGAGTATAGCTCCTGAGATGCTGTTCAAGGGTCTGGCTTGGCACCTTCCATCTGTCCATCAGATTGGAGAGGATGTTATGTTGGGGTAAAGGGAATACTCATTGGCAGGGGCAGCATGGAGTCCAGAAATGCAAATGAGGAAAGTGATCAGAAGTGATATAAGAGAAGGGATTGTGGGGAAAGAAAAATTCTTTTGACAATAGGCAGGTAGGGCTTCATGATAAAGTCTACTGTTACCCCTACCCAAAGACAGAGCTGGGTTGTCAAGGGCTTGTAGCAAGCCAGCAGCTACCTTCCTATGAAACCTCTGGCCCAGTGGTGAACCTCAGAACATTGGATATAACAAAAGGCATTGTTCTCTACTCCTAACCTACTGCTTTATCTGTAGCCATTAAAAATTTTTTTTTGTATTTCCTTTCTTGAGAAAGTATCCTGTACCTTTATCTGATTTTTCACAATATCCATGGTAGCTCAGAATGAGCAACATTACTGAATCATCATTGCTTAGGTTTCCTGATGTCTCAATCAGCCATCTGCTTTAAAATATTCAACAGTCATAGATAATTTAAAAGGGGTGGTGACAACAGAGCTGATTCTAATTACTTACAAACATCTTTATTTGTGATTACAATACTCAGTAGAATAAATCTTAAGAGGAAAAAAAAAGAGTGCATAATTAGCTTTTTAAAAATCCCACAAACCTTTTCAACAAATTTCATAATAGGAAATGACCCACAATGCCCAGGAAATGTGAACCTCAGGGGGAATACAATGAAGTCTTACGATAACTCAGTGTGCAAATGTCCAATACACATGACTTAGAATTGAGACCTTATCAGACAAAAATGTCATGCAGCTTAGTTATTCAGAGCCTCATCTCGTGTTCACATAGCATTGATATAGACTTTCCATGCATATTCCATTTTCTTTTTCACTAAACAGCACTGTGTGTGTAGATCTGGTATTGCAATGTTATGATTAAGTGGTCCTTTTTAAAAAGATATAAAACCAAATTTGGAAAATTCAGAAAACAATATAACTTGGATAACGGTTTTTAGACTGTTCTCAAGCTCTAGAAATTTCCCTTCCCAAAGGGTGAATATATTACCCTCAAGTTCTATTGTAAAGACTTAAAAGATGCAAGGGAGTTTAGATGTCACAGAATCACCGAATTTTAGACTTGGAAGAGAATCTAGTGAACTTCTAGTCACAAACATACTTGAAAAAGAATTCTTTCTACCATAGGTATCTATCTAGCTTTTGTCTGAAGACTTAGTGAGGGAGAAGCCACCAACTCCCACTTTTAAAGAGCTATAATTGTTAGGAAGCTTTTCCTTACATCAAACCTAAAATCTCCTCTTTTTGCTTCTTCTACCTCGTCTTCCTTGTTCTGCTGTTTTGGGTCATAAAGAACAAATCTATTCCCTGTTTTTCCTAACAACTTTTTGAATATTTGAGGAGAGATCTTATGTACCCCCTGGACCTTCTCTTTCAGGCTAGGGGGACAGCCAGGAAAAATGTCCTGAGTCAAGAGATGGAGTTTCTTGTTCTTGGAATGCAAGGAAGCCAGTGCCATTGGTTTAAGAGTACGTGGTAGAGTAGTAAGGGATGTGAAGACTAGAAAGGCAGGAGGGAGCTATTATCTGACTCTTATCTATCTTCCTCAAAAAGATAGAATGAGATATTTTATTTTATTTGTTTTTTTAATGAGATTTATTAATATTTTATTTTTATATTGAAAAAAATTTTCCCTGTATTCTCCCCATTTTCCCTACCCATAGAGTCATCCCATATAACATGGAATTTTTTTTTAAAGAAAAAAAGGAGAAAAAAAATCAGCACAATCTATCAATACATACAAAAAAATCTGAAAATATATGCAATGTTCCACACCTGTGGAATTCCTTCCTCAGCAAAGGAATGGGAGGAGGTATCTTCATCCTGCTAAATTAAATGTAGGTAAATTACATAATTAAATACATTTATAATCTATAGCATTCCTTTGTAGTTTAATTATCCATTTAAAGAATGAAATGAAGTTAGTCTGGCATGACCTGTTCTTGATGGAGCCATGCTGGCCCTTTGTGATCATCGCTCCCTTATCTAGATGTTCACGATCACCTTAATAATATATTCTAGAATTTTCCCAGGAAATGAAGTCAAGCTGACAGGTCTACAGTTTGCAGATTCCATTCTCTTACTTTTTAAAAAATATTGGAATGCCATATATACTTCCCAAGCAATGTAGTAGCTCTTCTATTCTCTGTAACATTTGAAATAGCATTGATGGTATTTCAGCAATCACATCTGCCATATCTTTTAGTCCCCAAGGATGTTAGTTCATCCGGGCAAAGTGACTTGATTTCATCAAGGATAGGCCTGTATTCCCTTATTCTAGTCTTACTTATTTTGGGTGTCAACTACCTATTAGCCATTTTTGTTCTGCTCTTTCCAGTCCAAAGGCTATTCTCCTTGGCAGGGAAAACAGTGACACAGTGGTTCACGCCTGATGCATGGCTGATCCTAATGGCTCTATCCTGGGCCTTGTTCTCTCTCAATAATGTCATCAGCTCCCATAAATTCAACTTTACGTAGATGTCTTCCAAGTTTACATATCCATCCTCTTACCCTCTTTCTTGATCTCTGAGTCCAAATGCCTGTCCAGTTGGACATCTATAACTGGATGTTCCATGGACATCTCAAATTCATAATGTCTAAAACAGAACTCATCATCTTTCACCATAAACCCACTCCTCTTCATAATGTCCCTATTTCTGTTTAAGGACACCACCGTCCTTCTAGTCACTCAGGTTGCCAAATCGATAGTCTTGAGGCATGGTTCTGAAGACGTAAAGCTTTAGCCTCTATCACCTTTAGGACGAAATGTAAACTTCTCTGATACTCAAAAAAAAAAAAAAACCCCAACCCCCAAACCAACCCTTTTTTAATAGTCTGTCTCCAACTTATTTCTTCAGATATATTTCACATTATTTCCCTGGTGCACTCTCTATGGCCTATCTGTTGCTTCCTGAAGGTGACCTTCTATCTCCCACCCCTGGGTCCTTGCACAGGCTGTCTTCTGTGCCCAGAAAGCCCTCCTTCCTCATCTCCACCTCTTGGAATCTATAGTTCACTTCCTTCCAGGACAGGCTCAGGTGACATCTTCTAACTGAAACTTTTCTTCATCTCCTCAGTTGTTAATACAATCCCCATGACATTTTTGTTGAGTCATTTCAGTTGCGTCTGACTCTTTGTGACCCCATTTGGGGTCTTCCCATGACTTTTTCTGTGTGTATGTATATGTATATATGCATGTATATATATGTTTATACATACATATACACATACATATACATATGGACCTTTGTTTCAGGAAGAATCTTGGGGACATTAAAAGAACTATACAATTTCTTAAAGGTGAGCCAGCCCATTCTCCTATTCAGTTCTGGGCCCAGCTCAATGTCCATTTGCAATGTCTATCCCAGATAGACACGTACTGACATGTACTGACGGTTGAGTTCAGTAACTTCTCAAATGCATGGCAAAGTCTGGAGAGCTCTTACCTCTTAGTCTAGATAAATATAGACTTGAACATTTGAGGAGGGAAAGAATACTGACCAGTAGGATTAGGAAGAGCTTCCTGTAGGAGGTGATATGTGAGCCAAGACTTGAATATGGATGGCTAGGGATCTTAAAAGGCAGAGGTGAGGAGGGTGTACATTCCAGACATGTGGGATAGCCTACAGAAAGTCGTGAAAGCTGGAGATGAAATGCCATATATGGAGAACAGCAAGTGGGTCCTTTGGGCCAGAATGGAGTGCATGAAGGAGAGTAATGTGGAGAAGTATACTGGAACTAGATTGTAAATGTCAAGCAAATCCATAACTCTTACCATTTTACGATACTGCCTCTCAGGTTCAGTTAGGCAGAAATGCTACTTCTATGTTCACCATGTAGACTGAGGTATTACCAAACTATTTATTTTCTAATTTACTGTAGAATTTTTACACAGCTAAGAGAGCAAGTGAGCCCTTCCCCCTCAATATAGCTTTTGCTGCTTGGGAACCCATATTAGAGAATGGAAGTTAAATGGAATAATTTAACTGATTTAATTGTGCACAGAAAACCATTATTGAAGATGGCACCCAACAAATGCTTATTCACAGCAGGAAATATTTTAATTCAATAAGTATTGATGGAGTACCTACTTAGAAGACTCAGGCACAGTTCTTACCCTCAAGGACCTTAACAGAGAGATGATTTTAGGGTGGAACTTAATTGCTGGAAAAGATTTTGCTGGATACATATACACATAATACGGTTAAGCTAAAGAAAAAATGACTTTGCTCCCAGAGATTAGGTTTTGTTCCCACACTTCCCTCCCTACTTATTCATTTGCATGAGATACCAGTAGGGATCAATACCTAGCAGAGACTGTGTGTTATGGGAGACCAGCGAGGAGCTTGCCCACAAGGCCAGCAGGATGACATCTCTATTGGATAGACAGTGACCCTGCAGTGTTGCAAGCATGAGTTACCCCTTCACACGTCCCTTGGCAGCATGTTTTCTTTATGTGTTTGGTCTTTCATGTATGTGCCCTGGCCACACATTTTCCCTTTGTATATAGTTCCATGAGTGTACTCTTCCTATTGATGTATGTACATTTGTGGAATAATGTACTTATGGGGGGAAATGTTCTATGTATACTTTTCTTGCTTTGCTGTTCAATAAATATCTTTGCTTTGAACAAATTATGTCTTCTGGTCAACTTGTAAAAGCAAACACATCAGTGGGGGCTTGTTAGCTATACTTTTTTGGTGAATCTGCAGACCCAAAAAGTACCTTGAAATGTGTCTTGTACAGTTCTGAAGGACTCATGATGAAAAATGATATCTACCTCCAGAGAGAGAACTGACGAACTCTGCAAATTGAAGTATAATTTCCCCACTTTATTTTTTTTGTTGTTGTTTTGCGACATGGCTAATACAGAAATATGTTTGGCATGACTTAAAATGTATAATTGGTATCGCTTGCTTTCTCAGTGGGTAGGGGAAGGACTGGAGGGAGAGAGAAAATCTAGAACTCAAAATTTTAAAAAGCAACAAATAAATAAATAAACAAATAAACAAACAAATAAATAAATAATAAGAATAAAGGAAACTTGTCTTATATAGGACATATAGGCAAGTTATGGAGTATGTCCAGGTCCTACATAAGATATATATATATACATGAAAGCTAAATAATAGAAAAGGAATTAAGCGCCAAAATAGATTGAGTGCATTGTAGGAGTTTGAGGGGGGAGAGTTTACTGTGAGTCAGAGTGGTTGGTGAAGGATTTGTGGAAAACAGGCTTCAGCAGAATCTGAAAGGAAGGTAAGACTTGATAGGTAAGCATAGGGGCTCAGTTTCCTGTTGTAATGGAATGTGAGACTGAATGTCACCTGTCCCATCATCCCTAAGTCTACTATGCAGATACCTGTCACCTAGTTCTCTGCCATTCCCTGAGGTGACAGAATAGACATTGGAAGGTTCTCAGATCAATAAAAAAATCAATATGCATTTATTAACTGCCTATTACATGCCAGGCACTGTTACTAGCTGAGGATGTAGAGGCAAAAATGAAACAGTCCCATTCCTCAATGAGCTTATATTTTGTTTTTTTAAATTATTATTATTATTATTATTATTATTAAAAATATTTCCAAATTAACTAGTAAAAAAATTTTGAACAATCATTTTTTAAAACTCTGAATTCTAAATTCTCTCTCTCCTGCCCCTCCCTGTTTCTTGAGAAGGGAGGCAATTTGATACCAGTTATACATTTGAAGTCATGAAAAACATATTTCCATATTATGTTTTATTAGTGAAAACAATATGTATACAGGTAAGTAAATACAAAAAATATGTAGAGTAAATCAAAATAATTGGAAATGGTGGGCATGTACTAGTTGCTCGGAGAATCAGGAAAGGCCTCATGTACCAGTTGGAACTTGAGCTGAACTTTGAAGGAAGGGAGGGTTTCTAAGAGGTATATGTTAGAAGGGAGGGCATTGCAGGACAAAGGTAGAGTGAAAGGAGATAGAAATATGTGTTAGGAACAGCAGGAGCCTTAAATGACAAACAGAGGAGTCTGTATTTAATTCTAGAGGAAATATGCTGCTGTTGTTCAGTCCTTCAGTTGCCTGACTCTTCCTGACCCGATGGATCACAGCATGCCCGCCCTTCTATCCTCCACTACTCCTATCCAGGTCATGTTTGTTGTTTTCATGAGAGAAATATAGAGTCACTTATTTTAAAGCATGGGAGCAACACGGTCACACTTGGGCTTTAGGACTATCATTTTGGTAGCTGTGTGTGGGGTGGATTGGCCAAAGGAAAAACTGATACAATAGGAACAATTTGTAGGATATTTCAAGGGTCTAAATGAGAGGTGATGAGAGCCTGCATGAAAGGGGTGGTCTAGTCAGTGGAGGGGACAAGATGTTGTAGTGGTAGAATTGACAGAAACTTAGCAACTGATTAGATATGGGGGATGAGGGAAAGTGAAGAGTTAAGAAAGACTCCAGTCAAGAGCCTTGTTCTTCTAGCCTGGGCCCCATTGACTCTCACAGGTGATGATTATCTGGCTTGCCAGGCCAGTCTTCCCTAGGAGGCCAATGTGGGAGTCACTTCCCCAAATGGACCCTCTGTTTTCCTCTAGGTTCACTGGCTTAATACAAAGCTGTACAGGAAAAGAGCAGCCTACTAGTACAACTGGAAGGGGAGAGTTCTATGTTTAATCACACATCAACTACTAACTAGCTTGTTAACTTCGTGCAGAAGACTCTTTGGGTCTCAATCTGTAAAATAAGGAACTGGGACAGAAAGAACAATGGATTTGGGGTCAGAGTTTGTTGTTGTTGTTGTTTTTCAGTCATATCTGACTCTTCCTGATCCTATTTAGGGTTTTCTTGGCAAAGATACTGGAGTTGTTTCCTATTTGAGATGAGAAGCCTCCATCTCATTTTACACACAAGGAACGGAGATAAAGAGGGTTAAGTGACTTGTCCAGGGTCACACAGCTAGTAAGTATCTGAGGCCAGATTTGAACTCAGGAAGATTAGTCTTCCTGACTCCAGGTCTGCTACTATCCACTGAATGAGCTGTTGTTGTTTGTCCTTAGCTCTTGAAGAGGACCAATGACATCAAGAGAACGATGCCTTGATTTGTTTGTGAATTGGATTTGAGTGAGGCAGAGCTGAGCAAAGTCTTCAGCCTGTCTCCTCCATTTAGCTGCTTGGAGTCAGAGGACTTCAGATCAAAACCCAGATCTGCCACTCACTACCTGTAGTGTAACCTTTCTGGTTCTTGGTTCCCTTGTCAAATGAAGAGGATGGATTAGATAACCTCAAAGGACCTTCCAGATCTAAAACTGTGATTTAATATATCCTACCTCTTATTAGCTCTAAAATGTAATGAGTTTATAAGTAATAAATCGAAGCACAAAAACTTAATATGTTTTTTCTTAGTTCACAAAGGAGTAAGTCATCTAATTCCTATACTAGTCTTCGGCACTTTCAATTAAAAATTTTTAAAAAATTATTTTTATTCCGAACTTAACAAATACCAAATAAAATGGGTATTGACGTAGTAGGACAGAAAAAGGGGATTATACATGAAACTGTAGATTTCTATTATGCATAAGTTGCTTTTCTTTTTAAGTATATAATAAATTCAACCTGTACCTTTCAAAGCTGTACTACTTATTTAAGCTTTTCTTACGTTTTCTTCTCTGCATTAAAAAAATAAAAAAAGATGCCTCCATGATCATCTCCTCTCTATTTTAGGGTACTTTCCAGGATTACACAATGGGTAAAATGCTGTGATAATGAATGCCATAAAGAGTTGGTAGAGCCAGATTCCTGTGCTTTCAGCACATGGCTAACCTGAAGCACTGCGTTGGTAGGTTTACAGCAAAGCCTCCCTAGGGCATAGTCTTGCACAAGAAGGTCAAAGTCTCTGTTCGCATAACATTCTCAGAAATGAAAGCCCTTGATTACGTGCTTTTGATCTTGTAGAAAGAAGAGGAGAGCTGAACTTAACTCTTTACAACTCTTTTGCCCTGTGTACTGGGTCCACAATGCAGCAGATTATAAATTTGGCTTTATCTTTAAACTGAATTGATCTCCACTCAGCCAGGGCATTACAAAGTAAGAAATTATGCAACTTGCCTATCCATTGTATGTTGCCCCAGGTGGGGATCCAAACTTTTCTGAATCTCAGGCCAGTCCACTGACTATTATGGAGGCAGTGAAGTACTAAATGCTGCACAGGATTGTTACAAAGAAAATGCTTTAACATGCAAGCTATTGTTATGATTGTTATATACCTCTCACTCCGACAATGGCAATGGCCTCCAATTGGCCTTCCTACCACACATCGAGGGCAGCTAGGCAGATAGAGTGCCCAGCCTGGAGTCAGGAGAACCTGCGTTCAAATTTGACTCCAAGACACTTATTAGTTATGTGACCCTGGGCAAGTCACTTGTTTGCCTCGGTTCCTCATCTACAAAATGGAGAAGGAAATGACAAAAACCGCTCTAGTATCTTTGCCAAGAAAACCTCGGAAGTCTGAAGAATCCTACATGACTAAACACCACCGCTGTACATCTCTCCACTTTCCAATCTACCTTTCACCTAGCTGCGATTGACAATTCCTCCTCCTCTCCCCTCCCTTTCCCTCCAACTACTAGCTCATTCCCTCAAAATATTGCCTTTGATCTGCTTCAACAGGGGGACTGGCCAATAGGAGCCCAGGCCTCAGAACATACACCCTTGGTCATCTGCCAACTCACATGCTTCTGGAACTGGGTGATGAAGTGTAACGGAGGGAGCCTCCCCTTGATTCAGAGTATGTATTGCACAGCTAGTCTGTGACCAGAGATGTGGTAAAGCCAGCTCTTCAAGGGCTATTGCAGTATTTTCAGTGTGAGCATTTACACCTGGGAAATTGGTGCTACAAATCAGGGCTTGATTTATTGTTGTGTTGATTTTCTAGACTCGTTGTTGTTGTTTAAGTCATTTCCGTTGTGTCTGACTCTTCACGACCCCATTCGGGGTGTTCTTGGCAAAGATATGCAAGAGTCTGAGGAGGAGTCCCCCTGACTCCAGGCCTGGCAACCCATCCCTTGGACCAACTAGCTGCTCCTTAAAAAGGGCTGGATTTGAACTCAGTTTTTCTTGACTCCAAGCCCAGCAGCCAGCTTCTAGCTGTCTCAGTTGCTGTTGTTCAGTCGTGTCTGACTCTTTGTGACCCTTTGGACTATAACATGTCAAAACTGTCCAGGGAGTTTTCCTGGCAAAGGTACTGGAGTGGTTTACCATTTCCTTCTCCGGTGGATTAAAGCAAACATAGGTTAAGTGACTTGCCCAGGGTCACACAGCTAGTAAATGTCTGAGTTCAGATTTGAACTCAGCTCTTCCTGACGATAGGGCCAGTGCTCTGTCCACTGTCACTGCATCTAGACTTAAGAAAGTGTTAATGGGGGCAGCTAGGTGGCACAGAGGATAGAGCACTGGCCTTGGATTTAGAAAGACCTGAGTTCAAATCTGGCCTCAGACACTTGACACTTACTAGCTGTGTGATCTCTTCATCCCATTGCCTCACAAAAAAAAAAAGTGTTAATGCAGATTAAACTTCAACGTGTGTGTATATACATACACACTCATATATATGTGTGTGTGTGTGTATATATATATATATATATATACATGTATATATATGCGTATATTTTTTGTACATTTCCTAGCATACTCCTGTACTACTCTATAAACACTGCTTGAGCTCAGCAGGAGGGCAATAGAAGGCTCAGGAAAGGAAGTGCAGGCCTCATGAATGGAGGCTAATAACAACAACAAAAAACATAATAACTGGCATTTATATAGTGCTCTAAGGTTTGCAAAATGCTTTATAGTCATTATCTCATTTGAACCTCACAATACCTCTAGGACTGTTTTCTATTCACTTCCTGGTAATTAAAGCCTTTTACTTGGCTGCACTCTGAACTAGAACTGAGAGTACCTGGGAGAGGTATGCTGGTAAATGTTTAACAACCAACTCTCTGAAAAAAAAATGTAGCTATAACACACTTTAGGCTTAATCTACATGAATATTTTTTATTATCACTTTCTTAAGTCTGGTTAATTAAGATGACAAGAAATCAAAGTCCTGATTTGTAGCTTGCTGATTTCCAAGGTGTAAATGCTCACAATGAAAATTTAAACCATTTCTAACAGACTTAATTTTTCTCTAACCCAGGGGGAAGTAAAGGAAAAAATATAAACCGTGTGTGTGTGTGTGTGTGTGTGTGTGTGTGTGTGTGTGTGTGTGTGCACTTTAACCCTTGGAATGCATGGCCTTGTTGTTTCTTCTGTCCTTGTGCTCATTCTTTCTGGATCTTAGGTGAAGAAGTAGAGATGGCAATGACTCTTGGAAGAGGGTCAGGTGAGGGGACGGTGAACTCTGTGACCCTGCCCAGCTTAGATGCCTATATCCTGAAAGCATGGCTGCAGGTAACACATCCCCTCAGTGATGCCCCATTCAGAAATGAACTTGGTGTGAGAATGTTCGTAGCAGCTGCTCTTACCAGTGGAGCTAGATGATAGAGTTTGTATAAGAAGACCGAAAAGCTAGGGCTGCCAAACAGAAAGAACCCTTAGAATTTGTTGAGTAGGGAAGTGTCAGGCTTGCACTTTAGGAAAATCCTTTTGGATTGGAAGATGGAGGAGGGCCGAGGAGAGATTTGAGGCAGGGATGTCGGTTCTTAGAAAAGCACAGCAGAAGTCCAGGCAAGGGACGGATAGTGAGTGCCTGAACCGGGATTGTGGCTGTGTGAGTGGAGAGAAGGGGGCCAATAGGAGAGGGGCTGGGGATACAAAAACAACAACCAAAAGTACTGAAGAGGGGCCCTGCCTTCCAAGAGCTTGGTCGGTACTAGGAGGCTTCCACCTGAAGATTAGGAAAGGCTCTTCAGCTGAGTCTTGAAGGGAGTTAAGGATTGCCGAACCAGGGAGAGCTTCTCATGTATAGGAAGATAGGTTCTGAGAAGGCACAAAAATAGGAAAAGCAATCTGTACCAGGAAATAACATACAGGCCAATTTGGACAGGATATAGATTGTGCCAGGAGTAAATCAGCTTGGTGAACCTCAGTAGATTCATTTGAATTCTCAGTTCTTTGAAGGCTGGGACACCTTTCTTCGCTGTATTTCTCTCTCTCTTAGAAAAGGATCCGACAAAAAATAATTTGTGGTGAGGTGTAAATAACCAGTGAAGCCAATCCGTTGCTTCTGCAGGGGGTATTTGTAAGGTTTCAGGCAATGGTAACTTGGGTGGAAGAGATTGTTTTTTTTGGGGGGATATTTGCTCCTTCTAAGTACCCCTAAAATCCCATCACTTAGGACTTAAAGCTGACTGTGTTTTCAGGCCTACCTCTACACTCCTGGATCTACCCAAAGCTCTCCAGAACAGAACCACCTCTCTGTTACTTTGGTTCACACCTACTTTTATTAAAACCATGCAGATAATAGTGGTTGGGAGGAAGGAGCTGATTTTTTCCTTTTGTTTCTCAATGAGGTGGCACAATAGTATTTTCTTTTCTTTTTCAAGGCAATCCAGATTAAGTGATTTACCCAAGGTCACACAGCTAAGTGTCTGAGGCTGGATTTGAATTCAGGTCTTCCTGACTCCCGGGCCAGTACTCTATTCCCTGCACCACCTAGCTGCCCCCCATAATAGTATTTTCAATCTTTTTTTCACCTATCTATTAAATAACCATGCCTGATCAGGCAGAGGTTGAAGGTGGAGGTGGGAGGGGGTGGAGAAGAGCAAGTTTCATAGATTTAGAGGTCATTGGGCAGTGCAGTATATAGAGCACTGGCCCTGGAAACAAGATCTGAGTTCAAATCCAGCCTCAGACATTAGCTGTGTGAAGCTAGGAAAACCTCATCTTCTGTCTGCCTCATTGGGGATAATAATAACACCTACCCTTCCAGAGATGTTTTGAAGATCAAATGAGATAATACTAGTAATGTTCTTAGCACAGTGCCAGGCACATAGTAGGTGCTTAATAAATGCTTGTTTTCTTCCCTCTCCTCTCTTGCTATATAGTTAAGGCCCTTGTTTTACCAAAGAGACAGAGAGAGAGAGGCCCAAAGAGGGTTTTCATCTCTGATGCTGCATGCTCACTCTCCTGACCTTTTCATCTTGTGTAAGCCTTGTTTATTCTTCTCCATAAATCCTCTATGGGTGAAACCTGCCAATGCATTAGAGGCCTTCCTCTTATTTTTCTCCTGTCTGGGAAACTGTAACACCTGAGTTGGCCAGTTGTTGTTTTTCATTGCTGAGCATCCTTTCCTGGTTATAGTGTTTTTTGATCATGTCTTTCACAGTCACATCTTACCGTAAAGTACATTTAAATACTAAAACACAAATGAATTCATTGAGGTTTTACTATCATGAATAGAGGAATGTAAGTCATTTAATTTAAAACCATACAACGAATTATAGGCAGTTCAGTGTCAGGTCTTAAATGATATCAATGGTAAAATATATTTAAAGAAACTTCAGAAAACTGGAATTATCTACTCAATAAGAACCTTGAAATAATAGGTTTGGGGTTTATAATATACTATATGAAGAATTACTAATTTCATGAATCACAATTTCTGAGTAAATTAAAATCATACTTAGGGGAAGGAGATAAATGCATTATTATTTGGACTAGACCAGTGATTTATTTGTTATGAAGAACTCTTGATGAGCCAATTTCTTCTACTAATTCCCCAACATTACCAGTTGTACCATTTGTAGTTTAAGAGAGTTGCCTAGGGCACTGTAAAGCAATTGACTTGCCCAGGGTCATACAGTTAAGTGTCAGAGGCCATACTTTGGCCCAGGTCTTTCTGACATCTAGACCAGCTATCTGTTCAATATGCCATACTTCCTCATAACCCAATTAATCAAACAAGCATTTATTAAGCTCTTAATAAGTGCCAGGCACTGTGTTAGGTACTGGGGATATAAATATAAAGAATTTTTGAAAAAATTCCTATACTGGAGGAGCCTATAGACGTATTATACTGACTCAATGTTATCATTTCTGTTATTTGGTACACTGTTCAGGTTTGCCTCAATTTCAGACACCTCTAAAATACAGGAAAGTGGGAATTATGAAACATAAATAAGGGAACAGTTGTTAACTTTAAAACGGGATTCTGTGCCTTAAAAAAGATTCACTTTGGAATTTATTTAAATAATAAACTTCCTTGCTTTAAAGATTTGTGATTTCATTTGTGCAAAACATCTATAACTCGGTAAATAGATTTGTAGAGCTGCTGTGGCTCAAAAATTCATTCCCCTGATGCCAAACGAAGACGGTGAAGCCCTTTGCTGGGCCTTTCCAGTGGAAATACCACCCCTGTAGTGCAGGGTCTCATCATCAAACATCAGGATTTATTGCAATAGCCTGCTGTTGGGGCTGCCTGCATCAAGTCTCTCCCCACTCCAATTCTTCCTTCATTCAGCCACTAAAGTGATTGTGACCAATGAGGCATGCCATGATTACAATCTGCTCCCTTTTGGTGGTCAAATTTTGGATACAAAAATTCAACTTGAAACTTTGAAGTAGTTCATAAAACATTAGCTTATGAAGGAATGTTGGAGATGACAGAGAGTGTGATACAATGGAAAGAGCCCTGGGTTTGAAGTCAGATGATATTAGTTCAAATCTTCATTTATTATGTGATTAATCTTGGGGAAAATCGCTTAATGTCTCTGGGTTTCAGCTTCTCATCCGCAAAATGAAATGATTGGGCTAAGTGATTTCTAGCGTCCCCTTCTTGCTCCAGATTCTATGGCCAACCCCAACTCCCTCATTTTACAAATAAAAATTCACACGGTTTTGAGGTTCACAAAGTACTTTCCTCATAATTACCCTGTGAGGTTAAGTAGTACAAGTATTGTGATTCTTATTTTACTGATGGGGAAATTTAGGCCCATAGAAATCAGTCTCAGTCTCAGGGCTGGGCTTAGAACACAGAATTCTTCTGATCCCCAAATCCAGTCCTTCCCCTCCACCCCCCAAACATCCATGCCTTGGATTTGGAAACTGAAGCCATCTAAGAATGTGAATTGTTATTCAGCTAGGTAGAGCTAGAACCAGAAGCCTGGTTTCCAAACCAGGCTAGAAATCTTTCTATGCTGCCTCTCACACAAACTGTTTTGGCAGGGTCTGACAAAACCTTGAAGGTCTGTTCTCATACCAACCTTGATCTTCGTGAATTTTGGTAAACTGTAGAAGATAGTAATGGATTTAGTATTCTTGATGATTTTATATTTAGCCTTCATAAATGAATCTTTCTACTATTTATGCTTCAATGATAACTCTAAAAAGTGTAAAAAAAGTAAATTTCCAAGCCAAAAAGACAAAAATGGACACGTAGTCAGATAAACTTCTTAGGAGGAAAAAAAATCGAATTTATAAGCGCTCCTAGGCCCAAATAGCAATGTGATATCTTTCCTTTTTAAAATATTTACCAAGTTCCCAAAAGGTGTCCTGTGCCCCAGATGATACTCTTGTAGACTGTGTTGTAGAAAGAATCTAGGGTTTAGAATCCCACAGAATTGAAACCCTCATTCCTTGACCTGATCTTGGGTGAATCTCTTCATTTCTCTAAAACTAGTTTGGTTCCTCATCTGTAAAATGGGGATAATCTCACAGGATTGTGGTGAGAAGAAAAAAAAACCCGTTTTGTCAGCCTAGTAGAAACATGATCCAGGAGGCTGAATAACCTACCTCAGAGCCTTTGAGGTGGAAACAGTTGAAATGAATCTAGCTGGCTTCAAAATAGCTCACTCCTCTGATTGGATAACCTTAATTGTCAGAACTCTTCCTCAGAAGAGGGTGGTCCAGTCCTTTGTAGGCAAGGCTGCCTCCAAAGTAGGGGTTCCACTTTTCCCTAACCACATAATGGGTGTATATTAGGTGGGAACCACCTCTGCAAGAAGCCTTTTCTAATCTTCCGTGTCTTCAGTCTGGGGTTATCTCCAATTTATCCTGTATGTATATATGTAGCTCTTTTCTCTTTCTCTCTGTCTCTCTTTCTTTCTCTGGCACATAATTGTGTGCATATTTTCATCATTAGACTGTCCTTAAGAGCTGGGACTTTTTTTTTTGCCTTTGTTTCCCCAGAACTTCAGAGTACCTAGGACATAGGAGCTTAATAAATAACTTGACTACTGCTCTGCCTTATTTCTTACCTAGCCTTAATCACTGAATGAGGGGTTGCCTCAAATCCTGACCTGTCAGAGAACCGAGCTTATTAAAGCTAAGGTCTCCTACTGCATCCAGGGGCCATCTCCGGTCGTCCTGATCTATATCTTGCCACTGGACCCAGATGGCTCTGGAGGAGAAAGTGAGGCTGGTGACTTTGCATAGCTCTCTCTCACTTAAATCTAACTCACTTGCATGTTCTGGCATCACATCTTCCAGAAAGAAAGACAAACAACAACTCGACTACCAGATGGACCTTGGGGAAGTCACTTCAGTCTCCCGGGACCTCAGTTTCTTCATTTATAAAATAAACTCGTTTAACTGCCCTAGGTCCCGTCCAATTCTAAAGCCTAGAAGCCATACCCTACACCTTTCCTGCCGAACTGGGACTATTTTTGGATATTCTACCTCGGCCACTACTCTACATTTATTAAGTGCTTAATTTGTGTTAAGTCCTGGGAAGAAGACAAGCGAACAGGTCGAAATGCAGTAATGTCACATTAGTGGAGTTCCAGAAAGGCAGAGTTAGATGGGAGATTGCTTTTACTGGGACCTAGAGGCCCCCCAAAATGCTCCTGTGTAAGGCAAACCCCAAAACAAAGTAACCTCATAAAAACCTTGACAAAAGCAGGATTTGGGATGGTCGGGGCGCGGAATTCTATTGCAGGATGCAAAGAAAATGCAAAACCATTTATCAAAGCATCCCCACTGTTGCTCCGCCGCAGCTCAGGCAGAGGGCAGGAGCGGACCCGTCACTAACGCAATGTGCCTGGACTCCTAAGAGGTGCTAAAGTGATACAGTCGCAGCTTTCTGCAGAGCACAAAAGAAAAGCCAGGGGAGTTCGGGTCTGCCAGGCCGGGCTAGGTTTCGGGAGGGAAACGGCCAGGGCGGGGAGCCGTGAGCTCTTAGCACACTGCCTGGGGTCAGACGCACGGGCGTCTGCGAGGGCGAGATAAAGCTGGGGCAAAATAAGAGCTACAACCAGCCCCTGGCGTCGGCCCCGCCCCACCCTGCAGATCTCGGTCTTGACCCGAAGCTCTCTCGCTGAGGGCGGGGCTCTTTAGGAGGGGCCGGTGGAGAGTGTGAGAGAGACAAACACACATCCTGCACACGCCAGGAGCCCTCAGCCAATCGGCTGCAAGGCGGACCATTCAAACCCAAGGCAGGGACCAATCGGAATTTTTGGCGCCACCGCCCGGCTGCACGTTTTGGGGCTGGAAGAGGAAGGGAAAGAGGGGCGGTGGCGGTGGCGTGGAGGGAGCGCGCGCGCGCGCGTCCCAGGAGGGGCGGAGGCAGCGAGCGCCACGGGAGCGCGAGGCGCGAGAGCGCGGGCTGGAGGCTAGTCGCGCGCCCGGAACCGCCGCCGCTGCCGGATTGACTTTTCTGTACTTTTTTGGATGTTTGTGTCCCCGTTCGAGCCTCGGCTGCAGGTAGGGACCCCCCCCATCACTTCCCTTCCTTCATCGGCCAGGTGAGGGGAGGTGGGTCCGGAGGCCTCTCCTCATCCCGTGTCCTCCGGACTGCGTCCGGTCCCCCACCCCCAGGATCGGGCGGGGAGCAGCCGCCGAAGCGGAGCTAGGGTGGCCCCGCAGTCCCCCGCTCCAGGGGGCAGGCTCCGGGTTGGTGGTGGGCGCCGCTGCCTCGATCACGGTGGGGGGAGGAGAAGGAAGCGACCCCCCCCCGGCCGAGAAGAGATGGTTCCTCCCCTCTTCTACCCCCCCCCCGCGGTGGTTTAAACTGTCCCGGAGCCCTACGCCTCCTGCAGCTGTGGCTCGCGCTCCCCGGGAGGGGGCTGGGACGGGGGGCGAGGGGAAGGGTCCTCCGCCCCCCTCCCCCTTCCAGCTCGGCTCCCATCCCTAGGCTGCCACCCGCGCCGCGGGGAGCCTTTAAGTGACTGACTGGGGCTTTAAATGACTGACGTTTTCCCTCCATTTCGGCGGCGCTCCGCGGCGGGAGGGGGGCTTTCTGGGGTCCCTGCCTCCCGGGGCGCGTCCTCCGGCCGCCAAGCCTTTATTTATTGCTCACACCACCCACCCTCATTCTGTACCCTTTTTTTGTGGTGGTGATGTGGAGGAATGGAGACAGATAAGCAATGGATTCTGGAAGTAGTTCAAAATCTATCTAGGGGTTGGGGGAGGCGGTCCTAGAGAGGGGTGGTCGCCGAGCTTGACCTGTTTTTTGTGTTTATGTCATCAATTCAAGGCCACGAGCTTTTAATGTAACACCTGCTAGGTGACAGGCAGCGTATTAAATGTTGAAGATACCAGAAAAAGTCAAAGACAGCCCCTGCCCTCGAGGAGCTTATAGTCTAATGGGGAAAGGGGGGAACAGTCTGCCTACGACTGTGTACAAACCAGCCCGATCTCGGATCTCTTGGAGAGGATCGAAGGGAGAGCACTAAGTTTAAGGGGGGATGGGAAAGGCTTCCTAGGGAAGGTGGGATTTTCACGCAGTCTTAAAAATAACGTGGGAGAAGCCTGGGGACCGGAGAAGGGGAGAAAAGAGTGTTTACGGCGGGATCTGAGAGGGTGAAAATGTGCGGAGATGGAGAAAGGTTTTTTTTTTAAAACTCCTGTTAGTGCGCGTGGATTTGTGACTCTGATTAAAGAAAACAAATTGTCGATGTATTTTGAAATGCCCCCTTAGAGATGGGATGTTGGGTTCACTGTTAGAAAGAAGGACGGGATCCCTCGGCGGAGAGCTTTGTGGGCGAGTTCTTAACTTCTAAAATACTATTTTTTTGGTAAACTCTTTGAGGGCAGGGACTGACTATGTTGCCACTTTTTGTATCCCCAGCGCTTAGCACGCAGTACTTGGCACATGGCAGTACTTAATATTTATTGACTTCATATATGTCATATTAATATATATTTCGTAATGATGCCAGTTTGTGATTAAATCTTGACATGGCGTTTAACATACTATTATCCTCGAAAAGTACTTTTGAAAGGATACTGGAGAAGTGGAAAGAATTCTTGTGTCTCTTCATCTCTGTGCTTGAGCTTCCTTTCCCTCCGTCTGTAAAGTGGGGGTAATTATACTTGATAATTAAGCTTGACTGGGTTGTTATGAAGAAAGTGGTTTGCAAATCTTAAGTCGCTGTTATATGTAGGAGAGTTATTATGGCAGAGAAGTGCTTAATTAGCAGGAGTTTGCTCTGCAAGGCACTGTTCGAAAAGGATTATAACATCTGGACCTTGCTGGTTAAGTTGATTACTTGCTGAAATTGATCCCTGCTTAGAGGACTTGGAGATGGCAGAGTAGAAAAGCTAAACTAGCTCATGAATGGACACAAAGGTAACTTCCTCTTTCGAACCTCTGATACTTGTCACAAGTTAGCATTCAGTTCGACATTAGTTGTGTCTGTACCTGCTTGTCATTTATAAAGTGAATATAATATGGAATAGGTATGTTTTATGGGGATACTTTTTTTTTTTAGCTGAAGGTAAAGGCCACTGCCCATTCCCCCTTTTTGGTTTGGGGAATCCACGAGAAAACTAGGTCATTTGATTTTATAATGTTTTTAATTTCATTCTTCCTCTTGCTGATTATTGGAGTTAAAGAAGAATAACAAGGTCAACTCCTTGAAGTAATCCTAAGAATTAGAACTTATGACAAATATATTCTTAGGAAATTACAAAAGACATTTATGAGGCAAACTGTTTTAGCATATCAAGAATTTATTGCAGAATGTTATAATACCCCTGACATTTTTCCACTATTGATTAATCCAGCCCCTCTTTAAACCTTTACAAATGTAGAGCTATGACATGTAGAATTGAAGAAGTGTTAAGAGATCAGTCTGTTTTCTTTTCAGTCTGGTTTTTCACAGTGCCACCTTTAAGTTAAGAGTTGAACATCTCTAAACTTAAAAAGTGTTTTTTCCCCCCTAGTTACTTTGTTACTTAGATCTCCAGGCATTTAAAAAGACAAAGTCGTTTTAAAAAAAAAATCCATGACAAAGCCTTTCTAGTCTTGAAAGTGGAGGCAAGCTATAGATCAGGGATTCTTAATCTGGAATCCATGGACTCTTAAAGGATGCTTGGATAGATTTCAGGAAGTCCCTGAACTTGGATGGGAAAAAAAATAACATCTTTATTTCAATTTAATTTGTTTTCTGTGTAATCCTTAGTATTTTATTTTGTGCTTTTAAAAGAACATTATTCTGAGTAGGAGTCTTTAGGTTTCACCAGATTGCCAAAAGGGGTCTACAAAAAAGTTTAAGAACTGCTGTAGAGACTTCATTTGAATGCAAGAAAAGTTAAGAACTATTAACATTTTGAAGTCAAATTTTTCTGGGAACTAAGTAGACTTGGGGTTTAATGGAGAGAAGAGTTCCAGGGGAACAGTAGGAGTGAGGATATTGAACTTAATGTACTGAATTTTGTCTTCCAATCAAATTTGACTGAATTGAGTCTATTCAAGAATACCCGAATATACACATGTATCTTAACCATTTTCTCCATTCAGATAAAGGTGTACATAAGCATGCGCAGTAATTATAAATTCTGTGTCTTGTTTTTTTGTTCTTTTTATCTCTCTAACTAAACACCAAATTGGAATGTGACTGCTATTTTGTAGTGAATGGCAGGGAAAAGGACTTGTAAGATTTTTTAATTTCTGTTCTAAAATCTGTCTGGGAAAAGATGAGTTGCTTTGTAGAATATGGTTTTAGTGCTTGGGGAAAGCAGGATTATGCAAAATATTGCTGAGATATTTTGAGGGGTTGGTTTACATATCAGGTAGCTGGAGAGGGCTCTGTGTAGAGGAAAGGATGGTAGGATCAGTGAAAGTACTTGTGTCCAAATATTAGCTATGTGACTTAGTACCTGTAATCTTGGACAAGTTGATTAACCTCTGGGCTTCAGTTATCTTCATATGTAAGGAGATAGACGAGATCAGTGGTGTGAAATTCAAATAGATATGTATCCCTTTGGACCATATATTGACTTAGAAAACTTCAAATCAACGTTATCTATGTTAATTTTTTATCTATTTTATTAACTATTTCTCACATTTTAATAAGTTTCTGGCTGCACTAGGAGTATTGTGGGTCCTGGGCACGAGTGTTTGACAGCCCTGAACTAGATGACCTATAATGTCTTTGCATCCCAAAATTTGAGTCTGTTTTAAGCTCAAAAATGCATGACTAGTATGGTAATACTCTTTAATTTAAATGAAGCTTGTGGGCACTTGATGATAGAAAATATAGTAGAAAAAGACTTGAAACAATTTAAGTACTTGTAAAAAATGTGTGGTTTGTGTGTACAACTTTTGAGATACCTATGGCATGTATGTATACTAGCTCTGGTTTTCTCTTTTTATTTATTTTTTGGTGCTTCTAGAAACTTAGCATTACTGCAGAGGACTGGGAAAAGACTTAGATATTGCTGTCCTAAAAAAAAAGTGTGAAAGTGCTTCTGTCTTTATGTAGAACAAAGGAAGTGCTTGTTTAACTTTAGGTACTGAAAATTTCCTTAGTATTTTACCTTTTTTTCTCATGATATTCCAAACTCCACCACTTAGCCTCTCCTAGCTTTGTATATTTTTTGTTTATGTTGTGTGTGTACTACTCTGTACCTTCTTAAATTATTTTGTCTTTCCAAAGATTACGAATAGATTAATTTTGTTTAGTTGGAGGAAGAGCATCTTCATGGCACTAAGACTGTGTTTGAATATCTCTTCCCTTGTGGCTGTAAGAATACAGCAGTGTCTTCATTAAGCAGGAAGTTGCAAAGTCATGTTTTAGGCACCTTTGAGAGTGCTGGATGTAACAAATTCAATTTAATGGGCATTTATTAAGTACCTTTGTGCAAGACTTTGTTAGCACTGAGGACACAAAGACAAAACTGAAACAGCCCTCATCCTTGAGGAACTTAAATTCTTTTGAGGGGTAGGACATATAGCAACTAAAAATAGTTCAAGGAAAATTTCAGTGGTAGGGAGCACTAATAATGCCTGTGAGGATCCTGTAAAGTTAGGGGGAGGAAGTGGTACCTGATTGAACCTGGAAGGTAGAGACAGCTTGTAGAAGTGCAGTATTGAGTTTGGAGAATGGGGTTCGGATTGGGTCGGAATGTAGAATTTGTAAAGGGGAGTGGTCTGAAATAAAACCGGAAATATAGGTGAAATTGTGGATAGTCTTAAATGGCACACCAAGGGAAAATTTGTATTTTTCTTCAAAATTTCCTCAGAAATTTCTTCAAAATATCATGTAGGCAATTGGGAGCTACCGAGCTTTCCGAGAGAGGAAAGAAGCTACAATACTTTTTATGATCATTATGTATTCTCTTGATTATTTGACATTATTACATTTACTTGATGTTATTAATGAATGTTGATGTTTATATTACTTGATGATGGTTATGTGCAAAGTTGTATGTGAATTAAAAGCAGCATGGTATAATAGACAGGGCATCCCTTTGAGAGTCCGAGGAGGACTTGGCTTGAAGTCTTGCCTTTGCTATTTGCTGTCTGTGTGACACTAAGCAAGTTGTCTTGCCTCTCTGGCCTATGCTTTTCCCATCTATAAAATCTTTTTAGTTTTCCCTGAACTTGGGGACTTTATAAAAAACAATCCCCCTCAGAGGCAAAATAAAATGATAGAGAGGTTGGCAGTAATTCTTTTCTATTATGTCATATAAATATCTTTTTAGTTAGTTAAAATGTTGATTTCAAAAACCCTCTCCAGATACAAATCTTATGAAATCAGTACTGACTTGCTTTTCAGACCTTATTTGAAAATTCTTCCACCGTGACCTAGTTATCACTAAAATCACCTAATTTTCTATACTAATAGTTATCAAGATATAAAATGTTAGTTTAACCACCAAAAAATATTACCTATGTTAATTATCAGTTAACTATTGAACATAATTGAAGGCTTTCCTGATCCTGCTAGTTGTTCCTGCTCTCTCTCTCTCTGTCTCTCTCTCTTTCTCTCTCTTCAGATGAAGATGTACATACTTACTAATCACAAAGCATTTATTAAATCTGCTATGTTCTGTGTACTGTGTTAATTCCAAGGGATTCAAAGATAACTTAGAAAGTCCTGGTAGTAAGGAGCTTATACTCAAACAAGGGAGATTGTATGTGTATGTAGGTATATGTGATGCCCATTTACACTATATATCTTGTATGTACATAGTTGTTTGCATGTTGTCTCCCTTAATAAAATGTGAAATTGAGGGTGGGGATCTTGTTTTTGCCTTTCAGTAAGTCATTTATTAATTCCCTGTTATGTGCCAAGCAATTTAGTAAATGTTAGGGGTAAAAAGAAAAATTAAAAAAAGAAAGTCCTTGCTCCCAAAGAGCTTACAATCTAATGGGAGAGATAATATGCAAACAACCATGTACAAACAAAATAGATATGGAATAAATTGGAGATAATCACTGAAGGAATGCACTGGAAGAAGTGTTGAGGAGGAATCAGGAAAGGCTTCTTAAAGAAGGTGGGATTTTAGTTGAGACTTGAAAGAAGTGAGGAGGCAGGATATAGTGTTCCAGGCACAGGGGACAGCCAGTGAAAATTTTGGGAGTTGGAGTTTCTTATGCAAGGAGTAGCAAGGAAGTAAGTGTCACTGGGTTTAAGAGCATGTGGTGAGGAGTAATATGTAAAAGAACATGAAACGTTGGAAAGGGTGAGATTATGGGCTCTGAATGCCAGAGAATTTTATATTTGATGCAAGAGTAATAGGGAGCTATTGGAGTTTATTGGATAGGATGTGACATGGCCAGACTTGCATTTTAGGAAGGTCAGTTTGACAGCTGAGTGAAGGATGGTCTGGAGCAGGGAGAGATTTGAGGCAGGGAGAAGCAACCAGACGGCTTTTGTAATAGTTCTCTTGGGATGAGATTTGAAAGGTGCTGATGGGGTCAGAGGAGAGAAGGGGGCATATATGAGAGATATTATAAAGGTTGAATCAACAGGGTTTGGCAACTGATTGGGTATGGGTGGTGACAGAGCGAAAAGTTGAGGATGATACTTTATTTGCAAGCCTGATTGACTTGGAGATGGTGGTTGCCTTGACAGTAACAGGAAAGTTAGGAAGAGGGGATAAAGAGTTCAGTTTTGGACCCAGTGAGGTTAAGTTGTCAGTGGGACAATCCAGTTCTAAATAGGCATTTAAAAATAGGCATATTAAAACAGGCATTTTAAGTTGTGAGACTGGAGGTGAGGAAAGATTAGTGCTGGATAAGCAGTGCATAGAGATAATAATTGAGTTCATGGGAGGTGATGAGGTCATGAAGCAAAATAGTATAGAGGAGGAAAAGGCCATTAAATGTGGCAATTAAGAGGTCGTTGGTAGCTTTGGAGAGAGCATCATCAGTTAAATGAGGAGGTCAGAAGCCAGACTGCAGAAAATAAGAAGAGAGGAGAGGAAAGAAGTGGAGGCACCTATTGTAGACAACCTTCTTAAGGAGTTTATCCACAGAAGGGAGGAGAGATTATGAATGATGGCTAGTGGGGGATTGAGAGATCAAATGAAGGTGTTTTGAGAATGGGGATGACTGGGGCATATTTGTAGGCAATAAAGGAGCCAGTAGATAAGGAAAGATAGAAGATTAGTGAGAGAGTAGTAAGGCTGATAGAAGGAGCAGTTTTCTAGAGAAAACAGCTTAGAATGGGATCACTTGTGTGTCTAGAAGGGTTTTCCTTAGGAAGAAAAAGGGCTACCTTTTCATGTGAGACGGGGGTTGAAAGAGGAGATAGTGGTAGAGGGCATCAGTTCGATGTGAGATGAAAAGGTGGGGGTAAGAGGGAACTCTCAGAGAATGACCTCAGATTTTTCTGTGAAATATGAGGCGAGGTTCCCAGATGTGTAGGGGAAGGGGGAGCCATGGGAGGTTGAGGAGTAGTGAGAAATTTTGGGAAACTGCTGTGGTCAGTGGGATCTTGAATTGAGTAGGGAGTTGTGAAAGGATTGCCCTATCTCAGTGAGGGCCTTGTTGAAATTTATTAACATAAATTTGTAGTGGACCCAGTCAGTACAGTTTTGTTTTTCTCTAGCTTTGTTCAGCAGCACATGAATAAGAGCAAAGCTAGGGGATAGTGGGAATAATCCAAGGCTGAGACTTATTAGCAGGGCACCATTAATAGGCAACAGAGAAGCAGATCTGTGAATATACAAAGTATTTAAGTTTAGGTATTTAAGTGGCAGGTGAGTGTTGAGCCTAGTTTTTGAAGGAGATAAAGAAGTTTTTTTGTTATGATGGCACCATACTGTGACACCAGAGAATTCCATATGATGATCTAATAGAGAGAAAGTACCTACTTAAGCAGAGAACCACATGGATTATAGTGCAGGTTGAGTTAACATTGTAATTTGAGTTTTATCTCATTTCATAGGCCTACAAATAAGAATTGAAAATGTTATCCCAACTCTGGGCAAATTGGCGTTCCTTTATAGATTTGGAGAGACTTTTTTTTTGCAGTGGTGGATTTTTATCATGTAAGTGGAAAGTATTCGTTAACACAGGTGTCTTTATATGATTTAGACCTAACACAGTGCCATATTATCCTTTATAAAGTAGACCTCAGAATGGTATGGTATAGTGAAAAGAGTACTGGCCTAGTCTAAGCTTGGCCCTTGATTTTACTTTTATTATTGTTGCCTTTTTTATATCTTGTGTTCATTTCTGAGTATATTTATCCCTTCTACCCCTCATGCCTTCACTTGGAAAGAGATAAAAAAATGCCTAAACCCAAGAGTTCCGTAAAACCAACTCCTACATGGCCTGCCTCTGACAGCATATGCAGTATTGCGAAAGGTTTACCCTCTCCATCTCCCCACTCTCATCTCTCCAGTTAAAAGAAGGGGGGCTTAACTTTAATGTGGCTTTGTGACCTTTTGAGCCTCAGTATTCTCATGTGTAAAATGATGTAGTTGAAAGATATGTGATTTCTAAGGTCTGTGTTATTTAATCATAATATTTTAGAATTGGGTAAATTAATGACATAAATTTAACATTTCAGAAAGTTACATATTATCTAATAGTTAAGCATTGTTTTGGGGGGGTAAGAGGGGTGCTATTAACTGGTACCTTGGAGCTCTTTTATCCCCTTTTTAATTCCTTTAAAAATTTTATTATTTTTAACATTCTTTTTTAAAACATTTTGAGTTCCAAATTCTCTCCTTCCAGCCCCTCTCCCAACCATTGAGAAGGCAAGCAATGTAGGAAATCTGGCAAAACATTTCCGTATTAGCCATGTTGCCCCCCCCAAAAAAAGGCAAGAAAAGTAAAGTGGGGAAGTATTTCAGTTTGTACTCAGTTTCATCGATTTTCTTTTTGCAACATTTTTCATTCTCTTCCCTTTGGAATTGTCTTTGGTCATTGTATTGATCAGTAGCCAAGTCTTTCACAGTTAATAATCATTAAAATACTGCTTTTACTGTCGACAAACACTTATTAAGGTCCTATGTGCCAGGCACTGTGCTAAGCACTAGGGATACAGAGAAAGGCAAAAAACCAAACAGCCCCCTACCTTCAAGGAGTTCCCGTTTTAATAGGGGATAATACATTTTAGATAATTAGGTACATACATGATATGTACAGGGTAGATGAAGGTAATCTTAAAGGGAAAGCATTAGCAGCTGAGGAGGTGGGATTTGAGCTGAGTCTTGAAGGAAGCCAGGGAAATAGAGCAGGTGAAGGGGAGGAGGGGAGTGTTTCAACCGTAGAAGACATCCAGTAATAATAGAAAAGGAAGAAATGTCAGTTCTGCATATACTTATTCCAAATGTTGTTTAAATTGTTTTTCAGATTAATTTTAGAAAATGCCAAGCAGGAAATTTGCTGATGGTGAGGTAGTAAGAGGACGTTGGCCTGGGAGTTCACTTTATTATGAAGTGGAAGTACTTAGCCAAGATAGCAAATCCCATCTTTATACTGTGAAATACAAAGATGGAACTGAACTTGAATTGAAAGAGAGTGATATAAAGGTAAGTGCTGTGTTTTTGTACCAAGGCATGTTTAAGAAATAACTACAAATATTATTGGTGTCTTATTTAGCTCATTAGGAAAATGTTATGTTATTTGAGACTCTTTAAGATAGAGGTGGGGAACTTTGGAGCCAGTGATCCACAAAAATATAAATTACCAAGGTGAATTTTTTGAGAGAGAAGTAGAAAGCTTTCCTCTTGTGTTATCTTATTATTAAAATGACAAGAAACACAAAACGTTCTTCAGTAAATATAACAAATAATGTACTTCCTTAGTATTCCTAGTTAATTAAAGAGACAAAGATGCACAGAGAAGAGTGGCATGGATAAGAAGTACACTTAGTGGGATGTTGATATCCTCTAACAGCCTTTTAGGATATTGTAATCAAGATTTACAAAGCTTTGTTGTGTTTTCACAACTGGGTATAAAAGATGACATCAGTCCCTTGCTCTCTCTACTTCTCAAGTAAAAGTTGTCAACAAGTATTAAACTTATGTGCCAGACTCTGGCATTGGGGATGCAAAGAAAGATGAGAAACATTCTCCATGTTGTGCCCTGCTTTTGTCCTCTCCCCCCAGTCTCTCTAGGTGCTACAGCACAGTCTGATTCAGGGGACAGTGTGCCAACAACTATATACAGACTGGACACAGGCAGGGTAAATTTGAGATAACGTCTGAGGGAAGGCACTAAAATAAAGGAAGGCTAGGAAAGGCATCTTGAAGATGATGGGACTTTAGATTTAGAGATGAGATTAAGCCAGGAGGCAGGCATGAGGAGAGACCGGTTCCAGGTAGCAGGGCAGCCAGTGAAAATGCCCAGTCAGAGATGGAGTGTTAGAAGGCCAGTGTTGCTGGATCACAGAGTAGGTGGGGGTGAATAAGACGTAAGAGGACTAAGAGATAGGAAGGGGCCAAGTTATGAAGTGCTTTCAGAGCCAGAGAATTTTGTATTTGATCCCAGAAGTAATAGGGAGCCATTGCATCAGAGCTTCCCAATCCCTTTAATAATAACTGAGATTTAAAACTAGAGAACCAAATGTAAAACAGGTTGTAGTTATTCTCTACTTTAATAGAAATTTATAGCCTGAGAAATTTGTTTTCCGAGATTCTTCTTGATTAGACTAGTCTAGCTTCTCTCTATCTTATGTGGAAACTAATGGTTCTCAGATGTGCTTCCTCATTAGGATGAAGGCCAGCAGTTCCAGCTGTGCTTTTGATGTGTCGGGTTTGAAAATGTAGTTTATGGTTAAGATTTGTCTTTTTAAAGTAAGTTATTATGAAACATCAATTAAGCAATGAGGCATTTTACATTTGTTTTCAAGCCATACTAATGTGTTTTGTGTATGTCAGTTGTGAATGAAAACAATTTTCACTGGGCTGTTTGAGTGGGCCAGGTACTTATTGCTTCCAGTGGTTTTTATCAAAGATTCTCAATCTCTATTATCTTAATGATAACATGTAGTTCTACTGAAAAGATTCAGCTAAAGATTAATTAAGTTATGTGGGCTGAAAAAAATCCAGTCATCTTGATGTGTATGTGTGGGGTCTTTCAAAGAGTAGATTGAGGTAGTTAGTATATGACTATATTTAGCTGTGATGGGGGTATTGATTGATACAATTTTTTCATAAGTCCTAAACAGCCTAATGCTACATTTAAGAGGTACAGTAAATATTTTGCGTATTTAATAGTAGTAGTTACTTGTTGAGGCCATGTTTATGAATGAACCTATTTGTTTTCCTTTTAAACAAGTCTGTCTGTATCTCTATTTTTTATACATTTATCTTTGTACATCGTACATTTGTACAACTAACTAGGATTTCTTTTTCTCTTCCTTTCTTCACCAACTTCTTATAGCCTTTAACATCATTCAGGCAAAGGAAAAGTGGCTCTTCTTCTAGTTCTCCTTCTAGACGCCGGGGAAGTCGATCTCGTTCTCGATCTCGCTCCCCTGGCCGTCCCCCAAAAAGCATACGTCGTTCTGCTTCCCAGCATGCAGAGACTAAAGAGAAGAAAGAAATTGTGGAAATCAACTTGTCTCCATTGGTATTGGAACTTTTCTCATGAAGACTTTAAGATTGAACTTGATAATATTTATAATTATTTAGTATTCTCATAGTGAATTTTAGCTATGCAAGTTGCCATCAAAACTTTAACATGCTGTAGCCTTTTTCTTTCTGAAGACCTTTTGTACATGTTTATTCATATTATTTTTATTTTTGATGTGGACTTGTAATTTCATTAGTGTAGAGAGCACTGGATAAGGAGGCTCCTTTAGCTTAGCATCTTTAGAGTTTTCTGGGCAACTGAGAGTTTGACTTGTCCAGATTCATATAACTAGCGCATGTCAGATCTGGAAGTGAACTTAGATCTTTTTGATTTTGAAGCTAGTGTGCTGCGGCTACACTGTGCTGCCTTTAAATAATACTAACCTTATTTATAGTTATACAAAATTGTGTGTTTATCACCACAAATACAAGGTAATAAATTGCAAAGTTATAAAAAGTGGTGATGGAGAAAAAAATTTCTTCGCTTTATTTAGAAAGGATGATTTCAAATTGCAAGTCACATGTAGGTGTTTCTAGTATTACAGTTTTGAAATCATTTTAAAATAGACTTAGCTTATTCCAGAGTAAATGAAAAGAAACAAAACTGACTTATTGGAATTAATTTCTGCTTAGTTATGAGCATGTCTTAATTCATGTACATATTTGTGTGACCCATAATGGCTGTGAAAAAGGAGTCCAGAGATTTTGGGGAGACCATGGGCAAGTCATTTTTGGGTTTCTCTTTCCTCATCTGTAAAATGAGGTCAAAGTAGGTGATCTCTAAAGTCTCTTTTAACACTTTAAAATTCTGTAATCTATCTTTTTTGATATAAATGTTTATAGTAAATAGAGCAAATTTTAGCCTCATTCTAATCTGTCAGCATCAGTAATCAAAGGTGATGCCGTGAGGCTGTTTTTAATTACATGTTAGTAAATACATTGAATGTGAATGTAATCAACTAAACATGCTTAATGTAACCATTTTTATTTAAATTGTTACATAAAAATAAATAAAGCATTATAACAACTTTAGTCATGTCATCCCATCAGGATTCTTTCTATAATGATTATTTCCTAAGTGTGCACACACTAAAATATCACTGTGCCCAGCAACAGTTTGCATAATGCATAGGTGAATATAGAGTTAGCATCTGCTTTTTTAAAAGTCCATTTCTGTTAATGGCTGTTATCCCCCTCTCTGAGAGGAAAGACTCTATTCAAGAAGAGCCTGTGTGGTGTCCCCCGTTCCCCCCTCAATCTCTGTTTTTTGCTACTTTTATGTTTGGGTACTGAATAACTTAATTATTTTTAGAAATTAGATGTTTTGAAGAGTTTCTGGTTACCTGTGAAAGAACCATTTAAAGCTAATTAATTATAATCTGAATGGCACTTTTCTGGTGATTCTTTTGGACTGCCCATTCCACTACAGCTTGATGATGGTCACTGCTTAGGTCTTCTGGTCTTAGTTTCCATGACCGTGGACTCACTACAGGTTGGCAACTGTTGTACAGGATTAAATGGTCCAGCTGCTGTTGAATATTGATACTATTGGATAGTGAGTGCAGTTTGTAAGTGAGACTGTTAGATGAGTATGGCTCACAGTTATAGCCTGAAAAGTTTATTCTGGTTTAATTTACTAGACTAGACCTATAACTTGGCCTGGAGCTTGATGTATTAATGTTGTGCTTCATTAGCTTTCTATGAGATATGTTGCTCTTTTTTTTTAATGTTTTATCAGTATTATATGATTTGATATTATTTTACTGAAGTGCTAGAGTTTTATTATTGCTTCATCTGTGTATTTTCTGTGGAATCTGGTAACATACAGGATCTGATCCATGAACCCTGCTATAAGCTCTTAGTCCACTAATAGAAAAACTAAAAATGTTTTTGCCTTTGGAAGAAGTGATGCCAAGAGGAAAGCAAAACATAGACTAATACTGTTTGCAAAGAGACAGATTCCAATTAGCAAATTTTACTCAGCAGATAAAAAACTAAATTTCTATAAGTTTCACATAGAAGTTGGCAGTTTTTATTGTGTATGATTGGCATTGTTTCTGTCAGTAGCAGGAGTCCTTATGTAACCATCATTTCTTTCTCCTGTGATGAACTTTACTAGGAAAGTTTATTATTAATTGCTATGGGACAGCAACTTCCTTCTTCCTCTTTCACACATCAGTTGGCTAGTTTTTTATCATTGAAAAACTTAAAGAAATCATGAATGTTTTTGGAAGGCCATATGTATTGTTAATTTATGGTTACTGCTTAAAAATTATTAGAACATTTTCTAAATTCTCAAAGGTTATTAAAATTTATGTAATTTTCTAAATTAGAAACAAAGTGGAAACAGCATTAGCAGATACAATGGTGAACCTGACCGGATAGAAAGGAATGACATATCTCACAGAAACATTCAGGTATGGAAACCTGTTGTTTTGTCAAGCAGTTCCCCTTTTGCTAAAATGGCTTTTTGAGAAGAAACAAACTATAAACCCTAATGCTTTCTTATGAATTGTTGTCTAACTGTGTTTATTATTGGTTAAATTATCATCAAAGGATATTGAAATTTTAATTTGGGGAGAGACATGTCTAACACTAGTTTTAACTGTGATGGTTAATATTTTTTTTACAAATTAGGACAAACCTTATTTGTCACAAGAAAGCAGCTATTTGGCTACACAGTATAGCCTTCGCCCAAGAAAAGAAGAGATCAGATTTGAAGAAGTAATTTCTCAAGAAGAGAGAAATGTTGTAAAAGGACCAAAATCAGTAAGAACTTTTGAAATAACAGCTACAGAACCAGAAGACTTAGAGTTTGGAGGAGGGTTTGGTATGTATATTAGAAATTACTTATTTAGTAAATTGTTGAAGAAATTGGAACCTTTATGCTGAAAAAGTCATTTGTTTAAGTCTTAAAGTAGAACCAGTATTCTCGCCTTTTGTGATTTTAAGAAGTTGATTAGTTTTAAAATTAGCTAGTCCACGTCCATAACATCCCATTATGGGTTACCATTTTGGAGTTGTTACTTGAAATGCAAGTGTTCATATTTAAAATTGCATAGTCATATCTTTAGACTGGGTTATAGTGGAGTCCAGATTTGGAGGAGAAAATGTAGAGCTGTCACTGGGTCCCCTCCAAGTATCCTTCCCTGATGGATGACTTGGAAAGAACAAATAGAAGATCTCGAAAGGCTGGAGCTGGCTCAACAGTTAGCGTTACATAGAGAGAAAAGAGGAAGTATTCAGCCTGTTGTATTAACTCTTCAGTGAACAATTTACAGAAAATCCTTTATTGCTATGCTTCCTTTAACTGAAGCATGCATCAGTTGGATTGTGCAAACTCTATTATGTTTGTTGTATTTAGTATATTTGAGGAAAGTTTAAAATCTATTTTTTAATCTAGTTGAAACACATTAGAATTCAGTTCATTCTTTGCAACTTTTTAGTCTGTTAATTCGGCAGGAATAACATTCTAAGACATTAGATTTTTAATTCCTTATTTCTGCCCAGATAACCTAGTGCTCATTACTGTAATGACTAAATGCCTTAATAACTATACAGAATTCAAACTGTACACAGTTGACCAAATTACCAAAATTGTCTTTCTGTCTCTAGAAATGAGAAGTTTCTGTTAATAGAATGAACAGCCACTTTTACCTAAACTCAGATTCCTTCAGTATAGTACAAGCAGAAGGTAGTTGAAAAGTTGGTGCGAGTATTTGGGGGTGAATCAGAAAAGGGAAACAAATATGAAAGAGTGCTACCTGAATCCTCATTGTGAGGGTGCATTTGTCATTTAATATTCTAAGCAGTAGAAAAGGGCATAATCTGTTACGTGGTGAACTTCTAGGTGGATAATAGGAAAAGTATAGTATAAAGGTAATACTTTCTTGAGTAAGTTTTATTCTTTAAGAGTTGTAAGACTGTTCCAGTTCATTCTATATATTGCTGTTGGATTAATTTTTTCCACAGCTGTGATCTTTTCACTTCTCTCCTCAAAAACTTTGAGCTACTTCCCATACTTCTTGAATAAAGTAGAGCTCAGGTCATTCTGCCTTCTGACCTCAGCCCACCTTTCATTTCAGCAAATACTTATCTCATTATGTCTTCCCCTACCCTGACATGTATTATATATTCTAGCTTAAACTGTACTTGTGCACTCATCCTCCAAAAGACGTTTTTTAATGTTCAGACCTTGGTTCATGTCCATTCCTTCTGTCAGAAATGGCTACCCAACCTTTTCCTTCCCATATTTGTATATTGAAATTCTACCTGTCCTTCAGGTTCTACCTCTAGTAGTACCTCTCTGAAACCAGTCCCCACCCATACAGGGAGTGATTTTTGTACTCTGAACTCCTTTAGCTTTTTCCTGGTCACTGTCATTCTCAGAGCTTATGACATTGCCTTTTCTTGTAGTTTTTGGGTGGATGTGTTCTGTTTAAAAGAAATACATTGTTGTTGTCTTCAGGGAGTTGAAGAGTACAGGTAGTTGGTGTTTTGGAAAGAATGCTCAGTTTAAAGTCAGAGAACCTGGTTGTAAATCTAGGCTGTGCCACTTTTTACCTTTGTGATTTGAGGGCCACTCTCTGACTCATTATTTCAGAAATAAAGAATTTACATCATGTGGAGTCTAAGATCTTTTCCCATGATCTAAATCCATAATCTTTTTAACCTTATTATTCATCCTTATATTCCGCACTGAGGGTAGCACAGTGCCTCACACCTAGCAAATGTTCAGTAAATTTGTGGAATGAATGAAAGAATCCCAGATTTCATGGTATCTATCATAATGTTATAAGTTACAATTTAAAATATGTCTGTTTCACAGTAGCAGTGTAAAGCAATATAAAACTGGGTCAGTGGCATTATAAAAATTGGATGTCTGGTAAAAATTATAATAAATAATTTTGATATGCTGCATCTTTGTTATCAAAATAGCAAATATTTGAGTGCCTTCTGTGTGCTACTTGCTTGAGGATATGAAAAATATAAGCTTTAGCCCTGGCCTAAAGTGGCTAACCATCTAGTTGTGTCTTAAGACAGTACACATTTTAAAAACGTGTCCAAGTGCCAAATAAATTCTTCTCAGAGATTATCTAGTCCAATTCCTCATTTTACAGAAGAAGAAATGGAAGCCCAGAAACGTTCTGTGATTTTCCTGGTGACTCACAGGTAGTAAATGGCAGAGCTAGGATTTGAATTCATATTTTCTGAACCTGTCTACTGTGTAGTGTTTGTTTGCCAATTGCATTAAAATAACTTATTAATTAAAAAAATATTTTGAGAGATAATCTGTACTGTGAGGTTGTACCACTTCTTTGCTCTGTCTTTCAGTTAGGAAATATTTACAAATGACTAAATATTTAGAAATCTGACACATGGCTCAGTAATATGTGTTGCTGAATTAATATCAGGCTAGAAGAGGCGGTAGTTTAAGTGCATTGGACCTGGAGTCAAAAGACTTTGACCTGATACTTACTAGTTGTGATCAAATCATAAATGAGTAGTCCCTGAGGTTCACTGAATGTTAAGAGGTAAGGAGAATGTTTGTTTTATCTGCCTCTGTAAACCCTAAAGTACCATAAAAATGTAATCTCTTGGCAGTATGATCCAGTAACTGAAGGCTGGGATAGTCATTGCGGAGGAGGTAGGTCTTGAGCTTTGCCTTTTAATTAGGATGTGTTGTTTGTTATTTCCATCATGTAAGATATCTTGGTCATGGCACTGTACCATTGGGTTGTCTGTTTGTGGTCTCATTTTTGATATGTAATTGGTTTTCCTTCTTTCTCTGTCATAAATACAAATAAAGAGAGGTAGAACTTATCTAAGTGGAATGAGCAGGAAGTTATTTCCTAAGGAGAAAATGATTTGAGAAATGATGCAGTGACTAGGAGGTGTGAGTGGTTTGGCTAGAGGGAAGGGTTCTTACTTAGAATGGTTTAAAAAGTTGGAGAGGATAGATAGGGCCCAGATTGGAAGGGGTGATTAAATAAGTGAGGTTTGAATTTTGACTGCAGGTATTGAGACTGATGAAGGTTTTGAGCAATAAAGCTAATGGGTGAAAATCACAGTCTAAAGATAAATCTGGCATTGTTGTGTAGGATAGATTAGGAGTGAGAGAGTGGGAAAGAAACTACTGGAGCTTTAGGTAAGCTAAAGCTAAGGCTTTATTGGATTAGCCCAAGACTGAGATTTTGGAGGAAGAAGTGGTAGATGGTATCTATGATAGTAAAATCAAATGGGTATGATATCCATAACTTAGAGGGCTGTTGTGAAGATGAAATGAGAGAAGACAAACTGTATGCGGTATTTTAAAGTGTGGGTAGAAATGGTGACATTTTGTGAGTTGGTAACAATGAATTTGTGGATTGAGCTGCATAGAATTCTATAAAAATTATTTTGACTTTTGGATTAAAATCCTGTTCTTTTTAAAAAAAATTATTCAGAACTTATCTGTTTCCCACTGATCTTTCTTCTGTTCTCTTCCATGCATTAAAAAAATGCTTTCATGACATTTTTTATTTTGATAATTCTGTTGTTAACCTTCCTGTTCCCTATCCTTCTCTCCCTCCCTCCCACCTACCTCCACTGAAAGAAAAATAAAATCCTTGTGTCCAGTAGGCACAATCAAGCAAAACATATCTGCATCATCATGACATCTTTAGAATCATGATTGGTCATTGCATTGATCCTTTGTATTATTTTCAGGTCTGCTTTCTCTGTTTCCTTATGACCCCTCTGCCCCCGATTGAGAAGGGAAGGGAAAAAACAAAACCCTGTTAAAAACATACATAGACAAAATGAATTCTCGAATGGATCACATCCAGATGTGTGTGTGTGTGTGCATGTATGTATGTATTTTCCCCCTCACAGTTTCCTGTGTACACCTCTATTAAGAGTTAGGTTTCATCATAAGTGCTTTGGATTTGTGGTTATTCATTATATTGCTAAGTGTTCCTAAGTATCTCAGTTATTTGTCTTAACAGTATTGTTGTTATTGTATATATTGTTCTTTTGGTTCTCATTTTCACTCTGCATCATTTCATAGAAGTGTTCAGGTTTTTCTGAAACCCTGTGTTGTCATTTCTTACAGTATAGGAGTGTTGCATCATGTTAACATACCATAACAGCCCCCCAGCTGATGGGTATCCCCTTAGCTTCCAGTTGCTTGCCACCACAGAAAGAACTGCAGTAAAATATTTTATACACATGGGTCCTTTTCTGAGGGTTCCTTTTTAAAAAAAAACAGCTGTTTAACCTTTCATCAGGATTTGATTCTTGAATATTGATTGTTTTATAGGAGCTTTTTCCATTATGATTGGTCTGCCGGTTATACTCTTTATGTTGTTGTTGATGTGTAGAGAAAAAGATCCCAGTCTTGTGAATCTTCCTCCTCCTTTGCCACCTTTGGCTAATTTTTGGGAAACCAGAGTGTTTGGAGTCTATCTGCTTTGGTTTTTTCTCCAAGCCCTCTTCCACCTCCTGCCAATTGGAAAGGTAAGTGTTTATTAAGCAGGATAGTATGAGAATTTTTCATTTTTGCCCATGTAAGTAATAATTGTGCAATGATTCTGGAATTAATTTTTGTATACTCCATAGAACCTAGCATAATGCCTTGCTCAGAGGTCCTCAAAAAACACAATGCATTAATGCTTCATATTTTGAAGTCTTTTTTGTTGTATTATGCAGTAACAGTTATTAAGGCTTAAGCTGTTCTACTTAAGTTTATATAACTTTTCATATGAATTGAAGCTGAGTAATGGGCAAGTTGGATGCAAAATAAAATCCCTATCGCTCATATTACCTCATGTTTCTGATTAAGATTATATTAAAAATGGAGGTAGTATAAAGAACTTGAGTGGACTTTGGACATCATATTTTATGTCATAGAAGCTTCTAATTTCCATTTTTCCTCCTCTCCCCGAAAATTGTCAAGATTGTTGAGCATTTCATAGTGTTCTCAATTAAACACATACTCTGCCCATTATGTGCAATGTGAAAATGCTTACTCAGATGATTTAAAGGTTTTATTCTTGGTCTTTGTAAGTTTGCCAGCTGCTTGTAAACTGAGATTAATTTTATTACATAGAGGAATACCATTAGGGAGAGAATAGGACTTAGCAAATATATTGGAACCTCACTAGAATACTTCAGTTTATTGTGAAATTCAGTTTTTGTTAAAAAGTGGGTTTGTCTTGAATTTGTTACATGGAATTTGGTTTCTCAAGTAACAATAAAAGTGTATATTATAGTATGATATGAGATATTGATTCTTAGTATTTTGCTGGTGAAGTTGCAGTGTAAAGTAAAATGTTACTAAATCAGCTTAATTAAGGGGGAATACTAGTTGGGAATATAGGATATTTATTAAGAAATGAATTTTATTTTTGAACTTTGTCATACAAGGTAGAACAGACTAAAGACCAGGAAGCAGTTTTCAGACTTAATTTAATGAGTAGATAAATATTATTTGACAGATACCACAAGGACAGTGCTAAACTGTGGATTCTTAGTAGGTTAAATATATTCTGATTTACAGTCGGCCATCTAGCTTTTATTAAGCACCTACTATGTGTCAGGCACTATGTTAAGCGCTGGGGAGACAAAGAAGAGCAAAAGATAGCCCCTGCTTTCAAGGAGCTCACGGTCTAATGGAGATATAGTGTGCAAATAATTATATATTGTTTTGATAGATCAAATTATGAGTTCTGAAGTAGTGGAGTTTGAATTAAAAAACTGAATAGCTATTCTGGGGAGTACTATTTGGCTGCCATTGGGAAAATGTTTTATTTATTCAATTCAAAAAATATTTATTGAATATCTTCCATGTGTATAATTAAGTATTATTGGGTGGGGTGGGTATACAAAGAAAGTAGCTAGTCTTTACTGTTGAGGATTGAGGACATTATGCATTTGACTTTCTAATAAAATAGGTCATGTTAGTGTAATGAGTACCACAGTGAGAGTTTTATACAAGTACTGTTGTAGTTTAGAAGAGAAAAAGAAGTAGTATGAGCTGGAGGGGCCCAGAAACCACTGGAAGATTGAAACCTGGAAGGGGCCCTGGAGGTCATTTGTCTAAACCTCGTATTTTACAGGTGAGGAAAATGAGGCTCATTTAGGTCAAGTGACTTTCCCAAGATAATAATAAGTTGTGAAGTCAAAATTTGAATTCATGTCCGATGGTTCCCAAATTTAGTGTTCTTTTCATTGTACCCATGAATAATCTGAAAAAGCTTGATGGATAAGTTTGAAATATTTGAATTTTGGTTGAATAGAATGGGTACATGTTTTAGGGGTACTTGAACACAAAATAGAGGGGTTTTTTCAATTGTCTGTGGACACTGGAGAACCAGTGAAGGTTTTTGAGTAGGATAGTAGCATGGTGAAAGTGGTGCTAATTTGGAAAAATCTGGTAATGGTGTTCAGAATAGTTTAGAAGGGAGAAAGATGGGAGGGAGAGACAATTTAGGGATGCTGTTGCTATGTAGTCTGTGTGTACAGTTACGATGAGGTTGGTCTGGTAATTGGGAAAGAAAACAATTAGGAAAGGCATTTTGGAGTAAGAATCAGTAGAACTCATTGGATATAGTGGTGAAAAAAAGGGATGAGGTAAAGAAAACTTAGAGATTAAAAAAAAAAAAGAAGAAAAGCCTCTGAGGGATGGGGAGAATAGGGAGTAGTGTAATAAATAAGGACATAAAAAAGTGAAGTATTTGTAAAGGTGGGTTTGAAAGAGGCAGGTTTGATGAAGAGTATTTTGATTACCTTGAATTTTGAGTGATGTGCATGCTTTTAATCATTTTTTTTTCTTTCTCCTAAGGTAGTAGAAGGAACACCTCTTTATGATGGAAGAAGATTAAAATATAGATTAAACGGTAATTCTTGTTGAATTAATACAATTGTAACTTAGAAGCCTCTAGTAATCTGGCACGTGAAATGTTTTATATAAAATATGTATGCAATTCTAGAGTTCAAACAATTTGCTCATATGATACTACCTTAAATTAGGTACTTCTAGAATTGTGTTAATTGTTGTTTGGATGCAGTATTTATTTTCATCAGGACAATAATTTTTTTCTATTAATTTATTTTGATTTATCAACAATCACTTCCATATGCTTTTGAGTTGAAAATTTTTCTCCCCCTTCCTCCCCCCCACCCTCCCCAAGACGGCGCACAGTCTGATATAGGCTTTACATTTACATTCCTATTAAACATATTTTCACATTAGTGAAGTTGTAAGTAAAAATTAAAACCAATAGGAGGAACCATCAGAAAGATGAAACAAAACTCAACAGAAGGTAAAAATAAGTGATAGCGATTTGACTTCCATAATTCTTTCTTTGGATGTGGACAGCATTTTCCATCCCATGGCCTCTGGAGATGTCTTAGATCCTTGTAATGCTGAGAAGGGTTCAGTTTAACAATCTTAGTCATCGCATAACATGGCTGTTATTGTGTACAAAGTCCTCTTGGTTCTGCTCACTTCACTCAGCATCAGACCATATTAGTCTTTCCAGGTTTCTCTGCAGTCAGCCTGTTCATCATTTCTTATAGCACAATAGTATTCCATTACATTCATATATCACAACTTGCTCGGCCATTCCCCAATTGATGAGCATCCTCTCAATTTCCAATTCTTTGCCACCACAAAAAGAGCTGCTATGAATATTTTTGTACATGTGGGTCCCTTTCCCATTTGTTTCATCTCTTTGGGATATAGCCCTAGAAGTGCTATTGCTGGATCAAAGGGTATGCACATTTTTGTAGCCCTTTGGGCATAGCTCCAAATTGTTCTCCAAAATGGTTGGATCATTTCACAACTCCACCAACAATGTATTAGTGTTCCAATTTTCCCACATCTTCTCCAACATTGATCATTTTCCTGGTTTGTCATGTTGGCCAATCTGATAGGTGTGATGTGGTACCTCAGAGTTGTTTTGATTTGCATTTCTCTAATCAATAACAATTTAGAGCATTTTTTCATATGACTATAGATGGCTTTAATTTCTTCATCTGAGAACTGTCTGTTCATATCCTTTGACCATTTATCAATTGGGGAATGGCTTGTGGAGAACAATAATTAACAGATTATTTCTTTGTAGTCCAGAAAGGTTATTAGCTTTCTCTCACCTCCCCTGGGTTCTTGGTTTTGCTAGTATGGACATGGATGCAAACTGTACCTTCTCCATGCCTTAGTAAATGAACTTCATGACTTTCTTTGGCCAAAAAAATTCATTTCTTCATGGCAGTCTTTTGGTGATAAACCTTTTCCACATTTAGTTTGGCTGAAGAATGTGATCAGATTTATCCTTGGAGCCTTTCCAGACTCATGGGCCTTCCTGGGCCTGTTATCTGTCATTGCCTCCAAAAACCCAGGGCAACTCAGTCCATAATCAGTAATGGGAATGGGATGTTATACCTACATATTAATTGTCATTTTATCCCAGTTATAAATGATGTCTTCCTCAGATTCTTTATAACACTGTTTTCTCTTGTGCTTTTTTCTTGACTTTTAGTAATTTGTGTATATGAGTGATATTGTCTGCTGCCTCTTCTCTAACACCTTTGGTAAACGCTCTTTGAGGGAAGCAGTTGTGCTTTTAATATTTATGGCATCTGCCACTAGTATGTTCAATAAACATAGTTGGATTATAGGATCATAGCTTGGGAGCTGAAAAGTACCTTAGAGGTTATCTAATTCGGCATTATATTAGAGGGAAGCAAACTGTAACTTGCCTAAGGTCATTCAGGTAATAAATAGGATGGCTAGGATTCAGACCCAGGATTTCTGACTGCATATATAATACCCTTAGTGGACTCGTAAGTTTTCAGGTTCTCTTCAAAAAATGTAAGCAATTATACCATGTAAATGAATGGGAAGGTCTTGCTGAAACTAAGTATTGGTCTGGGTCTTCTGGTTTATGGAAATTTCTCTGTCAGATGAGTAATGTAAGTCCAAGTATAGTTTTTATAGTTTTGGTTAGTAGACATTCAGAGTATTATAGTTCATAAGTATATCTTTTATTTATATATATTTTTATATATATGTATATAGATAGTATGATATTTATATGTATATTTATGTGTGTAATACACACACACACACACACACACACACACACACACACACACACACACATATATATATTTGTTCCCATCTTTTTTTTTCATAGACCATAGTACTTTCCCATAATTGTATTATGTAAATGTAGTTCTCATTGGTCTCTCTTGCTTATTTTGGTATATTTTATAAACTTTTAAAAAAGTAATTCATAATCACTCATTCAGCTAATCTTTATTAAACATCTGCTATGTACATATGAACAAATACAAAAAAGAAATGTAATAGGAGCTTTTGCTGTCTAGGAACTTACTGTCTAATATCTTTATCCCTGTAATCCTTGGGAAGATGGTAGGGTACTCAGAACTGGATTTAATCTCATCGGGATTCTGTCTTCACTACATGACTATGCCTGCCTGTTTTTGGAAATTTGTTAAATTGCATTGTTTTAGGTTTTGCTACCAGATATCTTGACATAAGCATTTTAGAGTTTTTCTCCCTGAGTGCCAATTTATATTTTTCTAAGTAACCTCATTTTTTCTTTATTCTTGCAAGAGCCATTGTTCTCAAAGGTTGAGCGGACTTGGAGACCTGAGAAACATATTACATTAGATTAATACTTTCATTTCTTTGCCTATTTAGTGAGTAAAATACCTGCTCATAGGATTATATTTAGAATGAATGATAAAGAATTTGGCAAACAATTCTGTGTATATTTAATTTTGAATAAAATATTTATTTTTAACCCACATGGAAGTTAGGGAAAAGAATTAGCTATGTTATATCTATCACTTTATCAAGTACAATATGAAATAAAGATTAGGCAAAGTATAACAGAGTTAAAAAGTTTACACTATTTTATCTAAACCCCATTTGAAAAAAAGATCTAGATTTCAAAAGTGGAAACAATAAGGATGATTCTTGACTCTTTGCTTTCACAGAAAAATTCTTTATAAAAGAAGTTTAATGCGTTAAAATATTAACCCTCCCTCCCCCCAATTGATTTCACCTTAATTATGTATCAGGCACTATGCTCAGCTCTGGGCGTAAAAATACGAAAGAGAAAAACTCCCTGTCCTTAAGTAGCTTATATTCTAATAGGGGAGATAACACAAAAAGCCATTAGACTAGGAAAGGGTAAAATCACAGAGATGATGAGTGGATCTATGGGGTAGTCAAATTATATACCCTTTGTAGAAGCAATGGTCGTATTGATTTGATTGCTTTTCCCAGAGCAGGAGTAGAAAGAAGGGGTTAGAGTGTGGGAAATGTGTCAAGCAGCATGATAGGATGATGGTGGGGTTAACTAACTGGGGCGGGCTAGATGTCGTGAGGTCTTCCATCACAGTAAACAAGATTCAAGGTATTCATGTCTGTATTATAGTTTTGGGAACTTGGCTTCTAGAACCTTCTGTTGTGCTTCTGATGAACTCAGTGATTTTGCTTGAGAAGTAGCAACTCAATCTAAAGATTAAATGATCATTTCAAATTTTGAAGGTTTTAAATATCTACTGATAATTGTATTAATTTGGTTCTTATTTGTCTTCCTAAAAGAGCAAATTACTCCCAGCTTTCCAGCATAGTTGATAGTGTTAATATTCTTAAGTGTTCTCAGATAAGCATCATTACATAGTTTTTGTATGCTCAGAAAGTCTTGACTAACTATATTTAGTTTTCATATATATATATATATATATATATATATACACACATACACACACACACACACACAGACACACAGACACACACACACACACACACACATACATATATATATATATATATATATATATATAGTGAAGACCAAGAGTTTTAAAAATCATTATTGTAACAATTTAAGTAATTTTTGTCTCATTTAATTAACTGCCTACTGTTTTTCTTTTTAAAGGATTCTATGCTTTTATTCTGACATCTGTAGTCACTGGAATATCTCTGTACTGGGGGATGGAGCTCTATTATGTGTATGATCATTTCCTTCAGTTTGCAGTTGCAGCTACAGTTTTTTCTGTAGCCTTGAGCATTTATCTCTATGTCCGGTCCTTGAAAGCATCCAAAGAAGAGCTATCTCCAGGAAAATCAGGTAAGCATGCTTTCAAAAAGCTTCATGTAGAATTTTGTAAACTCTACTATCTGATGTAAGTACTAATTTTCAGAACATTTAGGGTGTTGGGCTTTTTTGAAATGCAAAGGTGGGAAAGAAATTTTTTTTTTACATACCCATTAAACATATTTTCACATTAGTGAAGTTGTAAGTAAAAATTAAAACCAATAGGAGGAACCATCAGAAAGATGAAACAAAACTCAACAGAAGGTAAAAATAAGTGATAGCGATTTGACTTCCATAATTCTTTCTTTGGATGTGGACAGCATTTTCCATCCCGAGGCCTCTGAAGATGTCTTAGATCCTCGTAATGCTGAGAAGGGTTCAGTTTAACAATATTAGTCATCACATAACGTGGCTGTTATTGTGTACAAAGTCCTTTTGGTTCTGCTCACTTCACTCAGCATCAGACCATAAAAGTCTTTCCAGGTTTTTCTGAAATCAGCATGTTCATCATTTCTTATAGCACGATGGGAAAGAAATTTTAAGAAAGAATAGAAATATTAAGTCTTTAATTCTTTGATATCTTTTCGCCTTCCTTCCTCCCAGCTTAGATTTAATGCCGTTGTACCATTTTTAATAGCTTACTTATAGGGTCATAAGATTTAGACAGGTTATCACAGATCTGATTCCTTCGTGTTACAGATAAGGAAATGGAGGCTTAGAATGGCTTACTTGTCTAGGATTATACCAAGTACAAGGTTGGAATTTAGATCCAGGTATTCAGATTCCAAGCATACTTTCTTTTATACTAATTATGTACTCTTGGCTAATAAACATTGTAATTTATGAATAATTTTATTTGAAATGCTGAGTTGGTGAATAGTTTTTTTTTTTAAATTTCAAGTACATAATGCTGAAAATTTCAAGTTTAATGATTGGGGCCGAAATAATTTTTGAAAAATACTTTTTCTTTTGCAGGAAATATTGTCTATGATTTCTTTATTGGCCGTGAATTAAATCCACGAATTGGACATTTTGACCTCAAATATTTCTGTGAATTGCGTCCAGGATTGATTGGTTGGGTTAGTCCTTTCTTAAAACAGTAACGTAGATGATCAGGCTCTGTATTAAGATTAAAAAAAAAAGAACAACTAAATAGCTGATGCTTTATTTTCCCTAAATTTAGTCATGCAGAATTAGATGATTAATGTTAACAGGTTACACATAGAAACCAATCATTTAAGATACTCTGCTCTTCGGGTGTGTACATCTGTTTGAGTAGAAGATTTATAAATTTTCTTTCTTTATGCTTTTTATTGCCCTCATTTTCATTTAAATATAAAAGTCTTCTAAGAAAGTTCTCCTTTGATGCCTCATCGTGGCGTGGAGTTGACTGTGGTTTCCTGAGAACTATGCCTGTGGAAGCTAAGCTGTGTCAGGCCCTAGCAGATTGTAAAGATTCAGGAATGAACTCTGCAATGCACCAGTTTGGTTATCTTAAGACCAGCCTGTTAAAATCTGGGGAAGTCCACCATCGTGTTGGTCACAGGGTGATGTGGGAACAGCAATTCTCAATGACTGTCTACCAACTCAGAGGAGTCGTCATCTGCATGGTGTATGGAGGAATCATATCAAGTTTCAGATCCTTTAAGTGAGAGTAGAACTTTTTTACCCCTTTGTCTGGATTCATTTATACTTTTTTTTCACATTTCTTTTTTTAGGTTGTTATTAATTTAATAATGCTTTTGGCAGAGATGAAAGTCCAACAGCGTGAAACCCCATCTTTAGCAATGATATTGGTTAACAGTTTCCAGCTTTTATATGTGGTGGATGCTCTTTGGAATGAGGTAATAATTCCCAATGTGAGAGAGTTTAAGAATATGTTAATGTTTCTGAATATAACTAATATTATCTGTGGCATATTTTTAAGGTCTGTTGATGTGGGCTTCTCTGATGTTTATTCTTGCTCTCCCAACCTACTGCTACTGTTCAAGGTTCATTCATTAATCCATTTGCTGTCAGCATCAGTCTTTTAGCTGCCAGGAAGCCTTTCCAACCTAGATGGTCTGCTTCTATATATTTCTATGCAATCTCTGACTCTACACACCCAAATATTTTATTTTACTTTCTCATCATTTATGCTTTGAAATTTCACTTAGCTTCCCTGTTTTGTTATGGTGCTTTTGGGAGATACAGAAGAAATATCAGACGTGATTCTTGCCTTCAAAGAATTTACAGTTTGGTAGGGCAGATTAAGTTAACCAGAATGAAATAGCGTGGCATACTGGTAAGAAAGTGGCATATAGCTCTTCCCAGTGAGCTGATTTCATTCCATCCTCCACATCTCTTTGGAAACAGTATCATCATAATGCTTGGGTCTCTTGGGAATTTTCTTTTTAGGTGTGTATTGTTGATGTCCACTAATCTCTACAGTTGATTTGTGGATGAATGTGTGCAGGGAGTGAGTAGTTTCCCAAGAAACCATAGGAAAATTCTTAACATTAGCTTGTCTTTAACTAATGAATGTTTTAATTCTTCAATAGCTGGGACAAGCCTAGAAGCAGATAAAACAAGAACAAAAGCCTAAGAATTGAATTTCGGGGATTTTGAAAACCACTTTTCTTCTTATATCTAGTTCTTCCTAACATTGTCCAAGATGGAGTTCAGGGAAGAGAGAGCTAGAAAGGCATATTGAAAGAGGATACAGATAGTCATAATTTAGGCAGGAAAAATTGGTCAAGCTGTATGGAAGGGACAGTGGTTATGATAGTAAAAATTAATTTGTTAATTTTTATCTTGGAGACTAGCACACAAAACAGCAGTTAACAGTATGATATGTAATATATAATTTGGAATGTAATTGAAAAGTTTCATAAAATACTTTTGAAGTTCAGAGGACAGAGATATTAGTGAGATCTTGAGTTAGGAGAGGCTTCATGGATACAGGGAGAAGATACAGGAATATATTTTATATGAAAAGAGTAATGTGAGCAATAATGTGAAATAACCTGACTAGAAGAGTTATCTAACACTTGTGGTTATTCTGGTTAGTGATGAATTTATGGGCCTTTTATTTTGTTTAAAAAAAAAAGTCCCAGACAGCTTTGCTGTAGATGTTGCAGTAGTGAAAGCTCATAGGCAATAATGCCTGTTAGGAGTTTTTCTACTATTATTTATAAGACTCTGAAATGGGGATAAAGAAGGAGACCGATTCTGTTTGAAAGGCCCTAATGTTGCTCTACCTTTAAGCTGATGTTGGGGCACTGTTTCCCTTACCCTTCTTAGATCCAAGTAGTTGAAATTCTCCATCTCTGTTATTAACATAACTTCATACTACATTTGAGCTCTTTCCCTGAGAGCATGCTGATCTAAGTCTTCCTTAGAACTTTTTTTGTATGTTGCCACCACATAATGCTTCCACTTCTCCCTCTGTCGAATCTCATCTAGATGCTTTCCACCATGTTTCTCCTTTTGGTTTCCTAAATTTCTCAAGTGAATATATCTTCTTAACATACAGTCCATTTCCTTTCTCTCCCCTTTACCTATTCTTTTTTTTTTTGAATAAAGTTCGTAGGATCATGAGTCAAGAACTGGAATGGACCTTAGCTGTTATCGATTCTATCTCCCACATTTTAGAGATGAAAATACTTGAGGCCCAGGAAAACGATGGCTTATGCAAGGTCATTCAGTTTCAGTTAGGATTTCCATCCAGGTCCATTGGCTCCAGAGATGACTTTCTTTATACTTCTTTAGGTTTGAACTAAATGGAAGAAAGGGAATAGAATAAACATTTATTAAGTGTGCTGCTATGTGCCAGCCACTATGCTAAGCACTTTACAAATATCTCATTTGATCCTCACAAGGAGGTAGGTGCTATTGTCATCCCTATTTTGTAGTTGAGGAAACTGAGGCAGACAGAAGTTAAGTGACTTGCCCAGGGTCACACAGCCAATAAGTGCCTGAGACTGCATTTAAACTTGGGTCTTCCGGACTCCAAGCCCAGTACTCTATTCACTGTGTCAGCAGCTGATGCTGCTGAAGATTCTTAAATTCTAAGATTCTGGGTAATATGTAGGTAGGACTATTAGCTCCCATACTAAGGGCTAATATACTGTAGGAGGTATATACTTGTGTTCTTGTTTCTACTTTTTCTGTTTCCTCCTTAGCTGTTAGGCTGTGAAGTGTCATCTCTTTGAGTGAAGAAGCTAGTGGGTGCAATGGAGTGCTGGCCTAGAGTCAAGAGGATCTGAGTTCAAATTTGCTCTCAGATAACTCACTACTGTGTGACCCTGGGCAAATCATTCATAACACTATTTGCCTTGATTTCCTCATCTGTAAAATGGGGATAATAATAGTAACTACCTCTCAAAATTATTGTGAGAATAAAATGAGATATTTATAATGCACTTAGCACAGTTTCTGGCATGTAATAGGTGCTTAACAAATGCTTATTTCCTGATGGTCATATTGATATGTGAGAAGACATGTATAAAACAAAGGTCCTGACTTTAAAGGATGAATCTCTGGGTGGGGAGGGAGACAGGATTAAAAGATTGTTAAAAATTATTTATAAAAGAGGATAATAGGCTCTGAATAATGATTTGTGGGGCTCTCAGTTTAAGTTCACAGCTTTAGCGTAAGGACTTTGTGACATCTTTTTTGCCTCTTTCTTGATTCTTGCTTGTTTCAGATAATTGAAGTCATGACAAGTCACTATAATTTTTAAAATCGAGTTAAATATGACTCCTCAACTGACAGAATTTAATGTTCACTCATAAGTTGACGTAATTCACCTGAATACTGCCATCATACTAATTTTATTAGAGCTTAATTGTCCTTTTCAGGGGTAAATTTTAGTTTCATTATGTCTTTTTTCCCTACTGTATTTTTAGGAAGCTTTGTTGACAACTATGGATATTATACATGATGGATTTGGGTTCATGTTAGCATTTGGAGATTTGGTGTGGGTGCCGTTTATCTATAGTCTACAAGCCTTTTATTTAGTCAGTCATCCTAACGAAGTTTCTTGGCTTTTTGCATCCATTATTATTGCTTTAAAAGGTAAGTCATAATTTTACTTGTTCAGTGTTAATTATTATGTATAGAATTTATTGTGCCATATTGTCTGTTCATGGCGTCTGTCAATTATTGAAAGTTCCCATTAGTTCAAGCCAGAAATGACACTTGCCTTCAGGGAAGGTAGGTATTTCATATTTTGGACCATTAGCAGCTTTTTCCCAAGTGCTTTTGAGAAATGTATTAATGACAGTTCAGCATTCAGTAGCAAGTACTTTTTTTTTTGACACCTGCTGTATGCAAACTGTAAGAGATATAAACTCTCAGCCCTCAGGTTTATAATCTAGTAAGGAAGTTAAGACGTGCATAAATGCCTTTAATACAAGTGCAGGGTTGTATGTGAAAAATACTGTAAGTCAAAAGAAGAGATCACTTGGTGTAGTGGGGGAGAGTGATGATCAGAGAAGATTTATAGAAAGTTAGCATTTTAATTAGGCCTTGAAATATGGAATTCATTAGTTGGGATTGGGGCTAAAGAGATACTCAATAGAGAGATAGCCTGGCATAGTAGTTAGAGAGCTGAACTTGGAATTAGGAAGACCAGTGTTCATATCTTGCCTCCAAAGCTTACTCCACTGTGTGACTATGGCAAGCTTTTTTATATATCATTTTTAAATTTTCAAAGCACTTTACAAATGTATTATTTGAACTTTACAATCCTGAAGGTAGGGATTAAGAATTTATTCCTGTTAGTCTTTATTTTACAGATGAGGAAACACTCAGAGAGGATAAATTATTTGCCCATGATCACACAGTTAATAAGTGCTGAAGGTATAATATGAACCCCCATCTTAACTGATTCTAAGTCCAAAGTTCCAGCCCTGTACCTTTGCCACACCTCTAATCTCCAGTTTCTTCACCTAAAAATGGGGTTAATAATACCTACCACATAGAGTCCTTGTGAGACTCCAATGAAATAATATATAGGAGTTCTTTGCAAACCTAAAAGTACTATTTAAAAGCACCAATTGCTAATTGTAATATTGTCATCTTTTCAGGCTGAGGGCACAGCGGTAAGATGATTGCAAAGTATAGGTGCATTTAGAGATTATAGGGAAATATCCAGCCCTAGATTATCTACAGGTTGATTATTCAGGCATACTAACGATGATGTTTTACAGTTTACAATACTATATGTGTAAGGCTTTTGTTATCCCATTATCCCATTATCCCGTTATGTATGAGATGTAGGTTTAGTAAAAATTAAAATTAAAATTTGATATTTTTAAAATTTACATTCTGTTGTATTGTTTTTATGACTCTTCTCCAATTAGATTGTTAGTACCTTGAGGGTAGGGATAGTATCTTACTATTGTACTCCCTCCTCAGAATAATGTCATATTGAGTTAGTTTGGCTCATTAGTGGGTTTCACTTACTTTTGTCAACCCTGAATAATTTTACAAAAATAGGAGAGGGAAATTATTTCAACTGCTTAAAAATATATTGAATATTAGTAATGTAAGAACAGCTAGCTTAAAATCATCTTTTATTATGGATTTATTCAAGCCCGAATGTTGAATCAGCATTAATAAATTCATGACATAATGGCTTTAAAACTAACTGATCCTTAGAAGTGGGGGGAAAATCATATTTTGGTCATACTGAAAACTCTATCAAATGATTGAGGCTATGTATTGGAATTTGGATACCATAATCTTAATTGTAGAATGGAATTCATTACAGTCCTTGTCCTTCTTTGATCCCAAGGGTTTAAGTATTGACATAACTAAAGGAATATGGCAATAGTAAATTTTTTTGAACTTTGAATTTGAATTTTGAAAACTATTTGAGTTTGTTAAAATTATTAAATGAGAATTTTTTTTATTTTTAAATTTTAGTTTCAGGATATACAGTATTCCGTTGTGCAAACTCTCAGAAAAATGCATTTCGGAAAAATCCCAATGATCCTAATTTGGCACGTAAGTATTGATTGTATAAAAAATTATTTTTATATACTAATATTACATATGTTTATATACTTGATTATATGAAATATGTATTTCTTTACACATAGATCTGAAAATTATTCATACTTCAAGTGGAAAGAATCTTCTAGTGTCTGGTTGGTGGGGTTTTGTTCGACATCCCAACTACTTGGGTGATCTCATTATGGCTCTGTCTTGGTCTCTACCATGTGGTAAGATCTGATATTTAACTACTTGTAATGAGAGTGTTAAATTTAGTGTTTTCCCAGCCGAATGAAAGATCTATAGATTCTGTTCTTAAATGGGCATGTGAATTTGAATCCAGTGCGATTCCATTACATTTTTGCCTGTAAGGGCTGCAGATATCTCAGACTATTTCTGCTTTGCATTTAGGAAGAAACTAAACGTGTTGATATCTAGCACACTTTCAATGAGTGAAATTTCCATGATTAAAGCTTATTTACCCTTTAAAGTCCTAGAATATTTGTAGGAATTTCAGTGTTTTGGAGGGGTTGGAAAATTTTCTAAAATGTGTTAAATATTTAACTTTTTTGGTTGACTTGGTCATCATTAAGAACTAGTTATACTCATTGTAACAGTGATACACTTAGGGACTATTGAAGTACATGATTTCTTTTTGCCATTATGGCCCTTAATTGCTTTCCAAACAAGGGCCCCTTCTAATCTTAACTGACTTTTGCCAGGTCAACTAGGTAGCCAAATGTGCCTTAATTTTATCCACAGTTCTCAGTAGGCTCTGGCTTAAAGCTTTGTGGTTGGAGGGTGGGGAGACTCCTGAGTTCTAAATGTCAGAGGTATTTGCTGGATATATGGATTTTAATTGTAGTGTGCAGTGTGGCTGCTACCAGGTAACAGTTTCTAATCTTCTACTGTTGGTATTGATTCACTGACCCAGTAAATAAGCTAGCACAAATGTAGCTATTTTTTGTTGGAGAAAATTGTATAATCTGTTAGAAAAGTGGAAGTTAAGGGAGTGATTTTAAAGCAACTGTTTTTTTTTTAATTTTAAAATTTATTTATTTACTTTTAACATTTGGTTTAAAAAAATTTTGAGTTCCTAATTCTATCTTTCCTTCTCACCCCTTCCCCACTCACTGTGAAGGCAAGAAATGTGATATCAATTATACATATGTGAAGTCACGTAAAACGTTTCCATACTAGCCATGTTGCAAAAACATTATGCTTTAGTCTGCCTTCAGACTTCATCAGTTCTTTCTCTGAAGGTGGATAGCATTTTTCATCATAAGTCCTTTGGAATTGTCTTTGATCATTGATTTTGTTTACTTGTGTTCGACTCTTCATGATCCTAGGGACCACAGCACGCCAATACTTTCCACGTGGTTTTCTTAGCAAAGATACTGCAGTGGTTTGCCATTTCCTTTTCCTCTCCATGGATTAAGGCAAACAGAGGCTATGTGTCCAAGGTCAAACAGCTAGTATTTGTCTGATGCCAGATTGAACTGAGTTTCCCCCCCCCTTCAGAGCTAGCGCTCTATCCACTGAGCTTTCTGACTGCCCCATTTGATCATTGTATAATGTTCTTCTGGTTCTGATCGCTTCATTTTGCATCAGTAAGTTTATTTCTTCCTAGGTTTTCTGAAACCATCCTGCTTGTTATTTCTTATAGCACAATAATATTCCATCACAATCATATACCACAATTTGTTTAGCCATTCCCCAAATGATGGGAATCCCCTCAATTTTTAATTCTTTGCCACCACAAAAAGAGCTGCTATAAATATTTTTGTACATATAGATAATTTTCCTTTGATCTCTTTGGAATACAGACCTAGTAATGTTATTGCTGGGTTGAAGGGCATGTACAGTTTTATAGCCTTTTGGGCATAGTTCCAAATTGCCCTCCATAGTGCTTGGATCAATTTACAACTTCAATAGTTGAAGCAGCTCTTTCAAAAGTATACATTAGCTGTGAACATTTTTACTGGCATCCACCTATTCTTCCATTCGTGTTATGTCCCATAGAGAGCCCCATAATGATTTGGTGTTTTAATTTTCTACTGAGGATGGAATAAGAGGAGATTGACTAAAGGATATGGAAGAACAATCTCTTGGTATTAAGGATTGTTAATTAGTAGAATAGGCTATTTAGATGTGGTAGAATCTTTTATTTTGAAGAGCCTTATATTAAGATGTGATGCCTGGTTTATTATATCTCAATTCAAAACTATCGTACCAGGAGGGACTCAAGTAAATTATTTAGTTTTGTACTTTTCTCTATTATAAGAGAATATCGTGCATATATTGTTTAATTGCATACATTAGTATAGGAAAAGGATTTGAGGTTAGAGGACTGGGTCTTAGCTGGAGTTAGACAAAATAGGTGATTTTTAGTGTCCCTTCCAGTCCTATGATCCTGTAATTGACTTTTTTCTTTTCTCTAATAAAGACTCCAAAACTTAGGATGAGTTTTTTGAAAGAATTTCTGGAGGGGCAAGGGTTTGGAAATTAGATGTAAGTAGTGGCAGAGTCAAGATGGTGGAAGTAGAGGGAGCATTTTTGTCTAGCTCACCCAGCACGTCTATTCCGCAATGACCTAGAAAATGCACCAACTTGAATTCTGATTGGGAAAGCCAAGAAAATTCACATTGAGTCATTTTTCAAGTCCAGGGCAGCCTTTAGGCCACAGGTTCCCCAACCCTGGATTAGGGGCTGGCCAGGAAGGCACACTTTGCCGAGCAGCAGTGACTTAGTTCTAGCTTTTAGTCCAGTGTATAAGCTCCAGAACAAAGGGGAGCCAACAGTTCAGTTTCTGTGAACCTGTGTAACCTTCCAGATGGCTAACCATGACAAAGTCTAGCTGTAGTACATTGAAATTCTCAGCCACATTAAGTCTCCAGACTCAAACCTGGGCCAGAAACTTGTAGAGATCAGATAAAGAGTAGTGAATAGCTCTCTCCCTGGATCATACTGCTCTAGAAGCAGCAAAAGGATGTCGAAGGACAGAAGTGCAGGCCATCTTCTCCCTTTACTGTCACTAACAAAGTCCAAAGTCAAGAAGTAGGCCGGAAGAATGAGCAAATTAAAAAAAAAAGAATCCCACCATAAAGAGCTACTATGGTGACAAAGAATGATGTGAAAACATCTACAAGCAAGTCTCAAAGGAAAAAAAAAATTTCAAAAGCCAAAGGAGCGCTACAGAAGAAAGATATGAGAAGAGAACATTAACAACTTGGAAAAAGGTATAAAACCTTACTAAAGAAAAGAACTTGGGGTGGAGCCTTGCAAGATGGCAGAGTAAAGGCAGGGACTCACCTGAGCTCTCCCCCAAACCTCTCCAAATACCTTTGAAAAATAACTCTAAACAAATTCTACAGCAGCAGAACCCACAGAAAGACAGAGTGAACAAAATTTGCAGCCCAAGACAACTTGGAAGGTCAGTGGGAAAGGTCTGTCACACCTGGGTGAGAGTGGAGCTCATTCCAGCACAGGCCACAGCAAACCAAGAGTAGGCCTTGGGAGCCACTGAATCTGCAGTGGCTGCTTCCAGAGCTCTCAGTCCACAGAGGGTAAGGGGGTTGAATAAGTGGTCAGAAGGAGATTACGGAGGTCTTTTTGTTAGCACTGGGACAGGACTTTATTGCTTCGGTCATACTTGGATCCAGGTTGCAGTTCTGGGTGGCAGTCCCAGGGGGAGGAGAGCACTAGTACAGCAGAGCTTGTGGCCACAGTGGAGTGGGGACCCTCCTCACGGTTCCAGGACATCAAAGAATGCTTGTGGTCATTCACAGACCAGAACATAGGCCAGAAGAGTAGTAAACACCTCTCCTTAGATCATAACGTGTTGGAAGAACCGAAAACTTGCTGGTACCTAGAAGTATCTCTGAAAACAGCTGCACAAAACCCCTGAAACTTGGGACAGTTCACTTTCCACCCTGGAAGCAGAGCCCTAGCTTAAAGAGCTAAAAGGTCAGGCTGGGAAAATGAGCAAACAATGGGAAAAAAACAAAACCAAACTGATTATAGAAAGTTACTATGGTGCCAAGGAAAATCAAAACACACCCTCAGAAGAAGACAGCAAAATCAAAGCTCCTACATCCAAAGCCTTCAAGAAAAATAAAAATTGGTCTCAGGCCATGGAAGAACTCAAAAAGGATTTTGAAAATCAAGTAAGAGAAGTAGAGGAAAAATTGGGAAGAGAAATGAGAATGCTGGAAGAAAATCATGAAAAACAAGTCAACAGGTTGGTAAAGGGGACACAAAAAAATACTGAAGAAAATAACACCTTAAAAAACAGACTAGGCCAAATGGCAAAAGAGGTCCAAAAAGCCAGTGAGGAGGAGAATGCCTTCAGAAGCAGAATTGGCCAAATGGAAAAGGAAGTAGTAAGTCCTTAAAAATTAGTAAGGAGCAAATGGAAGCTAGTGACTTTGTGAGAAATCAAGAAATAATAACACAAAACCAGAAGAATGAAAAAATAGAAAATGTGAAATCTCATTGGAAAAACAACTGCCTGGAAAATAGATCTAGGAGAGATAATTTCAAGAATTATTGGAATATCTGAAAGCCGTGGTCAGAAAAAGAGCCTAGATATCATCTTTCAAGAAATTATCAAAGAAAACTGCCCTGATATTCTAGAACCAGAGGGTAAAATAGAAATTGAAAGAATCTCCCAATCATATCCTGAAAGAGATCACAAAATGAAAACTCCCAGGAATATCATAGCCGAATTTCAGAGTTCCCAGGTCAAGGAGAAAATATTTCAAGTAGCCAGAAAGAAAAAATTCAAGTATTGTGGAAACACAATCAGGGTAACACGAGATATAGCAGCTTTTATTACATTAAGGGACAGGAATATGATATTCCAGAGGTCAAAGGAGCTCAGATTAAAACCAAGAATCCCAGCAAAACTGTAATCAATGAAGGGGGAAAATTGATATTCACCAATGTAGAGGAATTTAATGCTAAGTAGAAAAATTGACTTTCAAATACACGACTCAAGAGAAGCATAAAAAGATAAACAAGAAAGAGAAATCATAAGGGATGTATTAAAGTTAAACTGTTTACGTTTCTATATAGGAAGATGATATTTGTAACTCATAAGACCTTTCATTATTAGAGTAGATAGGAGGGCACAGGTGTGAGTTGAATATGAAAGGATATGTAAAAAATAAGGGGTGAGAGAGAGGAATGTACTGAGAGAAAGAGAAGAGAGAGGTAGAATGGGGTAAGTTATCTCACATAAAAGAGGCAAGCAAAAGCTTTTACAGTGGATGGGAAAACAGGGAGGTGAGAGGGAGGGAGTGAACCTTACTCTCATCAGAATTGGCTCAAAGAGGGAATAACACACTCATTTGGCTATAGAAATCTATCTTACTGTACAGGAAAGTAAGGGGGAAAGGGATAAGGGAAGGAGGTGGTGGTGATAAAAGGGAGGGCAGATTGGGGAAGGGGTTAATCAGAAGCAAAACACTTTTGAGGAGGGACAGGGTGAAAGGAGAGATAGAATAGAATAAATGGGGGAAATAGGATGGAGAGAAATACTCTTAGCAATAGTAAATGAAAAAATTTTTGAAGCAAGTTTTTCTGATAAAGGTCTCATTTCTCAAATATATGGAGAACTGAATCAAATTTATAAAAATGAAAGGTATTTCCCAGTTGATAAATTATGAAAAAAATTTTTGTTGGATCTCAAAAGAAGAATGGAATGAATGGGGAAGAGGAATGCACTGGGAGATGGGGATGGGAGGGGACAAACGGGGAAAATTGTCTCACATAAATGGGATGTGTTTATGAATGGAGGAGCAGGCGTATCCATGTGGAGCAAGCAACACTTGAACTACTCTCATCTGAACTGGTTAATGGATGGAAGAATACACATGTTCACAGTTGGGTACAGAAATTAGTCTTCCTTCGTGGAAGTAGAGGAGTAAGAAGGGATGGTAGTCAGAAACAAAAGGGACTCTTAAAGAAGGATCAGGGATTTCAGACCATGATGCAATAAAAATTATTTATAATAAAGAACCATGGAAAGATAGACTAAAAATTAATTGGAAACTAAATAATCCTAAAGAATGAGTGGGTCAGACAACAAATCATAGAAACAGTCAATAACTTCATAGCTCAAGAAGGATTTTAAAAGTCAAATAAGGGAGGTAGAAAAACTGAACAATTCATTTAAAAACACAGTTGACAGGGCAGCTAGGTGGCTCAGTGGATAGAGCACCGGCCCTGAAGTCAGGAGGACCCGAGTTCAAATCCGGCCTCAGACCAAACATTTGACACGTACTAGCTGTGTGACTAGCTGTGTCACTTAACCCCAATTGCCTAAAAGCAAAAAAAACCCCCACAGTTGACAAAATGGAAAAAAAGTACACTGAAGAAGGATCGGGGGAAAGAGAAGTAAATGTGCAAGATGATAGGATGAAGGGAAATACCCACTTAGCAAGTATAACTGGAATGGGATGAACTCACCCACAAAACAGAACACAATGAATTAGACACCAGAAGCCAGAAACACATTACAAGAAACACATTTGAAATACAAAGATACACACACAGTTAAAATAAGAGCTATGGTCTCAAAGCAAAAATAGACCTAATTAGAAGAAATAAACAGGGACAGTACATTTTAAAGTGTTATAGACAGTGCATTAATATCAATATTAAACATACATACCAAATGGTAAAACATCAGAAATTCTTAAAGGCAAAAATTAAATGAGTTATAGGAGAAGATAGTAAAACTGTAATAGTTGGGGACTTCAATTTAACCCTCTGAGACTTGGATAAATCTAACCATAAAATAAACAAGAAATTAAGCTGAATAGAAATTTAGAAAAGTTATATATGCTATAGATCTCTGGAGAATATTGAATGAGAATAGAATGGAGTATATGTATTTCTCAGTCATGTATGGAACCTTCACAAAAATTAAGCATGGGTTAGGGCATTAAAGCCACACCAAAAATGTAGAAAAGCAGAAATATTAAGTGCATCTTTTTCAGACCATAATGCAATAAAAATCAAGAGACTTTGAAGCATAGAGTAAAAGTTCATTGAAAATTAACTTAAATTCTGAAGAGTGGGTGAGTTAAGGAACAAACCATAGAAACAATAATTTTATTCAAGATGATGACAGCAGGGAGACAACATACCAAAAAGTATGGGATGCTTTACAGCAATAAAAAAGAAAGCAGATCAGCAAATTGCAACTAAAAAACTAGGAAACCAACAAATTAACAACTCCACAATATAAACACCAAAATAGAATTCTGGAAATTAAAGAGATGAACAAGATTGAAAGAGAAAAAACTGAAGTAATAAAATTAGGGAGCCAGTATTTTGAGAAAACTAATAAAATAAATGAGCCATAAATTTGACTAAAAAGAAAAAGATGGTGGAGTTTGCAGTCCCTCTCCCATTTTCATCCCTGAACAACCAAAAAACAGTGCCCTAGAACCTATCCTGGAATAGTGGAGCTAGTGGAAAGATGGGGTGGACCAGTCTTTTGATCCAGGAGACTTATAGGATCAACAAATAAGATCCATATCACTCAGGTAAAAGAGGAGCACAGTCCCGGATAGAAAACATCCCAGCAAGCTGGAGGCAAGCTCCACCTCAAAAAACCAGTGGGAGGTCCTGAGCCCCAGAGCAGTGGAGCAGGCAGATGCTAACACCAGGACCCCCCTACATTCTTTAGCAGAGCTGGGAAATTGGCAGGCTCCAGGTTGGAGAACCACCATGTGCGCCGGCCAGGCGGGTGTCCTCTAGCAGCTGAACCTTGCCTGCTTTAGCACAGCCCCAGGGAAATACAGAAAAATGCCACCTGGCCTCAGCAGACACCAGACACCACTACTAGGACCCCAGCTCAGCACCAGGTAAGCTGCCAGACCCCTATAGCCTCCAGCAGCAGGTCCCTGGGGCCCCAGGGCACAAAGCTAATGACCAGGCCTCTGAACCTGAGCAAAAGAAGCTTGGGCAGTGCCCCCTGTGCTCCAGCAGGAGAGCTCAACTTTAAAAGCCATGAAATAGGCAAACAAAATGAGCAAAGAGCAAAAAAGAACACTGACCATAGAGAATTATTATGGTGATAGGGAAGATCAAAACGCAAACTCAGAAGAGGACAGCATTGTCGATATACCCAAATCCAAAACCTCAAAGGGGAATATGAACTGGCCTCAAGGCCAAAAAGACTTCTTGGAAGAGGTCAAGAAGGATTTTAAAAGTCATATAGGAGAGGTGGTTGAAAAATTGGGAAAAGAAATAAGAGGTATGCAAGAGAGAGTCAACAACTTCGAAAAGGAAGGACAAAAATTGAATTGTAGATGGGCCATAAAACCCAGGCAGCTCCTTCAATGTCAGAACCACTGGGCATTATTTTTCATGAGGGTTAGTTAGTCTCACTAGAGAGAACCTTTACTTTGGGATATAAACATTTGGGACAACTATGCTATAGTAAAAATTCCCAATTCAGATGCCTGACTCAACAGTTATCCTAGAAGGCCCTTCTAAAGGAAGGGGGCCTTGCAGCCCTAAGCTTCCATCAGAGACTGCAGGGATGAGATGTCAGTATTCCAGCATAGTTCTCGACCCACCAAGTGGTTATGACTTCCTCACTCAAAAGTCAGCAGGTCTCAAGTGGATGCTTCTGCTTTCTCATGCCTATATATCCATCCTAGCAAAATTCAGTGGGCAGTGCCACATCTGCCCAGCCACAGGCCAAGGGATTCTTTCCAGCCTTTACACATTTTTGTTGTTTTTGGCCTTTCATGAGCCCATTTGGGGTTTTCTTGGCAAAGATGCTGGAGTGGTTTGCCATTTCTTTCTCCCTAGCCCATTTTACAGATGAGGAAATTAAGGCAGGGTTAAGTGACTTGCCCAGAGTCGTATAGCTAGTGGGTGTCTGAGGCTAAATTTGAACACAGGTCTTCCTGACTCCAAGCCCAGTGCTCTATCCACTGCACCACCTAGCTGCCCTCTTTACGCATAGTGACAGCTGACTTTCAGTGGCCATAACTGTGGTGTGACATCACAAGTACACAGGCCATTAAGTCAGTGGTTTGGCTGCTAGCAGGCTTGTAGCAATACCTACAATCTAGTCTCCAGTCCTTGGAAATAGCAAAGTTAGATTTCATCATAGATGTGCCAGGAGTATGCTGGTAAATATTTAACAATCAGCTTTTTGGGGGGTGGGGTGGGGGGAAATGTATGCACAACTCATTTTTAGGTTTAATCTGCATTATTAGCATTTTCTCTATCACTTTAAGTCTAGACAACAAAACAATAAATCAAGCCCTGATTTGTAACATTTGCCAATAAAAAAAAATCGTATGTAGAAAACAATTCTTTAAAAAATATGATTGGCCAAATGGAAAAAAAAAATCCACTGAAGGAAGTAGAATTGGCCAAAAGGAAAAGGAGGTACAAAAGCTAACTGAAGAAAACAATTCATTAAAAACTAGAATTGGGCAAGTGGAAGCTAATGACTCCAAGGCATCAAGAATCAAACAAAATCAAAGAATGAAAAACTAGAAGAAAATGTAAAATACCTCATTGGAAAAACAACTGACCTGGAAAGATCCAGAAAAGATAATTTAAGAATTATTGGTCTACCTGAAAGCCGTGATCGAAAAAAGAGTCTGGAGAGCATCTTTCAAGAAATTATCAAAGAGAACTGTTCTAAAATCTGGAAACCAGAGGGTAAAATAGTCATTGAAAGAATCCACCAATTACCTCCTGAAAGAGACCCCAAAAAGAAAACTCCAGAGAATATCATAGCCAAATTCCAGAATTATCAGATCAAGGGGAAAATACTGCAAGCAGCCAGAAAGAAAGAATTTAAATATTGAACCAGAGTCAAGATAACTAACGCAGGACTTGTCAGCTTCTACATTAAAGGATTGCAGGGCCTGGAATATGATATTCCATAAGGCAGAGGAGCTTGGATTACAACCAAGAATCAACTATCCAACAAAGGTCAGTATAATCTTTCAGGAGAAAAGGTGGATGTTCAGTAATATAGGGGATTTTCAATCATTCCTGGTTAAAAAAACAAAACAAAACAGAAAATTTGATTTTCAAATACAAGGCTCAGGAGAAGCGTAAAAAGAAATGGTAAGCAGATGGACTTCAGAAAAACCTGGAAAGACTTCATGAACTGATGCTGCATGAAGTGAGCAGAACCAGGAGAATACTGTACACAGAAACGGCAACATGGTGCAATGACCTACTTTGTTACACTTAGCTTTTCTGAGCAAGGCAGTGAGCTAAGACAGTTTCAAAAGACTCATGATGGACAATGCTGTCCACATGCAGAGAAAGAACTATGGAGTCTGAGTGCATATGGAAGCATACTATTTTCTCTTTTATTTTTTGTTTTTTCTTACTCATGGTTTTTCCCTTTTGTTCTGATTCTTTCACAACATGACTAATGTGGAAGTATGTTTAATATGATCATACGTGTATAGCTTATAGCAGATTGCATGCTGTCTTAGGGAGGGATGAAATTTAGAATTCAAAATCTTATAAAAGCAAATGATAATTTGAGAAATATAAATTGCTTCCGGGGAGGTTGAGCCAATATAATGAAAGGGGCAATACTACTCAATTAATTTGTTCCCTCTCATCCTAACATCTTGACTCTATGCTTATTTAATTCTAATCTCCAAACCCTTCCCCCTACCAAAATTCTTTTGGGGTCCTTGTTGGGGTGGGGGGGAAGAGTAAATTGCAGGATTATAGAATTTGAATTGGAAGGGACCCTAAAATTAAATCGATGCTGTACAAAGGACCAGAGCTAGGAAAAATAATAAAATTCGTCTGGAGGAAGAAAATAATCAAGATTATAGAGTCATAATTTTCAAAACAGTTTGGTGCTGGGTAAATAATAGAGCTGATCAGTAGAATAGATTTTGTGCATGTTATACAGAAGCAAATGAGCACAGGAATCTAATGTTTGATAAACTCAAAGATCCCAGCTATTGGGGTAAAAACTCAGTATTTGACAAAAACTATTAAGAAAACTGGAAAGTAATCTTCCAGAAACTTGTCTGACGTAAACCAACATCTCACATCACATACTAAGATAAGCTCCAAATGGATACATGATTTAGACATAAAGAGTGATATTATAAGCAAATTACAGTAGCATGTAAGAAATTACTTATCAAATTTTTGAATAGGGAAAGAGTTCATGGCCAAATGAGATGGTAAGTTTCACAGAAAATTAAAATGGACAGTTTTGATTACGTGATATTAATTTTTTTTTTTTGCATGGAACAACCTATGCAGCTAAAAATGCAGGAAATCTTTGCATTAGGCTTCTTTGATAAAGTTTCATTTCTAAGATATACAGAGAACTGAGTCAGATTACAATAGTCATTCTCCAATCAACAAATGGGCAAAGGATTTGAATATGTAGTTTTCAGAGGACGAAATCCAAGCAATTGATAGCCATGTGAAAAAGGGTTCTAAATCACTATTAAAGAAATTAAAGTAACTCTTAAGTGCCACCTCACACCCATGAGATAGGCTTAAATTGACAAAAATAGAAAATAACAAATGCTGTTGAAGCTTTGAGAAAACATGTTCTTTAAGGTGCTGTTGGTTTAGCTGTGAACTGGTCCGCCTATTATTTTCCAAAGCAGTTTGGAACTATGCCCAGAAAGGTATTAAACTATGTATAACCCTTTGACAAATTAGTACCACTACCATTTTCATACCCTAAAGAGATCAAAGAAAGAGGAAAGTGATTTGTATGAACAAAAATATTTATAACTGCTCTTTTTGTGGTGGCAAAGAATTGGAAACTGAGAGGATACCCATCATTTAAGGAATGGCTGAACAAGTTATGTTATATAAATGTGACAGAATACCATTGTGCTGTAAGAAATGAAGCAGATAATTTTAGAAAAACTTAGGAAGACCTATATGAACTGATACAAAGTGAAGTCAGAACTATTTACACAGTAATATCAATATTGTAAGGATAATCAATTTTGAAAGATTTGAGAACTCTGATTGGACAGTGACCAACCATGATTCCAAAGGACTTATGATAAAATATGCTCTCTATCAGATGGAAAATTAGTAGACTCATTATGGAATGGTACTTTTTTCCCTTCTTTTTGGATATGGCTAATGTGGGAGTTTGTTTTGCATGACTATACATATTTGTCATATGCTTTGTTTTTTTTTTTTCGATCTCAGTGAGTGGGGGAATAGAGATTTTGAAATTGAAAATAAAACAAAATTTAATTAAAAAAACAATTAGATAAAGACTAATTAGGAAGAATGTCTTTATCTCTTTCATGATACTTATACCATCTGTTTCTTCACAGGTTTTAATCATATCTTACCATATATTTACGTGATTTATTTCACCATCTTGCTTATCCACCGAGAAGCTCGCGATGAACACCAGTGTAAGAAGAAATATGGTTTGGCATGGGAAAAGTACTGTCAACGTGTGCCATATCGTATATTTCCATACATTTACTAATAAGCTCTTTTGTTTTAGACTTTTAAATGCTTCTGCAGTTCTAGCTTCCTTGCAAACAAAATATACCTCTTTTCTTCCCATTGGGTCTGTAGGTATTTTGTTTTTTGTTTGTTTTGTTTTCTAAAGAAATGCATTATAGAACAGATAGTCATAAATATGTAAGAAATAAGTTTGTCTAGTCAAGTTAGGTTTGTTCACCATTTAGTCACTGAAATTAGCCAGAATTTTCACATAATTTGTTTTAATAAACTTAAGGGCAAATAAAATCAGAGTACAGATATTTGAATTAGCTTTTTAATGGAAATTTTCCCGTTCCTAAGATATGAAAAGCGGACAGTCTTATGGCGAATGCACCAAACAGAAATGAAACATTTGATTTCTGGACTAGGTTCCTAGCTTTTCAGATTTACATTTCTGGTTTGAACAGTTGATCTCATTTTTAAAAAATAGAAATGATTGTGTTTGACTCAGTTTCAGAGTGTGTTTAACAGCTAGTTACATTTTTGTTGCATCAGTTAGGATAGGATTTTCGTTAATTTCAGCTTAAGTGTATTTACTAGTTCCTTGAGTTAAAATTAAAACCTATTCTGTGTTCAGTGCTGGATACCAAGGTATGAGGAAATCGTGATTTAGTAGCAGGCCCTACAGAAAAGAAGAAAAAGTAATAGCTTGCTTACTTACAATTCTAAAATTACTTAAAAATGTAAATACATAGCTTTCTTTATGTATAATATGGTGACTTCATGTTTTTTCCTGTACAGTATTTTGAATGTGAGGTGCAGTTGCTTATTTAGGACCAGGAATATCTTTTAACAAAAAAAAAATTTTCAGTATTTTTTAATTATACTTTTATAAAGTAATGTATTGATATGAAATTAAAGTTTTATAAACAATCTGGGTTCATTTAAATATTGCATTGGAAAATGCTATGAAAATATAGGGATCATAATTTTAATCCAAAGTTTGTTGAATTTGGCTTTGCTACCTCAATTATAGGTTCTCAGTTGCCTTTTATACTATTACAAATAAGTAAAAATAGCTTGGATATATATATTTATATATTTTTGGAATAACATCACTATTTAAACATTTTTTACATGAACCTGTGGTTGAAAACTTGCCATTTCGGACTAATATTTTTGTATATTTTTGACTTTTGTAATTAAACACTGTATTTGCTACTGTTAATTTTTGTGGTTTATACTGTATTTTGTGTATACAATAGCTACAAATTCTACTTCATTGCTGTGATTTTGTTTTTAAAATTGTTATTTTTCACCTTTGGGAATCTCATCTGCAGATGAATTTAGCATGTTCAAAATGTATTTCTTCTTTGATTTTATTAGAAGTGTGTTTTTATGAAACATAAAATCTGCCTTGAAATTTACTTAAATTTATAGGGGTCCATTATTAGCTGTCAATGGTGAAATGGTAGCAAAGTCATAAAATGTGAAAGGATTTCTGTTAAAATAAGAGTTTTATGTTAAAAGTTAAATAGTTCCCAGTGTCTTAAATATATGGCAATGTAACAAAAATCTAGTGTGTATGTTGATGTTTTAAATTTTACATTTTGTATATGAGCCATTTGGATTTGTAGTGTCTTGTACACTGCAATTTGAAGTATATGTAGCATAGCTTGTTTTAATATGATCATGATTTTTTTTTTCCTTTAGCATATTGCAACTTGCAGCTTTTGAATATTTCTTTTGGGAAAAAATGTCAGATGTCACTTCAAAATATTTGTATGGTCACTGATGTATGCAAGTAGTTTCTTTTTATTACAGATACTTTCCTTTCAGTATTAAAAATAGCGTGGTCTATAATATAGACCATATAGTCTATATTATATTCATTAAATGAGCTTGGGGTGGGGGGAGGGATAAATAAGCTATTAAATTAATCTTCCTGGTGGTGAAAACAACCTAACTTTCTTACACAGTGACATGATTTCTGAGTGACGTTAACTTTATCTTGTCTTTCTTTTTTTTCATTTTTTGACACAAATTTGATAAGTAGAGGTTTTTATAATAAAATTCATGTTGAAGTAAAATTCAAAGTAACATTGTATTAACTTGATCACTTCTCATATATCTAGAATGTAGTTCTTTAGTTAGAAGGCACTTTAAGAGATTATTTTATTCCATCCAGATAAGGAAACAAGACCAGAAAATCAAGTATAATATAATGGTGATTTCCATGAGTCATGGAATGCTTTGGGAAAGGAAGTGGACCAAACTTTGGACCTACTGTTGTACAAATCTTTTGGAATAGTATGTTTTTCTCAAGTCTAGGGTCTAAGGGTTTTGGTATTTCTCTTTGTACAGTGTGCTATGTAACTAAGTGCACAATATGCTTTTTGTTGAATGTCTTTTCAGGAAGTACACTGTCTTAGGTATAACAGTACCACTGGACTTTTAATTTTGCTACTGGTTGTTTTGAAGTTTAGATGGACATTTGACAAAAGCTTGTTTTCAGCCTTTACTATCTCCTGACTGGGAGAAGGCACTGCACCTTCTTTCTTTCTCATATATGAAATGTGGAGGGTTTTATCACTTTCCATTTAAAGAAATGTGAGGATTGTAGTGTTTGTTTTAAATATTGCAGTTTGGTATTTGTGGAGTGACTTGTTGCAAAAAAGTTTAAAATATAAATTATTCATGCAAAATGTCCAGTTTTGATGGGACTTCCATATTTAGGGAATTGATGGATGGGTTCTAGGTCTGATCACTTAATGTCTAGATACCTACCTCTGTTATTTTTCTGGTATAAGTACAGGACCCCATATCCTTCCACTCCAATTTGGAACATATGCACATGTATTCAGGCATCCAAATACCACTTTATTCTGAATTTAGGCTTAATGTCTATGTGAAGGACAAGCAGTTTCCTTCATTCAAGATACCTTTAGGCTGCTGCAACTTCTTTTGTGTTAATAAAATTGTGAGCTTAATAGGGGCCTTGTTTTTTTTTTTAAGCACATCCTACATTTCATTTGTATAATATGGAAAAGTTCCCAGTAAAGGGAACAACAGTGTAAATTCAGCAAACACCTATTAAGCCCATGTGCTTATTAAAATTTCCAAGCTCTATTATGCTAAGCACAGACTACATACAAAAGATGAGACAGTTTCTTTTCTGCTGGGGTGTTTGTGAACACAACATGAAAATAGAAAAGTTAAATACAAGGTAATTTGAAGAGGGACAAAATATTAATAAGTGAGGGAACCTCAGTATACAAAACAAAAAAGTTTCATGGTAGAGGAGGAGGTATCTTACCTGAGCTTTCCTTGAAGCTAAGAATTTTGAAAGGCAGAATTAAGGAAATTTCATTTCTAGGTTTGTGCAGTTGCCCAGAGATGGAATGGTGAGTGGACCAACTAGTAGGCCAGTTTAACTGAAGTGGGGAATTTGAGAAAAGGAATGCTGGAAAGGTATTTTGGAACTAGTCCAACAGAGGGCTTTAAACTCTAGGCCAGAGAGTTTGTTATTTAATCTTACAGGTGATGGAAGCTGCTCAAGTTTTTTTGAGTATGGTGGTGATATGATTGTCCCAGGGACCCATTAACTCTGAACCCAGATCACTAGCTTCTTTTCTGTCTTTTCTGTTGGGCCATCTCCGGGACTCTGTATCTTTTTTTCCCTTTTTTTAAAAAATTTATTTTTAGTTTTCAACATTCACCTCCATAAGCTTTTGAGTTTTAAATTTTCTCCCCCTCTTTTTTCACCTCCTTCCCGAAGATGGCATGCAATCTGATATAGGCTCTGCATATACATTCCTATTAAATATATTTTCATGTTTGTCATGTTGTAAAGAAAAATTAGAACCAAATGGAGGAACCACAAGAAAGAACAAAATGAAACAAGAAAAAAAAAGAGCAAATAGTATGCTTTGATCTGCATTCAAACTCCATAGCTCTTTCTCTGGATGTGGATAGCATTTTCCATCATGAAACTTTTGGAGATGTCTTAGATCCTTGTATTGCTAAGAAAAGCTAAGTCTGTCAAAGTTAGTCATCACACAATGTGGCTGTTACTGTGTACAATGTTCTCCTGGTTCTGCTCACCTCACTGAACATCGATCCATACAAGTCTTTTCAGGTTTTTTTGAAGTTCATTTGCTCATAATTTTTTATAGCACAGTAGTATTCCATTATATTCATATACTACAGCTTGTTCAGCCATTCCCCAACTGATGGATACCCCCTCAATTTCCAATTCTTTGCCACCACAAAAAGAGCTGTTATAAGTATTTTTGTACATATGGGTCCTTTTCCTGTTTTTATGATCACTTTAGGATACAAACCTAGAAGTGGTATTGCTGGGTCAAAGGGTATGCACATTTTTATAGCCCTTTGGGCATAATTCCAAATTGCTCTCCAGAATGGTTGAATCAGTTTACAACTCTACCAACAATGTATTCATGTTCCAATTTTCCCACATCTCCAGCATTTATCATTTTCCTGTTTTGTCATGTTGGCCAATCTGATAGGTGTGATGTAGTACCTCAAATTTGTTTTGATTTGCATTTCTCTAATCAATAGTGATTTAGAGCATTTTTATATGATAGCTTTAATTTCTTCATCTGAAAGTTGCCTGTTCATATCCTTTGACCATTTATTAATTAGGGAATGACTTGTATTCTTATGAATTTGACTTAATTCTCTATATATTTTAGAAATGAGGCCCTTATCAGAGAGACTGGTTGTAAAAATTCTTTCCCAGTTTTTTTGCTTCCCTCCTAATCTTGGTTGCATTGGCTTTGTGCAAAAACTTTTCAATTTAATGTAATCAAAATTATGCGTTTTGCATTTCGTAATGTTCTCTATCTCTTGTTTGGTCATAAATTCTCCATAAAACTGACAGGTAAAGTATTCCTCGCTCTCCAGTTTACTTATAGTATCAGTCGTTATATCTAAATCATGTACCCATTTTGACTTTATTTTTGTATATGGTGGAAGATTTTGATCTATGCCTCGTTTCTGCTCTATCCTTTTCCAGTTTTCCTAGTGTCAGACAGTGAGTTCTTATCCCAGAAGCTGGAGTCTTTGGGTTTATCAGACAGTCGATTACTATAGTCATTGACTACTGTGTCTTGCATACTTAAACCTATTCCGCTGATCCACCACTCTATTTCTTAGCCAGTACCAAGCAGTTTTGATGATTGCTGTTTTATAATACAATTTAAGGTCTGGAATGGCTAGGCCACCTTCCCTAGCATTTCTTTTCATTAGTCGCCTTGATATTCTGGGTCTTTTGTTCTTGCTGTGGATCATTTCTACCTAAACGTCTCATATAATGCCTTTCTTTCCACTCACACAGCAGTAGCCCTGCTGGTGGGTCTGCCTACCTCAGATCTCTCCCCACTCTAATCCATTCTCTATCTTCAACCACTAATGTGATTTTCCTAAAATACAGGTCTGATTATATCTCTCATTCTCTCTCTCTCTCTCTCTCTCTCTCTCTCTCTCTCTCTCTCTCTCTCTCTCTCTCTCTCTCTCTCTCTCTCTCTCTCTCTCCCTCTCCCCCCCTCTCCCCCTCTCTCCCCCCCTCTCTCCCCCCTCCCCTGGCTTCCTAAATACAGGATGCTGTGTCTGGCATTCAAAGTCGTTCAAAACCTAGCCCTTCCTTACCTTTCCGATCCAGTCCACTTTGCTCCTGGACAGATACTCTTCAGTCCATGAATGAGATACTTCACCTCTCAACTCCACGCATTTTCTTTGGCTGTCACCTATGCCTGGAATGTTCTCCCTTCCTCTGCTCTGACTACAGACCCCCTCCCCCCCAGCTTCCTTTAAATTCCAGCTAAAAATCTCATCTTTTACTGGAAGCCCATCCTTTACATAGCTTGCTTTGTATATTTTTGTTTGCATGTTGTCTCCTCCGTTAGATTATAAGCTCTTTAAGGGCAGGGACTGTCTTTTGCCTCTCTTTGTATGCCTAGGCCTACCATAGTGTCTGGTATATAGTAGGTGCTTAATAAATATTTACTGATGGCTAATTCTTGGAGACTCTTGGTCTGCCATATAATATGGACACTACAGAGCTATTTTTGAAGTTTTAGGAAAACATGGACAAATGAAGTCTGGCACTGATGATTGGGTCATCAGTGCCAGAATGCCTTTCAAAAATGGCTCTGTGGGGTGCTCTTCCTTACTCTGTTTACAATTATTAAGCTTTCATCAGTCCATTAATTTCGTGTTAGGCTCAGACAAAATTTTGACCTTGCCCAGGATTAGTATTTGGCCACTTTAACTCATTTTTTTAGCTTTTGCCTAACTTCTTTGGGCAATACCATGCATAAAAGCTGATTTGTATCTACCCAAGAAGGATTATAGCAATTCGTTACAATAGTTAATTTTCCCCTAAATTTCTTGGAGCTTCTCTAATATTAGGGAATTCATTAACCAAATTGTGAAGGTCACTGGAACCCAAGGAGCATGAACTGTAATCGAGCTCCAGTCCACTCTAGGAAGTTATCAAGCCATAGCTGTAAAACTATTCCCAATAGTTGATTATCAGGCAGCAGATCTTTGTGATTCCTAGTGTGGCCAACAGAAAAAGGCCTGAGGAGAGAGGAGTAAGGAAAGGTGCTATTCCTAAAGATGCAGGGAGGTACGAAAAAAGAAATCCCCAAACTTATGGGATGTAACCAAAGCAGTTCTCAGGGAGAAAAAATGTCTATTTTTAAATGCTTTCATCAAGAAGAGAGGAAGAAGAGATCAATAGCCACTGAAAAAATTTATAAAGGCAATAATTAAAAACAGCACCAAAATAGAAATTCTGAAGATTGAAGATGAGATTAGCAAAATTAAAGCAAAAAGCCCACTTATAAACAAAAGTAACTATTTTGGGGAGAAAACTTAAGTAAACTGAGAGGTAATCTGATTTTTAGAGAGTAAAACAAAATCTCCCATGTAAAAGATTAAATAAAGAATTTATGTCAAATAAAATTAGTACAAACTTGCCGAATCACATCCCAATGAAAGTGACAAATGGATAGATGTATAAAAATGAATACTCAGGTTATCAGAACAAGAAATAGAAAATAACCCAATCTTAGATAAAGAAATCAAACTATAAGCAAAAGCAAAAATAAAAAAAAATGACCACATGGATTTAGAAGTCAATTCTATGAAACATTCAAGGAAGAATGCCAATATTACGTAATCTCTTTGTAAAAATAGGAAAATTCTTTCTATGGAACAAATATGGTCTTGATAACTAAGCCAAGGAGAGACAAAACAGGGAAAGAAAAATGGTAGACAAATGTCTTTAATGAATATCAACTCAAAAATGTTGACTAAAATATCAAAGAGGCTATAGCAACACATGGAAAAATTATACATTGTGACCAGGTTAGATTTTTGTCAGGAATATAGAAGGGCTCAATATTAGACAAACTATGCACATGAGTCTGTGTTAGTAACAAAATGATTTCGTTAGTGAGTGCAGAAAAAAAGAGTTGACAAAACATAGCATGCTTTTATAGGGAACCCCCCCCCACTAATAAGCATAGTAATAAATGGACCATTTCTTAATAGTATTAATAGTAGTTATTTAAAAATAAACAGCATTATCCATCAGAGAAAAACACTAGAAACCTTTCCAATAAAATAAGGTGTAAAATAAGATTGTCCGTTATCATCACTTGTATTTGAATAGTGGTAACGAGAAGAAGAAATTGAAGGAATAAGCATAGAAAAATGAAATTGCAGCTTTTTGCAGATGATACACTTTGAGTTTTAACTAAAAGATAATAGAAGCAATTGATAAAAGCATTTATTAAACTTTTACTGTGTGCCAGGTACTGTGCTAAGTGTTGGGAATACAAATACAAGCAAACGAGTTCTTACCTGTAAGGAACTCACATTCTAATGGGAGAAAACACATAAGGCAAAGTTGGGTATAGAGGGGTGGACAGGGGAAGAGTATACCACACAGACAAGGTGATTGGTGAGGAGGAAGAGAAGTTTAGAGTGAGGCGGTGTGAGAGTAAAGTGAATTGCGTCTTAGACACTTCCTGAGATAGTGCTATTGTTGAGAGTGGGAAGGTGGCTGGCATGGAGAAGTTTGGAGAGTGAGGTGAAATACGAGTGAGGCTTCTCCTGAAATAGTACTGGGCCTCAGATAAAAGGTTTCTCCAGGGTGGTGAGGCAGTTATTGAGGGGGAAGAGAAGTAATGTAACAGGATATAAAATAAATTCAGCTCTCCCCCTCCCTCAGCCTTTTTGTTATTAACAAAAGCCAGCAGAAAGAGCTAAGAAATTTCATTCAAAATTAGTACATTATAAAATATTTGGGACTCCACTTAACAAGATACATGCAAGAAGTTATATGAACACAAACAGAAAACTTTACAGAAATATCTTAGGATAGATAATTGGAGAGGACTTGATTACTCATGATTGGACCATGCTAATGTAAAGAAAAATGATAATGCTACCTAAGTTAATTTGCAAATGCAGTGCCGGTGTCAATCAAATTACCAAAGGATTCTCTTACAAAACTAGGTAAAATTACAATAAAATTAATCTGGAGGAACTAAAAGTCAAAGATCTTCAGGAAAATGGTGAAAAAGTGGGAAGAGGGCATCACATTACCAGATCTCAAACTATACTCAATATCAAAGGATTATTTTATAGAAGTAGAAAAAAATTCACAAAAGGTCAAGACTGTCAAGGGAATAATGTAAAAAAAAAATGGGAAGAGCATCTAGCAATACCAGGTTTCAAACCAATTTCCCCATCCCTGCTTTTAAGTCTCCTTTTAAGTGTTGCCTTCCACTCTTAGAATGTGAGCTCTTTGAAGGCAGACATCATCTTTCTTTTTGCTTATATTTGTACTTCCAGTGCCTGATACAGTCAATGCTTAATAAATGCTTGTTGACTGATTACAAAGCAGTACCTTTCCCCTCCCACATTACTGTTGATAGCTTGGATTTCTTCCCCTGAAAATTGCCAAATAAGCAGTTTTCAGAAGAAAACCAATCTATCAACCATCATGTGAAGAAATGCTGAGTCATTAATAATAGATGCACAAGTTAAAACAACTCAGTTTCCACCCCACATCCATCAGATTGACAAAGATGATAAAAAAGGAAAATGTTAATTATTGCAGGAGTTGGGGGGGGAGGCAGATAAGGCGTTGTTGATGGAGTTGAGTGACATCCCATTCATTCTGGAAAGCAGGTTGACAGTATACCCTAAAAGTTACTAAGCTATGGATACCCTTTGACCTAACGATATACTTCTAGGCATATGTCTCAAAGAAAGAGGAAAAAGACTCATATGTGGGTTTTTTTTTTGTTATAGCAAATAACTGAAACCAAAGGAGGTATCCATTTTCAGAAACTGATGTCACATATTTATCAGAGCAACTTGCTGCTATGAGGGTGGGAGAGAAACCATTCCTCTCCGTTTTAGCCTTGTTATCATAAATAGGTGAGAACACTTTATGGCCCTTAGATTAAGTGCTAAAAGGCATTCAAATTTGGAATGATGCATAAGACTTGTGTTCAGAAAGGCTAAGGGAACTTGGCCACGCCCTAGGATCATCATCAAGAGTTGAGAAGGGATTAATTTCCAGAAATTGGAGCAAGTACTGCAGGTGAACCCCCTGAAAAAGAATCACCTGGGATGGGGAAAGAAGTCTCTTCCAACTCTTTTTCCGCTCCTCCTTTTTTGATTGGAGGAGGAACTCAAGAGCTTTGAATAGTACAGACAACATTGGACCTTTCATCTTCCCGTTAGCATCCTAGCTCCAACTCTGGATTAAGGCCTCAGGAAGAAGTCAAGGATAGACCATCATGGCTTTCCTAGGAGACCAACAAAGAAACTTTGCCTAAAGGGAATTTCTTGAGTATCTTGCAAATGAGAGAAAAGAATTACTAGCAACCAGGAACCCCTTTGCCACGTGTGCTTTCTAACCTTGAGCCCACTTTCTCTGGGCTTTCTCTATATTTTGGGAGATTATGTCACAGACTTTTAGGGGGATGTCTCATGCCAGCTGTCCCTATTGTACCACCTTAGTCAGTCTGTCTTTTAAAAAGCTACTTGGGGCTAGCCAACTAAACTGATTCTTGACTGATAATCTTGGATGAAAGCATATTGGTGGGGGCTCCATTGATTGACCCTATAGTTAACCAGTTCAAAACAGGATGAAATTTTATAGGGTTATATTTAATTTAGGTAATACATTTAGAAATTCAATAACATCTTATACTTGTGTTTGAGAACTCAAGTTTGCAAATTCAGTATGGAAGAGGCATGGTAGTCTAGCTGAAAATGGTCTGGGGTTTTTACTAGATAGCAAATTCAACCTGAATCAGCAGGTCAATGTAGCAAGCAAAAGACTATTGTAATCTTAGGCTATAGTAAAAGAGCTATATTGTCCAGAAGTAAGGTGGTGATAGTCCTACTGTACTCTACCTTGGTTAGACCACATTGAGAATGTTGTGTTTGGTTCTAGGAATCATAATTTAGGAAGTACGTTGATAAACTGAAGCAGAGCAAGCTGGAGGTTGAAAGGCCCCTAGTTCACTCCACGTGAAGATTTTTTTTTTGTTTTAGAACAGGTCTTCCCATCTCACCCAGGCTGGAGGTGCAGCAGCCACTCAGGGGCCCGATTCCACTATTGATTGGCATGCAAGCTTTGACCTGCTCCCCTTCTGGTCCGAGGCTGTTCATTCCTCAATAGGCAACCTGGTGCCCTTCCCTGGGGGTTTACTATATTGGAACCAACTTTAGGGCAGACAGCTGATTGGCTTTAGCCCTGCTACAGCTCAGAACTCCTAAACTAAATTGATCCACCAGCCTTAGCCTTCCCATTAGAAGAGATTACAAGCATGGGCTACCCCTGGAACTGTTGAAGGATCTGGGGGTTAGCCGTGAAAAGATCAAGGCTTAGAGTGGAATATAGCCCCAGGGTTGTGTTGGAACCAGTTCTCTACTGTTAAATTTTTTTGTGTAAGCATTTACACTTCAGAAATTGGAAAACACTGTAAATCGGGGCTTGGTTTATTGTTTTGTAGATTGTCTATACTTAAGAAAGTGATGGAGGAAATGTTTATGATGCAGATTAAACTTAAAAAGTGTCCCAGGCATATTTCCTTTCCTCCTCCCCCCTTCCAGTGCTGGTTGTTACACCCTTGGATAACTAACTGTATTCAAATATCTGAAGAGTTGTCCTATGGAAGAGGTAGTAGATTTATTCTTTTTGGCCCCAGAAGCCAGCACTAGGAATAATGATTGAAAATAAAAGGGAGGCAAATGAGGCTTGATATAAGAGGAATAATGATTGAAAATAAAAGGGAGGCAAATGAGTCTTGATATAAAGACACTTTCTAACAGCATTATCCAAAAAAGAAATGAGCTGCTTTGGGAGGTAATGTGTACTCCTCACTGGAGGTCTTCTAGGAGAAATTAGATGACCATTTGTTAAATTGTAAGGAGGATTCTTGATCTGGTATGGGTTAAATTAATTTTTTTCTGATATCTCTTACAATTCTTTGATTCTGTCATGTAACTAAGTTGGCCATCCTAATGGGAATTTCTAAGAAGTAGCTGGGAATGCAAGATGGAAGTCATTATGTATACTGGTGGTCATTGAACCACAGCAGTGGATGAAGTTACCAAGCATAGAGTAGGAGAGGAAAGGAAAGATGGGGGGAAGGGGGAAACCAGAATAGAAACTTACATCTAGAGGGGAGGAGGAGAAAGAAACTGGGCGTTAACAGTTGTAATAGTTGAGGAGGCAGTCAAGTTAGTGGAGAAGTCAACACTGTCAGATGTTGGCAGAGAGATCCAGGAGATTGTGAACTGAGAAGAGTCTGAAGCAGAAGACAAAGACAGAATGATGATTTCACGTTATAGCTTCAGCTTATATAGGTCAATAGAAGAAACATGAAAAAAGAACAGCGTGTGTGTGTGTGTGTGTGTGTGTGTGTGTGTGTGTGTGTGAAAACCACAGATGGAGACATCAAAGCCCAGGACAGAATCTTGGTGGGAACAGGAAGAGACTGGGAGGGTAACAGTGAAGGAGAAGTCAGAAGTAGAAGGTTAGTAGATTTCGTAATTGTTCCTCTAGATTGATTGTGTCCCTCTCTTCCAAGGCAGGAACTGTCTTGCTTTTGTATGTGTCTGCTCGGTGCTTGGCACATAAGAGTTTAATGGATGCTTTTCATTTTTCATGTAGATGTGTGTGGAAGCTCCCATCTAATATACAAATGGCATGGCCAGACATCTGATTTGGGATCTGGCCGCTTTCTATAAGGGAGATTGCAACGTCCACTTTTGTTGAGAGGAAGAGGAAGCTAGTGCCAGGTTCAGCCAGCAGCTTAGCAGAAGAGGGATGAGGAGGATTCATGACGATCTCTTGTGACAGAGTGGTTCGTCTGTATTCTCTTTGTCTAGAAGAGGAGTGTTAGATTTATGTCTGTCTGATACATATCAAATATCTGTAGTCTAGCTTTGCAGTAATGGGCTCGGAATAAAAAGCCACCTTCCCACATTGTTTTTAAGGGGAAAGTTTGGGACTACTAGGTAGCACAGTGGATAGATCAGTGGAATCAAGAAGACCCGAGTTCAAATCCAGTCTCAGACGCTTACTGGCTGTGTGACCCTGGGCAAGTCACTTAACCTCTGTTTGCCTCAGTTTCCTCATCTGTAAAATGAGTTAGAGAAGGAAATGGCAAACCACTCCATTATCTCTGCCAAGACCCCAAATGGGGTCACCGAGAGTCTGACACAACTGAAATGAATAAACAACAACAAACAGTTGCCAACTTGGCTTCCTTCCACTAAGCTGGTTACACAAATGTCACTCACTGATAGCTAATTAACCTGTTTATCTGAGTAAATAGATCAGAGAAATTATACAGATTAGGACAAACAATAGAAGACACCAAAGTAAAAGAGCTCTTGGGAATGAACTTGGCCCAGCTCAACCAAGGGGAGAATGATGGGGGTAGCAGTGGAGAAGAGGTGACGAAGAAGTAAACTGGCAGTGCCATTGGGTTGTCTCTTAGGAAAATTGCTGCAGGAATGGGAAGTAGTATTACACATTTATCCATTCTACTGGTCTGGGATCCGCACAATAAATAGTTCTTTGGAATTTATGCCAAATTCGTTTCTGTAGAAGGTGGCCTTCTTTTCATCACATAATGATAAATGGCACATAGTATGCATGTAATTTAATTTGAACCTGAATGCAATCCTTTCTTCTTAGCTGCCAAGAGGCTCAGGGCTAAATTGAGCCCTCACGGGCAATGATCAACTCATCCCAGGTGCCTGGTAACATCTATTTCTTTGTTACTTTGTATTGTTTTTGTTCTTTTTAAAGATAATGATATTACTTTTTATTGTGCAAACTTAAAAAAAATTGCCCCAAACCCTCTTTGATAGCAGGCAGTGTGGAATCCTAAGTAAATTTATATCAGTGGAATTTCACCAAGATTGACCTTCTGTATTAACACAGACTGGGGCTCTTTAGGGGGCAAAAGCTTATTTTACAAGGCCGATAATCTGATCCACTTGAAGAAAGGTGAACCAGACTTTAGGGAGAGGCCATAAAAGCCTTCCTTAGGCACTTTGGTGGTGCAGTGAATAAAATGCCAGACTTGAAGGCAGAAAGGTTCATCTTCTAGAGTTCAGATCTGGCCTCAGGCACTTACTAGCTGCATGGCTTTGGACAAGTCACTTAACTCTGTTTGCCTCAGTTTCCTGATCTGTAAAATGAGTTGGAAAAGGAAATGGCAAACCAGTGTCTTTGCCAAGAAGACTCCAATTAGGGTCACAAAGTCTTAGACACAACTGAACAACAACAACCAGGCACTTAACCTGTTATTTCATTGGTATGAGGAACTTAAGGAGAAAGAAATTTCCTCTACCCGTGCAGCTTGGCATCCTCAACCCACGTCTTAGAGAAATGCGTAGAGCACTGAGAAGTTACCCAGGGGTCACACAGCCATATGTTCTAGATTTAAGACTTGAATTCAGGTCTTCCTGGTTCCAGTGCTAGCTCTTCTTCTTCTTCTATCCCAACCTGCCACCCTTAGCAAACTCTCTGTTACAATCCCAAATACCACATTCTCCTACATGGGAAAAGAAATGATGGGAGAAAGACATTGTAGCTCTCAAGAACTACTTACCTTAATAAAGGAAAAAAGAAATGCACGGGTGGTGATAGCAGTGGGCATGTATAGATTGAGTTTCCAGCTTCCTGAAGCAGGGGGAAAGCTCCTGGCTCCCCAAGAAATACACCAGTAATGATGGTTCTTGGTGCTTCCCAGAAGTTTGTCTGCCCCCTCCTGTTCTTTCATTTGCTCTGTTTTATTCCTATTTCTCTTGCCAACTCGGCTTCCACTGCTCTGCCTTTGCTCCTCTCCTACATTCTCCCCCCGCTGTGGTAGCCACAATGGGTCCAGATGAGGACAGCTGAGTTCAATCATGAGCTGACTCTGGGCAAGTCACTTAAGCTCTCAGCTTCATTTCCTCAGCTGTAAAATGGGGATAATACCACCACCTCCCTTAAAAAGGCCGTCATAAAGGCCAAATGAGATAATCTTTGTAAAGGAGCTACCTAAGTGTTAGCTTTTGTTATTATTTTTATTATCATCTTGTTTGGGGTCCATTTCTTTCCAGATGCACTCAACAAACATCCATTTGGGACCCAGTAGGTTCATGAAAATGAATAAAGATATGCTTCCTACCCTGAAGGGGAATCATAGCCCAGTCATTTCCCCTTCCATAAAGAAGAGGGCCAAAGGATCAGCTGTTTAAGGATCAGTTCCCTTGAACTAAAATGTGTGTGTTAACCTCCCAGAGCAGCAGATCATTTGGTGGTTTCAAATTACAGGGTGCTTGAAATGACTGTGTGAAGTGCTCTTGTAAAGCTAAGATGTCCCCCGACCCCCAGCAAATAGCAGTTTTGAGGAGTACGATAAGCAGGTAGAACTTGGCAGCCTCTTAGTCATTGCTCCTAGCCCGAGGGGCAGCTATTTATTATTCAGCACAGTTGACCACAAGCTTGACTTCCCTGTTCAAGGAGTTGACTGCCAAGTTATTATTTCATTCTGGGCCTGGTTGGAAAAGTACTAGTTTAATTCTGGGGTTTGCTGAAGCTGGGCTTTTTTACTCAAGCCAAGGCAGTAGAGAAACTCACAAGATGGGTGCAGACAGCCAAATCTCATGACCTTATTTAAGGAAACCCTCGATTTGAGGAAATCACTTTATAGAAGTCTTGTGAGCCAATAGCCTTCTCAGCTTTGGCCTTGCAGGGTATCAGGGTATGATGTTGTACCAAGCAGAGGGGGCTGGGGAGAAGAGGAAGAGTGCGAAGGGGAGGGAAGGGAAGGAAGGGAAGAGGTACAGGAAGGAGGGAAAAAGAGAGCAGGAAAGGGGAATGGTGGGAGGGAGACGAAAGGACCTGGTTGGGGGGAAGTACTATGTAACTCATATCTAGGGATGTAGGTTAGGGGCTAAGGGAGAAGAGAGCTCCTGGCATACAGAAACATGAATAGAAGAGTAAAGCCTGATGGATGAGTAGTACGCTACCATTATATGGAGGGAATCACCAGAGTTAAAATAATTAATACATATTTGTCTTTGCATCTCCAGTCCCTGACACACTGCTTGGTATAGAATGGGCACTTTTAACAAATATGTGGGGTAGCTAGGTGGTGCAGTGGATAGAGCACCAGCCCTGGAGTCAGGAGGACTTAAGTTCAAATCCAGCCTCAGACACATAACACTTAACTAGCGGTGTGACCCTGGCCAAGTCACTTAGCCCCATTGGCTAGCACCCCCCCAAAACAAAACAAAACAAATATGTGATTCAATTGAACTGTCATCATCTGCAAGTATTTATCATTTCAATATACCTGAACTTCAGGGACTGCATGGATAGGGGAAAGGGCACTGGATTAAATGCTAAGATTGGAGCTCTAGTTCTGGCTTTGCCTTGGTTTCCTCATCTGATTCCTCAATCAGTGAGGGAGTTGGACAGGATCATAAAGCACTTTCTAGTTCTGTAATTTTAGGCTTGTGTTTGATTTGAGAGTGAGGATGGGGAAAGAGTTAAGGGATGGTTTGGGAAAATTTCGTGGGGCTTTACTGAAATGGACACATATGTGTTAAATATTTATTGAAGATGCTCACGACCTGCTTTCTAACATACAACTTCTGTTTTATGTTTTGGCCTGGTGCTTCTTCTCAGATGCTAAATCTTGCTGGGCTAAGGATAAATAGGAAGGACATTTTCTTTCATTCATTGAGTTCACATAGCAATACCACCCGTCTTGTAATCCAGTGAGGGGGAGGCTTCTGTGTTTGCAAAAACACTGACATTATGAAGTTGGTAAATATGCTAGGAGAGGCTACAGACTCTGTCCTCTGAGGGGTCCGGTAAACTGGACATTCATAAAGCTTCTGTTTTATGAAGACATCCTTGAGACTACCCATTGGAGTGGAAATCTTTGAAATGAGAAAAAAAAATCAAGCAGTCACACTGCATAATTTAGGGCAGCTGAATTACATTTTTTCTTTGCTAGATTTGGGGGGCTTTGTTAATAACTCAGCGTAACGAGAGGCCAGATAGTAATGTATCTGATGTTGAGTATTATGACAGAAAATCAGATCATTTAAAATCATCATGGCCGTGGTTTTCTTTAGAATAACAATAGCGGCTGTTAATTCTATAGTGCTTTATGATTTGCAAAATGTTTTCATCACAACTCTGAGGTAGATAATGGAAGTATGATCATTCCCATTTTATAGGGAAAAAAGGGTTTTTAGTGCATTAGCTAGGCCCTGACTGGTTTCAATAATGCGTACCCTGATGTAGTTCATGTATTTTGAATTTGCATTGTAAGTTATAATTATGTAAAATATGGTATTTGGGTCTAGCCCAATGGGTACATGAAGTACAAATTTAAATAATATTGACTACTTCAGGGGATTCATTATTTGAACTAATTGAGACCTAGCTATATTCCAGGGTTCCAGTGGATCTGCCATCTTGCCAGTGTGTCCGTGGTCTACAACAGAGCAGATCACAGCGTAACCAGGCCTGCCTATGCCAGGTGATTCTTGTCCATTTCCTCCCATAAATTCGCCAGAGGGGCAAGGGTATAGCAGTAAACATTTTAACAACTGGTTTGCCAGGGAACAATGTAGCTCAGGACACACTTTTACATTTAACCTGGATTATTAACATTTTCTCCATCAGTTTCTTGAATCTAGACAATCATCAAAATAAAAAATCAAGCTCTGATTTATAGCTTTTGATGATTTCTGAAGTGTAAATGTTCACACTGAAAATTTAACTGTGGGCTCTCTTCAGTCAGTTAGAACTGGCTCCAGCAGGCCCTTGAGAGGGGGGCCTTTTTTTTTCTTCTCCTGACATCACGAAGACTCTTTCTTGGCTTTTTGGCTAAGATCATGCATATGCCACCAACGAATGAAAGATAAATCACATTTAACGATCTCAGGAAATATATAACCAGTATCAAGTACATATCATTAATGCTGTAAGCATTGATCATATATACATATAAATATTTATAAAATATATCTGGTTGACTGTCATTATAAATTTCAAGAAACATCAAATACATAGGACCCTACAACATAAATCTATATTGCTAATTCAGTTAGTAAAGTCATATCCTGTCTCCATCTATCTCTCATCATCAGGACTGCTATTGAGTTATCAAACTGTCTCACCTTGGTGATGTGTGCCAGAAATATTTCAGTTCTACCTAACAGCATCACAGAGTCTTACTTAGTTCTAAGGCAGTCGCTCAGCCTCACTTTTCAACTTTGATAGTCTAGGCTCATAATCTGCAACCAATCTTTCAAGAACCCCCCTCCCCCAATCAATACACATTTTTGAAAACAGAGTTCCTTCTCTGTTCTTATCAGTGAAATTTCCAATATGTCCTCTATCTCTGGATTATCCTTGAAGTGGATTTTTTGTAAGAAGGAACTGGAGTAATAAGTACTCATTCCACTTTAGACAGCAGTTTAGTAGTCCTAGGTATATAGTAGGTGCTTAATAAATACTGACTGATTAACTTGTAAATATCTGTTGAAAATAAAGCTTTTTAAAAAAAACATTTTTTTTTTCAGTTTTTAGCACTTATTTCCTAGAAAGAACAAATTTCTGTCTTGGGGTTGAATTTATTTCAGATTGGAGTGTTATTTTGAGCTATGGTAATTTTTGAAAAAAATTTATTAGGTCACATGGCCCATGGATAGGTGGTTTGCATTTTTGCAGAGAAAGTTAGCCAACCTCTGGCTTCTGAGAATTTGTGCTTTGGTGGTAAATGACTAAATATTTACCTTTTCGGGCAAAAAATGTATTTCTGGAAAATCAGAGTATCTCTCTCGAGGCAGCGGGTCATCCAGATATTTTTCTTCTAGGTTCCATTTTGCTCCTTCCATATATAAACCAAAAATGATAACTCCAACTTGGTTACGTTTAATGTCCTGAAACCAAAAAAAGGCTATGTCAGTGAACTCGGGCATTCTTTTAACAAAAGCAGGAAGCTGGCAATAGCTTGTATTTGGAAAGATGTCATCCAAAGCACCATCAGGGAAAGCTTCCAGTATAAACTGAGGAACACAGTTATGATGACATAGATTCCAGGGGCATTCAGGAGCCTGTCCATCCAGAGCCGATAGTTAAATTTTCAATGTCAGCATTTCTATCTCAGGAATTGGGAAGCTACAAATCAGGGCTTGTTTTATTGTTTTGTTGATTATTTAGACTTGAGAAACTGATAGAAAAATGTTAATTATGCTGATTAAATTTAAAAGTGTATCTTGTGGGCAGCTAGGTGGCACAGTGGATAAAGTTCCGGCCTTGAAGTCAGGAGGACCTGAGTTCAAATCCAGCCTCAGATACTTGATACTTACTAGCTGTGTGGCCTTGGGCAAGTCACTTAACCCTGATTACCTCACCAAAAAAAAGTATCTTGTGTTTTTGTTTGTTTCTATGTTTCTCTTTCTCTTTTCCTTCCTTCCTTCCTCCCTTTCTCTCTTTTCTCTCTCTTTTTTCTGTTTCTTTCTTTGGTTTTTCTTTCTTTCACCAGTACAGCACTGAGTAGATTTTTACTTTACTTCATTTACTTCCCAAAGACTATTATTGCAGCATGGATTACAGTTGAGGAAACAGGAAAACTGAGGTTAGGTTACTTATTCTGAGTCACACAGCTAGTTAAGTGTCTGAGGCTGGATATGAACTCAGGTCTTCCTTACTCGGGTGTGGTATTGTGGAAGGGATCATCGGATGTGGAGACGGAGGTCCTTGATTCAAATTCTGGTTCTGCCTCTTGTCACTTGTGGGACCGTGTGCAAATTACTTAACCTCTTAGGGCTTCAGTTTCCTCATCTGTAAAATGTAGGAGTTCCACAAGATGGCCTCTGTGGATGCTTCCAGTCCAGCCCATGAGCTGTGATTAGATGAGCTCCTTGGAACATAACACTCTGTTATTGCCCTTCCTCTCTCCTTTCAACTCCAGACTTTGACAGACTTAAGTAAAGATGGGTCAGTGTGTGAATCTGAGGCCACCTGAGCATTTGGTGACTGGAAAAAAGCAGAACTAACTAAACCCATTCAAGTACCAGGATATTTTCCTGTCTTCTATTTTCATAGACAGCTAGGTGGTGCAGTGGATAGTGTCAACCCTGGAATCAGGAGGACCTGAGTTCAAATGTGGCCTTATATACTTACTATCTGTGTGACCCTGGGTAAGTCACTTAACCCTTTTTGCTTCAGTTTCCTCATCTGACTTGACTAATCAGTTTAGAGAAAGAGAAATCACATGAAAGCAAGCTCACATCAGTGATTTAGTCACAACATCAACTTCCAGAGGCTGTCCAACACTGAATTCATGCTTACCCCAATCTCCTGTACCCCCTACTTCTACAGTCGCTATCCTCTACAAGATAAAGTCATATTCTCATGGGTATCCCTGGCCCTAGAAGATCTGATGAGGCTCAGGAAACCTGGCATTGGATGCCAGGAAAAGGTAATCGTGTATTTACCAAAAAGATTAACAATAAGATTTGAAGTGGAACAAAAAGAGTTTCTGCTGCATTTTCAAGCCGAGAGTTAGATTACTGAAGCCCCTTATTCTGTCTCTGAGGTTTTGGGATTGGTCAAGGTTTGCTGCACCCAGAAGGGATCTGGATTGATAACCCAGAGAGTGCCTTGGCAACAAGTCCCTGCTTTTCAGCTGGAGTGTTTTGGCAGAGATTCAGCCATAGAGAGATGGGTGGCAGGAAGGCCTGCTGAGGCTGGGGGAATGGGAGGGGGGTACCCGCAGTCTCCTCTGTGCCTACTCAGATAGGGCCTGTATTCATCAACTACAACAACTTTATTGTTTCCAGCAGGTGGAGAAGCCTGGCTCTGAGTGAGACGTGATTTCTAAGTGAATGGTTGCATGAGGGCTGAAGTTTTTAAAAGTCAAATCATGTTTCAACTATAGAAGGGGCTCTCTAAGGAAATCCTACTGAGATTCATTTTTCAAAGTAAAGAATCATTTTGCATAAAGAAGGAAGGAAAGAGGGAAACAATTATTTATTAAATACCTATCATGTGCCAGGAACGGTGCTAAGTGCTTTATAAATATCTCATCTGATCTTCACAACAAACCTGGGAGGTTGATGCTATGATGATCCCCATTTTGTAAGTGAGGAAACTGAGGCAAACTGAAGTTAAGTGACTTGCTTAGAGTCCCACAGCTAGTTAAGTGTAATAGAGTCATGCAACTGAGGGCTGGATTTGAACTGGGGTCTTCCTGACTTTGGGCCTAATGGATCATAATTCCCTTCTCAATTTTATTTTTGTGAATCTAAGTTTTAACATGATTCTTTGCTTTAAGTGTGGCTGGGCAGCTAGGTGGTGCAATGGATAGAGTGCCTGGAGTCAGGAAGACCTGAGTTCAAAGCCGGCCTCAGGCACATCTGCAAGCTTAAGAACTGTACCTGGCATACAATAAGTGCTTAATAAATGCTCATTGCCTGCCTTCGGGGACCAAAGCCTCCCACATTATGCCTCAGATACCAGGCTCTTGCCTCCAAGATCCATCTCAGTAAGAAAGACTCAACTGTAGTTGGTGCAAGAAATGCTACCCATATCAGACCCAATATCAGAGAACTGTGATTTAAAATAAAAATAGCTAGCATTCATTAAGCATCTACTATGTGCCAGCACCTACTGTGCTAAATGTTTTATAATTGTTATCTCATTTCATCCTCACAATAATCCTGGGAGGTAAGTGCTGTGGTTATTCCCATTTGACAGATGAGGAAACTGAGGCAAAGAGGGGTTAAGTGACTTGCCCAGTGTTACATCGCTACTAAGTATCTGAGGCTGGATTTGAGCTTGTGTCTTCCTGATTCCAGGCCCAGCATTATATCTATTGTGCCACTCCTGAGGTTGAGAGCCTCGGTTAAAATCTATGACATGTCCATCTTGTGGCTAGCAAACTCCCACCTCCTTTCCTAATCCCCTTGATGCAGAATAGCTGTCTGCCTGAGCAAAACCCACCTCCTTCCCTTGATACTGCTCTTTATTTTCCCCCCTCACATAGACTTTGGCCCCAATCTCCCAAGTCCCCAGGTCAGCCCTTCCCACTCCTTCCATTTTGTGCTCTAAAACCATGTTGGATCATGAATAAATTTCCTTTCATGTTATATCATTTCCTCTTGGGTTCCTTCTGTTTTCTGGCCCTCACAGCTTTCCTCAGAAGATACCATATCCTTGACCACCCTCTCCAGTAGTAGATGTATCTTCTCCCATACCTCCCTCCTTCACTAGACCAAGAAGATAATACTTTATCCCTGCTCCCTCCACATTCCTTATTGCCCTCATCAAATTCTCTTTTGAGGTTCTCTATCCAGACATATGACTTTATCCAGATCCTGGTAGCAATCATCCACTGGCCTCCAGTTCATTATTCCCCTTTCTTGAGGAGTTCAGAATCTGGTTCACATGTCTTATTCAACCCCACTTTCTCCCTTAAAACTTAGGGATTTTAATGTATACAGTAATGTCTTCTCAAACATCTTCAATTTCATCAACATCCTCAATTCCCATGACCTAAATCTTCACCCTCCCACTCCTCACAGGGATGGTTACACCTTTGATCTCACTATCCTCACAAGCTTTCACAGACTTACAGCGTTAGAGCTCAAATGACACCTAGTCTAACCTCAATATATGGAAGGAATCCCTATTATGTAACATTTCCAATGAATGGTTGTCCAACTTCTATTTGGAGATGTCCAAGGAGGGGGAGCCCAGGACCTCTTGAGGCAGCTCATCCTACTTTTGGACAGCTCCAGCTGTTAGGAAGGGTCTTCTGACATTGAGCCTAAACTTTCCAATTTATAACATCTACTAATTGCTCCTGGTTCTGCCCTCTGGAGCCATATTGGCAAGTTCAGTACCATTTGCCTATGTTAGCCCTTCAAATATTAGAAGACAGCTATGGTGTTCCTCCCAAGTCCTCTCCTGTCCAGGCTCTACTTCCACAATCAAAAACTCTGGAATTCTTTTTTTCTGTCACCTTCTAACTCTCCATCTCCCCCTGCCCCTCACTCGAAAACATATTATCATTCAGTGCCTTCAACCCTCAGGGCTTTCCTAAGCCGTGTAGCACTTCTACTCTGGATTCCCTCCTTTTTTCCCTGTCCAGTCTATAATTAAACAGCTTAATTATATACTGTCTTTTAATCCCAAGTCCTTTGCCCTATCATCTAATCAGTGTTCATGCTTTTGCCAGACTCCAACCCTGGATTACCCCCACCTCTTCCACTACTGGCAATTAGGAGGATGTGAAAATGCCTTATGTAGTAGGTAGAACTTAAGCTAAGCTTAGAAGAAAGCTATGAAGAAGAAGTTACAAAACACATTCCAGGTATGGGAGACAGTCTATGCAAAAAAAAGAATGAAGGTGGGAAATGAATAACATAAAAAGAATATCACATAGGTCAGGTTAATTGGAATGTAGAATGTGTGAAGGATAATAATGTGTTGTAAACCTAGAAAGGTAGAAGCTACATTGTGAAGGGGTTTAAATGCCAAACAAAAGAATTTTTATTTATCCTATAAGGCAACTGACTGGTCTACTTCAAATTTTTGTTATGTAATCTCAGTTGGGCTGTTACTCAGGTGGTTCCAAACCTCCAACACCAACTTACCACCTTTATCTCGGCAGAAGACCTTACCTAATAACTTAACTTTACTGAGAATATAGGCACTAATCACTGTAAGGTCCTTCTTTTCCTTATTCTACATCTCAAAAATTCTTGGTATCATCTTGCTCTCTGCTCTTTTACTCTATCCTATAATGAAAGGTGGTTCTTTTTCCTGTTGATAAGTCCAATTCCTGTATTAGAACTTCTGATTCCATCTCCTCTCATTTCTTATGGAAAGTTACCCTCCATGACCACCCATTGCCTTTCTAATCTTCAATCTTTCCCTATATAGTGGATCTTTCCCAACTGCCTAGAAATATGCCCAGATCTCCTCCATCCTTAAAAACCTTCATGTGATCCCGCCATCCCATCAAACTATCCTCTATTTCTTCTCCAATTCACATGCAAACTCCTAAAAAAAGTCATTTACATTCATTGCCTCTTCTTCCTCTCTTACTTCTAGGGACTGATTTCATTTCCAACAGATGGTGTATTTACTAAGCTGGAAAGAGGGATAGGAGAGAAAGGAACAATCTGTCATGTGATTTATGAGTTGTGTCTTTGAAAATAACCAACTATCTCATTACCTTAAATGCTTTCTTCAGCATGTACTCTCTAAATGGGAGACTTCTAGAGAGTGTTTCGTCCTGGGGATCACTGATTACATGATGACTAAAACTAACAGAGTCTACAGAGATTTTTTTGGATCTTGCATAATTCTGCAGCACAGCCGTAAAGAAACCTGTGGTATTAAAACAGATAACAGTAATCAGCCAACCCACCCAGCATTTCATTAAGTGTCTAATATGTACCAGAGAGGAAAGATGAGGGATAGGAGACTGATCTTATTTCCCTACTTACCAGATGAGTGTATTTGTGCTCCTTGTTTGCCTGTTTGATTAAATGTGTCTCTGTCTACCTCTCCTTTTTCTTGCTAGGTCCTCTCTCAGAGGAGGAGGAGATCAATCCATGTTACCTAGAGAGATAAGGGCTTAGGCCTAAGCTAATTCCCCAACTCACCTAAGCATTCAGAGGTGAAGAATAGTCCATATTCAGAACTGTTATGATATATATATATATACACACATACACACACACATATATATATACATACATATATATATATAACATACATATACATATATATACATATATATACATACATATATACACACACACACACACACACATATGGCAAAGCTGCTGCTGTTGATGGATTTTATAATCTTGCTAATAAAACTAGTTGTCAGTGTAACTCTTTGACAGGGTGTCAGTGGTGTGATGGGCCTGGAGTTGCCATTTGTGGTATTTTTCCTACTCACTTAAATAGCCCAGAAGACCGACTGCAATTCCATACCTATAAGCATGCTGGTTTCATACGCCACAGATTTAATTAGACCTGGTAAAGCAGAAACAGATACTAGTGAGCTGATAACCAAATTGAGTAGGGGTTATAGAAAGAAAGTGCCTAGTTTCCCTTCATGACTTCAGGTCACCAGGCCTAGACATGCCACACAAATACAACTGGTAGATGTGATAGCTAAGCCACTATCAGTGATATCTGAAAAATCCAAAGGCCTCCATCGCATAGGACTGGAAAAGAGCAAATATCTCAATTTCAAATTTGGAAGAGAAATGCCAACCAGAAGCTGGTGAGCCTTTGACTCCCAGTAATATTCTAAAATGTATCATGAAAGGGATGGTTAATGAGCATCTAGAAAGAAAAGTAGTGATCAGGGGGCATGTAGGTGGCACAATGGATAGAGCACCGGCCCTGGATTCAGGAGGACCTGAGTTCAAATGTGGCCTCAGACACATAACACTCACTAGCTGTGTGACCCTGGACAAGCCACTTAACCCCAATTGCCTCACTAAAAAACAGTGATCACAGCAGCCAGCATACCGACTGGTACTGGTATCACCTCTTGTTCTCTGGCCTTTTACTCTAGCCTATAATGAAAGGTGGTCCTTTTTCCTGTTGACAAGCCCAGTCCCTGTATTAGAACTCCTGATCCCATCCCCTCTATGACCATCCATTGCCTCTCTAATCTTCAATCTTTCCCTATATACTGGGTCTTTCCCAACTGCCTAGAAATATGCCCAGACCTCCTCCATCCTTAAAAACCTTCATGTGATCCTACCATCCCACCAAGCTATCCTCTATTTCTTCTCCAATTCATATGCAAGCTGTTCTTTGGCTCACATAAACTTTTTGTTCAACTTTTTAGCGCAGAATTGAATCTAGTTCTCAAACTACACATTCCTCATAACTACGCTTGCCCAGTGTAGGTTAAGGTTCTTCATTATAACATCATAGATTTAGAGCTGGAAGAATTTTGGAGATCTAGTCTACTCCCTCATTTTACAGATGAGGAAACTAAGGCTCATAGGAGTTAAGTGACTTACCCAAGGTCACACAGGAATTAAGTAGAAGATTAGGATTGGAATCCACATTTTCTGACGTTGCATCCAGTGCTTTCCCACTCTACCGAAGTAATTTCCTTACCTTTTGTTACTGCAGTTTACATGGGAGAGAGGCATTTTTGAACTTTCCTCTCTTCCCCAAGTCCTATCAGCTTTTTCAGGGAGTGCTTGGTAGTATACTATTTGCCTTGGTAAAGAGCAGTCAAAGAGGGCAGGGAAACATTCCTAACTGGGAGATGGAAGAGTATTGATAATGCAATAATACTCTAGGCATTGTTAACCTGGAGTATAGCTTTTCATTCTGGGTGCTGTATTTTTTTTTCTTTTACAAAGGGATATTTGCTTCAAAGACTTAGCAACAGTAAACACACAAACATTTCCCACCAATGTCTCCAAGGCATGAGATACTGATAAGCTGGAGAGGTGAAAAGCTTCCTGGCTGCCAGGGAAATTTGTAATTTCCAAATGCAGCAGAAGAGAGCCACTGAGGTCACAATGATAATAGCTTAGCGTTTCTATGGCACCTGCTATGTGCCAGGTACTGTGCCAAGTGTTTTATAAATATTATCTCATTAAATCCTTACAACCACCCTGGAAGGTAGGTGTTAATATTATTTCTTTTACAGTTAAGGAAACTGAGGCAAACAGAGTTGAAGTGACTTGCCCAGGGTCACAAAGCTAGTAAGTTGTCTGAGGCTGGATTTGAACTCAGGCCTTCCTGACTCCAGGACCAATGCGCTAACCACTGGGAAATCTAGCTGCCTCTGGCAAACATACAAAAAGACAAAACATGCTCCAGGATGACAGAATCTTAAAGTTATATGCCCTTACAAATATGTGCCAGGTGAAAATTCCATCAATCTTTTCAGCAAATACACCCTCCCACCCCCTAAAACAACTCAATCGCCTTTGAAATCAATAAAGACAATATGTTTTATATTTAGCGATTCTAAATGATTGGTGAGAGACAGGACAACTGGCATATGGGGTGCAAGGAGGATTCTGTATGAATGCCTGGCTTTGGATGCTCAATTCAACCACATTAGTCCCCTGCTAGGGGCAATTCTCTGTGCCAGTCACTGAGAATTAAGAGAAAAATGCAAAATAGTCCCCGTCCTCATGAAGCTCTTGTTCTATTGAACTGGTTTGTTGAGTTCCTTGTGACTTGCCTTTCTTGTTTTTATTTTGGTGGTTCTGTGGCCTCATTTATGCAGAAAATCCCTGTGGTAGAGAATCCTGGAAGAGGGAATGCTCACATAAATGCCATCTTCTCAATCATGCTATGTGATTTTTATCCATGTCATATCATAAATTCTCCATAGGGGAAGAGTTCTTAATCTGGGGGACATGGACCCTCAAGGTTTCCATGGATAGATTTCAGGGTAAACTTGAATGGGGAAAAATAAATTAAAGCTTTATTTTCACCTGCCCCAAGTGAAATTTAGCATTTCCTGTAAATTTTTAAAATTTATTTTCCAATTATATTTTTTTAACAATTTTTCACATTCATTTTAAAAATTTTGAGCTCCAAATTTTTCCCTCCCTTCTGCCCTTCTCCTTGCCGCTGACAAGGCAAGCAATATGATATCAATTATATATATGAAGTTATGCAAAATATATTTCCATTATTAGCCATGGTTGCAAAAGAAAACACACACACAAACCCCAAGAAAAAGAAAGTGAAAAAGCATGCTTCATTCTGCACTCAGAGTCCATCAGTGCATAAGGTTTTCATCATGGGTCCTTTGAAATTGTCTTGAATTATTGTCTTGATCAGAGTAGCTAAGCCTTTCACAGTTAATCATTGTTACAATATTACTGTTACTGTATACAGTGTTCTCTTGGTTCTGCTCCCTTCACTTTGCATCAGTTCAGGTTTTTCTGAAACCATCCTGCTCATCATTTTTTATAGCACAACAACATTCCATCATAATCATATACTATAACTTGTTGGCCTTTAGTGATGAATGAATGAAGGAGTGGTGTTCATAGAGTTCACGAGACTGCTCGTGACACACAGAAGTTGAGAGCTTCTGCCAAAAGAGATTTTTCTCAATGTACTGAAAGCCATCCTCTGATTCCTAGACTCTTGGGTTAGTTGCTATCTCTTTCTATTGTCTCTCATTCTCAGTTTCCTCAGCAATACCTTTTCGGCTATTCCTCTTGTGGAAGTTTCATTGGTTAACAAGCCGCAGCCTGCTTATTCCCTCTTCCTCCTTATGCGTTTTCCCCCCACCTCTGCTCATCAACCTCTACCTAGGGGCCTATGCACAAAGCTGGTATCCGAGGGCCCCAGGATTCTGGTGTTCATTGCCACCGTTCTGAAAAAGAGCAATTATTCTGGGTTAGTCTATAATTGATTTTGCAAGTGCCCAGCAATTCTTGTGGAGTGGCCCAGAAGTGATTAAGATAAAAGATGAGTAGTTTGAAGAACAGCAGAGAAGTGAGATTTCTCTGTGTGTCAAAGAGCAGGCTTTCAGCTAGTACTGGAGTCATTCCTGTGATTGCACAAACTCATTGATTTTAACAAGGATGGGCCTGGGTTACAGCACCCATCCTATTTCTCTTCTGCCCGTTGTAGCTAAATTCCTCAAAAAGGCTATCTGTGATAACTGACTTTCTCTCCTTTTACTCTCATCTTAACCCCTTACAGTCTTGCTTCTGACCTTATCCTTCCAACAAAACTGCTTTCTCCAAAGTTATTATTTCTTAGTTGCCAAATCTAGTGGCCTTTTCTCAGTCCTCATTCTCCTTGACCTCCCTGACCCTGACTCTTTTGACCTTGTTGATCACCCTCCTCCTTGATACTGTCTTCTCTCTAGGTTTTCTTCCTACCTGTCTCACCAGTCTTTCTCTGTGTCTTTCACTAGATCCTCTTCCAGACCAAGCCCTCTTGTAGGTGTTCCTCAGGGTTCTGTCCTGAGCCCTCTTCTCTTCTTCCTCAATACCACTTCACTTGGTGATCTCATCAGCTCCCATGCATGTATTTTCCATCTCCATGCTAATGATTCTCAAATCTACCTTTTCTGCCCCAATCTCAGGGCTGATCTCCACATGCCTTTCAGACATCATGAACTAGATGTCCAGTAGATAACTTAGATTCAATATGTCCAAAACAGAAATAATTATCTATCTGCCTAAGCCCTCCCTGCCATTCACCACCCACCCCACCCCTTAATCTTTTTTTTTTTAGGCAGTTGGGGTTAACTGACTTGCCCAGGGTCACACAGCCTACCCCTCAATCTTGCCTATTACCGTAGATGTCAACATCATCCTCCCAGTTCCTCAGACTCACAACCTAGAAGTCATCCATATCTTTTATTCCTCATATCCAAGCCGTTGCCAAGGCTTGTCGATTTCGACTTTGCAATGTCTCTCGAATATGCCCCCTTTTCTCCTCTGACACTGCCCCTACTCTGGCACAGGCCCTCATCACCATTGTAATTGCCTTCTGGTGGGCCTACCTGCCTTAAGTCTCTCTCCACTTTAATTCATTCTCCATTCTATTACTAAAGTGATTTTCCTAAAATTTAAGTCTATTCTTGTTACTCCCTTACTCCATAAACTCCAGTGGCTACGTGTTGTCTTCAGGAGCAAACATAAAATACTCTGTTTAGCATTCAAAATCCTTCATAACCTAGTCCCCTCCTACTTTTCCAGTCTTTTTTGTACCTTAGTCCCTGACACGACTCTTCCATCCAGAGACACTGACGTCCTGCCTGTTCTATGAACAAAACCTTCCATCTCTTAGATCTAGGTGTTTTCTCTGTCTTTCCCCATATCTGGACTGCTCTCCCTTCTCTGCTCTGACCACTGACCTCCCTGGCTTCCTTTAAGTCCCCACTAAAATCCCACCTTCTATGGGAAGCCTTCTCTAACTCTCTTTAATTCCAATTCTTTCCTCCTTTTAATTAAGTCCATCTATCCTGTATATAGCTTACTTTGTATGTATTTATTTGTATGTTGTCCCCCTCATTAGATTGTAAGCTCTTTGAGGGCAAGGACTGTCTTTTGCCTCTTTTTGTATACTCAGGGCTTAACACAGTGCCTGGCACAGAGTAGGCACTTAATAAATGTTTATTGAATTAATGAATGAATGAACATGACATAATTTGAGGAATGCTCTGAAAAGGCCCATCGGATCTGCCATGGTATATCTCTGCCTCTGACAGAGCTATAGCTACAGAGTTTTGTACTTGTGGAAAAAGGTAGGAAAGACTTCCTCAGATGATTGTGGGAGAGGCAAAGACCCCAGGACACTGGCATCATGGGTAGAGGAAAGGATCTTAGTACTGTGGATCATTTGGGGTAGCTTCAAATGCAAGTCAAGTAGAAGAGAAGGGCGTAAGCATTTCAAATATTATCTCATTCTATCCTCGCAACAACCCTGGTAGGTAGGTGCTTTATTATTCCCATTTTACAGTTGAAGAAACTGAAGCAAACAGAAGTTAAAGTACTTTACCAGAGTCGCACAGCTAGTAAGTGTGTGAGACTACATTTGAACTCGTCTTCCTGATCCAAGGCCAACACTCTACATGCTGTGCCACTAGCTGCCTCTAAGCATGTGTATGCACTTATTAGGCACCTATTATATGACAGGCACTGTGCTATAAACTCTAGGGAAACAAAGACAAAACCAAAACACTTCTTGCCCTCAAGGAGCTTATGTTTTAATGTGGAAACAACATGCACATGCATAGGTGTATATATAAAACAGATACAAGGCAACCTAGCATACAGAGATGTGCTAGAAGCTTGGGGGACCAAGACAGGCCTCATGAAGAAAGTGGGGCTTGGGCTGAATTTAAAGGCAGCCAGAGATTTGAGATTCACTTCTAGCTTCCCCAGACCCTGGTAGAGGGACAGAGTGGGAATGCTGACAGTCCTACTGACAATCCTCTTTCTTCCAAGTCATCTTCCTGCTTTTGGACCCTGGGGACCATGGTCAGTCCTCTTTTAGAGAATCTTTCAAGCTACTACCAGCACTCCTGGGGAGCCTACTTTCCATGCCCACTCTCAACATGCTGTTATTGTCTAGATGCAGCTCTTCTCCTGCTGCCTTCTTTAGAGGAGTAGAAGTACTGTCAGCTATTCTTGAAATTCCTGCTTTTGGGATAGTTTTTTTTTTTCACCCTTCAGGAAGATTCTTGCTCAGAGACAAAGCCAATGTCACAATGACCTAGTTAGGCTCCTAATCCCTTGCCATTAGAAACTCATTCATTGGGTTTAGGGACTGGACCTCCAGGATTCTCCTTTTAAAATGAAATTACTCTTGGGTAGAATAGTCCAAGAAACCATTATCAGCAAAAAATCCATGAACATGAATGATTGGATGCAAACCAGTGTAGAGAGTCCCAGAAAGATTAGGATATTAGGTTGGTTTGAAAGAAAAAGTAGAAAGGTGAAGTGATAAGGTGATTAGAATATTAGGTTGGTTTGAAAGAAAAAGTAGAGGTGAGGTGGTAAGGAGTTGTTTGGAGAATGGTGGGGGTAAGTGAGTGAGGATCAGAAGAGGACAGGCTTAGATAGGGAATCTAGATGAGGGAGAAATTGGGTGCCAAAAGAGGTGTAAGGGCACCCAAGACCTTGACAGTTTCACCAAGGTCAAGCCCCAGGTTCCTACCTTGTGGGAAGAAGAAAGTTGGAAGCCAGAATTCGGGTGGGAAAGGAGTTAGCAGGATCTGCCTCTTTTTCACTATCTTTCTCTTCATATTTTTTTCTTTGAGTTGGAAAGTAATGCTTCCAAACTGTAGTCATTTTGGTATATCTGAAAGTAGACATAGAAAAGGCTTTGAGATGGCTGATGCCATAATACCTTTCTTAATTTATAAGATCCCAACTGAATTTTTATTCAGCCAATGGTGGAAAGATACTATTTGCACTATGTATATACTGGTAGGTGTTGGGGAGTTTAGGTAACGCCTCGTCTCTGTTCTTATGGAGCTTAACAGAAAAGTAGGAGAGCATGATGCAAACACAGATAAGTATGAGACAAAACAGTACATGGTAAGTGCACTAGAGAGGTCCTAAACAGAATCCTTTCCTATTAGAACATAAACATCCTGAGGGAAGGGATTATTTCATTTTTGTCTCGTTATTCCTAGCACTTAGCACACATTGTATGACACATAGAAAATGCTTAATAAATGCTTCTTTAATTCTTCCAAATCTTTCCAAGCTTTTCGTGATTCTTTTCCCTTTTATTTTAGTATCTAATACAATCCAGACTTCCTATCCTTCACCTTCAGAGAGGCAAACCATCGACAACTCTGAAACTTATGAAAAAAAGGGGTTGTGAAGAGAATTTTCTGTGCATGAATCCACTACAAAACCTTCTCAGTAGCCTTCTCTGTCTCTGCCTCTGGGGACTTTCTTTGTTGGGGTTTCAATCTGTAGAGGGGGATTTAGGTAGTGACCATTACGTTGGGTTTAGAAGAGTTTGAATATTTGCAACTTGAATCGGGGTGGTTATAAACCACTTTCACTCCAGGTGAATTTGAGAATAGGAGGATGAACTTACAATGCCAGAAAGCTTGCAAAGGAGCAATATTTCTAAAGAATTACCCTGACTTATTAGGCTCAAGTGTCACTTTTTGCAGGAGGCTTTTCTCAGTTCTCCCGGTTACTGGTGCCTTCTTTCCAAAGTTACCTCTTCTCTGTATGTATCTTATATACATCTGCTTACACATACATACATATATGCTTTTCCTTTGTAATTTCAGTATTTAGCTTGGCACGTAGTAAGTGCTTAGTAAATGAATAGTTGTTGCTCGACTAGTGGGCCGATACCAGAGTCATTGTATCCTAAAGGCACACAGTGTTTATATGCTGTTACAGAGAAACACAGACCAAAGGGCATACAAATCAAACTTTTAGGTCCTATTAGGTCCACGAACTTGCTTGGCTGGTCTGACCCGGAGGAAGCGGGATTAATCTAAAAATATCCAAAAGAAGAGGACTCAAATTACTCTCAGAAACCAGGCACAAAGGTACCTTGGATTCACTTCTGGTCTCTATTATTGTATCTGGACAACAGTGGCACTAGAGTGGAGACGATATTTATCATCTCCTCCAGTTCCTTTTCTTCTCACATCCTAGTAACTCAGCTGGGGTCTCTAAGCATTATCCTTCCCATATTCACTCAATTCTAATAATAATAACAACCACAACTACCACGATAGCTAACATTTACATAGGGCTTTAAGGCTGGTAAAGCCCCCTTACATGGTCGCTCAATTGATCACCACAACAATTCTGTAAGGTAGGTGCTATTATTCTCCCTGTTTTATAGCTGAGGAAAGTGAGGAGCAGAGAAGTTAAGTGATTTGCTCAGGGACTAGTAAGCAATTGAGGCGGGTTTCAAACTCATATGCAGAAATTTTGCATAATCCCAGACTGCCTCACAACCACACTTCTGTTTAATTGTGTTAATGCAAACTGTGGGAATTTAAAACAGCTAGAGGTTGTGGGAATTGGGTGAACCACACTGACTCCATTTTGTGACTCAATTCTGGAGCTAGCTCAGTTCCCTTTCTATTCAATTATGACTCTAGTCCAACTTCTGTCTTGTGAGAAAACTTTATTCAGTTGTGGGAATTGTGAGAAAACTTTATTGCATTGTTTGAACCTAGCCCTCTATGTGCTGATTAGAGACCCTTAACTAAGGAACTCGGTTATGCTGACCAGAAACCCAGCCAGATGCAAAGACTAATACAAAGAGTTTTTTCACAATTGTACATCTCAAACAACCCATGTGTCTTATCTGAAAACTGGATCCATACTGTTAGCTTTACCACAAATTCCACAAAGCCACTGTTGAACCAGGAAGAAGCTTTATTAATGGCCTGGGAAGGCTGGGAGTCCCACATGTGTACAGATACACACATTTTTATTCCCTATTGCTGATCAGAATTTCCCTCTTCTGTTTCCCCACTGGCTGGGTACTATAGAGGTTACAGCCTATCTGAAGCGCCTAATTTCCCTACATGAGTCTCTGCCCGTTTACATCTCCCACTCCCCACAGTTTGGCGACCTGGCCCTTATTTACTTTTGCCCTTATTTGGATATGCTCACACCTCTTTTGCTTAGGATGCGGAAACCTAATCTCAGAACTGGTATTCTCTGGTTAGTCTATTCACCCACCAATTCTACTTTATGGCTTCCTTTGTTCAACTTCCACCTAGCCCTTAGATTGCATTGTTGTGGAAGTGAAAATTAGCACTTCCCACATTCCCTCACAGTTTAAACTGACTCCAATGTTGTCACATAGGCGTCCACTCCCCCCCCCCCCCCCCCCCCCCCCCCCGTCATGAGAAGCAATATCCCCAGTACTGGTCAATCAGTTATTGTCACATAGGTGTCCACCCCCTGATGAGAAGCAATATCCCCAATACTGGTCAATCAGTTATTGTTTCCATTTTCCTTTGAGGGAATACAGACACTTTGGGGGTGGGGGGGTGGGACACCTCTTTTCAGGGAATTGTACCTGTTTGCTCCCCCTTTCCAACTCAGGAAGTCCCTAATCTTTCCTCCAATTAGAAATCAGATTGCCTAATTTTGTATCCTGGTTAATTGTTTTCTTTTAATTAATTGGTCTTATTTGGTTAATTGTTTTTAATGCATAAAAATCGGTCTCCCCTTGTATTGGAGTCTGGTCCCAATTTGTTAGGCAATTGGCATAAATTGCTTAATAAATTGATGTTCTTGGAAGCTCAAACCTTTGTTTCCTCAGTCATTTCATCTTTCACCTGTCATAAAACCTTAAAGTGCTATATAAATGTTACCTACTTTTTGTCATTTAAAAAGTAACATCTTTATATCTTTTTGTTTTATATTATCTTTATATCACTTATTTATAACATCTTCTACATACATATATTTTAAAAATTTTTTGTTAAAAAGGATGGCTGTCTTGGAGGGAGGCAGGGCAGGCATACAGGGGAAATTCTAGGTGATGTAGAAACAATACACTAAAACAAAATGTAAAAATTAAAATCAAATTAAAAATTAAACAAAAATTTTAAAAATTAAAAAAAGGTAATGAAATGAAATTAAAAATTAAATAAAAATAAAAAAGGTATATGACAAGCAGTGTGGCATAATGAATAGGGAATTGGTCTTGGAGCCAGGAAGACCTGGGTCTAAGGACCATCTATGATAAATACTGGCTGTATGATGCCAAATCACTTTAGCTCTGTGTGCTTGTCGACCTTCTAAGACTAAAAGTAATAGAAAAGGTTTCAAGGGGCATCAGTGCAGAGAGTCTCCTTACCTGGGAGTTCCCTTTAAGAATAAACACATAGGACCAGTCACTAACCCTAATAAAGAGATATGCTGCAATTATTAGGTTATACTTTTATTAATACAGCTATTTTTATTATAGAAGTCTATATTATACTCTTTTGACTTTTGGAAAGTTTTAAGGTAGATAAACTTGTAATTTTAGGTTTCTGCACTCAGAAAGAGTTTGGATCATTTAAAAAAATGCTTTTGTTTCTCCAGTTTTTCTTTAAGGATCTTGCCAAATCTTGTTTTGAGTAATAAGATACTCCAGTGCCCTTAGCTGCTGAGAAGGACATTCAGAAAGGTGAGCTAGATATGCCTGCCTTACTTTCCTGGTGGAGGACCACAATGCTTACTGAATGCCTGCTCAAAATAGAGGTCTCCATTCCTTTAAATTGGCATTAGCCTAGATTTGAAAAAAATTTAGATACCAGAGATGTGCGTTTCAACAAGTACTTTCCAGCTAATCTGCGGCCCGTACCGAAAATATATAGCGTCGTAGGCCAGTTTTGCCCAGCTGTCGATGAATGCCAGTCGTTGGAGGAGAAAGGTGATCCAGGCAGACAACACCTTTCCAGTATCATAAGAAGCTCGCTGTTGGGATTGAGAGACAGATACATCAGATTTTTTTTTTTAAAGAATGACTTCTAAGATCACTATTTCATTGCAAATTCTAATAATGGACTCTAGGGTCAGACAGGGAGAAACCACTGCAGGAAGAAGCCATTTTCCAAATGAGGAGCCAGGAAGATCTGAGTTCAAATTCATCCTCAGGCACTTACTAGTTGTGTGACCTTGGGCAAGTCACTTAACTCTGTTTCAGTTCCTCATCTGTAAAATGAGCTAGAGAAGGAAATGGCAAATGACTCCAACATCTTTGCCAGGGGTTACAAAGAGTCAAATGTGACTGAAATGACTGAATAACAAAAAAAAACCCAGTGTACTCCTCTCCTCTGACTTATCTGAAAAAGGGAGTTAGTTAAATGGATAGTAGATAGAGAGGGTTTAGGATGGAGAGGGCTGCCTAGTAACCCATGACCCTTTTGGCCTCTGAACTGCTTATTGAGGCAGCTATGAAGATGTCTGGGCCAGGCAGGGTGGCCCATGATAAGCTGAGTTGTCTGCCTAAGCCCATGGGATTCTGGAGCAGGGCCCACCCCTGGACTGAACCTAACTGGCATCATTGATTACAAACAGAGATTGCTTAGATTCTTCCTCTGCTCTTTACCCTCACCCCTCTGATAATTCAATAAATACAGTAGACCTAACCCAGCTGATGGTGTTAGGTTTTATTATTGTTTGTATTTTATAGGCAAGTTTAGAGAAGTAACTTTGCCCAGGTTTATAATACTAGTAGGTGTCAGAGGTCCTCTGACTGTGAGTCCACTTTGGGCTTGGCAGCTTCTTCTCACCACACTCACAGAGTCATAGAATGTTAGAGCTGGAAGAGAACCTTAGCCATCACCAAGTTCAACCCCTCATTTTACAGATGAGGAGACTGGAGTCTGGAGAGGTGAAGGGACTTGGCCAAAGTTGCAAAGCTTTTTCTGAGAACGTCCACTGCTCCCTTGCCTTGCTGACTCCAATAAGATGCTATAATTGCTTTTTACCTTGTTAGAAATAACTTTTCCCTTCAGGAGACTGGATGTCAACTACAGTTTTCCTAGTCTCTTTTTAGTCATAATTGGCCCATCCCACTAACACTTACTCTAAAACAAGAAGGAAACTCTCTACTATGAAGAGTGGTGAGTGTTTATGGCTATCCAGGGAACTCTGCTTAATCATTTAAGTCACTAGTGTCAAACTCAAATAGAAATGGGGACCACTAAACCATAAATTAGGATCCTGTGGGCTGCATGTCGATGTAGAAAATCACACATTAACATTACCTATGTTCCCTCGTATTTTTTTTTGTTAAATATTTTCAAATTACATTTTAATCTGGTTTGGAGCACACTAGGTAGTATTTGATCCAAGTCACTGATGAGAATAATAATGTGTCCAAAAGTATACTGATGAAGACTAAGGGGAAGGACTGAAAAAGTGTTTTAACTGATTGGTTAGTATGTAATTTAAAATAAATTGTTATTGAGCAAGCCTAGCTGTATTGATTTTAATGTTAATGAAATATTTACTTAAAAGAAGATATCATTGCATGACACAAGGCCTATCCTAATGATATTAAGCATCTTTCCAGAGTTGGCACAAACTTGATTTCACAGAAAGGTCAATTTGTTGATTAAAAGTCAAGCATTGACCTGCCAAAGAACACTGATTTCATTTATGTATCTTTGAAGCAAAGTTCTAAATTGAAAACTATGTGCCCCTTACCTGCCATAAGTCAGGTACTTTGTTATTAATGAGACAATCATAGATCTCTTCCAGTTTCTGGTTGATGGTGGTTTCACCTCTGACAGCTCCCTGGAGTTCTTTCAGTGACTGGTGGATTAGGGCTAGTAACTTATCAAATCGACTAATTTCTTGACAAAGGAATGTTAACAAGGCAGAATGGAGGAGGGGATCATAATCTGATTTAAAAAAAAGAGGAGGCAATGATATAATATCTGAGGGAGAAGGAAAGAGGCTGCAGACAGAGTGGGGTTTGAAGCTGATGCAATCTGACTAAGCTGATCAAGGTAAGTGTTTCTAATGAATCTTAAACAGTATTTAAATGAGAGACAAGTCACTATGAGCAGCAGTATGGCTGAACATTTAAATGGAGAATTTATCACAGCCTAGTGGCCAAGATAATGTGACCCCTGACTCTATGTTCAAATTAGTTGAAGATAGTAGTTACAGGAACATGACGTTGAAAACACTCAGGTGGTAGACAGAAAAGCAACAGTAATAATAGCTCATAGATACGTAACAGTTTGTGATACGATTTCCTCAGAACAGTCCTGTAAAGTATGTAAGGTGAACATTATTAGCTTCATTTTATAGAGGAGGAAATTGAGTTTCAAAGAAGTGTAGTGACTTGTCCACAAACATACAACTAACAAATAGAAGAGAGAGGACTAAGTTTTTGGATTCTACAATCGGCTTGCATACCATTCAACTACTTGGGCTCTCCTTATATTTACATAGTGCTTTGAAATTTGAAGTGACATCAAGGGACAGGACCTGTTCTTATGTTAGAGAATAACTGTGCTCTTTAGGAGATTGATGTTGCCAAAGCTGTGTCCACATCTATAATTAAAGCACCAAGCTATGCTGCAATGAGGGGCTACTGTAAGCTGACCTCTCTTCTTTGCGTTCTTATTCATATTGGATTTTTAACACCTTAACTACTCAGTTCCTCAAACTACTCAGTTCCTGTGACCTTCTCTTCTACCCCGCCTCAGCCACATACAAAGATGGTCATCACCTTGATTTTGCCATTACCTGCAAATGCATCACCTCTATGTTCAAGATTCCCAAATCTCTTTACCTGATCATAAACACTTGGCTTTCTACCTCTCCCTCTGCCTTCCCTTACCAAATCCTACTTTTTTTAAAAAAATGCTTCAATCTATATTCAGACACCTTCAGTTCTTTGTCTGGGGATGGATAGCATTGTTCATCATGAGTCCTTCAGAGTTGTCTTGGATCATTGTATTGCTGAGAACAGCTAAGACATTCACAGTTGATCATCTTAAAATATTGCTGTTACTTTGCACACAGTACATTTCACTTTGTATCAGCTCGTGTAAGTCTCTCCAGGCTTTTCCAAGAGCATCTCGCTTATCATTTCCCATAGCACAATAGTATTCCATCACAATCACACACCACAACTTGTTCAGTCATTCCTCAATTAATGGACATCCCCTCAATTTCCAATTCTTTGTCCCCAGAAAAGAGTTGTTATATTTTTATACATATGGGTCCTTTTCATTCTTGTTTTATTTTATCTCTTTTTGGATACAGACCTAGTAGTGGCATTGCTAGGTCAAAGGTATGCAAGGTTTTATAGCCTTTTGGGCAGTTCCTAATTGTTCTACAGAACGGTTGAATCAGCTCACAACTCCACCACTAGTGCATTAATGCCCCATTTTCCCACATCCCCTCCACCATTTGTCATTTTCCTTTTCTGTCCTATAGCTAATCTAATAGGTATGAGGTAGTACCTCAGAATTGTTTTAATTTACATTTCTCCAATCATTGGTGAATTAGAGCATTTTTTAATATGGCTATAGATGGTTTTGATTACTTCATCTGAAAACTGTTCGTATCATTTGATAATTTATCAACTGGGGAAGGGTTCTTATTTTTATATAAATTTGACTTAGTTCTATATATGCCAAACCCTACTCTTTCCTCACACTATAACCTTCAATTCCTTGACCCTTCAATTCTCTCTGAGGCCATCAACCCTGGACCAGCCACACTTTCCTGTCTTCTCCATCTTGACCCCTTGGTGAACTAGTTCAAATCTACATTATACTCTTGAGTCTATGACCCCCTTATCATATCTTTGATCATGGCCTGACAACCTCAGCCTCAGATTATTCCTACAATTCATTGCCTTAATTTCTATATATGTACCGCTAAATGAAGGTGGAGAAAATTTCATAGCTGTTCTGATTGGGTCCACCAAATTATGTTACACAACTTGAGCTGGGCCCTCATTATTACTAGGTAATCCTTCTACATCTACCTTAAGAACTTGCCTCCCCAGCAGTTTGTTCCAAACCTTTTCATCCCTTCTCAGACCTTCCACTGTTCCCCCTCCCCTCACCCTTTTAGCTGAGAACCTTGCTTCATATTTCACAGAAAAAGTTGAGGCCAATCACTTCTTCTTCTCTCTTGTTCTTCATCTCACATCACTCAGATGCCTGCTGCTGCTATCTCCTCCTTCACCTCTGACTCGTAGGAAGAGGTGACCTAGCTCCTCACCAAGGCTAGCCCCTCTACCTGAACAAGAGATCTCATTCCTTCCTGTCTCCTCCCACATATGGCCTCCTCTGTCATCCCCACTCTATTGCTTATCTTCGATCTCTCCCTAGCTACTGGATCCTCCTCTATTGCCGTCAAACATGCCCATGTCTTCTTCATCCTTAAAAACCCCTTGCCTGATCTTTCTATTCTTGCATTTGTCCTTTAGTTCTGCTGCTGTGTGGCCAGATTCCTTGAAGAGACTGCCTGCAAACCTTTTATCTACTTTCTCTCTTCTCATTCCACCAAAACAGCTCTCTCCAAAGTTACCCATGATCTCTTCACTGCCAAAGCCAATAGCCTTTTCTCAATCTTCATTCGTCTTGACCTCTCTGAAGCCTCTGACGTGGCTGATCACCCTCTTCTTTCTAGGTTTTTGGAACACCACTCTCTTGGTTCTTCTACTTATCAGACTGCTTCAGTTTAGTCACTTTTGCTGGACTGACATCCAGGTCACGTTCTTTAACCATAGGTGTCCCACAGGGCTCTGTTTTGGGCTCTCTTCTCTTCTCCCTCTATATATCTTCACTTGATAAACTCATGAGATCCCATGGATTATCATCTCTATGATGATGATTCTCAAATCCCACCATAGCCTCTCTGCTGACCTCCAATCTCATATCTTCAACTACCTTTTAGACATCTTGAAATGAATGTTCAGTAGACATCTTAAACTCAACATGTCCAAAACTAAATTCAGCATCTTTCCTCCTAAATCTCTATCTCCAGACTTTCCTATTACTCTTGAGGATACCACCATCCTCCTAGCCCTCCTGCCCCACAACCAAGTGTCCTCTTTGAATCCTTACTATCTCCAAGCCCCCATATCCTATTTATTGCCAAGGCCTATCAATGTCAACTTTGCAACATCTCTCGAAATGCCCCCTTCTCTCTTCTGACAAGGCCACTACCCTGCTACAGGCCCTTATCATCTCACCCTTGGACTACTGTAATAGCCTGCAGGGTTGGCCTGTCTTAAGTCTCTCCCTATTCCAATACATCCTCTATTCTTCTGCCAAAGTGATTTTCTTGAAGACCATGTCACTGCCTCTACTAAATAAACTCTGGTTGCTCCCTATTGCCTCCAGGATCAAACACAAAATCCTCTTTTTGGTGTTCAAAACTCTTTGTAATTTATACCCCTCTGACCTTTCCAGTATTTTTACATATTATGCCTTGCCATGTACTCTTAGATCCAGTGACACTGACTGTCTGGCTGTTCCATGAATAAGATACTTCATCCCTCCACTCTGGACATTTTTTTTCTGACTGTCTACCCAGCCGGGAACTTTCTCCCTCTTCATCTCCACTTCTTGGCTTCTCTGGCTCCCTCTAAGTCTCAGCTAAAATTCCACCTTCTACAGGACGCCTGTCCCCACCTTTCTTAATTCTAGTGCCTTCCCTCTTTAATTATCTTCTGTTTATCCTGTATGTCACTTGTTTGTACCTATTTGTTTGCTTGTTATCTGCCCCATTAGATTGTAAGTTCCTTGAGGGCAAGGGGTGTCATTGGCTTCTTTTTATATCCCTAGTGCTTAGGACAGTGCCTGACATGTAGCTAAGGGGTGCGGTTGTCCTGGAACACTGAACCTGAAATCAGAATGACCTGAATTCAAATGCAGCCTCAGACACTAGCTGTGGGGAACCTTTGTCTGCCTCAGTTTCCTCAACTATAAAACGAGGATAATAACAGTACCTCCTTTACAGGGTTGCTGTGAAGGTCAAATGAGATGATAATTGTAAAGCACAGCAGCACAGTGTCTGGCACACAGCAGGTGCTGTATGAATGCTTATTCCCTTCTCTTCCCCTTATTAACTGACTGATCACTTCACAAATTGGAGACCTGAGGGCAAAGATTTTTAAGTTATCTCCTTAAGGCACACTAACTTGTGAAATTGACACAAGAATTCAAATCTTATGACTTCAGTGTTTGTTCCATACTAGGTAAACTGAGTTTTGTGGCTTTATTTACTTCTGAAGGCAGCAGGTCATTGGAAAGCCTGAGGGAAGTTTTAGGTCTGTATGGGGGGAGGGGGGTTGGGGGACTGCAAAAGAGGAGCAGCAACTCTGATAATTCCCTGTAGTGGTCTTAAAACAATTTTACTGATGCTTTTAAACATTGCTGTCACTTTCCTATGAGTACCCCTTCTTCCCACTGCCAAAGAACCTTCCCTTTTAAACAAAGAGACAGAGTTAAGAGAAACTCCTTTAGCTGTGTCAAAATTGATTCTGGTCCTAACAGCTCTCTGCTGAGAGCAAGGATGCCTATTTCGTGATCAGTTCTCAAAAGTCAAGAGCAGTGACTTCATTGTTTAGAGTTCAGGTGTCTCTCAGTATTGTTTTCCTCCACATTATGATGGCGAATGTGTAAGTTTTTCTCCTGATTTTGCTTCCTTCCTTCTGCATCAGTTCATATAAATCATCCCTAGTATCTCTAGATTTTTCATATTTATCCTTTTTTTGCAGCACAATAATATTCCATTTTAGTCATGTATGACAATTTAGTCAGCCATACATACCTCAACTGATGACCATGTATTTTGCTTTCATTCTTTTTTTTTTTTTGCTACCACAAAGAATATGCGTATGGATATTTTGTTATATGCAGGATGTTTCTTTCCGTATTTGAGCTGCTTAAGATCCTGCATGTCCAGCAGTGGGATTTCTGGGCCAAACAATTTAATGACTTTTCCCAATTAGTTCCAAACTTTTTTTTTTCCAGAGGAGGGGGACCAGTTCATAGCTCTAACAGATGTGCTAATAGCATGCCTCTCTTCCCACAGTCCCAACAACAGAGCCTGTTTCTCCTTGCTTTTTAATCATCTTTGCCAATCTGTTAGGTATGAGGTGAAATCTCAGAATTGTTTCAGTTTGTATTTCTCTAATTATTAGTGATTTGGAGCATTTTTGTCATGTGATTGTTCATCATTTTCCTTTCTTCTTCAACCTGCTTATATACTTTGACCAGTTTGCATCCTGGGAGGGTATAAGACATACACGCAGGTAACTTAGGCCGCATTGTCACAAAACAAGGTACTATGTAAAGTTAGAGGGGAAGAACATTATTAACTTGGAGAGGAACAGGGAAGGCTGTGTGGAATAAATTTGAGTTGGGTTTTGGCATATGGGTAGGAATTCAATAGATGAAGGGGAATAGACAGTCTAGAGTAGAATAAGCCAGGGCAAAGAGAGGGGGAAGTGCAGAAATACATTCAGGGAACAGAGAATATTCCTGTTTGGCCAGAGCACAGTGTATGTTTGGCAACAGGGGAGGAGGAGGGAGGAAGAAAGAGATAAATATGAGATAAGCTTGAAAAATCCGGTGGTTTCAGTTTGTGGAGGGCTTTGAATGCCATTTAAAGGAGATTGAACTGTTCCAGCATTCTTATCAGTGCTTTGGATGAAGTCATAAAGGGTATGCTTTTCAGATTTTCAGAGGACAGAAAAACTGAGGTGCAGAAATATGTATAAAAACAAAATAGCCAGTAGAGGAAAATTCTGTTGAATGTTTGTTGACCTACTCATGGGTCAGAGTCTTGCATATAGTATAAAGGGCATGAAGATATTGTTCTTTAATTCTCCCACGCAGTTATAAAGCCTGACTAGTCAGTACTTTAAAGTTGCACAAGCCCTCATTGTTTTAAGAGCTGGATTTTAGGGGCAGCTAGGTGGCACAGTGGATAGAGCACCAGCCCTGGATTCAGGAAGACCTGAGTTCATATCTGGCCTCAGACACATAACACTTACTAGCTGTGTGCCCCTGGGCAAGTCACTTAACCCCATACAATATGCAGACTAACTTTAGAGAATTAACCTCCAAGTCAGGAAGGTCTGGGTTCACGTTCTCCCTCTAATATACACTAGTTGGGCGATTTAACAGACTGTAAAATGGGCAAGGAATTGAACCTCCACTGCTCCAGGAGGATCTTTAAGATTATAAGTTACAGAGAAGGTGTTGATCTGCATTAGTAGAGGAAGTACTTCACCATGAAATCACAGGTCTGATCCAAGAAAGAAAGAAAGAGGGAAAAAGAAATAAAGGAAGGAGGAAAGAAAGAGAGAAGGAAAGAAAGGAAGGAGGGAAAGAAGGAAAGGAGGGAAGAAGAAAGGGAGGGAAGAAGAAAGAAAAAGGAAGAAGAAAGGATGTAGGAAAGAAAGGGAAGAAAAGAAGGAAAAAAAAAAGGAAAGAGAACCTAAGGATAAAAAACTATGCTACTTTACACAGTTTTTTTTCCCCCTTGTGAGCATTATTTTCCCCAGAGTATGAACTACAGTTCTCATCTTGGACATTTCTATTAAGTCTAACCCAAATGGAACTTGAGATAATGGTTAATAGTGTAGTTGGAATGACATCTTTGGTTTCAGTAACCACTGGTTCCTTCTCTACAGTCAGAGGCAATCGCTTGATCATTTCAGATGACAGTTCCAGCACCAGTTCGTCTTGGCTCTTTCTACTCCTGCAAAGTAAGTTCTGGGAATTATAGGAGTCATATGCTAGTGTAGATCAGAAGGCACCTTTATTCAGGTCCTTTCTGGAGGCAAATAGCAAAAGGCAGCTTCCCTAAAGAGATTCAGAAGGATGGAATGCTTTTGGATTGAAAGACTTTTTACCCCAGTGCAATTATGGAAAAGTGCTCTCTCATATGCATCCATGTCCCTATCTCATTCTTTTCCACCCTTTCATTGTGCCCTCTGGAGTTCCTGTTCTATTGTTAACAAGCTGCACTTCATATTAGCCCACACCTTCCACAAAGAAATTACTTTGTATATTTCTATATATTTACTTATGCATAAACATGTTTTCCCCAAGAGAATACAAGCTCCTTGAGGGCAGGGACTATTTCATTTTGTCTTTGTATTCTCAGCACTTAGTAGGCACTTAATACATGCTTGTTGACTTGATCGAATTGAATACTTGCTTCCACAAAAATCACATCAGGTAAAACCATAGGCATGCATATGCATAAAGTGCAGGTGGCACAGTGGAGGTTAAATATTAACATTAATGCTTTCCTAGTCAATGGTAATGTTCTTCCCAGGGTGTGCTGCACCTCCTCTTTCCCTCCCTTCAAATATACACCTCTTGCTCAAGAGTGAAACACTTTGATGAGGGTAGTTCACAGGAAAAATCTTACGGATAAATTGGTAAATAGACTAATATTGGTAGAGTTAATTCAGCTCAGCTTCAAGTACTATTAGCCCAGATTGTCACTGACTGTCTGATTTGAATCCCAGGCAGTTGACTGGCTGAACATATTACAAAGTGGCTTAGCTTTAATATGTTTGTCAAAATGGGAGATAATATTGGCTAAGGCAATTTTATGTTAGGAATGATTGCATACCATTTTAGGATTTAAGTTCTTTGACAGCATAGAGAGTACTTTTTTGCAAACTCTATACATGGGGGCAACTAGGTGGTGAAATGGATAGGATTATGGGCTCAGAGTCAAGAAGATCTGAGTTCAAATGTGACCTCAGACACTTGCTAGCTGTGTGATCCTGGGCAAGTCACTTAACCCTGTTTGCCTCAGTTTCCTCATCTGTAAAATGAGTTGGCGAAGGGAATGACAAACCACTCCAGTATCTTTGCCAAGAAAACTCCATAATGGGGTCATGAAGAGTCAGACATGACTGATCAACCAAATAACAATGGACTTCCCAGAGCAGTTGTGAAGATCAAACGAAATAATAATTACAAAGTGCTTTGCAGAATTGTCTGACATATAGTGAATACTATATAAATGTTAGCTATTACTATTATTGTTATTACAAGTTTGCAAAATGCTTTACATGTATAATCTCATCTGACTCTCACAACAAGCCTGGGAGATAAGCACTATTATTATTTCCACTTTACAGATGAGGAAACTGAGGCCTAGAGAGGTTGAGTGACTTGGCCAGGGTCATACAGTTAATAAGCATTTGAGAGAGGATTTGCACTCAGGTCCTCCTGGCTCCAAGTCTGGTGCTCTGTCCACTACACCACCTAGCTCCCTGGTTACTGTTATCGCTCCTTCCAGCCCTCCCCCTGCCCCCACTTATTGTTTAATCACTTCTTATTCTCCAATGGATCTGTGTCCTGGTAAAAATATCAGTACTTCCCCCAAACATACCAACTGATACCTATTCATGCTTTCTAATCCTATGTGACTCATATAGCCAGTCAAATAAGCATTTATTAAGTACCTACTATGTACCAGGCACTTTACTGTATCTCCTTAGAAATCCTCTACAGGGAAGGGTTCTATCTCAAATGTCTGGGGCCTGTCTTAACATCAGGGAAGCACTCAAGAAGCACAGATTCCGCTGGTTCCCCTCTCGCACTATAGGATGGGCCCACCTTTTTTTCTAGTCATGTGTTGCTCTGGAAAATGTTATGGATAATGACTCAACTAACCAAAATGTCAAAAGCAGGATGCCAAGTAGAGTCAATTGCTTTACGTAACATTTTTGCGCTTAAAGAAAAGCTTTTGTTTCTCAGAAACTCTTACCCAGTGATTATGTTGGCAATAGCAATTCTTGGCTGCATAGCAATGATTGTGTCAATAAGGTCTTGGGCCAGGGATTCCTGATAAATCCTTGAAGTCTGTTGGTGCATTCCAAGGACCTCGGGCAGTTCAAAATCCGGGAGGGATTCTATGTACTGCCTACAATGGGTTAGGTTTGCACGGTCAGGTAGCATGGTGTACATCTGTAAATTTCACAAGAGCTTCTTAGTTTCTTTCTCGTGAGAGACAGAGGAAGACGTTCAGCACATATGAGAGATATATTTTCAGCGAGGAAAGAGCTGACTACCTGAAATACTGCCTGCAGAATGTGCAGAAGTTCTATCTCCCCAATTACGGTGGATATATTTCAGAGCTGGAGTTTTTAACCTGGAGTCCATGAATTTAAAAAAAAAATGATAACTGTCTTTCATGACTGTATTCCAACATAACTGGCTTCTTTTTGAATCCTATGTATTTTACTTTATGCATTTATGACATTATTTTGAGAAGGGACCCAGTAGCTTTACCAGACTGCCAAAGGGGTCTGTGACACTAAAAAGCCTGTTCTACAGATAACTTCAAGTAGCAAAATTGATTGTTTATTAGGAGAATGGCTAAACAAATTATGATGTCACTGTAATGGAGTATTAATATCCCATAAGAAATGATGACTATAAAGAATTCAGAGAAGTATAGGGAGAATTCTATGAGCTGATACAAAATAAAATAAGCAGCAGTAGGAAAACGACATATATAATGACTATAACAATGTAAATGTTAACAATAATAAACAGAAATGGAATGCTGCATAATTATAATGACCGAGGCTGGCCTCAGGGAAGAGTTGAGAAAATGCTTCTCCCTTCTATCAATGGAAAGTCAAGGGACCACTGGCAGGGAATGTGATGTGTGCTTTAATGCACTGGTTGTTCCAATTCACTTTCAAGTCAAAACATCACCCTAGTGACATCATTGGTCCTCTTCAAGAACAAAGGAGAAACAGCAACATTCTGGTTTTGGTGAATTGTTTTTTTCTTTTTTCTTTTTTAAAAAATCTTTGGCACAAGAGAAGGCTTACTGGGTAGGAAAGGAGAACATATTTAGAAATAAACAGATTGTAAGACAAAAAGAATATCAATAAGAGAATCAACTTAGCAACAGAAAAATAAAACTTTTAAAAAATTAAAGAGGGTGGGTAAAGAAAGATGGTAGATGGTTTTTTTAATCAATCACTGTGATCAAAGATTAGGATTTGTTTTTCTCCCACGTAGATTGCAAATTTCCATGTAAAATTAAATCTTGTAGAATGGCTTTTTTTTTTCATAAGCTGTCTTACACTTGTGAGAAGTAAGAAAAATTCCCAATTAGAAACTGTTACAGCTTGCGTATCTAGAGTTTTTAGGGTATCTAGAGAAGGTATGCTGCCTACAACATAGTTATGTAAGTTGGAGTGGTGGATAAGAGACTGAAAACAAATTGTGAAACAGAGTCTAGGTTTCTGATAGCCATATCTTGACTTCATTATTATTTAGTCATGAGAAACATTTCAGCAAGTAAGACTCCTCAAGATAAAATCTGCTATGATTTAGATGTAGATTCTCATTTTATAAACCTCAGAAAATTATGACACAGTAATGCCTCATTTTCCCAGTATTATTGGTGGACAAATATTCTAATTAAACTAATTTTCTTTCTTTTTTTTTAGGGTTAGGAAGCTGGGTAGACTTTTATTTTTATTTTCTTAATTAATTAATTATTATTTTAAATTTTTAACATTTGTTTCCATAAGCTTTTGAATTTTAAATTTTCTCCCTCTTCCTCTCTACCTACCTCCTCAAGATGGTGTATAATCTGATATAGGCTCTACATATACATTCCTATTAAACATATTTTCACAATAGTCATGTTGTAAAGAAGAATTATTACCAATAGGAGGAACCACAAGAAAGAAGAAACAAAACAAAACAGAAGGAAAAAAAAGAGCAAATAGTATGCTTCAATCTACATTCAGACTCCATAGTTCTTTCTCTGGATGCTGAAAGCATTTTCCATCATGAGACTTCTGGAGATGTCTTAGATTCTTGCATTGCTGAGACTGATGACAAAGTTAGTCATCACACAACATGGCTGATATTGTGTACAATGTTCTCTTGATTCTGCTCACTTCACACAAGCATCAGTCCATGCAAGTCTTTCCAAGTTTTTCTGAAGTCCATTTGCTCATCATTTCTTATAGCACAATAGTATTCCATTACATTCATATACCACAACTTGCTTAGCCATTCCCCAATTGATGGGCATCCCCTCAATTTCCAATTCTTTGCCACCACAAAAAGAGCTGCTATAAATATTTTTTACATATGGGTCCTTTCCCCATTTGTATGATCTCTTTGAGACATAGCCCTAGAAGTGGCATTGCTGGGTCAAAAAGGGAATGCACTTTTTTGTAGCCCTTTGGGCATAGTTCCAAACTGCTCTCCAGAATGGTTGGATCAGTTCACGACTCCACCAGCAACGCATTAGTGTTCCAATTTTCCCACGTCTTCTCCAACATTTATCATTTTCCTGTTTTGTCATGTTAGCCAATCTGATGGGTGTGATGTGGTACCTCAGAGTCATTTTGATTTGCATTTCTTTAATCAATAGTGATTTAGAGCATTTTTTCATATGACTATAGATAGATTTAATTTCTTCATCTGAAAACTGCCTGTTCATATCCTTTGACCATTTATCAACTGGGGAATGACTTGTATTATAAATTTAACTTAATTCTCTATATATTTTAGAAATGAGGCCCTTATCAGAGACACTGGTTTAAAAATTCTTTCCTAGTTTTCTGCTTCCTTCCTAATTTTGGTTGCATTGGCTTTTGTGTGTATGTGTGTATAAACTTTCCAATTTAATGGAATCAAAATCATCCATTTTGCATTTTGCAATGTTGTCTATCTCTTGTTTGGTCATAAATTCTTCTGTTCTCCATAAATCTGACAGGTAAACTATTCTTTGCTCTCCCAGTTTGCTTATAGTATCAACCTTTATATCTAAATTGTGATCCATTTTGACTTTATTTCTGTATGTGGTGCAAGATTTTGGTCTGTACCTAGTTTCTGCCATACTCCTTTCCAGTTTTCCCAGTAGTTTTTGTCAAATAGTGAGTTCTTATCCCAGAAGCTAGGGTCTCTGGATTTATCAAACAGTAGATCACTATAGTCATTGACTACTGTGTCTAGTGTAGATAACCTATTCCACTGATCCGCTACTCTGTTTCTTAACCAGTAGCAAGTAGTTTTGATGATTGCTGCTTTATAATACAACTTAAGATCTGGTATGGCTAGGCCACCTTTCCTACCATTTCTTTTCATTAGTTCCCTTGATATTCTGGGCCTTCTGTTCTTCCAGATGAGTCTTGTTATTATTTTTTTCTAGTTCTATAAAATAATTTTTTGGTAGTTTAATTGGCATGGCACTGAATAAGTAAATTAATTTAGGTAGGATTATCATTTTTATTATATTAGCTCAGCTTACCTATGAGCAACTGATGTTTTTCCAATTATTTAGATCCGACTTTATTTGTGTGAAAAGTGTTATATAATTGTGTTCATATAGTTCCTGGGTTTGTTTCGGCAGGGAAATTCCTAAATATTTTATAATGTCTACAGTAAGTTTAAATGAAATTTCTCTTTCTATCTCCTGCTGTTGGGCTTTGTTGGTAATATGTAGAAATGCTGATGATTTTTGAGAGTAATTAAACTAATTCTCTAAAGACTCAAAATGTATCCTATGTTTGTCTGTCTATCTCTCTCTGTATGACTATCTATATTTAAAACAGAGGCCTGAGGATTGATCCTTGGAGAACACCCATATTTAAGGGGAGGAGACAGAAGAAGGAATTAGAAAAGATGGCAGAGGAGTAGTAAATTTCAAGAAGGAAAGAAGGTAGTTGAATTAAATCAAGAAGAATTTATTAAGCTCCTATTATGTGCCAGGCACTATGGTAAGAGCTGAGGATACAAAGAAAAGCAAGCACCCTTACCTTCAAAGAGCTCAGAATTGAATGGGTGAGGCAACAAATTAGCAGTTATGTACAAACAGGATATATACAGGACAAATCTCAGAGGGAAGGCTTGTAGCATTTAGGGAGATTGGGAAAGGCTTGTCACAAATGGTGAGATTTTATCTGGGACTTGAAGTCAGGGAAATCAGGGGTTAAAGATGAGGAGAGGGAGCATTCCAGGGATGGGAGGCAGCCAATAAAAAATCTCAGGCAGCAGATGTGGTATCTTGGGCAAGGAGCCTCAAGGAAGCCAGAGTCACTGGATCTCAGAGTATGTGGAGGGGAGTTAAGTGTAAGAAGCCTGAGAAGGTAGAAAGGGACCAAGTTATGTAGGGCTTTAAAAGGCAGACAAAGGATTTTGTATTTGATCCTGGAGGTAATGGGGAGCCACTGAAGTTTATTGAAGAGGGGTTTACAAGGTCAGACTTGTGCTTTATGAAGATCAATTTGTTTTATTTTTGTTTGTTTTTTTTTGTTTTTATTTTTGAGGCATTTGGGGTTAAGTGACTTGCCCAGGGTCACACAGCTAGTACCATGAAGATCAATTTGACAGCTGAGTAAAGGATGGATTGGGATGGGGAGACTTGAAGTAGAGCAACCAACCCGAAGGCTATTGTGATAATCCATGTGTGGGGTGATGAGGGCCTGTATCAGGGTAGTGGCAGTGTCAGAGGAGAGAAAGGGGCATATAGGAGAGATACTGTGAACATAGATATTATAGGATCTGGCAACAGATTGATATGGGCGATGAAAGAGAGTAAAGAGTCAAGGATATTACCTAGGTTCTGAGTCTGAGCAGCTATGAAGATGGTGGAACCCTGGACAGTAAGAGGGAAGTTAGGAAGATTTGGAGTTGAATCCTCTCTCTGTCTGTCTCTCTCTCTGTCTCTCTGTCTCTCTCTCTGTCTCTCTCATTTCACTTTTAGCTCTAATTATTTGGAAGTTTTTTCCTATTAAACCTTAATTTGGCTTTCTACACTTTAGACCCATTGCCCTCTGAGACAAACAGAACAATAAAACGCGGGCTCCTCGAGGGCAAAATCTGTTCTATAGGTTTGTATTTCCATTTCTAGTGCCTAGTACAGTACCAGGCATGAAGTGGACATAAATATTTGTTGATTGATTGAAATCTAATGCCTTTTCTACAGGTCAACCTTTTAAATGCCTAAAGATAGCTGTCATGTCTACCCTTCCTTCTTGGTCTTCTCCATGCTCCACATCTCCAGCTCCTTTCAACAAACTCTCCTATGACACGGATTTAATGCCCTTCATTATCCTGCTTATCCTCTTGTGGGCACTCTTCAGTTTCTCAAAGTCTTTCCTAAGCTGTGGCACAATTGAACACAAACTCCAGTGACAACAGAATACAGTGGGACGATTCCTTTTTCTTAGGGGAAGCTTAAGTTATAAGTTATAAGTTATAAGTTATAAGCTACTCTCTTAATGCAGCCCAAGATGGCATTCATGATTTTTTTACTGCCACACCACACTGTTGACTCATATTGAGTTTAACAACCCTCAGACCCTTTTCTGACAAAACACTATTTAACCATAATTCCTTTCTCTTGTACTTGTGAAGTCGATTTTTGAACCAAAATTTAAGACTTTACACTTAGCTCTACTGAATTTCATCTTATTATATTTAGTTTAGCACTATATCCTGACAAGGGTCAGTAGATAAGAACCAGAGGGCCAAATCCATTTGCCATATACACACACACACACATACATATATGGCAGATATATGTGTACATATGACACACACATATATAGCAGTATATATGACACACATATGTGTATATATACACATATGGAAGATTTTATATATATATATATATATATATATATATATATATATATATGTATATATAAAATTTTGTGAGGCAAGTGGGGTTAAGTGACTTGCCCAGGGTCACACAGCTAGTAAGTGTCAAGTGTCTGAGGCTGGATTTGAACTCACGTTCTCCTGACTCCAGGGCAGGTGCTCTATCCACTGCGCCACCTACCTGCCTCATGCGGTGTGTATATATATATATATATATATATTATATATATATATATATATATCCACTGCGCCACCTACCTGCCTCGTGCGGTGTATATATATATATATATATATATATATATATGTATATATATATATATATATATATATATATTTTTTTTTTTTTAAATGTAAAAACCGTTCTTAGCAGCTAGGTGGCGCAGTGGATAGAGCGTCATCTAGTGGATTACCCATCACTTTCAGCATTGTACCATTTGCAAATACGATGAGCATGTCATCTATGCTTTTATTTAAGTCATTGATTAGATAGGGACAGAGATTAGCCCTGTGATTTCACTGCTATGGGGAACTTTCAGATGAGGACAGTCATCTGCATTTCAGATGCAGGTCAGCACTTTTCCTGTTATTTAGTCTTAGTGTTTAGTCTGAGAGGTTAAGTTATTTGCCCAGAATCACACAGCTAGTATGTGGTAAGGCAACACTTGAACCCAGGTCTTCCTGGCTTCTAAGCCAGCTCTCTCTCCACCACACCATGCTTCCTCTCTTTTATCAAGTCACTGATAAAAATATCAAATAGTGTAAGGCCAAGTGCAGATCCCTGGAATACTCCACTGACGGCCTTGCAAGGTGGCATTGACTTATTAACGATTGCTCTTTGAGTCCAACTGTTCAGGCAGTTCCAAATTAGTTTTGTGTCTTAAATAACTTTTTAAATTTCTTACTGTTACTTATTTATTCATGTAGCTTTCCCCCCCCCAAGCAGTCTTTAAGTAAGGTTCTTTATAGATTTTGATCTAGAAGATACCTTTGATATCATCTAATTCTGTTTCCTCATTTTATACATGAGAAAATTGTGACACAAAGGAGGAAAGAGACTTATTTGCCCAACACCATGAATCTAGGGAATGGCAGAACAGAAACTCAGAACCAGATCCCTGACTCTAAATCTGTTCTTTTTCTATGGCATCAGAGATTATATATACCCTTGAAAGTCCCCAATAAAGGTTTCTTGAATTAATTTTGAATTTGTTGATTTGTTTTCATATTGCTTTGCATCATTATTTAATTGGGCAATTAGATGGTGCAGTGGATAGAGTGCTGGCCCGAAGTTAGGAAAACGTAAGTTCAAATCTGGCCTCAGGTACTCCCTGTGTGACCCTGGGCAATTCATTTAACTTCTGTTTGCCTCATTTTCCTCAACTGTAAAATAGGGATAATAATACCATCTACCTTGCAGGGTTCTGTGAGGATCACATGAAATAATATTTGTAAATAACACTTAGCATGGTGCTAAATGATAGCTATTTTTACTATCACTATTATCATTATTGTTTTATGTTTGTATCTCTTGTTTTTCCAATGAGATTTTGAGATCCTTAATTCAATTCAACAAACATTTATTAGAAAGTTTACTGATGAAATCACAGGTCTGGACTAAAAACAATTTGCTAAATAATTTATTAACAATTAAATGTATTAATTTATTAACAATTTATCTACTGTCTACAGAGACTTAAGGGTAGGGATCATGGTAGCATGGAGCCAAGAAAGACCTAGGTTGAAATATCACCTCTGACACTGATGAGCTCTGTGATCATGGGTATGTCATTTATGTTCTCCAAATTTATCTGTAAAATGAGGACAATAAATCCTGGTAGAATCTTCCCTGTATGCCTTTGATATGAAGATTAAATGAAATGATGGGTGCACAGTGCTCTACTAGCCTTAAAGAGCCATGTAAATGTCACCTATCATTATTATTTGCCCATCGTTAGTGTATACTCTGGTTTCTGGCACTGAATTAGCACGTAGCTGTCTTTCAAACGCTGAACTGAATTGCTTTTTCCAAATTACATTTGTAATCACAAATACTTTCAGCACTTTTCGCTAGTTTTGGTTACGTGGCTGTTCCATCCAGAAGAGCATCATCTACTGTTACTGTGCGGCTAGCTAATCTCTGAATAACAGAGACTTCTCGAGACCAAGCTTTCAGGGAGGAAACACTGAAATAAGGGTGACACAAGCTCTAGAAATCTTATTTCCCAACGTACAATTTCCTCACCTTAGGCTACACAATCTACTTATTAACTTTTTAAAATGTGAGAGTAATTTCACAATTTTCAACTAGGCAATAGGAAGGTCAGCTTAATTCACCACAGACTCTCAATTATCTTTAGAACTGAAATATGAGCATCCTGAAGGAGGCAGGCATATCCAACCTGAAAGAGAGATTTTGAACTACCCTCAGTGAATTTCTTCTTGACAGAACAAGAAAGGGAGATTGGGGGCATTTTGAGCAGAAGCACCTGTACTTTGGTACTCTGCCTGCCTCAGGGGCTTACTTACCCTTCCTCCCTTCCCCAAATTGGTGCATCTGGCAGTAAAATACAGAGCATCTTAGCTTTCGAACGGATAGGAACTTGAGAAGTCATCTAGCCCAGCTCCCTCATTTTATAGTAATGGCCTGTAAAACAGCCTCAGGAACAGTTAAGTGACTTGGCCAGGGTCACACAGGGAGTAAATGACAGGGCCAGGATTCAAACCCAGGTCCTTGGAATCAGCAGCATACAACCACATACCAGGCACTCACTCATCCTTCCTCATCTTTGCAAGGTGCTCTGCTTATAGGAGCTCAATAAATCTGGATTGAATGAATGAACGAATGGATGAAAGAATGATGTTAATAAGTGAGACAGAGAATGCATAAAACCTTGAAAGGAGAATCTGAAAAAGCCAATGAAAATGGTAATGAAGGTTAGAATCCGAAGATTGCAGTAAGATCTTTAATATGTTCTCTTATCCTAGAAGGCTCAAGGGGAACCATTCTTAATAAAATAGTATTGTTTCCCCATGTAGCTGACTCTCAGACAAGAAGCTTGTCTTGAGCAGGAGCAGGGACTTACCTACCCGTGAAATCATGATACTGTCTTTGAAGCCTTACTCCACAGACCCCTAAGATGACTTGCCGTGATGCCAGCATGTACAGTAGGGTTTTTTTTTAACCTTTTTTGTGCTGGCCTTTGGCCATCTGGGGAAGTCCATGGACCCCTTCTCGAAATAATGTTTTTAAATGCCTAAAATAAAAAGGATATCAATTATATGGAAGACGTAATTTTTTTCCCATCTAAGGTCCCCAGGGCAAACTTGGGAACTTCAGTATCTGACACTCCCACAAAGGCAGCTCTCCTTTGAGGCTTCAAAATATGGAATGATTTTATTTACACAGAAAAAAAAAGAGATTACAGCTGAGCCCATGGAGCAGAGAGATAAGAGACTGCAAACCCTAATGGGTCACTTTCCCTTTTGTCTTGGAAAACCTTTTCATTGTTTCTATGATTCCCCAACAAAGTTTTTGACCATGTATTTAAAATGAATGTCTCTTTTAAAATAAATACTACAAGGCAGGCAAGGGGCTCTCTTACTATACTACTGTAATACTAGAAATAATATTCTAGCTTCTTGAGGGTAAGGACCAGGCCTTGTATGTAATAGGTGGTAAATAAGTAGAATATGAACTCTTTTGGAGTAAAGATTGCTTCATTCGTTGTACAGTTATTTCTGTTATAACATGCCATATGTGTTCCTAAAAATCATTGTTCTATGCAAAACTGAGTAATAAAAACCTTAGGGCTTATGGGAAAAATGGTGTTGGGGTACAACACTCAAAAATCTTTTCAGTGACATACAAAAAAGATAAGAACTTAATAAAAATGGCAGCACAATTTTATATATGTTAAATACATATATTTACATACATGAATACATACATGAATACATAAATACTACAATAAATAATAATGGTATCCACGAACCTGAGCTGCTGTGGGTCCCACAGGCCAGGCTGGTAAAATCAATGGCTATGGGCTAAAGGAAGCTTATGTGTGTGTGTGTGGGGGGGGAAGGGGTTTCTCCTGCCAACTTCAGGAAGCTATGGTAGATGGTGGGGTTTGGGAGATGGAGTGTGTGAATGTGGACTAGCTTTCCTTCACTGATAGATTCTGTTCTATCAGAAAGTATACAATAAATGTGACACTTAACCTTGAAAGAGGTCTGAAGTTTGATTGTGGAAATGAGCATCCAGAAGGCTTGAAGCTTGTGAGTTATTGTGAAATCCTGTAGGTTTTGGACTTGATAGTTCTTGCAGATGAAATGGCATGTAAACAAATGCAAAATTTGTATTATGATCAAAAAGTTCCCTAATGTATCAATCACTTTGGAATAAATCCACATTTTCAAAACATGCGTTATAGCAGAATTCACTGTATTTGTGTCCCTAGGGCCTGGAATGTGGTAGGTGCCTAATAAATACTTGCTGATTGATTGAATCAATTGAAAATGAATGGGCAATATTTCAAGTTTAGAGGTAAGCTTTTCCTCTAGTTCAGCAGCCAGGTATCATTGGACACTTACCAACTTATCCATCCCCTTCACCTCATCTTGAGGAAGGCAAAGTGGGCTTAGAGGGAAGAAAGAAGATGGAGGAGATGGAAAAGAAACTGAGGGTGAGGAAGGCTGGAGCATTCTAATGTCCAGGGTGAATAGGAAAGTACTTAGCTAGTATCTGCCTCTGATTTGTGTCTTAAAGCACAAGTCCTTTTTGTCCAAAGTCTGACACAATTTCCAATGAGATATTTAAAAATGCTTTTTGATGATAAAAGCCATATAACAAAGTTCAGTTAAAATATTTTTAAAAATTAGGACTATTAGAAAAAAATACATTTCTTACCCCATCATCAGTAAAACTGAAGTCCTTCTTCAACACGTCAGGATTACAAAAATTCTTTAGGAGAGATAGTACGCAAAGCCTATCCCAGCCATCCGTCACTCGGCCTCCATAAATTATTTCTCCTGTCAAGTAATGTATTGCTTCCCAAGGAATTTCTGACTTTTCGGCCAGGAGAATTGCTAACATTTTGATGGTGACCTTTGAAAAAAGGAGTTAGATTAAGCAATGGTTTTTATTTTAACTTGACTTTATTTGGATGTCTTTTTGAGGGAGAACCCAAAGTTCTCAGAGAGCTTTATAGGGCAGGCAATAAGAGAGCAGCTTTTGATCTCTGGGGCAATAGTCCCTGCATCCTTGATGCATTAAAGACTGTATGATCTTGCCTTGGGTGACTGTTCCAACACTGGAGAATGGAAAGAGCACTGATTTTGGAGTTAGAAAGCCTGGCTTCAGATCTGCCTCTGTCATGACCAATTCAGCCTCAGATGGTTCATTCCACCAGTTTGGGTCACAGTCTGCTCACCTGATATAGGTGAGGGTGCTGGAAGAAAGATAGCCTCTAAGATCTCTGAATCTATGATCTTATGCCTTTGACAGTTCTCTAGAGCTCTGGGAATAGTGCTGTGTTAATATGAGGCCAGTCATTTAAAAAATTGATCACCACTGCCTTTGAGACACTGACAAAGAGTCCCTTGGCAAAGAAGGGAATATTTAAAAAAAATTTTTAGAAGGGAATATTTAAACAATTGAATGGGAAGCTCGTGGCTCACAGGTATAAGGTACATTAGCGAATCACAAATAGGTTGTCTGGACAAGAATTCTGCTTCTTCTTTTTTTTTTTATAAAGCAAAGCAAACCAAACCCAATAGGAAGAAAGGAAATACATACAAGAACAGTTATGTGGTTTAAAGGAAAAGATGAATTTAATAAAGTAACTCCTGTGGTGAGAGACAAAGAGGGAGAGAGAGACAGAGAGGGAGAGAGAAATAGAGGAGAGAAAAGATTTGAGGAGTGTGAGGTTGTGAAAGGGGGGGATTGAGAGAGAAGCAGAGAGATTAAGAGAGAGACAGAGAGCAAGAGACAGAAAGATAAGAGAGGAGAGAGACTGAAAGAGAGACAGAGACAGAGACACACATACACATAGAGAGCTAGTTGTGGAAGACTTGGGTTCAGTTTCTGCCTTGATGTAAACTGGCTATATGATCATAGGCAGGTCTCACAGTGCCTTGTCCAGCTCTCTAAGACTACAATTTCACAAGCGAATTGTTGCTGTGTGTCTCTGGAGCTCTCCATTTCATTTTCAATGAAATCCTAGGTCTGGATGTGCCCACCGACCCCAGACCCCCTCCCACTGCTGCCAAACCAAACCAAACCCCCAAACTACAGCATCAGCAGCATAACTCGAGCCAACTCACAGAACTCATGTTAGTGGAGGGAACTAGTGTTTTAAATGACCTCAAAACATTTAAATTAAGTCCTGAAGGTATTCTTTTTTTCTCCTCAGATTGAGCTTATAAATAATAGTTTGCTCAAGGTACTAGGCACCTAAGTGATGCAGGGGAGAGAGTGCTAGGCCTGGAGTCAGGAAGGCCTGAGTTCAAATCAGTCACTTAACCCTGTTTGCCTCAGTTTCCTCATCTGTAAAGTGAGCTAGAGAAGGAAATGGCAAATCTCTCCATTATCTTTGCCAAGAAAACCCCAAATGGGGTCACCAAGAGTAAGCCACAACTTAAATGACTCAACAACAACAATTGTATGCTAGACATTATGCTAAACACTTTATTATCTCATTTATCCTCAACAACAACCCTGGGAGAGATGTGCATTATTATCCCCATTTTAGAGTTGGGAAAACTGAGGCAATCACTAGTTAAGTGACTTGCCTAGGAGTTGCTTAGCTAATAAGTGTTTGAGTTCTAATTTAAACTCAGGCCTTCCTGACTCCGAGGAAACCAAGGCAAACAGGGTTAAGTGATTGATTTGAACTCAGGTCTTTCTGACTCCAGGCCCAGCACTGTATCCATTGTACTACCTAGCTGCCCCTGGCATACTGCAGGTGTTTACTAAAGGCTTGTTTCTTTGCTTTCTTCCTATTGAAGTAGCTATCATTATGTACACATACATTAACAAGACAAGGAAGGTAGTGGCACAGTGGGACATGAGGGACATTTCTGAGGACCGTTCTGAACATTAAGGTGAATCTGGCTAGGACAGGACAACATTTTGTCCCAGAAAATTCACAAATGATAACAAGTTCCATTTATATAGCACTTGATGAACTGAGCACTTGTCTCACAACATCCCTGAGAGACAGTTGATACAAGTACCATTGACCTCATTGTACAGATGAGGAAACTGTCTCAGAGAGTTTAAGTGAGGGCAGGGATTGTCTTTTGCCTCTTTTTGTATCTCCAGCATTTAACCCAATGCTTTGCACATAGTAGGCACATGATACATGTTTATTGACTCACTGACTAAAGCTTAAAACTGCAGTAAAACTTTTGATATACATAGCATTTACTTGTTAATGTCATATTCAGTGAAAATTCTTAGGAAGGGAAATGTTTTAGGAAAATAAGGCATTTCCTGGTTTTTGTGTTCACTACTGCATGGTGCTTAGGATCTTGTCTTCAAAAAAATTCCCAAACTATACTCACCTCCAAGTCTGAAGAACTAAATTCATAAGGAATATTCCAGCCTAATGTTCCATACTTTTTTCTTTCATTGACTACAGCATTGAAGAAAGAGATGCTGAATAAAAGTTTTTTCCATGATGGTCCACATTCAGTGTTCTCATAGATTTCTTCTGTTATCTCTCCACTGCAATGGTACCCAAATGACTGAAGAAGATTTGCCTTCAAACCCTGGGGGGATTCTACTGTCATCTTTGAAGAAGAAGAAATAAAAGCAGTAGATGAAAATAGCATTCTTCATGACTAGATCTAAAGTTTATTTACTTTTTTTCTTTTTTGGCATAACAAAGGTAGAGATCTTAAGAAGTGATCAGCCAATTTCCTCACAGGTTCTAGAGGGCAGGTACTATATGATTTTTTATCTCTATATCCTTAGCATCTGGCACAGTTGCAGGCATACTATAACTTAATGCAGATGTTTTGAATATAATTTACATGACTTAGTAGCAGATAAAAAGTTTGGTTTATACATATATGTATATACATACATAAAACATTTATATATATCATATATGTATGTATTGCACACATCCTACACACACATATCCTGGGTACTGGCATAAGACTATCTTCATTGGTAGAAAGAATGATTACTCACTTCTCATTGCCTACAAGATGGGCAGAGTTGCTAAGAGGGGGGAGAAAATAGTTGTTCTGACTTCAAGAAATGATATGCCAGGATCCAGATCTTGTCTCCTCAGGAAGAGGCTCTTGGAGAGGGACTTAGGCTTGGGGACGTCAGAAGAAGGAGGGACTGGGAGAGATGACAGACAGTTGGGCTTGGTGTTGTTGTTAGGTACCCTAATTTCCTTGGGGTGGTATGGTTTGACTAGTGGGAGAGGTCCTCATTTTCCAGGAAGGTGGAATTAAAATTAAAGCCTCCTGGGTCTGCTCAGGGACCTCAACCATTCCCTCCCAATGCAATTTCCTCCATGCTTTCTCCATTTTTGTCAAAGTTTAAAGCAAACATTAAATGTCCATTTCCTTTAACTATAATCAGCTATGTCATTGGTCAGTTTTAATCAGTTAGTTTGGTGGATTCTTTCACTAAAAAGACCAGTTCTTTGTTTGACTGGATTATTTGGCTACACCAACTGAATCTTTTAGCACTGTCTAGACCTAGCCAAGGCGAATGAACATCATGGTAATGTGGGCCAGGTATGAAAAAGGATAAATGAAACTCACTGATAATTCTAAATTATGATTTTTATTTAACACTTTAAACTTTGTCTTTGATAGATATTTCATAAGCACTGTTAACAAGTAATAAAAGCTATTTCACCTCATTTCCCCCATTAGATTGTTAGCTACATGAGGCTAGGGCCAGGGCTTTGCTGGAGCCAGCTTGAACTAGCTTCCGAGAGTCTTGTTAAATTTTCAGGGTGACCATTTTGCAACTGGTCAATCAGCAAACCCTATAAATCAGGGCTTGATTTATTGCTTTATTTATTATTTGTCCAGACTCTAAAAAGTGTGGAGAAAATGTCAATAATTCAGATTAAATTTAAAAGTGGGTCCTATGTATATTTCTTCCCTATCAAACACTAGCACATCCCTGACTTGGACCCTTTTTATCTACATTTTAATTTCCCACACCTCTGCACAGAATTCTGTGTTCTGAAGGCTCCAAGTTTTAACATGAAAAACAAAAAGAAAATTTCCCCAATCACTTTCTCATGAATGAGTTAATTAATTAATTATATAAATACCAAAGCAAGCAGCAAAAGCAAGGGCATAAATCCTTCCCAAATGGAATATTCAGTTCCTATTAATTCAGAATGTGCCGTAGTTACGTGAAATATAAGAAATTTAAATTGTAAATGCTTTGGGGTGAGGGAACAAATTTTTCTTGTGTCTTTTTTTTTTTTAACCTCCCATAGCTCCCAGTAGAATCAAAGACCCCACTCCACTTCCCCCCATTACTTGTTGAATGACTGACAGCACCAAACCCTCCCTCCATCTTGCCTCAGAGTTAAGATTTTAAAATCTTTAGCATTCATACTGGGCTGTTCTGTCAATATTTAAATTTGTTGTTTTTAATAGCTGAGACACATCCTAACATAATGGATAGAGGTGTGGCCTTGGAATCTCCATAGAGGGCTGAGTTAACATCCTGTCTCTGACAGAAATTCACCATCTGTACCCCCGCGCCCCCCAAGTCACTTTTTAGTGCCTCTGGCAACTTTCTAAGGTTGTTACAAGTTACAATCTATTTTTTTGGTCTGCATTGAGGGATGGTGAGGGGCATTTTCACAATGCTCCATAATCTGAATTCCCCTCTGACCCCACCTCCAACAACCCATCATTCTTACCTTCAAACTCTTCTGCAGAACTGCTATGGGGAAGGAACTGTCCGGTTTTGAGCTTAACCATAGTCTAAAGTCGGGGTCTAGTTTTGAATAATTAAATCTGCAACATAATTCATTTGTAAAATTATTAACATGAAAAACAAAATGAAAGGAAAAGTTTCATAGCACCTGAGGAGTCATTTTAACATCAAAGGTCTTTCTTATTTGGCTAACAGTTACTTGCATATATTCTATGTCTTCCCTAATTTTGAGGAGAGGATTGGAGTTTCTTTTTCTTTGTATTATTCTTCCCTAGTGCATTTCCTATAATTGATAACCTAAAATCTTCAGGAAGGGGAGTCTGAGCATTGCAGTACTCTCTTGTAGGGGGTAAGGAGACTGCAACCTTTTAGGAAAGAATTACAATTCAGGCACTGGTTAGAATAACTGACAAGGCCGAGTGCTGCCTGGTGGCTATATCTGATATTGAATTTAGGTAATTAAACTCCTCCCTGTGTAATCAACACTGCCTCTGAATAGATAAAGGCACTACACCGCGCGCGCGCGCGCGCGTGCGTGCGTGCGTGTGTGTGTGTGTGTGTGTGTGTGTGTGTGTGTGTGTTGGGGGCAGGGGGTATGTGCAGAAGGGTGGTGGAAATGTGGAAGAGATGAAGAATATTAGGGTGTTATGGTTTGACTATAATGGTTGAGGTTCTTAATTTCCAGGAAAGTTGAATTAGGATTAAGCGGTCCTATATTTTTTTACAAATGTAAATCTGTCAAACAATATATTATTAATCCCAAACACTGATTGTTCTTCAGCTAAAGACGAATCCAGTCAACTAAATTTCAGTTAAACTAGTGTAGGAAACAGAGAGTGAATTTCTGGGAATTCTCCTTGGTGGGGGAATTGAGGGGATTAGAACAGGAAGTGGTCAATTGTGGGAATTGGGTGAACACTGATTCCATCTTGTGACTCAATTCTGGAAGTAGCTCAGTTCCTTTTCTGTTCAATTATGGGTCTAGTCCAATTTCTGTCTTGTGAGGAAACTTTATTCAGTTGTGGGAATTGGGAGAAAACCTTATCGCATTGTTTGAACCTAGCTCTGCAGGGTATATCACTCTCACAGCAGCCATTTCTCATTATTCAAGGACGTACTAGTCATCCCGTTGCAACATATCTTTACCTTTTTTTCTCTTAGAATCTCTAATCGGCTTTGATCTTTAATACCATGGTATAGATTTATATTCATTGCATAGGATTTACCTTTTACTTTTTTTTTTTTTAAAACCAATGATTTAATCTGATGCTTTGAACTGGATAAACAAATTTAAAGAACTCACGTCTCAACAATCGCACAAAGTCTTGGCATACAAGATGCAGCAAGATGGCAGTTCTGGAGGAAGACCCACTGGCCCTTCTTTACTTTTGCCTTGTATATTATTTCTTCAGCTTTAATTCCTTGGCCACATCCCAAAGAAATCATGGTCACATCATCTGTATTTCCTTTCATCTCCTGTGCAAATCTCAGCAGGAGAGTTGTTGGATCTAATCCTGTATGACAATGTTTAGTATAACTCCATTAAATTAAATTAAATGAGAGACGTTTATTAAGTGCTTACATTGTTCATATAAGGTATTGTGCTGAGTACTGGGCATACAAAGACACATTTAGTTTTGTTTATCATTTCTTTAGTCTTTTTGGTTTCCAGGTTTTCTATTTGTCCTCCAATTTTTATTTCCTCATTTTTGCTTATTTTAGATTTGTTTATTTGTTGGTTTTCTAATTTAAAAAAATACATATTTTATTCATTAATCTTCTCCTTTTCTATTTTGTTAATATATATGTATTGGAGCTATAATTCCCCTCAAGAATTGCTTTAGCTACATCCTAGAAATTTTGATGGGTTGTTTCATCATTATCATTTTTTTGTCCACATAATTATCATTTATTTCTATGTCTTTTTATTTGACCCACTCATCATTTAGGATTTCATTGTTAAATCTTCATTTGAGTGTAGGTCTTTTGTTTGTGCTCTGTGAACTGATTTCTATTTTATTGTGTTATGATTTGTAAAGGATGCGATGAATAGTTTTGGTTTTTTAACTTTTAATTGCAATATCTCTGCATCCTAATATATGGTCAGCTGTTATCAAAGTTTCATGTGGTGCTGAAAAATGCACATATTCTTTAGCAGGCCTGTCTAGAAGATATTATGTCACAATTTAGCAATTTGGTCAATTCTACATTTTCTCTTTTGTTTATCTTTCTGTTAGATTTATGTATAACTGATAGAGGGACATTAAAGTCTCCTACCATTATTGTATTACTATGTCTTCTTTTTAAGTCAGTTGATTTTTTCTTTTTTTATTATGAATTTAGATACAGATGGAGCAAATTAGTTTAATATTGATATTGGCCTATTTGCCTATGGTTCCTATTAACATAATAGAGTTCCTTTATCTTTTTTTATGCTGTGTTTTGTTTTTGGTCTGATAGCATGGATTTTTTTTCTATTTATGTGATCCATAGCAAATTTAATTTCAGCCCCTCATTTTTATGCTGTGTGTGGCTTTGCTTTATAGGTATGTATCTTTCAAGCAACAGATCATGGGATTTTTGTTTTCTTATCCAATCTGTCACTCTTTCATTATATTGGACTGTTTTGTAGTAGTTCAGCTGTTCAGTTGTGTCTGACTCTACATGACTTTGTTCATGGGGTTTTCTTGGCCAAGATACTGGAGTGGTTTACCATTTATTTCTCCAGTGAGCCCTATTTTACAGATGTAGAACTGAGGCAAATAGGGGTTAAGTGACTTGTTCAGGGTCATACAGTTTGTAAGTGTCTGAGACCACATTTGAACTTGGGTCTATCTTGACTCCAGGCCCAGTGCTCTATCCACTGCACCACCTAGCTCTCCCACTAGATTGTTTACTCTATTCATATTTAAAGTTATGATAATTATATTTATATTTTCTTTCATTTGTTTCTAATTTTTTTTTTCTGAATTAGGATTTTTTTTGTTTCTACAATGATGAAAAATACAAAAGATGAAAAATAATCATAGTAATTGACATTTATGTCATTTTGTACCTTGTTAGTGAATGGATATAATAGCCCAGCTGAGATGTAAAGAAGGCTTACTGATGGTAGCAGTAATGGGAAAAGAAAGGAGTGGATAGATGTAAGAGATGTGAAGGAAGAATGAAAAGATCTGGCACCTCATTGGAAATGGAGACTGAAGGAAGAGTAAAGATGATTTTAAGGCTTCTAGCATGGGTGATTGTGGGTTTCCATGAAGAGAAATAGAGAAATTAGTAGGGGAAAGGTTTTTGGCAAGTCGAACTTTAGTTGAAGGATGAAGTCCAGAAGGCAATAGAGTATAGGGAAAGATAAGCCAGTAAAGAAACAGAGATGAAGCTAGTAATCCAACTCAACATATATTTATTAAGAAGCTGTCCTTGAAATATACCAGATATGTGCTCCTGAACAAGTTATTTCACTTCTTGGGTGCTCACTTCTATTGGTAGATGGAGTTTTCTCATCTGGGAGTTCCCTATGTTAATGAAATCATGGGTGCATATCTCTATATACTAGTGCTAGATACTTAGGATAAAAGATTAATATACCTATATCTACATCCATATCTATCTGTCTGTCCATCTATCTATCTATCTATCTATCTATCTATCTATCTATCTATCTATCTATCTATCTCCTGACCTTAAGGAGCTTAGAGTAGGGGAGGAGAGGGGGTGATAGACAGGGTGGGTGAGAGTGGTTAAAGTGCTGTAGGAAAATCTGAGGAGGGAGAGAACCTTTTCAGTTTGGGGGCTTGGGGAAGGCTTCATGAAAGAAGTGCAACCTGAGTGGAGGTATTCCAGGAATAGGTGACAGCTTGCATAAAAACAGAGGCCAAATATGGTATGCTGAGATTGGAGAATAGTTGGAAGTGCATTTTGGAGCCAGACCATAGAGGGTCCTTAAATGTCAGGCTAAAGAGTTTGTATTTCATTCTAGAGAAAATCAGGAACCACTGAAATTTCTGATGCACATGTTTCTCCCCAGGAAAATGTAGTTCCTTGAGGACAGGGAATGGATTGTTTATTTGTTTGTTTTGTCTTTGAATCCCCAGGATCTAACCCAGTGCTTTGCACATAGTAGATACTTAACAAATGTTTTTAAACTGAAATGATTTTTGAACAAGGGAGCAGCATGATCAGACCCATATCTTAAAAAGATTATTTTGGCAGCTGTGGAAAGGATAGGCTGGAGACCGGGAAGACTAGAAGCAGGGAGTCTAGGAAGGAGGCTATTACAATGGTCCAGGTAGAAAATGAAAACCTAGGTGACTAATGGTGAGAAGAGGGAAAGAGGTAGATATAATTCATATTGTATAAGCAAAATCCATATGAAGAAATAGTAATAATAACAATAATAGCTAGCATTTATAAAGTGCCTATTAGGTGCTTGGCATGGTGCTAAGTGCTTTACGAGTATCTCATCTGATCTTCGCAAGAATCTTGGGAGGTAGGTGCCATTTTATAGTTGAGTAAACTGAGGTAGACAGAAGTTTGGTGACTTGTTCAGGGTCACACAGCAAATCAGTGTCTGGAGCTGGATTTGAACTCAAGTTTTCCTGACTCCAGACCCAGCACTCTAGCCACTGTGCCACCCAGCTGCCTATAGGCGAAAGAGGATAATGAAAGACAACTCCGAGATTTCAAGGCTTGGTGACTGGGAAGATGGTGTTGTCATTAACAGAAAGAGGAAAGTTGTAAGGAGAGATGTGTTTAGGGCAGATGATGAGCTCAGTCATGTTGAGTCAGAGGTGCCACTGAGACATACAGGTAATTGAAGATTAAATTTTAGGAGAGACAATGGGCCTGGGTAAATAGATTTAGGGGTCAACTCCATAGTGGTCATAATTGAACTCACGGAAGTGGATGCAGTCATTAAGATAGAGATTTTAGAGAGAGAAGAGGTCTAAGGACAAGGACTTGAATATACTCACTTAAAAACTGGGAGAAGGATAATGATCCAGTAAAGGACAGCAAGGAGGAATAACAGACAGAAATAGAAGATCAATAGAAACAGAGAGAAAAAGAACAAGAAGAAAGTTATGTCGCAGAGAGTCAAGGTAGGAGAAAATGTAGAAGAGGAAGAGATGGGGTGGTCCATAGTGTCAAATACATCAGAAGGATTTAGGAGGAAGAGGAGGAGGAGGAGGGACCTTAGAGTTCACAGGTTCATAGGATTTACAGTTTTTAGGATCTTTAGAGAACATCCAACCTTCTCATTGCAGATATGGGGAAATGGAGGCATCAAAAGATGAAGTGATTTGCCCAAAATTATATGGCGCCTTAGTAATGGAATGGGAACTCTATTTTGACATTTCCAATTTGGTAAGCCAGTGTCATTCCAGTTGTGCTTCTTCCTTATGATGTGCATTTGTCCACAAATATAAAGTATGATGATCAATACCTTTCATAAATGCAATATTAATCCTGTACCTCACATCACTAATGGAGTTTTCTGAAAATACTCTATTCTATCTGCGTGTGGTGGTGTGCACTTGTAGCCTCCACCACTGGGGAGAATGAGAATCTTAAAGATTAATAATCAATATACTTGTAAAAAGCTCACCATGAGAGTGGATGAATATTAGTGGAATTCTGGCATTAGATTCTCTAAATACTTCCTTTAAATTAATTCCAGCTGTATGAAGATAATTACTTCCCAAGTTTTCAGTAACAAATTTTCGCACGGAATTATTTAAGGATTCTGGCTTAAGGATTTTTATCTAAAAATAAAATAGGAAAAAGTGGATAAAATGCAAACGTCGTCTAGAGAAATGTCACCTCAAATGAAAATACAATAACTTGTAGTAATTCAGCATTACCTCTCAGTTATCCTTCTAACCTGATATTCTCCTTATTTGTCCTTAATACTTCCACCAATGGCATACCCAGCTTGGTGTGAGTGGTGGAGACTACTTTAGGGGGACTAATTGCCGTTGTTCCTGACAGAGCCTATGAGAACTAAGTCCCTAGCTTTCACCTTTGCCGGTGAGAACCCTGTCCTGGATCCAAAAATCCCACATGGCAAGAGTTTTTGTTGGCTCACTCCTTGTGCACACCCATATTCCTGAAGCTAGCAGTATGTGTTTCAGCAATAATAATAACAAAAACATGACAACAACAGTAATGTACTGTATGCTAGGCATTCTGCTTTACAAATATTACATCATTTGATCCATACAACAACCCTGGGAGGCGGGTGCTATTATTATGCCCATTTCAAAGTTGAGGAAACTGAAGCAAATAAAAGTTCAGTGACTTGTTGGAGGTCACACAGCAAGTAAATGTCTGAGGCTAAGTTTGAACTCAAGTCCGCCCTAGTGGACTAAGGCCCAGCTCAACCCTAAACTCTAAAAAAAGTAGGTTTTAGACAGTAATACTAGCTTATAAAGATAAAATATACAAGTTTCACAGTATGAGAAAAATAGTTTTCCACTGCTGTCCCATTCTGATGCCTTCTTGTGATGTGGTGACTGTGGGGTTTCAAAGACTATGTCAGTGGAGTGGAAGCTGTGACAGTCTCTAACCAAGCTGGAAGGACCCAGCGGTAAACTCTAAATCATGTCCCTGACACTGACTAGTGGTGGTGGTGGTAACTCTAGCCTGTTGTAGGGACCACACTGGAAGGCTTTCCAGCATGGTGGAACCTACCATTTCTGATGAACTGCTGGCCTGGGCTTAGCCATTAACATAGCTTCACCTACTGGCCAATGTACAGCATTGCACATCTTTTCCTTAACTAGGAAAAAAATCATAGAATCATATGTGTAATAACTACATGCATTATCTACCACCATAACACGTAGGAAAGCTCAACATACTATAAGGAGGTCGTAGAAACATTAAAATGATTTCTTACTATCAGAAAAAACTGGTCCCTTTTCGTATTTTAATTCACATAGTTGCCTCTTCCACTATGAGTATTTTTTTTCATCATCCAGGGGTCTTGCTTTCATTTCTATTTTAACCAGTGCTTTAGTGGGTGGGAGAATTTGGGGAAATGATGTTCTTTGGCAGAATTTAATTCTCTTTGGCTTCTTAGCAAACATCAACCTCCTTGGGGTAGGTACCTCTAATTACCTCTTTTCCTTTCTTCTCATCTTTTCTTCTCGTTAGGATATGGAGAGATACTGGATCTATGATTTTATTGGTATAGGAAACTCCCTTCACCAGAGCAGCATATGCCTTCTCTGCAATTTATAACCTTAGATGGTTAGTGACTCAAGGCCCTGAGAGGTTAAGTGATTTTCCAAGGAGGTATTTGTCAGAAGCGGTCCTGAAGTTAGGTCTTAAGAACTCTGGATTCAGCTCTTCATTCCCTACAAAATGCTGCCTTTTTCTTGTTTTTGTTTGTTGACTCATGCCCGACTCTCAACGACCCCGTTAGGGATTGTCTTGACAAAGATACTGGAGTGTTTGCCATTTCTTTCTCCATTTCATTTTACAGATGAGGAAACTGAGACAAACAGGGTGAAGTGACTCGCCCAAGATCACATAGCTGGTAAGTATCTGAGGCAGGATTTGAGCTCAGGAAGATGAGTCTTTCTGACTTCCAGGTCCAGCACTCCATCCACTCCACCACCTAGCTGCCCCACTGCCTGTCTTACGTCTCCTTAGTGACCCTTTTTCTTCCTCATATGTCAGAGTGGTCACTTCAGGAGAGGTTCTGATTAGAGATAGCTGAGGGGAAGGCATTTAAATTCTTTTTTCTTTACCTCAAGTCTTATATTTAGAACATATTTCTAACTTACCTCAGAAGAGTTCTATGAAAATTAAAGTCTTTTTTTAGTTGCTAAACTAAGAGTATCTTCAGTTCTTGAATGGAAGGTGATATTCAAAGTGTTAAATGGTTTGAAAAAGCATTTGGTTTGAAGAGCATGATTTCTGAGATGTGAAAGGCTTAGGAAATGTTCCCTAGGCTGTCATGAGGCAGGGGATTGAGCATGGGGAATTGTCTCCTACTCTCAGAGATGAATGCATATCTCTTTCCTGCCAGGAAAAGATTACAGAATTGTATGGATAATATGTACAAGAATTATCTACTTTCCTAACACTCAGGAAGGAAGGGAGCCAGATGAGATGATTGAGAGAAGGGAATCCATTTCCCCCCCCCTTTCCTATTCAACTTAAAAGTGCCAGTGACTATAGTAAAAAAAAAAAAAAAGCCCTTGGATTTTATAAGAAGAAGAGGACTTCTGGTACTGCCAAGATCTGTGTTCTCATGTTTGCCTTGCAAAAATGTTAGTTTTGAAGAATTCAAAGTTGGTAATCTAGTGCCCAAAAGATTAAAGATTTTTATATTTCCTATCACACATCTTACCATTATAAGTTTTTGAAATGAAGTGAGCTTCTCCCAGGGGAAGATTATTTCGCAAGACTCTGGTTCTTCCAAATCATTTTCTGGATTAAGATTTAGAAGAGAAAATTGAGATGAAAACCCAATCATTTAAGTCATTAAAATAAGACATTGTAAGAGTAAGTTCTTTTAAAAAAATTTTGAGTCATACAATTTTAAAATTTAGTAACATTAAAATTAAGCTTTAGCTTCTCCTTCTATTTCTTCTGTATTCACTCCTTATTCCTGTTCTCTATAAACTATTCCTTGCTTGAGAGCTTGGGGAAATGATTGATATGCTTTGCCTACTTCCTGCTGATATGGAAAACTATGGCTCCCAGGTGTTATAATCAGTTGATACACTGTTTCTACAAACCTTGGGATGGGGGAAGTCTCTCAGAAAAAAAAAAGTCATTATTATGCAAGGAAGTTGGGGAATTTCTTATAATAATTGTAAAAACTCATTTGTATAATGCCATAAGGTCAATGGGAAGCAACTGGCATGCTGAATAGAAAAGACCTTGGATCCAGGAAGACCTGGATTCAAGACCCAACTATGACAAACTGTCTAGGTGACCTCTAAGGGCCCCAGGCAAATTTCTAGGACTATGAGTTATATAACAGTTGTTAATCTGCCTCTAGTTGATCTGCAGGACTCTCTGTCATCATTCTTTAATAGGTGGCTGTAGACCTTCACCATCTTCAGCCCCTTATTTGACTGGGTGGAATGGTACTCTCTTCAATTGAAGTATTATAGAACTCTTTTCCAATGGAATGTGTTCTTTCTGCTAAGCTAGGGATTGGCAAACTATGGTCCATGGGCCAAATTTGCCTGCTTTCTGTTTTTATATAGCCCCATGAGCTAAAAATGGGTTTTACGTTTTAAAATAAAGTTTTATTAGAACACAGCCACACTCATTTATTTACATATTGTTTGTAGCTGCTTTCATCTAAAATAGCACAGTTGGGCAACACTACAAATTACAATGACAGTTATAATTCAACAGTGTTTTGAGTGCCATATGTATTTCCATACAGCAACATTTTATTATTTGTTTATTTTTATTACAAGTGCATACCCACCATGTCAAAACAAGAAAAGAAGGGGAGAGGTTATTATGATTTTTTTCAGCACAAGGATGGGATTGAAATTTTTCTTAATGAGAAGAACCACCCTCAACTACTATTACTGAACACTACATAGCTTTGAAAATTAATTTATGGTATAGACTTGGTAATAATTTTTAATTTCATCTAAAATCAAGGGAAAACAGCACCTATATATGGAAAACTTATACTGTAGTGATGTCAATTGATGATGACTATTGTTTGAATGACAAGCGGCTTTATACACTTCCAAATGTGTCAAAAGTTCAAATGAGAAGCAAGATGTCCATTCCCACATAAATTTGCAGATGACATATTTTCCAAGCTGAAACTACATTTCCAGCAGAATCTTGATACGATTGCAAAGAAATTTCCATATTTCAAAATCCATTTAACTGTATAACAAGTAGTCTTACTATAACATTGACAGAAAAAGTTTGCAGACCTCTGGTCAGCAGATTAATGATTAATGATCCACAATAGATTAACGGATCTTTTACATAAAATTTTACATAAAGTGAGGTGTAAATATGATCATAGGATCACAGATTTAGAACTGGCGGGGACTTCAGAGGCCAGCTAGTACAAACTCATTTTATGGATGAGGAAACTGAGGCACGAGGCAGTTGAGTGGATTGCTCATATCAGTTGGTTCATTATAAGTGGCCAAAGTTATCCTTTTCTTTTTTCTATGATTTGAGATGTCAACTAGCTTCAGTTTATAGCTTGAGCCTATTAATTTATGCATTAGATTTATTTAATTTGAGAAAGATAATTTCTTACCTTCTTTTTCTCCTTCTTTTTGTTCCTGTTGTGATTTTGGAGAAGTGTAAGGTTTTTGTATTATTAAATATGTACCTTTATAGCTCCTAAAGTCATCCCATTGTGATTTATTAAAAGAGATTGACATAAAAGAGAAAATGGTTGTAAGTGATGGCTGATGAACTGGCACTCTTTCCACCTGCATTCAGAAAGCCAGAAAAGATGCTCGGCTTTTCTGAGTCCATATAAATCTAATAATGGAAAAGAAACATGAATCTCATTAGAAGATAATGATCAAATAACTATTGATTGGAGAAATGCAAATCAAAACAACTCTAAGGTACCACATCACACCTATCAGATTGGCCAACATGACAAACCAGGAAAATTATAAATGCTAGAGATGTGGGAAAATTGGAACACTAATGCATTGTTGGTGGGGTTGTGAAATGATCCAACCATTCTGGAGAGCAATTTGTAACTATGCCCAAAGGGCTATAAAAATGTGCATACCTTTTGACCCAGCAATACCACTTCTAGGGCTGTATCCCAAAGAGATCATACAAATGGGAAAAAGACCCACATGTACAAAGATATTTATAGTAGATCTTTCTGTGGTGGCCAAGAATTGGAAATTGAGGGGATGCCCATCAGTTGGGGAATGGCTGAATAAGTTGTGGTGTATGAATGTAATGGAATACTACTGTGCTATAAGAAATGATGAACAGGCAGACTTCAGAAAAACCTGGAAGGACTTACATGAACTGATACAGAGTGAAATGAGCAGAACTAGGAGAATACTGTACACACTAACAGTCATGCAGTAGGAGGTTAATAAATGTTTACAGAATTGAAAATTGAATTATCAATAACCATCCTGTGTATAATTTCTATAATTTCATCATAGTTAATTAAAAAAATTTTCTTTAAAAAATTTCTTTTTACGAAGTGTTCCTATTTCCCCTTGCTCCCTGGTAGCCCGTTTATGTGTATTTCCTTTTGTCCTTTTGACAAGGACAAGAGGCATGCATCAAGAGACAGAGTTCTGGGGTTGGTATTCATTGTTGACAGCTGCCCTCAGATTTGTCTGATTAGATTCCTGTCTCTCAAAGCCTCCTGTGGATACCAAGAAAGAATACAAGGAAATGACACGCTCTCTCTTTGTTTTTTGCCTTATATTTCATTTATGAATTCATCCAACTCCCTAAAATCTGTATGTAACTTTTTGCTACTTTTTTTCATTCACTATTTTCATCTATCCTCCATCAGCTTTTGGTTTCTCTATTCAGACTCATTCGGCGTCATGCCTTACCAATAAGTGACTGTCATCTAGTGGTGAAAGAAAGCAACTATGAGCTGTTCAGTGAGTGAATATTTTGAAGGTTCAGGGATCTCACCTAATTCAAGTATCCCTTCTATCGGTGTAGTCTGGAATCTATCTTATAATAAGCCTTCTTTTTCTGTGTGATCTTTTTTCTCATTCTTCCACAGATCCTCCATAGAGGATCCGCAGAGGCAGTTAGGTGATGTTCTAGTATATAGAGCATTGATCTGGAGTTGGGAAGACATGCCTTCAGATTTGAACTCAAATACTTACCAGCTGTGTGACCCTGGACAAGCCACTTAACCCCTCCTTGCCTTAGTTTTCTCATATGTAAAATGATAGTAATAATAACAATAATAGCACCTGCCTCCTAGGGCTGTTGTGAGAATCAAATGAGATATTTGTAAAGTGCTTCATATTGTGCTTGCCACGCAGTAGGTGCTACACCATTTTTTTTTGTTGTTGATGTTCAGTTGTGTCTGACTCTTCATGGCCCTGTTTGTGGCTTTCTTGGCAGAGATACTGGAGTGGTTTGCCATTTCCTTCTCCAGCTCATTTTACAAGTGAGGAAACTTAGGTGAATAAGGTTAAGTGACTTGCCCAGGTTCACACAGCTAGTAAGTGTCTTGAGGCCAGATTTGAACTCAGATCTTCCTGACTCCAGGCCCAGTACTCTATAGACTTTGCCACCTCACTGCCCTATACAAATGTTAGCTATTATTATATTATTATACAATCCACTCAACAACATTCTAGATTAGGTCTCTTTCCTCTAGGTTTTTTCCCCCCTGCATTTTAAAGGGTATCAATTGAATACTAAAATCTCTTATCCTTTACTCATGTCAATCAACTGGCCTGCTTTTCCAATGTAAGCTCTAGGTCTACTATGCTGGAAAAGTTTGAATATGGGTCCCAGGCATGGGTACATGAGTACATGTTTAATAACTAGCCTTACTGGGGAAAAATGTACACACGGCATCATTAACATTTTGTCTGTCAATTCCATAAGTCTAGAAATCAAACAAAGAATGAATCAAGTCCTGATTTGTAGTGTTTGCCAATTTCTGAGGTATAAATGCTCAGACTGAAAATTTAACAATCCGTTCTAATAGCTGGTAAGAGCCAGCTCCGGCACGTCTCTGGTCCCAGAAACAGATTCTCTGCTCTCTGAATGCCAACCTAAGAATGAAGAGGGTCATTACCAATTTGACCTCCAGGCAATCAATTCTTTGGCCATAGCAAGATATCAATCAAAGACAAAATAAAGGAATGGCTTTCAGTCTCATAAAGTCTCTTTGCCACTTCAGACTAATAGTTGTAGAGTGGTTAAAAAGGGACTGAGGTGGTTAAGAATCATAGGCTTTCCATTTTTAGAGAAGCTCTTCAAGGATGCATTCACAGGTACTGCTGCCAATCGAAAACTAGTAACACACTGAAACGCTTTAAAAACTGGTTTATTATGCCCAGAAAATAGACCCACAGTATGCAAAGAACAGTGGACCCTGACAAGAAGTTTTAAGCTACATTATATAGGTTTTGGTTACATAGGCAGGATGGGTGCAAAGGAATTTTATAGAAGGCAGAAGGGGAAGGTAAAGATTTTCATGTCAAAGAACAGATAGAAGAATGGAACATGTGCATTAAGTTACAACTGGTAAGTCAACTCTGGGAGTAGTTAGGTGGCTCAGAGAATAGAGCACTGGGGCTAGAGTCAGGAAGACCTGTGTTCAAACCCAGCCTCAGACATTTACTAGCTGTATGAGTCTGGGTAAGTCATTTAACCCACTGGAGAAGAAAATGATAAACCGCTCCACTATCTTTGCCAAGAAACTCTCCTGGACAGTATGGTCCATGAGGTCATGAAGAGTCAGACATAATTGAATGACAACAGCAAACACTGGGGATATAGCTAGAATTTGTAGACTAACCATTAATACTGGAGCTGTAGTTATGTCCTTGATGTGCTCATCTTAGGTAAATAGAGATAATAAAGCAGCGCCAGAAATTCTCTTCTCACTAAGTAGTTCATCACCTGAGCTAAAGTTTGAAGTCTTAGATAAATTCTGCAAGCTCTGGTCAGTCATGTGACCTGCCGTTTTAAGCAAACGGTGGTAGTAAAGCCAAATCAGAAAAAATCTTTACTGACACTGTACCTAGGAAAAGAATATGGTGGTGGTTGTTTTTCTAGGGTTCTGCTTTCCAACTGAGTTTTGGGGAATGTATGGCAGAAAAGCAATATCCATTTGTAGTTATTTTTTATTCTATGTTTAGCACAATAAAGAAGCTAAGGCAATTAAACTATGCTGACAAGGAGACAGCCTTCTTCCCTCCTTCCTCCTATATCGGGTTTGCATGTAGTCAGCACATAAAAATAGGGAGAAGCAAGACTTCTTGGCTAGTGTTTTCCAGGATGTGTGATGTGCTGTGGCTGTGCAGTCACTATTCCTGAAGAAAGACAAGAGCTGACGCGTCTTTGTGGTGGAACTTTGGAGATCTGTTTTGCGTGTGACGCCCTGGGTGCTTGGGTTTGTGCACACGTGTGCTGCACATGTCCTTGCAGAATTCTCATGTACTAGGTCATGCTATGACTTGCTGGTCCTGGATAGGTCTACGGGAGCACAGAAGAGTTTGGACAGTGATGAATCTGTGTCATAAGGTCAGGAACAGCAGCTGCATCCTTGACAACACCTTCAGGGCTCCCTGCTCTCCCCCACCCCGTTCTCTTGTCAGAAGTCATGAGATCCTAGCACTAAGACTACAAATATGATATTATGATGTCAAACACCTGTAGGCCAACTGAATCAACTAAATCAATCATGTGAATATTTCCAACTGTCAGGCTATTTGGCATTACATAGCCAAAATGGTTGGCTGAATTTTTAGTTTTTGTCTGTCAAATGTAATACGTTCTTGGCAAAATGTTGCTCATAAAATAATGACCTCTCCGCTCCCAGAACCTTTTGTAAGAATGTTGGGGTTCTTGTAGCATTCATTTTAAAAATGTGACTAAAATGTAATATAGACATATATTCCAGACTAGTTAAATAATTTCACGTGATATTTCAATCCTATCTCTTATTAAAATACACTAAATGTGAGAATATCTTTTTGATAAGAATAAAGTCTTTATTCCGTCTTTTTTCAGTTTAGATTTTTTTTTTTTGACTAAGCAATGGGGTTAAGTGACTTGCCCAGGGTCAGACAGCTAGTGAGTGTTAAGTGTTAAGTATTATGGATTTGAACTCAAGTCCTTCTGAATCTAGGGCTGGTGCGCTATCTACTGTGCCACCTAGCTGTTCCCAGTTTAGATATTTTTAAAAGGATTTTTTTTTTCAAAAGAAAGAGGAAGAAAAGTCATCAAGGATAGATAGGTTTGTCTTCTGATGGTCTACAGTCCAGTACTCTCTACCTCTTCTTACCAGAGGTAGGTATTATGGCTTGCGTTTTAGGATTCTAACCGAAATAACCTTAATTATAGTAGTCATTTGAAATTTGTTCATTTAAAATTGTTCGCCCACTCCCTAATTGTGCACAACGCACTGAACTAGGTGCCATGGAGAATACAAAGATGAATCAGACTTTGTCTAGTCTTGCCCAGAGGAAGTTTACAGTCCAAGCTTAGTGCTATAGTCACAGTTCTTCAAGGGAGTGTAAAGGTCAATGATTACGAACTCCTCTTTCGTGGGACTGATTCAGATCCCTCCTTTACAACATTACAAAGGCTTTTAGTAAGGTCATCGTCTTTTACTTACCTCCATTTTTAATCTGGGGTAATTTCTCCTCAATATTTATCAGTAGGCTAGAGTACAAGAAGATGTTCCATTCTTCCTCGGGCAAACATTCTGTACTATTTAGGATTTGAGATCCATCACAATTATTTTGCAAGATTAAGGTGCAAAGCCGGAAGGAGAAGCAAAGTTTGTTTTCATTAAACAGTGCTGAGGCAACGACCTGGTGGAAAAAGGTGACTGCAGGACCAACAGAGCCAATAAAAGGCATTTGGAAATTCACAGACACAGACACAGACATAGACATAGACACAGACACACACACACATACACACACAGACACATACACACAGAGTCTTACCTTATAAATGCTTTCCGTTAATACCTCGACTAAATCTGCAATATAATTATTAAAGCCATCTCTGTCCTTCAGAGGGTCAGGCTTATTGTCTTGGTACTTCCGCATTTTCTCAAATACTTGCACTTTTCTTAAAACTGAAGCAAACTGAGATGTTTCTTCAACATCATCAGATTTGTAGGTTACAGACATCACAAACGTCTCCCGGAACCAGTCCAGAGAAAATTGGTACATATAGTTGATCTGTGCCAGATCTGCTACTAAAAAATATAACAAGGCACCTCGTGTTGCAATGGGAAGATAGTTTTTACGGGTCATCTGAAATTCACTTTCAGTTTTTTCTGCTGCCTTGATGCGTTCTGAAACTTCGGTGGATGTCAGTTTGGATTTTTTAAAGTTATCTATAATAGCTTCATCATCTAATATACATCCCAAAGGAAAGCAAAAAGTTGATTTCAATGAAAATCATAGCTTTATTAGGCTGTTTTCTTTTTCTATATTTTTCATGTAGGAATTTTTGTATTAATTAAAAAATACTTTTTGCTTTTATATTACCTAAATTTCTCCAAGACTCCCTTGACTTCTCCCCATATAACAAATCACCCCATATAACAAATAGTATTTTAAAGCAAAAGAAAAAAGAAAAGGGGGAAAAAAATTGATCAATAGATTGAAAAAAATCTAAAAATATTTGCAAGTCTGCAAAGGGGGAGGGGAAATACCTTCTCATGTATATTCCTTGGAGTTATGCTTGTTCTTTGTAATTCTGTTACATTTAAGTTTTTAAAATGTTTTTATTGATATCTTTTTTTTACATTACCATAATTTCCCCTAGCTTACTTCCTCTTCCAAGAGATTCACCCTACAAGATAATATTAGTTTTCAAAGACCCCCAAGGAAAAAGAAAAAAAATTAGCAAAACTAATCAATACAACAAAAAATGTGAAAATATATGTAATGGACCATACTCATGGACTTCCCACTTCTGCAAAGGGAGAGAATGGGAATATCTTCTCATCTCTCTTTTTTGTAGCCATGTTTGTACTTTTTATTTCTGCAACATTTTCTTGTGATTTTTTAGTACTCCTTTCTGTTTATGTTGTTGTATTCAGTGTATTTATTGTTTTCCTGTATCTGCTTCCTTCATTCTGCAACAGTTCATATAGATCTTGCCATGCTTCTCAGTATTCACCATATTTGTTATTTCTTATAGTGCCATGATATGCCATCATATCTTTTTGCAACCCTAGTCCTTAGCAGAGTGCCTGACACATAGTAGGTACTTAATAAATGTTTATTGACTCACTGTTGACCATATTCACATGCAGGGTAGCTAGATGGAAGTCTATACCTGGAGTCAGGAAGACCTGAGTTCAAATCTGGACTTAACTACCTATTAGCTGTGTGACCCCAGATAAGTTACTTAGCCTCCCATTTCTCTCAGTTTCCTCATTTATAAAATTAACTAGAGAAAGAAATGGCAAACTACTCCAGTTTTTTTTTTTTGCCAAGAAAACCCCAAATGGGGTCATGAAGAGTCAGACGTGACTGCAACAACTGAACAACAACAAATGTTCATGTCTGACAGTTTGTTTAGTCTTTTCCCAGTTGACAGACATCTATTTTGTTTCTAATTCTTTGCTATCACAAAAAGTGCTGAAATAAAGATGTTGGTGTATATAGAAAGTTTCTTCTTATCAGTGGCCTCCTTGGGGTAGACGCCTAGTAGAGAATCTCTAGGTTAAAGGGTACAGACATCTTAGCCATGTTATTTGGATAATTACAAGTTAGACAATTTCTAAAATGTTCGTACTATTATTCAATATCATACTAGAAATGCTAGCTATAGCAGTAACACAAGAAAAAGAAATGAAAGGAATAAGCATAGGCAATGAAAAAACAAAACTATCACTTTTTGTAGATAACATGATGGTATACTTAGAGAACCCTAGAAAGTTAAGTAATGAACTAGCTGAAACAGCTAACATCTTTAGCATAGTTGAAGGATGTAAAATAAACACACATAAATCATTGGCATTTCTATACATTATGAACAAAACCCAGCAGTGAGGGATAGAAAGAGAAATTCCACTTAAAGTAACCACAGACAGAATAAAATACTTGGAAATCTACCTGTTAAGACATACACAGGAACTGTATGAACATACTTACAAAACACTTTTTACATAAAGAAAGACAGATCTAAATAAATGGAGAAATATTAATTGCTCATGAATAGGTTGAGCCAATATAATAAACATGACAGTACTAACTAAATTAATTTTCTTATTCAGTGCCACACTAATCAAACTACCAAGGAATTACTTTGTAGAGTTAGAAAAAATAACAAAATTTTGGAGGAATAAAAGTCAAGAATGTCAAGACAATCGTGAAAAAAAAAAGGGCAAAGGAAGGCAACCTAGCAGTACCGGATCTCAAGCTATCCTTCAAAGCAGTTATCATCAAGACAGTATGGTATTGGATAAGAAACAGAATGGTTAATCAATGGACTGCATTAGATACACAACTTATAGAGGCAAATGAACACAGTAATCTAATGTTTGATAAAGCCAAAGATCTAAGCTACTGGGGCAAAAATTTGCTATTAAAAAAACTATTTGGAAAACTGAAAAGTAGTTTGGTAGAAAATTGGTCATAGACCAACATCTCACACCATATACCAAGATAAGCTCAAAATGGATACATGATTTAGACATAAGGCATGATATCATAAGCAAATTAAGGGAGCATGGAAGAAATTACCTATAACATCTATGCATAAAGGAAGAGTTCTTATCCAAACAAGAGATAGATTCACAAGAGGTAAAATGGATAATTTTGAATACATGAAATTAAAAAAGTTTTCACACAAACAAAATCACTGTAGCCAAAAATTAGAAGAAAAGTAGAAATCTTGGGGAAAAAATTTACAGCAAGTTTCTCTGATAAAGGTCTTATGTCTCAAATATATAGAGAACTGATGCCTATCAATTGGGGAATGGCTGGAACAAGTTGTGGTATGTGACTATAATGAAATATTTCTGTGCTATAAAAATGATGAGTAGGCTGATTTCAGAAAAACCTGGAAAGAGTATATGAACTGATGCAAAGTGAATTGAGCAGTATCAGGAGAACATCGTACCCAGTAACAGCAATAAAATATGATGATTAATTGTGAATGAATTAGCTATTTTCAGCAATAGGATAACCCAAGACAATTCCAGAGGACTCATGATGAAAAATGCTATCTACCTCTAGAGAAAGAACTGATGGAGTTTGAATGCAGATTAAGGTATGCTATTTTTTACTTTCTGGTTTTTTTTCCCTCTGAGTCTGTGTCTTCTTTCACAACATGACTAATATAGTAATATGTTTTGCATGATTGAACATGCATAACCTATGTTCAATTGCTTGCCATTTCAGGAAGGGAGAGGTGAAGGAGAGAGAGAAAATTTGGAACCCCAATTTTTTTTTTTTAAAAATCAATGTTAGGGGCAGCTAGGTGGCACAGTGGATAGAGGACTGGCCCTGAAGTTAGGAAGACCTGAGTTCAAATCCGGCCTCAGACACTGGACACTTGTTAGCTGTGTGACCCTGGGCAAGTCACTTAACCCCATTGCCTCACCAAAAAAAAAAAATCAATGTTAAAATTGTCTTTACATATAACTGGGGGAAAATAAAATGTTATTACAAATTAGATAATATAACAAAATATTAAAAAACATAGAGAGAGAACTGAGCCAAATGATAAAAATAAGAGCCATTTTCCAATTAACAAAGAGTCAAATGATATGTATAGGTAGTTTTCAGAGTAAGAAGTCAAAGCTATCAATCATATGAAAAAATGCTCTAAATTACTAATAATTAGAAAAATGCAAATTAAAACAACTCTGAAGTACCATCTAACACCCATCAGATTGGCTGAGATGATAGGAAAGAAAAATGACAAATGCTGGAAAGGATATGGAATAGGTGCACTAATGCATTGTTGTCGGAGCTGTGAACTAGTGCAACCATTCTGGAGAACAATTTGGAACCTATGCACAAAGGGCTATAAAACTGTACCTTTGAACCACCAAAACTGCTATTAGGTAAACACCCCAAAGAGATTAAAGAAAAGGACTCATAATACAAAAATATTCATAGTATTTCTTTTTGTGTTGGCAAAGATTAGGGAATGACTAAACAAGTTATGGTATGTGAATATGATGGAATACTGTTGTGCTATAAGAAATGATGAAGGGGATGGTGTCAGAAAAAACCTTTGAAGACATATGGATAAGTTTTTCTATTTGATCACTTTTGTTAATTTTTTTTTTCTTTTTTGGGAGGGGGTCTTTAAAAAAATCTGGGAAGACTTAGACAATACAAAGTGAAGCAAGCAATGTACACAGTGATAGCAATATTGTAAACATAAACAGCTGTAAAAGCCTTAGTAATTCTAATCAATTCAATGATTCACCAAAACTCCGAAGGACTCATGCAAATTGCTATCCATCTCTAGATAGAGAACTGATGGACACACAATGTAGATTAAGGCATATTTCCTTTATTTTTCTTGCTTTTTTTTTTACATGACTCATGCAGAAATATGTGTTGCATGATTTCATATACATATCATATTTTTTACTATCTTAATGAGTGGAAAAGGGGATGAAGGGAGGGAGAGAATTTGAAACTGAAAATATAAATAAAAAAACTTCAAAACCAAAATGATTGTACCATTCACAGCTCCACCGATGATACATCAGCATGTCTATCTTTCTATAACCCCTCTAACATTGATTATTTCTATATTTTAACATATTTTCCAAAGATGGCTGGCTGGGTATGAGGTTTAACCTTAGGATTGTTTCTTTTTCTATTATTATTAGTGATGTGGAGCATTCTTTCAAATGGTATTAAGAGTTTACAATTCTTATTTATCTATTAAGGAATGGCTTTTAGTTGTGTGTGTATATGTGTGTGCATATGCATGTATGTGTATGTGTGTGCTAATTATTTACATATCTTGCATACAAGACCTTTTTCTCAGAAATTTAATATAAATATTTTAATTCATAGATGTATGGACTCTCTTAGCTGATCTGAAGTCCATACTCTCTTCTGTTATTAATACCTTCTCTGTAGATTTATCTGCTTATGTTCAAGGTCTTTTCCTCAGTTTTCTTTCACTAGAGATATTTCATAATTTGAGTCTTGTTTCCTCATATTCCCTTATTGCTCACTTTCTGACTTCTTTCCCATTTGAGGGAAGTTTCCTTAGGGACTGTAACTAAAAGCAGTTTTAGCTTCCTCCCATGCTGGGAAATATTAGTTTTACTGGCCTTGGGGCTTGTCCCAAGTGACTTTTGCAGGGTGGGACAGAAATGGCTTCAAGTGGCTACCTGTCTACTTTCTCTCAGGTTCAGTACAGCACCACGTGCGTCACACGTGCATTATGCATGGCACACATGCTGGTGGCCTGTCCCATTTCCTATCGTTTCCCAGTTTTCTGGTTGAGTGTTATTTTAGCACAGAGCAATGTCATACTGTGGGTCCAGCCAAAGCCAGAACCAGTCTTTCGGTTTTCCATGACACTGGGAAAAGATTACTGGGGGGATGGGGATGGTTGTGTGAGTAGCATAGTTGAGTTCTGTTTTTAATCTATGGGTTAACTTATTATGCAGCCCTGGTAAAGCATTGGGGCTGGTGAGGGAGGAGGTGCTGAGTAAGCTCATTAGGGATTAGGTATTAGCTTTCTTCACTTTTAGTTCATTAGGTTTTTATCTTTTTAGGGGTCCTGGTGTCTTAAAACATGAAGAACTTGAAACTACTTTATCTTCTGTGAATAATTCCTATTTTGGAGTGCTTTGAGAGGTAGTGAGGATTGGAAAAAGTGACTAGTCCATTTTGTTGGTCACGTGTGCTAGAACTCTAAACTATGTATTTTCACTGGCTCCCTCCCATACCTGGAATTCTTTCTCTTCCAACCCAAAATTACCTACCTAGCAAAACTGAGTATATCTTCTTCTGAGGAAAGATTTAAAAAAATTAACTCAAGGTCTACCACACATTCCTGAAGAGAACAGATTTAGCTTAGGTCTTTGAAATATGAGGTAAACACAGGGAGGAATTAAAATAAGGTAAAATATCTTTAAAATATTGAATAAATATGAAGATGCAGAGGATTTACAATCTACAGGGATCAAAAAGGGTGCTATTTTTTGAGGTTCTAACTTATGGGAGGGACATTCATGAAAACAATAATTAATTAGGAATTGGCCATGAAGACTATGAAAGCATGGGGAAAAATTAAGGACATACGTGCTATTTTATTTTTGTTCCCAATCAATGTCAAAGGGCTTGGGAGAAAAAGGCAGATATGGGAAATGAACAGCTGGTTAAGAAGATGGTGGCTGGGAAAGGAATTTGGATTTATGGACCACAGCTTAAATATAAGGGATGGAGTGTGACTAATACACTCCGAATCCAGGTGCATTGATTAATTAGTTATTTTAATTAATTAGTTAATACACCCTGGACCATTACTGCTGAATGTGGCTGGTCTAGGTGCTCTATCAGACAACTACTTTGCGGGCTGGACCAGGCAGGGCATTTGGCCACTGGACTTGAGAGAGGGCATCTCTGCTGGACAGGTTGATGTGGTAGTCTTGAGCTTGCTCTTTTTTTGAGTATCTACAATCCTTTTCCATATTAAGCCACTGGCTCTGTTGGATGGTAAAGTTCTCTGATCAACTGTAGCATCACCATGATTTCTTTCAGCTGGAGTGTGACGATGCTCTTTTAGGTAGGGCAATGATGCTTACCTTAGGATAGATAGAAGCTTCTTCTTCTTTTTTTTTTTTTTGAGTCCCTCAGAGCCTTACCTCTAAATCTGTTTGTTAATTCCAGGAAGAAGATGTGAGAAGCTTATATGTGGCCATAGAGTAGGGTTTGACAAACTGTGGGCTCCAGGATAAATCCAGCCTGCTGCCTATTTTTAAAAATTTGTTTTTAAGTAGTCTGTAAGCCAGAGTGTACAGGTATTTAGGAAAGACTAGTACCTTTTGTGTGAGGGCTACTGAACCCTTTTCAGGGTTGCTTTCCATCTTTGCTGTCCACGTGATTCACTAAACTATCACCTGTGGCTCCAAGAAGCTGTAGCATGTGCTACATGTAGTAGGTGCAGTGGCCACACCCCCACAAACCTTTTCAGCAGATGGGCAGATTGAGGGTAACCAAGGGGTCTCAAAGTCCTGGGTCCAGTGATGTATACATAGATAACATGGTTGATGCATACATTGCCAGAGCTAGCTTAGTGTTTGGGACACTCCAAAGGAAAGTGTGGGAGAAATGAGACAGGCTGCCTCATGAACTGAAGGTCTACAGAGCTATTGTGCTGACCTCATTGTTCTATGCCTGTGACACTTGGACAGTCCACCAGTGCCATGCCAGGAAACTGAATCACTTCCATCTGAATTGTCATAAGAAGATTCTGAAGATCACCTGGCAAGATAAGGTACTGGACATGGAGGTCCTTTCTTCAGCTGAACTGCCCAGCATTTAAACTCTACTGCAGAGAGCACAATTCTGAGGGGCTGGGCATGTTGTTTGAATGCCAAATGTATGTTTGCCTTGCCTTCACATATGATAAGTGCTCACCTGGAGGTCAGAAGAACCTATACAAAGACACTTTCAATTTCTCTTTGAAGAACTTCGGAATCAGTTGTGAGACAGAGGCACAGTACTACTTAGCATGGCATGTCCACATCAAAGAAAGCACTATGCTACATGAGCAAAGCAGAATTGCAGAAGCTCAAAAGAAATGTGAGATGTGCAAATTTGGAGACATCCCCATTCCAAATGTTCATATGGACTATCTGTGCCTGACCTGTAGTAGAGCCTTCCAAGCTTGTATTGGTCTGATCAGCCACAGTCGGACACATTGTACCTCGACCCCAACATAGTGATGTCATCTTGGTTCTCTTCAAGCATGAAGAACAATAGTCTATGAGCTGAGGATGGTTTTTATATTTTAAAATAACTGGAAAAAACCAAAATAATAGTAATATTTTGTGATGCGAAAATTCTGTGAAATTCAAACTTCAGTGTCCGTAAATAAATTTTTATTATAACACAGCCACATTCACTTGTTTATTACTTGCTTTCTCTTTATGTCACAGCAGAGCTGACATAACTTGGAGATATTGCAGGTTTGGTTCCAGACCACATAAATAAAACAGATATTACAATAAAGTGAGTCGTATGGATTTTTTGGTATTCCAGTGCATATAAAAGCTTATGATTATACTATACTATAGTCTATTAAGTGTGCAATAGTATAATGTCTAAAAAATGTACAGACTTTAATTAAAAATTGTTGGGGTGGTTGTCCTTCATTTTTGAAGAGGGCCAAAATGACATCACTATGTTAGAGTCAAGTTTTAGCATCTGACTGTGACTGATCAGACCAGTATGAGCTCGGAAAGTTCAACCACAGGTTGGGCACAAACAATCCGTGTGAACCTTTAGGGTGGATCTTGCATTTCTCTTGAGCTGTTTCAATTCTGCTTTGCTCATAGAGCACAGTACCTTCTCTAATGAGGGCACACCATGCTGAGTGGTCCTGTGCCACTGTCTCCCATGTCACACAATCAATTCCAAAGTTCTTAAGAGAGACCTTGGGAGTGTCTTGTATCTCTTCTTCTGACCACTAGGTGAACGCTTGCCCTGTGTGAGTTCTCCATAAAATAATCTTTTTGGCAAGTGTTGTTTTGCATTTGAACAGCGTGGCCAGTCCATCAGAATTGTGCTCTTTGGAGCAAAGTTTGAATGCTTGACAGTTTAGTTCAAGAAAGGACCTCAGTATCTGGTCTCTTATCCTGCCAGGTGATCTTCAGAATCTTCCTAAGATAATTCCAATGGAAGTGATTCAGTTCCCTGGCATGGCGCTGGTACACTGTCCAGGTTTCACAGGCATACAACAATGAGGTCAGTACAATGGTTCTGTAGAGCTTCAGTTTGGTAGTCAGTCTAATACCTCTTCTCTCCCATACTTTCCTTCAGAGCCTCCCAAACACTGAGCTAGCTCTGGCAATGCATGCATCAGCCTCTTTATCAATGTGTACATCCCTGGAAAGTGCACTACCAAGGTAAATGAACTTATTCACAGCATTCAAAACTTTTCCATTTGATGTAACCGATGGTTCCACATATGGATTGTGTGGTGGTGGCTAATGGAACACCTGTGTTTTCTTGGTGTTAATTATTAGGCCAAAATTAGCACAAGCAGCAGAGAATCGATCCATACTTTGTTGCATCTCAGCTTCAGAGGCTGCATTGAGTGCACCATCACCTGCAAACAGAAAGTACTGCACCAACACTCCCTCCACTTTAGTCTTGGCTTGTAGTCTTTTCAAGTTGAAGAATTTACAGTGTGGTACCTGTCCTTGATGCCATTTGACAAAATGGCTGGAAACATCATGCTAAAAATCATGGGAGCAAGCACACAGCCTTGTTTCACTCCACTGGTGACCGAAAAGCACAAGAGCGTTGGCCATTATCCAGAATGCAGGTAAGCATGCCATCATGAAATTGATGTACAATGCTGATTAACTTGTCCAGGCAACCAAATTTTGACATAATTTTCCATAAGTCCTCATGACTGACAGTATCAAAGGTCTTAGTCAGATCTACAAATGTTGTATACAGACCTCTGTTCTGCTCCTGGAATTTCTCCCGGAATTATCATGTGAAAATACTTCATTGCTAAAAATATACTAACCATCATATGAGTCTTTGGCAAGTTGCATTCTTTTTGCTGGTGGAGGGTCTTGGCTTGATATTGACAGCTGATCACTGATCAGGGTGGTGGTTCCTGGAGGTTGGGGCCGCTGTGGCAACCTCTTAAAATAAGACAATAAAGAAATTTGCCACATCGAGTGACTCTTCCTTTTGTGAAAGATTTCTCTGTAGCATGGGATGTTGTTTGGTAGCATTTTACCCACAGTAGAACTTCTTTCAAAATTGGAGTCAGTCCTCTCAAACCCTGACTCTGCTTTATCAGCTAAGTTTATGTAATATTCTTCAATATTGTCTTGTCTCATGGATTAGATAGGTTCGAGGAGAAGAAGAGAGATGGGAGAGTGGCCAGTTGGTGGAACACTCAGAACATCACGTTTATCCATTAAGTTTACTGTCTTATATAGGTGTGGTTTGGGCACCCCAAAACAATGACAAGAGTAGCATCAAAGGTCACTGATCACAGAGCACCATAACAGTAGAAAAATAATGAAAAGTTTGAAATACTGCAAGAATTACCAAAATGTGACACAGAGACACAATGTGAGCACATACTGTCGGAAAAATGGCGCCAATAGATTAGCTTGATGCAGGGTTGCCACAAACCTTCAATTTGTAGCAAAAAAAAAAGCAATATTTGCTAAGTGCAATAAAATGAACTATGCCTGTAGTTGCTACAGAGACCACATGTGACCTTCTTTTCACTTTGCTGTATTGCATACCACCCTACCACAATGTCTTGCATATTGCTGTACTTCAATTGAATTTTTATTACTAGGGCATGATTGTTATGTCAAAACAAGAAAAGAAGAGAGAGAAAGAAAAGTTCAATGATGATTTTTTTTTAGCTCGAGACAAAGAATGGTATTTTTCTGAATAAGAACAGCCCTCAACTGCTAGTTTTGAACACTGTATGGCTTTGAAAATTAGCTTTTGCTTTGACTTGATAATGTTTGTTAACAAATTTAACTTAAGATTCTGAGGCACAAGAATGCTTATGTGCAAAACTTATTCTGTGGCAGGGGGCAGCTAAGTGGCACAGTGGATAGAGCACCAAGCCCTGGAGTCAAGAGGAAGGACCTGAGTTCAAATCTGGCCTCAGACACTTGACACTTACTAGCTGTGTGACCCTGGGCAAGTCACTTACCCCCATTGCCTAGCCCCCCTCCAAAAAAAAAAAAAGAAAAAAAACCTTATTCTGTGGTGAAGTGAATTCTGTGACAATTAATGTTGTTCAAACCACAAGTAATGCCAAACTGCCTTATACACACCCCATGCTGTCAACAGTTAAAACCAGAAACAACATCTCCATTCCTGCACAAATTTGAACTGGATGTATTTTCTGAGCTCAAACTACACAGTGGTTTTTGGACCTTGATACAAGTGCAAAGAAATATCCATATTTCGAAACTGATTTAACTATGTAATCAGGGAGCTTCCACCTCACCTTCAGTTGGCAGTGATTAATTTGCAATGGAATGATGCGTTAAAAGGCAAATATCAAGAGAAGAATCTAATGTAAACTCTATAAATGTTTTCTGAGCAATAAATACGGTCAATTAAAATCATATGCTCATGGACTGATATCAGTATCTGGCAGTACCTATCTGTGAAAAGACATTTTCAAAGACGAAACCTGTAAAATTCTCCTTACGGATCGGCATCAACAGATGTACATCTGCAATCTGTTTCGATGATAGGGAACACTAACCTTGAACCCTAATTAAGTGAAATGTTACCCCCCCCCCCAAGAAGTCTATTTTCCCATTAGACTTGCATTACAAAATTGTCCTCAATTAATATTATTCTATTTTAAATTTTGTCAATAAAAGTTTTGTGGAGATTTGTTTTCTTTCTTGTTACCTAAGTACCTTTACTATCTGCCCTTTATAGAAAAAGTTTGCAGACCCCAGCCATGGAGAGCTCATTAATTTTCACTTTCCCTATTCCTTTGGAAATGGCTAGGAACAAGGTATGAATACAGTCTATGCCTCAGAGGCACATTCACTGGCTCGTTGGCCTCAGTGTGTAATTAAGATACTTAAGTCTCCCACTCTTCCTAGGCTCGGTAATGCTTATTTTGCTGTCTGAGGGCTTTTCCTTTGACCTTTCAATCCATCTTTTTTCCCCCATCTCTCCCTCTCCCACATTCCTTTTTTTTCTCTTCCAGCCCCTGTGGAACTTCAGTTCTTGCTTCAGTTGAGGCCATTTGTGGCCCTCTAGGTTCTCAGGTGCATACTTTTTTTTTTTTTAAAGGCAATTGGGGTTAAATGACTTGCCCAGGGTCACACAGCTAGTATGTGTCAAGTGTTTGGTCTGAGGTTGAATTTGAACTCAGGTCCTCCTGACTGCAGGGCCAGTGCTCTATCCACTGCACCACCTAGCTGCCCCTCAGGTGCATGCCTTTGACTGAATCCAAACTTAGCAGAACAAATGACCTTACTTAATGAAAGGATTTGTTCAGTAAAACTTGGACTCATTCAAAAGGCTACCCCCAAGGGCCTAGAGGGTCACATGTGGCCTTAAGGCTGCAGGTTCCCCACTCCTGCTCTAGAGCAATCTGACCTGCATTGACAAAGGAGTTTTCTCATCCAAGAGTTCCCTGTATCAATAAAATCCCTATCCCTAGATATGTTATATTGCTTCCACAACAGTTTTCAAATGTGAAAAATGAAATACATAGGAAACCAACTATATTGAAATGAAGATGTGGGTTTTTTTTTCCCCATTCAAGTTCACAGACTGCTTGAAATCTATCCATAAACCCTTTGGAGGCCCCTGGACCCCAGGCTAAGAACCCCTGCTTTAATGATTTTTAATTCTACCTTCATAAGTGTCCGATCTTCCTTAATTTTAAAATTTCTCTTATTAACAACATTGATGAGGAATGCATGACCTTCACTTTTTTCCCCAAATGAATTTGGGTATTTATTTCTTGAAGGGGGAGGTAATGAGATTAGCTGAAGCCTTTCTGGAAAAGATGAGGAAAGCAGAGGCCTCTATGCGCTAGGTAAATAGACTGGTCAATGAGACAATGAGATTCAAATAGGCTAGGCAATAAAATATTGAAAGTAACAGGACCCTCTGCCCTGGGCAAATGGGCTGAACACTGGAATAATGATGTGCCTAGATATGTGTACAACTCTAACACTCCTTGCCTGCATATCCCTGGTTACCTAATCTCCCTGCTCACAGGGCACATTTCCTCTATAAGAAGCCCAAGCTTCTCCAGGCTAGTGGCCATCTCCCTTAAAGAGCTGCCTCCCTTGAGGGCTGCTACCTCCCTTAAGGAGGAGCCTGCTTGGTGTGTTACCTAAAATGCCTTTACTTGATTTGGAGACAGCCTGAGAGAATTCTTTTGAGACAACACTGTAACACACACACACACACACACACACCACACACACACACATACACATCTCTTGTACCTCAACATTTTGGTGCCCTTGCACCTTGTCAACATGACTATTATGGAAATAGGTTATGCATGATTGCGCAGGTATCACTTCTACATCTCAGGGGTTAGGGGTAGACCCCCCCTCCAATCCTCCCCACCCACACCCTGCTTCTGGAAAATCCGCGTAAAATTTTTTGGCCCTCCCTTCATACCACAGAAGAAGTCTGAATTTTTTTTTCTTTTGTGGGGTTTTTACAGCACCTTATTGTAAATTTTGGGTTGATATTATATAATACTATGCATATATTTTATGCATTTCTGAGTTTCTAAACATTTTCTGTGTTGTCTGCTGCCTTCATGTCACCTGTGGCTTCTGCAAAACTCCCCCAAAATTCCCATTTAATTTCTCATGTTGACTCATAATATATTGAAACCATGATGAGGAAAGTCTTGATGTGGGAGGGATAACGGTACATATGTAATCTACATATCAAATTGCTCCCATCTTAGGGAGGGAAGGGGGAAAGAGAGGGAGGGAGAAAATTTGGAACTTAAAATTTTATTAAAAAAATGAATGTTGAAAATTGTCCTTACATGTCACTGAAAAAAGATACTATTAAAAAATTTATATTATTAGTCATTCTGAAGGGTATTTTGATAGATCCATTTTTGTTTTTGGGGTCTTTTTATCTTTTTAATTATTCATAGTATTAGAGCTTTTTTGGATTTGTGTACTCATTTCTTCAATCATTCTTTTCTCTATGAAGCAATTTTCCTTATGAGGGGTTTTGTTTTTAGTTGGTTGTTTTTACTCATTTGATACATTTTATTGCTACTTTAGGGGTAAGGTAGGAGAGCTAGGCTCAAACATTACCACTCATTCTGCCATCTTGATACTCCCTTCCTTCACATTGTTTTTATGGAGTGATGCTACCCGTTGTATCAAGTCTCAGAACTCTGCAGAGCCTTCTGAATAAAATTCACAAGCACTCAAAAGGATTTGGCTTGCAATCCCCACGGCACTAAGCAGATGAAGAGAACGTCTATTGTTCAGAACACGTGGAGCTAGCTCAATGAATTCTGGGACTGGTCCATCAGTACATACAATATATTGTGGATATTAATTACTCTGCAAGTGACCAGTAAGCTGGGCCCAGAATCAAATAAAAGACAAAGAGAATGGATTGCTTTTGGAAAACTGCAGAGTATTTTCAATAATCACAAGTCTGTCCTTGAAATAAAAACCCATCTGCTTAACACAAATTTTCTTCCAGGAATTCATATGGCTGTGATTCATGGAAGAATAAGGTATCCAAAGAACAAAATTACAAGTAAACCAAGTGGTAATGGAGAGAGACCATGGTGGGCATAAAAAGCATGCTATCCATGTTGAATTTGTATACAAAAAGTGGCATTAAAGATTTCATCAAAGAGATGAATCTATGGAAAGGGGAAGGCAGGTCATACAGCAAGAGAGAGGGATAAGAGATGAATAGCACTGATATAACACTGAAAGAAGTAGAGGAAGGTTCTTAGCATGTAGGTGGACCCCATGGAAAATTTAGGGGAGGACATGGATAAACGTTATATAGGATGAGAATTTGAGGAGTATATCATTGGACAGAGTGCCCACAAAGTACTGAAGAAACATCAGTGGCATTTTGGATGGGCTGTCATCAATAAAAAAAAAGGGATCCTCTCTATTCTGAGGGGGTATTCAACTAGATATTCTCTGTGGTGAATTTATGGACACATTCACCATGTACTAGTAATTTGGGAATTGAAACATCAAATAATTTGGACATGATTCCAGAAGACAATGAAATTTCCTGAGAAATTCGAATCTCTTTGGAGACTCCTGAGGTGTCAGCTCCTCCACCTGGGGAACTGGGGATGGCAGAGGAGGTATCTTTCTATCATCCTCCAATCACCCTACCCTGGTGATCTGAGAGCCATTTGTTTTCTACTTTCTATGAACTCTTTTGGTTTTGTCTGAGCGTTGACTAAAATTTTCAGATTTCATTCAGTTGCAGGGACTATTTTTAGCAGTTCAAGCAGTAAATCTAAATTTATTGAATATCTGTTATGTACCTAGAAATGTGATTTTTTAATATGATTCATTTTCTTATTTTGGAATAATTCCAAATTTGCTTGACAGACTACTGGCTAATCACCCAGTCAAAATGGATATCTAAACCACAAACTCAGTTCCCTATCAGGTACTATTAATTTTCTGGAGTTAAAAGATCAACTCTGATTTCACAGAAATTATAGAAATTTAATAACACATACTAGCTGTGTGACCCTGGGCAAGTCACTTAACCCCATTGCCTAGCCAAAGGAAAAAAAAAAGAAATTATAGAAATTTGGTGCCTGATCTACCTGTCAACCCCAAACCTTTCCTGTTCTGTCATGCCTTGTTAATTTTCCACCATCTAAATCTGTCCTAACTGTGATATGGAGAAGACAATAACCTAAAGCTAGCCTCAGGTGCACATTTGGTTAGCTAACATTAAATAGCCCCTACTATGTGCTAGGTACTCTGCAGACTAAGCACTTTACAATTATTATCTCATTAGATCCTCTCAGCAAGGGAGGTAGGTGCCATTACTTATATAGTATCTACTATGTGTGAGGCACTTTACAGATGCTAAACACTTTCTAAATTTTATCTCATTTTATCCTCATCATAATCCTAGTAGGTAGATACTACCACTATCTCTATTTTATGAATAAAGAAACTGTGGCAAACTGAGGTTAGTTGACTTGCCTAGGGACACACGGCTAGTAAATTTTTGAGGCTGGATTTGAACTCAGGTCTTCCAGACTCCAGGCCTGGAGCTCTATCCACTGAGCCTCCTAGCTGTTCATGGCTTGCCTCAAAGAGGGGCTTCAAAGCTATTGGGGAAACTGAGAAACAACAAAACTTAGGGCAATGGTCACAATAAAGGGCTGACTTTACATACTCTAATTAGCTTAGCTACTTTATAAAACTAAATCTAACACCTTTTGCCAAAAATACAGAAGGTGATACCTCCAGACTTTTTTTTTTCTTCTTTCCATCTTGTCTCTAAATGTTAGGCCCTCTTAATTCCAGAAAATTTCTGGTCCTACCTTGTGATTTCTGCAATAAAATCAATGATTTTTCCTCCAGTTCCCAGAGGGTTAAAAGGTCAGCAGAAATGTTCTCTAGCAACTGGTACCATTGGTCCTCTAGATGAGGGACTTCATGAACCACGACGGTGGATAAGAGCTGGTCCTGCAAACCTTGGAATGTCACCATGAAGTTGATCATGGTAACGTAATTATAAACTGATGGAAGAAAGTGTGGGTTGCCTAGTTCTGTTGTTACATATAACCTGGAATACATAAAGGGCATTTCAGTTGTATGCTGAATATAGAGAGAAGTAATAACATTTTTTTTTCTTCAAGTAACTAGAAAAAAATTCAGCATTAGTTTCAATTTGTCTTGTAGATAGAATAATTTCACAACATAAATAGTTGAATTAATAAATGATTGAACAAATCTGCTATTTTAGACTGATCACGGAACTCAAAACTGTTCATCCACTGTGTTTGTGTGTGTGAGTGTTAGAGTATGTATGTATAGGTAGCCACACATTGGATTAGATGCTAGATATGGGTTTAGTATACATTAAAAATTTACTCAATAGAATGTTTAGGCTGCCCACAACCTGAGCATGTGTGGCTGGATGGTATTTCTCTATAATTAGCATCTTTCACACCTTGAACAAAATGAACTTTTGTGCTTCTCAGTCCCCTGAGAGTATGTCCAACTTGTTGGAATAGCTTCCCTGCCTTTTATTTTGGCAATCCAAAGTAATTTATTTATTTTTAATTAATTTATTTTGATTTATCAACAATCACTTCATAAGCTTTAGAGTTTTAAATTTTTCTCCCCCTCCCTCCCCACCTCTCTCCCCAAGATGATGTGCAAACTGATATAAGCTATACATATACATTCCTATTAAACATATTTTCACATTAGTGATGTTGTAAGTAAGAATTAGAACCAATAGGAGGAACCACAAGAAAGAGAAAACAAAACAGAAGAAAAAACATAGCAAATAGTATGCTTCAATCTGCATTCAAATTCTACAGTTCTTTCTTTGGATGAATCCAAAGTAATTTATAACTTGACCCAGAAGTGCTGTGGAGAATCACCTCACTTTTGGCCTGACTTTGAATACTGATGTTAAGGATATCTATATCTTTATTATGAAATGAAATAGTCACAATGCAATGTGGGAGTTTCACAATATTTTCATGTGCTCCGAGATTGTGACCCCTTTGGAGGTTTTCTCAGCAAAAGTACTGGAGTATTTTGCCATTTCTTTCTCCAGGTCATTTTACAGATGAGGAAACTGAGGCAAACAGGGTTAAGTGACTTGCCCAGGGTCACATAGCTAGTAAGTGTCTGAGGCCAGATTTCAACTCATGAAGATGAGTCTTCCTAACTCCAGCCTGGTGCTCTATCCATGGAGCCACCTGGCTGTCCCAAAGTAAAATTAGTCTGAAATGATTTCATTTATTTGTATAGACTGTCGTTAGTCTTGACATAATAATAGACATGTCAAAAACATTTTGATGGACCATTATTAAATTAAATACTCTACTGAAGAACACAATTTTTTTCTTGTAAATTGTGTTGCAAAATACAGTCATTGATGAGATTATGGATGAGAAGCTGTGTGACTTGATGGAACTAATGAAGGAAGTCCAGTTGAGACCTGAGTTTGAATTCTACCTCAGATACTTATTGGCTACATGGCTGATGATCGACAAACTATTTATCCTGTCAGTTTCTTCATCTGTGAAACAGGGATCACAATACTGATATTCCTTCCCTCCTTCCCTCAGTCAAGGATTATTTTGAGGAAAGCACTTTACAAACCTTAAAGAACTGTTACTATAGCTGGATGTTAGGAGATTGGAATAACATGAATATGAGGTAGACTTTTTATATAGTTAAAACAACTGATTTTTAAAATAATTCCTTTAGAGATTGCTCTATTTACAGGTATCTTGTTATAAAGGTATAGAATGCTGGTCTCAGCACTGACTGATGGTTGTTGGCAATGAAGATAAAAAGCATTCAAAAGGAAAACTCTTATTTCCCCAGAAGTGGATGCTTCCGTATAAAGCTGAAACATATGGGCATGAGTTTAATCACTGAACTTTTCTCTAACAATTGAGTGATATTTTGTTTAAGCAAAATATGAGGCATAGTACCTAAAGTTGTTGTTGTATTCAATCTCGTTTTCGTCAATCTTGACAAAAGGTTGTCCTCTTTTCTGATAGATGTCCTTTTTTAAGATCGATTTTAAACTTGGATCTAATGTTTCAGGAAGATTCTGGAAAAACCCAAGCAGAAGTAACTTGTAAAATTGCTATCACAAGGAGCAAATATGTCAAAAGAACATTACGTTTTTTGAAAATTTGCTTTTTAATTTTCCTAGCTTGTCATGTGTTTTGACAAGTTGGCTCAGGAAAGCAATTGGAATGGACTGATACCAAACAGTCTCGATTTATAAGCTATTCTGAGGAAATTAACACTTCAAATGCAACAAACTCGGTTAAACTCCCCTTTGTTTTCTAATGTGTATTTTCCTCCCTGTCAAAGTTACACCTCCTATCATCTTATTCAAACACCCGTGAGATCTCTGTGACCAGTAACAGGTGAGGCATTGTTGTCCAAATACCTTTAAAAGAACACATCCTCCAGTTTTCATAGCATTTTCAATTACTGTAACATAATTAGTTTCACTAGTATCAAGCTCCTGCAGTCGGCCACCTTCCATCTGACTTAGCCAGTTGTAGGCTTGTTTATGTGGATCAATTAGCAGAGGCCACATCAGTCCATTCTTAACCAAGATGGCATTTTCTGTTGAATACTGACCAAGGGGCAAACCTTGATTATGCCACTGGCGCATCTAGAATGAAAACATTAGCATTTTCAATACATTATAAGCTTTTTTTTCAAAATTTTTAGAATTCTTCATATAGAGGTTTGATTTGCTTCCAAAATAAGTATTTTTAAAAAGTTGTATGCAGACCAAATTTTTGTTTATCAAATTGTTTTAAAATGTATCAGGAGGGGCAGCTAGGTGTCACAGTGGATAGAGCACCGGCCCTGAAGTCAGGAGGACCTGAGTTCAAATCTGGTCTCAGACTGAACACTTGACACTTACTAGCTGTGTGACCCTGAGCAAGTCACTTAACCCCAATTGCCTAAAAAAAAAGAAAAAAAATGTATCAGGGAAGTTTTCTATTTGAAAAAACCTTTGAAGTCAATATATCTAGAAATGGCTTCCTTTTTGTAACTCCCCGCTTCCTTTAGTATTTCAAGGATCTGTGATTTCATTGTTATGCACAGTTGCTTCACAATGCAGACCACAATCTCCTCCATGCTTGAACCAAGAGTTTAATGAATGGCCAAATAAAATCCATCAGCCAGTAGTCACTACTCTGGTGAGGAGCCTCTCTGGATTTAGTTAGTCCCTACTTAGGTGGATTTGGCTGGTCCCTACATAACAGACTTAGAGTCCATCATCATGCTCATCCTCGATTGATTAATTGATGGATCAGACATCAATACTTGAAGCCTTGCTAGGTGGTAGTGGCAGAGTTTGTACTCCACTGGTATAGCCTTTGATAAGCCAGGGTCACAACATTGCCATAATGAGGCACTTGAGACACTTGCCCTCTAGTAGAGGGAACATATGAATCACATTTTGTATCAGTCAGTATTATCAAGGACATATGGTAAAGACCATTGATTGATGAAATCTAACCAAATGTGTGCACCTGAACCTAGCTTTAGCTAGCTATGTCACGGTCAGGACACAGTTAGATGGTGGAAAATTAAGAAGGCGTTACAGAGCAGGAAGGGCTCTGGGCTGGCAGGCAGATCAAGCTCCAAATTTCTATGATTTCTATGAAATCAGAGTTGATCTTTTAACTCCAGAAAAATGATAGTAATCAGTGCCTGATAGGGAATGGAGTTTGTGATTTGGATATCCATTTTGGCTGGGTGATTAGCCAGTAGTCTGTCAAATAAATTTGGAATTATTCCGAAACAAGAAAATGAGTTACATAAAAAAAACCTCACATTGCTAGGTACATGACAGATGCTCAACAAATTCAGATTTACTAATTGAACTACTGAATATAAGAGGCGTGTATTTAATTCCATGCCTAAAATAGTCCCTGCAACTGAATAAAATATGAAAATTTTAGTCAATACTCAGACAAAACTGAAAAAGTTCATAGAAAGTAGAAAACAAATGTCTCTCAGACCACTCGGATAGGGTGATTGGTGGATGGTAGAAAGAAAATGGTGCCAATAAGAGACAAAGTCTGGACAGAAGTTGTGATTGTGACATTAAAACTCAAATTTCCACCAAATGTCCCCAATTTGACTTCTGGAGAACCCAGAACCCAGCCATATCATCATTCCAGGAAATATGCCAAAAAAGGGTATTGCTTATTCAACTGTAAAATAGAAATACCTCGTGCTGGTTTCCCATGACATCAATTAAGGAGAAGTTGGCAGATTTAGAAATATTATTTTCAGTACAGATCTTTTCCCATTCATTTACAATTAATTGGTGGTACTCAGTTGGGAACACTCCAAAGTAGACGATGCATGCTGCTGAAATAAGTATATCACCCACAATTCCTTCCAATCGTTGGTCTAGTGAGTTCACTGTTTCTTCCCATCGACTCTTAATGCCCAAAGGAAAGTAAAAAAAAAAAAAAGAATAGCAATTCATAATTGAAAAGCTACTATTGTGCATTTTTAAAAATGAGAAAGTTATTTTCAAATTCTATCAGTTCCATTATGCGACCATGCTGAAAAAGTAAAAGGTAAAGTTCTTATCATGGCTCCATTGCTAACTAGTCATTTTACTTATATATGTCTTAGTTTACTCAGTTTACTTAGCTTACTACCAAGGCATACCTAGCTCTCTAGAGCAGTGATTTCCAACTCCCTGAGTTGTTACATTACTATTATTACTATTATTATTATTATTATTATTATTTTATGACAAGGAAACCTGCTATTCTAGAAATAATGGGAACCTCGAAGGAAAATAAAACTTCATCTTAAAATTCATGTTAGAAACGGAGAGAAAAACTAGACAGCCTGATGTGGACCATAGATTTTATGGAAAGCTGATACAATTTCAAAGTAATGATAAATATGTTTAAAAAGATTGAGGTGTATACAAAGGAAACCCATTAACCATTCCAAATTAAGAAAAATATACACACACATATAATGAAAGGAAGGGCAAGAAAAGGAGCAGTGATATAAAAGAGAAGGATGATCCTGCTCATAATAGTGTCAGAATGACACCATTAAAACTCAAAATGAACAGATATTGACATTTTCAGCCATGTTGTGGGCAAGAGGAGGATTAGAGAAGGAACAAGACTGTTTGGGGTGGATGGGAAAATGACAAAGGAAAATGGAGAGAAGACAGAAGTAGTCAGCTCTTATTTTGCCTTTGTTTCTTTGCCATGAAAAATGATCTTTGTACTGGGATGGTTAGAACAAAAAAGCTTATTAGGGACTTAAAATCCAATATAAATAAGGAGAAAATCAGTGAACACCTAGTGAACCTTAATGAGTTCAAGTCATCAAGGCCAGTTGAACTACATGCAGGGGTCAACTGTCAATGGCCTTTTTTTTTTTCCAAACAAAAACCTGATATCTTTTACTCTCAGTTAAAAAGGCAACTAGACTAGATCCAGAGCCTCATCGTGGGATACTTGTGAAAGGCCTAAGCCTCTGCATCTACCTACTCTGCCAACTAAGCTGAAGAAAAGGCAGGGAGAGGTACTGGGGCCCAGAGATGATCTTTGAAGGACATGGAGGACAGAAAGGATAATTCAGGTCTACATAAGGACAAACAAACATCCTACTTTTCAAAAAAGGGAAGAGAATATAGTCTGCAAAGTATAAAATGTTAAGCCTGACTTCAATTCCTTGCAAAATTATTGAATATATTATTAAAAGGATAGTTTATGAATATTTAGAGAAGGAAGCAGTGATTACTAAGAGCCACTATGGATTCACTAATCACAGGTCATGGTAGGCTAAGCACAGGACCAAGTACAGGAACTACCTTTTTTTGATAGGGTTATCAGATTGGTACATTGGGAAAATGCTTTTAATACAGTTTATTTAGATTTCAGCAAAGCATTTGTCAAAGTATCTCATGCTACCATTGTGGACAAAATGTATATATGTGGACTAAGTATAGTTAGTTGGATTTAGAATTGGTTCAGTGCCCAGAGCCAAACAGATGTTATTAATGGGCCAATGACAGTGAAAGGATGTTGGGGGTGGGGAACAAGAGGTTGAGAGGACGTGAGAGAAAAAGGGAGAGAGAAAGGCAGGAAGAGGAGGAGAAAGAAGGAGATAATTCTTAGGGATCTATCCTTGGCCCTGAGCTATTTAACATTTTTTTTTTTATCAATGAATTTGATGAAAGTGATCAGATGGCACGTTTATCAAATTGGCAAATGACATGAAGCTGGGAGAGATAGCTAGCATGTTGGACAACAGAATTAGGATTTTAAAAGACTGAACTCTATTTACTGATTAGCTTAATCTAATGAAATTTAATTTGGTATAAATAAGGTTCTCTATATAAAATAATAATGATAATAATAATAATAATAAATAGTTAACATTTATATAACACTTACTCTGTATCAAGTATGGTGCAAAGCCCTTTACAGATATTATCTTATTTGATCCTCGTGATAATTGTGGGAGATAGATTTTTATCCTCATTTTATAGATAGGGAAACTGAGGCAAACAGAGGCTACGTGCCCAAAGCCACACAGCTAGTGAGTATGTGAGGCTGAATTTGAACTCTTCAGGCCTAGAACTCAATCCACCGCATTACCTAGATATATACATACATGCCACACCCCATACTCATGTATACACATATACATAAACATGTGTATAAATAAATGTAAATTTGTTATTGTTGTTGTTATTGTTGTTCAGTCATTTTCAGTGTGTCTGACTTCATGACCTTATTTGAGGTTTTCTTGGGAAAGATACTTAAGTGGTTTGCCATTTCCTTCTCCAGCTCATTTTACAGATGAGGAAACTGAGGCAAAAAAGGTTAAGTGACTTACCCAGGGTCACAGCTAGTAAATGTCTGAGGCCAGATTTGAACTTAGGAAGAAGTCTTCCTGACTTCAGGCCTGGCATTCTATCCACTGTCCCACTAGCTGTCCTTTAAATGTACATCCATCCATCCATCCATCCATCCATCCATCCATCCATCCATCCATCTATAGACATACATATAACACATATATGTATGTGTATATATATATACATATGTGTGTGTGTGCATGTGTGTATATATATATGTGTGTGTGTGTGTGTGTGTGTGTGTGTGTGTATATATACACACAATATATAATCTTTATGCAAAAACTAGGCAATTAGTTAATTATCAGGGATGTGGTAGAGGGGATGCCTGCTCAGATACAGATTAGATTTGGTGCTTTCTGAGACCCCCTCTAACTCTGACATTCTGTGATTTTGTGGATGCCCTTTTTTCTATCATTTTATTTTGGATTTGCATTTGGACAGAGTGGACTGAAGTGCTGTTCAGAGCCTAGATTTTGTACTTAATCGGATATGAATGGCCCTAACCATTAAAAGCATGAATTAAATGATTTAATTAATTTCTTTTTTAATATACAGTTTGATCAGGAATAGTTATACAGGCCACAAATTTTCTAAATTTAGTCTTACTGGGACTGGTTAGTGAATATCATAAGAAATTGAATGTGGGAGTCAGATGAGGTCAATTTTCCCCTAGAAGAGGAAGGCAACCCCTTGAGTTCTTCAGAGAAAGGATCTGATATCCATTAAACAAACCATAATAAAATAATAAACTTGATGACTGTGCTAATTCTGAAAAAAATAGTAATACCCCCTCATCTTCCAGAGCTGCTAGTAAAATGGAGGCGCTATGTAAGCGTTTAGTTGTCAGCTGTCTCCGATCTGCTAAGAATTCTTTTTCAGCAACACTGTCATTGTAGGCAAGTTGTAAAGATCGCAGATGATCTTCGATCTGAAAACCAATGGAAATGAAAGATGAAAACATTTGGTTCTCACTTTGCTTAACAATTCCAACTTTACCCCTCTCCTAGGATCGTGAACTTAGGGATGGAAGGGACCTGGGAAGTAATTCAGTCTAACCCCATGATTTTATCAGTGAGGAAACTGAAGTTCAGAGAGTTTAAGTCATTTGTCCAAATTCACGCATGGTAGTCAACAGGCAAAGCTGAGATATAAAACCTTGCCCACCGATCCATTGATTTAAAATCTAAAGCTCTTTTTACTTCATAAGGCTGCCTCATAATTCATTCCATTTTAAATAATGGCAATCTTTATGGAAAGATGGATTCTAAGACCAAAGTAGAAGTCATATTGTAGTGATCAATTTTTCTTGTAGTGTTAGAGGTTAATAGATGAATAGTGTGGTGGAGTTCTGCTGGAGACAAGCCGTGTGACTACAGTCATGGGGGATCCATCTTTACCAGTAAATTGGTTGACTGCACAGAGTTCCCAATTTGGAAACTACTGTGCTTTCCTATGTTGCTTCTCATTATTCACATTAACGAGAATAAATGCCTGAAAATAATTCATTAATATATAACAAGAGAAAAAGTCTTGTGATGTTGAGCCCATGTTAAATTAATATTTATTTGCATATATACCTTCTCTCCTATACTAGATTGTAAATACTAAATGATCTAAAACCTCTTCAAATTACGATTGTATGATATAGTATGATTTGATGTCACTGTGATTCTTGTTAGGGATGTATGATGAAATGGTGAACTAAAAAATATTTACTTTTTCTTCCTGATATTTTTGCCTGGATAGTACAGTTATTGAAAGTTAAGGAAAGAATAACAAAATAAACACAGATGTGTCTCACCAATTCTAAGCCCTTTTGTTTTTCTGCCAGCTTTTCTCGACCAAGCTAGAGTACTTTTTCAGCCTCAGCCACTTGGCGTTGTTTTGGTTGCAACATCTAGATTAAAAAAAAGTCACATTATTCCAATATGAGTAAGGAATAATTACTAGTATTATTATCGTGCCAAAAATCCCATTCATATTTAAAATATATGTCACAGCTGCCAGCTCTTAGAATGAAACTGCTTAGAATAACGACAGCAAAATTGATTGATACATTTTCTACTTGTACCACGTCCACTTGAATTCAGTTAATTACTGATGTACAAATACATTACTTATGCTCTATCACATGACCCCATTGTTGTTGTTGTTTGGTTGTTTCAGTTGTGTCCAATTCATAGTGACCCCATTTGGGGTTTTCTTGGCAAAGACCCTAGAATTGTTTGCCATTTCCTTCTCCAGCTCATTTTACAGATGAGGAAACTGAAGCAAAAAGGGTTAAGTGATTTGGCTAGGGTCACACAGCTAGTAAGAGTCTGAGACCAGATTTGAACTCACGAAGATGAATCTTCCAGACTTCAGGTCCCACACTCCATCCATTGTGCCACCTAACTGCCCCTAATATGTCTTACAGAGGGTTAATGAGGGGGAACTACCTTGTAAATGAAATGACCATACTATGAAGGAAAAAAACAAGCAAGCCCTTTGACAAGGGAGCTCAACATTGATCAGTCTGGGCAAATTCTACTCCCTTGGGAATTAACAAGTAGTGTTAATGGTGAGGTTCCAGTGTATTTGATTCAGTGAGAATTTGATTCTTTTCTAACCTCTTTTTAACAATGCAGAAAATTCACTCTCCTTCCAAACAATAACATTAGGTTTGCCATCATTCAGCTTACACTTGGACAGCCTGAAATCAAAGGTTCCTCTAGACTCAGATGCATCCTTCATCTGGCTTTGCATCATCTAGTCTTGGTAGAAATTCACAGAAAGTCTAGCTTTTCTTGGCTGAAGTTTATATTAATCCAATGGTGATCTTCTATGTTATTTTTACATTTTAATGTTGGCAGAAATAATATATAGTTAAGCCAAAGGCTAATGGGCTGTGTAATCTTCAACAAAAGGAAATATTGCCACACAACTTGTTGCCCACATTTTTCTTAATTGAAGAAGAAAGCAGCCTAGAAACTTGCTCCTAAGAAGGGAATTATTTAACATGAACCTTTAGGGAGAAGAAATAATAGCTTTTCTCATATTTAACTTTTTAAATGTTTTATTGCTACCTTTTTTGGTTTTGTATCATAGTCATTATTCTACCCAGACTAAAGCCTTCTTATGACCCAAACCAAAAAACCCAAACCAAAAACTGATTAGGCAACAACATCTAATAAAGAGATCTTATCTGACAATGTATGTAATATTTTGTCCTAGCAGTCTGATCTCATTGCCATGAGAAGAAGATATGTTTTATTATCCTTGCTTTGGGATCTTCATTTGTTTTTTCATTACTCAGGGATCAACTTATTTTTAGCGATCTATTAATTTACATAGTTGTAACCTCTGTGTAAATTGTTCTCTTGGCTTTGCTTATTTCATGCCACATCAGTTTGTATAAATCTTTCCTCAGTTCTGTGAATTCCTGACAATTGTCATTTCTTGCTCGACAAAAATATTTGATATGTTTATATGTCATAATTCTTTTTCAGCCATTCCCCAGTAGATGGGCAGCCACTTTGTTTCCAGTTACTTACTATCACAAAGAGTGATGGATATTTTGATATGTATTGAACTCGAGTTTATATTTGACCTCTTTGAGGTATATACCCAGCAGTGGAATTCTGGGTGAAAGGGCATGGACATTTAGTCATCTTTTTTTTCGATATAATTCCAAAATGAAATCCACAATTGTTAGACTACTTCACAGCTAATATCAACTGTGAATTAGCATGCCTTTCTTCCTGCCACCCCTCCAGTAATTACTTTTCCATCTTTACCAATTTACATGGAGGTAAAACGGTATCTACTTTTTAAAGAAAATCTCAGCTCAATGAAATGCAACTAATTCAAATTAATATCTGGTCTCGGATTCTATTCTGCTTAGATATTGCTGTTATTCTTTACAAAGAACACAATCTGGTAGCACTCCCCCTGCCAACCCCCTCCCCCGCAATAATAGTATTCATGTTTCCTGCTAAGAACCTATAGAAATATAAACATTCCATTTACTTTGGTCACTGTTTAACTTTCAGTAAGAAGCAAACAATAGACACTGACCTGTCCTGCTAATTTTTCATGTTGTCTGCAAGGTATGATTCCCATATGTGGCTGTAATATGTAAACTGTTCCACCTCATATTGCAGATGAATCTGTTAAAACATTTGCTTTGACATCATACAACTGTGACTTGGTGACCTTATCAGCTCTCATGGGTTTAATCAACTTCTGTACACCTCTGATAACCTGGTCCTTGTAACTAGACCTGGTTTGTCTCTTAAGCTATCTCACATCACCAGCTGCCTACTGGACATTTCAAACCAGATGTCCCACAGGTATCTCAGACTCAAAATGTCTAAGACTGAATTATCTTTCCCCAAATTTACCCTTCTTCTGAACTTCCTGATCTACCCTGAGGAAGCCACCATCCTTCTAATCTCCCAGGTTTGCCACTCAGAGTCATCCTCGTCCTCCTACTCTCCCTCGCTCTTCATATCCAATTAGTCATCAAATAATGGCAAGTTTATCTCCACATCTCTCAATCTGTCTCTATTCACACAGCTATCTTCCTAGTTTAGGCTCTCAGCACCTCTGGCTTGGATTATGTTACAACAGCCTCCTAATTGCTCTCCCTGCCTCAAATCTCTCCCTCCCCAATACATTCTCTGCACAGCTGCCACAGTGATCCTCCTAAAGCCCAGATCTGACAGTGTTACTCTTTTGCTCAACAAATTCTATTGTGTCTAGAATTAAGTACAAACTCTTCTGTTGGTCACTGACAGTCTTTTATAACCTGTCTCCAATCTTTCTTGCCATATTATACATTATTCTCTTTTATGCACCCCATGGTCCAATCAGTCAACATTTATCAAGCACCTACTATACCAGGCACGGTGCTAAGTGCTGAGGATACAAAGAGATGTAAGAGACAGTCCCACCCCTCAAGAAGCTTACAATCTAATGGAGGAGACAATATGCAAGCTATATACAGAACGACTACATACAGGATGAATAGGGAATTATTAACAGAGGGAAGGCACTGGAATTGAGAGGGGTGGGGAAGGCTTCCTGGAGAAGGCATCACTTTAGATGGAACTTAAAGGAAGCCAGGAAGTCAAGAGTCAGAGGAGGAAGGGTATGCCAAGCATGGGGTCAGGACCAGAGAGAATGCCTTTGAATGTATTTGAGAGATAGAATTACTTGTTCCTAGAACAGCTAGGAGGCCAGTGTCACTGAATCAAAAAGTATGTATCAGAGAATGAATGAGGTGTAAGAAGAGTGGAAGGGGAGGGGGAAGCTAGGTTATGAAGGACTTTGAACACCAAACAGAACATTTTGCATTTGCTCCTGAAGGCAACAGGGAACCAGTGGAGTTTATTGAGTGGGGAGGCAGGTTATGACATGCATTTTAGAAAAATCACTTTTGTGGCTAAATGGAGGATAGATTAGAGTGTGGAGAGCCTTGAGGCTGGTCTTCCTGCTGTTTCTCACATATTACATTTCATCTTCTCCCTGGGCCTTTTAATGGGCAGTTTGCTTTCCCTGAAATGCTCCCTTCAAAACTCCCTTTATTATACAAAGTCTTTCCTAATTTCCTTCCCACCTGCCAAGCTTCTAATACCTCTTCATCCCTTGTTACATTTATATTGTATGTATTTTGTACATACTTATCTATGTACCTGTCGTCTCCCCCCACAGAATGCAAGGTGCTTGATGGCAGACTGCTTTATTTTTGTATTTTTATTTTTAGCATCTAACAAGCACCTGGCACATAGTAGGTACTTACGAAAAATGCTGGTTGATTCGTTGACTACAGATTCTTAATGATATAACTGGCTCAACTGAAACTTAAAATATTCTCATCCTAAAACAAATGTGATTAATAAAGACTCGATAATTACTTCCTAACTGCTTCTCTTATGCCCTTCCAAAATAGATGCTTGAGGAAAGCTTTTGATGATGATACAACTCACTGTTCCTTCATTCCACTCATCTGTTTTCAACTGAGACTATTGAACCACATCAATTTCCTACATCAATGGCTTAATAAGCTTATTCTCTACCAATGGAACTATAATAGAGCTGTGAAATCTGGTCCTAGCTAAGTGCTAAATAGGAACATGACTATCATTGAAACAAATGTGGGGAGAAGATGGGAAATTCCTAAGTGGGGCAAAAATCAAAATTTAGGATATAGGAGTTACTTTGTGATTCTTTGTTTTGCCATTTATCAAGAAAAAATTTCTCTTTTGTCAGAAGAAAGGCAAGTGATTATTCTAAACATATTTTTCCCTGTATTAAATTCCTAAAAACTATCCCATATGGTTAATTAATGCATTTTTAGAACATCTAAGAATTGTTTTTATTTTTTTGCTTAAATTTTTTTTTTAAATTATCAAGCATTTATTTTTTTCTTCCTCCTACATCCCCCCTCCTGCTGGAAAGAGAAAAAGAAAGGTAAAGGTCAGTGGAGGAAGAAACAGTGATTATTGTCATTGGAGTATACCACCAAACACTTGGAAAGGAAGAAGAACTAGATGAACAGTTTGGGAAAAAGAATAAAAGTCTGGCATAAAGATATGACAGTATTGTTGGAGGACTTCAGTTATACAGACATCTGCTAGAGCTCTTTGCCAAAAGCAGATCAGCTATTAACTTCTTGATTTACCTTAATGATAATTTCACCCTTCAAAAGATATAGGAACCAAACAAAAATAAATTCAATCTATATCTGATTATAACTAACAGGGAGAAACTGGTTGCTAGAATATAAATGATGGGAACCGTGAGGGGAAGCAAATACTACCTCCTAGAATTTGTGATAGAAAAGGAGAGGAAAGCCAGATATAGTCTGATGTACACCCCAGATGTTGGGAAAACAAAATTTAAAGGATTCAAAGGAAGTATAGATAGGATTCCATGAACCAAAATTCCATAGGGGAAGTCAGCCTAGTAGGAACGGGAGAAACAATAAAACAAAGTCAAAAGAATGAAAAATAAGAGAAGAAAATATGAACTATCTCATCAGAAAAACAACTGACCTAGAAAATAGATCCAGGAGAGATAATTTAAGAATTATTGGACTACTTGAAAGCCACAATAAAAAAAAAAAGAGCCCAGACATCATATTTCAAGAAATTATGAAGGAAAATTGCCCTATTATCTTAGTTCCAAAGGGTAAAATAGAAATAATTCACCAATCACCTTATGAAAGAGATCTCAAAATGGAAACTCCCAGAATATTATAGCCAAATTCCAGAGTTCCCAGGAGAGAATATTGCAAGAAGCCAAAAAGAAACATTCAAATATTGTGGAGACATAGTCAAGATCACACAAGATTTAGCAGCTTTTATATTAAAGGAATGGAGGGCTTGGAATATGATATTCAGGAAAGCAAAGAAGCCCAGATTATAACTAAGAATAACCTATGCAGAAAAACTGAGTATAATCCTTTAGGGGAAAAATGGGTGTTTAATGAAATACAGTACTTCCAAGCATTTCTGATGAAAAGACAAAAGATGAATAGAAAATCTGACATTGAAACAGAAGACCCTAGAGAAACATAAAATGAAAGTAAACATGAACATGAACATAAACATGAATACAATATGAAGAGAAACACGAAAGAGTAATCATAAGGGACTCAAAAAAGTTAAACTGTTTACATTCCAAATGGGAAGATGATACTTAGAACTCCTAAGAGTTCTATCACAATTAGGGCAGTTAGAAGCAGTATAAATAGATAGAGGGCATGGATGTGAGTTGATTATGTTGGGATGATCTCCCCAAAAAATGTAGAGTGAGAAAGAGGGATGCACTAGGAAAATGAGGAAAGGAGAGGTAGAGCAGGGAAAATTTTTTCACATAAAAGGGGCATATTAGGAAGAAGTTTTATAGTGAGAGGGAGAGAAATAGAGATAGTAGGGGGCAATGTTTGATCCTCAGTATCATAGGAATTGGTTCATTTTTTTTTTTGGCTAGGCAATGGGGTTAAGTGACTTGCCAGGGTCACACAGCTACTAAGTGTTACGTGTCTGAGGCTGGATTTGAACTCAGGTCCTCCTGAATCCAGGGCTGGTGCTCTATTTACTGTACCACCTAGCTTCCCCGGGAATTGGTTCAAAAAGTGAAGACTATATATACACCCACAGTTAGGTATAGAGATCTATCTTATCCAATAGAGAAATAGGAGGGGCAGGGGATAAGAGGTATTAGGGAGTGATGATAAAAGGGAGGGCAGATTAAGGGAGGTAGTAGTCAGAAGCAAAATAGTATTTTGAGGAGGGATGGAATAAAAAGAGAGAGAGAAGGAGAAACAACAAAAAATAGGATAGAAGGAAATACACAGCAATCATAATGAAATGTGAGCTAAACTATAAAACAGAAGTGAACAGCAGAATGGATTAGAAACTAGAATCCAACAGTATGTTGTTTATAAGAGACACATTTAAGACAGAAAGTGTCACACACAGACTTAAAATAAAGGGCTGGAGCAAAATTCATCATACTTAAGCTGAAATAAAAAAGGCGGGGGTAGCAATCATGATTTTGAATAAAGCAAGAGCAAAAATTTTTGTTATCGTTCAGTCATTTCAGTCATATTCAACTCTTTGTGACCCCATTTGGAGTTTTCTTGGCAAAGATACTGGAGGGGTTTGCCATTTCCTTCTCTAGCTCATTTTACAGATGAAGAAACTGAGGCAAATGGGTTTAAGTAACTTGCCCAGGGTTACACAACTGGTAAGTGTCTGAGGCCAGATTCAAACTCAGGAAATTGAGTTTTCCTGACTCCAGGCCTAGCACTCTATCTACTGTGCCACCTAACTGCCCATAAAAGTAAAAGTTGACCTAATTAAAAGAGGTAATCTGGGAAGCTACATATTGCTAGAAGGTACCATAGGCAATGAAGTAATATCAAAAAATGTTTAAAGCAAGTTTCTTTGATACAAGGCTCATTTCTCAAATATATAGGGAACTGAGTCAAATTCATAAAAATAAGAGCCATTCCCCAATTGCTAAATGGTTAAAGGATATGAACAGGCGCTTTCAAGGAGAAGAAATCAAAGCTATCTATAGTCACATTAAAAAATGCTCTAAATCACTATTGATTAGAAAATGGCAAATTAAAAAACTCTAAAGTACCACCTCAAATCTTCCAGAAATAGAGGCGGCTAGGTGGTGCAGTGGATAGAGCACCAGCCCTGAAGTCAGAAGGACCTAAGTTCAAATCCAGCCTCAGACCAAACACTTCAAATTTACTAGCTATGTGACCCTGGGCAAGTCACTTAATTCCAATTGCCTGAAAACCAAACCAAACAAAACAAAAATCTTCCAGAAATGACAAATGCTGGAGGGGATGAGGGAAAATGGGTATGTTAATGAACTGTTGGTGAAATAGTGACTGGTCCAACAATTCTGGAGAACAATCTTGAACTATGCTTGAACAGAAGGCTATAAAACTGTGCATATTACTAGGTCTGTACCCCAAGGAGATCAAAGAAAATGACCTATATGTGCAAAAATATTTATAGCACCTCTTTTTGTGGTGGCAAAGAATTGGAAATGAGGGAATGCTTACCAACAGTGGCATATGATTGTGACAGAGTACTATTGTGATGTAAAAAATGATCAGTGGAGTGGTTTCAGAATAACATGGAAAGACCTATAAGAACTGATACAAAGTGAAGTGAGAAGAACCGGGAGATAGGTCATTGTTGAGTAACAGCAATGTTGTAATGATAATCAGCTGTGAAAGACTTGGCTACTCTGGTAAATACAATGATTCAAGACAATTCCAAAGGACTTATGAGGAAAAAATACTACCCAATTACAGAGAGAGAACTGATGAACTGAGTGCAAATTGAGGTATAATTCTCTCTCTCTCTCTCTCTCTCTCTCTCTCTCTCTCTCTCTCTCTCTCTCTCTCTGTCTTTCTCTCCTCTTTCCCTCTCCCTCCTTCTTTCTGACTGATTTGGCTAATATGGAAATGTTTTTGTATGATTTCACACATATAACTGATATCATATTGTTTGCCTTCTGAGTGGGGGGGGAAGAGTGGGAGGAAGAAAATTTGGAACTCAAAATTTAAAAAGAAAAGAATGATAAAAATTAATAAATAACAAATTGGGGAGGAAAGTGATACTGGAATAAAAAGGAAGACCACACTAGGGATAGATAGATTTGAGAGCTGGGAGAGACCTCAGAGACCATCTAATAAAGCCTATATACCCCAAAGGGATCCTCTCTACAATATACCCAAGACATGCAACAATAAAAACTGACAACAGAGAAAAGGCAGCTGCTCAATCTTAGTTTGTTTCTATTTTTCTCTGCCAACGATCACGGAAAACAGAAGAGGTATTACAATATTGGAGAAGGCAAATATACAGATTTTTTTTTAAAAAAGGGTGCAGAAGGAAGGCAGGGATAGAATGGGGCAAATTATCTTACATGGAGAGGTGAGAATGACCTTTTACAGTGAAGAAGTTAGGAGGGTGGGCAATGAGCATTGCTCTAACCTTATTCTCATCAGTATTGACTCAAAGAGAGAATAATATACAGAGTCAGTTGAATATAGAAATCTATCATACCAACAGGGAAATAGGAAGGGAGGAGATTAAAGAGGGTGTGTGTGTGGGGGGGAACTGACATAAGGGAGGGCAGATCAGGGGAAGTGGTAGACAGAAGCAAAACACTGGTCAGGTGGAAAAGGTGAAAGGAGAGGGAGGACATATAGGAGGAATAGGATGGAGGGAAATACACAGGTAGTTATCATAACTGTGAATGTGAATGGGATGAATTCTCCCACACAATGGAAGCAGGTACCACAGTAGATAAAAAAACAGAATCCTACAATATTTTGATTACAAGAAACACACTTGAAGCAGAGAGACACACACAGAACAAAGGTAGGGGGCTTGAGCAGAATCTATTATGCTTCAGTTGAAGGGGAAAAAAAAGCAGGGGTAGCAATCCTGATCTTAAGACAAAGTAAGAGCAAAAATAGATCTAATTAAAAGAGACAAGGAAGAAAGGAAACTACATCTTGCTAAAAGGTACCATAGACAATAAAGCAACCAAATTAGAAGGGCAAGGAATAGTCTATGTGTGAGCTCTATGGAAGGGGAAGAATTCATGATATCAAATAAGAGATAGCATTATGAAATGTAGAATAGATAGTTTTCATCAAATTAAATTGAAAAGCTTTAGCATGAACAATGCCAATGCAACCAAGATTAGAAGGAAAGCAGAAAACTGGGAAACAATCTTTACAGCAAGTCTCTCTGACAAAAGCCTCATTTCTCAAATATGTAGAGAACAGAGTCAAATTTATGAGATATGAGCCAGTCTCCTACTGATAATGGTCAAAGAATATGAACAGGCAGTTTTCAAATGAAGAAATCTTGTTTATAGATATATGAAGAGGTGTTCTCAATCACTTTTGATTAGAGAAATGCAAACTAAAACAACTCTGAGATACCGACTCATACCAACCAAATTGGCTAATGTGACAAAAAAGGAAAATGATAATTAAAAAAATTTTTTTTAGGCAATTGGGGTTAAGTGACTTGCCCAGGGTCAGCTAGTAAGTGTGAAGTGTTTGGTCTGAGGCCAGATTTGAACTCAGGTCCTCCTGACTTCTGGGCCAGTGCTCTATCCACTGTGCCACCTAGCTGCCCCCAAAATGGAAAATGATAAATGTTGGAGAGGATGTGGGAAAATTGGGACACTAATGCACTGTAGGTGGAGGTGTGAACTGATACAACCATTCTGGATTGCAATTTGGAACTATTTCTAAAGGGCAACCAAACTATGCATGCCCTTTGATACAGCAATACCACTACTAGATCTGTATCCCAAAGAGATCATAAAAAAAGGGAAAGGACCTACATGCACAAAAATATTTATAGCAGCCCTTTTCATTGTGGCAAAATATTGGAAACTGGGGGGATGCCCATCAACTGGGAATGGCTGAACAAGCTGTGCTATATGAATGTAAAGGAATACTATTGTGCAATAAGAAATGATGAACAGGCAGATTTCAGAAATACCTGGCAAGACTCGTACAGACTGAAGCAAAGTGAAATGAGCAGAACCAGGAAAACATTGTATCAGCAACATTGTGTGATGATCAACTCTGAATGACTCAGTTCTTCTCAGCAACACAATAATCCAAGACTAGTTCAAAGGATTCTCAAAGGAAAATGCTATCCATATCCAGATAAAGGACTGATGGACTCAGAATGCAGATCAAAGCATATTTTTTTTCACTTACTTCATTCTTTCTTATGGTTTTAAAAACTATGTCAATCTGCCTACCATTTTCAGAAGAGGGAATGATAAGGAGGGAGGCAGAAAACTTTGGAACTCAAAATCTTGTAAAAGTGAATACTAGAAAAAAAGACACCAGTAAAAACTTTTTTTTGAAAAAAGGGAAGACAAGAGGGTCTGCACACTATAACATGGCTTGATTTCAATTCCTATAAGAACTCCATATCTCAAAATATGGTTGGTGAATATCTAGAAAAAGAGCCAGCATGACTTCATCAAGCATAAGTTATACCACACTAACTTCATAATTTTCCAGAGGGTTACTAGAATTATAGAGAAGAGGAGTGCAGTAGCTATAGTTTACCTAAATATTGCTGGGCACAACAGTTTAAGAAGTACAGTGATAGCCTGGAGAGCATATAGACAAAGGCACCTAAGTGAAGAGGGTTGAGTTCATGCCATATAAGGATTGATTGAAGAAAATGAAGATGTCTAGAATGAAGAAGAGAAGACTTGGCTAGACCTGATATTTATACAGGTTCAAAGATCTGAAGGACTCCCATGGAAAAGGAATTAATTTTTTTCTGTTTGGCGACAGAGGGCAGAGCCAGGAATAATGGGTGGGAATTGCAAAGCAGCCAATTTGGGTTTGATGTCAGGAAGACTGTAACAATTAGAGTCGTATAGAAGTGAAGGGGATGACTCAATAAACAGTGTGTTCACCCTTCCTTGGAGGTCCTAAACCAGAGACTAGATGACCATACTTGCTGGGTATATTGTAGTAGAGATTCCTTTTGGGCATGGGCTTGATGAAATGGTCTCTGAGGTCCCTCCCAACTCTCAAAATTCTGTGACTCTGTGTATCCAGAGGACTAAGAGTGCACCATAGCTCCCTCTTCTTGTCAGAATTGTGGTAGGCTATAGATACGGAATGTGACATACATTGTCAGGGTCAATTCATTGGTTTGTTTTAAGTATACCCCCCTTTTTTTGTTACAAGGGAGGATTTTATAGGAAGAAGGAGAAGAGATTAGGAAATGACAGTAATGTTAAAAAAAGGCATCAATAAAACATTTAAAGAATTATAAGTTATAATTATATATATAAAATGTTATAAATATAAAATAATATATTATAATATAAAGTAATATAATATATAATAATAATATAATATAAATAGATTGACTAAAGAGTTTCAGCTAAAGGAACAGAGCATGTTTTTAATGGTGTATATAAACATATATGGAACTATATGCTCAGAAATTTTAATGTGTATATAAAGTACAATGAAAGGATTATAATTTTTCACTGTTGATTTTATCATAAGTACAATAATATATTTAAATTTTCTCTGAAATATATATGGTTATATTTATATGTATATATTACATATATATGCATATATTTGTGTGTATATATTACATATATGCATGTATATTATACAGCTATTTAGTGAGAAATAAGAGATTGATAGCCTGAGTATCTCCTTGCTATTCATGAGATATACAGAGGAAGGTCCTCAGTATACTGGGTAGGCCCTCTCTGGAGGAGTCAAGGAAGTACCTGGAAAAGGAAGTACCTTAGATGGAGGAGCCATACTGTTGAGATCATGGATCTCTTGTAGTATCCTAGTGTGATAGGACTATGGTTCTCATCATTTATCCTATTGTATAGGGATTAGTGTTTCCCAAAAGTTAACAAAGCTGTCCTTGGGACTTAATTGATCCCTGGTGACCTAGGGGCATAAAAAGTCCCACCTATGTGGAGTCAGGGCCCAAACACCTTAGTAGATGTCTTAAGACCATGTGAAGCTTCATATCCTGCCCTGCAGACCAGACAAGCTTCCATGTGGAGAAGAGGTGAGTCCACAGGTAGAGAAGCTAAGGGCTTCTATATCCTTGTTGTATATCCTTGTAACCTACCAAAATTGAACCTCAACTAACAAAATAGTGATGTTAGGTGCACCTTAACACCAAGTACCCCTATAATAAATTCACATTGGAGAAATAATGGCAATACGTCTTGTCCTTTACAAATGAAAAGACGTACCTTCCGTACTTCATGGTAGTTATTTAAAGCTATCACCCACTGGCACATGGAGCAACAGGCAACAGACACTTGAGAAATCTTTGTTGGGTTGAAATCAGGTAAATTTAAATATCTTTTCAGTCTTGCAAATGCCTAGAGGGAATAAAGACAAATAATGAGAAAAGTATTCTGGATTTGACATATCATTCTTGCACATGCATATAATAACTGTTCTTGTTATAGAAAAAAAGGGATTGATTGGAATTTTTTAATCCTTTCTTCTAGAGTAGACTTTTGGCAAATACCTAAATCCAAAAAGATGATAGGGCTATGCTGAAACTATACAAAGAACAAGAGCTTTGCCTTGTATCATGTTCTGTTACTGTTAGAGTTGCTTTGTTATAATTGCCGAGAAGATACTTTTAAAACCATACATATGAATAAACAACTAGGGCATGTAACCTTAAAAAACCAAACCAAATTCAAACTTACTATTTGGGTACAGTAGTGATTCTCTAGCCTGATTGATAGCCAACTAAGCATGTACTATGTACTGGACATTGGACTAAACACTGAGGATACAAATAAAGGCTATCCCTGCTCTCAAGGAGCTCACAATGTTTTCGAGGAGACGATATGCAAACACTACGTACAATCAAGATGCAGACAGAAAACATTCGCGGTGGTCCTTGAGGGACGGCACTAAAATTAAGGAGTCTAGGAAAGATTTCTTGCAGAAGGTGGGACTTTGGTTGAGACTTGAAGGAGGTTAGGAATCTAAGAAGTAGAGATGAGGAGGAAAAGAGTTCCAGACATGGGAGACAGTCAGTGAAAATGCCTGGAGTCAGGAGATGGACCGTTGTGTGTGAGGAGCAGCAGAGAGGCTAGTGTCACTGGATTTGAAGAGTGTATGTATGTTTGTGAGTGGAAAGGAAGGTGTAACAAGGCTGTAAAGGTAGGAAGGAGCCAGGTTATGAAGGGCTCTACAAGCCAAACAGAATTTGATAATTGATCCTGGAGGTAAAAGGAGCCAGGGGAGTTTACTGAAAAGGGGAGTGATGTGATCAGAATTGCGTTTTGAGAAGATCAATTTGACAGCTGAATGGAGGATAGATTGAAGTGGGGAGAGACTTGTGGAAGGCAGACCAACTAGAAGCTACTGCAATAGTCCAGGCATGAAGTGATGAAGACCCGCACCAGGGTGGTAGCATGGTGGGGAAAGAAGGGGAACTTATGTGAGAGATGGTACTCTCTTAGTTGACAACTGATCATATGGGGAACGAGAGTGAGGAGTTAAGTGGTTGCCCCATCTTCAAACTAAGCCCCACAAAGGGTGAAGATTGTATTCTAGTTGAATAAGGCATATAATTATCCTGCTTTAGGCAGCTATACAGACTGGGAAGAGGCCTCCTCAGGCTCTTGGCCTAATCTTCAAAGTCAGAAGGCAAAATCATCGAATGAGCCAAATAATCATAAAGCACAGCACAGTGCCTGGCATGTAGTAGACTCTATAAATGCTTATTCTCTTCCCTCCATCCCTCATCTTTGTTTATGTCTTTTACTCTGCACATAGAACTAGTTACCATTGTTTGTCATTTATTGTATATGCTTTTAGATGAGGAAAATTAATTTTAGTGTGTCATTTGAGTATTCATATTAATTAATTAATAATTAATTAATATTAATTGCCTTCTTTGTACAAAAGGCCACTTCTTATGCAGAGAAACTTCTCCCAGCCCATTCTAGCTAAAAAAAATGTGACCATAGTCCAGCCCCTCCCAAGGCTTGGGCTGGGTTACCCTGTTTCTTCTGTGAGCACAGAAGACCAGCTTGAACTCCTCCATGCTACCAAAGGGCAACCCTTATATCCTTGCTTTCTAATCAAAGTTAGGGGTAACCTGGTCTACAAAGGGGAAACTAAGCCAGGGAGATCCTGGTTAGGGTGGTTTTCCTTGTCCAGATTACTAGAGGCAACTGAGTCTCATGACTTGGGAAATTACTGAACTTCTCTGTGAAACTTCTCAGTTTCCCCACATGTAAATTGATATAATAGTAGCACCCACTTCCCAGGGTTTTTGTGAAGATCAAATGAGGTAATGTTTGTAAAGCACATTGCAAACCTTAAAATACTATCTAAACGCTAACTGTTATTATAATTATTATCAGGGCAAGCAGCTAAGAAGGAGGGGAGACCCAAGCTTTAACACCCTCCGGGAAAGTCTGAGCAGAATGGGAAGGCAAAGCTTCCAGGTAAAGAAGAGGTCTCTGGGATGGGGATACAAAGGAATCTCCAAGGTTTGATCCTCCAGCAGGAATTTAGGGTTTGATTCTCTTCTCCGCCCTCTTCTGCCTAAAGTCTGCCTCATCTACTCTTTTCCCTGATCAGACTGTGCTTTGAGAGAGAGGAGAGAGAATTTGTCAAAGCATTTTATTTCCCCCATAGGAGCACAAGGCAATTCCTCTACGTGACCTAAGGGCCTGGAATGCCTACATCTTGCCTCAAAGGGCAGCCCACCACACTTTCAACCTTGTTGTCCTTGAAAAAGACAATATATGAAGCCAAAGTCCCGAGGATTAGAGAGGCAGTGGTCCCTAGGAGTGCAAAGACTTCCAGCGGGGGCTGAGAGGCTGACTCCTTTCCTTGACCTTGTCCTGCTTCAGATTCCCCCTATTTGGGGAATTACCTATTAGGTAAGACTGTTTCCCAATTCACTATTGGTACTGATACTGCTGGGAATCACAGTTGCTGGACATCCCAGGTGGTAAGGCATTCTGTGTGGTCTCCAAAGGTCCCCACTGTTTGATTAGAAGGCACCCCTTGCCAAATTGGAGTCAGACTGAGGAGCTTTTTGCCCTACTCCCAGGCTGGGCCATATCTCAGATCCCATCAGATGTGGCCTCTGACCTCAGCCTCTCTATCTCCAGAGAGTTGGCCTCTTCCACAAGGGTCAATCTCTTCTGGTTTCCTCTCATGCTCTGTCCCCTTTTGCTTAGTGGCCTCTCCCAACCTTCTCTTTTATTTTTTAAAAATTAATTTATTTTGAATTATCAACAATCACTTCCATAAGCTTTTGAGTTTTAAATTTTTCTCTACCTCCCTTCCCACCTCTCTCCCCAAGACAGCGTGCAATCTGATATAGGCTATACATATATACTCCTATTAAGCATATTTTCACATTAGTGATGTTGTAAGTAAGAATTAGAACCAATAGGAGGAACCACCAGAAAGAGGAAACAAAACACAACAGAAGAAAAAAAATAGCAAAGAATATGCTTCAATCTGCATTCAAACTCCATAGTTCTTTCTTCTTTGTGGATAGCATTTTCCATTATGAGGCTTTTGGAGATGTCTTGGATCCTTGTATTGCTGAGAAGGGTTAAGTCTATCAATATTAGTCATTGCATAATATGTCTATTACTGTGTACAACATTCTCTTGGTTCTGCTCATTTCACTCAGCATCAGACCATACAAATCTTTCCAAGTTTTTCTGAAGTTCATTTCCTCATAATTTCTTATAGCACAATAGTATTCCATTACATTCATATACCACAACTTGTTCAGCCATTCCCCAATTGATGGGCATCCTCTCAATTTCCAATTCTTTGCCACCACAAAAAGAGCTGCTATAAATATTTTTGTACATGTGGGTCCTTTTCCCATTTGCATGATCTCTCTGGGATACAGCCCTAGAAGTGCTATTGCTGGGTCAAAGGGTATGCACATTTTTATAGCCCTTTGGGCATAGTTCCAAATTGCTCTCCAAAATTGTTGGATCATTTCACAACTCCACCAACAATGCATTAGTGTTCCAATTTTCCCACATCTTCTCCAACATTTATCATTTTTCTGTTTTGTCATGTTGGCCAATCTAATAGGTGTGATGTGGTACTTCAGAGTTGTTTTGATTTGCATTTCTCTAATCAATAATAATTTAGAGCATTTTTTCATATGACTATAGATGGCTTTAATTTCTTCATCTGAGAACCGCCTGTTTATATCCTTTGACCATTTATCAATTGGGGAATGACCTGTATTCATATAAATTTGACTTAATTCTCTATATATTTTAGAAATGAGGCCCTTATCAGAGAGACTGGTTGTAAAAATTCTTTCCCAATTTTCTACTTTCATTCTAATCTTGGTTGCATTGGCTTTGGTCTGTGCAAAAACTTTTCAATTTAATGTAATCAAAGTTATCCATTTTGCTTTTGATAACGTTCTCTATCTCCTGTTTGGTCATGAATTCTTCTGTTCTCCATAAATCTGATAGGTAAACAATTCCTTGTTCTCCCAGTTTGCTTACAGTATCAGCCATTATATCTAAATCATGAACCCATTTTGACTTTATTTTGATATATGATGTGAGATTTTGATCTATGCCTAGTTTCTGCCATACTCTTTTCCAATTTTCCCAGCAGTTTTTGTCAAAGAGTGGATTCTTATCCCAGAAACTGGGGTGTTTGGGTTTATCAAATAATATATTACTAAAGTCATTGACTGTTGTGTCTTGCATACTTAACCTATTCCACTGATCCACCACTCTATTTCTTAGCCAGTACCAAGCAGTTTTGATGATTGCTACTTTATAATACAATTTAATATCTGGCATGGCTAGGCCACCTTCCCTTGCATTTCTTCTCATTAGTTCCCTTGATATTCTGGACCTTTTGTTCTTCCAAATGAATCTTATTATTTTTTCTAACTTTATAAAATAAGTTTTTGGTAGTTTGATTGTTATGGCACTGAATAAGTAAATTAGCTTAGGTAGAATTGTCATTTTTATTATGTCAGCTAGGCCTACCCATGAGTAACTGATGTTTTTCCAATTATTTAGATATGACTTTATTTGTGCGAAAAGTTTTTCGTAATTGTGTTCATATAGTTCCTGGGTTTGTTTTGGTAGGTAGACTCCTAAATATTGTATAATGTCTACAGTAAGTTTAAATGGAATTTCTCTTTCTATCTCTTGCTGTTGGGCTTTGTTGGTAATATATAGAAATGCTGATGATCTACGTGAGTCCACCTTCTCTTTTAAAGGAAGCCCTGTAAATATCCCTTTCAATTCCTCCATTCTAGGGCATTTCCCCATCCACTGAGCACATCTCTGACCTCTACTTACATTTTCATTTGTGAATCTCCCCATCATTCTAAATTTTTCCAAAGTTGGGCCATAGACCAAGTCTATCTTGCCCCTACTGAAAGCTTACCAGTCTAACTTTATTTTCTTTTATCATTTAAGTAGATCCTAAAAGCCTCAATGAATTTTTTTTCCTGGATTTATGTTAGAGGAATTGATTGGTTCAGAACTTTCAAGAGGCAGCATGATTTAGGGAATACAGTGTGGTTCAGTGGACTGAATTTGAAGTCAAGATGACCTGGGTTCAAATCCCACCTCACATATTTACTAGCTGTGTGACCCTGGGAAAGTCATTTAAACTTCCTGTGCCTCAGTTTCTTTACCTACAAAATGAGGAGATTGTACTGACTGGCCTCCCAGGTACCTTCTTTTGGAGTCAGAGTACCTGGGTTCAAATCCTAGCATTGCAATTCAATGATGTGACCTTGGGAAAATCACTTGACCTCTCAGTTTCCTCATTTGTAAAATGAAAGGATTGGACCTAAGATCCCTTCCTGCTCTAAATCCTACACCATTAGCTAGTTTGAACACAGAACTTTCTTGGTTACCCAGGGGTGGGGAACTTGCGGCCTCGAAGCCACCTGTGGCCCTCTAGGTCCTCAAGCATGGCCTTTTAACTGAATCCAAACTACACAGAACAAATCCCCTTAATAAAAGGATTTGTTCTGTAAAACTTGGACTCAAGCAAAAGCCTGCGCTCAAGGACCCAGAAGGCCACATGTGGTAGAGCCTATACCTTTATTTACATCAATGATACGTGTACCTTTCCCTTCTAAGCCAAATGTATGCTTTGAACTATGCTGTTTATGTAGCTCTTGAATTCCTTCCTTACCTTTTCAGGTATACTGTCCTTGTCCAGGTTAGTCAATTTTTTGAGGAATCCAGGATCTGCAAGGAGTAGTTTTGCAGTTGCCCAGTTAGGTTTCTTTTCTAGAAGGACACAGACTGCATTCATGATAGGACGAGATAGGGTGGATGTGTATACACTCTGTAACAGAGCCAACAACTCAAGTCAAAAAACATTCAATGTCTGCTTTATGACAAGCATGCTGGAGTCTGAGGCTACAAAAGATGAAAATAACACAGCTCTTGTGTTTAAGGAGCTCTCATTCTACTGAGCACCATGACATACATTCCAATACTCTAATACTCAAACGAATCACAGATTTCCTCCTTTTGGAACATCCCTCCAATTATGTGGAATGCTGTCCATCTGTGGCTGCCCATCCTCTATGACTCTTGTCCATAGCCTCCCATACCTTTGCCATAGGCATCCACCTAATGTGCTAGAGATCTTTGTAGATTTCTCCAGAAATCTGAAGGGGACCAGTGGCTGTCCACCTGCCATCCCTTTGTCTCACTATATGATCACCCCATCTTCTATTCCTATCATACATTTCCTTGATGATATTTTTTATTCCTATTATTTAAAGTTCTTCTTTGGTTATAGGTTGCAGCCTTCTCCCATCTACTGTGAGTCCCTGCATTGCCCTCTGTGTGATATTCATTTCAAATTCCTCAGACACTGTTAGGTTCTGTTTTGTTTCCGTAGAGCAAAACTGGTAGAATGTGGTATTAAAAAACATGTTTCCATGTGAAACTTTGGGTCATTTAAAGAATTTTCCACTAGGCTTTCTCATTATATCAGAAGGCTTTTAGTAGGATAGGGGCATCTACTTGAAAGTTTAATTACTCTGTCATCTGGTGCATTAGGTGCTGATTTGAAGTGACTGGGCTTGGGAATTTGTTTGAAACCTGGCTTGCTTAAATATTTGTGTATTGATTGAGAGTCTGGTGTCCAATCAGTCCATCAATAAGCATTGATTAAGTGCCTCTATGTGCTGGGCACTGTTAGGCACTAGGGCACTCATTAGGTACTCATTTTTAAAAACAAAATGAGACAGTCTCTGTCTGCAACTACCTTATATCCATTTGGGAACATAAATCTAAATATATTCATTTAAAACTGAATACACCATCATATTTTAAAATGCTCATTTACATGTAATTGTTAGCTTTTTTGATTTAAAGAAACTTAGAAAAATGGTGAGTCATACAGGGGTAGGAGGAAAACTGGAATAATATTAACTCATAAAGGTCATTATTTTAGGGCTATCAATGAATACTTAAAAGAATTAAATAGTGAATTTAGAAAGTAAATAACGAACTTGGAAAATTACCTTAATTCAGATATGGCACTTTTATCTAGGGCATTCAGAGCTATAATTGCCTCTTCAAAAGCTGGTATCACATTACTTAGCTCTTCTTGTGTTTTCTACGGTAAAGATGCAACACCAAAAATGTGACTATTAGTTGTAGTTAATAAATGGCAAACAAGAATACTCATTGACTGAACACAGAATATCATTAGTTGTATTTATTTGCATTATAACTTTATTATTTTAAGTAGTGTATTACAGATATACAATATATGCAGATAATGGAGAGAATGAGAAGGGCAAAGAAAAAAGGGAGAAAGGCAGAAAAAAAGAGGGAAAAGAAAGAGATAGGACAGAAAGAAACAAAAGGGGAGAGAAGAGATACAGGGAGAAGGCTAAAGATAAAATTTCTATCCATTGAAAGCACAAAATTAGAGAGCAGAAAACATCAGTAGTTCTCATGAAATAAATGAAAAATTTTAACATTTACTAGCTCAAAGTTGGACAATGAGTTTTCCTAGAGAAGCAAAGTTTCCTAATAACTGAAGGTTAACCCTGCCACACTTTTTGAGGAAAATCTTTCTAGAAATGTTTAAAGTTTAAATAGTTCTACCTTTGTGATTACTCATTAATTTAACAAATGTTTGCTAAGCCTTCCTACATGCAAGACACTTACATTATTGTAGTAGTGCTAAGTTGTGCACAATAAGGGTGGAAGAGACTACAAATGGTGATATCAACAGACAATCTCAAGGCTGGTTTTAACTGTCTTTATTTTTGAATAGTAGGAGAGGCAAGATATAAATGAGAAATGCTTGGTGTAAAAAAAGACTTTAAGAAACGGTACTCCTCTAACACCTCTCCCCTTGACCACTTAAATTTTTCTCCCCCTAGGATCAATATCCTTAAGTGCAAATCCTGGATCTGAAAGGGTCACATGAGCTATATGTCATATCATTTAACTTCTCTGAACTTTAGTATACCTATCTGTGAAATGGGAATAAAAATACTTCTCCTACTCCACCTGATACATATATTGTGAGGAATACTTTTATATGTTTTATACATTTTTATAATTCCTGGTGCAAGGGAGCAATTAAGGTGAACCTGGAAGGATAGACTCTACTTTTTCTTTTTTAAATTATTTTTATTCTGAACTTAAACACCAGATAAAATAGGTATTTTCATATGTATAATAAAACAGGAAAAGAGAGTTATGCATGAAAAGCTGCAAGTTTCTAATATGTATTTACAACTTACTTTACTTCTAAATTACATAATAAATTTAACTTTAATAATGATGATGATGATGAATTCCAGAGTTAGATGAGATCTCGGAGAACATTTAGTCCAGCCACTTCATTTTCTTGAGGTTAACTGAACTGGCCAGTGTTACATGTTTGTAAAACTCATGTTCTGAGAGGCAGAATCCAACTCTGTTTAACTCAGTATGTAGGACATTATGGGTGTGTGGAATTATTTTGATGGAATTCAATACTACCTCAGAATACTCTTCTACAATTTGCATTTCCTTAACCATCAGTTCTTCATCCCCTTTTACAAGGATCTGTACTTGCTGCACAATTTGTGAGTCTCTCCGTAATTTTTCCATGAGGATCTCTGTTTCCTAAAGAAAAAGAAACTAAAACTACATATTTTTTCTGAGAATCCATCTGAAACAAATCAAAGTTTTCAATATTCCAGGAGTTAGCAAATTTATCAAAGCAACCAGGATGCATTTGTGTCTTGAGAAGATTAATACAGAGCAAAATTTCCTTCAGATAATACATGTGAAGAACAATGATAGGAATTGATTTTATAATAATATAAAGATCTCAAGCTACCAAAACAAACTCCTGACTTATGTCTTAAAGATGCAGGAAACCCATAATTAACATCTATTTCCAACCAAGTATACCTTAGTTTTTTGTTCTATTTGAGGACCGAGGATGAGAAGCTCTTCATGCATTTTCGAAATTTGTGTTGATGCTTCCAGAATCTTTGAGAGGCCATTATTAAAACGTTCCCTGAAAAAAGCAAATATCAAACATCTGTTAAGTGGGGTTTTTGTGTATCCTTTTATCTGACCTATTTACTGGAAGAAAACAGCACTGAATTTTTAAACCATTTACATCAGGAATACAGCTTAGAAACACTCCAGAATTTGAAGATGATGACTATCAGTCACCAGAATTTCTCAAGTCCCCACTGTGTACCCCGCATAGTAGTACAAGCTCAGGGGGTGTTTCCATGGAAACAGAAGACATGGCTCCTGCCTGTGAGGAGTTCATAATCTCCAGGGGAGATAGGATATCATGATATATAGAAAGAAAAATATTAACAAGTGCAAAATGTACAATTGCACGTCATTAGATACAGGAGGTTTGTGGTTACTGAGAGGATGAGCTTCAATTTCAGGGATGCCTAGGAGGCTTCTATCTTACAAAATGAAATCCCCATTTGATTTAGTGATGCTTAAAATCCCTAAATTAGAACTGTTCTCTGTTGGCTTAAGCCAAATGGAACCTTTGTCAATTGCTTGCTACAATGTGAGGCATTGTGGGAGATACAAGAAGTGTTAAGATAAGATTTCTACCATAATGAAACATGCATTTTAATTGGTTAGATGGGATTAACATACATGAATCAATAGTACATGACAGAATATTGTAAAATGCTATATCATATGGTATACTGGACACAGGAGTTTGGAAATTAACTTTAGTCCCAGAGAAGTAATCAAATCAATAAGGACATTGGCTCATACATTTACATCTGTAAGGGACCTTAGAGGCTACTGAGTTTACCCTTCTCATTATATAGCTGAGGAAACAGAAGCTAACACAGATGAAGTGACTTATCCAGAGTCATGTAACTGGTAAATGTTTGAGGCAGGATTCAATCTTCAGTATTCTTGATTATAAGTCTAGCACTCTTCTCAGAGTGTTGCTTGGCTTTGATGAGGGATGCCAGAGCTGAGAAATATTAGAATTACATTCCAATGGGTAGGGTAAGGAGTGATCCTAATAACAACTGGTATTATCAGAAGATTATTTCTTCTTGTTCTTGTTCTTCTTGTTCTCCTCCTCCTCCTCCTCCTCCTTCTGACAATTTGTCTGAAATGAAGGAGAGCCACTGAAACTCTGTCTGAAGCGAATCCAGGTGAGCCATGGGTGTGTGTGCGTGTGGGGGGAAGGTGGCAGTGCAGAGTTTCATCCATCCCACGGTACTGGAGGGGCTAAGATGGCCATGGGAAAGGGTAATAGGACCCTGGGGGTACATATTTTATCCCTCAAATTTGGGGATGGTGGTTGCTGCTGGAAGAACATGTCCTGCCTCAAAAGTACATCACCTTCCCAGGAAGCAAGCACCCTGTCCCCATTAAATTCCCTTTATTCTGTGCTAGTTTCAACACTAAATGTAGCTATCATTATCTTCATTTTACAGATGAAGAGATTGAGTTTTAGAGATGTTTAGTGACTTGCCCAGGTATATAGGGAGTAAATTGCTTTTGTGGACAATTCCTCTTCACAAAAAGACTGGGCGTCCCTGCCCCAGGCAGCATGGTGATGGTGTAGTGTAAATGGCACTGGAAAAGGAATTAGAAAGTGTAGTTTTTAATCCTGGTTGCATTACTCAGTAGCTGTGTGATTTTTGACAAGATGCAACCTCTTTGAAATTCAGGTTCCTGGGCATAAGAGCTGTCCTTGCCTAACTTACAGAGACATTGTGAGGTCAACAAGTATTTATTAGGTACCTGCTATATACCAGGCACTACTCTAAGCTATGGGATTCAAAGAAAGGCAAAAACAGTCCCTGCCTTCAAGGAACTTACCTTCTAATGGAAAAACAATGTGTAAATAATGAGGCACATACAAGATAGATAAATAAGACATGCAAGGTAAACTGAGAGAGGAAGGTGCTAGCAGAAAAGAAAGACCAAGAAAGGTCTCCTGCAGAAAATGGAGTTTGTCTTGCGACCTGAAGGAAGCAGCTAAGAGGAGGTGAGGGGACAGAGCATTCCAGGCATATGGTAACGCCACCCAGTACAAAGGCATGGTCAGTGGGGCTGGATTGTAGAGTTTGTGGAGGGAGGCCTGGAAAGTTAAGAATAGCCAAGTTATGAAGAGTTTTGAAGGTCAGATGGGATTTTCTTGATCCTGGATGTAACAGGGAGCTATTCCAGTAACTTGTAGAGAAAGGTGGTGACATGGTCTGACTTGGCTTTAGGAAAATCACTTTGATACCTGAATAGAGGATGTCAGGCAGTGGGGAGAGATCTGTGGCAGAGAGATCAGTTAGAAGGCTATTGTAATTGTCCAGGTGAGAGGTGATGAGGGACAATGTCAGTGGATCGAAGGGGAGGTATATGAGAGACTGTGGGAAGGTAGACTATGAGAGGATTTGGCAATGTGAGTGTGAGTATGCTTTGAAAATGATAAAATGTTTTAAGCATCTACCAGGTGCTAAGCATGGAAAATTTTTTTTTCTCTCTTTGGGGGATATGTATACAGTGTTATGTTTGACTTCAGAGTTGCTGTGTGAACGTATGAACATAGATAAACATACTGTGAACATATAGTGAGTGATAGACATTTTCCTTGGCTCATGCAAAGCTTTGAAGGGTATCTATACCTGTATAACACTTTCTCATTTAATATTCCAAGGATCTACAATTTCAATCCAGGTAGGTGATCTCTCTCTATGGATGCACACTGATCATAACTCCTATACACCTTAGGAGACATTCTCTATGAATTTCTGAGATCAGTTTTTACAATAATAGCTTATGTTTTATAGGCTTTTTCAGTTTACAAATTACTATGCTTACAACTCATTACTCTCAATTTACTGGCTAGGAAACTGGAGTTTAGAGAGGCTAAATTTGCCCATGGTCCTGTGGTTAACATCTATGAAAGTCAGGATTTCAAACATAGGTCTTCTGAGGCAGAAGCATAGCAAAATGGAAAGCTGTGGAGTTGGTGGGCCTGGCTTCACATCTCATCCATGTCACTGATTAGTCATGTGACCATGGGCATATCACTTTCCCTCTCTGGGCTACAGTGTCCTTATCTGTTAAATAGTTGACTCTTATGATCTCTTTCCTTTCTCAATTTGTGATTCTGTGATTCCAAGTCCACTACAGAACACTACTTCTCTATTTTTCCACCATGACGGGAATTGGGGCTCAGTATTTGCTTAATCTCTGAGAGTACCATGGTAAAGATGTATTATGTATTTCTGATTTGATTTTGACTTTAAATTCTCACCTTTTGATCACCATTTTCCTTTCCCTTGATTTCAAGATGTGTGTGAAGGTATCTATGAAGTGCAGATAGCTACTTGGAGTGATATAATAATGTCTTTTAGTTTCCTCCCGAAATTTGGTATTAATATCAGCAATACTACGGTGGAACTGAACACACGTTTGGGCGAGTGTTGGTATTAAATCCTGTAAAAGAATAATTAGGAAAAAATAACTGACTGAAACAGAGGAAAAAGAACATTTCATGAAATCTTTAATATATGAGGCATTCCTAATTGCTTTAAATTAGTTTATCAGTACTCTGGTCTAGGATACCCCAAGGGAATGGGATACATAGAAAATCTGGTGATTGGTGTATTGAGTGGTGGAGGTGGGGGAGGGAGCAATGAGAAAGAGGGAAAAACCACAGCAAAGAATGATGTCAATCACAGCTTTTCCTTTCTCTTCAATTGATATCACCTAAGAATTTAGGAGTTCTCTTTGAGGGTAGCTACAGGGATGTAATCCTCTCCTTACCTCCTAGGTTTCATCCCAGTAGTAATTCCCAGGCCAACGCAAAAAAATGACTACAGGCAGAAGAAATTGTAAAGGCATCAATTCCATACTTAGAAATTTAAGGATTGGGGAAAACTTCTGGCTTCTATAGATGTGGCTACTCCCTCTAAATTGTGACTACTTTACAAGTTAGATAGTCTTCATGAGTTGTCATAGTCGAAAAACAAGTCATCATCTGATGGCCAAATTAGTGATGAGATTTTTTTTTTCTATTTAGCTAGGTTGGTCCTTGGACAAGAGACCTACAGTCCATCCCTGGACCAGTCTTGGAAATCTCTTGAATTTTATCAGAGGAAATACTTTGCTGGCAAAGTCTTTGGGAACCCAGAGCTATCTCTCAGTCACAATGAGGCATTGAAGGACTTCCACATGGCACATACCCAATAAAGATAGGCAAATACAGGTACAGGATGGAGTCCTGCTTTGTCCAAGTTGGGAGGTAAGTCTTGTTTTATCCTTGGTCCTAGATCCCTCTTTGGATGTGACCAATGTTCTTCTGTGTTAGCCTGTGATGTCTGTACTATCTTTTCATTCCCCTCCAGTCTCTATTCTTGGTCCATCTGTGCTTGCATACTTGAGGGAATAGTTCTCTTATTGGTTCCCCAGGTTCTGTGTCATGCCCAAGTGAGATGGCACCCCTGTACATCTGTAAGGGTCTCCGGCTGTTGCTGAATTACCTTAACTCTTCCTCTCTTCCTTTAGCTGTCACTTGGTGGGCTGTCCCTCTTCCCATTCTAGTTTCTTGCCTACCCATTGTGTGGTATGAACAAAGTAAGCCTATTTGCATGGGTAGCTTGTGACACTCTCATCATTTTACAATCCTGTCTTGCCTCTAATCTGTTTGGATATCTTAATAGTCATTGACAAAAGAGTATAACATAGAAAATAACAACAGCCTGATCCTTGAGGCTATCCAGAAAGGCACAACAAGGGAAGGGGGGAAAGACCCCCTCCCTTCCCTGGCGGCTTTTATTTATACCTGGGATCACTATCTTCTATCCCTGGAGGTGGAGGTAGAATGTGGGTAGGAGGATAAATCTGAAGAAATGGATATTGACGTGTTGGGGTATGGTTGACAATAAACTGCTCTGCACCCAGGATCTACAAATGTGCTCAGATGCTACCAACAAATAAACATTTGTACTTTGATATTGTTTTGAGAGGGTTTAAAAACACATTTTCAGTTTTTTCTTTAAGCGTTACCTCTTGGGTGTCCAGGCCATGTTTTTGCTTTAAATGAGTCACAGCTACAGTAAAAAGAGCTTCTTCAGGCCACTTCTCATACCAATCGACTGTGCTGCAAGTAATCAAGGCTGGGTACGCACGACAATTTCGGCGGAAATTGGGCCCTGCAGGACTTACAGTCATAAAAATATGAAGATTTTTGCAATTCTCTGAATAGGAATGGAAAAGGATGAATTAAGTTGGTTACATGATGAGAAAATGTTATACTAAAAATTTGTTTCAATTCTATCTTTCAAGGGATATAATTTTCAAATAGGAGACAATTAATTTTGTTGTTTCACTGTTGTAAAGCTGAAAGGCTACCACCAAACTACAGAATTTCAGAGCTGGAAGTGGACACCTCACCCAACCTGCACCTGGATGAGGGCCCCCCTCTGTAACTTACTCATCAAGTCACAATCTAGCCTTTGCTTGAAGACCCTCAGTACAGGAGAGCCCACCACACCTGAGGCACCCCGTCCTACCTTCTTTTTTTAGCTTTTAAAAAAAAGTTGCATGCCCAATTCATTGATCTGTTCTTTCTCTCTTTTATTGATATATGCATTTAGAGATATAAATTTTCCTCTAAATATTGCTTTGGCTGCATCTCATAAATTTTGGAATGTGGTCTTATTGCTGTCATTCTCTTTAATGAAACTGTTGATTGCTTCTATGATTTCTTCTTTGACTCACTCATCCTTTAGGATTAGATTATTTAATTTCCAATTAATTTTTAATCCATGCTTCCACAACCCTTTATTGAATGTAATTTTTACTGTATTATGATCTGAAAAGGGTGCATTTAACATTTCTGTTTTTCTGCATTTGGTTGTGAGAGTTTTATGCACAAATACATGGTGAATGTTGCCACGGTGAACACGTGAAGTTGCCATGAACAGCTGAGAACAAGGCTTACTCCTTTCTATTCCCATTCAGTTTTCTCCAGATATGTAACTTTTCTAAGATTGTATTCATCTTCTTAATTTATTTCTTATTTATTTTGTGGTTAGATTTATCTAGCTCTAAGAAGGGAAAGTAGAGGTCCTCTGCTAGTAGAGTTTTACTGTCTATTTCCTCCTATAATTAAACTCTTCCTTTAAGAATTTGGATGCTATACTTTTTGGTGTATAAATGTTTAGTATTGATATTACTTTATTGTCCATGGTGCCTTTTAGCAAAATGTAGTTTCCCTGCTTATTTCTTTTAAATGTATTTTTACCTTTGCTTTGTCTGAGATCGTGATTGCTACCCCTTTTCTTTTTAATCTCAGCTAATGCATAATAGATTCTGCTTCAGTCCCTTATTTTAACTCTGTGTGTCTATTGGATTCTGCTTTCTAATTTTTCTGCTATCTGCTTCCATTTTATGTGTAAGTTCATCCCATTCACATTCACAGTTATGACTGCTAACTGTATACTTCCCTTTATTCGACTTTCTCCTGTTTATTCTTCTGTCTCTCTTTTTATGCTATCCCTTCTCTAAAGTTCATTTTGCTTCTGATTGCCTTCTTTTATCTTTTATCACTCACCCCTTCTCTTATCTCCTTCTCCCACTACTTCTTTGTTGAGTAAGATAGATTTCTATCACCAGTTGATTGTATACACAAGTACGTATGTATAGAATTTTTTTATGCTCTTTGAATCAATTTAGATGTAAGTGAAGTTCAAGCATTGTCTACCACAAACCCCACCATTTTCCCTTTCACTGTAGAAAGTTTTCCTTGTATGCCTCTTTTATGTGAGATAATTTTCTCCATCTCAGCTCTTGAACTATGACCCAGAAGTAGGTTATAGGCAATGGATTTGCCGAACAGCAAATCCTGTGTCCAGGGTTAGCATAGGAGTCCCTTGTAACTTCATTATGATCAGTTGCCAGATTCCTTTACTGTCTCTGGCTTGAGAATTCCCAAAGCTGATGTCACGTCTGTTACCACCATCTATTCTCACCACTGGCATTTCATTCATGTGAGCTCTGGTGCCATCTTCTATCCCTCCGTCACAGATCTCTCTATCCAACCTTCTAAATTGTCTTGGGCTGAAAGAACATCTAACTTGGACGTTTTGTTGGCTCTGCCAGTCCAGAATTTGATTTGAAGCATTTTTTAAAGTTGTTTGGAGGGGAATGTCGGGAGAGCTTGGCTTTTTCTACTCCGTCATCCTGGTTCTTCTCCTGGAAGTCCAAGGAAATAATTTTTTATCAACCTTTATTAGGTATACTCTATCCTAATCCCATTCTCAGACATTTTATTAGCTATATCTTTATTTCTCAAATAAAAAAACCAGTCATTTCTCCTGTAGTGTGGAAAATATTGTTACATGTTCAATCAACCAGCTATTAAATATTTTAATAAAAGGCCTACTCTATGCCTAACACTATTCCATGGACTGTATGAGATATAAAAGGAGTAAGTATAAGGGATTTGTCTTCAACAAGCTTATTATGCAACCAAAGAGAGTAACACATTTGAAATAATCAGAATAGCAAGTATCTATGTGGTGTGGCACTTTGATATGATGGTGTTTTTGTTACTCTTCTGTTCATGGTTGTATTTTGTTTCTTTTGCATTTTTATGGATGTATCTGGTTTCTAAAATAGGGTCTCAGGATTTCACAGAAATAAAGTAATATCATATTTAAGCCCTTAGTGAGCCTTGTATTTTTACTAATATCCAACAAAAGGTGGAATCCTCTTAAAGCTGGACCAGTCTAGTAACTTCACATTCAGATATGTACCTGTTTTACAGATGAGTAAACTGAATCCCATATAAGTAAAGTGACATGCCTAAGCTTAAACTGCTTATTAGCAGAAGGCATAGGACCAGAATCCAAATCATCTGTGTATCTACTTCAAAAAATGAAGTATAACTTTTAAGACTTCCAGTTTCTCCTGAATTTTTCTGTCGTAAAAAGTGATCATTGCTGAGGAAATACATCATCTACTAGGAAAAGGCATTCTGTGGTGTTAGCTTTACCAGCATGAGGGTGTTCTGTAATTAATAAGTTAATGACTTCAAGTATTTATTACTGCATCATGGTGGAGAGAAACCATTGCTTCTTACTATTGATGTTTTATCTGGTGGTGCTGGTAGGCTACGAGCCTAACCACAAAATACCAGGTGGCATCAATAAGAGAGATGAAAATAGTCAGAAAAAACTCCTTGAAGGAGGTAGACCTTGGGTTGGGCCTTGAAGTATGAATAGAATTAGGGTAAGCAGAGCAGAAGAAGGAATGCATTCCAGACAGGGAATCAGTATGAGCAAAGGCAGAGAGGTAATGACCATGGTGTGTGCCAAGAACAAAAAGAAGACATAATGGTGGAGTTGGAGAGTGGTAGGGAATAGGGTTGAACAAGCAGGGTTGGGTCAGATTGTGATGAGTCTCAGAAAGCCAAACAAAAGAGTTTAATCTTGATATGGGAGCAAAAGGGAATTATTGAAAGCTGTTTAATGGGAAAATCACATGATAGATACTGCGATGTTTTGAGTAGAAAGTCGTCATGTAAAAATCAAATAATATTAGAGTGTGAAATAATCTAGCAAAAATCACATATATCACCAAGGATGATATATCATCTCTGGATGCTAAATTCACGAGGATGTCAAGAAGCCAAAAGGTTATGTGGTATAAAAGACTTTTGATCACCTTAAAATAATAACATAATTGATCTGACTTAATAAGCTCATTTTAAGGACAAAAGCATGAAGTGATAAATTATATATGGAAACATGGATATGGTCTCAAATATACATCCTTAATTTGATTTCATAGTCTGATAAAAAATAAATTCATGTAAACAATACCTTTTGGAAGAATAGAAGCAGAGCTTGTCGGCTATCACCACAACCTTCTTCTTCAGCAAGATTTTTGAGACCTGCTGCTATATTATCCAACTCTTCATTTTCAAATACATCAGGCATAACTCCTGAATTGAGAATGGAGTTCAAATCTTCTAAAACAGACTCCCTGGGTAAAAACACATATATTTTTAAAATCAGAAATGACTCAATACTCTAATCTAAGGCACAAAAAATTGTCAGAGCTATAGTGAGTAGGCAAACTGATGGTGGTAAAGCATTATAGTCTATTCATAATTCAAATCAGCCAAACAGGTAATGTGATCAAGAGAATGAAAGACTAGACATTTTCTCTGATCCCGTCAATCCCTCAAACCTCTCCAAACAGAAATTATGCACAAAAATAAAGAAACTTAATCTGTCTCTAGAATTCAGGAAACTCAGAATCCAAAAGAAACCCCCCCCCCAAAAGCTCCATGAAAAATAAACTGACATCCATGAACTAACATTCACCTTGAGCTCACTTACTACTCCTCTCCCAACTCTTGCACTGCCAGTAGCGGGGGTATACTAGCAACTGGAACATAGGCTATCAAAACACCCCCCCAAACCCCAACCCAACCCAACACTCCATTCCCCTTCCTTCTTTCCAGTGCCTTAGAGATCCTGCTTCTGGGCTATGGAAGCTTGTTTAGGTAATGAAAGATAGTCATTCCAAGGTCAGAAACTTACTAGGGCCACATCACCAGTACATTGCAGAGCTGTGGTCTGTGCTATAAAAGATCTCTGCAAGAGAGCCAGGAACACAGGGAAAGGAGTAGGGCATAGGGACTGAAATAGAGTTCAACACCATGTCTCAAACCCCTCCTCGTAGAACCTTGGAAACCCAAACTACAGAGACATCAACCCCACATCACCAGGCACATCTCTGAACTGCTGGTGCTGGACCAAAGAAGTAAGAATACAGGGAGTGGGACAGGACACTGTGTATGTATGGGAGGCTATGCAGCACTCCACTAAGCCTGAGGGAAAGAAGTCCAGCATCCAGCTGGAGCCAATTCTGTCCTCCCAAAAGTCACCTGAAGAAGAGACCTAAATTGATAAAACATAAATTGCCCAGCACAATCTATAGTTATATGAAAAAAAAATGCTGTAAATCACTATTGATTAGACAAATGCAAATTAAAATAACTCTGAGGTACCACATCACACCTATTAGATTGGCTAACATGACAAAACAGGAAAATGATAAATGTTGGAGAAGATGTGGGAAAATTGGAACATTATTGTACTGTTGGTGGAGTTATGAAATGATCCAACCATTCTGGAGAACGATTTGGAACTACACCCAAAGGGCTATAAAAATGTGCATACCCTTTGACCCAGCAATATCATTTCTAGAGCTATATCCCCCAAAGCTCATAAAAACAGGAAAAGGACCCACATGTACAAAAATATTTATAGCAGCTCTTTTTGTGGTGGCAAAGAATTGGAAATTGAGGGTATGCTAATCAACTGGGGAATGGCTGAACAAGTTGTGGTATATGAATGTAATGGAATACTATTGTTCCATAAGAAATGATGAGCTGAGTTTGGAAAAACCTGGAAAGACTTACATGAACTAATGCTGAGTGAAGTGAGCAGCACCAGGAGAACATTGTACACAGTAATAGCAACATTGTGCAATGACTAACTTTAATAGACTTAGCTTTTCTCAGCAATACAAGGATTTAAGACAATTCCAAAAGACTCATGATAGAAAATGCCAGAGAAAGAACTATGGAGTCTGAATGCAGATCAAATAATACTATTCTCTCTCTGGTTTCTTCTTTCTTGTGGTTTTCCCCGTTGGTTCTAATTCTTCTTTACAACATGACTAATATGGAAATAGGTTCAGTATGATTATGTATGTATAGCCTATATTGGACAGCATACCATCTTGGGGAGGGGAAAGCAGGAGGGGGAGAAAATTTAAAACTCAAAATATTATAGAAGTGAATGTTGAAAACTAAAAATAAATAAATAAATAAATAAATAGTATTTTTAAGAAAAAAAAAATTGCCCAGAATGTGAGGAGGTTGAGAGGCTTTGGGACCCAGTCCCCAAACTACCAGATCAGAAAACTACCGGGTCAGGGGATCAGAAAGTGAATAGTAGGGGAAAATAAGAAAAAGAAAGACTGTAATTACCAAAGAGCTCAGCAAGAAGAAAACTCAAAAGGCCTCAAAAGTAAGCAAATAAAACAATAAGGAAAACAATAATAGCAGGAGAAAATATGGTCTCCAGATCTAGTAAATGTGTTTAGGTGTTTCTGTACAAATACTGCAAAAAAAAGGGAAATGATCCAACACTTGATGTGATGGAGGACCCTGTGGAGGAGAACATGAAACCATCACATGCTCTTCTTGAATAGTTTAAAAGAGAAATGAGAAATAAAAGAACAGAATTTATGGCCTGCACAGCAAAAATAATAGGCAGAACAAAAAATCTAGATTCTACAATGGCAAGTCTTAGCAAAGAAACCAGAGAGAGAACAACAGATTGGGAATGTTAATACATAGAAGTGAAAGACAATCTAGAAGAAGAGAATCAAAAGGCAATAATATTGAAAGAAAATATGCTCATTTTATAAGCAAAACATACTTATCTAAAAAATATGATGTGTAGGGACAACTTAAAGATTATAGGTTTCCCAGAAGCACAGGACAACAAAAAGCTGTTAACACCATACTGCAGGAAATAATATAAGAAAACTGTCCAGAACTTCTGAACATAGAAAATGAGATATACCAATTGAAGTATTCATGAATTGCCTCCAGAAGAAAAAAATACAACAAAAAACAACCCAAGCCTTCAAACTACAAGACACATAGTGGTTAAATTTAATAATTCAGTTTAGAAAAAATTAAATTCTGCAAATTATCAGGAGATGGACCTTCAAATATGAAGGAAAGGCAATTCAAATAATACAAGATTATTCAATATCCACCAGAAAATGCAGGATGAAATGGAATTACATGTTCTGAAAAGCAATGAAGCTCAAGGTACAGCCCAGGCTGAATCTATCCTGTGAATCTGAGCCTTAAGCGTAAATGAAAAAAAGATGGACATTCAATAATAGAGACATCTGGAACATTCTTGGAAAGAAAACCAGAACTGAAGAGATTATTTGCTTTTTCAACAGCTCAGATAAGAGAAATGCAGGAGGAATAAATGAAGATAGCAGCCAAAGAAGAACAGCAACAACAATTGATAACAGAGAGAGACCAATAAGGAACAAATGTCCACGAAGATACAAGGATAAAGGCAGAAATCAAGTGGAGGTAACAGTGACGATGCAGACCTGGGGTAACACAGATAGAACAGGGTGATACCTTGCCTAAAAGTGAATCAATAGGGTTTTTTTGGGGGGTCTACCTTATAAAATGGGATGATGAATGATAAAGAGCAGAGTGTGTGATGTTCCTGGGGAAAATCAAGGGCAAGGAAGGTGAACCCTGTGGTCTCAAGAAGAGAAAAGCCTACAGGGGAGCAGTTTCAGAGGAGGGGGGAAGGATTGAAAAGAGGAAGGCCTTGCTTGTATGCTCCTATGGGTGAAGAGAGATATTCTCTGAATGATGAGGACCTTGTGCTGGGTGTGGTTTGGGGAATCTAGTGCTTGAAAAGACCACTTGTCCTGGATGTAGGAAGTGGTGTTGGGGTGGGGCATGGAGTTGGAACTCCTGAGGACAACTGACACCTGGGAAAGTTAGAGGGCATGGACCCAAGGAGAAGACTCTGAGGCAAATGGAGAAAAGAAGGCAACTGGGGAAGGGTAAAAATCAGTGGTGGGCTAAATAATCATGGAGGTGTTGGTGGAAGAGCCCTACTATGGGGCAGCATCTTCTCTGTCAATTGCAGGAATTGCCCTTGTTCTGGAGTGAGGCACAATAGAATCCAATTAAATTAAAAAAATTAAAACAATTCTGAGGTACCACCTCATACCCATCAGAGTGCCTAATATGACAAAAAAAGGAAAATGTTGGATGTTGGAGGGGATGTGAGAAAACTGGGGTACTAATGTACTGTTGGTGGAGTTGTGAACTGATCCAACCGCTTTGGAGAGCAATTTGGAACTATGCCCAAAGGGCTATAAAATTGTGCATACCCTTTGATCCATCAATACCACTACCAAGGTCTATAACCCAAAGATATCCGAAAAAGGGAAAAGGACCTATTTGTACAAAAATATTTATATCAGCTCTTTTTGTGGTGGCTAAGAATTGGAAATCAAAGGGATGCCTATCAATCGGGGAATGGCTAAATAAGCTGTGGCATATGATTGTAACAGACTATTATTGTGCTATAAGAAATGACAAGTAGGATGATTTCAGAAAAACCTGGAAAGATGTTAACTGATGCAAACTGAAGTGAACAGAACCAGGAGAATGCTGTACACAGTAACAGCAATATTCTTGATGAAGAATTGTGAATGACTTAGTTATTCTCAGCAGTACAATGATCCAAGACAATCTCAAAGGACTAATGAAGAAACATACCATCTGCCTCCAGAGAAAGAACTGATATTGATTGAATACAGACTGAAACATGCTATTGTTTACTTTCTTTCATTTTTTTCCTTTTATTCAAATCTTGTACAAAATGACTAATATGGAAATGTTTACATAATTGCACATGTATAACCTATATCTGATTGCTTACAGTCTCGGGGAGGGGAGGGAAGAGAGGGATAGAATTTGGAACTCAAGACTTTAAATAAAAATGTTACACAAATTAAAAAAAAATTCATTCCTTCAAATGTTTAATTTACTACTGGAAATAGGTTTAGGCAATAAGCAAACTAAAATGAAGTTTTTTAACTTAAGATAGATGTCATTTAGGAAAACTAAGGAAATACAGCATCAATCAGGCATTCTACTTTCATTAGGGAATTGAATCAAATGACTCAGATTGCCTTACAAAATATCTCTAATGAATTTAAATGCTAAGGAAGCAAAAACAGTTTTTATAGAATTGTCACTTTTTTGCAAAACAGATATTTTACACATCAGTCTTTAAAACAATGATCCATAACAAAAGCTGCTTACCTGAGTTAGATGTGTATCAAGAATAAGCAAAACACTGGGTTTTCCTTCTAGTCCAGTCTGTAGAAAGACTTGTTTTGAGTCTTCTCTGAATTCCAGGTGGCCGTAAGTGCGAGCTGTGGATAATCTGTAGAGTTTGCAGTCTCCCAAATAACAGGCAAGGGTGGCACATGTTTCTGTTCCACATCCTTCCATTCCAATCTTATGGGGAGAAAATGGATTATGAAACCGACATGTTTTGAGAAATCTTTCAAAAAAGACTTTTGTTTGTGTATGCTAAGAGTAGAGAGTGAATATAGCTTAGATTTTTGGTAGCTCTTCCCAGCCTGCTTTAAACAAGGTCTATCCTGTAGCAGATAGAGATTTGGCTTTGCGGCAGGAGGACCTGTGTTCCAGTCCTGCCTCTGATGCATACTGGCTATGTGATCCAGGGCAAGTTACATAACCTCTCAGTGCCCCTCCCCTGCCTTCCAGGCAACTCTAAGATTTTAAGTTGCAGAGAAGGTGCCAACATGCATCGGTAGAGGGAATTTCCTCACCAGGGAATTCCTTACACCAGTAAAATAATAGGGCTGGTCTCCCTCTCTATCAAGGGTTCATAAGACAGTTTTCTTACACTTACCACATTGTACTTTTTTTTTTAAGAGCCTTTTGAAAAAGCAACATGAGAACATTTCATCAAATTTGAACATTATCTGGAAAGATAGTCTTAATCATATTTGTGAAACTCCAGGTAAATTAATTTTACTTGTTCTCCTTAGGTGCAGTCTACCATCTATACTTAATCCATAGTTCAGAAACCCAAATCCTTTTCTCAGGTATCCATTTTCTTAACTTATTTACTTCCCCCAAAGGTCCTTTTTTTTTTCTCCCTGAAGCTCCTAGCCCCTCCCAAAGCTTATATCGATGGTTTATATGATCTTGGGATGTATCTACAGCCTTTTATTGACTAAGTCATCCTTGATTAAATCACACATATGTCCTCACGGAGGCTAATAATGGTATGCAAAGGTATTGTTGAATACACACATATATTATCAATACAAATAATTTGCATCATTGATTCTTTTTTTTTTAATATGCACATTCTTTAGTTCCTAGGAATCCCAAAGAACAATCTACTGCATATGTGTCCAGACTTAACTCAAAACGTATCATAGCCCATAGTGATGCTTTTGACTGCCACCAGATGGCTCTAGCTGGGCCTAATTAGGTGCATGTAGCTGTATTTTCTAGGGATAGAGAGAAGAGTCAGTGAGTGAGATCCAGAAAGTAGTTATAACAACATGGTCACCAGTCAACCTTGCTCTTCATTTGTCTTACTCTTGTCTGTACTCCTTTTCAGAACTGCATTCTTTGGATTAGAATGAGCCCTGACTCTAAAGTCGGAAGAACTGGGTTAAAGTTCTACCTGTGAGTCTTACCACCTATGTGAACTACCATGTTTTATTATTTAAAATCATTGTTGAGTTTTCTGCAAAAAAAAAAAATGAATACAATAAAAAGGTACAAGCTTTATGGGCTCAATTACCTAATTTGTAAAATGAGGGGGAGGGTAAACTAGATGGCTTCTAAGGTTTCTTCTATCTAAATATACGATCCCATAATTATACATGGGCAACTCATAGAGTTTCTTTATCTATAGGGAGTTGGTGAGCTACTCTCTTATTACCTCCCTAAATCTGTAGGAGGATGACTAAAGTAATTCTGTGCATCTATTTTGGTGGCTGCTTATTCTCTTTGACTTGGAAGTGAGAGTTGGGCTTACTAAATACTTGAAGTGAAAAGGATTTCTAGCCATTCATGTGATTTTTCAAGTGCATATATATATATACTCACATTTTTATGTGTCATCATGTCAAAAATGATAAAATATCTTTTAAATTTTCCATCAAATATTAGCAAATTAGCTTCAACTCAGTTACTTAACTGATGGGTATTGTCTACATGAAGAACTCTTACTAGATACAAAGACTCTATCTGGAATATTATGTTCAATTCTAGATGTCACATTTTAGGAAGGTCATTGAATAGAGAAACTGGAGAGTGCTTCCAGAGGAGGATGATAAAGACATCCCCTCCTCATAATTGGCATATAAAAATTGTAAGTGTTATAATTCTCATGTGTGTATGCATGTGTGTGTATGTATATGCATATAGGTGTATCTGGAAAACTCTCTGGAGACCATGTCCTTTTGGAGACTGGCTGAAGGAGCTAAGAACATTTAGCTAGGAGAAGGGGGTGGTAATGAGGAGCTCAGGTATTAGTATTAATGTTATTTTAAGGGATATCATATGGCACATGGACTAGACTCTTTTTGCTTGTTCCCAAAAGGAAGAACTCATAACGTTTGGGAGAAGTCGCAAAGGAAGACAGGCTTTATGTAAGGAAATACTTGTTAGTAATTACAACTGTCAAAAAGTTCAATGGGTTGTTGACCCAGTCGGTAATGGATTCTCCTGCCCCCCAGATTGTCAAGTGGAGGCTGGATGACTACTTGTGATGTTGTAGGAGGGATTCTAAGTTTGGACCAGATGGCCCCTGGGATTCACTATAACACCAAAATTCTGTGAAATACAATTTATTCAAATCCTCGTGTGTGTCAGTGCCCCCAGGGCAGAAAGTAGCAACGTGAATTAAAAAAAAAGTTTTCTAATTTAATTGGATCCTACTGGTGATATTATTTATAAAGATACAAAAATACTTAATGGTTTAATACACCTAGACATAATTCATTTATTTCAATGGTTCTGGCCAGCAAAGTTTCAATGACATGAGGCCAATTTGTTTACTTCAAAGTCTTATTCTAACTTTTTATCCTTTATTTGTATGATGAGGTTTCTCTAGGTGTATAGAGAACTCTCAACTTCTAGGGTCTAAATAAAAAAAATTTTTTTAGAGAAGCTCATAATTTTAGGAACATTAGTATAATATTTAAGTCAATTAGTGTAACATTTTTTCAAAGCAGGTCACACACATAGATGATTAAGGTGAGCTAATGTAAAGGACCACTAGATGGTGCCAAATCCATCCTATGCACACACACACCTGCGTGCACACATAATCTACTTTGGTATTATTTTGTGTGTTTATGGTGTCTTATGTGAAATATTGGAAAATTATTATCTTGTTTTATGGACTTGCAACTTCATCACATCCAAGAAATCTTTTTGTTAAAATCCATAAACTTTCAAATATTGTGCTTTTCAATGGCTAGTGCTAAGGAAGCATTCATAAGGCAAACCATTTTTGCTGAATTTCTTAAGTTGTCTACGACCTGAGAAATTTAAATATTTATTTGTAAACTTTCTTTTCTTACCAGGATCATGTGGCTCCCTGGCTGTCGAAGGACTCTTGCAGCTCTGCAAACATGTTCCGTGGCTTCCTTGAACGACACCATTGAATTGGAAAGCTAGGAAAGGAAATGGAAGGAAGAAATAAATTTCAGTGGTACTAGGGTGGGGGAATATCTAATTCCTTTGTGGCTTGGCATAATAGGAGAGAGGAACGAAATAAAGGACTTTAACAATCGTGTCTTTATAAAATGGTTTAAATTTTAATCTGAGAGGAGAAAATTTGAGTAATGCATAATCCACATACAAGACCATCTCATGCAACTGGCTGCTATTGCTGCCTCTCTGATGCAAGAAAGCAAAGCCAGAGAGGAAGAAGACAAAAACAAAATGAGTAGCAGTAGCTGTAGCATTCTTGCTTTCAGGAGCTGGTCTCTGGAATAACTGACCCTTCTTCTACTTTTTCCTCCTTTGCTGAATGACTATCACCTGCTTGATAATCAGAAACAGGAAAAAGAAAATCCCAAACAGGCTTGTAGCTGCTGCTCTCTTTCTTCTCTTCCTCATGAGGTGTCCCCTCAAGGAAACAGTCTTATATAGAACCTTCATTCTTGAAGGACATTGGAGTACTTGGCCTCTGAGGAAACTTCTGGTCCTGTGAACCCTTTCCCCATTCTCTCTTTCCATGTAATTTCTACCTGACATCACTTTCCCAACTCTACGCCACCAGTTCTTTTCCTTGGATGTTACCCATCAAAGCCTTGCTGCCAAAACTTGACTTTCCCATCTTTAAGATCATATCTTTCCTGAGGGGCAAAATAATACAAAGCTTTATACTTACAAGAGCTCATTTTGAAACCTGAGTGGTGGATTCCTCTCTCCTGTCCAAGATGTTTGAAAAATTCCTTAAAATTTGAAGGCAGTAGTTACTGGCAACAGATTATATAACATCTCGTATTACCTCAAAACCAGCTGAGCCCAATGAGAGCTGGAATTCAGAAAGCACATCTGCAAGTTTTTTCTGGTTATTACAGTTCTGATCCTTCTCTTATGAGGTTTGTTTATATCCAAAAAATCCATATACAAAGGTAAATCATTCATTATTTTGTCTGTGGGCCATAAAATCTATGGGAAGAAAATTCATTTTTTAAAAAGCAGAATCCAAGAGAATACAATTTTATTTATCAGTGAGACTAATGCAATCCTATATTGTCTGAGATGATCCTATCAAAAAGAGCCCAGATTCTCTTCCAGGAATGTCACAGGGATTTTTATGAGCTCGACCCTATAATCTGGGTGAAACTTGGAAAAATCTTGTTGCTTGGTAGCTGATAACAAACTTTCCACTTGGAGGAAGACATGGCCTTTAGGTACCAAAGTGAAATTTGGCTAAAAGAAAACCCCAAGCTGTAAGATATTTTGCAGACAGGGAAGGTAGAGTCTTAGGTTCCACAGTGTCCTCCAAGGTCATTTGCAGTCCTTCATGGAAGTTAGATCAGTGTAGGAGCCTACAGATTCTTCAGTCTTGGGGTGGTTTAGGTATTCCAGCAAACTCCAGTCCATTGTCTTTTGTGGGCCATACAACTGTTGTAGCAATGTCCACGCTCTGTTAGCAGAAATCCTGTCTCATGATTCTGTCTCTGGTACCAGGTATAGTTCTGGATGATTGCTTGTTCTACTGCTACTGTCTTCATATTTGCCTCCTGACCTGGTGAAATCCTTAGACTGTCTTGTGGTGTTCTCAGCTCTTCATACAACTTGGTATTTGCAATGGGGGAACTTGGGAACTTCTAAATCAGTGATTGGCTCTCTCAGCAGCATCTTTAACCAAGTTATTATTGAAGGAAAAAAAAACTCCAACAGGTTTCTGTCTTGTATTTAGATTCATAACTATTAGGGTCACACAAATACTACTAGTTTATTCAATCTTAGGGAAAGTTTTCAGGCTGGCATAGAAACCCTAGCATTTCTAAGAATTCTTATTAAAAACATGATTTGGTAACTTTTACACATTCTCAAGAGTGATAGAGGCAGTTATTTCTGGATTAGCATCTATATGCAAAATGTTAGAGATGAGATAGACTTATTTTTCTGAAGGAAACACAATATAGGACATAACATATAATCCCAAGGACTGTAATGTGTGACTTTAACAATAGCATTTTTCTATATTTACATAGAGGTCTTAGTCCTCATTATTACATTCTCAAAACAAATAGCTTTTGTGGCTTAAGTTTCTTGGCTTCTCCATCACTCAAACTGGATCTAAACTTGTTATACTCAATGATAAAATAAAATCAAAGAATTTTAGAGCTGGATAGACTCCTTAGTCATCTAATCCAATCCCTCCCATTTTATAGATGGGAAACTAAAGTTCCTAGAGATGAAAGAGCTTTGTTCAAAGTCTTAGATCTATTTGGTGATGCAACTAACATTAGAATGTCTGTTTTCAGACTTCCAGTCCAGTATTTTTTCTACATTTCCATTTTTCCACACATCTATTTGGATATCTCAGTGTGGCCACAACTTTAGGATGCCTCACCCTCAGCAATTATGGTGACTAGAACTCAAATAATTCAGATGGCTCTCATAATAATAATTAACTAATACCAGGTACACCTATCTGGAATATATTCTCACTTATTTAATATGCCTTCATGTGAGTTTGGAAAAATATGTTTGAGGCAAATCTTGAGATGCTGTCCCAATATAGGTCAGCAGGCCTGAAGTTGAACATAATGACATGTTGAGGAATAAGAAAATTTGGCAAATCGAGTTGGCCTTTTCTTCCATGATCTGCTTAAAAACATTTTTAGCAGCTGCACCATCTTCTCAGTCTGAACATTTGCTTGTGGGTGATGAGGTATAATGCTATATTTTCAAATAAAATACCTAAATTCCTTAACTGCAACTGAAGTAATGTAGACTCACTCAAAAAAAAAATAAGTGTCTGGCAACCTGTGTATGTAAATAACTGAGATACAAAGCTGACATTGTTGCAGTAGAGTTTTGACATGAAACTGGAAATACTTCAAGCTATTTTTAATGTAATTCTACTAGAAGGAGGAACTTATTCTCCAAAAATAGCTCTGAAGAGAAATATTGATCCTTGACCAAAATGTCTTGATCCAGGCTTGCAGCTCACCAACTGTGCCTCTCACAATTCAGTATGCGTGTTGATGTCCTCTTAAAAACGCTGATCTTCTAGTTCACCCATCTCTTCAACCCCCATAAACCACATCTTCACTCCCATAGAGAGTATCATACCTTAGATCTCTCCATCATCCCTAATTGTGCTATCTCCATTTCTTAGACTCTCAACTGACCCAATTCTGATAATAATTTTTTGTAATTTCACATCTACCTGTGCTTTACTTCTAAGCTGTGCTTTTTTTCCCCACCATGCTCAACTGTGCTCAGACTATTAGCTTAGTTTTACAACTACAAAGACATTCTTGACTTATCCTTTCCCCCCATCCCTCAGAACCAATCAGTTGCCACGTCTTATCAATCCCATCTCTGCTGTAATTCTTGTCCTTGTCTCGTGGAGGAAAAGAGAGAGGAACCTTCTATATCTTCTCTGATCATGAACAATTACATTTTAGAAGTAGCCTCCATTTCAATGTAAAGTGAACTAGTTATTTCTACACTACTTTTCTGCTGAGTTTTGCTTCGCCTCCCATTTCTTTTGCCTTTCAATATCAAGTTATTACCCTTGCTGGAATCTTTCTCGTCATTGTGAAGAACAAAGCTCTAAGATGTTGCAAACTGATATCAATGTGTCAGTCACCTCTCTCAACCTCAGTTTCTGCATCTGTAAAATGAGGGGGTTGGACTTGATGGCCTCTAGGGTCTCTTTTAGCTCTAAATCTATGATGTTATGACTTGTGGCCTCAGTCTTTGTAAGGAGCACTGTAACTCTGCACTTGATAGTAATTTGAGATACAGGGGTAACTGCCCTTTGCTTTTTTAGCCACCACTTCAATTTCTAATCTCACTGACAAATCAGGTCTCTGGAGGGTGGCTACTGTGCTCCCTTGGGGCTGAAGAATTAGCTCTACAGGATTGGAGGATAGTTTTTTAAGACTGTATCTCATGAGCCTCTGCCAGTATGCGTCTCTCCATGCTTATCAGTTGATATCAATTGATCAGCCACATTTAATTAGCTTTCAGAAAGGAGAATCTGCTCTGGTGGTAAAGTAGAACAGTTGGTATATAAACATTCCCCCTTCCTTCCCAAGTTCATGACACACTCTCATTCAAGAACATGCAGAGTCCAGGAGAAAGTGGGTTGGGGCACAGAGCACATGTACGAAGATGGTAACAGCTCCCAGAAGTCGTTTTGCTGGAGTCTACCAAATGTACCTGTTAGGTGTGGTGAAGTTTTCTGCTGAATTCCTTGTAGAGTCTTAAAGTTGACTTATCTCAATGTATCTAGTGTGTCTGCTGACACACTGATGCATTCACCACTATTCTGGGGACACTGATAGGATGCAGACAAAAAAGTCCAATTCCTCTGGACCCTAAGATCCTCTGGTCCAACTCTTCTTTGGCCATCATACCAAGAAAAGACAAAAACTAAAACCTTCTCAGCCACCAGTGGAGAAAACACTTCCTTCCTTTGGCCATCCTAGTGAGGGAAGGGTGAGAACCAAAAACTTCAGACATTTATGGAAAAACTCTTCCTCCTTTTCCTTGATGAGAAAAAAAAAGTTTTTGTTTCCTTTCCTCAGCAGAAGTCAGGGAGCTATTTTTTATGGCCCATACATACACAGGAAGCTTCTCTCTCTTCCTGTTGAGAGATAATATCTTCATTTAAATTTTCAAAGTATGTCTGATGGTACTGGTGGGAATGGTGTTTTCTACAAGTTCAACAAATATCTCAGATAGAGGAGCGAACTTAATCTGAAATCTATTTGAGCCTAGGGATTGTTGCTTCTTTGTGATAGCTTTAGGGAGACTCTTCAGTGATTTTTTCAAGTGATAATTATGCTTAATTTAAAAGCAATTTTAAAAATTACACTTTTCAGGACTATTTCTGAAAATGGTATTCTTTTTCCCCAAGTTCTCAATGAAAGAATGAAATTTTTTAAAAAAATGAATACATTTACCTCAAAATAGAGTTCTAGTTCGCTTGAAAGAAGCTGGAAAAAATATTTTCTTTCCTCAGCATCAACTAAGCGATCATGAAATACTCGGGTTGCTTCATGTACAAAGAATAGAGCAGCAGTTTCTTTAGACACAACAACTGACTTGTTAGCTTGTAATAATCCATGGAGTAGCTATTAGAAATATAAAGATGAGATTTTCAAAAATCATTGAAGTATTTTAAAAATATTTTAAAATCTCAAATAACCAGATTGCTAATAATCTCAGCATTTCTGGGCTCTGTAATTAAGAAAGGTGTTTATTTGAAAAAATGTGGGACAGCTAGGTGGCTCAGTGGATGGAGCACTGACTCTGAAGTCAGGAGGACCTGAGTTCAAATCTGGCCTCAGACCGAACACTTGATACTTACTAGCTGTGTGACCCTGGGCAAGTCACTTAACCCCAATTGCCTAAAAACAAAACAAAACCAAAAGAGAAAAAGAAAAAAAAAGAAAAATGTTACCCATGTCTACAAAATCTGTATTGATAGCAAGATGGATGGGATAAGGGGAAGAAGAAGCAAAGGATAGCCCCTGAAGGGAGATATATGGTCCACAGTTAAGTTTCTTTGCATTAGGAGAATTATTTTGGCATCTTTGTGAAAGATAAGAGAATGGAGGCAGAGAGACAGAATGGAAAAATAGTAAAATAGTCTTAGGCAACTAGGTGGCACAGTGGATAAAACACAGGGCCTGGAGTCAGGAAGACCTGAATTAAAATCCAGCCTCAGACACTTACTTAGCTGTGTGACCCTGGGCAAGTCTTTTAACCTTGTCTTTACCTGTAAAATGAGCTGGAAAAGGAAATGGCAAACAACTTTAGTATCTTTGCCAATAAAACCCCATTTGGGGTCATGAAATGTAGGACATGACTGAAACGACTGAACACAACACACAGATCATAGTGTAGTAGGGGTAGTTTCAGGATTGACTAAATGACTGGGCCCCCAAAGGGATCATGAATGGATCACTGTCAACATGGATGGAAGCCTCTAGTGAAGTGCCTCAGAGATCTGTGGCTGGCATTGTGCTGTTAAATAATTTTAGCAGTTATTTGGATAAAAGCACAGATGGTAGGCTTAGGAGTTCCACTGATGACCCTAAACTAGGAGAGATAGCTAATCTATTGAATGACAGAGTAATGATCCAAACATATCTCACCAGGCTAGAACAGCAGACTGAATCTGTAGTGCTCAGTTTAGTAGGGGTAAATGTAAAGTCCTATCTTGGGGATAGAAATCAGTTGAATATGAGTCTACAGAGGTGAGAGTCCCACTATTCTCTCTCCTGGTCAGGACACATCTCCAGTATCATGTACATTTCTGTGCATTGGATTTTAGGGAGAATAACGAGAAACTGAAATGTCTTCAGAGGTAGATGATTAGGATGAGGAGGGTACTGGAGGCCATTAGGATCGGTTGAAGAAATTAGAGATATTTAGCCTGGAGACGAGACTTAGCTGGGATTTGGAAGCTGTCTTCAAATATTTGTAGTAGACTTATTCTTCTCTCCCTCTTCCCCAGACCATAGAAACAGGAACAATGGGTAGATGTTGCAGGAAGGTAGATTTTGGCTTTGTATAAGAGAATATTTCTTAAATATTACAGCTACCCCAAAGTGGGCAGCTATGGGCAGCTAGGTGGCACAGTGGATAGAGTGCCAGGCCTGGAGTCAGGAGACCTTGAGTTCAAATCTGACCTTAGACGTTTACTAGCTGTCTGATCCTGGGCAAGTTACTTAACCCTGTTTGCCTCAGTTTCCTCATCTGTAAAATAAGCTAGAGAAGGAAATGCCAAGACAGCCCCAAATGGAGTCACAAGGAGTCAGATAAGATTAATTAACTAAACAACAAAACCCAAAAGTGGAGTAGGTCAACTTGGGAATAAGTGGATTCCTCATTACTGGAGAGCTTTAAACATAAACCAGATGATCCTTTTTTTCAGGGATTCCATAAAAATACTGTGGAGGTAGAATAAATAGGACAGGGTAACTGGAGACAAGAAGAGAATGAGGAAGAGGGAAGGCTAAAAAATGCCTGAGGTTTCGCATCTGAGTGACTGGAAGGATGATAGTGAAATCAGAAGAAATAGGGAAGTTGAGCAGAAGGGTAGGTTTTGGGAGGAAGGTGATAAATATGTTTCTGGGTATTGGAGTTTGAGGTACTCATGGACATCCAAATGGAGATTGTAGATCATAGATATCAAAGGCACAGTTGGACATGGAGCTGGATCAGTAGTTCAAGGTTACATACAGAGATTTAGGAGTCATTTGCATAGAGGAAATAACTGAAGCCATGGAAGTTAATGAGATCATCTAATCTCATCCTCTAATTTCATAGATTAGGAAAGTGGGTTCTACAAAGGGGAAATGATTTGTTAGTAGTGTTATAACACATAGCTAGCCCTTGAGTTAGGAAGTCCTGGGTTTAAGTTGTGACTCTGACACACCCAGACTCTGTGACCCTGTATAAGCTACTTAATTTGGCATAGTCAACTCTCAAAGACTAAGTTGAAGAAAGGTAGCTGATCTGCATTGGTAGAGGGACTTTACTTAATGTGAATCTCCAATACCAATGAAATCACTAAGCTGGTCCAAAGCAAAACAAAACAACAGAGCTTCTAAGTGAAAGAGCTATTATTCCCCATGGTTATTGTTTTGTCCACTACTCTGTTGTTGTTGTTCAGTCATTTTTCAGTTGTGTCCTACTCTTCATGACTCCACTTGTAGTTTCCTTAGCAAAGATATTGGAGTGGTTTGCCATTTCCTTCTTCAGCTTTTTTTACAGATGATGACAGGGTTAACCCTGTCTTGCCCATGGGTCACACAGCCAGCAAGTGTCTAAGGATGAACTTTAACTCAGTTCTCCTTGGAGTGCCTGAGTTTTATCCATTGTGCCACCTAGCTGCTACTACTAATTTGCATTTTGAAGAATTGTATTATTTATGCAAAGGCAAAATATAATTTTCAGGATAATATCCATAGCTGGAAGGAAAGTTGTCAAAATTAGCAATACTATTTCTTTTGGTTTCCATTAAAATTCTTCTTTGATGGTCACCATGGCTTAGAGGAGGCTCTGGTGTCTCCAAGACTGTGTGGCCCTACTAGACTGAAAAGGCTTCAGCTGTAGTCCTGGTGGTAGACTTCATTTTCACTCTCAGAGGATTAATCTAGTTAAGTTCAGAGAGAGGCTCCTGACCACATTGACTGAGATGGATTGTTCAGTTACAGCAAGTCTGACTATTAACTAAACTAAGAAATTTCACAGGGACAAAGCTTTAGAGCTGGAAGGGACTCTAGACGTCGTCTAGCTCAACCTTGTCATTTTATAGATGAGGAAACTGGGAATTAGAGAAAAGACTTGCCTGGCGTCATCCAGATAATTAGGTCGTGATCTACATTAGTAAAAGGACAACCTACTACAAGGCAATCAATCTGAAAGTTCTGTTTAATTATCCCTGTAGTCCTGAGCATGACTGACAGCATTTTGAGGAAATGATTTTGTGCATCATTGCCTTGTGTGAAATGTAAGACCTGTAAGTTCAAATCTACTTTTATATCAACTTACTTAGGGCCAGACTAAAGACTTGGCAATAGTGTAGACAAAAACACAAAAAAGAAATTTGCTAATTTCTTCTTTGTGCTAGGACTTCCAGGAGCCAAGATGGCAGAGTGAGCAGTACATTGCTGTAGCTCTCCCATATTCACTTCCAAATAACCATAAAATGGTGCCTCAGAACAAATCCTGGAACAGTGGAGCCAGTGGAAAGACAGAGTGGAACAGTCTTTTAGCTCCAGAGACATGGAGGATCTGCAAGAAAAAGTCTATATCACTCTGGGAAAAGGGGAGTGCAGTCCAGGACAGGAAACATCCCAGTAAGCCAGCAGCAAGCCCCACCTAAATAAACCAGTGGGAGATCCTGAGCCTGTCTGGTGGGTCAGGCAATGCCAACACCAGGACCCCTACATGCCTTAGCATAGCCAGAGGAACTGGCAGACTCCAGCTCCAAAAATGTACTTCAAGACAGCCAGGGTGGTGGTGGTAAGAAGACAGGCTTCCTGCAGCAGCTGGACCTCCACATACTATAGCACCGCTCCAGGTGGTCCGGTACCTTCCCTTGGAAGCCCTGGATGTGTCAGTGTGGCTCTTGGCAGGCAGCTGTCTTCCAGTGGCTGGACCTCCCCATGCTTAAGCATAGCCCCAAGGAAACACAGAAAAACCCCACCTGGCTCCAGCACATGCTAGACACCACCACTAGGATGCTGGCTTGGCATCAGGTAAGTTGCCAAACCTTTTCAGCCTCTAGTAGTGCCAGCCTTCCACCCACCCAGCCCACTCAACACAGCACCAGACATAAGGGTCCCCCATGGGCCTCAGGGCAACATTAGCATAGCACCAAGTAAACAGCCAGAGCCTGCAGCCACTGTCACAAAAAGCCAGATACAGAACCCCTTTCACCCTAGGAGTCAGAGATCAAACTTAAAAGAAAGGAAAAAGACCAAAAAAAAACCAACAAAAAAAGAATCTGCCATAGAAAGTTATGGGGTGACAGGGAAGACCAAGACACAAACTTAGAAGAGGACAACAATGTCAAAACACCTATGGGTGAAACCCCAAAGAAAAATGGAAAGTGATCTCATGCCCAGGAAGAACTCATGGAAGATCTCAAAAAAGGAGCCTAAAAATTATATAAGAGAGGTAGAAGAAAAAACTGGAAAAGAAATGAGAATGACACAAGAGAATTATGAAAAAAAGAGTCAACAGCTTGGAAAACTGCTTAAAAACTAGAATTGGTCAAATGGAAAAGGAGATACAAAAATACACTGAAGAAAACAATTGCTTAAATAATACAATTGGCCAAATACAAAAGAAAGTAAAAAAGCTGAGTCCAACAACACCTTAAAAGTTAGAATTGGACAAGTGGAAGCTAATGACTCTATGAGACATCAAGAATCAATCAAACAAATTCAAAAGAATAAAACAAAATGGAAAAAATTTAAAATAGCTCATGGGAAAAACAACTGACCTGGAAAATAGATCCATGAGAGACAATGTCAGAATCATTGGACCTAAAAGTCATAATCTGAAAGAGGACCTGGACAGCACCTTTCAAGAAATTATCAAGGAAAACTATTGTAATGACCTGGAACCAGAGGGCAAAATAGTCATTGAAAGAGTCCACTACTCACTTCAGGAAAGAGATCCCAAAATAAAAACCCCAAGGAACATTATAGCCAAATTCAGAACTATCAGGTCAAAGAAAAAACAAGTGACCAGAAAGAAATAATTCAAGTATTGGTGAATCACAGTCAGGATCATACAAGACATGGCAGTTGTACTATAAAAGGATCAGAGATCATGGAACATGATATTCCAGAGGGCAAAGGAGCTGCGACTGTAACCAAGAATCACTTACCCAGCAAAATCAAGCATAATACATTAAGGAGGAAAAAATGGTCATTCAACAAAATAGAAAGGTTTCAAGCCTTCATAAGTAGAACACCAGAACTAAACCAAAAATGTGACCTCCAATATCAAGACTCAAGACAAACATAAACAGGTAAAAAGGGAAAGGAAAACATAAGGGATTCAATAGAGATAAACTGTTTACATCCCTACATAGAAAGATGATACTTGTAACTCTTAAAAATTATATCACTAACAATACAGATAGAAAGAATATACATATATAGAGAATATGGGTATAAGATGACTTTGAGGGAATGACATAAAAAATTAAGAGATGAGAAAGAGGAGTACAATGGGTGCAGAAGAAAAGGAAAGATAAAATGGGGTAAATTATCTCACATGAAGAGGTGAGAAAGACCTATTACAGTAGAGGGGAAGCTAGGAGGGTGGGCGATGGGAATCATTTGAAACTCACTCTCATCAGTATTGGCTCAAAGAGGGAATAATAAACACAATCAGTTGAATATAGGAATCTATCTTACCTGACAGGGAAGTAGGAGGAGAGGAGATCAGGTAAAGGGGGATGGTAGGGACTGACAGAAGGGAGGGCAGATCAGGGGAGGTGGTAGACAGAAGCAAAACATTGGTGAGGTTGGAAAGGGAGAGAGAGAGGACAAACAGGAGAAAGAATAGGATGGATGGAAGTAACTGTGAATGTAAATGAGACGAACTTTCCCATAAAGTGGAAGTGGATAGCAGAGGGGATCAAAAACCAGAATCCTACAATATGTTGCTTACAAGAAACACACTTGCAGCAGAGAGACATACAGAATAAAGGTAAGGGGCTATAGCAGAATCTATTATGCTTCAGCTGAAGTCAAAAAGGGCAGGGGTAGCAATCATGATCTTAGATAAAGTAAAAGCAAAAAAGTACCCAATTAAAAGATATCAGGAAGGAAACTGCATCTTGCTAAAAGGTACCATAGACAATGAAGCAATCAAATTTGAAGAGCAAGGAATAGTCTACCTGTCAGATCTATGAGGAGGGGAAGAATTTAAGACCAAACAAGAGATAGAGAGCATTATGAAATGTAGAATAGATAATTTTGATCAAATTAAATTAAAAAGTTTTTGCATAGACAATACCAATGAAATGATAAGGAAGAACACGAAGGTGTTAAAGAACTGAGTTTAACTCAAGCCTTGGATATTCAGCACTTTCTCCATCGGCCTCCTCTTCCCTCTGATTGGAGGATGAAGGAGGACTAGACTTCTCCCAAAACTTTCTTTTATAAAGTGCAGAAATTGGTAACTCCGCTTGGTTTCAACTCCACAGAACAAGATTTCTGGTGTCTCTCTCCATTACCCATCACCTTTTCCAGCTTCCTTTTGTACATTGTCTTCTCCCCATTAGATTGTAAACTCCTTGAGGGCAAGGACTGTCTTTTATTTATTTGTATCCCTAGTGTCATAGTAGGTGTTGTGGAAATGTGAAAAATGATTATTAATAACCAATATCTTGGGGAGGTTCAGAGCTTCTCCCCTCCCCCCACTTCCAAAGTCCTAAAGTTCAGTTTTTCTTCAGAAGGACATTACAGATCTCATAGATTCTCCTTATCCTGGTCAAACCCCACCCAAGTTTGCAAAGAATTTAATCCAAAGTGGGGAAACCCATTCTGTTCTACTCAGGCTTGGGTACAGAGAAATTCTTTTGTCTAGATGGCTCAAGGCTGGGAGTGGTCTGGTGCAGGGATATTTTCTCTGTCCTGGGGTGAAATAATGATAGAGTGACACCAGCCCTTGTTGAAAGGATATATAAACTGTGGAGCCTAACCCTGAAATGAGCTCAGTTACTGACTGCAGTTCCCATGCATGCATGTCCACCCATTTTGAGAAAAATAAACATGCATACAGCCTCAAAAAAAATACACTACCAATGCAACCAAGATTAGAAGGAAAGCAGAAAGCTGGGAAGGAATCTTTACAGCAAGTGACTCTGACAAAAGCCTCATTTCTCAAATATGTAGAGAACAGAGTCAAATTTATGAGATATGAGCCAGTATCCTATTGATAAATGGTCAAAGGATATGAAAAGGTAGTTTTCAAATGAAGAAATCAAAGATATCTATAGACATATGAAGAAGTGCTCTCAATCACTTTTGACTAGAGAAATGCAAATTAAAACAACTCTGAAATACCACTTCACACCAAGCAGATTGGCTAATGTGTCGAAAAACGAAAATGATAAATGTTGGAGAGGATGTGGGAAAATTAGGACACAGGCACTGTAGGTGGAGGTGTGAACTGATACAACCATTCTGGAGAGCAGCAAACTGTGCATAGCCTTTGATTCAGCAATACCACTATTAGGTCGGTAACCCAAAGAGATCATAAAAAAGGGAAAAGGACTTACATGTGCAAAAATATTTATAGCAGCCCTTTTTGTGGTGGTAAAATATTGGAAATTGAGGGGATGCCCATCAATTGGGGAATGGCTGAACAAGCTGTGTTATATGAATTTAATGCAATACTATTGTGCAATAAGAAATGATGAACAGGCAGATTTCAGAAAAACCTGGAAAGACTCATACAGATTGATGCAAAGTGAAATGAGCAGAACCAGGAAAACATTGTACACAGTATCAGCAACATTGTTGTGATGATTAACTCTGAATGACTCAGCTCTTTTCAGCAACACAGTGATCCAGGACGGGTACAAAGGACTCCCAATTGAAAACACTATCCATATTCAGTTAAAGAACTGATGGACTCTGATTGCAGATTAAAGGATATTTTTTTCACTTACTTTATTCTTTCTCATAGTTTTTCCCCCTTTTGAACAGTTTCTTCTTCCACAACTGTGATGAATATGGATATATGTTTTACATGATAGCATATGTATAAACTATATCAAACTACCTACCATTTTCAGAAGAGGGGAGGGGAGGGAAAGAGGGATAAAAATTTGGAACTCAGAATCTTATAAAAATGAATGATAAAAATTTTCTTGATATGTAATTGTGGGAAAAAATAAAGTACTGGTTAATTCCTTTTTTCCCTTGGAGATTTTTTTTTCTCCATAGACTTCAGAGTGATTTAGTACATCCAACTAATTCTCAAATCATTATCAAAAAAAACACAAACCAAAAACCAAACATATAGAACAAACAGCAATCCATAGTAATGAGAAGAGGGATAAGCATAAATAATTGAAATCCAAAAGTACTTCTCAAATCTCATTTTAACAATTAGTTTCAGCTTTCACCCACTATCAGAGCTGATAACAAGTGACAACATTGCCGATTTAAGTTTCACTTCATTCACTTCATTCCCTTTTTCCCGTCCATCCTATGTGTAGAAATCCTAACATAATGAAATAGAAAGCAAGCAAGCCAGAACAGGATTGTATTTTGATTTTGGTATAACACTGGCTGACAATAATCTAAAAGGACAAATATATAAGACACATTTAATGAGCAAAATTATATTTCCTATAAGTCAAATGTTTTAATACTGATTTAGAATAAAATTTGATACAAACGTTAAATAGATCCCAAAGACTAAACATGTAGTGACACTTAGCTGGGGTTGGTAACAGATGGTGACATACGTGATAGTAGATAGAGAGGGAAACTGCCACCAATTGCTGCCTGCACTTCTGAACATCAGAGAGGAAGGAATTGTTGTGTAAGTGTATTCCCAGATGAGCCTAAAAAAGAAAATTTTGTGACCAACATTTTAAAAACATTTAAGTATTCCTTAGCACTCCTGCAGATTTAGGCATTATAACATTAACAGGAAGTTCAAAGTCTATTAAAAATGCTAATAGTCATCATGTAACAGATAATCAGGATTATTTCTATGGTTTGTCCAAGCCTCAGGGGGTAGGTCGGTGTTGGTGATGATTTAATGTTCAGGCTTCCTATTCCATCTTTTCCCAAGCTACCACTTGAGTAATGTTTCCAAGACTTTGTTAGTAGAAGGGAAGAAAATGTCAGAGGACATTGATTAATGACAGTTGAGTATCAGCCAGGGGATTGGTATGGCCTACTGCTCTGCCCTCTGACTTCCTTGCAATGATGTGAAGTTATAAAATTAATATGAAATCTTAGGATTTTCCTTGTAACTTAATGACTAACTTGAATTCCTAACAGCTTCCTTGTCTGATGGATTGTCAGGTAGGTAGCACAGTACCAGGCTTCCCCTGGAAGTTTAAATTGGATTGGGAAGAACTCTTCAGGGTCTGGGGATAGAGGTCAGGTGTATTCTATAGCCAGTTCTACATAGTTTCAACAGTGTGTGTGAGATGTCCCTCTGACCCAGTGGTTCCCTAGCATATGCACCAATGGGCAACATAAGGTGATTCAACTAGTTCTTCAATCTTAATTAATACTTAGGTTCTCTTTCTTATAAATGAAGTGTTTCTAAAGCTATCTATAGTGATATGAAGAAATGCTCAAAATTGTGATTGATTAAAGAAATGCAAATTAAAACAATTCTGAGGCACCACCTCACACCTATCAGATTGGCTAATATGACAAAAAAGGAAAATGATAAATTTTGGAGGGGATGTGGGAAAACTGGGACAGCAATGCATTATTGGTAGAGTTGTGAGCTGATCCAACCATTCTGGAGAGCAATTTGGAACTATTCCCAAAGGGCAACCAAACTGTGCATACCCAGTAATACCAAGTTTATATCCCAAAGTTTATATCCCAAAGAAATTTTTTTAAAAAAGAGAAAAGAGCCTACTTTTACAAAAATATTTGTAGCAGCTCTTTTTTTTGGGGGGTAGCTAAGAATTGGAAATTGAGGGGATGCTAATCAATTGGGGGAATGGCTGAATAAGTTGTGGTATATGATTGTAATGGAATATTATTGTGCTATAAGAAATGCAAGCTGGAAAGACTTAACTTGAACTGATGCAAAATGAAGTGAGCAGAACAAGGAGAACACTATACACGGTAATAGCAATACTGTATCATGAAGAGTTGTGAGTGACTTAGCTATTCTTAGCAATATAAGGATACAAGACAATCCCAAAGGACTCATGATAAAAAATGTTATATGTCTCCAGAGAAAGAACTGATGTTGTTTGGATACTGATTGAAGCATACTATTTTTCATTTTCTTTCTTTTCTTTTCTTTTTGTTCAAGTCTTCTTGTACAAAATGACTAATATGGAAATGTTTACATGATTGCTCATGTATAACTATATCAGATTGCTATCCCTCCTCTGTCCCTCTTAGGAAGGGGAAGTAAGGGAAGAGGGAGGAGAGGAAAGGAGGGATAGAATTTAGAACTCAAAATGTAAAAAAAAGTTAAAAATTATTTTTTTACAAGTAATTGGGGAAAAATAACATATTTTTAAAAAAATAAATGAAGTGTTTCCAAATGTTAAGGGGAGGTCAGAATAATAACACAGGCAACATACAGGAGGAAATTAAATAATAACAATAATGACACATATTCATGGGACTTTTAAAGTTTACAAAGCCCTTTCCTCAAGATAATCTGCAATAGTCAGTGCAAGAATTATTATCCCTTTTTTTTTTTTTTAGAAAACTGAGGTTCAGAAAAGGTTAAATGACTTATTCAAGGTCATATAGCTAATTAGCTGGGATCTGAACTTAAGTTTTCTGACTACAAATTCAACATAAATTCAAAACTTTACATTCCAACTATAGTGCTTCTCAGTAATCTCTGATGGTATTTTTCTTTAAATGTTAGTAGTATTAAACTTTATATCCCTTCCCCCTCCCCTATCTTCTTAGTCTATGGAAACCTCCTACTTTCTACTAACTTCATTTATTACCTGAAGAATAGTGAATAATGCATATTGTGGAGGATGAGGCATTACCAGTATAAAAAAATGTTTGAGGAGACGTGGACTGATATCACTTTTCCCACCAAGTGGAATGCCACAAGCTGCAACCACAGAGATATCTTGAATATTCTGTGAGAAACAGAAAGATTTAACCAATAATACTACAGTCAGTGAACTAACTCTGAGCTTACAAGATGGAGTAGATCTAAGAACCAAAGGCTCACCTGATCCTGGGAAGAGATCGCTACTTTGACACTGGTGCACTGTGGATATGATTATGGGCATATTGGGAATCTCAGCAATTTTCCTTTAACACATTATTTGGGGAAATGTTTGTTATGAGATTGATTCTCTCTCTGCCAGTCTGATACATCTTTTTAATGGACTTATCAGGGTATGAGAGCTTTATAACAACGTCCTAATCTTAAGACTAGGCAGCTAATTTCAGTCAGTGAAAATCTATTAAAGCATATTAAGTGCTAGATTCTGAGGACACAAATATAGATATACAATAGACCTCGCCTACTTTCTGAGTGCTTACAGTAAAATAGCAGGAAAGGACAAATAACTTTATTATAAGTTAAAGTGAAATAAAGGCAACAGAGGTGCCCAGGTGCTATGAGAAATCTGAGGAGTGAAGAGACGGTTTTCATTCAGGAATGAGGATAAGGAAAAAGGCGTTGTCAAGGAAGGCTTCATGGAGGACTTGACAAATTTCTTTTACTTTCTTAACTGAACTGCTACAATATTACACTAGACTTTTCTGTGGAGAAAAGAAATAGGTAACTAATGGGAATGAACTTCCTCATTCACTTGGCCATTATATTTCTTTGTGCGCATAAGCTAATCATTCTACTAGTATTACTGATTATATTAATTTTAATTATCAGTGATAAATTACCATTCTGATGCAAATAAATCTTTAATAAATATGAGTGGCAAGAGTCACTCTTTCTAGTGCTCTATAATAAAATGCAGTCCACTTGGGCCCACCATGTGCCTTTTGGTAGCCTAAAACTTTAATTCTTCCAAGACTGAAGCATTCCATTACTTGCAGCCACATAGCCTCATTGGATATTGAAAAAAATAGGCCTTTCTTTCAAAAAGTTTGATACAGTTTTCAATTTAACTCACTCTTGCCCTGTTTAATTCAGTTTGTGTCTATTCTACAGGGGAAATCAGCTTCTGACACAGGAAACTCTTAAGAATAATACAATTTTGAAGACACAAAGAAATAATTCTGATAAGAAAGAAAAGGTCAAATTTTCTAAAGATTTTTAAATGATAATATGGATGCACAGGGAGTCCTTTGGCCAATTTAGATTTAAAAAATGCATTCTGAGAATGTGGGAGCAAAGGCAAGTAACAGGATGAATATAAAAGTGAGAGAGAATGATGTCAGGAGTGCTCACACTCAGAATTAGCTGGGGCTGGTAAGGAAAGCTGATAATAAATTTTTTTTTTTAAAAGCCATTTTGGGCAAAAGAGGAGGTTCAAAAAAACAAAAGGAAGGCTGAGCTGCTCAGCTGTCATGCATCTCCGCCAAGGAACAGGAGTTTTAAATGAGAAAGCATAGATCAAAAATGACCAATAGGGAATTTATACTTAAGATACATAAGGAAGTGGTAATATGAATATCTTCCCGACCACAATGAGTTCAAGTCATCTGGCACAGATGAATTATTTCTTCTGGTTTTGAAAAACCACAGCAACAACAAACAACAAGGACAGCAACAACAATAGATGAGTGTGATTGCTGAGCAAACCGCAGTCATTGCTTTTTGAAGATTGTGAGAATGGGAAAGGAAGATTGTAGAAGAATAATAGGGGAAGGGGGAAAGGAATAAGCATTTATACATGCCTACTGTGTGCCAGGCACTATGCTAAGAGCTTTATCTCATTGGATACTCCCAACAACCCTATGAGGTAGGTGATGTTATTACTCCCCATTTTCTAGTTAAGTTAATTGAGGCAAACAAAGGTTGGGACTTGTCCAGAGGCACACAGCTAGTAAAAGGTGTGAGGCTGGATTTAAATTCAGGTCTTTCTGACTCCAGGCCTTGTGATCTATCCTAGCTGCCTCTTACAGGATCCTTAATAGGACCAAAGACTTAGAATAGACCTTAGAAATAATCTGGTCTAATTCTCTCATTTACAGATCAGAAAATTGAAGCTCAAAATGTTAAATGACTTGCCCAAGGTCACACAGGAAGTTGCTGGACTGGGATTTTAACATGCAGGTCCTCTGCCTTTCAGTCCAGTGTTCTTTCCATTACACTAGGCTGGCTGCTTTTGTATGTAACCAAATTCTAGACATATTATTAAAGGCTAGAATATATGAATAAAGGGTTGGTCTTAGAGTTAGGAAGACCTGGTTCAAATCTAGCCTCTAACACAAATAATAGCTGGGTAGCCATGGATAATCACTTAACATCTCAGTACTCAGGCATCTATCTAAAACTTTAAGTTACAAATGAGTTGTTGAATTTTATAGAGGGCGAATGTTCACGGGGAATTTCCCAAAACTTATGAAATCACTGGTCTGGATGAAAAAAAATCAAAGGTATGATTAATGAACATTTAGAAAGGAGAATGAATAGTGATCCCAACATGGCTTCACTGAACTAACCTAATTTGTCTTTTTTTTTTTGACACATATTAAACTGGTAGATCAGAGAAATATGGCAAATCCAGTTTATTTAGACTTAGCAAAGAATTTGACAGTTTTTTATGCTATTATTGTTGAAAATATGGAGAGATGTGGATTAGATGATAGAAGGATTCATCACTGGTTAAACAGATGTACCAAACAATAGTCCTTAATGGTTCAATGTCAGTTTGGAAGGAGATCTCCAGTGGAGTGACTCAGGGATCTTTGCTTGGTTTTGTACTGTTTAACACTTTTCTCTTAATGACTTGGAAAAAAGGCACAGATGAAAGCCTTAACAAACATGCAGATGACACAAAGCGTGGAGGAATATCTAACACATTGGATGACAGAGTCAAGTCCCTAAAGATACCAACAGGCTAAAACACTGGGCCAAATCTAATCTAGTAAGATCCAATACGGTAAAATTTAATAGGGATAAGCTAAAGCCTTATACTTAAAAAAGAAAATCAGAAGTACAGATGGTATGGGCAGACAAGAATTCATTTGAGAGAGTGTGAGGGGTTTTAGTGTACTATATGGTTGAGCCAACAGTGATACACAATTAAAAAGGCTAATGAAGCCTTGGATTATGTTATATGACAGCCTTGGGTTTAAGACTAAATATACGATAATCTGGCTATGCCATCTGGTTAGACTTTACCTGGATACTGTTCTAAACACTTGTTAAGTATAGTGTAATGGAGATTCTTTTTGTAGATGGCTTCTGAAGGCCCTTCCAACTCTCAAATTCTGTGATTCAAATTCTGTGTGCTACATTTTGATAAACTGGATAGGTGGAGAGCATCCAAAGGGGAGACATCAATATGGCGAAGGGCCTCAAGTTCATATATGAAGATCTCCTGGAGGAACTGAGGATGATTCATAGGGAAAAGAAAAGACTTCAGAAGGGCTTAATAACTGTCATCCAGTATTCAAAAAACTGGTAGGTGGAAGAGTAAGAACAAGTTGTAAAGAGATAGATTGAAGCTTGATACAAGTAAAAGTTCCTGACAATTAGAGCTGTCTAAAAGTAGAATGGGTCACCTTGTGAGATAGTACGCTGACCATCACTGGCTGTCTTCAAAGATTGGATGTCAACTCATCAGGTATGCTGTAGACATCCCTTCTCACTCTGGGAGAGTGTGATTCTTAAGTGACTGATGGATCTATAACCATTGGCTTCCTTCCAGGCTCTTAGGATATAGTAAGTTCCCTTTTAAAGTGTTGTCATTTGGTGCTTGACATTTCTAATGCTTTGCATTTTTTTGGTGAAGAATAAAATAAATGATATATAGACGTGAAACTCCTCAGTCATCCACAAGTTTTTGGTCTCTTTCATTTTTTGATCCTCAATCTTATTTCCCAACATAGACTTGCCCGGGGTCACACAGTCAGTATGTGTCAGCAGTAGGGCTTGAGGCCAGGTCTTCTTGATGTAAAAACAATGCTCTAGCCATTGTGCCGTGCTGCCCCAGTAATAAGTAAACTGGGCTCATAATTAGCATAAGTAAAGAGACCACTGTGAAAATTATTGCTATCCCCCCTGTGTGTGGCCTTACACTGAAGTATCACATATCAAGGTAAGCATTGACTTAGATTGGAGGACATTATTAAGTTCTTGACTGATCGTTTCCATTTTTCTTTATTTTGGGCCTTTTGAATTGTCATGTAATGCTAAATGCCAGTATCACTATACGTTAGTAATTATGCTCAGCATAAGAGCCATCTTCTACCCAAAACCTTTCCTGATCGCCCCCGGCTACAAGTGCTCTTCATTCCATCTTAACTTGTGCTCATTTGGGGCAGATTTTGTGGATATTTATTAGTATACATGTCATCTCGCTCCATTTTAATATGAGCTCTTTGATATCAGGAACTGTTAAGTATTTCCAGGGCTCAGCATAGAGCCTGGCATGTAGAAAGAATTTAATAATGTTTGTTGTGGGGCAGCTAGGTGGTGCAGTAGATAGAGCACCAGCCCTGAAGTCATGGGGACCTGAGTTCAAATGTAGCTTTAGACCAAACACATGACACTTACTAGCTGTGTGACCCTGGGCAAGTCACTTAATCCCAATTGCCTAACAATTTTTAAAAAAAGTCAGAAAAAATTAAATAAATGTTTGTTGACTGATACTTTGTATTTTAGTTCCTTAAAGAAAACAAGGTGGTATAATTCATCAAACTGCTGCTTGCATGGGAGCCTGTGACAAGGACTTGGGGAAGGGACTACGTTTGATAAGTAAGAATTCTGAAATTTAACACAGAGGGCTTTGAAATGAAATAGCTTTTGCCAAAATTAAATTCAGATTCATATGAAACTGAGAATACAAGGGGTATTTGAATTTTATTTTTTCCAAATAATTATGATCTGTTTAAAGATAATAAAAGTAATTGCACAGAGAAATGTCTATTTGGAAAGTGTTTTCATTTTGCAATATGGACTACTGAAAATTCTAGATCAATGGATTTGAAAAGTAGCAAATATATTGATTTAAAAAATCTATCGTCCCACCTTTTTGTCAGGCATTCCACAATATGATAAATGATGCATTGGACAAAAATTACCAGTAGTTGATTTCGAGAGTAAAATAACCAGTGTTATAGGGGAGGGGTGAGTATTCATTCAGTTTTAACTTAAATTCCAATTTGTTCCAACCTATGTTGATTCAGTCTGGTTATTTGATTTCAGATCCTGGAATAACAGATTTGCTTAATTTGCAAAATTAATTAGCATGGCCAATCTCCAATCTTCTGATTTTGCTAAAGACAACAGTTCTATTACCATTCTTATACCACACTATACACATGTAACATCTGGGTATTTATACAGCTGAGTTATCTAAAATCCTTACTTTACTAAAAACAGTTACAAATATTTAACTCGTGGTTAAACAATAATATTTTATGGTAGATAAAAGTAAAAAATGATTTATACCTTCCATGCAAGTTGTTCGGTATTATAAAACCCTTCTAAATCTAATAATTGTCTGATCAATTCCAGGGGTGGTTGTGCCCCATACTCCTCTGGCACTGGTGAATTCAGGTCATCAATAAATACTGTCACCTTTGGGGGAAGAAGTAAACAGATTTAGTAGTCATTATATGCTTACTTTAAATTATTCCTTTAAATTATTAAGTAATTATGACAGCTAAACATACCATAATTACAAATAAAATTTTATGTTAGTTCATTGAAAATAAAACTAATTAGCTTAAATCTTTTGTACTTTCCTATAGAGAGAAGATGGCAGCTGGGTCCAGTAGTTCTGAGAGAAACTATTGTTTTTCTATAATACTAATAACCAATTTTAAAATTAGATTAAGGTTTTTTTGGATGAGATTGCCTAGGGTGGGCAACCTGTGACCTTGAGGCCACATGTGGCCCTCTAGGTTTTCAAGTGCAGCCCTTTAACTGAATCCAAACTTCACAGAACAAATCCCCTTAATAAAAGGCTTTGTTCTGTAAAACTTGGACTCAGTCAAAAGGCCACACCCAAGGACCTAGAAGGTCATGTGTGGCCTTGAGGTCACATGTTCTCCATCCCTGATCTTCAGGAGGACTTTACCCGACCAGAAGACCAAACTTTTGTTTAGAGTATAAATAGAATCTAATCTAGGAGCATTCCAGCCCTAAAGCAGTAAGCCTACGGTCTTTTACCCCTCCATTTTAGGTTAGGGTGCCCCAGCTCATGAAGGAGAAAACCAACCCCGGGGGGTCTGGGTGGAGATGGATTACTTTGTCCAGATTGCTGAGGTGGCTGAGTCTTGTTATTAAGCCATATTCTTAATAGAAGCAACTAAAGACTTTTAAAGTCTACCTCCTCATTAATATGCCTACCCCACTTCATTGACTATTCACCAGTCAGGGTTGATTTTCACTTCTCAGGGGCATTCCTTTTCTAAAAATATTTAAGGCATTTAGCTTCTCTGTTAGGTACCTTTGGTTCCAGAGAAACCACGGACCATCAGTTTATTAATTATCAGCTAGCCTAATTAATAAATTGATTATTAATTAACCCAGAAACTCTTTCTCTCAGGTTTTTCATTTGTCTCAGGGCAGTGGTATCAAACTCAAATAGAAACAGATTTCAGTGGGTTGAATATTGACTTAGAAAAATACAAATTAATATTACCTGTGTTTTATTGCATTTTAATTTATTTTGTTAAACATTTCCCAATTAAATTTTAATGTGTATCTGGGCCATACTCAGTAGTGTGGGGGCCTTATTGAGCTGCAAGGTGTGGTTGTCAATGTTGGACTTGGCGTCAGGAAGACCTGATTTCATACTCTTTCTTAGAAGTGTGACCCTCGGCAAGCCACTTATCCTGAGCCTCAGTTTCTTCATTTGTAAAATGAAAATAATAATAGCACCTACTTCACAGGGTTATCATGAAGATCAAATATACGTGAAGAGTTTTGCAAAGCTTAAAGCACTATATGTTGGCTGTTACTATTATTATTAAAATACAGCAGATAAAAGTTGGAATTTTATAAATACTGAATGATAGAAAGCAATCTTTGAAATAGAATCTCAATTTTTTTTTTTTTGCTTTTTGGTGATGCAATTGGGGTTAAGTGACTTGCCCAGGGTCACACAGCTAGTATCAAGTGTCTGAGTCAATTTGAACTCAAGCCTTCCTGACTCCAAGGCTAGAGCTCTATCCATTGCGCCACCTACCTGACCCTATCTCCATTCATCTTTTATTTAGATAGTATGATTAATGGGTCTAAGGACAGACAGCTTGAGAAAGTCTGTATTATGGATATGGACCACCTAACTAGAAAGCCATTAACTAGGAATTTTGACACCCAGTGGGAGGAAAATCAAATTGTGCCTTAAAACATTTCTGTCGTTCTTCATGTGAAAAATAATACAAAAAGCTTAAAAAAAGAACTGGACCTGTGATTTCAATGGGATAGGGAACTCCCAGGTGAGCACATTTCTCTACCAATTCAGATCCACACTTGTTTTTCAACTTAAAGTAGAAAGTTGCCACGGTGTAGGGAAGAGAGAGCTGGAGTTACAGATAGGAAGACCTGAATTCAAGTCCTGCCTGTGATCATAGGTATGCATAGATTACGGGTTATAAGTTCTGGTACAACCAGTCCACACTCTATATACACTAACACATAATTGTGTATGTGTGATATATACGCAGAGCTCTGTGACCCTGAACAAATAACAGCCTTTCACGGCCCCAGGCAACTCTGTAAAATCAAGACGAAGTCAGTTGAGAAGGAAGGAGAATTGTTACACTGTTAGCTCACAGAGCAGTGTTATTCTTACCTTAGCTCCTTATTTTAACTAATTATTTTTGCTGTGTCAGTGCTAAACTCAGTTGCTTTTCAATTGAAAAAATCATGTCAAATTTTCGCACTCAAAATTTTGTTGTCTTGAAAGAAATCTCTATTGCTCTGTCCTAGTCATGGCTCTCTTTAGACGTCTAACTGTAACAAAGCATTATTATTTATTCAACAAGAAGTTATTGAGTACTTACTGTGTGTGAAGGACTACGGCTAGTAACTTGTGCCCCAGCTACACAAGAGACATCTAGAACCTTCAATTCAGTTGCAAATGATGGTGGTATTGAATACTGGGACTTGATGTCATAAACTCTTCTCCAATTCTGTAAAAACTGGCTTTCCTTTCAACTCTGGCTCCAGAAATGGTAGTTGGTCTTTGCTGTATAATGAATTTGGTAGCCACTGGCTTCAGGTAACACACGGAGGGGTCTCACATCCCCATGGGGAGATTCAGTCACCATGTGTATAAAATACCTCTGGCTCCAAGCACATTAAGTATTTTTGCAAGTGATTGGGGCCGACACACTTTGAGCTGCCCTGACACATCAGTTGACATTTTTAGCACCATCTGCTAAGAAAGCAGGAGTTTGTCAATTTATAGCAAGCCTATTTTTTGAGATTTCGATCAAGATCCAGGCATCACCAGTCTCTTTACTTCTTACTACTAGACTGATTTACAAGAGGACTAAGGTGTTGGAAAAAAAAAAAGCATTAGCAGACACAATCCTGACACCTACCTTTAATTTTACAGCCTTCCCTTCTATCATATACTCTCACTCCAAATTCTTAGTCCACTCATTAGATATGGAGATTCTTAATAATAATAATAATATTAGCAGCTAGCATTTATATAGAAGTCTAAGATTTGCAAAGTGCCTTTATAAGTATTATCTCATTTGAGGGGCAGCTAGATAGCGTAGTGGATAGAGTGCTGGAAGATTCATTTTCCTGAATTCAAATCCAGCCTTCGATATTTATTAGCGGTGTGACCCTGGGAAAGCCACTGAATTCTGTTTGCCTCAGTTTCCTCATCTGTCAAATGAGCTGGAGAAGGAAATGGTAAACCTTTCCCAAGAAAACCCCAACTGGGGTTATGAGAGAGTAAGACAAAACTGAAGAACAAATGAACAACAAAAAAATCTTCTTTGATTCTCATAACAACCCTGGGAGGGAGGTGCTATTATTATTATCCTTATTGAACAGATAAGGACTCTGTGCCAAATAGAAGTTAAGTGACTTAACCAAGATCACACAGCTAGTAAGTAAGGTCAGATTTGAACTCAGATCTTCCTGACTCATCTTCCTGACTCCAGGCTTAATGTTCTGTGCACTGTGCAACCTTTCATTACTCTTTCTACATGTTTTTTCACCTTTCACTTTTTATCAAATGAATTTTCTGATGTTCTGAGTTCAGAATCACATGAAATGCTTTTTTTTATCAATTTTTTAAAAAATTTACTAACATTTTTATTCTTAAGAGCAACTAAGTGGCACAGTGGATAGAATACCAGGCTTGGAGTCAGGAGGAGCTGACTTTAGGTCTGAACCTGAGTTCAAGTTTGGCCTCAAACACTTACAAGCTATGGGACCTGGGCTAATCACTCTTCCTCTGTTTGCGTGAGTTTCTTCATCTATAAAATGGGGATAATAATGGCACTGACATCCCAGGGTTGTTATGAGGATTAAATGAAATAACTGTCAAGTGCTTAGCACAGTGCTTGACACATAGTAAGTGTTCTATAAATGTTAACTTATTATTAATAAAAAAGATCCCAGTAGCTCTAGTCCTTAAATAGCATTGATATGATAATCAAATGGAGGATGGGGGAGAGGGAATTCTCACCCAGCTGTGTTTGGGAGCTCCGTGAACATCTTTACTTTTTCGTATTAATTTCTTAAGAATCAACTCCTGAGTTTTGCCAGCGGTTGTATTGGCGCTAAATTTTATTGTGGACACAATAATGGTTTTTGCCAGTGTAGTTTGAGTTTCTTCACTTTCTTCCTTTTCAGACCAATGACAGTTTTGTCCAAAGGAAGCTAGACACAAATAAACATTGAAATTCTGAGGAAATATCTTTGCTCTTCAGACAAAAGCAGATTAAGTGCCTACTAAACCAAACACTGTGTTAGATAAATAATGCACAGTCACGGCAGTCACTGAGCTTATTATAATAGCCGGGGAAATAAGATGTAGACAAAAAATTCTGATAGAAAATACGTACATGATAAGTGCTTAAGAGAGGCCCAAACAAATTCTTACATGGGGTTTAAGGAAGGAAAAAATTATGGCGGAAGATAAAATTTGAACTTGATCTTGAAGATTATAAGATTTCAGTAGGTAAGAGATGGGAGTGGGTGGAAAGACAAAGCCAGCATCTGGAATGAACAAAGGCATATAATGGGGAATTGACAAGTTTGTCTGGAGGACAAAGTGGGAGAAGCAGAGAGATATAAGATTGGAAAAATGGTGCCGAGGAATGTGTCAGATTTGGTTGTTCCTGTGTGTTAGAGCAGAAGTTTGTACTTGGTTCTGTCGGCAATAGGGAGCCACCAAAGGTTTTGAGGAGAGGAGTGACATAATCTGGCAGTCAAGTGAAGGATGGAATGACCAGAGGCAGGGAAATCCACTAGGAGACAGTTGCAATAGTTCAAGGTGAGAGAATAAGGACTTAGACAAGCATGGCAGCAATGGAAAGGATGGAACATATTGGAGAAAAATTATGTGAAAGTAGAAGTGGTAGGATCTGACATCTGCTGGATATAGGGAAGGTGAAAGAGAGAAGAGAGTCAAAAATTTCTGATAGAGCTCAACTATGAGTGTCTAGATTAGGGAAAAGGATCAGATTTATGCTTTTCTTGTTGTTCAGTCATTTTTCAGGCCCTAGCCCTCCCTAGCATGGCTTGAGGCAGATTAAAATGCAATTGGGAAATGTTTAACAAAATAAATAAAAATACAATAAAACACAAGTAATGTTAATATGTGTTTTCCTAAGTCAATATGTAGCCTTTAGGAATCTTTATGTATGGTTTAGTGGCTGCCAAGTCTACATGAGCTTGACACCACTGGTCTAGACCATGGAAGAGGAATCAGGATTGGAGGTATACTAATTACTAATAATAATATTAATTAATTACTACTCTTTGTGACTCCATTTGGGGTTTTCTTGGCAAAGACACTGGAGTGGTTTGCCATTTCCTTCTCTAGCTCATTTAACAGATGAAGAAACTGAGGTAAACAGAGTTAAGTGACTTGCCCAGGGTCACATAGCTAGTAAGTCTCTGAGGCCAGATTTGAACTCAGGAAGATGAGTTTTTCTGACTCCAGGCCCAGCACTCTATCCACTATACCACCTAGCTGCCAAGTGATTTTCTTAGTATAGGAAATTTTTCTATCAATTCAAGTCCACACCTTCTCTGAAATTTATCATGAAGACTGACTAGTCCAGGATAATATAAACATATGTGTCAGAGGTGGGATTTGAACCCAGATCTTTCTAGCTCAAAGGTCAATTTTCTATTTTGCCATGCTGCCTCTCAGACAGAGTGATTAAATGAATAATTTTAAGGTTGGCAGAAATAGGGGCAGCTAGGTGGCACAGTGGATAGAGCACAGGCCCTGAAGTCAGGAGGACCTGAGTTCAAATCTGGCCTCAGACCAAACACTTGACACTTACTAGCTGTGGGATCCTGGGCAAGTCACTTAACCCCAGTTGCCTAAAAAAAATTAAAAATTAAAAAAAAAATTAAGATTGGCAGAAATAAAGAAATCAATTGGAAGAGCAGGGTTTTTGTTATTGCTGTTACTTTTTGAAAGATGATGCTTGTTTCTGGACATTGAATTGGAGATGCTAGTGGGACATTCAGATAGAAATATACAGGAGGCCATTGGAAACTATGGTCTAGACCAGAGGTACCAAATATGCTAGATGAGGCTCACTCTCATCCATGTAGTCCCCAGGGGTGGGGAATCTGTGGCCTCGAGGCCACATGTGGCCCTTTAGGTCCTCAAGTGCGGCCCTTTGACTGAATCCAAACTTCACAGAATGGAGAAGTATGAGGGTATCTTTTAAGCATTATACTAATGTATCCAAATCTGCCTCTATGTATATATGTAATAGAGATACAATGTATATTCTATATACATTGAAATATGTTGAATAAATTCAATATACATCCTATAACATACGTACATATCTATCTATAACTCTGTATCTATCTAGCTATCTAATCTATATATAATAAGATAGCTTGGTGACAAAGTGGATAGACTGCCAGGCTTGAAGTCAGGAAGATCTGAATTTGAATCTACCCTCAGACACTTACCAGCTATGTGTCCTTGGGCAAGTCAATTAACCTTAGTTTGACTCAATTTCTTTTTCTATAAAATGAAGATATTAATAGCATCTACCTCCCAGGGTTGTTACAAGGATAAAATAATATTTGTAAAGTGCTTTATTAGCACAGTGCCTGGCACACAGTAAACACTATAGAAATGTTTGCTCTTAAGGCAAACAAACAGTTCTGCTCTCAAGGAGCTCCTAGTCTAATGGTGGAGTCAACATATAAACAACTATGTAATAACAAGATACATACAGGATAAATTGGGGGTGATTTCAGAGGGAAGGCACCACGGTTAAGAAGTATTTGGTAAGGTTTCTTGTAGATGGTAGAATTTTAGCTGGGATTTGAAGGAAGATAGGGAAGCCAGGTGGTAGAGGTGAGAGATGAGAGAGAAGCGAAGTGAAACAAAGCCACACAGTAGCCATGTACAAAAATGTACGTATTTATGCAATTCAAGACCACCAACTGGCAGGATACTGATGACATTGTTCAGCATAGGTCCTCTGGAGACATATTTAGTCACTGCACTGATCAGAGTTCCTAAGTCTTTCAAAGCTGTTTTTTCCTTACGTTGTTGCTGTCCTTGAATTAGTCATTCTCCTGATTCTGCCCACTTCCCTCTGCACCAGTTCATTCAACCTAGGATTCTTTGCAATCATCCCTTTCATCATTTCTTATGTTGCAAACAAGCAAGGGGAATGAGTTCAAAGTGTTGTTAAAATATTGGCAGAACTCTGAACTGGTCCAGCTATTCTCCAAAGCAAATTGGAACTATGCTCAAAAGCTATTAAACTGAACAAACCCTCCGTTCCATTGATAATGTTGCTGCTAAAGAGATAAGAGAAAAAGGGTTTTTTGTAAAAATAGCAGCTCTTTTTGTGGTGGCAAAGAATTGGAAACTTAGGGGATGTCCATCAATTGGGTGATGGCCGAACAAGTTATGATATATGAATGTGATGGAATAGTATTGTGCTGTAAGAAATGATGACAGGGACAATTTTAGAGAAACTTTAGAAGACTTGTATGAACTGATACAGGGCAGGTAGGTGGCCCATTGGATAGATTGCTGGGTCTGAAGTCAGGAAGACTCATCTTCCCGAGTTCGGATCTGACCTAAAACTCTTACTACCTGTGTGAACCTGGGCAAGTCACTTAATCTTGCTTGCCTCAGTTTCCTTATCTGTAAAATGAACTGGAGAAGGAAAAGGCAAACCACTCCTGTAATCTTTGCCAAGAAAACCCCAAATGGGGTCACAGAGTTGGACATGACTGAACAATGAAGAAGTGATAAAAAGTGAGCAGAATCAAAAGAACAATTTGCATAATAACAACATTGTAAATACTTAGGAATATTAACAATATTAAAAAGACTTAGGAATTGTGATCAACACAATGAGCAGCCACAGTTCCAGAGGACTCAGGATGAAATAAGCTCTCCACATATATATGTATGTGTGTATGTATATATACCCCCACATACATGTTAACAATGTTGATTAATCATAATTTATAATCCTAACTATCCTAACTATATTTGTCATTGTATTCCCTTACTGGTAAATGATTTGCACCTTAGTAGGATGGGAAGTGACTGCTACTGTTTATGTCATTGTGTTTACCTCAGTTTCCACACATACTAGATCTCTAGATGTTGTCTTAAAGTTGTTGCAATTAACAAGTTGAGATTCTCTTGCAGGCTGTTAAAAACCTACAACAAAAAAAGTCAGGATTAGCTTATTTGAATGGCTTTTTTTGGAGGGGGGTGCAGAGGAGTTTTAAATCTGTCATTTCATAAATGTGGGACATGCCTAGCATTGGAAAGTTCCACCGCAGACACAGATCAAAAATGAAGAAATCTGAAATCATTAGCTCTTGTCAATTGTTTAGTGGCTTTGAAACAGGGGTGTTGTTAGGCTCAAATAAGACAATGGGTCCAAAGCACCTTTCTAACCTTAAGGCACCAGATAAAAGCCGGTAGTTATCACTATTATTAGCCTACAGTCACCAGGCCAACTTCCTTCCTTGATCCTTCCACTGCCCTCCTGGGGAACTCAAGCAGTGTTTATAGAACAATACAGAGGTATGCTGGGAAATGTTTAACAACCAGGTGCTCCCCACCAAAAATGTATACAAGTCCATTTTAAAGTTTAATCTACTTTATCAACTCTTTGTTAAGTCTAAAAAAAATCAGCAAATCATTAAATCAAGCCCTGATGTGTAGTGATTGCTGACTTTTGAAATGCAGATGCTTATACTGAAAATTTAAGAGTGACTCTCATTAACCATTTAGAACAGGTTCTGCCACACCCCTGGAGGAGGTAAGTGCTTTGCCCATAGTCAGAGAGGCAGTGTTTGTTTGACAAAGAACTTGAACCCAGGTCTTCTTGACTCCAAGGATAACAAATGTCATATAGCTTTTCTATTTTAAAAATTATTACTTATAACAAAATGTGTTAAAAGATATAACCAAATAATGAAAACAGGGGACTATGATTTTGGAGACTATTATTTTGTTTCTAACTCATAATAAAATGGTAAATATTTTGCTTTATGATGATATTGTTAAAATAAGTGTTGCTATCAATGAAAGCTTCACTAATTAGTGATTTGTAATAATTTGGAAGTAATATATGTACATATGTATGATTCTTTTTTGTATAAAATTTTAAAAAAAACTTTTTCTCTTAATTTTTGGTATCATTTTTGAGAATGAAAGGAATCTAATCTAAGTCAGGAAAATTTCCAAATTGAAAGTTTTTTCAATATGACTTTGATTTCTTCATCTAATAATTAATGCATATGGTTTCTTGCATTTCCACAAATCCTTTTCCATTTTGAAAAGATAATCAATAAAAAAAGTTTCAATAAGATTCAAAAAAGATTCAAATATGGCCAACACCATTATACATAGATGCTTAGGTAATATATGGTCCTACTTGGATGCTGTGATTGTCTTTCACAATAGTGGTATAAATAGTAGCCCAACTCATTATCATTTTATTTTATGAAGAAGGATTTGGACTCTTCTACTAGAAAAATTAAAAATGATGACAAATTTGCTCTCTATTTTTTCTTTCTAAGTAAGGCAGGAAGAGTCCTAGCTCAGAAGGTAGAATATGAGTCCTGATTGTATTCTCTGCTGGAGATGGGGCATGGCAGCCTTTCATTTCAGATTTCAGCTTCTATGACAGATGAGTTCCAATTATCCTGAAATGACCATATCAGCTACCCCATAGAGAAGGAAGGTATATTGGAGCAGTCAGCCAGCATTTCAAAGCAGAGGCTCCTTCCTTCTTTTATTCTAAGACAACTTCAGTCATATCTCTTTTCTGCTCAGTGTCCAATTTTTCCTCTCCCATCTGGGACACAGGAGGATACTTTGGACATTTTTGCATTTCCTTATAAAAGCCCATTCATTCCCAGTGCATCTAAATGGAGACTAATTTCACAACATCTTTGCTAACCAGATAAGAAGGATATGCAGTATTTATCTCACAGGTAGGATATTTGAAGCAAACAGTCAATGCAACAGTCCTATGAATAGACCTTAGAGGTGCAGAACTAGAAAGTCGGTGTTTCTCACCATTATCATAGGGTATTATATGTTACATACTATGAGTGCTTATGTGAGCATGTGCAAGTAGCATGTGCATAATAAGACTAGATATTGTTTTAAACCTAATTGTATGTACTGGCTCTTCCACATACTAGCTATGTGACCTTGGTCATGTCATTTAAACTCACCGAATGTCAGTTTCTCTTCCAGGTCTAAATTAAGATTCCTATAGTCATCTGAGTAAATATAAATGAAACTTAGAGATGTACTTCATTTTATGTAACATATATATCTCTCAAAAGATGAGTATAAAAATTATCATAAATGGAATCATTTTTAATATATTAGAGAAGCTTATAATTTAAAAAGGAGTCCAACTATGAATATTTTGGGAAAAAAACCCCTAACTTTTTTGGTTAACCTGAATTTTCACACATATATATTTGAATTTTTTTTCTGCAAGATAACCAAGGTTAGAGTTTAACATATACAACCTTGATTTTTTCATTCTTTTATACAAAAAAACATCTCCTAAAATAGATCCAAGTTTTATCTGTAATCCCCCTGGGCCCTGAAGTCTCTCAAGCATTTGGTTAATGACAGCAGTCTTCCCAACACCAGTCTCTCCTAAAAGAAAAAAAAAAGAATATGATAAGTTAGATTTTTTTAATCTAAGAAAATGACCAAATAGATGTCTAGAAACTTTCACATTATTTTTAGTTAATTAGTAATTTAGTTAATTTAATAATAAATACTCAACACCCAAAATCATATGATTTTGTGTCCAAGGCAAGAATCTAAAATTGGTTACCCTTCTCTTAGGGTTAGCATGGAAGCCTGGGGAGAGCTAAGGCATCTTTTAGACATTTTTTGCACTCCATGTGAAGGACTTTTCTTGTCTTTGTTATAGCACTACTCATATCTATTCTTTTCTGTTTTCTGTGGTAGGATGATTAAGAAGGCTAAGAACAGGGCCTTAACATGAAATTGAAAAACTATTTGAATGACTTATGAGAGACTAGATGAGGAATTACAATTTGTTTTCATTTCAGGTTAATTTGCCAAAATTTCCCAGGTTTCTTGATTTTAGTGGATTCAAAACCATTTTTTGCCCTAAACAGAATAATTTAAGGGTAAAAAATATGACAACACCTTTTGTGTTTCGTACTTTTAACTTTTTAGAGTGTTTTCAGAAATGATCTCATCCACTATAAACATCAGCACTATAAGAGAAGAAGAGCAGGGATATTTGTTACCATGCTAATATAACATAAATACAAGTGAAGGACAATGGTATGAGCAAAGCATCACTGACTCAAAGAACCTTAAAACACCAGTATAATAATACCAATTATAAGAGATAAGTGGAGTTAAATAAATTGATTACTCCTCTCCGACTCCCCAACTTGAGGCAGTAAAAAGATGCTGATAACTCTTGTTAGGTAAGTCAGAGGTGTGAAGCAGGTATTGATAAGGCCCAGATAACTCAGATACCAATAAATCATAGGCTTCTGGGACTAAGTGTGAAAAATCCTTTGATCAGTCTACAAGTTCTTGAAATCCCTTTGATGAAATAGTACAGTGAGTTTACTGGTATTAGACAAGAAAATTTGTTCATGCTCTCTAAAACAGCAATCCAGTTTGGAACCTAGAGATTTTTGTGTCTGGTGGCTTAGAAGTGGAAGGTTCTATCATAGCTCCTGAGAAGCAATCACTTGAGAGAAGAGGGGTCTGGGTCTTTGTTTTAATCTCCTCCCACTCTCTGGACCAGAGGAAAACCCTGTGAGCTTAAAAGGATCCAGAAGATTCTAGTACATCTGTAATGTCCTAGTAGAAACCCCAGAAGCTCAGGAATAGGCAGCAATGTCTGCCCTGGGAGCCAAGAACAAGCTAGATACATTGAGGAAAGGTGGCTTCAAGCTCCTGCAAAGAGTCCAGCAGAAAAGCTATACTCTGCTAAATAGGAACTTTATGAGTACCTTGTGAAGGGGAGGAAAGGACTTTCAGAAACCAGGGACTGTGAGCTATCATCTTGGTCACAGGTGCTCTATGCTTGAACTCACTTTTCTGTTGTATTCCACACGTCCTTGTGGGACAGTATCACAGATGTTTGGGGGTGATGTTTTATACCAACTCTTCTTACCATACCATCTAAGTAAATATTTCTTTCTAAAAGCTAATTAACTCTAGCTGACTAATTGTTACTAACTAATTGTTACCTCCACCATGGGGGTGGGGGAACCACACCAAAGGGGACTAGAAAGCTATAGCACTAAGAAATGACCTTCCAGTCTCCATGGGCTACTCTTAGAAATCTGAAAGGATGCATGGAAACCTTGTTATAGGGACTTAATCTTGGATTTCCTCACATTTCCTCACCTTCTTATTATTAATAATAGAAAGGATCATTAAAGAGAGTTGGCCCTATGATACTTGGAACACATAAGTAATTAGAGAGAAGTAAAAGGATTGTTTTGCTATGATGAAAGTTCAGTTGGATGAGATAATACAAATTTGTAGAGTACCCCATCAGCTTGGTTGCATTTCCTCCAGCTTTATTCAGGGGCATATGAGTGGGAGTGAAGCAGGCAGATGGTAGAAGTAATCCAGGGCTGAATGAGCACCAATAGCATAGAGATGAACAATAGCTTTGAGGCTGAGAAGAGAGGAAAGTGAGGTTAGAGTAGGGTGATGGCCTAGAAGAGTCCACAGGATGGATGGGTTGGGGGTCCTGGTAAAACAAAGAGTAGATTTAGGAGGATATGGAATAAGGAGAATAGGTGATGATCTAACAAGGGGATTTCAGAATTTTTGATTATTCAAGTGGACCATTCTGATTATTCAAGTGTGTATTTGTCATATGCATATATCAGTCATTTATAGTCATTCTCTGATAAAGATAAATGAAATATTAGTGGGTCTTGAAAAATCATATGCAAACTAAGATATTATCAGCTTTTAAAATAGTAGTTTTGAGGAAATTAAACCACCATAGGTATAATTAAACTCTAGAGGAAAATGAATTATTATGCCCATCTCAATTAATATAGAATTTTAACTTTCTCCTCCACTGAACACAGATATGAATCTTTCTGAAGCTGTATTTATAAAATATATCATTAAATCACAATAACATTTTAAATCATTAAACAGAACTACTCGTTAGCATTGACTATAGTTTTGTTTTACTCTAATTCATTTTTATTATTACCTGCAATTAGTATAGGATATTTGTTCTTTATAAAAAGACTCATCAAAAAGGAGAAAGATATTGTATCTCTAGTAGCAAAGTGATGATTAAACTCTATATTTTCATTATACTTGATTATATTATCCAGGGATGTTTGAGAACCAGAGCGGTATAAATTTCCTAAATTTGAAAAGAAAAAAATAAAAAGTGATTTTTGGATATCTTTTAAATTTGTCTCTTTGAAAAAAAATGTAATTTTAATTTTTAAATGTCCAAGTAACTTCTGAAAGATTAGAAAATAGTCAATACATGCGAGAGACAAAACTAGAATGAGTTGTTGGAAACACCTCCTAGCATCTCAGAACTTGTACCATTTTGATGACTTTCTCTCTCATGGTGCCTCATCCATCCATTTCTCTGTCTCACCTTCTGGGGCAATAGTGTGTGGAAAGCAAAGGGGAAAATGTCAGCTAGAAATACCACCCAAGGAGCAGTAACTTTAGTCTAGACTTGTGCTGTTCCCTATTGACCAGCTTCCAGAGTCAAGTTTGAGTCTATGAAATACTGACATACTGCACCTGACATTAAGTGGTTTGGGGAAAACAGTATTTAGGTGAAACAGCCTTGCAAGAGGCAGTTAATTCCATGACTACATAGGGAAGTGAGGCAATTTTTGTTGAGTACCCAAAGAACCCCATTTCATAATACCATAAATTAATTATCAATTCACTAGAAAACCCTTGATATTTTATAACTTGCTTTACTCTGAAAGCTTCCAGGGATAACTCGGAGTGTATTAGAATACAACTTTTTATACATATCCAAGTTAAAAACAAAACGAAACAAAAAACCCTCAACAATAAGTTTTGTATATAGAGATATCAAGCAATTTCTCTATCGATGCATTTCAAAAATTTTAGAATTATTAATTTAGCACTCATAGACAGTAATTAAAACAAAAGCCAGGTGAGGCAATGGATAGAGCACTGGATCTAGAATCAGGAAGAAATGAGTTCAAGTTAAGCCTGAAACATTTAACTAGAGTATATGACCTTGGGCGAGTCACTTAACCTCTGTCTACCTCAGTTACCTTATCTGTAAAATGCAGATAGTAATAGCACCCAGGATTGTTATGAGGACAAAAGTACAATATTTGTAAAGTGCTTCACAAACCTTAAAGCACTATATAAATGTTAGATAGTTATACAGATTATCATAATTAATCTTACCTTCAATTAAACTATCTGAAGTAGGAATTAAGTCTGACCAAGGTATGAAATCACAATTCTGTAAGTCCACAAAATAACCAAAGATAGAACGCTCTCCTCCTGGCAAGCGGATGCCTAAAAATATTTGAAAGAGACAAAAACACATGAGAAAGAGTATCATGGGATGATAGATGGAGTGTCGGCAGGGCCCTCAGAGCCATCTAGTCCAACCCGCTCATTTTACAGTTGAGGAAACTGAGGCCCAGAAAGATTAAGTTACTTGCCTACATGGTAGTAAGCATCAGAAATAATAATAATGATAATAATAGCTAACATATGGTACCTACATATAGTAGGCCTACTATGTGTAGACACTGTGCTAAGCACTTTACAAATATCTCATTTGATCATTACAATACCTCTGGGAGATAGGTGCTATTATTATCCTCATTTTACAGATGAGGAAACTGAGGCAAAGGGTGGTTAAGTGATTAGCCCAGGGTTGTACAGCTAGTAACGGTCTGAAGTGGGATTTGAACTCAGGTCTTCCTGACTATAGGCCCAGAGCTCTATCCACTGAGTCACCTGGCTACCCCAAGCAGGATTTGAACTCAGCATCCTTTCAGTCCAGAGCACACACTTTTTCCCCACTGTGCTCTACTTACTCCCAAGGTTCATTTGTGGCATGTATTTCAGAAAATATAGGATATATACTTGAAAATGATTTTTTGATGCCCATCTTGTTACTTTGTAACATAAATGATGTTAGTCAAATGAGATAATATATGCAAAGAACTTTGTATACCTCAAAGTACTATATAAATTACAATGACTATTTATACATTCTTATTCATACTTATTTAATCAGTACAATAATATGAAACTAGTAAGTGTTCTCTAAAAGTATCTCTTTAGATACAAAATAAGTAATAATAAAACAAGAATTTTTGAATTTAGTTTGTATCTATAATTACTAGTTACTAAGTTGGTATGTATTTTAGAAAAAAGTTTGTTCGTTTTTACACGATTTTTGATGTAATTCAGCCTGCAATACTAACTTATCAATAATCTATTGTTTTAAAGTATGTTTAAGTTTAATGTTTTTACATTAATCAGAAAGTTCCTTTTTTGTCTGTACATTCAACGGTAATTACTCTGTATCTGGCAAATACTTCCTTTTATGAGGTTTTGTGGTTCCTGAATTTTGGGGAAAGCAACTTTTCCACCATTCTGCCAGTCATATTGAAAATGAGTTTTTTTTTTAATAGCAGACCACATATTTATAGTCAGAAAACTGACTAAAAGATACAGAAAATAAGATCCTACTGCATTTATTTGTTGATTGTAAAATAGTATTTGATTTTTTTTAGAGGAAAAACAAAGGTCCAAAGGCTTTCCTCCAACAAGGTATCTAATATACATATTAAAATCATGTGAAATTCCTTGGTAATTCAAATATAGAACTAACTACTCATTAAGTCTGATAATTAACATTCAATGAAATGGCTCTATATTTATGAAGACAACTCAAGAAGCAGCAGTAGCTATTCTTCTAGAGATACTTAGAAATTTAAAAAAGAAATCAGAAAAAGAGATGGCAGTGAAACCCATAACCTCAAAAGTCCATATAAAAATGCCCAAATTTTAGGCAATAAACAAAAAGAAATAGAGTTCCTAATGCAAGGAAGCACATTTGACCTTACAGTTATCATTTAGACTTAGTGGGATAAAACCCATGACTTGTCCTTAATTCTCGTGAATACCATTCTATATTAAGGTCTACTAATACACAGAAATCCAGGATCCAGAGAGAAGAAGAATGACAGAGACTATTTGGGTGAAGGTAAAAAGAGGGAGAAAAAAATAATTTTGTCATTGGAGATCATGTGGGCAGGAAGAGGAAATATATGAAGAAATTGGAAAATAGATTACAAGTCTAACAGAGAAGCATGCTATGGTAGTGATAGAGCACTTTGATTATTCAAACCCTTTCTGGAACTGTTTCTCTGGAAAAACAAAACAGAAAAACTAATAAGTTGCTGATTTACATTAGTGATAGTTTTATACTTTAAAAAGGAAGAGGAACAAACAAAGGGAAATTCTGTTGTGGGTCTGATTCTCACTAACAGGGAGGAATGGAATAGGAAATGATAGAAATTAGGTGCGGGAGGAAGTGATCACTCCATTGTAGAGTTTGTGATAGAGAAGGAAAGGAAATCTGAGCATAGTCTTAAGTGCACCCTAGATTTTGGCAAAGCAGATCTCCAATGGTTCAGAGGAAAGATACATAGGTTCCCATGGAGTAAAATGCAACAGGAGAAGTCAACTCAGGAGATATGGAAGATGTTTAAAAACGAAACTTTGAAGACACAAAGGGAAACAATTACAATGAGGATTATGGTTGGGAGAAAGCTATGTGGATACACAGAGAACTCATCAGTTAACTTAGATTATAAATGTACAGATCAAAGCAAGGCTTAGCAACAGATGAATATGAGTGTGTCCAGGTACTGTAAACATAGTGTGAGAAATGCTAAAACTCAGAATGAACTGAGACTTATGAGGAAAACTAAGGGCTACAAAATGTTTTTTTTAATAGCAATGTTGGAGAAAAAGGAGGATAAAGTAATAGGACCTTTGTTTGGGAATGAAGGGATGATATTCACAACAGAAAGCAGAGTTGCTCATTTGTTTTCCCTGAAAAAGAGAATGAATTGTACTATTGGTGCTTTTACCAATTACACTTAGCCAAACTCCAACCATGGATTTCTTTACTCCCACCACTCATCTCCTTCATTCCTATTCAGAGCTGGAGGAAGTCATGAAACCATTCAGAATGAGTCTGCTACAGATTTGTTATCTGATCTCAACAGGGCCCTCAATGCAGCAAGACAATCCTTTAACTCCTATCTAATTGATTTTCTATCCTACTCATCATAGTGACTGTTCCAAACTTCATCTTGCCTCATGTCTTCAACGATGCTTCCCATTCTCTCAGAAAAAGACTTTGCCTCAAATGTCCTTAAGAATATTGAGGTCATATTCCAAGGGCTCCCTTTTTCTCCCCTTTTTCCCATCTTGTGTAAGTCTGACATAATTTCCAATTATTTCTTCCTTCGTTCTAGTTTTTGATGAAGAGGTGGCCCTTCTCCTTGCCAAGGTCCACCCCTTGATTCCATCCCCAGTTATCTTCAACAGACTGCTCCCACTATCAATTCCACTCTTTAATCTTGAATGTTTATCTACTGACTACTTCCCTTCTGACTAAAAACATGCCCAAGTGTCCATCATTTAAAAAAAACCCCTCATTTGATCTTACCATCCCTTTTAGCTATTGTCCTATAACTCTTTTCTTTTCCTCTATCAAATTTCTTGAAAAAAATTATTTATACTTGGTGCCTCACCTTCCTCTCCTCTCATTCTATTCTAAATGATTTACAGTCTGGCTTCTGACTTCATTCAATAAAAACTGTACTCTTCAAAGTTATCAATGATTTCTTAATTGCCAAATCTGATGGGTTTTTCCAAGTCCTTGACTCTCTGCATCATTTGACTCTTTCCTCACTTTTTCCTACTGGCTACTCCATCTTCTCTGGGTTTTCAGGACACCTCTCTCTCTCTCTCTCTTTCTCTCTCCTTGTCTTACCATTTCTCAGAATCCTTTGCTAGTTCTTCATTCATGTCACTCCTAACTGTGGTTGTCTCACAAGGCTGTCCTTTTCTCTCTCTACACTCTTGCTTGGTGATCTCATCAGCTCTTATGGGTTAAATTATTATCTCTGTTCAGATGATTCCCAGATCTATATTTCCAGCCCCTGTCTCTTTCCTGAACTCTAATCTCATCTCACTAATTGCCTTTTACACCAGATGTCCTGCAGGAACTTCAGACTTGACATGTCTGAATCAGAACTAATTTTCTTCCCCTCCCCTAAGCCCTTCTCACTTTTAAAGTTCCTTAATACTGTTGAAGATACCACCATCCTCTCAGTTATCCAGGTTCACAATCCCGATGTCATCTTCCGCTTCTTACTGCCATTTACCCTCTGTATGCAATTGTTTGCCAATTTTTGTCATTTCTACCTTCACTAAATCTCATACAAGTTACCTTCTCTCCACTCACATAGCTACTACTCTAGTTCTGGCTATCACTTCTTTCCTAGACTATTGCAATAGGCTTCTAGTCTCTCCCCACATCAGTATTTTCTCCACTTAGCTAATAGGATGATATTCCTAAAGCACAGGTTTGACCATGTTAAGACTTTTACTCAGTAATCCCTGCTAGCTGCCTATTACCTCCAATATCAAAGATAAAGTCTTTGGCATTTAAAACTCTTTATGAAATGTTATCTTTTTACTTTCCCAGTTTTCTTATAATCTATTATCCTCCATACATTCTACAATCCAGCCTTGGTTTGTATTGATTGACTGGCCTTCACTGTTGCTCCTTGGACAAGAGTCATCTTCCATTGGCCATCTATTGCTGTTGGAAAGCTCCCTTTCTCTTCTGCCTCTTAGAATTCCTGGTTTCCTTCAAGACTCCACTTAGAAGTCACCTTCCATAGTCTCAGTCTTCTTATCTATTTGCCTTTCCTCTTTTCTATATGTATCTTTTACATGCCTATTTATTTATATGTCATCTTCCCTGATAGAATGTAAGCCTGAAGAAGAGAAGACTAGGAGGATAAGGAGAACATGATAATTGACTCTAAGCTATGATGGAAGGGACAAGGGTAAGTGGCAACGAGGCTGGTAATCCTTAATGTCAGGAAAAAACTTCCTAACAATCAAACCTGCCAGCAAATGGAATGGGTTTGCTCAAGAAGTGGTGGCTTTGTCTTCTTTAGGGGTTTCAAAGCAGAAGTTCATATCACAGGGAATACTTTCATAGATAACTTGCAACTCTTCAATTTTGTGACTCTGTGATGAAAAGGCTCCACCCATTCTTGCTCTATCTCAGTTATTTTTTGCTCAGTTGGAAGACAAATTTCACATAAAAAAGGATCATTGCCCCTAACTGCAACTATCTCCTGGATTGGACCATCTGTGATAAAGTTTCCATGTGGCATGACCCTTTTGTCCCCATGGGTTCAACTATGATGTCTAGGTAGAAGATTCCTAGATCTATCTATCTAGCCCTAACATCTCTCTCAAGCTCCTGAGTTTAGTGCCACCAATTATCCTTTGGACGTCCTGAATTGGATATCCTACGGGCATCTAAAACTCATCATATCTAAAACAGAACTCGTTTCCCCCCAAACTCTCCCCTCTTCCCAACTTTCTTATTTCTATTAAGGGCTACACTCTTCTCCTAGTCACCAGGCTTGCAAACTTGGTGTCATCCATGAATTCTAACTCATGTTCACCTCGTACAAACAGTCTGTTGTCGTCTTCTTGTTCTACCTTCACAATACTTCCTGTCTAGGTCCTTTTCTCTCCATGTACATAGCTGCCATTCAGGTAAAGGCCCTCATTATCTCATGCTTGGACAACTGCAAGTAACTTTCTGGATGGTTTCCCTGTCTCAAGGCTCTCCTCAGTCCAATATTTCCTCCATTAAGCTACCAAAGTGATTTTTCTAAAGCATAGGTCTGACCATGTCATCTATTCTACTGAATGTCTGACACAATTAAAGTAGCTTCCAATTACCTCCAGGATCAATTACTGACCAGTTTCTGGTAGTTAAAGCCTTTCACAACCTGGCTTCCTTTTACCTTTCAGTCTTCTTATACTCTACTACCGTCCACACACTCTTCAATCCAGCCATTACACTCCCCCATGTACTCTATGATCCAAGTGTGCTGGCAATCCTCCACCACCATGTCACTCTATATCTTGACTCTGTATCTTTGCATGGGCTATCCCCAATCCCTCCCCACTTCAGGCTCCTGGCTTCCCTGGTTTTCTTTGAGACTCTGACTCATATCCCACCTGCAATATGTCTTTCTTGGTCCTCCTCCCCCAGCTCCACTCCCAGTGCCTTCCCTCTGAAATTACCTTCCATGTATACTGTATACAACTTGGAAGCACCTTACTATTTGCACAGAATATTCTTTTGGGAGAGACAATATGTGTATGGATATACAAATATATATATATATATATATGTATATATGTGTGTGTGTGTGTAGTTTAGTATATGTACATTCTCTGTCTCTCTATATATACGTGTGCATGTACACACACACATGCACATGCGCATGCGCGCACACACACACACACACACACACACACACACACACACACACTGAATATAAAATAGATACAAGATGATCTTCTCAGGAGGGCCCTCACAGCTAGGTAGATGAGGAAATGTTTCCTGTGGAAAATGAGCTTGAGGTGAGTGTTGAGTAGATTAGTGATTCTAAGAAGGAGAAGGGAGGAGGGAATGCATTCCAGACAGAGTCAGTGCAAAGGCATGGAGATGAGAGGCAGAGCATAACATAGCAAGCAATGTCAGGTCAGCCCAGCTTAGCTGGAGAGCAAGCTGGCAGATAGAGTAGCTAGTGTGATAGACTTGGAATCAGGAGGATCTGAGTTAAATTCCACCTTAAACTAGCATGTGATCCTGGGCAAGTCATTTGCCATTAATTACTGTCTGCCCCAGGTTCCTCATTTGTAAAATGGGGATAATAATAGTACCCATCTCCCAAGGCTGTTGTGAGGACAAAATGAAATAATATACATAGAGAGCACTTTGCAAACCTTAAAGCACTGTATAGATATTAGCTATGAGAGTGTGTAAAGGGGAGGGATTTATAATAAGCCTGGAAAGGTAAGCTGTGGCCAGGTTGTGAAGGATTTTTAAGGCCAAACAAGATTTTATACTTGATACTGGAAGAGGTAAGGAGTTTGTTGGGTAGGAGAGTGACATGGTAAGCTCTGATTTAGGAAAAACACTCTGGAAACTCTTTGGAGGATGGATTGGAATGAAGAGAAACTTGAAGGAGAAAGGCCAGAAAGGAGGTTATTGAACTAGCCCAGGCAAGAGACTATGAAAACATGAAATGGAGCGGTAGCTCTGTGGGTAGTGAGAAGGGGAGGGATACGACAGATGTTGGTGGGGTAGAAATGATAAGATTGGTTTTAGGGAATGAGGGAGAGGGGGGAGTCCAGTGTCACAATGAGGTCTTGAATTTGGGTGACTGGAAGGACAGATTCAACAGAAACAGGGTAGCTTGGAAGATGGTTAGGTTTTAGGGGAAATTAAATGAGTTCTGTTTTGGATATGTTGAGTTTCAGATGCCCGCTGGTCATCCAGTTTGAAATGACCAATAGACGGTTGGTGATGTAAGACTAAAGCTTAGAAGAGAGACTAAGGCTAGATATATGTTGTTCTGGGAGTTATTTGCCAAGAGATGATTAAAAACTCGTAAAAGAGGCATAGAGAGTGTAGAGAAAAAAGAGAGAAAGGGTCCTAGGACAGAATGTTGAGGAACACTTACAGTTAGGGGAAACAAGATAGATGATGAACTAGCAAAGCAGACTGAAAAGGAGTGGTCAGACAGGTAAGAAGAGAACAAGGAGGGAATAATGTCAGAAAAACTCAGGGAAGAAATAATTTGTAACTTTAGAGAGAGGTGAATACTGAGGTCAGAAACTCATGGATCTACCTGAAACTTTACTATTACTGTGATTCCTGCCCCACCTCCCTTTCTAATAGATGGAAGATAGTATTGGTGATGAGGAGCTCATGGTGATACCTTGGTGTGGTCCAGTTGGATTTGTGGCAAAGTATTCCTAAAGATATCTTTCAAAATATTACTCCTCCTTCTATATTACCTGCTTATAGCAGTCAGATGAGCTGCCAAAGGGAAAACTGACATGAACCGGATATAATATAGCAGGTTTTTGTCAGAATTTAAAAAAATAATAGATTCAGATAATGATCAGGAGATTAAATCCAAGTGAGTTTGGTTTCATCTTTAAAATGTTTAATGGGCCAAAGTAAAATGTACTTTAAAAATCATCTACCATTTTGTATTATCTGATATAGTTTCTCTCACATCATTTGTAAATAAGAGTTTTCATATTCATTCATTCAAAATCCACATGTGGTTGTCCTACTTTGGTATGAGGCAGATATTTATCTGTGTCATAGCACTCCTTGTGCTAATTTTCAATTAGCTGAAGATTAGATAAGGCATTTATTTAGGGAAGTGGTGTAATTATTGGTTTCTTCACATTTTTATTTTTCCTATTTTAGGAGGAATGTATTGAAAAAAATCATTAAAAGAAGTAAAGTGAGTAATTGTAATGACCTCTTTTGGAGAAAAGATGATGAAATATACTTTCCCTTTTCAATGAAGAGATAAGGTACTACAGGCAGAGAAAGTTGCATGCATTGCCTGTAGTGGCCACTCTGTTGTTCTGTTCCTAGGATTGTAGATTTTGACCGAGAATGGACCTCATCGGTCATCTAGTCCAATCCTCTCATTTTTTTTTTTTAAACTCTTCTTTTCTATCAGAAGGGAGGGTACAATTGTTTGGAGGGCAGGGTGAGTCTTGTAAAAACTCAAAAAGTATCCATAAGACATTTGAAAAAAAAGATATTTATGCCCAAACATAATCAGATTTTACTTAATATTTAGAATAAATCAAAATCAAAGTTCAAATTACATATCCTTTCTGTTTTAATTCTATGCATGTATCAGAACTTACCGTATGGTGGATCTCCTTCAAACAATTCATGAATGAGGTTGTCAAAGTCATAGGTTGTTTTCTGTAGAGCTGCTAATCCATGCTCTGAGCCAAACAGGATATCATCTTCATGTTCATCTTCATGTTTCAAAGTTCCTCCAAAGGACCAAGTAAATGCAAACACAAAAATCTTATCAAGCATTAAGCATAATTTTTCAGGATTTCTCTGAAGAAACCGCTTTGGCTTTCTTTCCTTTTGGGAAGAGCTTCTGCAGTAGGGAACAAAAGGATTTGGAAGCACAGAGAAGGAATGAAAGGATGATAAAGATTTACTTACATATACTTGTGCTTAAAATTGTCATTATTAAATATTTCTGTGGCATTAGGTAAAAAAACCAAAGTATAGTTTTGAAAACTTAAGGGTTGACATGGTTTAATCATTTAATGGTGATCATGTGACAATTATTTCTTATTCAAAAGGTAAGATACTACATAAAAGGAATATTTGAAGTCTTTACAATATTTACTTTATCTCTTTCAATAATATATGCAAGCTTTGGATTTTCCTTTCTTCTAGGATGAAACTTGATTTTTGAATATGCAAATAAGAGACATCTGTGATTTTATCACTATTGGTAAAGGGAATCCCTCTATCAAAAGATCAATATCTGTGACTTAGTAGATAAAGTCCTCGGGAGATGCATTAGGCATTGACAGGTTAAGCAACTTGCCCAGGATCCCAGAACAAGTGTTAGAGTTGGGATCTGAACACAGGCCTTCCTGACTCAAGCTCATAAATTCTGTTTACTAAACCAAGCCTATATTGTTTTTTAATGGTTTTGTGTAAAAATATACTAATTTTTTAAAAAGCCACAGTTTTGAAATTTCTTTTTCCTAGCTCATAGAATTTCAGCTGGGAAGGAGTTTTTGAGGTCACTTAGTGTAACCTATACCTGAACAGAAGTTCTACAATATACTGTAGAACAGGCCATGTAGTGTCCAGTTGAGGACCACTAGTGATGGGGAGCTTGTTACTTTCCATGTCAACCCATTCCCAGGAGGGTTTTTTTTTTTACACTATGCTGACAGTCATCTCTCTGCAGCCTCTTTCCCTTGCTTCACTTTGTGTCTCTTGGGATCAGGCAGAACAAGTGTATTCCTTCTTCCACATAGCAATTGAATTGAAGAAATTTAGATCGTGGCAGAGATCTTGTTAGTCTGCCACACAAAAAAAGACTGTAGGGTTTGAGTGGGTTGAAAGGTGAGTTAGCATTTGAATTTTTGAATTCTAGTTCTTCAAAATCAACTGTTTCCTCTGGAGGATCCCAAGGAATCTGTAACTCAACATGGCTAAAATGAAGTCAGTGTCTTCAACCTTATACCAACTTCCCCTGCAAGCTTTTCTATTTTTACTGAGGGACCACCATCATTCCTTCTGTCCCTCAGACTCATAACCTCAGACTTTTCTTCAGCTCTGCCCCTGCTCCACACCCATTCAGGTGCCAAGTCTTGTTGACTATGCCTTTATAACATATCATATCCTTCTCTTTTCTCCACTCAAAAGGTCACAATTTTAACTCAGACTCTCATTACCTATCTTATGAAAGATTATAATAGCCTCCCAATCAGACTTCTGACTTCCAATTTCTCCCTGATCTAACCCATTTACTACACAGCTGTCAATTATCCTCTTAAAGCACAAGTCTGGCCATTTCACTTCCCTCCTCGAGAATCTCCAGTGACTATCTATTGCCACCAGGATAAAATTCAAACTCCTCACCTTGGCATTTAGTATCCTTCAGTTTGGTTCCAAGTTTATTGCACACTTCTCCCCTTCACTCCGTATGTGATTGATCAAGTTACATACCATTCCTCAAACTTGGCATCCCACCTTCCATCTGTATGCCTTTGTACAGGCTGTCCTCATGGCACTCCCCCTCTCTCTTATGATCCCTTATATTCATTTCAGTCCCTGTGCCATCTCCTTTGGGATACCTTTCCTGATCTCTCTAGTTATTACTCTATTCTCCCTCCTCCAATTATCATGTATGTACCTAACTGCTTACATGTTATATCCCTCCAGTGGAATGTAAACTTCTTGACAGGAGATGATATTAAAATATATGTATATTTTTTATTTTTATAGCTTTAATCTTACACTTGCTATGTATGTAATAGATCTTTGTTGGGTTGATTAATCAGAGAGAAGCAGAGCATGATCAGTACTTCCCTTGATCTGTAAATTATGCTTCTATGAACACAGCCGAATGTGACATCATTAGTTTTTTTGATTACCATGCCACATTGTTGACTTTCTGAGCATGAATTCTGCTAAAACTTGCAGGTCTTCTTTCAGTTCAGAATACTGACTACCTACAAATTCTAAAGAAGCAGAACCCACAAAAAGACAGAGTGAAGCAAATTTCCAGCCCAAGACAGCCTGGAAGGTTGATCAGAAAGGTATATCATGAAGGGCTGGGAGAGGAGCACAGTGTGGAGTGG